>NC_135719.1:91204102-92416179 GCF_964656455.1 Halichoerus grypus | reverse complement strand
TGGGCCATTATTTTGGTGGCTTTTTGTGGATTTCACAAAGCTGCAAGGGCCAAGTGGCTCTAGAGAAGCCCCCCGGTTGACACCCAGGCCATGTCAATCACTGTCTCTCACCAAGGCTTCACCACCTCAAGGAGTTTTTCAGCTGAACCTCATTAACCAGTCGGCCCTGAAGAGTCTTCAGTCAGCTACACGATATGTTTTTTGCATTCTGTTTTATGTTGTCTTTTCATCCCCAAGTAAAGCTATCTGCAAACAGAGACCAATTCTACCTTTTTATCTATTAAAAAAGGCATAAAATCTATACATGTTGAATTGAGACCTCTCGTACTGTTCTCATCAGAATATACAGTTTTAAGAGCAGTGTGCAAAGTCTATTAGCGGAGCACTCCATATCATGGAAGCCCCTTCCGACTCACCTGGGGCTACCTGTAAGCAAACAATTAATAAGCTTTTTTTAAATGACAATATACTAAAAAGTATTATAGCATCTAATAGCTTTTTGTTGCATAGACAAATATATAGTTCTAAAACAGGAAGTACAAAATGGATGGGTTCTGATATTTTACCTAGGTTGAAAACTGGTAAGCTGGCTTTTAAATAGCTGTAGCATATTGGTTGGCATCATAGAGATGAATCTGAATTTCCAAGCAGGAATGCTTCACATTTCTGAATATCTAAACAAATGAGTTGTTCAAAGGTATTCACCACACACATACACACATACACACTTTGATCACTGGCAACTTTTCCCTGGATTACTCAGGCTTGAGTCAAGTATGTTCACCCACTCTGCCTTTCACCAGTGCCATCTCTTCATATACCCGTAACTATCTGGCACAGGGTGAAATCATGATTTAGCAAAGGGGCAAGTAGGAGGCTAAATGGAGTGCTATCTCCCCTAATTGCTATTTAAGCGAGACAATAAAAAGGATGAAACAAATTAAATTAGCTAAGAAGCAAGAGCATCCCAATGAACTGGCCAAGATAATCAACTTGGAAAATTAGCTATTAAACCTCCACACATGCTCATTTTCATAATATTTTGTGTGTGCTTGTGAAACGCAACCCCCCATTGAAATTGCTGGGATGAAGGTGCTCTTCATTTCTCTGAGATAAGTCATTTGCAATTGGTCTTAATGAAGTTGGTAGTGAGATTTGTTGTTAATGCCCTAGTTCATCATTTTCCATTTCAGTGCTAGAGTGTTTTGATTGGGGTAGGGGAAGTACATAAAAGAGGAGAGCAGTTGACTCAAACTAGTTACTTCTCTGAATTTTTCCACCTGACTCTATTCTTATTTTCAAATATGTATACTAGAGTATGAGTTTGGGGTTGTATTATTATTACCTTTGTGTATCATCGTCATCATCATCATCATTATTGAAATACCTGATCTTTACTGATTTTCAGACTACTTTTATTTTTATGAGATTTAATAATTCCTATTTTTAAAATTTTTCTATCTCATCATCCTTGTCTCTCAATGTTAGCCCCTCTTATATATAGGTCTTCATACTTACAAACAGTTAATTCTTTATTACTCATGGCAGTCATTAAAAGACCACAAGCAGTAATATAATCTACAGACAATAAATATCTATGCTTCATTTTACCCAATAATTCTAATTTTATAGTCCATGGAGCTGTTATTAGAATATAAAATGGGTAGCCAAATGAGTTTATTTGATATACATCTTCTTTCTTTCTTTCTTTCTCCCTTTCTTTCTTTCTCTTTTCTGTAGTTTCAAGTTTTTATTTAAATTCCAGTTAATAACGTAAGTGTAATATTAGTTTCAGGAGTAGAATTTAGTGATTCATCACTTACATACAACACCCAGCGCTTATCACAGCAAGTGTCCTCCTTAACCCATCACCCATTTAGCCCATCCCCCAACCCACCTCCCCTCCAGCATCCCTCAGTTTGTTCTCTATAGTTAAGAGTCTATCTGTTCTATAGTTTGCCTCTTTCCCCCATGTTCATCTGTTTCGTTTCTTAAATTCCACATATGAATGAAATCATATAGTATTTGTCTTTCTCTGACTGACTTATTTCACTTAGCATAATACTCTCTAGCTCCATCCATGTTGTTACAAATGGCAAGATCTCATTCTTTTTTATGGCTGAGTAATACTCCATTTATATACATTTGTATTATATATATTTGTGTATATGTATATATATACACACATATATGGAATAATACTCCATTTTATATATGTATCTATAAAATCCACACATCTTCTTTGTCTATTTATCCATTCATCATTCAGTGGACATTTGGGCTCTTTCCATAATTTGGCTATTGTTGATAATGCTGCTATAAACATCAGGGTTGCACTCCCTTTCTACTCATTGCTTTGCTAGATCATAATGGCTACTCAAGACAAAACAGGTATTGAAGCATGTAATTGAGATTGAAAATTTTTTAATAGGAAGAGGAGTAATGAATTTGGATGATTCACAATCAAGAAATATGAAAGTTGCTGTCCTGAAGATTATTCAGATAAGAATGCTTTAATTGAAGATTATGACTGTTAATTTGATTTGTCAACTTGACTGGACTAAGGTATGCCCAGATAGCTGGTAAAACATTGTTTCTGGGTGTGTCTGTAAGAATGTTTCTGGAAGATATTAGCATTTGAATCATTTGAGTGAGTAAAGATTGCCCTCATCATTGTAGGTGGGCATCACCTAATCTTCCAATCTTGAGAGCCTGAATAGAACAAAAAGAGAGGAAGGGTGAATTTGCTCTCCGCCCTCCAATATCAGTTCTCTTGGTTCTCAGGCCTTTGAATGTGGACCAAGACTTACACCATCACCCACCAGTTCTCAGGCCTTCAGACTCAGACTGGGACTTACCACTGTCGGCACCCCTGGTTCTCAGGCCTTCCGGTTCGGATTAGAACTACACCATCAGCTTTTCTGTTCTCCAGCTTGTAGATGGCAGATCATGGGACTTCTCAGCCTCTGTAATAATGTGAGCCAGTCTCTCATAATAAATCTCTTTCTACATAGTATCAAGATAGATAGGTAGGTAGGTATGTAGATAGATATAGATATCCTATTGGTTCAACCCTGATTAATACAGAGATTAAAAACACATCCTTTCCTAATGGAGTATTAGTTTTGCCTACCGATCTTCCTCTTGGTTTATCTTCATGGAGCTATTTTTTTCCCCCACCAAATATTTGACTCTACCCCCAAAGAAAATAGTTTCTATAGCCTTTTCCTTGTATATGTGAATAAGCTACATTCTGAACTTGGAGCAAGACTGAGTCATCTCAGAACTCTCAGACCAGAATTTCAGAGATCTCATATGTATCGTGGAGCAGCTTAACAGTAGGGGTTCTACGGGCCTTGGGTTGTAGAAAAGTGCAAACTTATGCCCGGTACTGAGAAAGCCAATTTTCAAACAAAGTAGTGCTCTGCATATTCAGTCTTATTTATTCTTTACCATTTGAGAAGAAAAAAAAAAGGAAGACCAAATGAAGAGGGAAACTCTACATCAAAATGAGAAGATGATACTTCAGGCCAAGTGTCTGGCATTAGTATTAATTTCAGCTAAATAGATAATGCCTAATGGCTTGCAATTAGATTAAAATACATTTTCACTAGAAAGACAAAGAGATCTTACCCTTTGAGGTAGAGATAAATAGGGACTTTTGGTAGATACACAATTGTGGATTAATATTAACTTCTGTACACATTTTGAATTTCTTCATCAGAGATAGAATGATACACGTCCCTGGCTTACAAGTGTATTAAAACATTTAAAATGACAAGTACATTCGCTCAACTGTCATGCCACCAGATGCATTTCTGCTTCATTAGGAGTCAGCACAGTAGATGTTCAATAAGACAAACATCTATTAGTAAATTAGAGTTATTGGTATATTATTCTAGATACATTCAAGTTGTTTTGTTGCCTTTGTTAGGTTTCCCCAAATATTTACTGAGTGCCTGCTATTTCCCAGGGTATGGTATTTATTCTGGGGATACAGTATAAGGATGAGTTAGACAGAGCCCCTGCCCCCAAAGAGCTCACAGGTGTGAAGTGTGATGACAGACAAGGAAATGACAAGCTGGGAAATGAAGTGTGTATGTTGTAAAAGATAAAATAGAATATTTGTACTTTCAAACAGCTTAATCCATTTTGTTCCTCTGAGTTGTAGCTCATTTGTCATTATTTGTTAAATCTTACAGTTGCCTTACAATAAAAGGAAAAATGATGAACGATAAACATCTATAGAATCCCAACTATATTCCAGGTATTCTACATTTAAAAATAACGCATCCTTGTCTCAAAGAATCACAGGCCTTAAGAGTCGAAAGAAAACTTGTATTTTAAAAAAGTAAGACTTAACATTAAAAACTAGCGTGACAGAGGAAGAAAAGGTAAAGACAAGTTTGAGAAACATTAATCTAGGTCACATGTTAAATAAATGGGCTTTCATGGTCTCTTCTGGGTACCTGGGGTGGATAAAAGATGGCTGCGAATTCTTTGCCACTCTGTCCATTAAGACATAGACCCATTCTCCTTGAATCTGGGTGGTCTCTGTCACAATGTTGACCAATAGAATACAGCAGAAATCATGCTATGCTACTCTTCCAGGCCTAGACCATAAGAAACTGGCAGCTTCCACTACCTGTCTCTTAGAACACTCAACTCTTGAAATACAGCCACTGTCCTGTGAGGAAGCCTAAGCAACCCCATGTGGAGAGGAACCAAGGACCCTGACCAATAGCCCCAGTCAAGCTCCCAGCTGACAGCCAATACCAAATTGCCAGCCATGTAAGTGACCATGTTGGAAGGGAACCCCCCAACACCAATCTAGCTACCTCTGCTGACACCATCTGGAGCAAACGCAAGCTGCCCAGAGGAGACCTTCCTGAATTCTTAACCCACAGAATTGTGAGTAAAATACAGCTGTCTTTCGGGGCAGGTGGGGGTGGGGGTGGGGGTATCAACCGTTACATAGTAATAGATGATGAGAATAGAACCTGATCGTGATTAATATCATCACCTCCATGTAAAGTGGTTAAAAGTACAGGTTCTGAAGTCAAACTGCCTGAGATCTAGCTGTGTGACCTCAAGACAATTTAATCTCTCTGTGTCTCAGATCCTTCTTCTATAATATTAGGTTAATTATAACCTAAGTCTTAGGACTTTTTGAAAGAATTAAATGAAACAATTCACATAAAGCACTTAGAAACTGCCTAATGCATAACTAACAGTATTGAAAATTCACTATTATTATTGTGAGAAAATGCTGAATTAGAAACTACTGACTTTTTTTAAAATTTTTTTATTGTTATGTTAATCCCCATACATTACATCATTAGTTTTAGATATAGTGTTCCATGATTCATTGTTTGTGCATAACACCCAGTGCTCCATGCAGAACGTGCCCTCCTCAATACCCATCACCAGGCTAACCCATCCTCCCAACCCCCTCCCCTCTAGAACCCTCAGTTTGTTTTTCAGAGTCCATTGTCTCTCATGGTTCTTCTCCCCCTCTGATTTCCCCCCCTTCATTCTTCCCCTCCTGCTACATTCTTCTTCTTCTTTTTTTCTTTCTTAACATATATTGCATTATTTGTTTCAGAGGTGCAGATCTGAGATTCAACAGTCTTGCACAATTCACAGCGCTTACCAGAACACATACCCTCCCCAGTGTCCATCACCCAGTCACCCCATCCCTCCCACCCCACCCCCCACTCCAGCAACCCTCAGTTTGTTTCCTGAGATTAAGAATTCCTCATATCAGTGAGGTCATATGATACATGTCTTTCTCTGTTTGACTTATTTCGCTCAGCATAATACCCTCCAGTTCCATCCACGTCGTTGCAAATGGCAAGATCTTATTCCTTTTGATGGCTGCATAATATTCCATTGTATATATATACCACATCTTCTTTATCCATTCATCTGTCGATGGACATCTTGGCTCTTTCCACAGTTTGGCTATTGTGGACATTGCTGCTATAAACATCGGGGTGCACGTAGCCTTTCGGGTCCCTACTTTTGTATCTTTGGGGTAAATACCCAGTAGTGCAATTGCTGGATCATAGGGTAGCTCTATTTTCAACTTTTTGAGGAACCTCCATACTGTTTTCCAGAGTGGCTGCACCAGCTTGCATTCCCACCAACAGTGTAGGAGGGTTCCCCTTTCTCCGCATCCCCGCCAACATCTGTCATTTCCTGACTTGTTAATTTTAGCCATTCTGACTGGTGTGAGGTGGTATCTCATTGAAACTACTGACTTTTAAATGGACTTTGAGAACACATCTGTTCACAGCTTGGGAGCTTGTCTGTCTATATATTAGAATCTTCAGCTTTACTCTGCTCAGCCTCCCATATAAAATCATGAGCATTTCAATGACTGTCTCCCTCAGGGTTAATTTGGTGTTATCCCAAGCTCTTATATTTCATGTACTGTGAAAATATTGTTTCAAGAAATGGTCTGCTCATCAAAACCGTGTATCTCAATTGTGTTAAGTATATAATGACTTGCCATGTTAGCAAGATAAATCCAGGGTTAATTTAATGTGAGTATCTGAGATTTATTTTATTTTTTCTGGCTCTGTGAATTGAAACATTTCTTCCACTTAATTTTTTTCTGTGTTTAGTTAGAAGCATTATTCCAACAAGCAGATCGACAGATCAAATACCAGTTTACAAAATTTTGAATTGTTTAAATTGAGCAAGAGCTCCATCCTCATGAGCCTTCTGAAAATTGTTTATATTGCTCTTAAATGTTACTGAATTCTGCTGCTATGAACCAGGTAACCTAGGGTTTGTCTTAGGGTTCAAAATTAATTTCAAACAATTCTGCTAGCCATAGCCTGTGAGATTGTGGGGAGAAAATCAAAGAAAGCTAACAACAACAACAACAACAAAAACACACAGTCACACAAAACACAAAAAACCACACATGCGATTTTTTTTACAAACACAAGTTTGCAAATTGAGGTCTGATTCATAAATTAGTCTCATTAAATTACTATTGTTAATCTAAAAACCATCTCCCTGTGACACATGAGTATATCTAGGAACATATTCTAAGTTGATTGTTGTCAGGAACTCAGACTAGTATCACATGTCAATTTGTATTACTTTCCTTACAGATCATGAATGGCTTTACTTGAAATATCTTAATTTGTGCATCAGGTTCTCTAAATGGAAAAATTCCCTGAATATTTGTGCAAAATGAAGGCAAAGAACACTATAAATTGAAAGGCAATAAAAGGAGTTTATTTCCAAGCCACAGCTTGGAATCATCTCTGTTTTGAATGTTGCTGGCAAAGAATGCATTCTTGATTAGGCTTTGTTGATAGGCAAAATGTAGAGCACATTTCCAGTTCCCTAAGTCTCTGAGACTCTAGAAATCCAATTCTGAGCTACATAAAATAGCTCAGCACAATTCTCCCCTCCCCCTGCCCAAAAAAGCAGTACTCAACAAGGATAGAGCTGACAGCACGTAAGAGAACTAATGATTTCTAGAGTGATCCGAATATATATACAAACTTTTTTAAAAAACAGATGTTTAAAAAAACATCATGGAGGAGAACAAGATTAAATGGTCTTTGTTTTTCTTTTTTTTTTTTTAATTTAAATTTTACTTGGTTAACATACAGTGCAATATTGGTTTCAGGAGTAGAATTCAGTGATTCATCACTTACCTACAACACCCAGTGCTCATCACAGTAAGTGCCCTCCTTAATACCCATCACCCATCTAGCCCATCCCCCACCCACCTCCCTCCATCAACCCTCAGTTTATTCTCTATTGTTAAGAATCTCTTATGACTTGCTTCCTTCTCTCCTTTTTTTTCTTTCCCCCTTCCCATATGTCCATCTGTTTTCCTTCTTAAACTCCACATATGAGTGAAATCATATGGTATTTGTCTTTCTCTGACTGATTTCACTGAGCATAATACACTCTAGCTCCATCCACGTGGTTGCAAATGGCAAAAGGTCTTAATAAGGAGTCCGCCTCTGCCAATGACAAAGGAGAAAGAGGAAAAATGTGGAAGGACCGAGAGGCCAATGTTTGGAGAGGGGAGCTAGGAAGTATTCATGATTGAATTATATCACGTGCTATCAGAATTGCTTCTAGAGCAGCTGTGCCAGAAGTTGCTACCCCTAAAATCTGCAGATATCTTATAAAAGTAAGAATGAGAATGACTGGAATTAGTTCCCGGTTCCACCACTGGCCAATTGTATGATCGTTGAAATATCATTAAATATTCTTCATTTGTTTCCCCAGCTATATATTAACGGCAATTACCACATGCCCTCTACTTGTCCTATTGAAATCCCATGAACTAAAATCCCTTGAAAGCCATATGTCACTTAAATGATACAGCTTCACGGTTATCATTTTTGTCATCCCCATTCCTGAAGCCCAACTTAGGAGTGAACCTTCACAGGCACTGAGGCCTTGCCCTTTCTTCAAGTGCTGCTTCCTTGGCATCTTGTTAGTTCTGCTTCTTCCATTGAGGGCAGGCTCAGAACCTCCCACAGAACCACAGAGAATGTCATCAGTTTCCTTATTGTTATTGTTGTCATTGACCCTGACCGACAGGTCCCATTCTTGGCAGCCCCCTCCTCTAGGGCTCCACATCTCACAGGGCTACAACATTTCTGTCATCAGATTACCTCCAGATACACGGTCCCCCGGCAAACATTAAGTCTAATGAAAACATTACCAAAAGGTATTAAAAGGTGAGCCTGCATGTTTTACATTTCCCCTAGAGCCTTACTCTTGGTGATTTACATAACGGCTTCAGAATATTCAAAATGCATTTATAAATGTCACCATTTGCAGAGATTATTTGTATATTGCTCTTAATTAACTTCAACTTCAAAATCTAGTTGGCTAGGATCAGGGGGTTTTGTGCATCCTATCTCCTGTCTCACTCGGCACTGGTTTAATTATGTTCCCAGCTTGCTTTCACCTAGATCAAAAGCGGGAGAGAGGACTTGAGAAGGATTATCATAATAAATAAAATAGGTTTGCTCGTTCTTTGGTTCCCCATTCTGTGTGTTTTTTCAGTTTGTACTGTAGATATAATGAATGCGCAACATGTCTATTCTACATATGATAATGTATCCAGGGTACTGCAGACACTTAAATATTAAAACAACAACTGTGTTATTTAAAAACTGAACCTAGTTTCTAGCGCAACATTTTGTCTCAAGAGAATGCAGAACAAATAACTCATAGTATGTTTTTAATGGTCTACACTCTTTCAGAAACCATAGCAAGAGAAAAAGGTCATCCTAACCATTTACTCATAAAATTAGAGTCGCACTAATTTTAAGATTGATGAAAATCACGAGATAGTTTCATCTATAATCAGAATAAGCGAAGAGAAACGCAAGAGATGTCAGATTCGTGGAAAAAAAAACTAGCTAGAGAAAACCTCGTGCATATCATTTGATTTTTTGATGCTCACTTGAAAATTTTTCAAATAGCGCTACAAGTATACAGCAAAAACAAGCTAAAGTGCACCTTTCTTCTTCACAACCCTTCAACCAAGTCCCACTCCCCTGTCATGGTGGCCCTACTCAGAACTTAGTATGCAGATGTTTTCAAAACAGTTTAATGCCATACATACACAACTATGTATATACAATGTTCATAAAATATAATTATACAAATAATATATATATGGATGTACACATTCATGCATTTACTTAATGATTGTCCTTTTGATGATCATAAAGGTTGTTGAATATCTTAACAAATACACCTTTGGGCATATGTTTAAATATTTTTAGAATACATATTCCTAGGAGTGTAATTGCTAGTTCAAAGGATACATTTTAATTTTGGTATTTACAGCCAAATTTGCCTTCCAAATAATGACTAAGGCAATTAAACTCTTACTAACTGTATGGAAGTGAACATTTTCCTCCATTTAACCACAGTGGACACTGTGTCACCGTTCCTGTTTTCCAGTACAATTAGGAAGTTATTCTTTATTCTATAATTTCAGTGGAAACTTGGAAAAGAGCAGAGATAAAGTATATGCTCAGTCTTCCATCTTTTACTACAGGTACCACTAAGTGAAGTATCTAAAACCAGGAGCAAAATATATAAATCTTTTCTCTGAGCAAAATTTGGTTAAATACACACATGGTTATCTCTAAAATATCCAAAAGGGGGTGGAGTGACAATCTGGAATTCTTATAAAATACAAAAGGGCCATTAGGTGGCAAATACCAGAAAGCCACAGTTGCTTCTGAAATTTTATGTAGTTCAAACCACAAGCTCTAGAGACATAGAGAAGTTTTTAAGATTGGAGATACTTTGGTATTTAAGAGCACCACTCTCCCCCCTCCAAAAATAACCTGCCATAAGAGGTTGTGGAGATAAAATATAGAATAATGACATTTATTTTGAGGTCTGGTTATGAATAAAAATCCAAACAACTTTATTACTATAACAATTCAACACAATCATGCCTTATGGCACTAACCATGAACAATTTGTCCAGCCTTTGTCTGAGTGGAGACAACGTAGTAAGAAAGACACATAACCAACTTCTACAGGAGCTATTTATAAAGCAAAAAGAATTAAAACAAGTGTCCATTTGCACATTGTGCTCAGTAGAACAGAATGGAGAGACTGAAAATATACCAACTATGCTGTTTAAACATGAATACATTATAAAAGAGCATGTTATAAATAGGTGAGAATTATGGAACAAATGGTTTTGGGTGATTAAATCAAAATTCCATAAAAATATGATTTTTACTTTATGCCATTTAAGAAAATAAACTCCAGATAGATTAGAGAGATAAGTATAGAAAAGATAATACTTTGAAAAATTAGCAGATAGAGAATAGAATGATTGTCAGATCGACGGAGAATGTGAACTTTCCTATCCTTGAAATGTAGAGGTCACAAAGGTAAAGCTGACATTCAAATAGGAAAAACTATCCATAAGTGATAGTAGCATTGCTATTTTTAAGAAGAACATCAAGGCCAAGGCTATAAACAACAACTCACAGAAAGAGTAAATACACACAAAGGAGCAAAGGTCATCCTGCTGGTATTCATAACAAACATGAGGCACTGACCCCGCTTACATTGGCATATGTTTTAAAATGTGGCTAAAACTGTTGTATAACCCTTTTGGAAAGCAACATGACCCTACCGATAAAGAGCCAGTAAATTGTACATACATTTTAATAATAAATACTCTAGAAATTTATCCTAGGAAATAAAATAAAACCACTATTTACTGTGCTCGGTACCTTTCATATATTATCTTATTTAATTCAACAAGAGAATAAACCTCATAAGCACAAATATATTCTTTGTAATGCTTCCTGCAAAAGGACAAACATTCTAAATGCCAACCATGGGAGAAAACATTAAAAGTATGGTCCACTGGCATAGAATGCATCCATTTAAGAACAACAACAACAAAAACCATTTTGAAGCCTAAATAGATGTGAGTAGTGATACCATAAAAGTTATTTATTTGAGGGAGTTCCAGCTTTCTCCCCTCTCTCTCTCATAACTTGTACACATTCTCGTATCTGTGTACCTTGTACAAATGTTTCCTTGGACAAATTCACCCTAGAATCAGAGTTAAGGTCATGGCGGGGGAGGGAGGGTGGTACAGGAAGAGAATCATCCTCCCAGGACACACATTTTGCTGTGGGAGAGAGGGGTCACTGTTGGAGGGTTCCAGCTGGAAGGCGGCAAGAGACTATTGAGGGACCAAGGAGATAAGAGCAAGATGAGAGAAAGCAAGTTCTACTGAGGGTGCAAGAATGAGAAGCTCCCTGGAGTTTCTAAGTGTTGAAAACAGGAGGAAACACTAGACTTCAGCAAGACTTGCTGACATCTAAGGACATCTGCTCTGTTTAATGTAAATCAAGTTTGAAATTCCTTTCTGGGCTCCCCTTTTAAAGATTTTATTTTATTTTATTTTAGAACACACATGAGAGTGGGGGGAGCAGAGGGAGAGAGAGAATCTGAAGCAGACTCTGTGCTGACCGTGGAGCCTGATGCAGGGCTCAGTCTCATGACCCTGAGATCATGACCTGAGCCGAAATCAACAGTCAGACACTTCACGGACTGAACCACCCAGGTGCCCCTGGGTTCCCCTTTAAAAAAAAAAGACCTAGCTTAGGCTACACGAGTTTATGGTCGGTTATTCGTTGTTACAGAAAATGTTTATGGTATCACTGCCCCTCGCTTACTGGAAGGAACAGGAAATGGCCCAGTAGGAGTTGCTTGGGAGGAACATTACACTGGTGTGGGGAGCTTATGGGGCATCCCAAATGCCCACATTCTGAGATCTGAGACCTCAAATTCTGAGTTCATTGATCAGACCCCCATGGCAGCTACCAAAGCTTGGGAACCAAGAACAGATCCGATTGCTTTTCAGTCTGGAGGAGCTAGTGACAAGCAGTGGCAAGCATGTGGTAGTCAACACGGAGAACAAAAACAAGCAAAGAGGCTTCCAGACAACGAGTACCCACTGAGGTCTTCCATTAGCAAGCCCCAATCCACTCCTCTGATGTGAAGGAAGACTATTAATGATGGAGCATGAAAATGTTAAATTTTAATTGTAAAAAAGCCAAAAGGGGGGATTTGTGTGATTTGTGGGGCAACTTGCTGGCTCAGTCAGAATAGCAGGTGACTCCTGGTCCTGGGGTTGTGAGTTCAAGCCCCACGTTGGGTGTAGAGATTACTAAAAATAAATAAACTTTAGAGTGTGTGATTTGGCCCTTCTGATATTTTTCATAAATATAAAAGTCATCTAAAAAACTCTTTTTAAAATGCTTTTCACTCCTTTTGATGGCTGCATAATATTCCATTGTAGATATATACCACATCTTCTTTATCCATTCATCTGTCGATGGACATCTTGGCTCTCTCCATAGTTCGGCTATTGTGGACATTGCTGCTATAAACATCGGGGTGCACGTACCCCTTTGGGGAAGAAAAATGCTTTTCACAGTAAAAAAAGTAAAAGTGCTGTGAGTGACCACACATTTCAGTATGCAAACACTCAGTGACTTTTATTACGTTTCAGTGAAATGCAGTAGAAAAGTGGCACTGGGCAAGGCATTGCCTTCAGCAAGGGAAGATAATATATAAAACTTAATCTTTTGGGGCCCCTGGGTGGCTCAGTCAGTTAAGCGTCTGCCTTCGGCTCAGGTCATGATCCGAGGGTCCTGGGATTGAGTCCCACATTGGGCTCCTTGCTCAGAGGGGAGCCTGCTTCTCCCTCTCCTTCTGCCCCTCCCCCTTGCTTGTGGTCTCTCACTCTCTCTCAAATAAATAAATAAAATCTTTAAAAATAAATAAATAAAATAAAAGTTAATCTTTCTACATAATAGCTTTCCACAGAGACATGGAACCTTAAGATGAACATTTTTTGCCTCCTATGAAACTAGTTGTTCCTATAATACCATATTTCAGACTACCTGGGCCATTGGACAGTGAGCAGATGAAGTGCAGTGATCTGTCTAATCCATCGACAAATTTTCATTGACCATCTCAGATGTATAGGCCTTGAGCGAAGCTCTGCAATAATTTTTCCATTAATTAAAATCACTGTAAAAAAATCACTGTAGATAAATGGGTTTTTATTTTTTACTTTTATTTTTTCAAGGGTTTTTAAATTTTAAGATACTATACTATTAGAGCTGATTGCAATTCAGTTGCAAATAATGTTTGCCTAGCTGGGGTAGGAGTACAACACTCTACCGGGAGGCCACCAGTATCCTTTGTCATGTGAAATGAGTCTGCGCTAGGAGAGTTGTGATCACAGTTGTAATTTAATACAATTTTGATCATCTTAAACCTCTTTACCATCAACTTCTAAAACATAAATGGTACTTTTTTCTTATTATATAATTAGAAAGCAACCACTCATTAATTATTTGTGAATTACCTTAACATTTTAAGTGGTGAAATAATCAGTGGAGGTCATTAAATGATGTCATAACTATGCTGGAGCCTTTACCATACTGTGCAGTGGTAGAACTTATACATCAAGTCTTAGCTGAACATCAGTCCAGGGCACAATTACCTGTTAATGCTCTCAACAAGTGCTTTCTGGGATCTTTTACTCAACTCCACTTGTCAAAAATAGATGGCAAAACACCCCAATCAAGGAAGTTTAAAAGCATTTATCTTAACGAGCAAAAAAAAATGGTTGTGTGTGTGTGTGTGTGTACATATATATTCATAATTTTTACATAGCTTTCCGTTTAGCATCTTAGACCAAATAAAATAATGTATGTTATTTTATACATTATTGCAAAGCATAGTGTAATATCTTTTTCAGTGTAGGCTTTAGGGTCATAATTAAGATTCTTGAAAATTAACTAAAAATCAGTACATAAGAATCAGATATACCTAATAGGTATTATCGAGACAAAACATTTCCTAAGCCAGAAATAGGAAGAATTCAAACCTGGCTTTAAGCTAATCGAAGGTATAATATCCTTAAAGAAAGAACTTGTTGGTTAGGATGGAACATAGGAAAATGAAACTTTGGGTGCCTTTTGAAGTAGCTCTACAGGGAGAGTGCTCCCCTTCCCTTTTATTTTTCTTACTGCAGATTAATAAAATACTGTATCTATACAACTGTCAAAAGTTTGGTTAATAGGACTCTATTGCTGAAAAACTGAACCGCTCTTAGTGTACAAAGTCCTATAAATAAATCAGCCTGTACACATGTGCATGCAAATTTAGTTTCTTGTAGAAGACTGATTTAAAATTTTTCGAAAGGTCTACCATGCTAGATAGGTCTTCAGCAACTTTTTTTTTTTTAAAGATTTTATTTATTTATTTGACAGAGACAGAAACAGCGAGAGCAGGAACACAAGCAGGGAGAGTGAGAGAGGGAGAAGCAGGCTTCCCGCTGAGCAGGGAGCCCAATGTGGGACTCGATCCCAGGACCCTGGGATCATGACCTGAGCCGAAGGCAGCCACTTAACGACTGAGCCACCCAGGCGCCCTTCAGCAACTTTTTAAGAACCAAGTTTGCCCTGTGTAGAGACAGGTTCCAAGTAAATCTCATTTTCTTTATCTATGTTTTATACCTGTTTGTTGTGTTGAAATTTTAGTTTAGTTTTGTCTTCTATAACCTGTAATGGAAATTTTAAAAACAGAAAATTTATCTTTCTTTCAAAGAAGGTTTCGAAGAACACAAACCACTTCTTCGGGATAGAGACAGCAAAGTGTTAGAAAGAAGGAAACTGTGAAAAAATGCAAAAGAGAGAATTTTCTGAGTCTCTTGAGGCAGGTCTCTTTACAACGACTTGAAGAGAATATTAGAAGTAACCATATGAGCACAAACACTTATATCAAAATGCAATAATAATAATAATTTTTAAACTTACTTCTAGACTTCTATTATTGCAAATAATTAAGGACGGACTATAGTCAGAATAGCAGTAATATTCAAAATGGGTCTCAACAAAAGCCAGGATAAGACCAGATATCTGAGTCCAAGACACACCAAACAATTACATACTGACACAAACTGCCAAAGGTGATGTGGCAGGACTGCGTATTTGAGAAAACATGCAGAGATCAGTTGTTGTATGACAGAAGAATTCATAACATTTAGCAAATCAAACATGTGATCTGTATAAGATCAGCAGAGTTTTCAGGACATACTTTTAGCCTAAATAATTTTTGGAAAACTAAAAAGAAAAGAGAGTAGGGGTTGGTGGGGGGGGGACACGAGGTGGGGAGGATAGGGGAGACACAGAGGATTTTGATTCTGGGGAGAATGGTGAAAGGACATCCATTCAATTCTATTTATAGTTATTCCTTACATGATGAAAATGTGCAGTAAAAAAACCTTGTAAAGGAGAACATTAAGAATGACAAAATAGAGGGGCGCCTGGGTGGCTCAGTCGTTAAGCGTCTGCCTTCGGCTCAGGTCATGATCCCGGCGTCCTGGGATCGAGCCCCACATCGGGCTCTCTGCTCCGCGGGAAGCCTGCTTCTCCTTCTCCCACTCCCCCTGCTTGTGTTCCCTCTCTCGCTGTGTCTCTCTCTGTCAAATAAATAAATAAAATCTTTAAAAAAAAAAAAAAAAAGAATGACAAAATAGAGATTGAAATCAATAATGTAAACCATAGAGAAAGAAAAACAAAAAGCGACAGTTAAGGGTAGAAAGAATAAAAAGAATAAAGGCTTAGAGTAGTTTAAACTTAGACAATATTTGAAATATCAAGAATAGGAAATAAGGGGCACCTGGGTGGCTCAGTCATTAAACGTCTGCCTTTGGCTCAGGTCATGATCCCAGGTCCTGGGATCGAGCCCCGCATCGGGCTCCCTGCTCGGCGGGAAGCCTGCTTCTCCCTCTCCCACTCCCCCTGCTTGTGTTCCTGCTCTCTCTGTCTCTCTCTGTCAAGTAAATAAAATCTTTAAAAAAAAAAAAAAGAATAGGAAATAAGAAACTCAGAAATATAAAAAGGTAAGAATAGGACTCTATTAATATATTAAAAAGTAACATATTTCTAAATGTAAGAGAAAAAAGAATGAAAGGTGAAAATTTTTAAAAGTGAAGATAGATATGAAGAATTTTATTTTTTTTAAGATTTTATTTATTTATTTGAGAGAGAGAGAGCACAAGCTGGGGGAAGGGCAGAGGGAGAAGCAGACTCCTTGCTGACTGAGTGCAGAGCCCGATGTGGGGCTCAATCCCAGGACCCTGGGATCATGACCCGAGCTTAAGACAGACGCTTAACTGACTGAGCCACCCAGGCGCCTCCGAAGAATTTTAGAAGATAAAATCATGATGCCTTACAAATTGCAAATTGCAAATAAAAAATGGATTGAATATATTCAAACATAAAGTATTCTAAAAACCAGTTTTTTTAAGTAAGTTAAGGCCAATATTTTTAAACTCTTTGCTAGAGTTCTTCCAACACACATCAGAATACAGAAAACCGCAAGGTTAACGCTCATGACCCCACCTGTTCCTACAACCAGCAACCTCTAGGCGACCTATTTCCTCTCTACTTCCCAGTTCCCCTTCCCTCCCTCACCCCTCCTCCTCCCTCCCCCAGCTCCCCCACCAGGGATTCCTTGGTGAAGTGCTCCTTCCCACACCCTTTTGCCCTGGGTGGTGTGCTCATCCAAAGATAGTTACGCCCAATTCCCTAAACGTTCACTCCCTTTTGAGTATTACAACACTCTAGTTCCAGTTCTCTAGACTCCTATTCCTCATAAAACTCCATTCTCGTCTCCACGTTAAGACCTTCCTTCCACCAGACACCTTTTTCGGTCCCTCTCCCTTCTTCCCTAGTGCTGGCTAGACTTGGTTCTGGAAGCCGGGTCTGGGAGAAGCTGTGCACCACGCCCTCGTAGCCAGTTCTTCCAGTTGCTTACCTTGCTGTGTTGGGCAAGGAGAAAAGAGGAAAGGAACCCCTTTCCCTTTGGTGTGGGTCGTCACTGTTCTCACTGTTACTGAACCTCACTGGATCACAGTTCTACCTCTGTGGCTGGATTCAAATGTCAGCTCTCTTGTGGGGCGTGCTTGTGGATCTCTGGAGGCCTTTGCACAGTGCCATGATGTGGGACATCTGTCTGAAGCCTGACTTGGCCATCCCTTATCAGGCCCTGCCTTGCCTCAGCAGTCCACCCATTGCCTTTGGCCTCGAGGGTTCCCTTGCTCAGCTAAGAGTCCTCAGGAGTGGTTGGGGAGCAGCAAGCCAGCTTAAGTCCTGGCTGCGATGTCCACTTGATCCAAGCGATACTCTCAGATCCTTTTGTTGCACCACATGGGAGAAATGCAGGTCACCCCCCCCCCACCCACCCAACCCAACCCTTGGCACTTTTTGCAGCTGTGTCATCCTTTTTCCTTCTCACTTATGCCTGGTGCTTTGGCAACATTCCAACAAAACAGATCACTACTCCCCAACTCAGCGAGGCAGGGAACCATTCCAGAACGGCTGGTTCTATTGGGGTGGGGGCCAAGTGCAATGACCCCTGACCATCACCCCTGGGGACAGAGGAGGAAAAGGGAAAGGGGTGTTGTTACTCTTCCAGCAGCACATGCTCCCCTCCTCCACACAGGCCTCCTGGGAGGGGCTCGGCTGTGCTCTTTGTTTTCTTCTTTATGATTTTAGATATATGTTCAAAGTTTTTAAAAATGAGCTATCATAACTAGATTTTTAAAATTAAATCTACCTATCCTTCAAAACTAATTGAAACATAACCCCTTTCATAAAGCTTTCTTGATCACTCATGTAATCAAATGGAAAACTCTCTTTCCTCTGATCTCTTAATTGTTCTTTTGTTCATTCTTAAGGCATTTATCACAGATTATCTTATATTATGGTTATTTTTTTACATGTTTTATATCACTTATTATATAAGAAACATTTTGCAGATAATATTTATGCATCCCCTACAGTGCATCCCCTAGCACAGTGACACGCACAAATAAATCCCTCAATAAATACTTATTAATAATGAAGAGTATTTTCTGTATATAGAAAGAAGTACTGAATAGTTGTCAAGTTTTATTATATCATCAGATCTCTAATATTTATTTCCAACAGCATGTAAGTACAGTCAGTCTCTAGTTGAACTTTATCAAAAGCCAAATTTAAATGTATAAACCCTACTTCAATAGAACAGGATTTCTATTTATAATTCAAAAGAAAATTTGTATCTTATCAAAGTAATTAAAAATACAACAGAGAAAAACATTTTTTTAAAAAAAGTGAAATCTAAACCAACCCATGAAGGACTCCTTACAAGGGGAATCAAATAATTATATGTACAATTGTTATTGTATGTTCCCAATGGATTGTAAGCTCCATGAGTGCAGACATCATTTGCAACTATAAAACCAGGAACTAGCCCAGTAGTTGGTACATAGAGGCTGTTCACTAAAATTTGTGAATGAATGGAAGGAAACAATATTAAAACTAGAATTCTAGTTTTAATAATAGATAATAGAGGCCTTTTCAAGCAAGAATAGCAAGGGGAATTCCTCATAATATTCAAAGTAAAACTCTAAGTCAATTGTCACCGATAAAATAATGGAAGCACACAAAGCTAGACTTAGTCCTGTGTGTATCTGCAAAGGCAGTGAGGCCAGAAAGGGCATAAAAATGCACAAACATCACAAAATCACCAACCACATGCCATATCGTTCCAGGATATGCCTAAATTTAGGATTATAGTTAGCACACCCCTAGGGCTAGTCTAAATAACTATGTACCATATTTGAATTCCTTGCTGGAATATTTTCTTCTTTTCCCAGAACATCAGGGCATAACATAAACTAGTTGGGGCCAGGCACGGTCCCACCAGGTTAAATTTGGGGAAAAGTGTATGGAAAGCTTGCTCGTTAATGGCTTGCCTTGGCTGAGAAAATAGAAAACGTCATTTTCTAGTGGTGTGTACTTAGCCACCCTCACCACCAATAAAATCTATCTTTTCTTTTTTTTCCAAGACCTAAAGGGGTTGGAAGGAGTGAAGCAATATTCAAATAATTAGCACCATTTAAAGGTGCTGGAAGCTTCAGAACAGCGGTGGGCAGCTTGTGAGTCAGACTGAGACACTGGGACACTTCTAGAAGCCAACTCGAGAGCTGCCAGCTAGCTAGCCTTTTCCCTTTACAAATGCTGTCACACTTTGCTCCCACATCACGAAAATTCATCTCCAAGGTCGAAAGAGCTCAAAGAAAAACTAGGTCAGTGCTTCCTGTGCTTTAGGGAATCCAGTTTACATCCTGCAAAGAAAAAGAGTTTCTTTCTGGAATATAACCTGGACAAATCAGGAGACATTGCTCTCCTGTCAAAGAGCTGAAATAGGACCACGAATGCAGAAAAAAATACCACTGGATTTGCTTTGAAGCCACTCTGTTAGGTATCAGAAAAATTACAATCTTTGCTTCTCGCAGATTTAATATACGGTTCAATAACCAGGTAACTAATGTATTAGGCTATGTGGGGGCATATTCGTGGGAGAAGGATTTGAAAGTGTCTCAGTTCCCTGCCCACACTATGAAGGCACCATGCATGACTGGGGGTGGTTAACTGACTTGTCCCCGCATGCTCCAAAACCACTACTTTCTTTATTCATAACATGTATGTCCAATTAGAGGGGACACTTACTGGAACAAACTGGAATCAAATACCAGAAAGTATGCTGCAGAGAGCACCTGAGGTGACAACCCAGGAAATTGCCTGAGAGGGTTCATTTTCAACGGCTCTACTTCAGATGTTGCTACCCCATCTCTCAGATGTACAAGGCCCTCGGAAGGTAAGAGAGACCATGATGACCCAGGTTCACTCTTAGTAACCTGGAGAGAAAAAGCAAGTCAATGATGGAACATGATGTAAATTGGTCTTAACCAAAATACTGAGGGCTCAAAAGGACCTACTAAGAGAACACTCAAAAAACACTTAATAAAAATCATTGGCAAAGAAAGCAAGACAAGTGCATTAATTTACTCTTTAACTTGACAGCAGTGAGCCAAAATATAAATGTCTCCTTGCTCCTATTCTAATCTTGGCACTGGGTTGAAAATAATGAAAGATAAGAGAGGGGGGTGTGATTTATTTATTTATTTTTTACTAGCTTTATCATCATCACATGAGTAGGCCACTTGAGAGAAATGTGTGACCCGAGCAAAGTAGAGTAAGAAACTATTTATTGGCAAAATACCCATTCTCTGTGAATTCTGGATTATATTCCATCACAGAGAATCATTCTATATGGGCTGAAAGAGTCACACAGCAACCCGACCAAACTCTACTTGACAAAAAAAATGTCTATATTTTGCTAAGAGAATCAGATTCTTTATTCCTAAAGTTTTCCCTAAGTGAGATCAGAAGCATCAGAGGACTTGCCATGATCAGATTTAGATTTTTCAAGGAGAACTAGGGATCCTAGGTAGAGAATAGACATGGGGAAGGGAGTAGTGACAAGAGTAGGAGCAGGGAGACCAGTTGAGAGACTACTGCAATGATCCAGGAGGAAGATGGTGGTGGCTTGGACCAGGGTACTAGAAGTACAAATGGTTACAAGCGGTCAGATCCGGGATTTATTTTGAAAGTAGAACTGCCAACAGGATTTGTCAGTGGATTAGATACAGGATATAAATGAAGAGGAGAGCCAAGAATAATCCCAAGATTTTTTTGTCACGTGAAACTAGGTAAAGTGTTTTGCCATTTACAGAAATGGTGAACCATGAGTGGAAAGCAGATTAGGAGGGGAAAGAAATCAAGCTTTTTATATGTTAAATTTGAAATACCTATTGACATCTAAACTAGAGATGTCATTTTAAAAATATCTACATGAGTCTGAATGTCAGGGGAAAAGCAGGGGCTGAAAATATAAATTTGGTCATCTACACATAGATGATATTTCAAGTCATGAGACCACCTAAAGAGCAAGTTGAGACACACAGAGAAGAGGCCCACTCCAACATTTGGTATCAGGAAAATGAGGATACAGCAAATAAAACTGGGAAGGACTAGCCAGTGAGACAGGGAACAAAAGAAACAACAACAACAAAACTAAGATACTGTGATTCACTGGCAACCCAATGAAGAATGTATTTCAAGAAATGGGGAACATTATCTGTGTCAGATGATGCTGCTGGGCCCACGATGATGAAAACTAAGAACTGATCATTGGATTTAGCCACATGAAGGTCATTGGCAACCTTAACAATGAAAAGAAACATTGTGAAAAAATATATACATAACATTTATCCTTTTAACAATTTTAAGTGTACAATTCAGTGGCATTAAGTACATGCATACTGCTGTCAACCATCACCACCATCCCTCTCCCCCACTTTATCTTCCCAAACTGAAACTCCGTACCCATTAAACAATAATTCTCTTCCCACCTTTTCCCAGCACCTGGCACTCCCCTTTCTACTTTCTGTCTCTATCAATGGGACTACTCCAGCAGCTCATATAAGAGAATCATACAGGATTTGTCCTTTGGTGACTGGCTTATTTCCCTTAGCGTAATGTCTTCAGGGTTCATCCATGTTGCAGTGTGTGTCAGAATTTCCTTCCTTTTTAAGACTGAATAATATTCCACTGTGCGTACACACCACATTTGCTTATCCATTCATCCATCAATGGACACTTGGATTGCTTCCATCCTTTGGCTGTTACGAATAATGCTCCTATGAAGATATGTGTACAAATATCTGTTTGAGTCCCTACTTTCAGTTCTTTCGGGAATATGCCCAGCAGTGGAACTGATGAATCATATGGTAATTCTGTGTTAAATTTTTTAAGGAATCACTGTACCATTTTCCACAGTGGCTATGCTGTTTCATATTCCTATCAACAATGAGCAAGGGTTTCAATTTCTCTACATTCTTGCCAACATTTGTTATTTTCTCTGTTTTTTTTGTTTTTGTTTTTGTTTACTGTATCCATCCTAATGGGTGTGGACAATGAAAAAATTTTTAAAGACTGTTTATCACTGCACAAACTTATTCTTGAAAATTGCGGTATGATCTATTTTTCCATTTTAATATCTTTCTAAGCAACAATTTGTCCAGGGCAATGACTCCCCAAGGATGCTGACACTGGACATTGATTTGACAAAAGCATCACTCTAAAACAAAAATCTCTTAGTTTCCACATGAAGTAAGGAAAGTTTCTAGCTTTAACCTTTAGATATTCACCCATTCAACAAATACTTATTAAATGTCTGCTAGGTACCAGGTACTGTTCTGGGCACTGGGGATTTTCTTAAGAAAGGGCAGACATATGTACAAATCAATGGTTACCAAACTTCCATCCCTTCCATCCAAAGACCACTTCATTGGGGTACAATGTTGCTTGGACCACCCAAACCCACTCATGATTAGTATTACTCCCAACAACTTCTCCATAAAGAGTTGAAAGGAAAAAAAATGGCACTGCTACTGATAAGACCCCAATGAGCTTTATTTTACCTTATCACAAATAAATGTTTTATTCATAACAATAGTCAAGGTTTTTAGCAGAATAATACTCTTAAAACAAACATTAATACTAAAGAAAATCAGCCTATGTATCACTTCATGACCACACTTTGAAAATTAAAGCTTTAAATCGGATATATTGTACAATAAGATTTCTTATATTTGTACCCTCTCATTCATTGGCTCTCCTCCTCATAGAATCCTGGCTTTGCACAGCCCTGCATAAATCAAGCCCTGTAATCCCCTTCCACATCCAAATAAAAGAACCTAAATATAAGGTTTTATATTCAAAATAATATAATTTAGCTGAAATATGATATAATTTAACTGAAATTTTAGGAAAACAGGCCCACATCAGATTCTTTTTAAAAACTGAGTCTATCATAATACTCATACACATGAAAATATCTTTAACTACTATGGAATCTTCTGTAAAGTAGTTCAAGATATTCCACATATATGTTATCATCTTATACACTTATCTCCAACTTCTCTTTTATATTAGTTTCATTATTCAAAATTATAACTAAGATACTATAGCCATAGACAGGCTAGAAACCCACTGCAACATAAGATTTAAAACAAACTCCCACGATCACACTCACTAGCATTAGAGAGTCATTTGTAACTTTGTCTAACCAACGCAAACAGGAAGAAATCAATATAACTACATAAAGATTATGTACATTGACAAGGCATTTAAATAAACTTGAACAAATAAAACAGTTTTGATTTGTAAGGGTAGTAGGGTTGTAAGGAGCTTTTTCTAATTTTAGTAATTTTTTCAGCATATTACTTTATAATGTGATAACATTATTAAGTAAATAAAAGTAGAGTAGTGGATGGGGAGAGTATATGGTAGTCTTAAGACTATTAATAGGTAGCAGTGTCTTTCCTCCTTCAGTGAAGTGGTAGAATTGTACTTCTCTGATGCTTGAAGCTAGATTGGCCTGCTTTGGCCAATAGCGTTAGCAGAAGCTTTAACAACTAGTATGTGCTTCCTCATATTCTCTTTTCCCTCTGCCTTGGAAATGGCCAATGTTCCAGATGGAGGCTACTCCATCAACATAGGTTCTAGCATTAGGACAATATCAACAATGATGTAACACAGCTCACAACTGATCCTTACCGAGTATGTGAATGAGAATTAGACCTTTGTTATATTAAGCTATTAAGATTTAGGACTTATTTGTTACTGCAGTATAACCTAGACTATTCTGACTGCTACAGGGGGGAAACAAGCCAATAAAGAGGAATTTTGAATAAAAAGAGTTTATGTGACTTTCAAAGTTACATAAGTCATCAAGCACAAGGTTAAAACTAGAGCCCAGTTCCTGACCTCCAATCCTTCAGATTGAAACCTGATTAATTTGGTTTACCTGAAAAAACATACATTTTTCCAGATGGGAAATATGATTTTAAGTTTAAATAAAAAGCCTACTTCACTGTTGTGAAATAAAAGAATGTTATACGCATGAATCTTTTAAATTGCAGAAATAACAAAATTATCACTTTTGTGTAAAAAATAATGTTACTAAAAGTAACTCTCTTTCCACCAAGTAAATTTCCTAACTTTATGCTTAAAAATAAAGCTCGTCTTAATGCTCAATCTTTGGGTGTAAGTTTTGCTTTATCATATTCTTATTAATTAGATATAATTTTACCAAGACTACTTTTAAATAAAAATAGAAAATGGTCCATATTTTTAAGTGGAAACACTTTCTGGCCAAAAGAATCCTTTGATCTTTGAAAATGCAAAACAAATTCTGTATTAAAAGAACAATATATAATTAGATAAAGTGAGAATAAAAAGGTGCAGGTTTGTGTTTCCCAAATACTTATACACTGCCAAAGAATGTCATTAAATCCATATAGACCAGAGTTACACCTTGAAATAGTAGTATTTAGGACTAAGCATGGGTCCATAGAACTCATTTTAATTCAGGAACAAGAAAATACATTTGTAAAAGTCTAAAATTTCTCATCCTCTATGTATGTACAGGTCAGATGAAGGGATATGTTTTGAGATTTTCCTAGTGATCTTTTTGCAGTATTTTATCAAATTACCTACAAAATCAGTGAAAAGTATAGTACAACTTGTCACAAGGTGTGCCAGATCAGGCAGTCACAGGAAGAGAAATTAAGGGGGAAAGAAACAGACTAATGTTTCAGTTACTGCAAGGTTATTCATATTTAGGCCAAGAACAACCAAGCCCAAGTCACTGTAAAGAAACAAAGACAGTAAATCTTAATAGAAACTGAGAGCTCGAACAAGTTATTATTGGTCAGATGTGCTATCTCCTGGATCACAGTTTAATCTCTAAACTCTCTACAATTCATATAAACAGACTATTTAAGTCTGTTTTACCTCCCTCTAGTCTGATGAAGGTCTGGGACCTATGGTGTGAATGTATTTGTTTATCAGTCACAAAAGGTTTTTCAAAGACAGCACTATCAGATTCAAACCTAATGGGCCCATCATGTGGAAGATGTGAGATCTCATCTTAAATATCCCTTCAGCACACACCCACTTAAACACACAGCTTTACTTATAGTATATCTGAAAATACTTTCCAACTCTAGTGCTGAGGAACACTGAGAATAGATAATTGCCTACCTTATACATGCACAGCTGTATAGATGCCCTTTACACTGAGCACAATTTGGAGGAAAAAGCATCCTAGACAGATGTCTGCTCCATGGTTTATAAGAGTATGTGATACCATCCACACTTTTCACAGCTAAACCCTTGAAAACTGGGAGACGGACAAAGGAACCCAAACGTGAACAGCATTCATTAGAAGATGTAAATAGCCAAGATCCGTGCTGTTTTGTTTCAATCTTCTTTATACTGTTGAAAACAGGAAAACCTCCTGTCATGCAGGCTCTGGGATTCTCAGGGCCCAATAAAGGTTAGTGACATTTTCAATTCATGTTTGTTTTCATTCTTCTAATCATGAACCCTGTGTCAGCCTGAGAAACCAGCTGAGCGTAATCCATAACCTTTTACAAGTGAAACATTAACTCACAGCTCATTCTGATGTCTTTTTAATGTGATACAAAAGCAAGAGCAAAAACACGCATGATATACATGATTAAAAAAAAAAAAACATGGTAGCCAAATGGGAAAGTTGGTTGAAATTTCCACAGCACAAAGTTCTACCTACTTTGAATCAAATATCATTCATCAACACTAACTAACCCTAGGCTAAATTGAGGACAAGTACAAGTACACCAACCAGGGTAACATCCAAATAGATAATCAAGTGGAAATTTGTAAAATTTACAATTTTTCCCTTTAAATACTTAGGCAATGTTCATAATATAATAGCCATGAACCACAAAAAATACTTTTTTCTTAATCCATTATTGGTATGAATGCATCACTCCTTGGGAGATATAGTCTTTTTAGCTAAATGGATGAGTTTCCAAGCTGATCAAAATATACTGCTGCTTCATCTTCCCCAATACTCATCCCCACTGCCCTATATATAAAGTGCTCAAATCTAAATTGCAATATAGAATATGGGTCCTAATTTTTTGGTCCTAATTTATTGACAGATGCCAATAATCTACCAGACTGAAGTTAGGTCTCCAAAATCATCTCCTGCAAGATAATGGGTATAATTTCTCCTATAGAGTACATTCCTAACCAGATATCTAAGAAACGGGCTTTGCCATCATGTTGTGACTCTTTGTATCAGGGAATTAAGTGGAATGAACATCAAAGACCTAAGGACACCAAGGAAGCAGCTAATAAGCAGAATCCAATTGGATTACACAATGGAGAAACACTAAACCTGAGCCATCAACTCTCCAAAATGCGGAAAATTAAAAGACCCACACTTATGACAAATGCCAGTTTTCTATCCTAGATCAAGAAGAGACAGTATATGAAAGCAAAAGTTCCATGGAATAAGATATGATTTATTCATCAGAGAGGAGTACCTTGGCAAGGGGTATGCCAGACCCTGAGGAGCCTTCTGAAAGTTTGAGATCAAGAAACATGCAGACTGTGAAGATTGATATTCTTCACCCCCCACGTCTCTAATACAGACAGAGCATCAATGGCTGAAAAGAATCCCAAAGTTTGAAGGAATCAGGAGGAGAAGGGCAGAAATGGGCTAGGGATCCTAGTCTTTATTAACATTTATTTCATTAGCTCTAATTGCCTCATTATTATAAACATTATTATATTCATATTTGTTTCATCTCAAACTAATTTAATTGATAGAATTCTGTGTCCTTGCTATTATATGATACAATTAGCTCTCATTAGTTCACATTTCACTCATTTTCTCCTGACTGATTGCACTACATACTGATGCTCACTAATATCAATATGTAATGTAATCAGTCAGGAGTAAAATGTTGTTACAGTGTCTCTAAAACTATCATACTTATCATTCTGATTGTCTCCAAAGTACCAATATTCTTTCTATAATTTCTGTCTTAATAATGTAAAATTTGGTGTTAATAATAAAAATTTTACTATACTTATTGACACATTGATTAACCATCATTTAAGTAATTAAAGAGAGAAAATTATTAATAAATTTAAAAAGACAAACTGTCATTTGCTCATGTAGCCTTTAAAATCACAGAAAATGAAACATCAAATATTTCTTTGGTCTTCTGAATCACAAGGTTTTTCCTTTCCTCTCCTTAATCTTTTGTTGTTGTTGCCATCGTCGTTATGATCCTTCTGTAACCATGTGGAGAGCTTCAAGAAAGCAAGAACCTGCAGCTGATGCTTTCCATGGGAGGTGAAGAGGTCCCTCGAATTGTGCTACTGTTAATTTGCCCTTTGAGCATCTACAGCAGGGAGTCTATAATGACAGAAGCAAAGCACAGAGATTTGTCTATCTGATTATTACATCAGAAATGCTAAAGACTAAAAGGGAAGACAAGGGCAAAAGGCTTTTTGTAGTGAATTTTATAAAACCCATTGGGCTTTCAGTGGAGCCCATTTGGAAATACCCTGCTAGTTTACTCAGATAAAATATACACAGAGAACCTACATTCTCCTCCTGGACTATTTTAGTGCTATTACTTAGAATGGGAATTTGTACATACATTTATAAATAAAACACTTGCTGTCCTTTTTTCCTCCACCAAGAACTATACCCTGTATTTCCCCCACTAAACTATGGAGCATTCTGAGCGAAATAATGGCACAACAAACTCCACTGTATTATTCCCCTGAACGGAGCTCCTCAACAATACATGTATTTAACAGTATTTTCAACTGGTCTTGAGCAAGATCATAGGTTTTAAAAACAACAACAACAACAACAACAAAACACTGAATGCCAGAAAATTTAAAGCGGCAAATGGCTTAATGGTTTTGATTTTTGAGAAGTTCAAAACAAAAATCATTTTAAGTAAATAAAAAAAGAGGACGATTCTGCATTAGTTTCGCAAAGCTAAATCCTACCTCAAATAATGGCAGAAGACATTTAAATACCAAAGTTGCTATAATAATCCCTGTTTGAATCATGGTTTCCCTGAACTGGGCTAAGCCTTTAGACAGAAACTAATTGCTACAAACACTAATTTTCGAGTCCCTTTTGTTTCCCTTTGCAGGCACCTCTGGACGCAGAAGGTACCCAATTAGCAGAATTCATGGTCCTGATTGTGTATTGTGGGGCTAGCGTGTGAGCTGTATAAACACTGCTGATTACCATTCCTCTGTAATGGCTGATTTTTTGATTGCTTAATAAGGCCATCTATTCTGCATCAGGGCCTGGCAAAGCAGTTGGTGAAATCAGTTAGGTCACTTTTTTTCTGGTCCGAGTAGCAGGAGGAGTCTGTGATGGTAGCAGTTGACTAAAAACATAATTACAGGCTATTTAATCGCATCTGTTTCCCCACTTAACATTGTTTGTTCAAGTTAGACATAGTTAAGTAAATCAAAAGGACAATAACGGCAAAAACACGGAAAAATTACTATTACATGGTTAAAACTCTAGGGCTTGGTATAATTACAGAAAACATAGCTTGCAGTGATTTTTTTAAGGTACTAATTTTTATTAGCTTCCATTTTGCTTATTTTGGTGGTTGCTAGTTTTTTAGGATCTATTTTTTTTTTTAAGATTCCATGTTATGTAAATAACTATTATTTGTCTGGCGGGACTGATTTCATGTGAAGGGTCCTACAGGGATGATATTGTTTATTATGATGATTTTTATGTGCTCATCCAGTGTTATAATTAGCAGTCAAGTAACTCCTATCCTGTTTTGTGATTAATAACTAATCCTATAAACACACCTTTCACTACATAGGATTGTCTAATGGATGAGTCCAAGTGAGCGTCATACCCAAGGGCACCACCATTCACTCTGAGCTGCCCCTTTCTTCCCTCTGAGTGCCATACCTGTAATTTATCAATAACACAAAACTGCTCTACAATCAAAGGGATAAAACTGAAATGCACCCAGACAGCCGGAGCTGCCAACAGGCATCGAGCCCATGTTCCGATACCACTAAGCTGGCCATTGAATCCAGCAAGGATGATGAATCAATATCAGGTCAGCTGAAAAGATGAGGCAGCTGCTCTTTCAGAAATATACATTGCACTTGGTCCTACATAGAGCATGTTCGTACAATGACCTACAACCCATATAAGGCAGGGATTTTAGTAAGCAGTCCACAGCACGTGTTTAAAATAACCATCTTTTGTTCGTTGATGCAACAGAGAAAGCTGTCTTTTATAACCACCCGGGGAGACTGCTACAATCCAATGCTTCCCAGAGAGGAACTTACCAGAGAGCCACCCTCAGCTCCCAGGTTGTCTGGAAGGGGTCTGACAGAGTAGCTCTGAGCAGGGCCCTTAGGAAAGAAGTGCCATTTCCTTCAAAGTCCAATTGTCTTTCTTAAGGATGCTTCTCAGGACAAGGAGACTACAATTTCAATACCGATTTTAAATGAAGCAGGCATACACACTTTATGAATCTGAGTTTTTTATAAATACCAGCTGCCTGACAAATCCAAATATATCTGACAGAAAATACCACTTAAACTGATTTTAGGATTTTGTGTCATTTTAAGTATCTAATTGTTTTTAAATGGTCTTAACTGTATAAAAGTATCCTGAAAACAATCAGCACAGAGCACAGTATCACAAATACAATTAATAAAATCTCTCAGTGATCTGCCAACTTATACAGAGAAATAGCATCATCCTACAGAACATCATGCCCAGCTGGTAGCCATTTTTTGTTGTTTTGTTTTGTTTGATGTTATTTGTTTGTTTATTTTAAGTAAACTCTACCCTCGACCTGGGGCTCAAACTCACAACCCCAAGATCAAGAGTCGCACACTTGACCAAGCGAGCCAGCCAGGCGCCCTGCCATTATTTGTTTAGCGTTAAGACATTTATTGAAGACTTGCTATATATCAGGCACTCTGCTGGAGAGATACTGAGGTTGCAAGAATAGAATGTTGAAGAGGGCACGGTGCCTGACTTCAGGGAGCTTACAGTCCAGTGATGGAGACAGACAAATAAGTGATCAGTGCAATCTGTGATAAGGTCTATGAAGGAAACCTATAATGCCCCACAGTGGAATGACCAGGAAAGTTGTTTCAGAGAAGGCTCTTAGAGACAACAAAGAACCCTATTTTAGTGGAGTCCTCAGGGAAGCAAAGGAGCCAGCCCTGTGAAGACCAGGGCCTCGTGCACAGTGGGGAAGCAGAGAATTCCAGACCGAGGGCATGTATACAGGCCCCAGAGTGGGAAAGACGTCCGAGGTTTGAGGGATCAGACAGTCTATTGTGATGCCTCACGGCCACTAAGGGAAGAGCATCACAACATGAGAAAGGAGAGGTGGGCAGGAAAAGAGCGAGCAGCCCCACATAAGTCAAGGTAAGGTGTCCAGTTGAATTCAATGCCCAGCAAGAAGGTCTAAGTAAGACAACACTATGATCTGATATGAATTTTGAAAAAGAAGTCTCCTGTGAGGGAATAAATCAGAAGTGGCAAGACCAGAAATGTGGAACCAGATAGGAAGCCGTGGTAGTCCAGGCAAGAGGAGCACCTAGAACTCGAGTGCAGAGCGTAACGACGCAGTGTACCGGCGTTGTGTGGGTGCAGAGACGGAAAGAAGGAAGCATGTTTGAGAAATACTTCGGAGACAAAACGAAAGGTTTCATGGGTGTCTTGTCTTTCCAACTAGACCGGAACCTCTTAGGGAATAGAAACGATCTTCAGACTTCTTTGTAAACTCCGTCTGTGCATGGTAGTCTCTTAAATTGAAGTAATTGACTATCTGAAGTCAAGCGTCAGACATGCAGTTGAAAGGACCCTTGCCTCCTGATTTCCACCTCCCCACTGGGGCTAGCTGGTCTGCCCTGAAGAGAACTCACTTGAATGCTATTATAATGGGAGAATGCTAGGGCCTGAGGCATCTCAGCAACAGGCCTGATGGGAAGAAACACACAGTGTCTTGGTGGGACAGAGCCCCGGGAAGGTGGCCAGCGGTTCAATACCTACCATCTGGGAGGCACACACATAGACCAGCACCAACAGCTGCAGAGTACTCTGGTAGGCAGCTCACTGCCAAAGGAGGGACACAGCGTTGGCCAGACTCCCCATCAAGAAGATCTAAGCTTTGTCCTGAGGACTATGCTGTCAAGTTTCTGATTGACTTCCTGCCTTTGTCATATTCCATCAAAAACTGGGTAATGCTAAGGAATACATGTGGAAGCATGAAGGGAAGGCAGACGTTTCACCCAGCAAAAATTTATTGTGTACCTTCTACAACCAGGCCCTAGTCTAGGCGCACGGGGAAGGCAACGAACAAAAGTTTCTGCTTTCAAGGAGTTTATATTCTAGTACGGGAGACAGATAAAAACAAAATAAATAAATAACATATTAGATTAAAAAGAAAAGCATGCTATGAAAAAAAACCCCTAGGAAATGGTGGGTGGTTCAGCTTGGCTAGGACAGAGGAATTATGGGAGACAAACAGAGGTAAGACTGAAGCCAAAGTGTGATAGAAAGCAAGTTTGTTGGGATGAGAGCTGGAGGGCTGGAAAATACAGAGGAACCTGAGGTCGTGGTGATGACAACGAAGAGACTCAGCTGGGAGTGGAGGGTCACAGAAGAAACACTAAATTCCAGAGAATTGGAGCTGGAGGGGCTTTTGAGATTGTCTAAGTCAATTCCTTAATCTTACGATGGCATGAGATGTACTAGCTGTGAGCTAGAGGGACTAACTCTGAGCCTGGGGTCTCTGCCATCCTCCTCTCCCCGCCCCCCCATTCCTGTGATCCCAGCATCCCTGTGCCATCCTGCCTCCCTGTGGCAGAAGGTGGCTCTAGAGAAGAACTCCAGATCTGAGGCCCTTGTGGCAGAGGAAATCTGAATGACAGGTAAGATCCAAGGTGTGACTTGCCTTGTGAGTGGCTGAAGTGTCTGCGGAGTGATGAATTCTCATTAGCTAATTATCTGCTACGTGTTAGTTGTACAGTATCTTAGCCCTCTCAACAACCCTGTAATGTAGGTATTATCACCGTACAACAGATGTAAAGACCCAAGACCCAAGGTTACACAGTTGGAAATGATTCAAACCTGTGTGCATCTAACTCCAAAGCCGGTGTCCTTTCTATTATGCCACACAATCTCCTAGGATATGCTCAGCATGAGTAAAATCAAAGGAGGCAGAGGGGCACTGGGAGGTTGAGAGTAGGGAGGTTGAGAGACAAGTGCCACTGTCCTTAATCATGAACTCTCATCACAGACAAGAGGGTTGGGGGCAAAGCTTCCATGTGATGTGCTGAGGTCAAGGGGTTGATAGGCTCAATACTGTGGATGTTGGGGGTGCCTGGGTGGCTCAGTTGTTAAGCGTCTGCCTTCGGCTCGGGTCATGATCCCAGGGTCCTGGGATCGAGCCCCGCATCGGGCTCCCTGCTCCGCAGGAAGCCTGCTTCTCCCTCTCCCACTCCCCCTGCTTGTGTTCCTCTCTCTCTCTGTCTCTCTCTGTCAAATAAATAAATAAAATCTTAAAAAAAAAAATACTGTGGATGTTGAAGTTCCTCAAGATGAGTTTATTAGGCAGTATCAGCCTAAGTTCCTATGTAGAATGTGTATATGTGTTTGTGCACACATGAACACACACACACACATGCAAGTAAGGAAGAGAGACTAATCTAAATCAACACAGCTGGAGTTAAAACGAGCTCTACGAGATACTCAAGTTCTCTGTGACTGTGAATGTAGGAGTTTATCATGCTTTGATTTTGAAAATTACTCTAAAAATCCCAGAGATGCATATGCAAAAAAATCCAATTAACTAATAAATGTTCAGGGGTGCCTGGGTGGCTCAGTTGGTTAAGCGACTGCCTTCGGCTCAGGTCATGATTCTGGAGTCCTGGGATCAAGTCCCACGTTGGGTTCCCGGCTCAGCAGGGAGTCTGCTTCTCCCTCTGACCCTCTCTCCTCTCATGCTGTTTCTCTCTCGCTCGCTGTCTAATAAATAAATAAATAAAATCTTTAAAAAAAAAAAAACCCGAATAAGTGTTCTGGAATAGGAAAGCAAGAATAAAGCCCATCTGCTATCGAAGACACAAGCAACAGTATAGGTTTTCAGTACTCCCAAATCAAAGGTTAGGAGCTGACTCTGTTCTCTGATATGAGAAGCCATTGACCAGAGTCCCAAATGGCAGACTCCACGAACACTCTGGACAATGTCTTCTGGCGGCAGGTGCCTGCAAGCCCACAGAGTCTCAGTTCCTCTTGGTTCTCCCCTTCTTTCTGGAGAATAATGGAGAATGATGATTTCCTCGGCGGCTCTCAAAGTGTGGTCCCCAGACCACCAGCAACAGCATCTCCCGCAGCAACTCCGTAACTTCTTACAATCGCAACATCTCAGGGCTCACCTTAGACCTATTAAATCTGAAACTCTGGCGGGGAGGGCAGCAATCTGTGGTTTAAAAAGACTTCCCGGTGAATCTGATGTGTGCTGAAGCTTAAGAAACACTGGCTATGCCCAAAAGTTCTCCCAGGATCGAAGGACAATCTGGAGGCAGGAGAGATACTGAGCCAGCAATCGGGAATTACTTAAGGAAATAAAGGACTCTGTGTCCTTGTTTTCAACTTTTAAATCCTTCTTCTCAGATGGTCTGTGGTGAAAATGTCAAATTAATTTTCTTAAGTCACCAGATAACATCTCAAGGAAAGCACAAGGTTATAGAAATTATGAACAGTACTTTACTTTAGTGGGCTCAGTTTTCAAACAAAGAGAAAGCTAAAGTCTTTGATTACATAGTGATCACAGAATCCTGCATTTTATTCTGCAGGAGAGGCTTTCAGTCACCTTCAGCCAGAGGGAGCACCAGCCGCCTGGGAAAGCCTGTGGGCAAGCGGCCAGGAAGGGGCTAGAGGTGGCAAGATGGTGATGGGAGACCACGGACAAGAAGGACAGCAGAAGCCAGCACACCACTGCCAGCTGAAAACAGTCCTCCCAACTCAGCTACTCCAGAGCGGGACTGCGACCTCCACTCCGTCATGGTAAAACCAGTAATGCTCCTAATGACACTAATTCCTCACGGAAAAGCTCAATTGTGCTCGGCATGCATCCTCTTCAAGACAGATGGCCAATTCCACTAAAAACTTTCAAGTGATGCTTAAGGGACAAACTTTAGTTATCTAGAAAGCTAATATTTAAAACATGTTTTTCAACTGTGCCGGACAAATGGAGGCTTTTTATAAAAGTTTTTATCAATCCTAGAGAAAGAAGTGATGATGGTAAAAAAACACAGGGAGGGAATCTGAGGCCTGGCCACGGGTTGCAACACCAACCGAACTGTGACGGGGCAAGTTACTTAGCATGGTGACTGTAATTTATCTGGGTAGTTCGTTCCTTTCTCGAAGGAGGGGGAGTACGTGAGCTCTAATGTCCCCTAAGGCTTTAAAAATCTTAATCTGTTGTATGAGTTTGCATTTTTGTCTCACCTCCAGGTAAGAAATTTCTTCCCTTAGAACTATCTCACCTAAGAATCTACAAACTCCCTCAGGACCCCATTCCCTCTCATACTCTCTGTCCTCAGAAGTTAGAGGATTTAACAATTCACTGTAAGTGGTTACAATTCTGAACTTCAATATTCTTGGAAAAGGAATGTCATACTATATTGTATTTTTTCCAAGAAATTGTTTAATCTATATAAGTTATTTGACTCGGTCATTAGTGATCTTTGTGCCAAGATAGCTCCTAATCAAATTCTGGCAGAATATAAGTACCATTGAGAAGAAAGCATACAGATCTTTCTTCTGAGAAGTACGTATTTTTCTTTCTGGTTGAGCAATGTTATGCAACAAATCTTCCAACTGGCTTTCTATCAAGGAAAATCATTAAAGATGAAATGCTCTAAGGGACATGATCACAGGAGCCTGAGATGCTTGTAAGTAATTACATTCATGCTGATAATTAGAAGAAATAGTCTGTGTAGTGGATATAGTAAATCACCCTTTACCACTGGTCTTGGATTTGATTTCTCCAAGGAATGCCAAGAAAAGCCTTTATTTAGCAGCAGTTTATGCCTCGCTCAATCCACTTATTTTGTAATGTAAAAAGGAGAGTCTGAAAAAAGAGAATGGGCACCTTGACATTTTAACTGTTTTGTTTTTAATGAAAATTTTCTTCTTTGAAGTGAATATAAAGCAGGTATGGGCAACAAGCCAGTAAGTGCTTATTTATCACCTTAATAGCCTTGCATGTCCTAAAATGCCTTAACCCACACTTTAAAAACGTCCTCATTAGATTTCTCTGCTAGCTTGCATACTATGCTCAAACAAATTAAAGCATTTCTTAGCAGCCAAAACAGCAGCACAAACACATATACGAGAAAAGTGTATACCCGCAACCTTGGTGCCAGGTCCCAATGCTCAGAATTTAAGAATTAAAGTTGCCTTGAAAGCCATCACTAGGTAATGCATATATACGGAGTTAGTATATATGTGAATAGAGCAATTTGTCAGAATTGATGTTTCTCCCCCAACAGCACGTTGACTGTGGTGAACTTGGAATAAAATTGACAGTAATTCTTTTTTATTTTACAGTGAATCTGTTGCCTGTAATCACTGTGGACAAAAATTTGTTATAATTTCACTTCTTAATCAAATGGATGTTCGAAGAGCAGAGAGGGCACTAAACCAAAGAGACACTTCTAGGTCCTTAGCCTGTCTCAAATAGTTAATACTGTGGTTCTCCCCCCTGCTCCTTGAAACTCTATTTTGGGTTTCCAGTGGCTTTCTTGACTAGTTATCATTTCCCTCTTCCCCTTCACTGGCTCCCAGTGCCAGCCCTTCAACCATACAAATTCTCCAGTGTTCTTCCCAGCCCTATACTTGTCCTCTACTCTCTCCCCAGCAGAAGGCAGCAACTTTTAGTGAAATCAAATAAACCTGGGTTCAAATCTCAGTTTTACCATCCTTCTGCTGTGTGACCATGGGCTTCAGAAACTTCCACTCAAATTTCCCTCACTGGGTCTGCGTGAGGATTCAGTGAGATCAGATATCTAAGCACTGAGCAGAAAGCCTCACTCTTAAAGAGGTACTCAATGAATTTATGTCCTTCCTCTTTCTCTTCTTCCCTAGGCAAATGCTTCCACTCCGTCGGAAAATTCCCCACAGAAAGTACTCCACACAAAATTCTTCAGTACATGAATATTCCCTATATGTAGGTGATGACCAAATCTATGCATCCAGGTCATACCCCCATTATCATTAGCCTGCTGACATGGGGCCCACAGGGACCTAAAATTCAGCGCATCTAAAGCTAATCATTATTGAGTGACCTACCCCACTGTTTTGAGTTGAATTGTGTCTCCCTAAAATTCATATGATTTAGTCCTAAACCCCAGTACCTCAGAATACAATGTTATTTGGAAATAGGGTCGTTGCAGAATATAATTAGTTAAGATGAGAGAATACTGGGGTAGAGTGAGCCCCTAATCCAATGTCACTGGTGTCCCTATAAAAAGGAGAAATTTGGACACAGACACTCACAAAGGGACAACACCATGTGAAGACTGGAACTATGCTGTCATGTGCCAAGGAACTTCCAAAAGCTAAGAGAGAGGCCTGGAATAGGCCTTCAGAAGGAACCAACCCTGTGGTATCCTGATCATGGACTTCTAGCCTTCAGAACTGTGAGATACGAGTTTCTACTGGTTAAGCCACCCAGTCTGTGGTGTTAAGGCAACGCTGAGAAACTAATTCACCCCTCCTGAGGCCCCTCCGCCCCCAGCACAGCCCTGCTCCCAAGCTCCCCACGTCAGTGATGAACCACAGGGTCATCTTCCAGCCACCTGAGTTCAGGTCACCTTTGACCCATCCCTTTCTCCTCCACCATCTCACCCGTCTTGTACCAAATCCTTTCAACTCTACCCAGGAAATAACTTTCTCACCCCCTTTCCCCTTCCTACTGACGCAGGCAGAGTTTGCCTCATCTTTTCTCATCAGGCAACAATATAATTGGTTTTCTGACCTTACTATACCTCATTCTCTTTAATGCAGCGTCCACACTGCTACCAGACTCACTTTTCAGAATCACAGATCACAGACCTGGAATGGCCCTTACAATCTGACCTCAATCTACCTTTTGGTTCCATCTTACAATGTTCTCTTTCTAACCTCACCTCCCCCCAGTAGCCCCCACTAAAGCATCGCATCACATCCCCAGACACCAGGCAACTCTGCCAACCCCCACACCTTCATGTCCATGTGCCTTTTGATCTGCTTGGAATGCCCTGCATCTTTCTTCTTCAAAAGTCAAAATATTACCCAGCCTATTGAGGATAGGGACAAGATAAGAAGAAAAGGCTGGGTATTACAGAGTATCAATCAGGGAGCAACAGTTAGAAGGAAAAGATGGTTGAAAGGTTTTCATTTTGATTATAAGTGTCATTGAGTATCTTTCAGACACCTAAATCTCTATGTCTGGGCGGCTGTCCCCATATGTAACACTCTATAAATCAGACAACTATGATAGTATGTCTTAGTTCGTACTTGTGTGACACCTTCAAGTTTGAAACATTGAGTGTAAGAGATCTCTGTTCGTCCAATGGCAAAACCAAGTAGGAAAAATTCTAGCATAGCTACAGCTTCACAAATGCCTGGAGTGAAATACGCCTCCAGGTTAGCAGGGCAGCTACCCATTTGCCTAATTACATTATAGCAAAAGTTACATTTTTATCAGGAACATTCCATTTAAATATTTCATTTTTAAAATATAAAATCCCTCTTGAAAAATTTCCATGTTCCATGCTGTAGGAGGCATTCCATTTTTTGGTTTCATCCTCACGTTTGTGATTTTCCAAAAAATTCTGCCATTTATAAGGTATTTAGCACATTCTTCTTTAGGATCATCGTCAAGAAGCTCTTTTTCCAAGGCCTCTCACTCTGACCATCAGCCCCCTGCATCCTTCTCTTGACCTCAATAAAAATATAAAAGTCTATGGGCTCCTGGGTGGCTCAGTCATTAAAAGTCTGCCTTCGGCTCAGGTCATGATCCCAGGGTCCTGGGATCGAGACCCGCATCGGACTCCCTGCTCAGCGGGGAGCCTGCTTCTCCCTCTCCCACTCCCCCTGCTTGTGTTCCCTCTCTCTCTGTCTCTCTCTGTCAAAAAAATAAAATCTTTAAAAAAATAAATACAAAAGTCTAAAATCAAGACTATTCTCCCAGCTTAAATCCCCATGTATGCCATAGAACCCAGATGGATTTCTTCCTAACACTCCAACTAACTCCATGGTATGGATTCAAGTTATGTTATCTCTGGGGCCTTTGAAAAATCTCACACGTATATACCTTACAGAACACACAAAAAGGATATGTCATTCAACGTTCCATAAGCAGCTCTACTGAATCCCAGATGCAACCCTAAACCTTCCAAATTGGAATCCAATCACCTTCCCACAGCGGGAAATGAAACCACTGAGACTGTCTTACTCTGCACTTACCCCCTTCCCAGACACGTGTACTGTGTGTGGCCTGTGCCCCATCCGATTCTGTATCTGCCTGCTTCCTGTCATGATTCACCGCCATTAATTCCCTTTTGCCATTCTGGCCAGAGCAGGGTGGTGGTGAGCACCGAAGAAAAACTATTTTCCAAAGTAATTTTTCAAAGTGGCTCCGTCAAAGTGGCAAAAGGTAATATTTATAATAATCATGGTAAAAAAGAGCATTATTGCACCGTTGACCTTTGAGGTTGTACGAGAAGATTTCAGTCTACAAACATGAACTAATGAACAATGAATTTTAAAGCCACATGCTCTTCTCACACTCCCACCCCTGGACCCTGTGCTAACTGCTCGTTTTCCTCGTCTTTGTTAAAGTTCAAGTGGGGGTAACGTTGTAAGCTTAAATTTGGTGCAAAATAAAGCAGATATTTTATGAATTGCAAAATTAAAAGCTCCTCATTGAAGAAGGGCCCACCATTTTCATGCTCCCCACCCCCCACTCCCTATAACGCAGAGCCACCTTACATGGCTCTACACATTCTTCCTTCTCTTCTCTCATTTCTAATCATGTGGTCATGAAGTAAGGAGGAACATTTTTTAATTTAATGAATTTTAGTAATTTCCTTGTTTAACTCAACTCAGATACTTTTACTTTTTATAAACTATGCTTCCACTGGTATTTTTAAAATTAGTTTTTAAACATTTTTTTCTAAGTTTTGAATACAGCTTCTCTCTGAATTTAAACAGACCCTGTTTGCCAAATTAAAAAATCTGTGCATTTTCATATAGGCCTTCATAAAGCCACCAAGGGAAGCAAACCTGAAATGTGCTTTTACCTCACAGTGAGGCAGTCTCAAGTCCTTCCTACCTCACATGCATGCACCACACACACACACACACACACACACACACACACACCCCTTACTGGCATGTTTAGATACCTCAGAGCTCCTACACACACACACACACACACACACACACACACACACACACACACACACACACACCCCTTACTGGCATGTTTAGATACCTCAGAGCTCCTACACACACACACACACACACACACACACACACACACACACACCCCTTACTGGCATGTTTAGATACCTCAGAGCTCCTACACACACACACACACACACACACCCCTTACTGGCATGTTTAGATACCTCAGAGCTCCTACACACACACACACACACACACACACACACACACACACACACACACACACACACACACACCCCTTACTGGCATGTTTAGATACCTCAGAGCTCCTAAGGAAATTTGGCTGGGACTCCAAATGGTATAAGAGTTCACATCCAACACTTAATTTTCCAGTGTTGAAGATAGAAATCCAACACAAAAATTTTTAAATTGCTAGAATTTGAATATATGCTTACGTCAGATTTCCTATTACCTCAATAGGTCTCCATTGATTTGTAAAGCTATTTCCACTTTTCCCCATTTCTCTTCCTACCTGCTGATGGGTGAAAATTAAATACAAGTACTCTATTTAAAAAGACAACTATGCTATTGTGCTTGAGGCACTCAGAAATGGTTTATTCCTTTTCAATCTTTCATTCAAATTTATTTTCTCCAGAATCGTGGGACATGGTTCTTTATTTCTCTCTGCCCTAGACGGTGGGGACCTAAATTGCAAGAATTAGTTCTAGAGGGCATGTAACAGTACTGAAGTTGGCTTTCATACCACACTCCACATCAAAGCACCAATCTTCAAGGGCCGGTTATATCCCTATTATATAAGTTTATGAATTATTCCACATTTTGTTACATCTTCAGTTTTAAATGCAACAATTTCCCCATATAAAAAGTAGTCTGTGAAAGATGCCGAAACATTCAGTGTATGATTCTTCGTGGCAAAACATGGGACTGTGTATGGACTTACTACATTTCATTACATTTCACCTTCCCACAGGAAATGAAGTTTGCTTTCTCTCTATAAAATAAATGAGATGGACCCATATGAGCACAGTGTGATATATCCAAAAAGGAGACAAATGGAAAAGAATAAAAACTTTTAAACTAAGAGTTAAAAATGAAACTGTTCAGGGTCGTCTGGCTAGCTCAGTTGGTGGGACTCTTGATCTCCGGGTCGTGAGCTGGAGCCCCATGTTGGGTGGAGAGATGACTTAAAAATAAAATCTCGGGGCGCAAGTCAGTCAGTTGGGCAAACAGACCAGCTCTTGTTCCGCTCAGGTCATAATCTCAAGGTCATGAGTACGAGCCCCACATCAGGCTCCCCGCTCAGTGGGAGTCAGCTTGAGATTTTCTCTCTCTCTCTCTCCCTCTGCCCCTCACCCTGTGCACACATGCGCTCTCTCAAAATAAATAAAATCCGTAAAAAATAAAATAAAATCTTTTTTAAAAATGAGATGGTTGAAAAATAACATGGTATATATTATTATCTCCATTTTACAGGAGGACACTGAAGCTCAGAGACAGGACCAGCAGGATAACTTGTAGGGTCCAGTGCAAAATGAAAATGCAGGGTCCCCTTGTTCAAAATCATTAGAGATTTCAAGGCAGTGGCAAGAGATCATTAAACCAGGCACAAGGCCATGTGTGACTACATAGGTTCCTCCTCAGAGAATATGTTCCTACTCAGAGAAGTTAAATAACATAAAATCAATGCTAATGAATAATTGGTTTGACTTCAGAATTTAGAGCTCTCACTCTTAGCCACAAACAATAAACGTAATTTACTGGGGGTTTTCTGTAGACTGAGCATGCAAGATTATCTCATACAATCCATGCTGTAGTCTGATTAGATGGTCATTATTTTCCCCATTTTGCAGATGAGGCAACTGAGCAACCTGAACACTGAAGTATACAGTTGCTATTTTTTGGCTACCCGGCATCGATCACTCCTTCCTAATAGCACATCAATTCCCTTGGTAAGCACCCTGAGGGCAAGGATGCTTTCTTGGTTTCGAACAAGTGCCTAGAACAGCAGTAAATAATCGATAATCAATGCCTGCTGACTGAGATGTGTGCACTGTTTTCCCGCAACAACAATCAAGGGCGCTCGAGACTTCCGTGTTCAGACCCTCGCGTCACGTCCGGCACCGCAGGGCCGGGCAGACGGCACATGCTCGAAGCCGGCCGTCTCTGGAACGTTGACCCGTAGGTAGGGTGCCCAGACAGACAAACTAGAGCCGGGTAACTTCAAACGTCCTGGCCCGACAGGCAGTATAGTGGACCATGCTTTCTGGGCAGGTTCTGTCTTCAGTTTAAGCCTCACATACATATATATATATAATATATATATGAGTCCGGAGTCCCCAAGACCAGCCTCAGTTTTGAAGATTTGCTAGAACTCACATCTCAGAAAAGCTGCTCTACTCACCGTTGTGGTTCATAACAGCCAAAGGATACAGACGAAGATCCGCCAGAGAAAAAGGCGCAGAGGGCGGAGTCCAGGAGGAAGCAGGAGCCCGTCCAGCTGGGGCGGCGCGCGGCCGCCGTGTGTGCCAACAACGCGCGCGACGCGCCACGCAGGGAAGCTCACCCACGGAGCCTCGGCGTCCACGGTTCGTATGAGGGTGAGTCCCATGGGCCCGCGGCACCTGTGTGACTGACCTAAGCTACTCAGTCTCCAGCCCTGCAGAGGTCGGCCTGGCCCCGCGGCCTCGGCGGATAAAAACAGCCGTTCACCCCACGTCACACTGTTGGCAGAAGCGGTCGGGTCAAACTGACGCAGAGTGGCCCGAAGCGCCAAAATCCAAAAACACTCTTCTCAGGTGGGATATTGCAAGAACTCGAGGGTGAGCTGCCAGAGCCCATCAAGGGCCAAGCCTTCTGAAGACAGGCCTTTCTTTGGCACGTGCAGGACTTGAGCAGCCTGGGCCTGCTGAGCTACCCTTTAACTGTACAACAGCTGATAATGTTGGTGAAATTAAGTAGGATTGATTCAATCCTATAGTCACACAGCTAATAACTATAGGCCCAAAATGTAAGTTCCTTCCTGATTCTAAAATCTAAGCCAGGAAGAATCAGTTGTGACAGGTCACCATTTATAATAGGAATTTATTAACTAGAACCCTAATGGTCTATAAAAATTAAGGCACCACTCAGCAGTCCTACTTCTCAGAATTTATCCTAAGGAAATGGTGAGTGGGTTTACAAATATACTTATTGCAGCATTATTTTTAGGATACAAAATTAGAAACAATGTATACATCCAACTAATAGGTGATTGGTTAAATCAAAAGCTGGCAAACTTTCTCTGTAAAGGGCCATACAGTAAATACTTTCAGCTTCCCAGGCTATGCGTCTCTGTTGTAACTATTTAACTCTGATACTATAGCACTAAAGCAGCCACAGACCATAATACATAAAGGAATGAGTATGGCTGTGTTCCAGTAAAACATGAACGGACTGGAGGGGGGCCAGAATTCAGCCACCAGGCCATAGTTTGCCAATCCCTGGGTTAAACTCTAATATATATTATTATACACAACAGAATACTATCCAATCATTTTTTAAAATTAGGTAGATCTATATGTGCCAATATGAAAAGATGTCTATGACATACAACTGAGTGAATAAAACATGTGGAATCATACCATACGTACAACTTTGGGGGGAAAAGATTTGTGTACATGCAGGAAAAATGTTGAAATGATGTACATGAGGCTATCCAGAGTTATCTCTGGAAGGCTAGGATCATGTGGGACTTTCACTTACTACATCATACATTTCAGTATTGTTTGAAATTTTTTACCATAAACATGTATGATATTTACAATCAGATAGAAAAATCCATTTCAAAAAAAGCTTGAGGCTCTGGCCAGAACACCTACTTAGTCCCACACTAAATTATTCAAGCTTCTAGTAAGTAAGAAATCCTGAATACAGGACAACTTCTATATTCAGTACTTTAGGAGCAGCTCTCCTAGCACAGGCATTAAGATGTCATGAGACTTCTTTTTTTTTTTTTTTTTGAGCCAAAATATTACATATTTTATTTGAAGCAGATTACCCTAAAACTAGGCATAAAAGGAGAATCATAAGTAAGAATAATCCAGGAAAATTAGTTTAATATAAAACAATGTGGTGCCAAATTCTAATCACATCCATTTTTGAACAATTTCCTCTAATTAACATCAAGATTAACGTGGGCTTGCCAGCAGAGTAATGTTTCAAAGCAGAAATCTTCATCTTATGTTGAATACTGTAAGAACAACTGTCAATCCTTACACCAGCCTTTGCAGGCAATCTGAGATCTCTTGAACTTCTCCTGGGAGGGAGAGTCTAGAGGAATATTTACCTTTTTCCCATAGCACCTATCCCAAGTTCCAGTATCAAGGATCTCACTTCTTGGGAGGCAAAAAAGTATTTAAAATTTTCATTTTGGGAGAAATGTGTCCAAATTCAAGGCCCAAGGAAGACATCCTGTCACATTTGGGTAAAATTAGTAGATCAACTGTGTGGTGTTGAACAAGTTACTTAACCTCTCTGTGCCTCGGTTGTATCATCTGTGGCAGGGCTGAATTGAGCTGTCGCTGGAGCGAATCTCGGTCATAGATGACATCCTGCAGTCTTTGCTGGGCAAGTGAAAGGCTTTCTTGGGTCTCCCGAAGGGTGTCTAGAAGACGGTCCCTTTCATCTAGCATATTCACCATCAGCTGCTCAAAATGGGAGTCTGAGTCCAAGCCACTGCTTTGGGATCCCCTTTGGCTCATTGGGGTGTCCTCGTTAATCGTGGGCATCACTTCACACATCATTGCTAATGTCTGTAATTTCGGGTCCTGCTTCTTCAATTGATCAATGACAACCGCAGTCTCAGGCTTGACGAGAGGGGAAGCTCACGCCCGGCACTCCTGGACCATTTGCCTGCTGGGAGCCGGTGCGGCTGCTACAGCATCTTCTCTCCTCACTTGCCTCGTGCTGTGGCTGCTGGGCTCCTCCTCCTCGGTCTCCAAGATGTCATGACTTCTTAAAGTTCTTTCCAAGCCAAGGTTCTAGAGAGAATTCTTTTATTTTTTATTTAGAGAGAGAGTGCACACATGGTGGAGGGGCAGAAAGAGTGGGAGAGAGAGAATCCCAAGCAGGCTCCATGCCCAGCTTGGAGCCAGACCCAGGGCTCTATCCCAGGACCCTGAGACCTGAGCAGAGATCAAGAGTCGAACGCTCAACTGACTAAGCCACCCATGCGCCCCTAGAGAGAATTCTTTTAGAACCTTAAGGCCAATGTTCTTTTCCTCTTCCCATCACAATAAATATCCCACTAACAGTCTTCTCTCAAAAGGAATAGATTTTTTAAAAGATTTTATTTATTCCTTTGAGAGAGAGAGAACATGAGTGGAGGGGAGGGGCAGAGGGAGAGGGAGAAGCAGACTCTCCGCTGAGCAGGGAGCCCGACGCAGGGGTTCGATTCCAGGACCCCGGGATTGTGACCTGAGCAGAAGGCAGATGCTTAACCGACTGAGCCACCCAGGCACCCCAAAAGGAATAGATTTTTAACCACCCCAAAAATATATAAGCCTTGATAGGAAAGAAACGATATTGTGAATTTGGAGGAATAATCTTTATTTACAGCTCTGTCACACTGGGAGTGCTTGGAATTCTAGTCAGTATTCATCTTCCATTTCTAAAATATTATACAAAGCCTGAAACCAAACTGTTAGAATTAACAGACCAGCAGCACTAAGGCACTCAGTCCTTAGAAGCTACAAATATAATACCTTCTTGAATTGAATTTATACGCTGCCTAAATTCATACCCCACAATACACAAAATGTCCAATGTTAAGTTCCTTAGGATATACAAAAACAGATGCAAACATAATCCATTTACCTTTTTTTTTTTTTCTGATGACTGCTAACTTTGCTGATAGTTTAGAGAAGAACACAAGATGTTTTTGCAGACCGTGTTTACTTTCGAGGAGTCATTTTGCACCAGTTAGCTGTCTTTCATAAGGAAGCTCTAGCCAGTCTTACCAGCCACTCTTCACTGGAGGCTGGGTTTTCTCCCTCAACCACAGCGTCATATAATTTCAGACTAAGACCACCTGTTCTAGAATTACCTGTATTAGATATTTAAAAGATTGTTTCTCACTATTTTGTGTCTAAGAGATGAGGGCTTAATATCTCCATGTTATTAATGTAAGAAAACAAATTTACAGATAGGTTGCTTAGAGCCAATCAAAGAAAAACCTCCCTTTCTGTTAATTGCATAATTAATGGCATTTTTAAAACTAGCACTGATCCAAGTATCTTTTATGCTCATTGGCAGATTGATTATCCATAAAGAAGTTCTCTGTTATCTTTATTATCCATTTGGATGAGAAGGAAGGCCTTGGGGAAGGGACAAAGGATTAGCTTTGTTTACACCCGACTCTACCCTTTCACATTCAGCCTCCTTTGTGAGTTGGCTATGATTTGAGTCTTAGGGAGAAGGGATGAATCTTGAAAAAGATCTTTAATAGAATTAAAATCTATTTCAGGCATCAAAAATAGAATTCTGATTATGTCCTTGCATCCATGGTTTCTGAGGGGTAAGGGGAAAATAAAACTCTGCCCACTTGCCTTTTTTATCTGCCAGGCTTCTTTTCTGTGTCCCTATCTTCCCACCCCCACCTCCATCGCTCTCATATTTCTATGACTAAAAAACAAAACCACGGGCTGGTTACTGCAACAGGATCATTTATTTGTGTTCTTCAAGCAGCCTGCAACACAGCCAGAAGATAATGGACACCTCATTTATTCAAGCTCTGAATGATCATATTTAATTCCCCGTGACAGCTGTCTTCCCCACATTAGCATTGCAAATAAGTTCGGTTTTGTAATGGCCTTCTATTGAACATGATTCAATTATGTGTGGTCTGTATCGAGGCAGGATACGGTCTTAGTATCTATAGCAATATTTCTGCAAGCTGCTGCTCTTTACACTGCTCACATTTAAGCTGGCTGTTTACCACAATGCTTTCCTTGAACTATATTGAACTCCCTACACTTTCAAATAAAATAAAGAGGAATGAATGTAATTTGAAAAAGCAGTTACCCGGGCATATAGATATTACATACCTCCTCCCCTTTTACATATGTAATCAACCTGGAAGCACTTTGAAAAAATTGCCGATTGTCCCATTTTAAAACCCAGATAATAAAATCATTATGGCCAATTAAACGATTAGATGATGCTAGACACACTGGAGTTCAATGCCTGGTTTTGCATATCACTAACACACTATTAGGCATAAGGCAATCAGTCTGAATTCAGAGTCATTTTCATGTAATGGAGGTGAGAAGCCTATGCGTGGGGAAAAAAGCAGCTTCCTCAGGGCCGAAAGGAAGATTTCAAGGTGACCTGATCTTAGCAAGGGGTGAAATGCAGCCCTCTCGCCTCAAAAATCTACAACTTGCTAAATGGCTCCTGCCTCCAGAGGTTCATCTACAGATGTAGCCACCAGCTGGGTTTCCGTGGGGTTCCCCGCCCTTGGCAGCTGTGGATCCAGCACGTATTAGGAAGACAGAAGGAGGAGGCAGCTGGGTAGGAGAGAGGGGCTGCCTACCCAGACTCCACAAGATGTCATCGCAGACCATGTGTCAAAGTGACTCTGAGGCCACCTGGGCTGGCTGCCCAAAGTGATTCGTGGTCTCCCAAGTCTCTGAAGGCTCTTGCATTGTCTTCTTGCATCCTGATGTTCGACGGAAAAGCAGGTGGAGTGGCTTGCCTAGACAGGACTCCTGATGTCCCTCATCGCAAGGAGTAAATCCGGTCAGCTCCCCTCACTGTGGGAAGCAGAAACCTGGCAGCCGTGCCTTAGCCCTTCCCAGCTTCTCAGCCTTCGTCAACCCTTCTCTGTCTGTCTGTAGGGAGGGTATGTTGCGCTCTGGTGCCCTGGCCACGTGGGAGTTTAGTGAGGCAGAGCTGCCAGGGAGGCCTGATATTCGGGAGGTTACGCTCAATTCAGGAAAGGGTTAACAAGCATACTTGACTCCACCTAAGTCATGTCTTCCAACGCAGCTTTTCTCAGTAAACAGGCTGGCATTCTGATCCACCTTGATCTGATTCCTGGGTCTCACTCCCCATTGGTTGAGAGCATGGGGAAGAAGGCAGTTAGTTATTGGCCTAACCCTTACACCTGACAGGTAAATCCTTCCCCTTCTGTTTGATATTAACTTAATACGGAGCAGTGCTTCACAGGTTCTAATATGCATGTACATCAGCTGGAGATCTTGTTAAGCTGCAGATTCTGATTCAGGAGGTGCAGGATAGGGCCCCAGAGTCTCTAACAGGGGATCCAGGTGATGCCAATGCTGCTGGTCTCCAGCCCACACTTTGCTCGGCAAGAATGTAAAATGTGGTCTTCAGAACAGAGAACTCAGGGCAGACTCAGGGGCAGTAATAAGGGGAAACGGTATTCTACCCCCTCTTCCTTCACCGCTTAAGGTGGGGATCTTCAAATCTTAGTGTGGATTAGAATCAACTGAAAACTTTTTAAAACTCAAATTCTTGAGACACGCGCCCAGAAATTTTTGCTCAGTAATTTGGGAATGGAGCCCAGAAATCTGCACTTTTAAGAAGCATTTTAACATTGAATATGCATTTTAACAGGTTATGCTCATGCAGATGGTCCTAGAAACACACTGACGCTGGCTTAAGAGTCACACTGGGGATGCTTATCTAGAACCGCTCAATAATAATGCCACCTTGCTTTTTTTGTATGGTCCCTCACGTGTCACGCAGTGCTTTCATTTTAACTGTCTGATTTGACCTTCATAATAACAGGTGTGCCTCTATCTTCCAGATGAAGAAACAGAGGTTTGAAACATGTCTGAGGCCACATAATCTACTTAGTAGGGTTGACCAATCAACACAGGGACTTGCCCTCAAGTCCTGTGTCCCCGAATCCCCTCAGTCCTTGGCAAATCAGGACTGTTGGTCACCTTATTATCTAGTCAAAAGACTGAAAGAAAAAAACCTGGGTTCCTCTCAATTCGGTGTGGTAAACCTACCAAACATAAAATGTAATAGTAAGTCAGATACTGACTGGCTGATTTAGGAAAAAGTGAGATTTATTGGAGGAAATTTGGTTAGCTCACAAAGGCACAGGGAAAACTAGAAGACCAAGATCAGAGAATGAGCAGGAGCAAGGAAGACCATACAGCCAGAACCACTGCTAAATAAAGTCGTACCACAGACCCCACCAGTGACACCCTACCAAGCCGTCAACGCTCCGGCTTACACCACCCTTGACACTGCTGACCCCACTGCCCCCAGCAAGTGGCTGTTGCTGTCACTCTTCCTGGTGGCAAAAGAACTCCCAACTTTCCCTGCTTCTCTGTTACTCATTCCCAATTCCAAGTCCAGGGCACATGCATCTGATTGGCCTACTCTCGGTCACATTTCTAGATCACAGCTTCGTGGAAAGCGGGGAAATTAAGCATCAGTGATTGTCAACTTTCAGAAACCCTAACATAGGAAAGGAATTCAGATACTGGAAGCAAAAATGAAAACCAGATACTCCAGTATGCTTTTTCTCTTGTATTGGAAAGTCGATCCAATAATGAAAAGATTAACTCAATTTTCAAATGTCACCTTTAAAAGTATACTCTAAAAATAAGATGTCAGTATTGCCCTATAGCTGTAGAAACTAGAAAGTGAGAGATATTAATAACTTTACAGTAGCTTTCATAACACAAATAAAAAATATGCATAAAATATGATCACTAAATATAATATCTAAAAAATATATATAAAATAATCTAACTCCTCTTAGAAAATCACCTTTTTTAAGTCTTCAAATTAGACACTGCTGCAAGAGTTCTCATAATACTTTGCCCAAAGTATGCCATTTTAACACACAAAGAATTACAGAGATGAGAGCGTCATAAAGCGAGTGAGAATATGAGCGAGCCCCTTCTCTTTAACCACAGAGGCAAAGAGGCAAATTTTACGTAGGCAAATACGTAAACAGTAGGCAGTCACTGAAATTTCACCAACCTGCTGCCCGTAGCTCACTATACACCATAATCACTAAAGGTGGAATTTCTTATCCTAAAACACGGAGTCTGTCATAATAGATGTAATAGCTTTCTCTGATGCCTCCTGGGCTTGGAGGATCCTTTGAAAAATGCCTCCCTATTCCATCCTGATTCCTTGCTAGTCCCTTTATTGATTTTCTGCAGCTGTTTTTCTTAAGCATATGAAGCAAATTATTCTAGTTGCTTCCTCCAGATATCTGCTGATAAATCTACTTTAACTTGTTCAATTTCTTAGAGCTGTACTACAATCCTTAGGAGAATCTTTGACTCTTCCTTTCTTTCTCCTCTTTATGCTTGCGACTCTCTGGTGGTGCTCTCAGGATTCTAATTACACTCTCTTTTGTCGGCTCCAATGACCCCCTGGTCTCAGTTCGCCCTGCATCTTCTTCATCTCAGAGTTCCCCACATCCCTGATAACGTCACACCTATGCCTGAAGTGATACACAAACTAGTCTCCCCTTGCTTGCAAGGAAAAGGTGAAGTACTCCGGAATCAATCTGACGTATTTCTGCCATGTCTTTTACCACAAGTGCGATGCCCACATCTCTGTGACAGCCACATTCTCCAGTCTGGCTCAAGTCCAATCTTCCTGCATCCTGGCTCTCCACCCTGTCCCATGGCATTAAGCTCTTAGCCATTTAGAGACCGAAGTTAGACATCATCATTCCTCTACTCAAGTGTCACTTATGAAAAGCATCCTGCTTTGTCCATGACACTGGCAAACAGAAAACACGACAGCACAATGGGATTTTGTCACAAATGCAGAAGTTGTCACAGAGAAACTTCTAAAAGCTGTGCTGTGCGGGTAAACACTCACCCCATAAATGCAAAGGCATTTTTGATTTTCCCCCACCCTGTTCCACCGAGTATCCCCTCTCCCCCAGCTTGCTGCAGCAAACCTTGGCATCTTTGTCTCATCTCCCATTCCTTTCACTTCTTGACACCCTCCTAAGAACCTGAACTCAATACACTGCATGCTCTCTGGCTTGCAATTATCCTCGACTGCAGCTTCTTCTGCCCTGGAAGTGATTGTGCCTGGAGGCTTTTCCAGACTCATCTCCAGCCTTTGTCCTTCCGTTACTTCATCTCTCTCCTCTGGGTCCCTGCCCTCCCTTTCACATCCTTCTCCCCGCGAGGGGAGGTGAGTTGTGTCGCTGAATCTCCTCTTCCCACATAATAATACACACAAGCTGTCTTAGCAACCGAGCCTGGCATTAGCACAGTCTCACTTCAGAACTTTCCACTGAGGCCAAGGAAGCCCCGACAGGAGTCACTATACCATGCCTATGAGTCTCTGGGGACCCCCAAACCACTTCAGAATACTCCAAACCAATCTTGCAGGCACTTCGCAGGAGGCTGGCCCCACTTCAGCCAAGTGCCCTGCACTGAAAGACGATGTCGTTTCCATCGGTAACTAGTGCAGTTAATGAGAGCACTGGACACACCGGCACTAAGGAAATTAGCCAGAATTTAATTCTGCCAATAATTGCCTTGGGCTTGATGACTCACCAAGAGCTTCCCCGGGGGCCTACTTTAAATTGTAGGTGTGTTTTAGGTCTTCATAAATCAGACAACATTGGCTCTTGGGCTGCAATAAAATGTCTTTGCTATAATAATCTGTTATTATATTTATGAATCTGCTCAGCACTTGGCATCTCTTCTGTAACAATTTAACACAGCCCTAAACATGCACATTTGTGATGGGCTGTAAGATAAGCCCGAGACACACAGTAGCAATCTATGCTGTATTTCTTTGTTGGCCTTTCTCTATTTTTCTCTCTTAAACCACCTTCTCATTAGAATACCTGTTAAGACGGTGAATGGGATTTGTTTGACTTAAATCAAGCTCATCTTCCACAGGTTAACAAATTGTTGGTATTCATTGCTTGGAAATTTCCCTTGCTTGTAATATTTTTTTTGATTAAGTAAATTTTATCCAAACCTCAAATATATAGTGGTGACAATATAACAATTGGGAATAAATGAATGTACAGCATTTTTTTTTATTTTTGGGAAAAAATAGGGTTTAGTTATTTCAGGCTTCTAATTTTGCACCTTTTTATCTTCTCTGAAAAATAATGTGGTATCTCTTAACACCTCAACTTTGTCGTGAGACCTCAGTCCCCACCCTCATCTGAGAAGCATCACGTCCTTTATTTCTGAGGACCTACTCCCATCTGCCCACATACACGAGAAGTACCTCAATCCAGGAAAACAGTAAATGCAAGCAAGAGTCTACAAAATATGAAATTAAATCTCAGCCTATCTTCCAATTATTTTTTTACACATCTACATACATGACAATATATTTCTGTGTATTTGTATAGGAATATATTTCTTTGTTTTATAAGTTTGGGAATCATACTACACATATTATAAATCACTTTTTCCATTTCACAACATCTATGGATACTTTTTTCACGCTTGGTTATTTTGGGATATATTTGCCTACAACTAAAAAATAAATTTAAGTTTTCATAAACAAAACAAATGTACTATCTAGCCAGAAATACATGCAAAAACTAAAGCCGTGGATTTAGACATCATCATTCCTTTACTCGAGTGTCACTTATGAAAAGCATCCGCTTTGTCCATGACACTGGCAAACAGAAAACACGACAGCACAATGGGATTTTGTCACAAATGCAGAAGTCGTCACAGAGAAAGTTCTAAAAGTCTGTGTTGTGTGGATTATTCTATTAGTAATTTATTTTAATGTGTTTCTTTAACCAAATTTTAATTTGTTTCTTTCTGTTTTTTGTAAACCATTAAATAATTGAGTTTCGCTTTTCTGTTAAAAAGAAACAGCATTCATGGGATGCCTGGGTGGCTCAGTTGGTTAGGCATCTGCCTTCAGCTCAGGTCATGATCCCAGGGTCCTGGGATCAAGTCCCACATCAGGCTCCTTGCTCAGCAGGGAGCCTGCTTCTCCCTCTCCCTGCCATTCCCCGTTTGTGCTCTCTCTCTCTCTGTCTCTCTGACAAATAAATAAATAATATCTTTAAAAAAAGAAAGAAAGAAAGAAAAAAATAGCATTCAGGGGCACCTGGGTGGCTCACTCCGTTAAGCATCTGACTCTTGATTTTGGCTCAGGTCGTGGGATTGAGCCCCCTAGTCAGGCTCCTCGCTCAGCAGAGAGTCTGCTTGAGATTCTCTCCCTCTCCCTCTGTCCTCCCGCCCCCACCCTTACCTACCCACTGTCTCTCTTAAATAAATAAATAAATCTTAAAAAAAAAAAGAGAAAAAGAAAGAAACGGCATTCAGAACTAGGTCATTCTCCCAAGAGGACCTAATTATTTAGTTCTCAGAGTTAAGAAAAAGACTAAGAATTTACTTATTTGTTTATTTTTAAAGATTTTATTTATTTGAGAGAGAGAGAGCAAGAGAGAGCAAAAGCAGGGGAGAGGGAGAAGCAGACTCCCTGCCAAGCCAGGAGCCTGACTCAGGGCTCAATCCCAGGACCTCAGGATTACGACCTGAGCCAAACGCAGACACTTAACCAACTGGGCCACCCAGGCTCCCCAAGACCAAGAATTTATATAAAATTATTTAATGTATTCATGTCAAAAACAATATATGATTAAATAAATGTCTAGTAATTGCACAATGCATAATTATTATGCATAATGCCTAATAATACTATTTTATGCTGGTATAAATCTTTCCTTATGTGACTTGTGAAAACCTTAACTAATGCTTCCAAAATCATCCCCTGCCTATATACAACATGATGTACCAACATAAAAAATGATTCAGAAATGGTTATGTCCAGCAAGTACAAAGCAGAGTCCTTTTACCCTACAGACTTAAGAGTCAGAAGTTACAGAGAGACTGAGAATTAAGTGTCCTTGTTCACTTTTTTTTTTTTTAAATGGACAAACAATTCCGCACTGGAAGAGAGATCACAAATCCACTCAAACATGGATGAAAAAATCCATTGTCTCTGTAAAAGAAATCCTTTTCTTAAAACAGCTGCCAAAGAGAAGCCACCAGCTGGCCCGATGATCTGGCCAGCAAAGCTGCCTAACGTGGAGATGATTATACAATGGCAGCCTCCTGGGGGCCTGAGTATCCCCAACCAAAGTAGGTGGCCAGCAACTTGAATCCCCTGGGGCAAGTCCCCATCTTTGCAGGCCGTCTGGCACAGAATACAGAGAACTGTTGGCAGCCAACTCTGGTTATGGCAACTTCCAAACAAATTTCCCACATGTGACTCTGAATAGAGGTTCCAATGAGGGAGGCGGAAGTGGGCTGCTCTATTATCATATACGGGCTCATTCTCTTGAAGCAACCAGGTGAGCACATGGGCCAGGCCCTGGGTCCAGGGTGCAGCTTTGCCAATGGACAAAGAAATAATAATAAAATTTTAGTGCCTCAAATATATACATGGTAGTTCAGGTTACGATACCACTGCCCAGTTTTACTCAGAAGAAATTATCTACCAAATTTTATCTCACACAGGGGATTCCTCACCAGATCCATGCTTTTTACCACACCAGAATAGGCTCTCCAATTTAACCCCTTGTGCCCAGAAACAAAGCACAAGTCCTACAGCAGGAGAGATTGTGAGACTGGACTCAGCCCTTCCCCACACCGATTCATCACCTTCCCCCACCTGGTTCAGACCCAATCTCCTCAACAAGCACAGGGGATGGTCCCTTCTCTCTCAGCACAAAACCTGGTCTCCTATGCAGAGAAGGCGTGAGCTCCCTCCAGGCTAGTCACACATGCACATCCCAGACTGACCACATCCACACACATCTGTTCCTTCTTTCCCCCCATCTCAGAGAAGCAGACTTCTTTTCCCCACAAGTCATGCTTTTATCCTGCCCTTTGCCTTCTTCAAGATCCCACTGATCATCTCCTTTTTCACCTAATTCTCTCATATTTCACTGCTCCTTCCCCACTGCTCACAAATACATTCAGATTCTCAACCCCCAGACTGTAACTTCTAGCTCCCAGTTGGCTTCCTTCCCTTTACTGCTCAACTTCTTGAAAGGGGACCCTATACTAACCCTCTATCCTTAACCCTGTCCCCCTCCCTTTATGAAAATCCGTTTATTCCAACCATCCAAGTTGAATTCTGGTTCCTGTGAGGACTCTGATGATACACTTTCCAAATCTCAGTTTTCTTGTCCTTAAAATCAGGATAACAATACTGTACTCCTTAGGATGAAGGCTAAATTATTATAAAAAAGAGACCTCAAACTATGGTGGCTTACCATAGATGCTTATTCCTCTCTTACCTAACAGTCCTGAGATGAGAAGACCAGTTATCAGGAAAGCCACACTCCATGTAATACTCAGAGAACCAGGATTTTTCTGTTGTTGGTTCATCAGATTTTCATGTGCATGTGAATCAGCTAGGGCTCTTGCTAAAAATGCAGATTCTGATTGGGGGTTGGAGGAGGGCCTGAGATTCTGCATTTCTAACAAGTTCCCATATGATGTCAGGCTGCCAGGCTGTGGACCCATGCTCTGAGTAAGAAGAGTGTAGGGCACTGTTCATGCCTGTTTGATGAAATTGGGGTCACGGGCATCTCTGTTTTCCAGTTCTTAAGAAGGGTAAGAGGGGCACCTGGCTGGCTCAGTCAGAAGAGCAGACTCTTGATCTCAGGGTCATGAGTTCGAGCCCCATGTTGGGCATGGAGCCTACTTTAAAAATTTTTTTTAAAAAGGGGGTGCCTGGGTGGGTAGGTCAGTCAGTTAAGCATCTGGCTCTTGATCTCATTTCAGGTCTTGATCTCAGGGTTGTGAGTTCAAGCCCCGCGTTGGGCTTCATGCGGGTGTGGAGCTTACTTAAAAAAAAAAGGAGGAGGAGGAGGAGGAGGAGGAGGAAGGAAGAAGGAAGAAGGAAGAAGAAGAAGGGAAAGAGGACATGTAGAAGCATGTCCAGTGTCTTGAGACCCAGATTCAGAAGTGGCCCCTATCTGTTCACATTCCACAGGCAAACATCAATCACACGGCCGTACCTGGATGCAAACAAGAGTGAGGGCATAGGCATTATTTTTATTGATTATGGTATTTTTCTAAGGGGGACTGAGAACAAAGAGCAGATATATTCGAGTACGGAATTCTCCTCAAAATCAAGACAGTGATTGGAATGTCGGTGGACCTTCTGCCTACACTGGAGTTAAATGGCAGAGGAAGGTGATGTTACATTTCCACTGTAGTGTGACCCTAGGAAGGCAAGTATGCTCCTAACAGAAATGTAGGTTGACAATGCAGGGCACTCCAAATTCAGAAGTAGCTGTAAGAGTGCCTTGCCCTTGCTGGGTCTAATCTGGTTCCAGTGACAGTCCCTATATTCCTGCGTAACTGGGGCATTGTTCAAGATGCAGGACCCCTGCAAAGCTTGGCCCCATGTTGCCTGAGTTGAGGGCAACCAGAGTATGACATATATATAATAAGTTTTATCGGTACTAAAGCTACACTACATGCCGGTGTAGGCTCTGGAGCAAGACGCTCTGAGTTTAAACCCCAGTTTCACTACTTGCTGTGTGACCTTGAGCAAATTACTTAATCTCTCTGTCTCTCAGTTTCTTTATCTATAAAATGAGGATAAATACAGCATCTACCTCATGGGGTATTTTGAAGATTAAGTGAGGTGACTTATTTAAAGGGCTTCTATAGTACCTGATACATAGTAAGTCTTTCTTTAGAAGTCATACATATATCACATATATATGATGTATATCTCCACAACTTTATTTCCTGACCTCAACAGAACCAGCCTAAAGCTCATTTCTCACCATTCTGGTTCCTTTTTTCCTCTCTCTCAAGCCCTACTTTGTTGAGTGAACCATTCTTGCTGATGCTCACCCCAGACTGAAAGAACAGGCAGCTCAGTTTCTATGGATGAGCCTGGCAACCTCACACACCCTGGTATGATGGACATGGAAGAAACACATCTCAAATTACACTGGACACAAGGGCGAGTGCAACTTCTCATGAGCTGCCTTTATGCCCAACCCCAAAAGAGTAGAAAGTAATCTAATCATCCCTGAAAATATTAAGGACTCAGAACCATGCCTAAGAGTCCATGATGAGGTTAAGTCATTTTACTGTCCCCCTCCCTCCGCACTTGCCCTCATTGAAAATCTTTCATGAAACTGGGTTATAATATCAAGGGCAATACTGAAGAGAAAAAGAAAAGAATTGCCAAAAGATTAAAGTCAACACATAAGGTAGAGCTTGAAAGAACCTACTCCTCGCTGAAGAGAATAAGAAACTATAACAAGCCACTGCTTTGGCAATTCTTTTTTTAGCATCTTCTGACAAAACCATCTCTTTATCCCTCTGCAGTTATTTTCTTAAGCCACTGCCATTCCCATGAGCACACCGCCACCCCAAGCTGGTGCCTATGGCATCACGGAAGTGCCCCCACAAAAAGCTCCATGTGGCAGTGTTAGGACAAATGTCCAGTCATCGAGGAGCTTTCTCCAGTAGGAATGGGAGCCCTGAAAGAGGATCTGGATTGGAATGTTCCATCCAATCACTTTGTTTTACAGATTATTCCTTAATCTAGACAACAAATAGGTTTAAGTCCCCGTGTACCCGGCACTGGACAGGTAAGGAACTAAGTCTCAAGAGTCTAAAGTCTCACAGTTAGTCCAAACCCTAGACCAGCAGCCATATTTTCTGACCCCTGGCCAAGGCATTCTCCATCCCATCCCCGCTGCTCCTAAGGTCCCTTTTACTCTGAACACATGGGTTAATATCTGCCCTGGCGTTTATCTTCAGGCAGACAAATTCCTAATTGAAAAGTACACCACAGGACACCTGGGTAGCTCAGTCAGTTAAGCATCCAACTCTTGGTTTCGGTTCAGGTCATGATCTCAGGGTCCTGAGATCAAGCCCTGTGTTGGGCTCAGCACTCAGCATGGAGTCAGCTTGTCCCTCTCCCTCTGCTCCTCCTCCTCCTCTCTCTTTCTCTCTCTCATGAATAAATAAAGTCTTAAAAAAAAAAAAAAAAGACCACCACAGCAAATTTCCAAAGAAGGTCCTCTTTGCTCAGGGCCCAGTTGGGCACATAAAAGGCTGACAAAAGCATCATCACAAACGTTAGGACTGCCTCTGTGCCAAGACCGTCTCTAAGTGCTTTGCCTATGCTCTCCCACTGAACCCTCACAACTGCCCTCTCAGATGACTACTCTTGTCATGCCCATGTTCCAGATGAGGAACACAAGTTGAGAGAGGTCAAAGAAAAAAAAATTGTCCAGGATCTCGTAGCCAGTAGGTGGTAGGTCCAGGCCTTAAACTCAGCTCTTTTCAACAAGAAAGCCAGAAATGCAGAACTATTTTCCACAGCGCTACTGCCTGATGCCATAATACAATAAGCCACTGACTGTACTGGTATTTCTGAAATCATAATTTCTGAGATGATACCAGAGCTTTGGCATAGACGAGTCACACAGGATTATCACATGCTCTGTAGCTATGATACCGTCAGCTGGGAAGGATTTATCCTTATGCCTAGGCTCTGTCTGCTAAATCACTTTTTTTGGGTTTTGCAAACTAGGAAACAAAAGTGACAATATTGTTAAATCAAACAGGACCCATTAGTTATACTGTGGCTATATCTCTATGTAAATGTTAAGAGGTTTCTACTAATTCCCAGAGCCACCTTATCCATCCATCAGTTTCTCTCTAAAGTGGAGAAACCATGCTTAAAGCACATCAGGCACGGCAGCATAATAGAGAACCCTACCGCAAGGGGATTTCCCGTGTGTCTGTAATGTTCCACTAATTAAGTCTGAGAAGCATTTAAGACTGTCTTCACTGTGAATACCCACAGTGCAGCCTTAAAGGAAAAAAATCCATTTCCATGAGTCATGCACCAACAAGAGTGAGCAAATGGATTTGAATTGTTAGAGTCCATAACCATATGAAATACAGTTTTCTCTCTATGAAAAAGACTAGCTGTTCAGACATGCAGCTTACAGAAGCCAACTTTAGTGAAATATATATATATTTTTCTTTGTAATGTATCAAATAACCTAACACACATGCCTTTTGGCTGGGTATGACTTTTTTAATCACAGAGCTCCAGAAGCTAAGGGCACAAACTTCTCGGAAACATGCTAGAGGGAGGTTAAGATGGAAGACTGTTTTGTTTCTAGTAATGAAAAAGGAAACACAATGAAAACATTCGTGAAAAACACTGTAGTGCTACATCTTTGCTCTCCCACATTTATATATACCTTCAAACAAATCTCATTACCCACCAAACTCAAAGAAATTAAAACAAAAGTCACCTCTGTGACATTTTGCCACCTAAGATTATTCTCTTTCCATCAAAGATGCATAAATTGCTTTTAAGATACAGGTCTACCCATGGCTTAGCGTAGTAAACCCACAATAGGCCCAGCTTCATACCCATGCATTTAATTAAAAAGCCTATGCTACAATCAAAACAATTCCCTGACTTAGCATGGGCAAATAAGACATGATTTAAGGAAAATACAAGAACCATAGACATGTCATTCCATTTAATCTCCATGGATCCAAGGTTTTTCATCAGTTAAACAAGGCTATGGGCTTCAACCCACCAGACTTTTGTAAAGCAAAAATAATAATAACAATTGAAAGGCATTTTTAACTAGGGAACGAAACTGTACTAACACAGTCTGGGGCTTGACCACCACCCGGAATCACAGCGTGCACAGGCCATGTCCAAGCTTCTTGACTTCTCTACAAAAGGTCCATTTAAACTCTAACTTCCAGCCCCTTCCTTGATCCTATAGTGATCAATTGACTTTTGAGTCAGCCCTCCTACTCCTCCAATGGAGAGGTTCTTACAGCAAAACTCTTAGCTTGCAGGGGAAAAAAAAAATTCAAAAATTGGGAATGCTACAAGAAGCCAGATCAAAAAAGGAATAAAGTGCTGATGACTGAGTAAGGACCAGAAGCTCAGTGAACATAAAAATATATAGGATTCACAGGGATTCTTTAGAGGCTAAAGAGAGGTATCCAAATAAGCCTCCTCTACCTTGGACTTGAACACGCACTACTGCCGCAGGTACCGGGAAGTTTTGTACTGACCGTGAGAACATTTTACCATCCTACATCCCACTTACTAGTTGGGCAACATGTCTCTTCCTCACAGACCTACTGTATGGTCCATGAGGGTGAGGGGCTGCATCTGCCCGGTTTGCTCAAACTTCTGGCACCGTGCTTGGTGCGAAGTTTGCACCCATAAACGTTTGCTGGGTCCATGAATTAACCATTTCATACATACTTCCTGCATAACCATGCAGAAAAACTTGGTCTCAAAACATAGATACTTCTAGCTCTAATTTCCACTTCTTAACTGCATTGAGTTTTTCTAATTAAAGTCATAAAAATACAAACCCAACTCACAGGATAAGGAAGTATGACAGGATTCTGCTGTCCTTTCCATGCCCATTTTAGTTGGTTTTCATGGAGCCTGTGCTTGGGAGAACACTATGAATGTGTTTGGTCCACGGAGACTTTTTTCTTAATTTCCCTACCTCCAGGGGAAGTAGCCTACTAGCTGTGGTTCTAAATTCTGAAAGATGCATTCAGAGATGAATATGAGTCTATTTTAAAAGGCATATTACAATAAAATAAAATGAAAACGACCCCAAACAAATAACTAGAAAGGGACAAATAAATGAGAACATGTTTATTACCATTCACATATTTAACAAATTTTCATTATATTTTGTAATAATCTACTTTCAAATCTATTTTTTTTCTCATTGGACAATATTAAGTCCTTTCTAAAGTGAAATTAAGTAGGTGAATCTGCCAGTGACTCCCCAATGACTCCCCATTGATCTTGTATGCTAGGCCCTCCTCTGGCCCTTGCTTACCTCACCAGACACAGGCCTCACTCCTCCCCCATTCATTCTTTCCCCAGCCAGACTGAACGACCTCTGGTTTTACAAAAGTGCTAAGCGCTCTCCCCGCTCTGAGCGGTCACGTGTGCCGGCCTCTGCTTTGACCTTCCGCTACCTCCTTAGTCCCTCTGCCTTGTTAACACCTGTTCATCCTTCAGAGCTTTGCTAAGACATCCTTTCCTCCAGAAAGCCTTTTCTGAGCCCCCTACCACCCCCAGCATGAAGTCAGGCACTTCCTCTGTGCCTCTCATAATGCCTAGATCATAGCTCTGTGCTAGCCTATTCTTACCAAAGTACCTGCTTATTACCTGTGTGTATTCTGAGATAGCAGCCGCTTAGTGAGTATGACTGAATGAACGCACACCAAAAATGAACGCATACCTGCTAAAGAAGTGACATAGATGACAGAATGGGGCTTTTCCTCTGCGAGTTTGTTTCTTATCTCAACCGTATGAATGAATAAGAAAATCATCTTACATCAGGGCCTGTTCCCGATAACAAGTAGTTTCTGTGAAACTAAGGCCCAAATTACTGCTTCCATTTGAAGAGCCTTAATAGTTCCTGGGGCAACTTTATATGATAGAGATGGGAAGATTCTATAATCGTCCTCATCCACTAACTGGGGTACTACATTGCTTTTAAAAGCTGATTTTTAAGAAGTTTTCATTGCTTATGTGAGAATTATTAATGTTTCATCATACCCAGATCTGTCATGTGATTCACTAAGACTATCTACAGGGAGTCTTTAATTTTCACATTGTTTTAAATGTTCAGTTTCTGTGGGGTTTTGTTTGCCCCTGCACACTGACAATCAATAAGTGTTTAATGACGACAGGGATGATCACGATACAATGGCAAGAGAAATAAATAATCTAAAAGGATGCCACATCGCCAAGAGCTCGGTTATCCTCTGAAGGCTCTAAACATGTTTTATGCGAGGCTCGTTTTCATACCTGGACAACATCATGAAAGAAATTTTCAGTTTTAAAAAGAAAACCAATTCTGAAAGATGTTGTTGACATCTGTGACCCCATGGAAATTATTTCAATCTGTGGGCAATTTGTTTTCAGTCTTTGTGTACAGCACAGAAAATTCAGTCGGCTCTCTGTCATACACCAACTATCCCGGCATTCGCTCGCCTTTCTTAGCTCATCAAGATACAAAATAATCTAAACAAAATGACTACACTGACATTTCCTCAAATACCATAATAATTGCTAAATTGGACTCACCAGAGACAAAAGGAAATTTTATTTTCTGTTGATCACATACATCTTTTTATACATGAAAAACCACGACACTATCATTCTCCACCAGGCTGTTTCTGCCAACAACTGTGACTGATTGGGATTCACATAAAGCCCCCAGCCTCCCATGAGCATGACAAGAGTCAAATTAGGTGGGCTGGGAGCAAAACAAAGAGGTCCAGAAAAGGAATCATCTCAAACTCAGCACTTTGACAGAGGCTTCTTCGTGCCAGTATGCATGCTGCCTCATTAAATGATGTGTAAAGGTCAGAGGTTAATCAACTTCAATTTGGCATGCATACCAAGTAGTTTTAGTCATCATTTTATATTTCCAAATGAAAAGAGGCAAGAAACACTTCAGGTTAATGGAGCATTTTCTAATGATGACTTTTAACTCTTCACAGACAGAATTTCTCATTTAACTTTGGGTTTTGTTTTTTTTTTTCCCCTTAAAACCACTAAAAGACATTCAAGGCATAAATGTCCAGCTTGCCCTTTTTTTGACAGTTTTACTGAGGTATAATTGACATTAAAAAACTGCACATATCTGAAGTGTACCATTTGGTAAGTTTTAATATAGGTATACACAGATGAAACCATCACCTACAATCAAGATAGTGAACACAGTCATCACCCATTTGGGGGGATCTCTTTTGTTTCCTCCTGCCCATTATAATCCCTCCTTCCTCCTCTTGCCCCACCCCATTCTCAGGCAACCACTAATCAGCTTTCTATCACTACAGATTACATACTCTTGAAGTTTATACAAATGGAATCATATAACATGTCCTCTTTGCAGGCTGGCTTCTTTAACTCAGCACAGTTCTTTTCAGGTTTATTCATACTGCTCATGTAACAACGGTTAACTTCTGTTTATTACTAGTAATGTTCCATTACTTGGATATGCAATAGTTCATCTGTTCACTTGTTGATGGACATTTGGATTGTCTGCCAATGCTTATGGTTATTACAAATAAAGTTGTTGTGAACATTTGTGTACAATGTATGGACATATGCTTTCATTCTTTCTTGAGTAAATACCTTAGACTGCAATGACTGCATCATAGGGTAGGTCATATTTAACTGTTTTCCAAAATGTTTGTATCATTTTACATTCCCAGCGGCAGTGTATGAGAGTTCCAGTTGCTCCACAGCCTCACTAACACTTGGAATGGTCAATCCTTTATACAAATAGAAATCTTTGTCTAACCCAAGTCATAAAGGCTTTCACCTCTTTTCTTCTTTACATGTTATGGGTTAGATTTTATAGTTAGGTCTATGATCCATTTGAGTTCCTATTTGTATATTGTGTGAAGTAGACATGGAAGTTTATTTTTTGTATATAAGTATCAAAAGTACTTGTTCAATTTGTTGAATGGATATCCTTTTCCCACTGAATTAGCTTTGCGCTTTTGTAAAAAAAAAACAAAACTACCGATCTTTCCACTAAGGTTTTTAGAACCTAAAACTACTTTTAAAAGTCTACTAGTTATTTTTTTTTTTAAGATTTTATTTATTTATTTGACAGAGAGAGACACAGCAAGAGAGGGAACACAAGCAGGGGGAGTGGCAGAGGGAGAAGCAGGCTTCCCGCGGAGCAAGGAGCCCGATGCGGGACTCGATCCCAGGACCCTGGGATCGTGACCTGAGCCGAAGGCAGACGCTTAACGACTGAGCCACCCAGGCGCCCCCTACTCGTTATTTTTAAAATAAAAAGAAATCAACTGATCATACATGTGAGGGAGATTATCTTTTAGTTCTCACTCTTTTCTCCATGGGCTACTGAGAACAAAGCATCCAACAGTGGATTTCATTAGAAACATCATAGCAAATACCTGACCCTACAGGAAGTTTTAGTATTTGTTATAATCAGAACGCTCAAAGATTATGCAAAGACAAAGAAAACAGAGTTGTAATTTCATATTAGAGGGAAAATTTTGTATCAAAGGGAAAGAGGATGCTTCCACCTACATGAGGAGCTCAGAATATAAGCATTTATCTTTGCTTCATTCTCAACCCTATTAAACAAAATAAAAGAAATAAAAAGACATGAAGCCCCAAGGCTAAAGAATACAGGAGAATAGACAACAGCCAATGAGAGATAAAGACAAAATTTTGTAATCTGGAAAGCAGAAGGATGAATGGCCAATAACCCAGCAGACCAGAGAAAGTTAGGAACTAAGTATTTACAGTAAGGAAAGCCAACAAGAAGTAAGCCAATTCTACATAAGGACCCAGGAACTGGAGATACCAGTTACCTCTAAAGGCAGGATACTGGATGAAGCTGAAATGGGAAAAATAGTTTCTCTCCATTTAGGTCTCTTTCCATCTTGTCTCTCTGAAAGAACTAATTTGGTCTTCCTCACAGCAGAGTTGTTGAGGTCTAAAAGCAAGTGCCCCAAGAGACAAAGAGCCAAGTGGAAGCTGTAATTTTTAAATGATTTAGTCTCAAACGTAACATAACATCACTTCTACCATACCCTATTGGTTGGAGTAGTTACAAGTTCCTGCCCAGATTAAGGCAGAAGGTGGGGAGAACAACACAGACCCCACTCTCAGCAAACATTGTCAGTGACATGGTAAGAACATGTGAGATAGGATATACTGATTGGTATAGCCATCTTTGGAACATAAAATCTGTGGCAACCACTGACAAATCTGACCACTTAATTTTATAGGTAAGGAAACAGAGGCCCAGAGAAATCTGTATGATCCAAATTACACAATCAATGGCAGAGCAAGACTAGAAACTGGGTATCTGAACTCCTAGTCCATGTTCTTTCCCACTAACTTACATTGCCTCTTTTTTTGTTTTTTAAGAGAGAGACAGAGAGCGGGGGATGGGCGAAGGGAGAGGGAGAGAGAGAATGCCAAGCAGGCTCCAAGCCCAGCACGGAGCTGATGTGGGGCTCAATCTCATGACCCTGAGATCATGAGCTGAGCCAAAATCAAGTCAGACATTCACCGCTTAGCCACCCAGGCACCCTGCCTCTTAATTTTTATAAAATTCACACCAGTGAAATTACAGAGTTAATGGATAGAGAGTATTTAGTATAATTAAAGTCTGACTTCTAGATAAATTTTTCTTGATTTAGTAAATTCAGACCACAAAGAAATACTACTCGCCAGCAGAGCAATGAAAGGGCATTTTTAAAAATAATTCTCAGACCAAAAAAGCTAATGAAATCAATGAAGGAAAGTTTTCAAGTTAATCTTCCTCATTGCTGAGTCTAAAGACATTATAAAATCTATGAATATGTTTCCCATAGAGAGTTTTATCTTTTTCTCAAAGAAAGGGAGTAATACAAATGATTCCAGTGTGATTTAAATCTCTAACCACAGGAATCTGGCATAGTTCTCTGACCATGCTAAATTTCAACATTATTACTCATTTTGAGATATTTTACTCTGCTAGTATATAAATTAATAGTAATGGGTCAATTAGAGGTTACCTATTGTAATGAAAGTGTCATCTTTAATCAGATGTAATTCATCAACAACAGAAAAGAAGAATAAAAAAATAAAAAGGAGATTAAGGACTTCTGCTGGAGTAGCTAGCAGACTAACGTATATGACCAACCCTCATGGCAGGAATAACAAGAAACTCTCAATAAGCTAAAAAGCAAAGTCATCTTCTTTTTTTTTTTTTTAAGATTTTATTTATTTATTTGACAGAGAGAGAGAGAGCGAGAGCAGGAACACAAGCAGGGGGAGTGGGAGAGGGAGAAGCAGGCTTCCTGCAGAGCAAGGAGCCAGATGCGGGGCTTGATCCCAGGACCCTGGGATCATGACCTGAACCGAAGGCACACGCTTCAACCGATTGAGCCATCCAAGTGCCCCGTAAACTACTTTAAAAAAAATATTTTATTCATTTATTTGACACAGAGAGATAGAGAGCAAGCAGAGGGAGAAGCAGGCTCCCAGCTGAGCAAGGAGCTGGATGCAGAACTCGATCCCGGGACCCTGGATCATGACCTGAGCCCAAGGCAGACCCTAAACCTACTAAGCCACCCAGGCACCCCTAACCTACTTTTTTTTTTTAAGATTTTATTTATTTATTTGACAGAGAGAGACACAGCAAGAGGGGGAACACAAGCAGGGGGAGTGGGAGAGGGAGAAGCAGGCTTCCCACTGAGCAGGGAGCCCAATGTGGGACTCCATCCCAGGATCCTGGGATCATGACCCAAGCTGAAGGCAGATGCCCAACAACTGAGCCACCCAGGTGCCCCCCAAAGTCATTTTCTAAAGCACTGGAGAGCAACCAAGGCTTCCAGAATTTGAGGGCTAATCCTTGTGAGAAGGTAAATGCATTGGAATGACCATGACACCTCCTACCACCTTTTCTTTCAAGGCATTTACCAACTCCTAAAAGGCTCAGGACTAAGTCAAGTGGAAAAAAGTGGCTCAGAGATTTTGTCAACCTTATAGGGACAGAAAGATAAAAATTAGAATTTAAGACAATCAGGAATTAGGAGCAGGATCCAGGAGAAAAGGGAATCACAGAAAAACTAGCTAGAAATTCTTGGCCACTTTTCCCTTTGAGCAATTTACTAATTCCTAAATCACAAAAGGTGAGAAGCCAGGAAGCCAACCAGAAAGCAACAGCTAAATCTAAGCCAAGCTGTCAACTGTCTTTTGGTGCTGGAGAGATAAAAATTGAAGTTTGAGGCCCAGTAAGGAAGAGATGATCTGATAAATACCCCCAGGCTTTCAATTCAGACCCCCCAAATGCTATGCCTTTGCAGTAAAGAAAAACAGAAATAGACCAGCTCCCACAAAGACTTAAATCCATCCTTGAAACATCTTTCTCCCTAATTCAATCAATAACTTTCCTTCACTCTTTGTACCATTAAGACAAAAAAAACTAAAACTAACTCCTATCTGGACTAGGATAACATCAGACTAGAACACGGGAAAAAATTGAAAATGCAAAAAGAGGGGGCTCCTGGGTGGCTTAGTCAGTTAAGCCTCCAACTCTTGGTTTCGGCTCAGGTCATGATCTTGGGGTTGTGAGATCAAGCTCCACATCGGGCTTGGCGCTGAGCATGGAGCCTGACTGAGGTTCTCACTCCCTCTCGCTCCCCCCTCTATCCCTCCCCTCTCATGCACATGTGCTCTCTCTCTAAAATAAATAAAATCTTTTTAAAAGTGCAAAAAGAGCACAAGAGATACGTAGAACATGGTAAATGGCTAATACCTGCACAACCAAAGTTTCAGAGAAGAAGTGAGAAAGAATGATGCAGATGCTCAATGAGAATTTTCAAAAACTAACAAAAGCCATCTCAAGCCCTGGATTAAAGAAACACAGGCAGGAGAAATATCCAGAAAACCACACTTAAATGCATGATGTAAAACTGCTTAAAGCTAAATTCAAAGAGAACATCTTAAAAGGAGCCAGAGAAGAAAGACACGTTACAGTTAAAGAAACAGTAAGTTAGTTGACTTGTCAACAGAAAAAAAGAAACCAAAGAAAATTAAGTGGTATCATTGAATTGCAGGAAGAAGATAACTTCCAATTTGCCATTACATACCTAGCAAAATAACCTCCAAATATGAAAGAAAAATAAAGATATGTCCAGGGAAATAAAAACTCTAAGAACTTATTGCCAAAAGACCCACACTAAAATAAATATTTAAGTAAGTTATTCAGGCAAAAGTACCATGACTTCAGATGGAAGTACAGGAATGCAGAATAGAATGGAGAAGGTAAGGGAAGAGAACAGAAAAGAAAAGGTAAATGTGTGGTCAAATTCAAATGATTATTAACTTTTTAAAACAATAATGACTGGGTGCCTGGGTGGCTCAGTTGGTTAAGCGTCTGACTCTTGATTTCAGCTCAGGTCTTCATCTCAGGGTCTTGGAATTGAGCCCCATGTCCAGCTCTGTGCTTAGCAGGGAGTCCGCTTGGGATTCTCTCTCTTCCGCTCCTTCTGCCCTTCCCCCTCTCAAATAAAGAATTTTTTTTTTTTAAGATTTTATTTATTTGACAGAGAAGGGCACAGCGAGAAAGGGAACACAAGCAAGGGGAGTGGGAGAGGGAAGAGCAGGCTCCCCGCTGAGCAGGGAGCCTGATGCGGGGCTCAATCCCAGGACCCTGGGATCATGACCTGAGCCGAAGGCAGACGCTTAACGACTAAGCCACCCAGGTGCACCAAAATAAAGAAATCTTAAAAAAAAAATTAAACAATAATGATAATGTAGGTTTAAAATATATGTAGAGTGAAATAAATAACAAATAGCACAAAAGGCAAGCAGGGGTGAAATAAGAAAAAGTGTTCTACAGAACTTTTATTGATTCGGAAGTGGTAAAAATACTAATTTATAGTAGATCTATTTAGTCAAGCAATGATACGTGTTGTAATATCAAGAGCAACTATTAAAAGAATAACTTGGGCAAACAAAACTATTGAGCTAATAGAGGGGGGAAATTAATTTAAAACATTTAATTCATAAAAGCCAAAAAGAGGAGAAAAGGGAGAACAGAGAACATGGGAAAAATAAAAAATACGGCATAAAACAGTGTATATATAACCCAAATACATCAGTAATTACATTAAATGTGGAATATATAATAATGCATTGTTATGGCCTGAATGTTTGTATCCCTTCAAAATTCGTAGTTTGAAATCTTAATGCCCAAGGAGATGGTATTAGGTGGGACCTTCCGGAGGGGCTTAGGTCATGAGGTTGGAGCTCTCGTCAATGGATTTAGTGCCTTAGAAAAGAGGCTCCAGAGAGATCCCAAGCCCCATCCACCATGTGAGGACACAGGAAGATGGTGCTGGCTATGAACCAAGAAGAGGGCTTTCACCAGAAAGCTAACACCTTGATCTTGAACTTTCAGCCTCCAGCACTGTGGGAGATTTTTCTGTTGTTTATAAGCTACCCAGTCTGTGGTAGTTTGTGAGAGTAGCTGAATGGACTGACACACACTTATCCAACTCTCAAGGAGGTTTCAGATGTTACCAATTTTTGCTATTACAATAAGGCAACAATAAAACGAGTGTGTGACAGTCTCTCTAGGGTGCTATTTAAAAGTGGAATCACTTCATCAGATCTTACCAAATTGCTTCCATCATAGGACAGCTCCTCTTTCACCCCATTCTTGCCAATGCTCAGGACTACCAGACTGGTAAAAATTTGCCAATCTGATGGGCATCAATTGCCTCAGTGTTTTAATCTGGATTTACCTTAACACAGGTGAAGTTGAATATCTTTCATTTATTAATTATTAGGGTTTCTTCTTCCATGATTCAGCTTTTTATAGCATTTGCCCTTTTTTATGGAGTTGTGTTTATCTTATTGACTTGCCCCTTAATTTAATCCATATAAAATGAAATTATTATTCTAATAATAATAATTACTTGAATTACTGGGTACATAATGATGCTCTTCATCCAGATGGAAAATAAAGAAATTCAGGCACATTTTTCAGTAGCAGTTAATGAGTTCAGTGTGGGGTAATATATAGCAAATATCTACTCAAAATGGTTAATTTTATGATGCCTTTTGCATACAAATTTTAATACAGTTAATATATTTATTTTCCCATTTGACTTGTGCTTTCAGTGTAAGAAATTCTGTCTTAACCTGGGGATTGAAGACATCCCCAAGTTTTAAAGTTTCTGTTTTCTTTTTAGGTCTTTAATCCCTTTAGTATTTAATTTTGTGTGTGGTGCAAAATAAATATCCAATTATTTTCCCATATAGTCAATTGTCCCAGTACCATTTATAAAAAGATCTGTACTTTCCTTATTGACTTCCACTGCTATCTCTGTTATATACCAATGTTCCACATGTATATGTGGTCTAATTGCCTACCTTTGTGCCAATATTAAACTGTTTTAATTGCTATCACTTCACATTAAACCTTACTATCCAATAGGGTATCCTTCCTCCAATTCTTTGAATTATTTTGGCTCTTCTAGGCACTTTACTATTCCATATGAACTTTGGTTTCAACTTGTTTCAAGATAAAATAAATTGTTGGAACTTCTATTAGAATAAATTGACTTTATAGATTAATTTGTGGAGAAATAACATTGATATTGAGTCTTCTCATCCATAAACTTGTTACATATCTCCATTTATTTAATTCTACTTTATTTACTTTAGTAAAGTTTTATAATTGACTTCTTTAAGGTCTTACACATCCCTTGTCAAATATATTCTCAGTACCTTGAAGCTTCTTTCATTATTGTGAATGACATTACTTTTTGTATTTTCTAAGTTTTTTTGTATATTGAACTTGTATCTGATAACACTGACAAAATCTCTTGTGAGTTCTAATAATTAATCTGTAAATCTCCTTTTATTTGTAAGAGAGTATTTGACAAAGGGCAAAGGAACTTCCAACAAGTATCTGAATCCATTATCTTCTGAGCCAAGGAACTGAATATAAAGTCTTAAAATGGAGAGGGAAAGAAATATATATTTTCTTTCCTTTTCCTTTTTATAAATACACACTACCACATGATTTTACCCCTACTATGAGGTCTTGTATGAATAATGACACATGTTCAGTGGTGGCTTCGGAGAAAGGGTCAGTCTTAAGTCACTCTTTGTGCTGCTATAATGAAAAAAAGGAGACTGAAGACAGAGGCAGGAGCCAAGTCACGCATGACTTGCATGCCAGGCTAAGGAGTTTCTATTTTATCCTAAAAGCAATTAATTAAATCAGATTTGCATGCTGGACTTGCATTTTAGAAAGCACTCAAGCAGTACAGTGAAGGATGAACCGAGCCTGCGTTCTCTCAGCAAGAACACCAGTTGAGATGTATTGCAGTAATTTCCTAGACTATAAGCTTCATGAGGCCAGGGGCTGTTGGTTTTGCCCAACCCCCTTAATCCTCAGAGCCTGGCACCGTGCTTGACACATAAAAGATGCTCAATACTTGTTGAGTTAATTAATTAATCCTGTGAGAAATACTTAGGGCAGAACCAAAAACAGGTTGTGGAGATGAAGAAGAGAAAGACAAAATTTATAAACACTGAAGAGAGGCATCAATTGTATATAGGGAGTGAGGGAAAGGGAGAAATCTACAATGACTCCCAGGTCACTGGCCTGGATGACTGGATATATAGAGGTATCCAAAACTAGATAGGGAATAAAGAGATATTTTCAGACATATATAATTCATTCAGTTTCAGACATACTGATTTTGAAGTACTTTCAGGCAGATTAGTCCAAAAAAAAGTTGGATCTCTGGATGTATAGCTGCACAAAAGGGACCCAGCACAGGGAGGTCGCTAAGGTTATGGGTGTCAGGGAGTCAAAGCGGAAACATGTAGAGTTAAAGTCTCCTTCCCCTGTGATGTGCTGAATCCATCTTATGCTAACCTAAGGTCTCAGTAAAATACTTACAAGGGCTTTAGTCTGAAGGTGCCTCTTGAAGAAAATTTGGCCCCAGCCTGCAGGGACCTCATGACCCACCTCCATTTGCAAGCAAAGTGATGTTTCATTTAGGTAAGAACACAATTCAGTATATCTTCTTTCATAAAATAATGTCACCCCTACCATCTCCTCATCTGCAATCCAAAGCATGTCATTGTGCCTTCAACAGTATATACACTCATCTCATCAGAAAAGTTCACCTGGAATTGTCAAAGGACCCTTAGGCTGTTAGCCTGAGATTTGTTCTCTGTCCACTCCTTTAAGTATTCTACAGTGTATTCTGGTATAAATGTAGAGCACCACATTAACTTAGTTCCTTCACTGAGGACCACTTCAGTGTTATTTTCAGACTTTAGCAAAGCCCAATCTAAGAAATAGACACATGAATAAAGCCCCAATACATCTGATTTTCTGTAGATATGGTCTCTATTGCTCAATGTTTCTTAGACAAATTTTTCATGATTAATTTCTCATTTTTATTTCCATTAGTATTTTTATTATAAATGTAGTATATGTTTATTGTGAAAAAAAATATTTTTCAAGCCATATAAAAGCTCCCATATCCCTCTTTTCCTGTCCACACAGTCCCATCCAGAGGTATCTAAGTAGTCAAGATTCTTTCCATTGCAAGGGACAGACCTGTAGTTTGAAGGATGCTCAGTGCAAGAGAGGAATTTGAAGGCCACTAGGTCAGGACAAGGAATCAAAGCAACCACTCTGAAAACCAGGACAGTACCAAGGGCCCCAGGGAATGGACCTGGGGTGTGAACTTCTTGTCTCTGCTTCTACATGCATGGTATAGTTAGTCTCTTAGTTTTCTCAGGTAGTGGAGGACAGGGCTTCATATGACTGGGGGATCTTATCCTTGCATCACTGTCATCTGACAGGAAAAGGGATTTTTTTTTTCCTCCTGTAGAAAAAATGTTAGGGACATGCTCTGATGGGCTTGGTTTAGGTCAAGGGAGCACTGTGGTTGGCAGCCCCAGTAACTCATGACTGAAACAGGAGAGGGGTAATTCCCTTGAGGGAGAGGGATGTTGTCATCAAAAGAAGGGGAAAGTGTGAGGAGCAGCCAAAGTGTCTGATGACTCTGTATTACCATCAGTAGTTTCCTGGGTATTTTCTTTGTATTTACAAGCATATAAAAATACTCTCTTCATGTTTTATGCAAAGAAGAACATAGTATGACAAGTGTTTTTAGGAGTTTATCAAGGAAAAAATGTTCTTTCACAAAGTGCTGGTATACTTTCTTTTGATCAGATAATGAGAATTTTCTAATCCACTATTTCTTTCTCTTGACTACCAGGAAGCTCAGAGCTAAATTTAATGTTCAGTTACCACAACTATATTAAATCTCATGGTCAGAGTATTTACTTCCTCCTTCTTTGTATACTTTTAGATTTCTAATTCCTGGCTTGTCTAGCTTTATTGTCGTAAACCCCATAAAATTCTTCTTGAAAGGAGAGAGAATTTTTACAGGTTCTTCTAATACCCAGTATTTTAAAACTTGTCTTATTTTTCACTAAAAAAAATTATCTTTCATTATGAAAGTAATGAGCGCTTATTATACAAAATCTAGAAAATAAGTGGAAAAGGAGAAAAAAAATCACCTATGTTCTCACCACCCATTATTAACATTTTAGTGTGCTGTTTAGTTTTTTGTGTCTTTATTTGTTTTAAGTAGGCTCCACACCCAATGTGAGGCTTAAACTCACAACCCTGAGATCAAGAGTCACATGCTCTACTGACTGAGCCAGCCAGGCACCCAAATTTTTATTTTATTATTTTTTTAAGTAATCTCTACACCCAACATGGGACATAAATTCACAACCCAAGATCAAGAGTTGCATGTTCTACTGACTGAGCCAGCCAGGCACCCTGTACTGCTTAGTTTTAAATGTAGGAGAAACAACCAAGTCATATAATCAGCTCAACTGAATAGACTCCTTGCTAATCAAAAAAATCCCTGCAGCCTTTAAATTATGGGAAAATCCAAGGAGAAGAAAACATTTAACAACAAAAAAAGGAGATCTCTTGAAATTTTTACAATGGTTTCCGGAATTTATTCATATTAGTACTAATAGACAGTCTATTAGTCCATCCTTCCCCAATATTGTTTACCCACACCTAAATTAAGATAGAGCTGAGGGGCACCTGGGTGGCTCAGTCAGTTAAGCATCTGCCTTCAACTCAGGTCATGATCCCAGGATCCTGGGGAGCATGCTTCTCCCTCTCTCTCTGCTGCTCCCCCTGCTTGTGCTCTCTCACTCTCGCTCTCTCGCAAATAAACAAAATCTTTAAAAAGATAGAGCTCAGAAACAAAATGCTACCTTTTTTTGTTTAGCTTCTACAACTGTATTTACCCATATATTCAGTGGGAAAATCATTCCAACTAAAACAGAAAGTCCTATTTTCTAGGTATCATAGCCAAAATAGTGGTTTTTAATAACCATTTAATAACTGTATTAGTAACCTTTTGATCCTCAGTTGTATAAAGCTGCCAAGGTGACAGTAACAAAAGAAAAGTCCCAGAATAACTTTAAGAATCGTGTGCATGCCTGTTCCCCTACAAACAGAGGCTGAATTTTGACTCTGAAAGAAAATTAAGGAAGTAACTGATGTGGGAAACAGAGGCAGAAGAGAAATTACTAAATTTCCTTACTCCCTACAGCCCACTGACAAGTCCTTGAAACAGGCCGAGTGACCTTCCTCTAGGGACTCAGCTGCCTTGATGTTGACACTTTGCTCACGGCAACAAGCAATCTTAGCCTGACCCCCCCCACCCCCCCCACCCCAGGATCCTGTAAGTCTACTTTAACATATAAAGATTCCTTTGGAAACTTCCTTTATCCCTACCTGCAAGATCCGTGTTGGCAATCATCCCCCAAGCACATGGCCCACTGATATACCTCTGAAGGGTCTCATGACTAAGGTTTTATCAGACTGTAATAAATGACCTTTTCCTAACAATAGCTAGCCCCCTCAGGATTCTGGAAACCTGGTTTCCAAAATACCTTGGAGGCTTGTGCTGTCCCTAACCCCTTCCCATCTTGAAGGTATAAAATCAGTCACCCCTCACAATTCCAGTGCAGCTCTTTCTGCCCATGGGTCCTGTCCCCGTGCTTTAATAAGACCACCTTTTTGCACCAAAGACGTCTCAATAATTCTTTCTTGGCCGTGGGCTTCGAACCCTAACGTCTTTCCTACATCAGTAATCATACCAAATGTTTAATCCCTGTATTAGTCAGTTTAGGCTGCCATAACAAAATGCCACAGACTGAGTGGCTTAGAAAACAGTAATTCATTTTGTCACCATTCTGAATGCAGGAAGTCTGAGATCAGCGTACGAGCATGACTGGTTTCTGGTGAGGCTTCTCTTCCTGGCTTATAGATGGCTGCCTTCTTGCTGTGTGATCACGTGGCCTTTTCTTGGTCTGTGCACACCCACGGAGAGAAAGCTCTGGTCTCTCTTTATCTTCTTATAGGTACACTAATCCTATCAGATCAAGGTCGTACTACTATGACCTCATTTAACCTTAATTACTTCCATAAAGGCCCTATCCAAATACAGTCACATTTGGGTCTAGGGCTTCAACATATGAAGGCGGGGCTAGGGGCACAATTCAGTCCACAGCAATCCCTTTGCTCTGATAGTCATATCCCTGGCAATAATTTCATTTAGCTCTCAATATTTAAAATAAGCACTTCCGGAGGGATGAGCTCTTTACCTCTTCTCTGAATAACAGTTTACCGATAACTTCACACAACAAAAAATGTTTTTGAAAAACTTGATATAAAGATACATGTGGGAAGGTGTGTGTGTGTGTGTGTGTGTGTGTGTGTGTAGAAAGAGAGAGATTCAAGGTTCATTCATTTCTGTGTCATCAGAAACCTTTAGCTATCACCTTAAGATTTGGGTCCTAAAACATCCAGTGTCACAAACCTAGCTAGGCTGGTAGGTAGATGGGCAGTCACAGTACTAGGAACTAGAAGTCTGTGACCAAAGTGGGTATACATGAAGTAACTGGATTCAGCATAGACAACGCAAGCTGAAATTAGAGCGTTTTGTTTTGCCTTATCTTTTATGTAAAATGTGCTTGTGTTCAAATATAGAGCAAGAAGACTATTTTGGGTCAGAATTTAAAATAGTCCCACTTTTTGTATGTCCAAGTAACATCTTTGTCTTTGAGTTTTTTCATCTGAAGTAAAACACTAAACAAACAGAAAAACATAAATCAAATATTTGGGCCCTTCCCTGGTCCTCCTACCATGGGCTGACTCTATTCAGCATGTATTCTTCCCCATGACATCTGAAGTACAATATAGAAATTCATCCTTTTAGCGAACTGGGCCTTTTCCCAAGATTTTTATTTTGCATTTAACAAAATAACAGCAAATTTCAGGTATTAGAAGGATCGAAACAACCTCTTCTATTCTGTTGTCCTTAGAACACCATCTTTTATTCATAGCTTCTCATGTGGTGCTGGGAGGCAGATTCTGTTGCTATAGCAACGCCCTGCATATCCTTGGGGATAGCTTACAGTTTTACTTTTTTTTTGAACAACAAAGAGCCATTGATACTACATGTTGCCAAAGGTTACAAAAGTTGAATTCTAAAATGAAAATATTTCTTCTATAGAAGTGGTACACCATATGCGTCCCACAAATTCAAAGAGATATGTAAGGATATGACCTTTGTGTGAACACTGATGAATCTAGCATAATACCGTTTGGCTTCAATGGATTATTCAGAGCAGAAGTAGTTGAAGTGTATGCCTTGTTTTCTAAGACCACTGTGGGGGACAAGGGGTTTATTCCCAGTATCTATAAAGATCCAGGAGCAGGAAAAGAAAGAAAAAAAAAAAAAATCAAAGGTACCATCACTTACATTTTGTTTGTTACTTTGTAATCACCTTCCCATCCTCACCCCCACCAAAATGAACTGCTATATCAAAATCCAATTACACTTTGACAGTAAATAGATCCTCAAAGAGTGGTTGTGGCTGAATCCTTGTTCCTCAGAATAGATGTTAAATATACGAGAGTCTCAAGAGCTCTGAAATCTGTATTCCTAGCTTCATTTTAACTGGGTTCTCTTCATCTATGAAAAAAAAAAATTCCTTAGCTAGCTATTTTGTCAAACCAGGAAAAATATTTCTTTTCAAGTATTCTTTTCAAGATAAGTTATCTCATCCCCCTAGAAATCTGAAGGGACGCACAGAGAACCATAGATGAGGGGTGAGAGGCTCCACAGAATCGCTTCCTGGGAAAACAAACATAAGAGTTTATAGAGGGTCAGGACATGGGAATCTGGATTTTGCTCAATAACAAGAGAGGGACCTACAGGCTGAAAATGTAGATAAAATATAAGAATGAATCCCAATCTCCTCCACTCACTATAGCCTGGGCAAATTCACTTGGGTTAGAAGGCCCTCCCAGCAGACCAAGCAAACCCCATAATTCAAGGCCATTCATTCATTCATTCATTCATCAATATTTACTAGGTATATGTTATGTTTCAAGCCACTTGAAAGCTTTTCAAATGCTTACTAAATGCCTGATTGTACTCTTGAAGACTTAGTCTCTAATAAACTCTCTATTGATACAGTTTCTATAGCTATAATATGGAGAACTGTATTAAAAAATAACAGAGTTACAAGGTAATCATAGCTAGTGATAACAACCATACAGACAGTGGCATCTCCCACTAAAAGAAACCAAGTTTCCTTGGAGAAATGACTGATTCATAGCCTTGAACATCTTGTTCTTCCAGGGAAGCAAGGCAATGCTTAAACACCAATAGAGTCATGTCAAAAGAATATTGGTGTTGGTTTGCGGCCACATCCCACTTTGAGCATCAAAATGAATGACAGAAATAATACATTGAATGAAAAATAAATGCAGGAGTCCACAGTGAAACTCAAAAGAATAAGAAAGTGGGAGGAGAGAAGAGAGAAGAAGAGGACAGAAAGGGAAAAATAAAAGAGGAAAGCTCTACTTTACAGAAGAATACCAATTGTTATGGATTGAATTGTGTCCCACCCAAAATTCATATGCTGAAGCCCTAACTCCAAATGTGACTATATTTGGAGATGGGGCCTTTAGGGAGGTAATTAAGGTTAAATGAGGTCAAAAGAGTAGGGCTGGAATCCTATAGAACTGGTGTCCTTATATGAACAGGAAGAAACACCAAGGGGTTCTCTCTTCCCACACACCATACAGAAGCGGCCACGTGAAGACACTGAGAAGTCAGGTGTCTACAAGCCAAGAAGAGAGGCCTCGCCAAAATCCAACCCTGATGACACTTTGATCTTGGACTTCTAGCCTCCTGAACTGTGAGAAATATGCATACTTTCTGCTATTTAAGCCTGAGCCATACAGCTAATACAACAGTTAATAAATATCAAGAAAATGACAGAACTGAAAAAAAAAAAATCACCATTTCTTAACCCACTATGTAAGAATCACTAATGGATGCTAAAATCACTGGGTTTATTTGTTTAAAAATATGTCTGCACAGGTTAACTTTACAATGGGGAAATTAGGAGCGCCATCACCACTGTAACCAAATGATCCAACTTACCACCATCAATAATGGACAACTGTATGTGTACCTCTTGATGGATCCAACAAGACATGTCCGTCACCTACCCAGTATTCTTGCCAAGAATGTTCAACCTGAATCCAGTCATGAGAAAACAATGAGATAAATCCAAGAAAGGGAGACATTTAAAAGGCAACTGACCTAGATCTTCAAAATAGAGTCAGTGTCAGAAACAGAAGAGACTACTTATAGTTTTAAAGCCTCTAAACATCACAACCAAATAAACTAATAAACCTTGCTTGAATCTTGCCTCAACAGAAGCACCTAAATAAACATATTTGGTGTAACTGGGGAAATTTTTTTTTTTCAAGTAGGCTCCAACGTGGGGCCTGAACTCAGGTCCCTGAGATCAAGACCTGAGCCAAGACCCAGAGTCGGATGCTCAACTGACTGAGCCACCCAGGTGCCCCATAACTAAGAGGCACCCTTTATAAAATGGGGCTGTACATTTGATGACAAAATTGAATTAGTGTTAATTTTCTTAGGTGTGAATAGTATAGTGGTGATATGGGAGATTGTCCTTATTCTCAGACAGTTCATGCTCAAGTGTTCATGGGTGAATTATCACATATCTGCAACTTCCTTTTAAATGGTTCAACAAGGGATGCCTGGGTAGCTCAGTCGGTTAAGCGTCTGCCTTCGGCTCAGGTCATGATCCCAGGGTCCTGGGATAGAGCCCCACATCAGGCTCCTGACTCATCAGGGAGCCTGCTTCTCCCTCTCCCTCTGCCTCTCCCCCTGCTCATGCTCTCTCTCTCTGTATCTCTGTCTCAAATGAATAAAATCTTAAAAAAATTAAATAATCATAATAATAAAAGAGTTTGAGACATTGTGAAAATCCCCAAAGTGTGACACAGAGACACAAAGTGAGCAAATGCTGTTGGGAAGATGGTGTCAACAAACTTGCTCAATGCAGGGTTGCCACGAACCTTCAATTTGTAAAAAAAAAAAAAAACACAATATCTGCAAAGTACAATAAAGTGAAGCACAATAAAATGGGGTATTCCTGTAAATAAATCGAGAGCAAAATACAGCAGGGTAAAATGTTAATAATTAATTAAGATAAAAGGTATACAGCATTCAATGTATTATTCTTCCAACTTTACTGTGGTTGGAATTTTTCAAAATATACAGTTTAAAAAATAAGAAATCTAAAGATATTAAAATGTTTACTGTTTTATGGCATGCAGCTTTTCCTAACTACTGACCATGCACCTACCAAGACCAAATAGTATAACTTAATGGTTAGAGAGGATGGATGTTGGTTACCAACAGACCAACGTTCAATGCCTGTCTTTCAGACCTTAGGCAAGGAACATCTCCAAGCTCTAGGTTTCTGCAGTAAAATGAGAATAATATCTAACTGGTATGCAGTTGAGAAGATTTAATGAGGTTTATAAAAAAAATGTCTGGCACACAGGAAGGCACTATTATGATTACCTGGTGGAATGAGGATAGGATTTGGAGGGCGCTTAGCCTCCATTACATGCTGCACACTCCGGTAAGCACCCTCTACTAAAACTCTGACCTCACTTACTAACAAGGAGTGACTGCATTATATCGTGAGTGACCATTTTTGTGGCAAGAGTGTCTTCAACCAAATGAAAATTTCCTTAAAGGCAGGGATCAGGGCTTAGCCCTAATTTCTGTATCTCCTAAAGAACCTAGTTATACCTGGTTATTCATGGTAATATTTCACCTGTATATTGTGCTAGATCAGGGCTTCTCAATCTTGGCTACACATTGGAATCACCTGGAGAGCTTTTAAAAAAATCTTGGGTATTTTTATTTCGTTGGTTTGGGGTGGGACCTAGACCTCAATATTTTTTAAAATTCTCATGGTGATGGTAAAAAGGTTATGTTCTGTGTTTCTCCTTAGGGAAATGGCACCAGCTATTGCTGCCAACTTTCTACCCGCTTTGGAGTAACCTGGAGGTTACTCTGGAGTAACCAGAGGGAGGTAGGTGTGTATTCTAACATGGCTGCCTTCTCCTAGGATCAGTGCTCATCCTCCTATTTCTTGAGCAATCTCAAATCATTTGTAACACCTTCGTGTAGGTTGTATAGGAGAGAAAAAATATCTTTTTCCTCTATCCTTCTGGGACCACTCTAACAAGAGACAGATTAACAAGAGAAAAGCATACACATTTATTTAATATACATTTTACATGACACAGGAGCCTTATAAGGAAGTGAAGACCCAAAGAAATAATTAAACCTGAGAATTTTTATATTAGGTTTGATGAAGAGTGGAAAATTGTGGGAAAATATGATGGGACAAAAGGCATGGGGTAAGTGTAGTAAACTGGGGAAAGCTTAGCAAAGGCCTGTTCATTCAGCTCCTTCTCTGTGTCCCCTCATCTTCAGAGATAAGGATGCTCCTTTCCTTTAGGTATAGGGAAGTCACCTCTCACATGAAGGTTTCACGACCTGCTTCAGGAGAAGGTCAGAAAGTCCTTCCTTCACATGCTGTTTCTCAAATTCCTTCAGCTTAAAATAGTCAATATGCCACAGTACTGTTTGGGGATAGTGAGTCCTGAACCTCATCTGTTGTTAATATAAGATGTGATCGATTGGTGCTTCAATTTATCAAAATTTATAATTACACCTAATGCTGCTCTTTCTTCAGTTGGTAAAACTATAAAGGTGACTAAACCAGAAGTTTGGGTGAGATTTCACATCGCTAATAATCACCTGAACAGCACAAACATAACGGTTAAAGTGCATTATTGATCATTTGGGCTTTCGCAATTCAGAAAATATTTTCATTTGTGCCCTAGAGAAACCAAATCAGAAGGCAGACCATTTGAATGATAAAAGAAATGGAGATGTGTACGAGGGGAAATCAGAATCAGCAAACATAATAAGAATATGAGAACATGAGCATTTTAGCACATCTATCCAGCCAGCTGCCAATGTTGAAAACCAAGTTCCTGATAAAAATATACCTAGGTGCTGGATGGATGCTGAGCATGTCCCACAGTCCTTCAACCATGATAGCCCCTCCGGTCATGAGTCTTGGCTACAATCCTGGTGGTCTGACATATCTAGGTTTCGTTTCCCTGCCCTTGGCTGTGCCCTTAGAGGCCTTGAACTGCTGGGAAGGCACCATGGATCATCAATAAAATATAAAAAGAAAGGACACTCACAATAAGATATAATTACTAATAAGGCTCTTGCTTCTTCAAAGGAACCAGGACTAGACTACTTCCAAAAGCTCTCCAATTCCCCCACTAATAGCCAGGTAACCATGGGCAAGTCACTTAACCTCTCAATGTTCAAGTTTTCCTGTCTGTCAGACAGAGATAATAAAGTGCTTAATTCATAGGTTGTTATGAGGATTCAGTAAGAGAAAACATGTCAAACGCTTAACACAGTTCCCTCATACATAGTATCATTGGCTAAATGGAAACTATTATTATATTATTAATATAGTAATAAATCCAAACCCAGCAGTTTCGTTGGTAGAAAAATAAAATAAATTAATGGAAATCCAAATTAACCCCTATTTCCATTAATTTGTATATGAGAAAGCTTTGAAATTTCAGCAGATAGTAATGAACTGATTTATGCCAACTTTGTTTTGACAGTATCTTCAAACAAAATTTAGGTATTTAAAGCCACTGTCCTTGAAAGGAGAAAAGAGAACCCAAAGATTAACTGCTTCTAGAAAAGATGGCTTCAAATTTTACAAATTGCCATTTCTTCTAACTAAACCTAAGACATGCCCTCCAAATAAATAACAAAGGTGATGTTATAGTGGGACCATTTCCACTCATTGCCAAGACATTTCTAACTAACAGTGAGGCAGTTGAGACTTTAAATTTTTAACTGGAGGGACGCCTGGGTGGCTCAGTCAGTTAAGCGTCTGCCTTCGGCTCAGGTCGTGATCCCAGGGTCCTGGGATCAAGTCCCGCATCGGGCTCCCTGCTCCGCGGGGAGCCTGCTTCTCCCTCTGCCTCTGTCTCTCTCTCTGTCTCTCATGAATAAATAAATAAAATCTTAAAAAAATAAATAAATAAATAAATTTTTAACTGGAAAGAATAATGCAAATGAGATTTAAAAACCATGTTGGGTAAGACAACATCAAAGAACAATATGCTAAAGAGTTGGAAACCGAAGGAGAAAAAGCAATAAGCCTCAGTGGAGCAAAAGGAAGGATAATTTAGTGATTACTTCATGTAAGGAAGAAAAAATTTTCCTCTACTTTCTCAGAATCAGAACATGAAGCCCTTCAATTTAAACAGATAAAAGGCAGATTAACGGGAAAAAGGCACACAAAGTGTATTGATGTTAATATTAACATCATGCATGGGGACATCACAGAAAAGAAGTGAAAATCAAAAGAAGTGGTTAGACTGCATTTGGGGGAAGACTTATATATTATTTTAACCAAGAGTGATGAGCTGGGGAGAAATCGCTAGACACAGGACAGGGGGCCAGGGCGCCTAGGAGCAATAAATTGTGGGAAGGTGGCTGTCAGTAAGGTTTGTTAGGCAGACTCATCTTTGTGCTATCTCCGGTCTTCCTGGTACAGGACGTGGGAACACCTTTACAAATGGAAATTTCTGCTCTGCTTTTAGTCAGAAATGGGGAGGACTTTTCCTATGTCTTTCTCAATTGCCTTCTGCTCAAAAATAACCCTTATGCCAATGGGACATATCTGGGGGTGGCGTATTCTGGACCCCTTCACTAGAAAGCAACTGAGGACTCACATTGAAGTTTTCCAAAGGCAAGTTGCTCTGAATAACATAAATAGATAAAATTGTTCTACCATGTAGTTGAAGTACCCTAAAAGGAGAAATATTAGAAGTGGACTAGACAGCATATAACAAAAGAAAGCTAAAGATTTCTTATCATGAAGGTAGAAAGAAAGGGAATTGATTTTTTTAAAGATTTATTTATTTATTTTAGAGAGACAGAGAGAGAAAGAGTGTGCACACAAGTGGGGGGAAAGGCAGAGGGAGAGAATCTTCAAGCAGGCAGCCTACCATGGGGCTCGATCCCACAACCCATGAGATCACGACCTGAGCTGAAACCAAGAGTCTGATGCTCAAGAGCCACCCAGGAACCTCAGGAATTGATTTTTAAAATGCTAAAATGAGGGATGCCTGGGTGGCTCAGTCGTTTAAGCATCTGCCTTCGGCTCAGGTCATGATCCCAGGGTCCTGGGATCGAGCCCCGCACTGGGCTCCCTGTTCTGCGGGAAGCCTGTTTCTCCCTCTGCCTGCCGCTCCCCCTGCTTGTGCTCTCTCTCTCTGACAAATGAAGAGTAAAATATTTTTAAAAAATGCTAAAATGAGAAAAGCTGAATGGTTATCAAAGGTTTTTTTTCAGGGCAGTCAAAATTTTGATATAATTCTTGTTAACTTTTACTAGAGCTTTACAATGTTGGGAAAACATTTAATGAAAGTATCACAACAATGATAGATAGATAACATGTAAATCAATTTTACCTTTAGTAAATTCAACATGAGGTAGAACATCTTCTAAATTTAAAGATTCTAGCCCTTAACAAAGAAAGACTGATTCCTACTCTAATGAAGCAATTCTAGATAAAACATAACGAGATAAAGTGTTACTTTTAAGTCCAGACAGGTAGGCCTTTGGCAATCCACTAAACCTTTGTTGATCTCAATCACAGTATGGATACAATAGACTAAAATGGACCCTGAAGTGGTCTCCCTCATAAAATTCTGTTTCAACATAAGTGGATATGACTCTCTTGTTAAGATATGACTCTTCCTTTTCCTTCAGTCAATTTAAAATTGAATACATTCCTCATAAAAATAGTTGCATTATACATGACACAATAAAAAACACACTTTCTTCTGAGTTCCTTTTATGAACAGGATTACAAGTATTTTTAGGTTCCCCAAATCTTATAAAACCAAAATCTGGAACATTTTAAAATATCTTGCTATCTCAAGAAGTTGTAAAATTTTTTTAATTTTATTTTTTTATTTAAATTCAATTAATTAACATATAATACATTATTTGTTTCAGGGATACAGGTCTGTGATTCATCAGTCTTTTATAATACCCAGTGCTCATTACATCACATACCCTCCCCAATGTCCATCACCCAGTTACCCCATCCCTCAACCCCCCTCCCAAGAAGCTGTAAAATTTTTAATTAAGTTTTAATAAGTAAGCCTGGTTTGTCATGAGTTTTTCATACCGTTATTAAAATGTCACTTCGAAAACTTACAGAACACTTTTCAAATTTCATGAGCAGCTGAGTATTAGATCTCTAGATATTTGCATGGATCACATATTTAAGTTTGAGGGACCAATGTCTCTCCTACAGAAACTTACACAGCAAGAAGCAACAGTGTGGGGTCAATCATAATGAAGCATGCTGTTATTGACCACGTTGATCTAAAATGATCCCTTAACCTTTTTCACTTGTTCTTTTCCTTTATCTTTTTGCAAAACTTCAAAAACCTATATTTTTTATCCTGTCTTAGGGTAAAAGGTTTTGAAATTACGCTCATGTATTAAAGTTATAATCCTACACATGTAAAAGTTCTGGTTCCCAAAGCACATTTTCTCGTCCCTTAAGAGCTGGAAACCGAGCACCAGTAGTATGGGGAATGTTGCCCGTGATCACCTTTCCCTTTTAAGAATGCTTTTTCCAGTTCAATTTGGTGACCCTTTCTTTTCTTTCTAGTTATTGGGAGCCTTTTCTAAGTACTACCAAATAGGAAATTACCACAAAGACAAGTGGAAGGAAAAAAACATTTTTAAAATAACTTCACACACCACCTGCAATTCTGGTAAATGCCTTGCTCTCAGAGTGTGCGGGCATTTTTGAGATTTCTGTCAAATCAGTCGCACTGCCCCCCCACAGGGATCCGTGTTCCCTTTTCAGCTCAGTAATCAAATAGCTCTGACTGGTCCATGTCTGCTTTTGTCCATTTCTGACCTACATGTTCCCGTGAGGGACATCTTTGTCTCACTTTTCTTTGGTCACTGAGTTCATGTACCTCAATAGGCTAAGTCTGGCAGTCCATTAACGAGAATTCTCAGCTCAGCCCCAGGCCACCCAGAAACCCCGGTTGCATGTTCTCGCTGAATGGCTTCACTGGTGGCCCATTCAAATGTGCTAATGTCAGAAAAAAGGGCTGAATGGGGCGCCAATGTACACCATTGCCTAGGCAAAGTGACTGGGCTTCCAATAAAGCCTCCCCCGGGGTGATGTTAAGCAGAGTTAGCAATGGTGCGGAGGCTGAGCCAGGGCTAACGCCCCGGGCATGCCAGCACCAGGTGGCACAGAGGCAGCCGCTGCAATACGAAATCGCAGTGCAGAGCTCGCCTGCGCTTCAATCCTCTCCCCAGCTTCCAGCCTGCAGATAAATGTGCAGCTACACCTCCTTCTCCCTCTGGTTCTGGGGCAGGCTCACGGGAGACATTTTGGGTGGGAAAGGATATGGGCATTGTTTGTTTCCAATTGTTCTGAGGTTTACTTCTCCTGTTGAAAAGCTTTCTTAGAAGCCCTTTTATTTTCCCATAGACCGTACAGAAGCACAGAAAGCATTGTCTCGAGGGTCACCCCCAAAGCATTAAAAAGGCATTTTCGCTCAGCAAAAGAATATTTTGATTATGCAGAACAGATGTCACATTACAGCCCCGTGCTGCTAATTCTCACAAGAGAACATCTTGAACTGCAAAGAAATTATGAAGGTATGATGACTAAACCAATCCTGCAGCCCCTCCTCCTCTAATCGGGGCAAATAAAAGGGAAAAGAAAAGGAGGGCACAACTCCCATTTTTCCTTCTAAATGTGTGTGAGAAGAAACATAAAAGCAACCAGCAAGTCAGGATTTTCATAATTATTTTTCAATTCACTTGAAGACCCCTGGATTTCTGAATTATTCACAAATATACAGTATGCCCACACATCAACCTGGAAGAATAGCCCAAAATTATAGTCCCACTGTCACCCAAACTTGCCACCAACATGAACCAGTACCACTGCCTCCCAGATTCCTAACCCTTAAATCCTGGTGACAGTCTGCAGAGCCAGGCCACGGTCATAACAACCTCAGCCTTCCAGGGCACTCAACATTTTGCTTGGCCACTCACTACCAGTCAACATGTACAAAAACAATTTTCATTTCTTCAGCTCCCTCAAAACCATTTTTCCACTCCTGAATCAAAAATACCAACACGCCGGGGCACCTGGGTGGCTCAGATGGTTAAGCGTCTGCCTTCGGCTCAGGTCATGATTCCAGGGTCCTGGGATCGAGCCCCACATCGGGCTCCTGGCTCAATGGGGAGCCTGCTTCTCCCTCTCCCTCTGCCTCCCCCCCGCTCATGCTCTCTCTCTCTCTCTATCTCTGTGTCTCAAATGAATAAATAAAATCTTTAAAAAAAAAAAATACCAACACGCCAAACAGTATAGGATATCTCCCCATCTCAGCTAACTTTGGAAAACTGTCATTTTGTTGGGGGATAAAGTCCAAAGCACACGATGCACACACATACCCAAAATGGAATTCAACCCACATGGAAATGATTCTTAACTATTCTAGAGTGCTAACCTTGGGGATCTCCCAACTACAGAGTAAGCCCTGAGAACTCATTTTGATCCAGGTTATAGAGGGATGGTTTTTGTGGAGGGAACTCTCCAGGGCCTACGTTGTCTATCTGGTCCCTGAAGAGAGGTCTTCCCCAGGGCTTTATATCTGGTTGCCAAGCCAGCAGCTGGTGCTGGACAGCTGTCCCTGGAGGAGACTTCTTTAGAACGGCAGCCCCACACAGTCCTGTTGCTCACATATACTAAGGGGTTTATGGTGAATAAGATTCAAGGACAGTGGTTTGTGGGCACTAGAAAGAAGGTAAGGGGTCCCACAGAGCCTCTAGCCTAAAAATCTTTTTTCTTTTTCCTTAGCAGCCACATAAAAGGAGGTTTCTCCCTCATTGTCCCTCATCTTCTAATGTTAGTAAGCAATTAAAGAAGGTTTTGCAATTATAATTTTTATGTAATGTGGAATTCATTTCTTTTCCCTAATTTTTTCTAATGGACATGGATTGTTTTTATACTCAGAAAAAGAGTTATATTTTTTAAAATAGTAAAGTTAATTGATCCTCAATCTTTTATTCCTTGGAAGTGGAATTTTGCCCTCAATGCCCTAAGATAAACTAAATATCTGCATGACATGCTACTAAGAGAAACTACTGGCTAATTTTTTAAAAATGAAATTCAAATTACTCGATCAAGAAAAAAATTTCCTGTCTTCTCTCTCCATAATTTCCCTCCTTCTTAATCATACTTCACCCAACGCTATTTAAAGTGTAAACTTAAATTAAAAAAAAAAAATCTATGGCTTCTTGTTGGGACTGATGTCTGTAAAGCTCACACTCCTCTAACTAGGGTAGCATTTGGGGGTATTTAGATCTTGCTCCAGGGAACTACACCCATGAGATGTCAGAACTTACCCATTTTGGTTCCTCTGGTATATTTCCAAACAGAGAATGCAAGGGTCGCTTCAAAACTATTACAAACTTACATGAAAACTGGATTAGGTTCATACCCAGCCACCTGGCTTGCATTATTTCTCTCATCTTTATTCCTTAAGTAGATCAGCTTAAGAAGTCAGAAACTTAGGGGCGCCTGGGTGGCTCAGTCATGATCTCGGGATCGTGAGCTCAAGCCCCGAGTCAGGTCTCTGCTCTCAGTGGGGAGTCTGCTTGGGATTCTCTCTCTCCCTCTCCCTCTGTCCCTCCCCACCCCCACCCCCATTTCTCTCAAATAAATAAGTAAATCTTAAAAAAAAAAAAGTCGTCACAAATTTAAGCAGCAGTTTTTAAAAGATGTCTCTAGATTTTACGTTCTTCACTGCCTCTAAAGAGGCTCCACAGAATGCCCAGAAAGAATGGGCCTACCCCCAGCTGGCCCTTTGTTTACAATTCCTTCCCTCCTCCCTGTTGTGCCCTGCCCTGCTCCCCTCCCCCAGCCACCCAAACTTTGCTTTTGAAGGCATCCTTGACTTCAGAGAAGTTAGACCATGTCACGGATGTCCCTTCTTTCTCTAAGGCAGGCTAATAGAGATAATGGGCCCTGTGGGAGAGAGGAAGCCAAAAGAAAGAGAGGGATTCCTTTGGATACTTAAGGGAATTACTGAGGAGCCTCAGCAGACTCTGGCTAACAAATAAAAAAAAAAAAAGGAAAGCAGCTGATGTTGTTTTACTCTAGATCCTTTATGCACTCAAGGAAAGGCCACTGTGGTGGAAGTGGAGATGGTGGTGGTTTGTTGTTTGGGGGAGGGGAGTAATTTTTTAAATTATCCTTGGGCCACTTACTGAAGACTGAATAAATGTTTCAGATAATTGAGACTATTAATTAAGACTACACCCAGGAAAAGTCATTAGCATTTTGCTCACTAGACAGAAATGGAACAATGAATAAATTCTAGTTAAACAAGAAAAAGTCAATAGCAATCATTTCATAAGTTAGAAAACCAAGTATTTAAGTGCTGCTGTGGGATAAATCAAAAAGAATTTAGAAGAAATCCTTTCTTTTCTCCAGCCTACATTTTTCACTGGAAACAGACAAAGGACAAAGTTACACTCCTAATCTCCCTAACTTCAGCAAAGAACTCTTCACAGGATTCTTTTGATGGTGACTTCAGGCCCTTAAAGCCTGGCCTTTTCTGTACATGTACTGGGTATCATACGCAGGAACTTTAGGATAGGAATATATCTACCAACCCTGCCCTCAGAGCAAAATCTGTCTCAGCTAACCTTTAGGCTGGAACTCAGTGATGTGTGTTCTTATTGGATCCTAACTCCAAGAATTCACTCAAACCTACCACCTCCTTTCCAAAGAATGACTGAATTAGAGACTGCAACACAGAAATACTTCAGATAGGAATTAGCCATTGGCTAATTGGCTCTAATTCTTCCTGTATGGATACAATGTAGCAATGATACTGGTGAAGCCCACATTAACATCTTCCACATAAACAGCCCAATTCAGAAAAAAGAATGATTAGACAGACATCCCAGAGTACAAAAACAGGATAGATCACATGTGAGGCATTAATACAGACATAAATAATGAACATTCTCCTATGTATTTTGTCACTGTTGTTACAAACAAGTGTTCCTTATATGGAAAAAAACTGCATTATATTTTCTTACCTTTTTCCCTTGTGACCCAAGAGTAGAATCAGCTTGGCATTGAATTGACTCTATTCCAAAGAGACAAATCCCTTCACTGAAGGAGAATCTTGCTCCAAGAATCCCACGCTCAGCTGCCAGATTAAGAGAATTAACATAGAAAGATGCAAAAAAAGTCATTTTAGTACAATACAGCAAATTCTGTATATGCAAGTGGGTGGACCCATATCACAGAGCAGCAACATTGCATAGAAGACCTATGCCTTTATGGAATAACTTCTCCCCCCCTGCCCAACTAAGCTTCCAAACAAGCATCCAGCTTTGTTTTCTACTCCTACAAATGTCTCTGATGTTGTAGAATCACTTTTTTGCAAGATATATGGGAGTGTGATTCTTAAAAGCAAGTGTCAGCTGAAGCTATTTATTGCATGCAGATTCTAATTATCTTTTCTTAAAAGAAGAGTCTGTTATGCCAAGATCCCAAGCAAACCTACCACCTAGTGACATGCCGTGCATTTGTCTACACCTTCAGAGGTTGCCGTAAGCTACAGATGCCATCTTCCTGGACTGCCTTTGATTTCTCATATTTCAGCACTTCAAAAAGGTACCAAAACAATAGTAGGGATGCAGGGAGTGGGTCCTCTTCCCCAATTCAAAAAATGTCAGACATATTTTATGAGCCTAAATGACTTTGTGTCTCATTGTCAAAATCTTTCTTCACCAAAAGATTAAAACTAGCTAGAACACAGTAGATTGTATTAACTATATAGTCTATTAATTAAAGACTTTGTACGTAAAATAATTAGCAATGATCTATGCCAACTGATTAATGTAGACTTTTATTATTGATGTGGCAAAAATAAATAGCAGGATCTTTAAAAAAATTATTTCAAAGCTACTATTAACCTCCCTTTTTTGTAGCGTTCTTAAACGACTCTTAACTATCATCAAATGGTCCTGCTGTTCTCTCGAATTCCATTGGCAAGAGTTGCAAGCTTCTGGGTTAATTCTATGTAATAAATCAACATTTCTAAATAAGATTCATATATTTAAAAAATCAGTTGCTGTGACTTCACGGCTTGATACAATTTTCTATACGAAAGGGCCTGATAAAGTTTTCGTTCTTTTAACAGTTTAAAAAATAAGCAGTGACTGGCACCCAAACCTAAAAGAAAGCCAGCAACAGGTCTAATGAAAATCGTGCAGAGAGCCCATCAGACATTAAGTAAATACTTTGCTTGTGTTTTCTAGTCCCTTTTTGTTTGGTTACCATGGCAACCTGTTTTTGTGGGGGTCACTTGGAATGTATAAGAATTTGCTGCAATTAGATGCTTGCATCCCATTGGCCAGTATAATAGAGAGTAGTAAAACTAAAAAGAAATAAAAGAGAAGGAAAGGCACGGGTGAATGTGGACAAAGCCAACATGCACTTCGGGAACCAAAGAAAAAATTTTGTAAGCCTAATTATCTTTCAGAGCTATTTTCAAAGTTGCTCTTAATAAAAATTTCCGTATCCTTTAGCTTGTGATTCCTCACCTTGTTGACCTTCCAAACTCCTCCTCAGCTCTAATGCACTTACTGCACTTGATTTTACTTCTGTTGTTCTCTAATTGTTTTATGGATATGTCTTATCCCTTCATGAGATTGCAAAAGTTCTTCAGGGTCAGGACCACATGCTATACTTTGGAGGCAGTGTGATGAAACGGAGAAACCCATTGGAGGGGAATTAGATGTGATGGATTGCGGCCTAGGTTCAGAAACCAGTTAGTTGTACGCCACTGAGCCAAGTGCCTTTCGCCTCACTGAACCTCAGTTTCCATATTATAAGACTCATGCCTTTTAAAGGTGTTAAAATTAGATTACGGTATACTATCAACAGTGTTATTTAAACCTGTGATATATGCTTATTATGTATGTCCTGAATTAAATTTAATTGATTCAATATGTTATTTTAGAATTCTGTCTCAGGCAGCCCTACTTCTCCAATACTCTAGAGACATTATCACTTTGTTATGGACTCTCAGACTATAAATTTTAAATCTATGGTCAGGCAGAGTGAAAGTATCCTACCTCTCAGAAGAAAAGAGGAAGCAAGTTAAATGTCTGTGAGATATATTCACAAAGAAAAATAACAGTATTAGCACACGCTCAAAGATTTGCTTAGCCTGGCTCATAAGAAGGCAAAGCAGCATTATGGTGGTATCTCACCCAGATCCAGACACTCTGAATTACAGAGGAATTGTTTGCTTAAAATAGCATCACTGCTTTGTTTTTGTTTTTGTTTTTTTTTTTTTGGAAACAATATCTATTAAAGTTTAGACCTATCACTCGACATATCAAATGATTTCAAATCACAACTTGATTGTTTACAATCGAAAGATTAGCTAAATTCTCCTCCATTTACCATGATCACTCCAGATGCTTTACGTACTTGTTCAGTCTGCTCAAGAAGGTTATCCATCCAGGCTTTATTTCAACATCTCCACTGGCAAAACAACAAAACAAAAAAACCCAAAAAAAACCCTCACCATACCCCAAAGCCATTCATCCTGTGTTCAAGCAGCTCTAGTTGTTAGATAATTCTTCCTTATATTAAAACCAAATCCTTCTTCCCTATTACTCTATACATTGGTCCCAGGCTACAGTTGCTCTCATAATATTGTTTGGAATTCTTTTCCTCTGACTACACATCAGGTTTCCAAGTACTTCTTCAAGAGGCATCGTGACCTAAACACAATCCTCTGAGCTGGCTGACCAAGACAGTGTACAATAGGACTATGACCCCATAGTTAATTCAATAAGCATGGTTGTGTGCCTATTTGAAGCTATATGCTGAAGATACAAAGATAAACTAAACAACATCTTTGATTTCAGGGAGATGATAATCTATAGGAGGAGCCAAGAATGTTAGCAAAGAGGTTCAACAAAAGCTAAGGTTGACAATACAGTAATGTTCCAAAAAGAGTATGTTTTCAGTGCTCCCTGGGGAGTGGGAAAAGGCCAGAAAAAGTTTCAGAGAAGAGGTTTTCCCAGGTAGTCCAAAGAGAAAGAACATTCTGGGAAGAAGCAACAGCATAAACAAAAGTTCTGACGTTATGATTCAACATGATAAATTGAGGGAACTCCAAAAAGTTCATTATAACTGAAATGCAGGGTATAAGGCAAGACAAAGCAAGACCTTAGGTTAGAGAGGTAGGCAAGGGCCAAATGGTGGAGGACTGTGTGCGCCAAGCTAAGGCATCTGAACTTTGTCCTATAGTCTAGTGGTCTCCAAACTGGGGTGTACATACCACAGGGGATGCAGGAAATGATCCACCAGGGCAAAATATGAGAACTTCTATTTTATTTGATTTTTACCCCAAGAATTAGGAAAATGTTAAGCTTTACTAATATTTCATTGGAATTGACACTGGCAACCTCAATAGGTTTGAATATCAAACTGTCACATATCATATACAGTAAGCAAAGCATCTTGAAGGAAAAATGGAAATTCTACAACATGGAGGGCTAAACAGTTGGCCATCACCCCGTTATTCATTTTACTTTGATCAAAAATGTTGCATTTTATGGTGCCAAGTAGATGTATGGATTATATTATCTACTTTTAATTAAATAACTTTCATAAAATAGACAAGTGACTTAAGAAAGATCTCTTCAAAGAAACCCCAAACTGAAGATAACACTAACAAGGTAAGCAAAATAAGACCTAAGAAAAGGGCAGAGCTGATCCTTCTACTCCTTGTATAAACTCTTTGTCAGGTAAAAATACTAATGATACATTCAGATCTGTTAAATCATTGACATATATATGCATATACGTGTGTGTGTATATATGTCTATACATAAAGAAGACTATTTAAGGTATGGATTTACATCTAGAATATGAAGACCTTACAAATTTTTTCTAAATTTGATAAAGATTAATAGCTTCTTTTGCAGGATTAAAAAAAAATTATTTATTTGAGAGAGAGAGCACATAAGCAGAACGAGAAGCAGATGGAAAGGGAGAAGCAAACTCCCTGCCAAGCAGGGAGCCTGAAGCGGGACTGGATCCCAGGACCCTGAGATCATGATCTGAGCCAAAGACAGACGCTTAACCGACTGAGCCACCCAGGCGCCCCTCTTTTGCAGGACTTACTTAACAGTAATAACTTTGGTTAAAAATACTTGTTCTTTCTTCCTTAGAAACATGGTCCAAAGCATTCTGAAGCCCTCTGTTGACCTTAGCAGACAATGCAGTGACCCTGCTCACATACCTTCTTCATAACCTTGTCCCTGAGCCTTGGAGACTGCATCTTAATACACGGTAGCCCTCCATCTGAGGGCTCTCTAGATCCGCAAATAGGTAGGCCAGAAGTGCTTAGTAACTCTTGTCTGCTGATGACAGATAAGAGTTGGAGAATATTTACTGTGTCTCAAGTGGAACAACGCAGAAAAATTCTATGCTAGCTCCTGAGCTCTCCAGCTGGAGTGAGACCCATTTGCTCATAGCAGGAACCTGCTTGGTGACATCTCCTTTACTGGATCATTCTCTTCCTTTTCTCACTTCTGCCATCCCTTATCCGTGCTTTCCGGGATCTCCTTCTCCCAAACAAACTTCTTACACTCAAATCCTTCTTTCAAGATCTGCTTCTTTGGGAACCCAACCTAAGACAGTGACTGATTAAAATGCATCAGATAAGGAGCGCCTGGGTGGCTGGATTGGTTGAGTGTCTGCCTTCGGCTCAGGTCATGATTGCAGAGTCCTGGGATCTAGCCCTGCATCGGGCTCCCTGCTCAGTGAGGAATCTGCTTCTCCCTCTCCCTCTGCTCCTCCCCCCCCCCCCCCCCCCGGCTCATGCTCTCTTGCTCTCTCTCTCTCTCTCAAATAAATAAATAAAATCTTTTAAAAAAATGCATCAGATAAATAAATGGAAAACAAAGCTAAATATTTGAAGAAATGAATATTAGACACTTGCTAAACACTTGAGAATAAAACTATGGATGTTTCTAACATGTTTCTTCTTGATATTTGTTACTCTCTCAATAATGAAATACATGAACAACTTTGGTGAGCCAGTAAAGTGAAATGTAGTGAAGAATATATATATTCTCATTAGTATTGATATCTTTTGAAAACACTATGTCAGGGGAAGAGTGGGTATAAATAGAAAGTTGACTAAAAAGAAAGAGAAAAAAGCCCTAGGGTAAAGTGACAAAGTTAGCACCATAGCAAAATTCATTAACTATGTTATTATAAGCAAATTTAGGTGCAAAAATGGTAAAGCAGATGAACCTTTTATTTTGTTGATGGCATTAGTTTTATAAAAACAAAGCCTTTAACATGTCCATGTCTTTATAATATTTCAATATCACCTTTTAATGAGGTAAAAAATTATCATGAAAATCTGAGGTATTACACAGAGATTTTTATCTCACAGCAAAGAACTTTCATATATAAAGGTGAGTTGCACATTTTCCTTTTACAAGCAGTCAAAATTTGCTTACCTTTCCTATGATCAGAATAATTTGCCATTCATACTACCTTGCTTGCAGATGGGGTTTTTTAAATAAATAAACATCAATCAAAGTGTTAACAAGTTATTTCACGAGTATGAACAAACTGATTCTAAGGTATTTTGGAGATGCAAAAGACCCAAAATAGCCAACACGATATTGAAGGAGGAGAACAAAGATTTACAATTAAGCTACGGTAATAAAGGCAATGTGGTTTTGGTAAAAGAATAAACAAATAGATCAATGGACAGGATAGAGAGCCCAGAAACAGACCCCCATAAATACAGTCACTGCTCTGACTTTGAAAGGAGCAACGGTGCTGGAACAACTAGACATCTACGTGCAAAAAAAATCATCTAGACACAGACCTTACATCTTTCACAAAAATTAACTCAAAATGATCATAAATTTAAATGTAAAATGCAAAACTGTAAAACTCTAGAAGATGACATAAGAGAAAACCTAGATGACCTTGGGTATGGTGATGCCTTTTTAGATACCACACCAAAGACATGACCCATGAAAGAAATAATTGATAAGCTGGACATCATTAAAATTTAAAACCTCTGTTCCGCAAAAGACTGTATCAAGAGAATTAGAAGACAAACCACAGACTGGGAGAATATGTTTGCAAAAGACATCATCTGATGAAGTACTGTTATTCAAAATATACAAAGAACTCTTAAAACTCAACAAGGAAACAAATAACTCAATTGAAAAATGGACAAAAGTCTGAAACGCACCTCACCGTAGATAGAATATAAGCATAGGAAGAGATTCTCACAATCATATTTCATCAGAGTAATATAAATTAGAACAATGAGATATCACTATACCCCGATTTGAATGGCCCAAATCTGGAACACTAATGACACCAAATGTGGAGAGAATGTGGAGTAACAAGGCGAGAATGTGGAGTAACAAGGATTCTTGTTGATTGCTGGTGAGAAATGCAAAATGATACAGCCACTTTGGAAAACAGTTTGGTAGTTTCTTATAAAATTAAACAAAACGAACTCTCACCGTATGATCCAGTAATCACCCTCCTTGGTATGTAACCCAAAGGAGTTGAAAACTTATGTCCACACAAAAATCTTCCCAGGGACATTTATATCAGCTTTGTTCACAATTGCCAAAACTTGGAAGCAGCCAAGAGGTCCCTCAGTAGGTGAATGGACAGATGAACTGTGGTACATCCAGACCATAAAATATTATTCAGCACTAAAAAGAAATGAGCTATCAGGTCATGAAAAGACATGGAGGAAACTTAAATGCACATGAGTAAGTTGAAAGCCTATCTGAAAAGGGTACATACTGTATGACTCCAACTATATGACATTCTGGAAAATGCAAAAAAACTATGGAAACAGTAAAAAGATCAGCTGTTCTCAGGGGTGGGGGATGGGGGAAATGAATAGGCAGAGCACAGATTTCTAGGGCAGTTGAAAAGACTCTGCATGATGGTATAATGATGGATGTTATGTTAATATGTATTTGTCCAAACCCATAGATTATACAACATCAAGAGTGAGCTTTAAGGTAACTATGGACTTTGGGCGATTATAATTTGTCAGTGCAGATTCATCTTTGATAAATATCATTTTTTGTATCATTTTGTTATTTTGATATCTGATATTCTGGTGAGTGATATTGCTAATGGAGGAAGTGTGTGGGAGCAGTAGGTATATGGGAAATCTCTGTACCTTCCTCTCAATTTTGCTGTAAACCTAAAACTGCTCTAAAAAATTAAGTCTTTAATAAATAGACAATCTGTCCTTTCAGAATAAAGGTGAGAGTTTAGCAATGAGTGAAAAAGCAACTGTTTTTCAAAAGAAACGTGTATGGATGACAGAGCATACTCGAAATGGCAATATTTCCATTATTGTGTGATTTCATTACCAAAAGCAATGCAAAAGCATTGTTCTCATGTCTGCACATTTAAAAGCACGAAAATTAAATTTTCTAACTTCTTCTAAAATTTTGTAAATAAAAGGTTTCAGTGGGGCTTTTCTGTTAAAAAATACGAAATATAACACCTTTAGTTAGCTCACAAGAACTGACTGAAATTATGGAAGATAAAAATGTATTACCCAAATTTCAGAAAAAAAGATGTGAACTGATGGATGGGACTGAAAAATAAATATTGTATTATAGTTATAGCCAATGATGCACTTCTATTTGTTTTTGAAGTATCCTATGTTTAATCACTGCAGCAATCAAAAGCAAATCTCAAAATAAACTGAGCTCTGAATCACTATATCAAAAAAATGTTAAGCCAAGTTTTTAAAAAATGAAACACATTTAAAAAAAATAATGAAACACACTTAAGCACACTGCAAAAATAGGTTATTTTTATTTGTTCTATTAATAAATGATATTTTGAATGATTTAAATCCCTATTGTATCGCATCCTTTTTAAATTTGTTTTGTATGTTTTATGATGTGTGAAATATTATATACTTTTTACGTATTTATGTTGAATATACATCCTCCAAACATTCTTTTTTTATGAAGAGTCTATTTATTTATTTATTTATTTATTTATTTATTTAAGCCAGATAGAGGAGGAACAGAAGGAGAAGGACAAGCAGACTCTTTGCTGAGCACAGAGGCGATGCAGGACTCCATATCACAACCTTGAGATCATGACCTGAGCCGAAATCGAGAGTCAGACACTCAACCGACGGAGCCACCCAGGTGCCCTTCCAAACATTCTTATAGATATGGCACATAGACAATGGGAAGACTGGATGAAAGTCTACTGAAGTGGTTTAGAGTTGGGAAATAACATGATCACATTTGTGTTTTGAATGCATACACTAGAAATGGTGTAGATAGCCTTGCAAATTTGGAGACAAATGAATTAGGAAACTATCTGACAATCAAGTAGAGATAATTAGTCCTAAATTAAAATAGTAGCAACTGAGAGAGATGAACAGTGGCTGAAGTGACTAGAACTTGGAAAACCAATTGCAGGTGAGGGTCAGAGAAAGACCTAAATAAGGACGAGTTGACTCCCTAGTTTGGGGCATAAGTGACTTCATTGGTAGTAGTGTTCTCACCAAGACAGGCCCTCCCAGACAAAAATTACCGAGAGAACATCAGGGTTAGGAGAAAAAGCTAATATACCTGCTAAATCTAAGATGCTGTAGGAGATCAATACTGATGGCAGAAGGCTGGGCTTACAGAGTTGAAAGTTGTCAGCTTCAGTGATTATACTTTGTTACTTTATTAATGAAGCTTAAAAATAGATTGTTTTTCTTTATTTTGAGGGGAGGAAAAGTCAGTTATATCATCCTGCTAATTCATACTAAGTTTAAAATTAACTTTTAAATCTTTTTCACATGTGATATTGTTAAGGCACTTCTCATTATGCTGTGTATTTGCCATTAAGTATATGGCCCTAAGAACAGGACTTTCCCCTTGTGCTTACCTCATTTTGCCTTGCTCAAGTCAACACATCAAAAGGTTTATGGAGTTCTCATTGGATAGTGATGACTATCAAGCACACCAACCATAGGTTCCAGCTTCATGTCATCACTTGCTAATGTCTATTAACTGAAAATTTCATGGCATGTCTTTTTGCCCCTCCTGGCTCTCAGGCACCTATTACTGAATTGATTGGTTTATGGCACCCTATCATCATCAGTAAGCTGCATGCCAACTATTTTATTTTTACCTTTTTTGTTGTTCTTCCTTATACCACATTTCCAAACTCTTTTCTTTTCCTTATAGCTTCCCCCACCATATTCGATCTGCCCTGAAAAAATAAAATAATTGAGTGCTCTACAACTTAACTTTCCCATTGATGAGAATGGCATCTCTCTCCATTTATTCAGATTCATTCATTCATTCAATGAATATTTCTTCAGTGCTGCCATGTTTCAAACTCTTCTCTAAAAGCTGTGATCATATTAGACAAAAGTTTGTGTCTCTTAATAGAATTTTAATATTTTTCAAAAGTATTTTCTACATTTTCTTAGGTCAATTTCTAGATAGACACTTCAAGTTCTGTTGCTATAATGCAAGGCATCATATTTCCCATTATATTTTTAGTTAGTGCAAATATAGAAGAGCTCTGTTGATATTTTTGTTGTTGTTACTGTTGGTCTTCTACACAGCAACCTCAGTGAACTCTTTTTATTAGTTTTAAGAGTCTGTTAGTTGTCTTTTCTGTATTCGTTTATGAATCAATTACTGTAAATTGCTATATATGCTTCTTTTCATTAGGCTAATTCTATCATTACACTTTTTGTTTTACTTGGCCGTATTTTAGTGTCTAGTTAGCTAATGACATCGACACTAAAACAAAATATTTGGCACATGTTTGGAGTGGACTGTAACTGAGAATCAAATTTAAATGGTTTGTTGTGAAGCCAGGAAAACTGCTGCAACACCAGACACATAAAAATACATTCATTCAGCTAATACATGTTAACATTCAAGAAATTGAAATATACATTCAAATATAAAATATTTGAGCAGAGTTCAAGGTAACCATTACAGAAAAGCTGCCATATAAATAGGAATCAATAAACTAACCAGTTTGTTTATCTCCCTACTTTTGCCAGAGAGAATATTGAGAGGAGAAATGACAAAAATGTAGAAGGGGAGAAATGCATACACTACACTTAAAATATGTTCTCCAAGATCGTATTTCATTTTGTAAGTGATGATACTGTACTCTTTCCCTTGACAAGTTATATTCACTTACCTCCTATGATGAAGTTTATTCAACATCTTCAACTACCACTTCCATACTCATTCAAAAATAATAATTGCATCAAGAAAATAGCAAGTGATAGTACTTATTTTTGTGTTTTTATCCTGAGATGTGTGAACTATTCGTTTATGGATTGTTTTTTTCTGCTGGATCGCACTTAATTAATAATTTGGATCATTCTATTTTTCTGTGAGAAACCACAATGTGACCATAAGTATTTAAAAAAAAAAAAACTCATATTACGAGGAGAAGAGAGCAATAGACATATAGTGATAAGGGTAGAGCTGGTTAAAAGCACTAAAAGCAGAAGTATTTACAGATCACACTGCTTCAGCTCTTTCTAGAGCAACGAATCCAAACAGGGCTCTGCCTTATGTCGCTTTCTTTCACTTTACAGATGCTGAAAACTTTCAAGTTTCTATCTCCTAGAAGTGGGGTGAAAAAAAAAGCTGGTTATTATTCCTAAACCCATTGAAACTGCATTTGTGGCATCAAAATGGATTTTTTTTAAAGCAGGATGTTGGATTGACAGTAAAGCAGCTGCTCTGCAACAAACGAAAGCAAAAATTAATAAGAGACCTTAGCAAAAGAAAGACTATTGGTTTTGCACACCCAGAGTAAATTGGCTGGATTTAGAAGAGCACACTTTGATCTTTTCCAGACTAATTACTGCTCTGTGGTTTGACTGTTTTGTGCATTAGTTGCCCTTCATACAAAACCGAAACTGCTATGGTGCACAGCTGTAATACAAATGAAAATTTGACATTCAGTAAACAAAGCATGGCAAGGGTCATTCTTTCAGCACAATAACTACATAATACAATTTTAGAATGCCTTTTGTATACCAAAAAATGACACATTTTAAGGCAGTTTTGAACTCAGAGTAGGCAGTCAAGGCTGTTTGTAAAGGACGGAGAGACTGCTCCCAACTCTGATCTATAAATACAGATGGAAAACAGTTTATTTCAACATTGTAGAAATGCTAAGGAATTCACATATTTACAGAAATAAATGTGTCCGTTTTTAGAAGATGGCTTTTCATTTGTCTATAAGGTTAATTGGGAGCAGATTTCTTAAGTAGCTGTTTGCTGAAGCAATAATGGTGTTTATTCACCAATATGATTCTGGATTTGCTTCTGGGAAAGAATTCAGAGTATTTTATATGTAGACTTTATATCAAAATATTTAATGCTATATTTTTCAGAAAATGCAATGAATTAAATATTATAAATTATTATTTTCAACAACCCCAATTGAGGAATTTTTCAATTTTTCATTATTTATACATCACCATAATTATTAAGGCATCAGTCTCTTTCTGCCTAAGAGATATATTTAGCTTATCATCGAGTTATCCTTCTAAATGGCATGACTTTAAACAGTTTGCATTTTTAATGCGGTTTTGATGGTCACTCTAATAAGCTGTACAATAAGTTATCATCAAATGACTAAAAAATGGATCAAGTATATTGAAAGGCTTTTATATTATACTTGATTCAGTCTGTATTTAAATCAACTTAACCTTTGAAGCTATACAAACGTTACCCAGTTTTTTTCAACACACACATTCACACAACTTCAAGATACCTACAGAAGTGAGAGGACTTTCAGTAATTCAGCTATTTAAAGTTGAAATATTTCAAATATAGAGAAATATTTGATTAAAGAAGTGATCTGTCAGAAACATTTCTGGCTAGACTAGCCAAAAAAACACCAACCCTTTTTTTATGCTTTGTTTCTCTCAAACTTTTGAAAAGAGGTTATGTAGAGAATATTGATGATATAGTTCATGGAATTAGCCATTCACCAGAAACCAAAAAAAATCTGTATCTGGGATAACCGTAACTGGGACAGTGTGCCAGGGTGTCCGAGACTGGAGATACTGAGCTCCTCTTTCAACCATTTATGAATACCACACGCTCAATGTTGAGCAAGTTGCCTCTGTCATCATTTCTTTAATTGCTATAGGAATTATATAAATTGTATGACCTTCAGTGCCTCCCCTTTTCGCTTTCAAAACTTAACTGGATACATCCTTCGTATATACACAAAGCTGTTTTCTAAATGCCTGTTTCTGTCTGGCTCATTTACCTTTACCTCACAGAACAGCTCTTCTGGGGGGCGGGGGGGGGGTGGTGGTGGCAGCAGGCAGAGTAGTTACCTATTCACAGCAAGACTTGAGAGTTCAGTACAATAGATTTTCACAATATGTTTAAGAGAGGCCCAGAGCTACAGTGCTAAGCACCATGTGGAAAGGGAGATAAATACATAGAGATAGAACCACAGACCTCAGCCAAGTGGAGTGAGGAATAACAGAGAATCTATAACGCTTTCTACTTCAGCAGCAATCAAACCCAACCTCTGCAAATTAATCAGCCTGCAAAACACCACGAATGGAGAAAAGAGGATATTGATTCCTGGAGAAGTCACCTATATTTTATTTTCCCATTAAAAATAATCACAGAATGCTATTCTAAAATACGAACATTTTCCCCCATGAAGTGTAAAACAGACCAGTTCCTTTTTGCTAATACTTCTGAGATTATCTCAGAATGACTCCATGAAACACTTTTAATTTTCATCTGGGGAGAAAATTGTTAAATAAACCCTTGAAGCATTATTTGCCATGCATGCCATGTTTTTCCTTAAGGGTGTTAGAGTCCTGGGGTTATAGTAATTTACTGATGACTCAGTTTAGTGCGCTTTTGTTCCTGTGGCCATTAATAATGTAATGTCCCTTTCCATTTGCCTTTGTCCTACATCATGGCTTTAGATTTAGAAACTACCTGCAAAGGAACAAGAAATTTAAAAATACTTTTACTTTTTCCTTTTCAAAATAAGGTTTCTTGTTAAATACCCAAATTAAAGACCCCTTCTAATTTACCCCCACTCAAAAATTAAAAATAAATGCTCATTGAGGTAGAAATTTTTACCAAAAAAAAAAAAAAATGTAATTCTGAGAAACAAATTTGGTTTATTTAGCAGGGGAAGCTGTTTTCCATAATGTTTTCTTAATTATCCTGTAAAATAATAAAGAATTCTTTCATGTGCTGCACAATCAATTATAGCCTTATGATTGAAAGACTTTTTGAACCCCCGCCCCCACCGTCAAATGGTTAATGTTCCAAGTTTGTGCTTTGGGGGTTGTTATAGTCACTGGTTCTGTTTTAAATTAAACACCTAATTAAAAGGAAGCCATTCATAAATAGCAATGTGCTGAAATCGGAATGGAATAACAGTGGCTCCACATACATCCCGTTTTCCCACAAGGCTCTTAGAACAGTTTTTCCCCAGGAACGAACTGAAATTTGTCAAAGAGCTCAACTGTAACCTTTGCTGAGTATGCAAACTGACCACTCCTATCCCCAGCATGTTTCGGGGTGAGAGAATGGCAGCCATTGTCATCTGCTTCTAGAAATACCCCTACAGCAGAGCGTCCTCACAGGTTATTCTGAGACTATTACTAATACTTCCCTGCTTCCTTCTGGCAAGAACCTAACTCCATACAAACCAAGAGAGAACAAAATTCTCAACCTTTGGGTGAAATGTGAGTACTTTCCGGAAATCTCGTAAAAAAAAAAAATTACTCATGTATAATGGGGCCTTTAACTGCTCCCCACACCATTTTTCATCTTCTTAAGGTCGGAGGTTACAGGGTACTTTTTAACATGGGTTTAACACTTGCTGATCACTGAGAAGATGAAAGGCATAAATGGACAAGATGGATATCAGGCTTCATTCACACCACCACTGTTTTGGCGTCTTGCTTTTCATTTCTGTGCATTCAAATGCTTACCAGCAAGATTTGAAAATTTCAGGATTCATCAAGTGCCAGAGCAGAAGATAGTGCATTCCGAGTATTCCATCATCTGGTGAGGGCTGGTTATAGAGCTGACTGCCCTCTGGCCTCAGGAAGTTTTTTCACATTTCTCTTCCCCAAATATAAAGTGGGGATAAAAGATAGCTTTGTGGGATAAAGGCTGGCAAGGGTGAATGAATGAAATTGTGTCTTTAAACGATCTGAAGTCAGGTGCAATTTAAGTAAAAAAAAAAAAAAAAAACTACCTTTAACACATTGTGATCTTACATCAAAGCAAAGGGAATGTAATCTGCTGCTTTTCCATCTGAACAAATCCAGTAGCAATCATGCTTATTAAATATTTGCACGTAGTTCTTTCTGTGATAAAATTTGTACTGTCATCCAGGAACTAATTATCTCAAATGAGAGACTGTATGTGAAAGTACTTTGTAAAGTATAAAGTACTACACTTGTAATAATAATAGTGATAGGTATTAAGTGCTTACCCTGTACCAGGCAATATGTTTGACAAGGGTTTATTTAAACCTCACAGCAACCTTTGGAGATAGATGCTATCATTGCCACTTTAGAAGTGACAAACCTGAGAGACACTGAGGCACTTGCCTGTTCCACAATGCAAGAAGGAGAAACCAAGGAAGAAGCCCAGGTCTGTCTGATTTCCAGACCCAAGTACATGACCCACACTACCCTATGTGAGGGATTGTTGTGACAGCAGCTATGACCTTTTTCCCATATTAAAATACGGTGCTTTTTCTACTGGGTATTTACCACAAAGATACAAATGTAGTGATCCGAAGGGGCACGTGCACCCCAATGTTTATAGCAGCAATGTCCACAATAGCCAAACTATGGAAAGAGCCTAGCTGTCCATCAACAGATGAATGGATAAAGAAGATGTGGTATATATATATACAATGGAATATTATGCAGCCATCAAAAAAATGAAATCTTGCCATTTGCAATGACGTGGATGGAACTAGAGGGTTATTATGCTAAGCAAAATAAGTCAATCAGAGAAAGACAAGTATCATATGATCTCACTGATAGAGGAATTTGAGAAACAAGACAGAGGATCATAGGGGAAGGGAGGGAAAAAATGAAACAAGACGAAACCAGAGAGGGAGACAAACCATAAGAGACTCTTAATCTCAGGAAACAAACTGAGGGTTGCTGGAGTGGAGGGGGGTGGGAGGAATGGGGTGGCTGGGTGATGGACACTGGGGAGGGTGTGTGCTATGGTGAGCACTGTGAATTGTGTAAGACTGATGAATCGCAGACCTGTACCCCTGAAACAAATAATACATTATATGTTAATAAAAAATTTTTTTAAAAATATGGTGCTTTTTCATGACTGACAATTATACCTCTGAAAATGCAGATGTTATTATAAATTAGAAAGCTGAAACATGGCATGTTTTGTTCATAAAAGCCTTTTTCCAAATGACTCTTCTTGTGCAGTATTTACTTTTATAGAAAAGTAAGTAAATATTGCACCCTAGAAGAAATTGCTTTTGTTGTTATTTTCTTGGTTAGATGAGTACAGTAAGTGCTATAAACACAAGCTGTCACATCATTACTTGTTAACAATTAGATTCTTAGGGGCGCCTGGGTAGCTTAGTCGTTAAGCATCTGCCTTCGGCTCAGGTCATGATCCCAGGGTCCTGGGATCGAGCCCCGCATCGGGCTCCCTGCTCCGCGGGAAGCCTGCTTCTCCCTCTCCCACTCCCCCTGCTTGTGTTCCCTCTCTCGCTGTGTCTCTCTCTGTCAAATAAATAAATAAAATCTTACAAAAAAAAAAAACAATTAGATTCTTAAATATTTGATATTAACCTCTATGGCACCAGACTATATTGGTGACAGTAACACTATAATCAAGTACTATTATGTATTCAAATAAATATATAATTACCAATTCTACATATGAATTTTCTAATCTGGAAATTTCCTGGTATGAAAATAACAGATCCATAAACAAAACAGTTTTCACTAAATCATTTTAGTTAAGAATTTATAAGAATCATATTTTTCAAATATCCATCGTATCACTTTTGATTACGGTAGCAATAAACTATTTCTACTTTACAAAAAGAAAATCTGTGTCACAGAAAAGTTGTAAGAGGTGGTGAAACAAAGTAGTTCAATTTCTTCTAAAAGTTAGGTGAATGAAAAACTGGCCCAACCATTTAAGGATACTTCTAACTTTTAAAATGTTTTATAAGAAACAAATCAACTCCAAATGCTCATTCACCACAATTAACATTTCAGAGTATTGCAATTAATTTTGGAACATGGTATATGAAAGAGAAAAGGACTAAGAGTTCACAATATAAACCTTGCTAGAATAATGGACTGTGATAATTGGGGGTTTCATTACAATGCAGAGGAAATCTTTTCTAATATCAAAATATTTTCTTCATTCTACCATTATAGTACTGCAAAAAGTCTGGGAAAAGGTTAGGAGCTATGTTTTGAAGAAACTTGGTGTGAACTTTGCTAACAACAATCCAAATAAGTTTTTAGATTACTCTTTCAAGAAATTGCAGTATTTCATGCAAAACGGTATCCACTTTACCACTAAGGTAATTTTTTACTCACCACGAAATGAAAATCTATATTCTGCTCTCCCTTGCATGTCTCTTTAAAACCTCAAACCAGAGGAATGAGTCACATTTTGGGACCGTTTTCTTTTTTAATCTTCTTCACTCTTCTATTCTGTTTCTAAAGGGACACTTAGTTTTAACTAGATTGCAATTTCATTTGAAAAGAATTGAACAGGCTTTCTAGAATGAGTTAAAGATTACCCATTGAGAGTATTTTTCGCAGCTACCTTTAAAGATGCAAGGATCTGTAAAAAATGGTACATCTAGATTTAATACAGATAATACTTGGTTCTTTTGAGATAGAAACGGTGTAATTGTGATATTGGCAGGAAAGATATGTAAGATGTGCTTTTCACTTATAACATCTCTTTGGACAAGCACAGTTTTCTTTATAGAATTTTATTACATTGAGAATGCTAAGTACATTAGTGAATTTCTTATACAATGACAGTAGAAACATCTGGTGTCATTTTTAATTCAAATGGTCAAATATATGCCATATTATTTCATGTTACTTGCAATTAGAGTGTGAAACTCAAGGTGTGTGGTAAAAGTTATTAATTATCCAATCATTTCTATGAAAAATAAAGGGGAAAGAATTAGACTCGTACTTTTGTAAACAGATACCTAAACAAATAGTTCAGGGAAAAGCCAAAGGTGAAAACAAAAACTAGTAACAACAAATAACAAATAATTAAGAAAAAAAATTTTTTTTTCTTTTTTGGCTTTTTTTATTGTATCCATATGATGGATACTAACGAAAGTTATTATGTTAATTATTTCACAATATATGTAAGTCAAGCCATTAAAAAATCATAAATAAATGTTTCCCTATGTGCCAAGCACTGTGTTATTTTACAAAAATTACTTAATTCCTTATAACAACCACATGAGGTAGGTAGGTATCCATTTTACAAATGAGGAAAAAGAAGCTTAAAGGGTTAAATAAAGGGTTAAATAACTTCTCCAAGGTCACAGACTGAATTCAAGTTTACTCAAATCTTCAGTGTAGTCTAGTAACGGTTCCTCATTGTTCAACAGCTATGAAAAACATAACTTTCTTATTCACACTAAGACTTATGTTAACAAAATACACATTGGCACTACAGTTCCACATGAAGGAACTTAGAAATAGGGATTTCTGGTATATATTAAATATACATTTATCATGTTCTAGGCACTGGACCAGGTGTCTATGATACAACAATGAAAGAGAACATAGTCCTTGCCCTCCAAATGAGCACAGTCTGAAAGAAGACAAACATTTAAAAGGTAATTGCAATAAAACAAGAGAAGTGCTATAAAATAATAACAGCTAATCCTTTTTGAGCACTTATGGTGTGCCAGTCATTGTTAATAAGCACCTTATATATTTACTCAAGTAATCTTCACAACAATCTATGAGATAGATACTAAAGAGATAAAGAGGTATATTGTTGGAACACAGAGAAGAAAGCCCTTTCACTCTATCTAGATAGACCAGACAATTGAGCTGAGTCCTATAGGATATATATGTCCACAAGAAGGAGGGATGTATCAGTCAGTATAATGTAAGATAGACCACAGGACACAAAACCCCCCAAATCTTGTTGATTTGTAAAAAGATTTATAGTTGCTCACAAAACCCGTCAGGTTAGCTTGGGGGCTCTGCATATCTTCTCACTCTGGGACCCAGACTGACAGAGCTTCCACCATCTGGAGCATCACCAGTTGCTCTAAGCAACAAAAGGGGATGTCGTAAATATTGCACTGGCTCTCCAAGTCTCGATGTCTAACACATGTGTCACCTCTGCTCTGTTTTCATTTGCCAAAGCAAGTCACATGGTCACACCTAGCTTTGATGGGGAACGGAAGTGCCATCCTACTATCTACCCAGGGGTAAGAGAATAACCCTAATGCTTACCAAAGGGTGGAGAGGATAAGTAAACCAAAGACAAAGGACATATGCAAAGGAATGGGAGTGAAAGAGTGTTTGATAATGGTGGTTTCGATGATAAAAGCATAGGGTGTACATAAGGGAAGCTTGGGAAGGAGAGGAAAAGTCAGGTGAGTGCCCATCATGAAGACTCTTAACACATGTGGCAAGTTTAGACCTCATCTTTTAGGCCATAGGAAGCTACTGTAGGATTTTAAGCAGAAGGAGAAATACTATCAAAATTTTCATTCAGAAAGGCCATGCTAGCTGAAACAAGAAAGAAAAATTAGAAGAAAGTAGAGATGAGGGGACTGTAGGAGTTTCCCATCTCTATGTAACAAGTTACCAGACTTAGCAGCTTCAAACAACACAATTATCTCACAGTTTCAACAGGGTAGGAGCTGAGCTTAGCTGAGTCCTCTGCTTCCAGGCCTCACCAAATTGCAATCCAAGTGTCAGCTGAGTCACCAGAGGCTCGACAGGGGAAAGAGCCACTTCCAAGCTCCCTTATGTTGTTGGCAGAATTCGCTTCCTTGCAGCTACAGGACTGAAGGTTTTAGTTTCTTGCTGAAGGCCACCCTCAGCTCCTAAAAAGTCACTCACAGCTCTTCGCCCCGTGGGCTTCTCCAACATGGCCACTTGCTTTGTTAAGTTTATTTATTCGAAGCCAACAAGGGGGAGAGTGTCTTACCATAAGGAGGGCCTAGACCCTCTTTTTTAAGGGCTCTTACCTGCATAAGTCAGGCCCACCCAGGATAATCTTGATTATCAGTTGATTTTGCAATCAATTGATTCAGGACCCTAATTACATCTGAAAAATCCCTTCACTTTTGCCATATTCTACAGGCTAGAAGCAAGTCACAGGTCTTGCCCACATTCAAGGGAAAGGGATTATATAGGATATGAACACCAGGGAGTGGGAGCCACCTTACAGTCTGAGCACAAAAGGTACCAAATGAAAGGATATCTCAAGTGTCCTGGTGAAAAGTTTTAAGATCCCAGACTAAGTTAGCTTCAAAAATGTTTAAGAGATACACATACATCTTATATATAACTTGACTTTTTATTAAACTTTAGGTAATTACGGGGCACCTGGGTGGCTCAGTCGGTTAAGCAGCTGCCTTCGGCTCAGGTCATGGTCCCAGGGTCCTGGGATCGAGCCCCACATTGGGCTCCTTGCTCCTCGGGGAGCCTGCTTCTCCCTCTCCCTCTACTGCTCCCCCTGCTTGTGCTCTTTCTGACAAATAAATAAAATCTTTAAAGTACTTTAGGTTAATTATTAGTTTGGTCCTTTTTTTCTTATCTGTAGAACTGAACTCTGATAATATTCAAAGTAAATGTTTTGAAATGTTTTGAAATGTAAAAGAAAAGAAGCACAAATATTTCAAGTATCTGGATCATTCTAGCCAGGAACAAAAATAAAGAAAAATATATGAATATTAGATTACCAAGCATTTTATGACTTGAAAAATATGGTACAGAATATAACTGATAAAATTTATGTTGCATTTTTTATCAGTTTCTACCAAAGCAATTGTTTTAAAACATGTATCTATACACATTTGTATAACTTTTCATGGGTAAGATAATTTAATGAGTACTGTACAAGGTCTTAGCTTATCTGAACTCCAATTCTGGAAAAAAAATAAAAACCAAACAAATGTCAAGATGTCAATCAACATCTGAAATGCAGAGACATTTAACAGCTGTCTTAGAAAGTGACCAACTACCTGCCTCGATTGGCTCTAACTAGAAGTATCAGTCACATTTGCTGATTATGAGCCATAAATGTACATGACTGATTACAGGGAGAGAAAAAGGAAGGTAATGTTCACTGACGGCTATGTATCCATTACCCTGTTACACCTTTAGAGACCTCCTTAATGCCTGCATTCTTGAAATGCAACAAAAATGACCAATACAATTATTTTAGATTCCATAAACTACCATATAGTTTAGCTGAAATTAGAGGCACCCAGCAACTGAGGGAGACCAGATTAGAATAGAAGCAAAACACACTGTGAAAAGGTTAGTTTCACCCGTTTAGGACTGAAATTCACTGGTTATGAAAGTTGTGGCACAATCTTTAAGTGAAGACTCAATCTCTGGACTCATCTTTAACCCAAAAGTAGAAACCACGGGGGAAAAAAATCTCCCAAATTTTCACTATCCATCAAAGACAAATTTCATGAATCTCTACTACCCAGAATTTCCAGGGCTCCCCAACACTTAACGTTCACAAATACGTTTTGCACCCTGAGCTTCAAAAAATGTCACGTTATTTGCATCAAAGAAAAAAGAAACAATTATTTCATAGGAAACAAATCTGCAGTTTCTTTCTAAAAGCCCCCTTTGTATGTGAATAAAAACATCATGGGATTGCCAGGAACCCAAAGAGCCCAAATACCACCTCAGTGTGCTTGCTTTTTAGAATTCTGTGACATGCACACTGCCGCCTGCTGAGGACGTGAAAGGGGACAAGTCAGAGAAGATAATGAACCAATTTCAGGTGTCTTCACATTCTGTCAAAGTGAACATTGGAAAGTGTTTATCACTATTATTTATATAACATTGAAAGAAAAAAGATTTTGAAATTTGTGGTTGGTCTAGAACGCTTGGCTAACACTCCATGGATAATAACCAAAAGATAATTGCATAGTAAGACTGCAGTATTTCACTCAAAGGGAAACATTGAAAAAAGATGGTCTCGTGAACTTTTGTGTTCTCCCAAACTAATATTTTACATATAAAAATTAGCTCAAAAACATATTCCAAGCATTTTTTATCACAATCATAACCCATTATCAATTGAACAAATAACAAATGAATATAGCATCTTCTGGGGAAAAAAAAAATCTTATTTAACAATTATTGCCATATGATACAATAAACTGATTATATATAAATGTACAATTTGGCAAGTTTTAACATATATTTATAGGCATGCACAATTTTTCTCATTCCTATTTGTATTCTCTATTCCTGTCCCTCACTAGCCCTATCTCCCTCATCTCTAAGCAGCCATGGATCTGCACTGTATCACTTTATTTTTTTTAGATTTTATTTAAATTCAAGTTAGTTAACATATAGTATATAATTTCAAGGGTAATATTTAGTGATTCATCAGTTGCATAAAACACTCACTCCTCATTACATCCAGTGCCCTCCTTAATGCCCATCACCCAGTTACCCTATCTCCCCACCCACCTCCCCTCCAGGAGCCCTCAGTTTGTTCCCTGGAGTTAAGAGTCTCTTATTATTTGCCTCCCTCTGTTTTTATCTTATTTTTCCTTCCCTTTCCCTATGTTCATCAGTGCACCGTATTACATTAAATTTCTTTGCACCTCCTAGAATTTTACGTAAGTGGTACGATTTATGTCTTGCTTTTTTCACTCGTCATATTTATTTTGAGATACATCTGTGTTGTTGTACTCATCGCTCTCTTTTATTTCTTAGTATTCCACTGTGTAGATATAACACAATTTATTCACCTATTGAGGGATATCTGGATTGTTTCTAGTTTGGGGCTATTATAAATAAAACTGCTAAGAACAACCATATTCAAGTCTATGTATAGGCACAAGCTCTCTTTCCTCTTAGGTAAGGTAAACACCTAGGAGCAAAATGACCAGGTCATATGGTAAGAGTATGTTTAGCATTTTTAAAACTGCCTAACTAGTCACCAAACTAGTTGTACTCACCTACATTCCATTTTACATATATCAGTTCTGGTTCCTCTCCATCCTCATCAACTCTTGATGGGGTCAGTCTTTTTCATTCTAACCATTCTAAAAGGTGTGTGGTGGTATTCACTGTAGTTTTAATTTGCATTTCCTTGATGAATAATGATGTTGAGCATCTTTTAATATGTTTATTTTATATCTGAATATATTTTTGGTATGTCTCTGTTCAAATCTTTTGCCTGTTTTTAAACTGGATTATGTATCTTTTATCAGATGTAGGCTTTGAAGATATTTTCTCCCACTCTTTGGTTTCTCATTTCATTCTCTTATAGTGTCTTTGAAAAGCAGTTTTTAATTTTAATGAAGTCTAATTTATCAAGTTTTCTTGCAGATCGTTTTCATATGCATGGAATCTTTACCTAAGCCACAGTCACGAAGATTTTCTTGTATGTTTTCTTCTAGCAATTTAATAATTTTAGGTTTTACATACAATCTGTATCTACTGGGTTTTTTTTTTAGAAAGAGGGTGGGTATGGGCAGAAGGAGAAGGAGAGAATCTTATTTTATTTTTTTTTAATTAATTTTTTATTGTTATGTTAATCCCCATACATTACATCATTAGTTTTAGATATAGTGTTCCATGATTCATTGTTTGTGCATAACACCCAGTGCTCCATGCAGAACGTGCCCTCCTCAATACCCATCACCAGGCTAACCCATACTTGTTTTATTTTTGAATTCATGTTAGTTAACATAGTGTATTATTAGTTTCAGGGGTAGAATGTAGTGATTCATCAGTTGCATGTAACATCCAGTGCTCATTACATCAAGTACCCTCCTTAATGCCCATCACCCAGTTACCCCATCCCCCCACCCACCTGCCCTCCAGCAACTGTTTGTTTCCTATAGTTAAGAGTCTTTTATGTTTTGCCTCTCTGTTTTTATCTTATTTTTCCTTCTCTTCCCCTCTGTTCATCTCTTTTGTTTCTTAAATTCCACATGAGTGAGATCATATGATAATTGCCTTTGCTGACTTATTTCACTTAGCTTAATACCCTCTAGTTCCATCCACGTTGTTGCAAATGGCAAGATTTCATTCTTTTTGATGGCTGAATAGTCCTGTGTGTGTGTGTGTGTGTGATCTTTAACCATTCATCCCTCAATGGACATCTTACAAAGTTTTTCCATATTTTGGCTATTGTTGACATTGCCGTTATAAACATTGGGGTGCATGTGCCCCCTTGAATCACTATTTTTGTATCTTTTGGATAAAGACCTAGTAGTGCAATTGCTGGGTCGTAGGGTAGTTCTATTTTTAACTTTTTGCAGACCTCCATACTGTTTTCCAGAGTGGCTGCACCAGTTTGCATTCCCACCAACAATGTAAGAGGGTTCCCCTTTCTCCACATCCTTGCCAACATCTGCTGTTTCCTGAGTTATTAATTTTAGCCATTCTGACAGGTGTGAGGTGGTATCTCATTGTGGTTTTGATTTGTATTTCCCTGATGCTGAGTGATGTTGAACATTTTTTCATGTGTCTGTTTTCCATTTGTGTGTCTTCTTTGGAGAAATGTGTATTCATGCCTTCTGCCCATTTCTTGATTGGATTTTTTATTTTGAGGGTGTTGAATTTGATTAGTTCTTTATAGATTTGGGATACTAGCTTTTATCTGTCGAGATATTTGTCATTTGCAAATATCTTCTCCCATTCTGTAGGTTGCCTTTTAGTTTTTGTTGTTATTGTTGTTGATTGTTTCCTTTGCTATGCAAAAGCTTTTTATCCTAATGAAGTCCCAACAGTTCATTTTTGCTTTTGTTTCCCTTGCCTCTGGAGATGTGTCTAGCAAGAAGTTGCTGTGGCCAAGGTCAAAGGGGTTGCTGCCTGTGTTCTCCTCTAGGATTCTGATGGATTCCTATCTCATATTTAGGTCTCTCATCCAGGAGAGAGAGAATCTTAAACAGGCTCCAGGCCCAGCATGGAGTCTGACCTGGGGCTCAATCTCACAACCCTGAGATCTTGACCTGAGCCAAAATCAGGAGTCAGAGGCTTAACCAGCTAAGTCACTCTGATGCCCCAAGATTTATATCTATCTTGAGTTAATTTTTATACATGGTATAAAGTATTGATGAAGGGTTTACTTTTTGCATTTAGATATTCCATTATTCCAGAACCATTTGATTAAAAGATTTTTCACCACTGAATTGGCTTTACACCTTTGTCAAAAATCAATTGTCTTAAAAATGTGGGTATATTTCTGGACTTTCTACTCCGTTACATTGATTTATTCCTCTATCTTTACCCTAAGACCACACCATCTTGATTACTGCAGTTCCATAATAAACCTTGAACAAAGATCATATTAACTCATGAACCTTGTTTTTGTTTTTGCTTTTTTTTATTCTTAGCATTTCCTTATGAACTTTAGAATCAACTCATTAATTTCTATAAAAAGATGTGCTAAGATCTTTATTGAGATTGCACTGAATCTATATATCAATTTGGGGACACTTGACATCTTAACAATTTTGAATCTTCCTATACATAACAGGGTACACCTCTTCATTTAGGTCTTTAACTCACTCAGTAATATTTTGTAGTTTCCAGCATATAGGTGTTGCACATCTTTTGTCAGATTTATCCTTAAGTATTTTATACTTTTATGCTATATAAATATTATTTCAATTTCTAATTGTTTATCACTAGTGTACAGAAATACAATTATGATATATAGTACATGTTATTTAATATATTATAACATAATTGAATAGTTTATGTTCTACAACCTTGATAAAGTCACATTTAGTATCATATTTGTAGAATCCACAAGGTTTTCTGCATGTCATCTGCCAAAAAAACAGTTTTACTTCTTCCTTTCTAATCTGGATGCCTTTTCTTCCTCTTGCCAGTTGCACTGGCTATACCTTCAACATAATTCAACATTATATTGAATAGAAATGATGAAAACACACATCCTTTCCTTGTTCCTCATTTTAGAAGGAGTGCATTAATTCCCTGCCCATTAAGTATGATGTCAGCTCTAGATTTTTCATGGATTGTCTTTATCAGGTTGAAGAAGTGCCTTTATATTCCTAGTTTGCTGAGTTTTTATCAGGAATAGGTGTTGGATTTGTCCAATACTGTTCATGTATCTAATGAGATGGACATACGATTTTTTTTTAGTTTGTTAATAGGCTGATTTTTAAAAAGATTTTATTTATTTATTTGACAGAGAGAGAGAGAGAGAGAGAGAAAGCACGAGTAGGGGGACGGGCAGAATGAGAGGGAGAAGCAGGCTCCCCATGGAGCAGGGAGCCTGAGCGGGACTTGATCCCAGGACACTGAGATCATGAACTGCGCTGAAGGCAGACGCTTAACCAACTGAGCTGCCCAGGTGTCCCAATATGCTGATTTTTATCATTGGTTTTCAAATGTTAAACCAATCTTATACCCCTAGGATAAACTCCATTGGTCACAATGTATGCTTTTGTATATTGTTGAATTTGATTTGCCAAAATTTTATTTAGAACTTTTGCATACATGTTAATGAGAGATATGTGTCTATAGTTTTTTTCTCTTATTGGTATCTGAGTTATTCAATTTCTTTAATAGATAGAAGACAATTCAAGTAATCTATTTCTCTTGAGAGAGCTTTAGTAGTTTGCATCTCTCAAGGAATTGTTCCATTTCATCTATGTTGCTAAATTTATTGGCCTAAAGTTGTTTGAAATAGTTTTTTATCCTTTACATAGCTATAAGACAGACTGTGATTTCCTCTCTCATTCCTGATATGGGTGGTTTGTGTCTTGTCTCTTTTTTTTCTTGATCACTCTAACTAGAAGTTGATCACTTTGTTTTCTTCAAACACTCTGCTGTTGGTTTCCTTGACTTTTCTCTCCTGTTTTTGTTTTCTATTTCATTTATTTCTACTCTTTATTATTTCTTTTCTTCTGTTTATTTTAGGTATAATCTGCTCTTCTTTTTCTAGTTTCCTAAGTGGAAGCTGAGATCTTCTATTTGAGACTTTTCTTCTTTTCTAATGTAGGCACTTGGTACTATAAATGTCCCACTAAGTACTACTTCAGCAGCAGTATCCTACACATTTTGGTGTGTTCCCTTTTAATTCACTTCAAAATAGTTATATTTTTCTTTTGATTTCTTCTTTGTTCCATGGGTTATTTAGGATTTAGAAATGTGTTCTTTAGTTTCCAGAGATCTTTTGGTTATTGATGCCTAACTTAACTCCATAGTGACCAGAGAAGATATGTTTTTATGACATGAAAACCTTTAAACTCATTTAAACATGTTCTATACCCCAAGATATGGTCTATCTTGGTAAATGATCTGTTGCATATGAAAAGAATATGCATTCTGATGTTTTTGGATGGGGTTTTTAAAAATGTCAATTAGTTGAAATTTGTTAATAGTATTGTTCAAGTCTTTTATGTCCTTGTTTATTTTCTGTCTAGTTGTTCTATCAATTATTGCGAGAAAGGTTTTTAAATCTCTGACTATAATTGTGCATTTGTCTACTCCTTGATGTCCCATCAGTTTGTGTTTCTTGTATTTTGAATTTCTGCTAGCTGTATAAATGTTTTGGATTGTTTTGCTTCATGATAATCTGAGTCTTTTATCATTATGAAATCACATTCTTCATCCCTACTAATAGTCATTGTTCTTAAATCTACTTTGTTTGCTATCAGTAACCATTCCAGCTTTTATATAATTAATATCAGCATGAAATATCTTTTCCTATTTGTTACTTTTTACCTATTTGTGTCTTTATATTTCAACTGTGTTTCTTGTAAGCAGCATATTATTGAGTTTTGCTTTTATTCAATATGATCATCTATGCCTTACAATTAGGGTGTTCAGACCATTTACATTTAATGCCATCATTGATGTGGTTAAGTTACAGTCTATCACATTACTGTTTTTTTCTAGATGGTCCATCTGTTCTTCTCCATTTTTCCTCTTTTTCTACCTTCTTTTCAATTGAATAAAATAAGTATATTTTTGCTGGGTATAGAATTCTAGACTGACAATTTTTTCCCCTCACTACTTAAAAGTAGGTTGCTCCACTATTTTCTCACTTGTATTGTGTCAGATGAGAAATCTACAGTCATCTTTATCTTGTTTCCTCCGTTTGTAATATGTATGAGGTAAGAAAAAAAAAAATCAGCCATACCTGATTTAAATGATGACTTTTGAGCTAATGAGATTTAGATGAAATTCTTTACTTTGTGTTGATGCAGTAATTGGAGATCTTGAGATGGGGTGAATGTATTTTACATGTGGGACATATATAGATATACTTGGGGGACAGAAAAATGGACTATGGTCAGCAGAAAAATGGTTCTCAGAAATACTCATGTTCTAATTCATGAAACCTATGAATATGTTAGGTTAGATGCAAAAGGTAATTAAATTTGCAGATAGAGTAAAGGTTGTTAATCAGATGACCTTAAAATAGGGAAATTATCCTGCATTATCTGTGTGAGTTCAATCTAATCACAAGCGTTTTTAAAAGTGGAAGACAGAGGCAGAATACAGTGAGAAAAAGAAATGTAACTACGGAAGAAAGATCACAGAGATGCTAGTGCTGGGTTTGAAGATGGAGGAAGGGGCCATGAGCCAAGGAACATGAGTGGCCTCTAGACACTGAAAGAGACAAGGAAGACAGTTCTTTCCTATAACTTCCAGAAAGGATTGCAGCCCTTGGTGATACCTCGTTTTTAGCCCAGTCAGACCCACGTCAGACTTCTGACCTACAAAACTCTAAGATAATAAATTTGGGTTGCTTTAAGCTCCTCAGGTAATTTGTTAGCCACTATAGGAAATTAATACAATGTCTTTTTTCTTCTCTGGCTGACTTTAAGCTTTTTTTTAATCACTGGTTTTGGAAAGATGACACCTTTACATCCCATCTTTTCCCCAGAAAAGGCACTAATAGAAAACGTAATTTAAAAAATTGTGCCAATAAAGAAAAAAGCAATAGCTGAGAAAAAGAGGAGAAAGTTTAACAATGCATAGTTGGGTCAATTATACAAAACACTTTCTATTGAAGGTAGACCTTTCAAAGACATTGCTCATTTTTTAGTTAACTATAGGCAATATCAACATTTTTAGATTATACATTATTATCAAGGTCCTAAGATCTCAAAATAAAGGAAGAAAATTAGTATATATTAAAGCTGCTCCATGGGGGAGCAGTATTCACAAATCAATAATATAAATGTTTCCTTATATGCCACTGAAGGACATAATGTAGGCTATTTTATCTTAAACTGGCCTAATAAATTCATTTCAAGAATAATGCGGGGCGTCTGGGTGGCTCAGTCGGTTAAGCGTCTGCCTTCCACTCAGGTCATGATCCCAGGATCCTGGGATCGAGCCCCGCACAGGGCTCCCTGCTCAGCGGGGAGTCTGCTTCTCCTTCTCCCTCTGCCCCTCCCCCAGAGCTCATGCTCTCTCTCTCTCTCTCTGTCTCTATCAAATAAATAAATAAATAAATCTTAAAAAAAAATAAAGGTGAGACCCATACCTTTAAAAAAAAAAAAAGAATAATGCTTTAATGATGCTATTAACCCAACTAAATTCTTTTTTTTTTTAAGATTTTATTTATTTATTTGACAGACAGAGATAGTGACAGAGGGAACACAAGCAGGGGAAGTGGGAGAGGGAGAAGCAGGCTTCTGGCCGAACAGGGAGCCCGATGCGGGGCTCGATCCCAGGACCCTGGGATCATGACCTGAGGCGAAGGCAGACGCTTAACGACTGAGCCACCCAGGTGCCCCCCAACTAAATTCTATATTCTATCAGGATTATAGAATTAGATTGTGTTTTTAAAGCTCCTTTCTTCTGAGAAACTCAGGCTGCTTTTATATATAATGACATTAAATGTCACAGTGGTCCCAAGAATTTCATCAAGAGGCAATCAGAATTCCCAAATAAATCCAATTCCCCACCCCACCCCCAAATGCTAACATTGGGGAATCAGGCAAACTTTTTGTTTTCTAACTAAAGAAACCCTGAGGATATTTTTAAGTAAGTAAGGGCTAAGGGTTAAGAGAGGGCATTCAGCTGTGTAGGTATAAAACAACTGAATTTTGGCAAAGCAAGTTCATAATTTTCAGATGATTTAAGATAACCTATGCCTAAGGGAAGAAAAAAAACCTTTTAAACTTTTTAAAAAATTACACAAGTCATACGTGTTCATTTTCAAAAAATTATAAGAATATCAACCCATAATCCCACTGCCCAGGACAACCTCTATTAACATACTGGTATACCTCTGTTGAACTGGCTATTTTCTATTTGCCCCTCCAGATCCCCTCTCAATCCTGCCGCCCTGCTCTGTGCCTTAGGAGACTGACCTATACAGATGCCATCAAAGAATCCCTTTGCAGCCTGATTTCTGCTTGAGCTCAGTGAATGAAGAACACTGGTTAAGAGAGTAGGGGGTGGAAGGAGAGGCCAAGAAACTCACTCCCTAGCACCCACACTGTACAGTTGTTGTGGGAAGGCTACACACCTTTAGAAAAAGTCATCAATCCTGTCAAGAGGTGTTTCCACATAGCTCTCCCTGCCTCACAGCCCCTTCCCCCAGCCCCTTCAGGCAGACCTGCAGGTGGTAAGAACATCCTATCCTCCACATCCTCACCAGCTCCAGGTTCTATACCATTCCTTGTTGTTTCCCTATATCCTGCCTACACCTTGTGAATAATCCTGATACTGAACTCTCTCACATTACTCAAGTTGAGTGTGCCATCTGTATCCTGCTGCTACCTTGACTAAAACCCCTTTCCAGGTTTTTAAATGTAAATCATATATATTATAATTACATATAATATATATATTTATACACACACATTCTTGTTTTTAGATAATAAGCCAGCTATTATATAGCTATATTAGAATCTATACAAAGCACTATGATTCAAAATTTTCAGTTTCCATTTTCTACTCAAAACAGTAATGCAATAAATATCTATGTATATACATATATCTTTGCCCTCTTGTCTAAATTACTGCCATAGGATACTTTCTTGGCAGCAGTATTTCTGGGACATATAAATATGCACATATGTAAGGCTTTTGATGTTGCCAAATAGCTTTTCATGCAGGCCATAATGATATTCACCTCCCCATGCAGTGTACAAGAGTGCCCAAATGCCCATTATCCCACCCACTCACTAACATTCTACCAAAACATTTTTGCAGAAGGAAAATTAACCTCTTCAGTTCTGTTGTATACACACCACCTAGTACTCTGCACTGAAGTTATACCCAAAGCCACCAAGTTGATAGGTGGATAACAATTTAAACATCAGCTCTTAATTCCAATTTCAGAAACCATAAAATAGAGCTTTTGGGTATCTCCTCCCTTTCCCACATTGCCACAGTAAGTACAGTCCTTTAACCTATAAAATGTGTTAAAATTTTCCACTAATTTGTTGGAAGTGGAAAAACCATACGTTTAAGTCCTAAACCAAAAAACTAGGGCAAATTTAATGAAGTCCCTAGTTTCTTTTACAGAGTCTAAAGGAAAATAATCACACATTAAAATTGAAGCCATTCCCATAAAAATGAATTGAATCCCAAGGTTGTGGAAGACATCAGAGTCCATTGTTATTAGAGGTACGAGGATGGGTGAAATGTGTCCTTCTTCCCCCACAGCAGCTGTCTAATGCAGGAAACAGAAAGAGGCCGAACAACATTAAAGGTGGCTTAAAAAGAGTGGAATTGATGGGCGCCTGGGTGGCTCAGTCGTTAAGCGTCTGCCTTCGGCTCAGGTCATGATCCCAGGGTCCTGGGATCGAGTCCCGCATCGGGCTCCCCGCTCGGCGGGAAGCCTGCTTCTCCCTCTCCCATTCCCCCTGCTTGTGTTCCTGCTCTCGCTATCTCTCTCTCTGTCAAATAAATAAATAAAATCTTTAAAAAAAAAAAAAGAGTGGAATTGAAAAAAATCTAAGAATGGGTTCTCTGAGGAGGAAAAACGAAAAAACCTCTAGCTAATCAAGAAAAAAGAACAAATACATACAGAAAGTAAGGAATGAAATAAGGCTATAATGATAGATCTGGAAGATTTTTTTCTTTACAAAATACTATCTACAACTTCATGCTAAAACTTTAAAAATATATATGAAATATAGAATTTTCTAAGAAAATAAAAATGACGAGCATTATTTGATCAGATGAATATCTATGGAAGAAATGGAAAATGTTGTCGAAGGCAGAACAGACTGTATAGATTAAGAAGACAGCTTTAAATTCCATTGTTCCATTGTCCTTCTGACCCTGGGTAACACCAACTCCCTACCTCCTCCAACTGTCCTATGAGCTTTGCTGGAGAAAAATCACAGTCAAGTAGATGGAAGCTACTATAGTTTTATGGTCATCAACCTCAAATGGGCTCTTAGCACTGAAAAGAAACTACAGAATTATGTTTTTCTAGTTGTCTTACTTTTCTATTCTCCACATCTCTGTAACATAGATAAAAATCTTCTCTATTCTTCTCAAACTTCTGAATTCTGCCACACACACATCCCTCCCCACTCAGCCCTGCAGAATCACTCAGCAGGTAATCTGAGGCAATCAGACTTCTGTTTTCATAGAGAAACAAAAGCCATCAAAAGGACCCCCTCAAATTCCTGCCACCAGAACAATAACACAAATCTATCTATGTATGAATCTTCTTTTCTTCCCTCCTGTTTCAGAGGAAGAAGTGGCCTACCTCTTATGACTTCTCAAGTGCCTTACTCTAACCTGTATCTTCAAACTGCCTCACTGCACTGGCTCCTTCCCATCAGTCTTCCAATATTTCCCCTCCTACGTGCTCTCTCCCTTTCTGCTCCCCTTCATTTCACAACCCACCACATTCTGGCTATTTGTCCCAACAAACTTCCCCTTGTCAAACTCATCACTGACCTCCATGTTCCTGAATCCAGCTGACACTTTTCAGTTCTTCACCTGCTTGTACCCTGGACAGTATCTGATACTGTTGTCCTTACCTTCTCACCTTCTCCCTAATTAACAGGGTTTTTATTTTCTACTTAGCTCATATCTCTACGGATTGAATTTCCAATTTGTAATACAATTTGTAATGATCTATCAGTGCACTTGTTTAATCAGCACAAGGTAAAAAAGTTCAAATCCTGCCAAAGTCGGTCTCCTTCCCACCTCTGCACCCCAGTCCCCCAATTTCCTTACCCAGAGGCATGTCTGTAAGCACTGTGTGAGCCTGGAGCTGCAGAGCACCATCTTTCCCACCATAAAAAATTCTGCTTGCGATGCAATAAATTATCTGAATCTTGGTTTGTGTAGACTTGCAATCTACATGCAATTTTAACTAAATTGATAGCTTTTACATTTTCACTTATGTACATAAGCTCTTCCCACCCTTTCCAACATCCATTAGTTAATTGATCTTTGTAAACTGGCATTGAAACATTACAATAATGTTTTGTTGTACCAATTTTATAAACTTTTACAGTGCAATACGTGTTATTTTTCCGAGACAAACCAAAGGTTACTATCTCAAGGTTCTTGCTGCCTGCTTTAGCAGCATTTGAATGGGAGGATCTTTCATATACATTTGTAATAGATGAAAAATAAACCAGGTTGCAAATCCTTTTTTTTTTTTTTTTTAAGCTTAAATGTACCGAGTCTCTGGTCCAAATTGTGTAGGATAAGTTAAACTTAAATTGCATTCTATTAACCAATATGAGTGTATTTCTGTAAGCATAGTTATGTTGAAATAAAGTTTTAAAAAGAAAAAAAAATTCTGCTTGCCAAAGAGTGAAGCTGCACAGAAGGAACCAGAGAGGCAGATTCCTGATGATACTGTTTGAATATATGGGTCTAATTAATTTTAATTAATTTCTAGACTTTTCTAGTAGTAAAGAATAAATTTCCTTTTTTTGAAAAGCTAGCTTGAATTGTGTTTCTGTTAATTTGCAGCTGAAGCAGTCCTATATAATTCTGAGGGAGCAGGTTTTAGAAATTTCTAGAACACAAAATTGACAGGGTTTCATGATCAATTGTATGTGGAAAGTCAAATTTTCCAAGTGTAAACGTAGGCCTGGAGAGGGCTGGATAGGGTCATAAGTTCAACTGTGAGAAAAAGGAGTTCACATTTCACAAAGTTGCCACATGTGATTATGTGAGGAAGGGTGAAGAGCAGAAACATGTTAAGTGACCCAAAGCTAGTCACTGAGGTGGATGTTCAAAAATAAGCCAAAGTCTAGCAATCAGACAGTAAAGATTCCACGAACTCTTGGTCTTGAGTAAGCCTCAGGCTGGGAAACAGATCAGTTTAGCCAAGGGAATCTGAGATACCAACTGCCAAGAAAAACTCAAGGTTCTAGAAATAAATAGATCAAAGTTACACTGCATAGGTGTAGGAATAACCAGGTCTTGATAAGCAAGACAAGTAAATACCCATGTGAAATAGAAAAAAGGAAAGAAAGTGGGTTAGGTGGAACAAGACTAGCACTCGCAACAAAAGCCTTAAAATTACCTTGGAAGAACAAGGACAGTTTGTTCTCTGGCTTCTTTTGCAGTTACTACTGAAAGAAGGTAGCTCTGGGTACAAAGACAGTATAAAAAGTAGTAGTTGTCACTAATATCAGGTGACTGTGATATAATCGATCTTAGGAAGGCTGGGAGAAGGGTAGGAAAACTGGATATACTGAGGTATTCTTATAGACAAGATTAAATGAATAGAAAGCATAGAGAGATCACAGAAAAAAGATCATGCATGTTCTGAAAAATAAAGCAAACATAAAGCAGGAAAAAGACAGGGAAGTTCAAATGACTGTGGGCAAAAGCCCACAATCCAGTTTAACGTTGACGCTGTTTTCCTTTGGGGAACGCAAAGAGGAAGTCAAGTAAAAATACTGACATTAGGGGTCTAAGACGTTATCCTCAGCTTGGATGTCTTTTTATATTAAAAGTGGGTAATTTTGATCTTATAATAATTCATTGCACTGGTGGGGTAGGATTTCTCCACACCCTGTGTGAAGAATGGATCCCGGTTCAATTTTGGCTCTGTGCTAATTCAAACATACTTTCCATCCTGTGCACCACTCAGGATGAACCTGAAGGCTTTACCTGAAATTACAGAAAGCTGTCTGTACTGTATTGGCTGAGTTCCCCCAAACTGACCAGTCATTCATAAGGGGCAGCACAATTCAAGGCCAAGGAATGTAGGAATTGTCTGTCATTCGCTGTGTTTACTTAGACAATAGAGCCCAGGTTAAACTTGTCAATTAGAAAACATTTTATCAGACTTTGGGGATAGAATTCAGTGGTGGAAGAGGTTTTTGCTGAGTATGAGGTTTCTAAAAATACCTTAGGAACCAGAGCAAGACTGCTTGCTCATGACCCTCCAGACTCTCTCATGCACTTCTCTCAATTCATCCAAGTAAGTATAAAAACAACCAGAAGTAACATGGACAATCCAAAGAGCTAGTTTATTTCTATTTGTTGGACAAATGGATAAAGATCAACATGTTCTCTCCTGCAACTAAAATATTCAAACCATAAGGACAAAAAAGCAGAAAGCTACATCATAAAAAATCATTTTCCTTTCATGTAGTGAAGAGGGCAGCCCTGGGGACTTCCACTTCCAAGAAGATGGAGCAGGCATAATTTTCCCTATTTCTTCCACTAACTAAGACTGAAAAACATGTAAAACAAACATAAGAAGACTCTGTAAGGTGGAAAAGACACGCAGACTGGCTAAAGGACTTAGGATATGAGGAACAACATGATGGTGAGTTCCCTGGGGTTGTTTTATTTGTCTCATATAATCTCAGACTTGGGAGCTGAAAAAGCCAAGACAACCTGTTATCGACCCCGTCAGTGGGTGCAGACCAAAAAAGCACCCCCCAATAACCTGCCCTCTACAGCCAAAGTACCAGGAAAGAGACAGTCTAGCAAGACAGAAAACTTCTAGCCAAATACCACAGAAAAAGCCGTGATCCCACGACAGAGATTTATGCTGAGTTAAAAAAGCCAAGCCAAAAAACTACATACCGTATGATTTCATTTATATAACATTCTTTTTTTTTAAGATTTTTATTTATTTATTTGAGGGAGAGAGAGAGAGAATGAGCAGTGAGGAGGGGCTGAGGGACAGAGAGAGAGAGAGAGAAAGAGAGAGAAGCAGACTCCCTGCTGAGTAGGAAGCCCAATGCAGGACTCAATCCCAGGACCTGGAGATCATGACCTGAACCGGAGGCAGACGCTCAACAGACTGAGCCACACAGACGCCCCTATAACATTCTTGAAATGATAGCTCACTCACAAGTTTGACAAGGTGCCCTATTATCAGAATGTCTTAGTTCCTCACCATGTGGACCCCTCCATTGGACTGCCTGGGTGTCTTCGTGACACAGGAGCCAGCTTCTCCCAGAGTGATCGATCCAAGAGACAGCAAGGCAGAAACTACAATGTCCTTCATGACCAAGCCTCAGAAGTCACACACCATCATTTAGATAATACCCAATTGGCTGCACAGCTCAATCATATTGAGTGTGAGAGAGGACTACGCAAGGATGTGAATACCAGTAGTTGAGAACACTGGAATCTATCTTGGAAACTGGCTACCATGGTAGAATAGAAAATATCAGAGTGCAAAACAAGGATCCTTAGCAAGAAATGTGCGTATTGCAACAACCACTGCAGCCAACTACTATCAGTGGTCTGAGAGACACAGTAGAGCACACGTGATTAATACACACATTACCTAAGAAAGAGTCATTCAATCTTTTTTTTGTTGGCATCTTTCTTGATTTTTGGAATCTGATGATCAATATGATCACTGTGAGAATTAATGTTGAATGTTCCACAGTTTAAGTTTATATCAATATAATTCACAGTTGGTTATGAAGAGAACTAAGAAAGCATTTTTCTTCTGCTGTTAGCAAAAAAGTATTAGGATTTTCGAGACTTTTAAATATCTCATTACAAACTTTCAACGTACTTGCTAGAAGGGATATTAGGAAATGGGACATTTTTCTAGTATAATCATTGTAACACTATAACAGAACTGGTACAAATTTTTCTATAAAAGGATGGTTTTATTATTAGAAGAAAACAATTATAAAGTAAAAAAATTATAGAGCAAAAATATAGAGCTGTGTTCAAGTTCAAGTGCTGGATCTAGAGATTTAAATAGTAATAATATTAAGGGGTGCCTGGGTGGCTCAGTAGGTTGAGCATCTGACTCCTGATTGTGGCTCAGGTCATGATCCTGGGGTCCTGGGATCCAGGCCTGAGTCAGGTTCCATGCTCAGTGTGGAGTCTGAGATTCTCTCTCTCCCTCTCCCTCCGCCCCTCCCCTCACTCACAGGCACACACTTTTTTTTTTTTTTTTAATTTTTTTTATTTGACAGAGAGACAGCCAGAGAGGGAACACAAGCAGGGGGAGGGGGAGAGGGAGAAGCAGGCTTCCCGCAGAGCGGGGAGCCCGATGCGGGGCTCGATCCCAGGAGCCTGGGATCATGACCTGAGCCGAAGGCAGATGCTTAACGACTGAGCCACCCAGGCGCCCCTTAAATAAATAAATAAATCTTAAAAAAAAAAACAAAACAGAATAGCATTCACTGCAATAATAAGTAATCTTAGACTTTATTAAACTACTTCATTTTTTTTTTTTTTTTAAGTAATGTCTGCACCCAATGTGGGGCTTGAACTCAACCCGGAGCTCAAGAGCCTCATGCTCCACCGACTGAGCTGGCCAGGTGCCCCTAACCTACTTTTTTTTTTAAGATGTTTATTTTTTTTTTTAAGATTTTATTTATTTATTGAGAGAGAGAGAGCCAGAGAGAGAGAGCACAAGCAGGGGGAGCAGCAGAGAGAGAGGGAGAAGCAGGCTCCTTGAGGCCAACGTGGGGCTCAATTCCAGAACCCTGGGATCATGACCTGAGCCGAAGGCACACGCTTTAACTGACTGAGCCACCCAGGTGCCCCATCAACTACTTAAAAAAAAAAAAAAATTATTTATTTATTTATTTGAGAGAGAGAGAGCAAGCACAAGCAGGGGGAGCGGCAGGCAGAGGGAGAAGCAGGCTCCCGGGAGGCTGAGCAAGGAGCTGGATGCGGGACTCAATCCCAGAACACTGGGATCATGACCTGAGCCCAAGGCAGACCCTTAACCTACTATGCCACCCAGGCGCCCCTAAACTACTTTATTTTTAAATAAAGAAAAACTTATGTGCCAGACCTAGTAATAAATGTTTTCTTTAAATATTTTAACAAATCTGCAAAATCCAAATAAACATTTCAATTTCTAATATACGTACAAATGAAAGCTTTAAAACTCCCAAATTCAAAAATTCATTTGGAAACAATTCAAATATTATCAAAGAATTAAAAAATAGAGTTACCTGCCTGTGATGATTCATTTTATGTACCAAAGGGTGTCCAGATTAAACATTCCTGGGTGTGTCTGTGAGGGTTTTTCCAGATGAGATTAGCATTCGAACTGGTGGACTCGGAAAAGTAGGTTGCCCTCCCCACTGTGTGTGGGCATCATCCAATCCTTTGAGGGTGTAAATAGAACAAAATGAAGGAGGAAAGAGGAATTCGCCCCTTCTTATTTCCTGTCCGCCTGCTGAGTTGGAACATAGTCTTCTCTTGCCCTTGTTACTGTCTTTATGCCATCTGCTCCCCGGCTTCTAGGGCCTTTGGATTTAGCGTGGGGTTGAGACAGTGAGGGACTATCGGAACAAACCCCAGGTGAAAAACATTATGTAGCCAGGGCGGTCCTGTTTCCTGTTCCCGTTAATCCGCTGGTCCCACGGAGCAAGAGCAGGATGCAGGCTATATATAAGGGGAATCCAAAAAGCACCAATGAGCTGCCCGAATTCCCTGCCAATACCAACCAATCAGGATAGGTCCTTCCAACCAATCAAGACCAAGCGCTTCCAACCAATTAGAATGAGGCCCTTCGAACCAATCAGGAGGAAGCACTTCCCCCCCACCTCACCCCCGGCTTTTCCCTCGGCAGCATATTGGACCGTAAAGTGAATTTTTCTATATATATAGGCAGGGTCTTCCGGTTGTTGCGGGAAGGCACTTGAATTACTTCATGTTGATTCTCTGTCTTCGTTTAGCTCATGCTGGAGCCCGAATAAAGCCTTGCATGTCCTTTTGACTTTGGGGCCCAGCCTGGTAGTTTCTATTGTTGTGGGGCCCAAGAACCCGTCTCCGGTGACAGGACTCCACCATCAGTTTTCCTGGATTTCCAGTTTGCAGATGGTTGGACTTCTCAGCTTCCATAATCAAGTGAGCCAATTCCATATAATAAAACTCTTCCTACATAAATCCTGTTGGTTCTCTTTCTCTGGAGAACCTTGACAGTCATATCAAAATATGTGCAAAAGAGAAAATCATAGTGTAAAAAAAAAAAAATCTTCTAGAAATGTGGAATATTGTGTGTTCAATTATTTATATAAATCAACCAATAGATTTAAACTATACCTTTACTTTTATAAAATCTTACAGTATTGCAGAAAATTTGGAAACTGTTCAGTCTTTAAGATGTCTGCTATAGATTTTGTTCATAGTAACAAATAGAGCAGACATATGACTTGAAAATTAAGATTCAGAATCATTATCAGTAAATTATAAGTAAACTAAAAGTAATACTGTAGCCTGGGTGAAATGTCAGAGTAATGACATCCTTAAAAACGTAAGGGAGGGCGCCTGGGTGGCTCAGTCCTTACGCGTCTGCCTTCGGCTTCGGTCATGATCCCGGGGTCCCGCGATCGAGCCCCGAATTAGGCCCCCTGCTGGGTGAGCCTGCTTCTCCCTCCCTCTCTGCCTGCTGCTCCCCCTGCTTGTGCGCGCGCTCTCTCTCTTTCAGACAAATCTTCAAAAAAAAAGATTCCCTCTCCTCCTCCCCCTGCCCCCCACACAGGCCCCTTCGCGCTGGCTCGCGATCTCTAAAAAAAGCAGTAAAGGAGGTAGGGCGGTGGGTCCTTATCGTATCTCTTTAACCTGCAGGTCCAGTATCAGCAAAACTCATACTGATCATGGCAGAACAGTCGGCTGCGGTAAACCGAACCAAGTGATAGCCCCCAGTCACCGCTGCTGTGTTGTGATTTTGACGTGTGCTGTGTTTAATGGAACAGACTGACAAGCCGCGGCATGTAGTATGCGGCTATTAATCTGGCAAATGTAGTCTTTTAAACCCTTACCAGGAAAAAAGATCAGAAGCAATTCACAGTCACTTGCACCAGACGTCAATTTGCATTCATGGTCTTGTCCCAGGGTTATATTGGTTAAATTAATTCTCCTGCTCTCTGTTACAATATAGGCCGAAGGAATTTTGATTGCCTGGACATTTCACAAAATACTATGCTGGTCAGTTGTATGGAGGCATCTTATTAATCAACCCAGGGGGTTGGGGGTGGGGTGGGGGGAAGGGGCAAGTACTCTAAATGCTCTGATAAGAAACATGGGCATTAGAAAGTGAAAGACCCTGCAGTGATTGGAGGACCTGCCCCATTAATGAAGTTACCGTACTGACTGAGACTGGATGGGGGTCATGCTGAGGTGTACCATCTAAGGTAAAGAACACCTTACTGAACCTTGCATCTTCTACTAAGAAAGGCACAATGAGTGGTAGCCATCTTCAGATTTTGGAGACCGTGTACACATTTGGGAATCCAACCCATTGCTCAGATGACTCCAAATGCTGCGAGTAAGAGTGAGAGAGGGGTCTGCGGCAGACTTAGTCTGTGCTACCAGCAGCCCTGGCGTATAGGTTACAATCCAGCAAATACTGTATGCTAGACGCGTCTGTGGTAGACGAGGATGCTTTGCCGTCTCTCACAAGTCTCAAATAGGAGAGCTGGACTGCAGACCTCCAGTGTTCTGGAACAACAGCAGAAAATTCGACATCATTTGAAAAGCAGCTTCTCACTTGCTGTTGGGCCTTTGTAGAGACTGAGCACCTGACCCGGGACAGGAAGTGACTATGTGGCCAGAGCTATTCAGCAAGAGTTGCATACAGTAATAAGTAAGTTGGGGCAGGGGAGACAGAAAGGACTGCACAGATCCAGAGGGCAGAGAATAACACAAACATGTTGCCCATTTGCCTGCCTCTGTTGCACCAACACCTCTCCCTCAGCTCACATCTGTGGCCTAGTAGATGTTCCCTACAATTAGCTGACAGGAAGAAAAAACTTGAGGCCTGGTTCATAGGTAAGATGGTCGAGTATGTTGGTGCAAGCCAAAAATCCACCTGGAAATAATTTTTTAGAATCATTTTATCATAAAAGTGAAGACATAAAAATCATATAAGACAAATGTATAACCCCAGAAATTATCATAAGGCAAACATCACCCTGGTCAAGAAGTAGATTGTTGCTAGCAGCTCCAGAAGCTGCTTCCAGGTGTTCCATCCTAGTCACAACCCTTCTGCTCACATGAATAACCACCATCTGGCTTTTATGACAATCGCTTCCTTGCTTTGTAAAAATAGTTTTGTCACCCAAACATGGATCCCATCACACTATCAGTTAGTCTTACCTGGTTTAAAAAAATTTATACATCTTCTTAAGTATCTCCTCTATAAGTTCTTCTATCCCTTTATTTCCTTTCAGTTTTTCAGTTGAGGAACCTGGGCCATTTGCCCTGTAGAGTTTCCCACAGACTGGATTTTCCTGATTGCATATTCTTAATACAACCCAAGATTTTCTTCCATCCTCTTGAATTTTCTGCAAATTGTGAGCTGGATCCAGAGACTGTATCAGACTCAAGTTCAGAACTTATAAGAGGCACACGTAATTCCTGATTATCTCTTTATTTTGTGAACTTAGCAGCCATTGATGTTTTGTGCTTATAGCCATTCATTAGAAATTGCCAAATGGTGATATGCAAATTCTGTCATTTTATTTGTTGGATTACCTTTATAGTAACACACATACCCTCATCTACTCTTTTATCACCAATCCTATATGCAATTCATATAGGAAAGGCAGGATAGATGTTGGGATTCCTTTCCTTTATCCATCAGTTTTCAAGATAATAAATGGTTTCTTTATCATTTCCAAAAGTTAAACACACACACAATCATTATGAACTTTGCAGTTTAAATATTTTGATGGGCTTCAGTCTGTTGTAATAACTGTTACCATTGAGCTCCAGTTGTCCCATGTTTGACTACTAGGAGCCCTTTAAAGCTGGCCCCTGAATCATGGACATGACTCTAGTAGGATTTAATAGTTTTCTTTCTATCTGGTAATATAGGATATTCTCGGCTTGTTTTGTTCATTTCTTGCCCAACTCCTAGATTTGACCATTTCTCTAAGAAGCTCTGGTTTCTTTTAATGAAAATAGTAATAAGAATTGTACATTGTACCATAATCTGGGCACAAAGGATGCTTATTGTTACTGGGTTGATCACTATTTTTAGGCCTATTCGGCACACAAAACTAAGAAATCTATGTAAAATATCTGTTGCATCCAGATTGAGAGTTCCAGTTCCAACTCGATCTTTTATGTAACCTCTTTTCTATTATCATTGTATCTCCTTTTTTCCATATTAGAAATCTGATTCTCAAGAATGTAGGGGATGATAAAATTAATATATCCCATAATTACTCTTTTATTTTATCTCATACTACACACACAGCAGTCTCAGAATAATAATACTAATATGACCACCAATATGGTTCCTGAAAACATTTTAAGAATTCACACACTCTTCTATTCTTAAGATAGTTATACTCCATTTACTTTGTCAGACCATTACATACTGCACTTTCTCCCTCCTATCCAGTGGTGTGCTGGAACAGCTCATACCAGCTCAGGACAGCCAAATGTTAAATATTCAGGAACTTTGCAAGCTGGTTTTTTTTTTTTAAAGATTTTATTTATTTATTTGACAGAGAGAGAGAGACAGTGAGAGAGGGAACACAAGCAGGGGGAATGGGAGAGGGAGAAGCAGGCTTCCCGCGGAGCAGAGAGCCCGATGTGGGGCTCGATCCCAGGACGCTGGGATCATGACCTGAGCCGAAGGCAGACGCTTAACGACTGAGCCACCCAGGCGCCCCTGCAAGCTGGTTTTTAAACACCTACATTATCAAAATTAAATTATATAAACTTAACCACTGCATATATTAAAAGTAAAGGTAGAAAATACTCAAAACTCATCAGTTCCTAATTATTTTGCTACATGTTATAACTAGCTATGCTTTTCATGTTATTTACATCTGTTACATCTGCATGGTGGAAACACTATATTACTATGTAATGGTGAGCACCGCACAAGGTTTCTCAACTCTGCATTCAGTGACATCACATTGGTAGCATGAAATCAACCATAGTAGGAATATTCACACCACAGAAATGGGTAAATGATACAAATTAGGACTTGATTGGTTGTTTTTTATGATGTCTGGACTTTAAAAAGTGATGCAGAAAATGTTAATAATGCAAATTAAACTTAGAAGGGTATTGTGCCTGTAGCCATTTTGAATAGGACCCCAAAACTGAGGAAATATTTTAAAACTATTACCTAGTTCATCAAAGAGGTCACTTGCATCATTGACAAATGAGTGAACTTCTCTTACGTGTCTTCATTATTTCACATTTGTCTTACTCATTAACAGAAACAAAAATAGCAACCAACATTCATGTTAAAAGGAATCTCATTCAGGGCGCCTGGGTGGCTCAGTGGGTGGAGTGTCCAGCTCTTGATTTCATGATCAAGACTTGATTTCATGATTTCAGGTCATGATCTCAGGGTTGTGGGATTGGCCTGCATTGGCCTCCCCACTCTGTGGGGAGTCTGCTTGAGATTCTCTCTGTCCCTCTACCTCTTCCCCCACTCATGCGCACTCTCTAAATAAATAAATAAAATTAAAAAAAAAAAAAGAATCTAGGGGTGCCTGGGTGACTCATTCCATTGTCTGCCTTCGGCTTGGGTCATGATCCCGGGGTCCTGGGATCAAGCCCTGCATCGGGCTCCCTGCTCAGCGGGGAGTCTGCTTCTCCCTCTCCCTCTGTTGCTCCCCCTGCTTGTGCTTGAGCTCTCTCTCTCTCTCTCTCAAATAAATAAATAAAATCTTCAAAAAAAAAAATCTAATTCATCAATGACATGAGTGACTTCGTTGCTGAATCAGATAGGAATCATGCATTTATTCAAGTCAAGATTTTTGTGACACAATTGCTGGTGAGATAATTTTAAAAAATTGGTAGTAGACTTTGTAAGAGATAGCATCTCACAGTGAAGTTACATAGGCTGAAAAACGAGGTGTTTTAATTTGAAATTTATGTTAGCCATATGTTTAATCCTTGTCAGTCCTTATTTTGATGTCTGTAGTCATATTGATTGTGTGAAGCTCATGCTCTTGTAGATTCCTTAGGTAGCGTTCACTGGAATAATGTTCCCTGAGTTCTTGTTTTTTGACAACAATTTGTGCCCTTTATCTCTGAAATCATTCTTACTGAATATAAAATTCTTGGCTCACACTTTATTTCCTTAAATATATTCAATGTGCTTATCCATTTTCTTCTGGGATAAAGCACTCTGTTGAAAAATCCAGTGATAATTTTCTTTTCCTTATAAGTCATATGCTCTTTTTTCCTCGATATTCCCCCAATTTGTTCCTTTTCCTTTTCATTCAGTAATTTTACTAGAATATGTGTTGTCACTGGTCCTTCTAATTCAGTATTCTCAGTTATGCTTTCAGTGTGAAATTCAAATCTTTTTTATTTCAGGAAAGTTTTCTTAATTATTTAGTAATTGTTCCATTCTTTTACTTTGGCTTTCTTCTTCAAGGACGCCATAATCCATGTAATAACCAGTCTTCTTTTTCCATCAGTATTTGTTACCTCCTCTTCCTCTTGAATCCCTTTAATCTCATACTTCATTGATTTTTTGTTTTTTAATTTTCCTCTTTTCACCTTCTGTTTCTTTTAAGGCAATATGTAATGCATTTGTTCACTCTGGTGTTCCTTCTAGTTTAGTCTTCACTTTTGAAATAACTTTTTTCTTTTACTTTTTATTCTTTGCTGAGTTCTGTTACCTCATTTCTGAGTTTTTCTAATTATGATATATAGCAGATACCGCTTATCTGTGCAGAATCTGTTCCAAGATCCCCAGTGGATATCTGCAATCACAGGTAGTACCAAACCCTACATATACTATACAGTTTCCTATACAAACATACCTATGATAAAGTTTAATTTATAAATTAGGCATAATAAGAGATTAGCAGCAATAACTAATAAAGAAATAAAACAGTTATAACAATATACTGTAATGAAAGTTCTGTGAATGTGGTTTCTCTGTCTTTCAAAATATTGGACTGTACTCCCCCTTCTTATGACGATGATGTGACATGCCTACATGATGAGATGAAGTGAAGTGAATGGTGTAGGTGTTGTGACGCAGTGTTAGGAGACTACTGACCTTCTGATGATCTGCCAGGAGGATCATCTGCTCCCCGACCGCAGGTGACTGCAGGCAACTGAAACCACAGACAGCGAAACCGTGAATAAGGGAAGACTAATGTATTTTGTTTTTCATGTCTTGTAACATTTTCTTAACATCTTTTAGTTATTTTGAAACAGGAGATCACAGTTTTTTTGTTTTTTGTTTTTAAATATGGAATGCTTTGTGAATGTGCGTGTCAGCCTCGTGTGGGAGCCAGGCTAATTTTCTCTGTATATTGTTCCAATTGTAGTATATGTGATGCTTAGGCTCACTTAGGTGATCACAGTAGATCACAGTTTTGACCTGTATCGTGGGCATATCTTTCTGGCATAGGAACGAGTTATTCTACTTCTTTTTCTCTTTTTATTATAATAATTTTGCATGGGATTTGACCTTCATACTTTTTATTTTTATATAAAAAGGGTTTTCTTGGACATCTACACTAAGCAAGGTATGAAACCTCTAATATCACAGAGTTCCCTCTTTAGTTCTTTTTCTATGGGGCTCAATAATAGGGTGCCTTGTTTTCTGAGCTTTTCTTGGTTCTATTGCCAAACCCCACTTCAATTTGAACCTTCCCTTTTCTTCATCTCTGCTGTCTATCCTGCTGAATTTTAATTCCATTTCTTCTTTGGAAGCATTGTGACTATTCTTGGCCTTTTGTTCTTCCACAGACATTACCAAAACAAGTTTGTCAGTTTCCTTGAAAACCCTGTTAGAATTTATTTTCTGTATTTCATTTAAGTATTTAAAAATCATATATATCTCAGGGCACTTGGCTGGCTCAGTTGGTGGAGCGTGCAACTCTTGATCATAGGGTCCTGAGTTCAAGCCCCACATTGGGCATGGGGCCTACTTGAAAAAAAAAAGAAAAGGCAACAAAAATTATATATATCTCTTTCATACATTGTAAGGGTAAATACTGCTTCAAGATACTTTTGTTTTAGATGCATGTGTTGTATATGTATGTATACATACACATGAATGTATTAGGATATGTGTCTCTGTCAAAAAGCATGACAACCACTGCCCAGAAGGCTACTTCAGCACTGATTCCCCCTTGGGCTTCCTCTTTTCCATTTGGTATTCATTTTCTTATTGACTAAACTAGACTGTTTTAAAACCACATGTTTTTATTACTGGGTTCCATACAGATCTCTAGGGGAGAACTGCTGATGGTGGCGATGGAGTTTGAAAGGGGCTGAGAGAAAAAATGCAGGGAGTTTCCTGCCTCCCTTAAATCTCACCCCACGGGACCATTTCTTACACATCTGCTCATGCAGTCAGCTGGGAACTGCTGCTGGGTTTTTTAGATAGCCTTCTCATCCCTTGCCAGACGGTCTAGGGGTTTGTAAAAGTAGACAAGAAATCAGACAGAATAAAGAAATATTAGAAATGTCTTCACTCTTAGATCAGTTTGAAGACAGTCTATATTCCTCAGCCACCAAGGTGTTGGAATTCTAACAGATAAACCTCAAAGCGCCCTCTGCTGGCAGCCAGTATTCACCACCACTAGTCAACAGCGAAATAATGCAGATTGGTACATATTTTTAAGATGGTGATCACACATAGGGAGTTATATTTATATTTACTATTATGTCCTCCAACTAACCAAATGGAACTCAAGCACCGTAAGTTAAAATAGCTCTAAATTATACAGAATCTATAGTTTTGTTCTGTTTTGTTTTTACTACAAGTTTTCAAGTATTACAAACAAATCTAAACACTATTTGAAGATGAAATGGACTAGTCATTTATAATTGTTGAGAATAATTGTTATGTTAAAAATAATTGTTTTGGACATTTTTATTATGAAGAGGTGTCAGTATTTCTGGAATAAATACATGCTGTGTGTCTGTGCATCTAACTTTACATTTTTCCCTGGTTAAAACAAACTCATAACTAATCCTCTTTCAGTCTTTATGTAAAATTTCTAACTGCCTAAAAGAGATTATCATAAAGAAGAATAAAGATAAATTCTTGGATTTATAAAATTAAATTTACATTTACCATGGTTAATAGTTTAGTACAGTACAGCCTTAAAAATAAAGTTAAATAAAATTAAATGGAGGAATGAAATAACATCTTGAAAATTTAAATCATCCATTAATTTCTAAACTGATAGTTACTCGTGTATTAGCATAGTTATAGGAAGATATTCAAAATATCAACATCACTTATCTTGCTCAACAAAATTAACTATTTTGTGTATTTACACACTAATATATACAGGACTTGCTTAACTTTTTTCTAAAAGGATTATAGAAATTTTATGGTTCCTAATTTTCAAAGCTCTAATAATTTGTGCCTATGTACTGAGGTCAGTAAAACCTCACAATAACTTTTGGTATAACTCAATGTACCAGTGATAGTGTTTACCCTCAAGAGAAGAAACTATGAAACAATCTAGTTTTAGATCTTTATGTAAAAGATCAATAAATTAATTCATTTTCCAGTATGAATTAATATTTATTAATTTGCTATTTGTAAATCTTCTTATTAAATTACCAGTTAGGCCCTTCCTGATTACTAAGTCTGTGGAGTCTATTGATTATAAATAGATCCTTGGGGAAAAACACAACCATAAAAAATTCTATTTTAAGAATATTGAGGATAAAATTGGGAAAGTGTGGGGCAAAAAGCTTACCAACAGGGTTATAAATTTAATAGACAAATAGAAACTATTTAATGCCATTCAGAGCACTTTGATCTGTATTAAAAGTTCTAATGTTTCCTTTTGTTTAATTATATACTTTGTTTCTATAGTAACTCTAAAGCATATAATCCGTTGCAATGTTCCTAAGCCTTTTACATGGTGACTTCTTTTCAGTCCGTAAACAGTAATAACAATATAATCCTTGTTTAGAACTGCATCTTCTTCCTGAAGATCCCTTAATTAGTACGCAATAGAATTAAATGCAACTGCAGTCTCACTATACAAATTTGAATAATTAGAAGAAAAAATACAAATCCTAAACTAAGTACCTTAGTTTTCTAGGAATTTACTGCCACCTTCAGGTTTTAATCAAAATGCATTAGTACTATAGCTTTTACATTTCTAGGAAAGAGTCCCCTGGTTAATGCAGTAGAAATATTAACATTATTTTCTGGTTTTGAAGGCAAAGTGCTTTCTAACTTAGATTGCAGTACAAATGTCTTTCATGAAATGTGCTTTCATTTTGTCTTATCTTTTATGATTCTTCTATAACATGTAATTGAAAATCAAAACCTACAGTTTGTTTTATCAGTCATTATAACTATAATTATACACTGGGAGCTCCTAGAAGACTGTCCAAAATATACTTAAGGATCTTTAGGTTAAATCTAATGAAAAACCCTTCAACAACAAAACTGTTTTCAATGTTCCATGTATTGATGCCCTCCAGCCAAAGACCACCCTGAACTTACCTGGAATTAAACAAGCTGGGTCTCTTGCTCATTGCAGTGAGGAAGCATATGCCACAGGGGATTGTGGGTGTCTGAGAAAGAAGGTATTTTAAAAAGGACTTACAGGATTGTACTGTATTAGGGGATTTTTGGTAGGGCTCATAGAAGTGTCAGAAAGTGGGGGCAATTCTATGATTGGGCATCTTGATTAATCTTATTTATAAGACAGGAGGAATGAAGTGAGGCCAAAGATGCAATTGATAAAGAAGCAATAGGGGGAGGCTGCGTGTTTTCGTTGTCTGCAGACTGACCTTGTTTCTATCTAGACTTAGACAAGCTTGTAAGGGGGAGAAGGTCTTGGGGTTTTTTTGTCTCGCTTCATCACAGAGTGGCCTTGTTTGATATTGGTGCTTTAAGAGGCTGTTTATGCTCAACGGGAGAACTCCAAGGCCTAGCAATGAGTGCCAGGCAGTTCCTAGTTTTCTTTCTCACATATACATTTGCAGCTCTACCAATATCCTTATTTTTTATTCCTTGAATTTGTGGTGAAATTACCAAAGTTTATTATAATTTTTAAGATGAAAATCAACAGAGTATGAAGCCCTGGTGTTTGTGATAAATGTTGCAAGGGTCAGAAACCCAGCTCAAAAAAAAAAAAAAAAGCAAAACGGGAATTTATTAGAAGACTCATATGACACGAGAAAGATCATGGTACAGAGGGAACGTGGGTCAGCTGGAAGCAGAAAGTTAAATGCCAGCTACCTGTCCGTCCTCCGTCTCTTCAGCTCCCTGTGTCGTCTTTCTACACAGGGCAGGAAACTTAATTGCCTGTAGTTCTTAAACTTTGTTGTCTTCCCAGTTTCAGTAGGAGAGGGAGACGGATTCTGTTTCCACAGTCACAGCTTAAAAGATCTCAGCAAAGGATTCTAATCGGGGCAGCCTGGGTTACATGCCCACCTCGTCTAAACAACTGTGACCGAGACTGGCAGACCATGAGAGAAATGGGTGCTCCCGCTGAAGCCACATGATTGGGGGAAAAGCCTTTCTTGGAAAAAGGGGAACTGCAGTGCCCTGCAGACAAAAGAATTGAGGTCCAGCAGGGAGCAAAAAAATGATAATAATAATCAGTTCTGGGTTAGAAATATAACATTTGCTATAAAGAAAAAGGGCAAGAAGCAAGGAGACCAGTTAGGCCATCACAATCATCCCAATAAAATACACTAAACGCTTGAATTAGGGCAGCATCTGGGGCACAGGACAAAAGAGGGTGATTTCAGAAAATGTTTCAGAGTTAAAATCTATAGGACTTGACAATTAGATATGGGGAGTCAAAATATGTAAATAGCCCTTACATAGGATTTATCATGTAATAGCCACTGTTCTAAGCACATAGTATATATTAATTCATGGAATCCTCCTCACAACACTATGAAACATTTAGAATTATTATTTTCATTTTCAGATGAGGACATTTGGAGGCACAGGAAGGTAAAGAAATTATCCAGTCATACAGCTGGTAAGTGACAGAGTTCACACACACTTAGTCTTGCTCCAAAGCCCATGAGTTTAGTCAGCTGCCACAGCCTGCCCAGGGCCTGAATTTGGGTGGATGGATTCATGAATCAAGGGTGGGAACAGAGGAGGAATACAACTGGGGTTGGGGCAGGGATGTGAAGAAGAGATAATAATTTGGTTTTGTACGTGTGAAGTTCAAAAAGTGTGACCACCAGATGGAAATGCCCCGCAGGTAACTTGTAATATATAACTTGGGTGAGGGCAGAGATTTAGATTTGGGATTGTCAGAACATACATAGCTGAAGTCAATGTAGTCATTGTAGTAGTCATTAAGTAGATGTACTTAAACATCCTGAAATCATAAATTTATCCTCAAACAAGTGAAAGCACCTTACTGTTTTTGCCATTAACAATGCCATTTTTTAATTCTTTCAATAATAAGTGAAATATGGTATTTCTTTTCCCATCCCTTTAATAGCAGCTGTCGTTTAGCCTCTGCTCAAGGATCTGGTTTTCTAAGCAGTTTAACATAAACTGTAATCTTTCTGGTAGAAATGAAAAGCTACCATGTGGCTGCTTCTGGACTAGAATTATGACACTTCTGTCCTCAAGAGGATGCGGCAGTGTGCTGGCAAGGTCACCCACCTCAAAACTAGATTAGACACAGGAAAACGGATAAGGAAAGGAAAAGTAAACTTTAAAGACTGTTACTACATAACGTTTTCCCTTGACCTTTAATAATAAAATGAGTCTTTGAAAGAGAATGCATTAGCTTCAAGTTTAAGAGCAAAGAAATTTTAGACTTACATTACTTTCTAGTGATAGAAAGATGGATGGATGGATGAATAGGTGGGTGGGTGGGGAGGAAGGGAGAGAGAGAGAAACACACATTTTTCAGAAAGATTAGCAACTTGAGATAAAAGCTCAGTTTTAGAACACTCCAAATACGGGCGCCTGGGTGGTTCAGTTGGTTAACCATCTGCCTTTGGCTCAGGTCATGATCCTGGGGTCCTAGGATTGAGGCCCGCATCGGGCTCCCTGCTCCTTGGGGAGCCTGCTTCTCCCTCTGCCTCTGCCTCTCTCTGTCTCTCATGAATAAATAAATAAAATCTTAAAAAAAAAACAACACCCCAAATATAAGTTCTGTCACAGTATTTTGCCTCTTGTACCTTGTGAAAAACCTCATGACCAGAAATTCCTAATATATGACAAACTTATAAATAAACATATTAGAATTCTTACATTATGTTCATTTTGTTTTAAACATGAAAAATATTAAATAACAACTTTCTGTTTATACATCAAATACAGTTCCTGGTACATGGCAAGCATTAAAAATTACAGGTACAGGCTGCCCGTGAAGTCAGGGTCCATTCTGGTCCAATAAACTGGCCAGAGTGGGAAAGCCTATGGCATAGAAAGAACTTAGAGGGGGAAGTGGGAAAGGCCTGCACAGCCCAGTAACAGGGGAGAGATCTTGGTCAGCAGGGCACCAGGAAAAAAAAGAAAGTCAAAAGTAAGATGATAGCAGTGTGTCCAGCACAATACCAGAAAGGGGATACCCTCACCAGAGAACTGATGACTCTCACCAAAACAAATCTGATCACAAGGTTGTTTTCACACAGATTTTCCTAGAAGGAGAGAACTGACTTGAGGAGTCAGGTCTCCTTCTCAACTATACTTCCCAATTTAAATTATTAAACTGACACTTGGCTGCCCTTCAATCCCCTATGAGTTGGTCAGCCTAACTTCCCCAGAGCTGTCACCTTGGGGCATGTTACTAGTTTGCTAGGGCTGCTCTAACAAAATACCACAGACTGGGAGGCTTAAACAACAGAAACTCGTTTTCTCACAGTGCTGGATATTAGAAGTCCAGGATCAAGGTGTTGGCATGTTTGGTTTCTTCTTAGGTCTCTCTTCTTGGCTGGCAGGTAGTGACCTTGCCCTGTCCTCACATAGTCTCCTCTGTATGCACCTGTCTGATGTCCAAATTTCCTCTTCTTTTGTCAGTCAGATTGGATTAGGGTCCACCCTAAAATGATCTCATTTTAACTAATCACCTCTCTAAAGACCCTATCTCCAAATACAGTCACATTCTGAGGTGCTGGGGGTAATGGCTTCAGCATATGAATTTGGTGAAGGGGGTGGGAGGCACAATTCAGCCCATTACAGGATATATAGATAAAGTTCAAGTTTCTGGGCCTGTGAAATAAAGGGCAAGACTGGGCCACAGGGTCCAATGGGGGAAACTGTCTCAGTTAATCCCGCCCGACCTAGCAGCCACAATTCCTGTAATTCATCCATAAAGACAATATAAGGAACATGCATTTTTCACTAACCCCATTCTAAACTTTCATGTTTTTTTTTAAAAATATTTTAGATTTCCTTATCTTTAGCAATTAAAATAGTTTATATGCCAATTTGGCATGGGACTACATAAATCCTAACTAGTATATTCATCCTGCATCTACTTTTTTACCCTATAAATTCATTTTAGTTCAGTTTTAATGTACTGAACTTACTGGGCCCACAAACAAAATCTTCGAAATAACAGCCAGTGTCCCTGTTTTTCTTTTCAACTAATTATCAGTGAGGTGTACACAGTTCTCTGAGTGGTGTTTGAGTTCTAAGTAACAATATGTATTTCAGAACAACCTGAGGAAGGCTGCAATGAAAAGTGCTCAGGCTACCAATGAGAGAAAGGGACAGAATGAGGAGTGTGCTCTTAATTTGCTAATAATTATTAGTGATGCACTGGATTAGTGATGGTTGGGGTGTTTTTTTAATGGAAAATGGCAGGAAGGGATGGGCTGATTATGAAATACTGGGAGCTGTGGCAGGAAAGGCCTATAAACTGATCCTAAAACAGAGACTGATTATAAACATGACAGCAGCGGGAGCAACTGATCATATCACACTTCACAGATTCTAACAATCCTCCTAAACCTTTTGACCAGAGTCTAATGGCAAACTGCCAATATATAATATAAAAATATCTATAAATACATTTTAGAGTACTTTATTTTATAGTACTTTATAGATGATTATAGTTGTATATGTTTTCAAAGTAAATGCACTAATCGTTGTTTTTAAAATACAAATTTCCTATTTAGAATTTCAGAACATATGCGGTACATTTTTGTTAAAGTATAACATATATGTATATTTTAAAATTAAGTATAACTTGGCCATCTTGAATATCTAAATATACCCCAATAGAGGTTGAACTGTGATGTAGGGAAGCAGAAACATTTGTTTAACACTCCAACTCTCCGTACCTATTAATGTAAATTGGCTGAAATCATTCTTAGAAGTGGACAGGTTATAAAGAACTTAACACACGAGTAATTCGAGACACTACAAATGACACTCAACACATCTTTTTATTATATACTAAATTTAAAAATACAAATCTTATTAAAAATGCTTATGAAACATTGTATATATAAGTACTGTCAAATACTATTGGATTATGACATTATGTACATTTGTTAAAGTTAATTAGAAACAGAACAAAGTATATAACTTTGCTGATAACGAATTTCAGAAGTCAAATATTTTAACATTTGGCAACTGTGAAGTAGTGATCCGCACAGGAAAATGTTTGCAGAGGTAAAATAGTAAGAAAACAAACGGAATAATGCAGATATTCCTGCCCTGTTAATAAGTAGCTCTCTTCCTCATCCTCTTCAGTCTCATTATAACAGAAATTAAAGTGCACAAGACCACCAGGAAAACTTGATTTGGTTGTACCCTAATATATACTACAGCCAATTGTGCTGCCATATTGAGGGTTTCAATTCTTTGTACTGTTCCTGAGGTTTTCGAAGTTAATTTTGCATGTGGCTAAGGGAAGAGAGGCCAATACTTTCTAAATTGCACCAAGTGGCCTTAAAGTGTAGAACCACCAAAGATAAAAATATTAATTTGGGAATAGATTCAAGAACATTATCCCTGTCTACTTTGCCCTAGGAATAAAATTAATATAAGAACCTAGTTTTACCTCTGGAAAATGCTTACTAAAAATCTGTTTCAAAAGGTCAGACATGAACAGCAAGCACCACAATACTGTCAGTTACTATTCACCACTTATATACTGCATCATAAATACCAGGCATAAATACCTGACCTCTACAGGTTCACAAGAAATACAGGTAGAAGCATGTTATTACTTGACACTAATTTTACTAATTAACATTAAGTATAATTTGTAAAAATAGGTCACCACCATACAATCAAGGAAGAGGAGAAGGAAAGCTCCTAGTCTACAAAAGTGCTCCCTTTAGCTTTCAAACCCAGTAGCTTCATTTTGGGTAAAACAAGATTGTAAAGAAAGGCCATCAGTTCTAAATAAGCTGATGATGCCATATATACATACTCACGTATATATGTTTAAATTTCAATTCTGATTTAACGCAATGTACTAGTACAAACCATTTATAGGAAACATTTTATCAGGCTTATTTACAAACACAATGAGTGACAAAGATGGAAAAATCAAAGAAATTGCAGACAAATATAGCCATTTAGCAACACAGTTCACTAAAGATAAAACAGATTTGCATAATGTTTTTAAAAAACAAAGAAAAAAATTTAGTAAGAAACCCCTACCATATATACCTATTGGTCATTGGACCTAAAAGGCAAATAAATGTAATGATCATGATTAAGTTTTTATTACTGTCTCATTGACATATCAATATGAGGTCTACTTAGAGTACTACCTACAAATACAGTCTCATGATTTGATGAGAATATTAAGTTATTGAATACATTTTTAACTCCCATGGCACATCACACTTGATAACACTAATAAGGTAGCTTTAGATAACACTTAAATCATGATTATGAATGTTTAATTGAATATTTTCCTTTCTGTAGCTGTGAAATGTAAAGCTTAGATTTGCTTCCATCAGGCCTCTTAAACCAAACTTCATCATGGTTAATTGTTGTAATTACAGCACTAAAAAGGGGGGGGAAAAAGGAATGAATGAATGAATTGCAATACGCCTCCACCACTCATTTTAGAGTACTAGCCATAAAACCAAAATAGCTGGACTGCAAGAGTAGGTTCAGATATATAATTGTCATTTACCACAACGCTGCACTATCAGCAGGGCACACTGTCAAAAACATCACATTCAGCAACACTTTTTAAAGAGACAATCTCCTTTCTTTCCTTAATAGAATTGGACATATTTACTATAAGAACTATTAAATGCACATCGTTCCACTACATCCCCACCCCAACCCACCCCCCCAAAACACACAGTGGAGCTAAAAACACTAATTATATAGTATTACACCTCCAATTTATATCAGCCCTGGCTGTAGGAAATCTTTGATTGTTTTAAATTTTTTTTCAAATGCTTTATTTTTTCAGAGTATCCACTTAAGTTTTTATTTAAATTCTAGTTAGTTAACATAGAGTGTAATACTGGTTTCAGGAGTGTAGGAAATCTTAAAAATACCAATCAATCCCTAATTCCTAGTGTCAAAACATCTGTAGGTAACTTGTATGGATTCTTTTTTGACACTACTTATCTTTAGGTAGAAATATTTTAAAAACAGATTTGTGTTTAATACTCATAGTATTTCATCTCTTTTTAAATCACATTTATGCTAAGTAGTCAGTAAAAATGTCTTAAAAGTAGTAAGATGAAAGAATCTAGGGGTATCACATAGAACCTAGTAATTAGCTCAGTGCGCTTCTATGAGGAAAGTTACTATACACAATGCTCCTACTATCCTAAAACTTTACAGATGAAATTACAGTCCAAGTAAAACCACTGTATTTGGAAAATGAGTATTCTTCCCTAAATACAAACACTGCATTTACCATTCATACCTAGAAAAAGATACTTTTCTTACTATAGAATGTTACCACTCTGAGAATTAAATCCTAAACTACTGAAGGAACAAAAGCAGTGATTAGCATTAATATTTTCCAAAAGCTACAACCAGATAAAACTTAGAAGGCTATCAGGGCGCCTGGCTGGCTCACGCAGTGGAGCATGTGACTCTTGATCTCAGGGCTGTGGATTTGAGCCCCATATTGGGTGTAGAGATTACTTAAAAAAATAAAATCTTAAAAAAAAACAAAACAGAAAAACTTAGAAGGCTGTATAACTATAGAAACGTTGTTTAAGCTTAGACAGATTGAGTCTTTTAAAAGGCAGCTTTCAGTTTTCAAGTTATACTCTAATTACTGTGACTCTTAAGGCTTTCGTTAATTTTCCATTCCTTTCCTACTCTAATTGATACATGTTCTTTGTATCCAAAATACTGTAACACAACCAAAAAAGTTAACGATTAATGTATCTACCCAAAACTCGTAACAGAATGGTTTAAAGATCACAATATTAAAATCCTAACAATTCATCTACTTTAAGAACTAACAAATAGGACCACTTACCTGGGCTAAATAATTCCAACATTTCCTCTTGTGTTAATGCTTGTGCTCAAGAACTTAATATATGATGTAGGTCTATAAATATTAACACTGGTGAACACACATGCTAATCAAATCATATGCCAAGAGAAAAGAAGGATCCATAGGCAACTAATGGTGCATTATGAATGCACTACAGACGGAGCAAATATTTATTGACAATAATGTTGTAAATACTGAACAATGGTGAAATGATAATTTTTACCTTGTAGGACATTCATCTTTTTTATCAATACATATTGTTTGTCCACGTATATACCATTCACCATCATAGTATAATCTTCCTTCTTCGGATCTAGCACTGTGCAGATGTTTTTCCAGTTTCACAGGTGCTAAAGGGATCAGTTCAAAAACTGTTATATTAATAAGACATTGTCAGAAAAACAAAAGTGCAGAACATTAAGCAGTAACACCAATCCATGCATATATGTGAAAAAACACTAAAAATATTTCTTAGATAACAACTGTAAATCTAATAGAAATAAGAGAGGGGCGCGTGGGTGGCTCAGTCGGTTAAGCGACTGCCTTCGGCTCAGGTCATGATCCCAGAGTCCCAGGATCGAGCCCCGGATCGGGCTCCTTGCTCAGTGGGGAGCCTGCTTCTCTCTCTGATGCGCCCCCCTCTTATGCTCTCTCTCTCACTCTCTCTCAAATAAATAAATAAAATCTTTAAAAAAAAAAAAAAGAATTTAATTTCTTACATTTCTTATATAATTCAGTAAGTTTTTAATATAACAACAAAATGAAGCTATACAATGTACAATAAATCATCAGTTAACTAGACAAGTGCCAGAAGGGGAAGCAGGTGCATTATCAGTTACTAGGCCAATTTTAAGTAGGATTTTAAAACATTGTAATTCCAGGAGTAGTGTTCACTGATGCAATGAAACCACTGATATGGGCGCTGTTTGGTATGTGGATGACTTAACAGCCCTGATTCAACCAGTCTCCACAGAGAAGATTCCTGAACTTAGATTAAATGACTTACGTTCTGTTTTCACTCTGTGTGGACCCAGTGTAGCCATTGCCTTAATTAAAAAAAGAAAGACATTGAGTTTATAGACTGAAAGTACATTGTGGGATCTATTTAATGTCTACAACACTACTGATGACCTCAGTAGCTAACAGTGAAATACAATCTTCAGTTGCTCTAATAAATTTTAATGTCTAAGACCATAAGGAATATAAAGAATAACCATTCCACCTAGAGGTGTTATCAATACCTGAATTCATCTCTTGCAACTAAGAAGTTTCTGAAAACGGAAAAATTTAATACAAAAAATAAGTCTCCACTTTCAAACAAGCACAGAAAATCCTATAATTTTTGAATGTTTAATGAGAGAATGCAAGACATACAATAAGAGTTCAAATATTCACTTTCATTCATTCAACAAATATTTATTGAGTGCCCTCAGAAAGCCAGGACTGGGCTAAGGACTAGGCACAGAAAGATTATATATTACTTTTGTATAATAATTATTATTATTACCCTAAATAAATGCTTTTCTGTACTTTTGCATAAATTATTAATTACATTATTACAGGAAAAAATACAAATTGCTGACATGTCTCTCTTAAAGTATTCTTGCAATCCACAGTTATCTGTATTAGCATTAACTGCCACAGAATGTTGCAAAGTAAGGCATATTAACAATAATCATATTTTCATGTATTAGTGAAAAATCACAGAATCTTACAAAGTAGACTATAAAAAGATAACTTGTATTCCATTGCTCTTTAATCATACCTTCCTAATTGTTGTCCAGTCTTCAAGAATATCAAGATCTTGTAGCATATAAACTATATATGGACGTGGAAAAGTCAAGGTCAATTTAGCTGTAAGAATTTCACACTTTGAATTTTATTTCCAAACTTCTGTTTTTCAGAGAATTGGAACAATGATTTGTGGACATAATCCTTTGGCATGCTGAATTCTGACTTCAAATTATTCTCCAAAAAACTCAGTACCAGGATAAATATATTTCAGTACTTCAGATGCTATAACCATATTCTCTTAATTCTAGGATATCACTGATTATAAGATATACCACCAACGTTATCACTGTTTTGAGGTGGGGATGGGAAAAGACAGGGGTAAGGGGGAGGGTACCACAGGGAACACCAAGATTGAAAGCACATACTACTTCAAGTTAAAGACACTCCAGTTTTGGAGGCTCATGGGTGGCTCAGTCCATTAAGTGTCTGACTCTTTTGATTTTGGCTCAGGTCATGATGACAGGGTCGTGAGATTGAGCCCCGCATGGGGCTCCGCGCTGGGCATGGAGCCTGCTTATGATTCTCTCTCTCCCTCTCCCTCTGCTGCTCCTCTCTCTCTCTCAAAAAACAAACAAAAAACGTAAAATAAAAACTTCAGAAACATTGAAAAGTGTTAAAAAATATACATGTGAATTAATCATGCTATATTCACATCAAAGCCTTTGTGAACTACAAAGCCATATTTTCAAAGTTGAGATCATGACTAAATTTCTACTCCTTCCCTACCCCTCTTAATCTAAACTATATTCTTCTGCCTCAGTTTTGTAAATCATCTTTTGCCTATTACAGGATCATATAAATAAAGTCAATGTATACTAATAAAAATTACAAAGATAGGGACAATGCAAAAATGTATACCAAGGCAAAGAAAAATTTAGAAAAGGATATCTGAAACAACAACTGGCTTCTTTTTGTCAGGACTGAAAGGATCCTTCCTCTTTTTTCTTGACTGAAGCTCATCATTCCACAGCTCTGGCAAGTAAATAAAAATTAAGTATTAGCTGATTTCTGGAGATCAAAGTGGGCGAAAAGGCTCTGTAATTTCATGGTAGCAAAATTTCATTGGAAGCTATGTATATACACATATGACTATATAATTTCATGAGCAGCTATATATTCATAAAATTTCCTCTGCCTTTATTAAAGTAAAAATCAACTTGGCACTTAATGACTAATAACTGATGAACATATGTCAGGTACTTTGTTAAATATACACTGCATGCATTGTGTCATCCTCAAAGCTATCTCTGAGGTAGGTATTCCTATTATTTCCATTTTACAGATGAGGAGACTGATTTAGAAAAGCTAAAGTAACTGTTCATGGTCACCCAAGCAGTAGGGACTGGGGCAGTGGCATTACGAGTTCAGCGTGTCTGACCCCACTGTACCTATTCTACACCAGAGAAATAAAATCTCTAAGAGGAAAAGCAATATACACGCAAGACCTGTAGAGTAACCCAGTACATCTTCAACCCAATGTAGAAAGCCTTTCCATAATACCCCTGAAAAAGCAATTTCAACCTTGGACTGATGTAATTATTAATGAGTTTTTCCTTTTTCTGAGACAAAAATCTCCCTCCCTGTAATTTCCAGTTTGTGTGATACCAAAAAGAAAAGGTTTTTATTCCTTCTTCCACCTGATCTTTCAAGACTTAAAGGGAAGAACATATACTGCAGTTGTCTTCCAGTACTATTCTTATATTATAAAAATATTCTTACTATTTTATAGTATACCATTCTTACTCCTGTAGTTGCTGTCATACTTCTCTTTTGTCCCTTTTCACGCACTCCATTTTCTATGTCTTTCTGAAATGTGAATTCAAATCAAAGCAACAATCACAAGCCTATCAAATTCTTTAGAAGTCTCCCCCTTTCTCCTCTCATTAGGACACTTCATTTACATAACATTTATATCAGGAGACTCGGATATTAGGAGACACTACAGTAAACCACAGGTTCAGTGTCACTTAAAGTAAACATCACCATCACATCATTCCCGTTACCTGACGTAATATCAATGCTGTGCCTATCCTCTTCAAGCCTTCTTATCTTCTCCTCCAGTTCACTCTGGACTGTATCATATAACAAAAGCTTTTCGCTCTGGAAAAAAAAAAGGTTATGCATAAGTAGAAATAAAAAATCGGTCTTAACTATGAGTACTAAATAACTTACTCTTTTTTTTTTTTTTTTAAATAACTTACTCTTAAAGTACTTTAACACATGATGCTTTTGTCTGCTAACTTAAAATTTTTTTAAGATAAAATGCCAAAAACACGAAAGAAATGAAACTAGAAAATATAGAATCTAAGTATAGATTTAAATACATGCAATTAAATTGTTTAATAACATCTAAATTTATATGTGATATGAGGGTAAATGTTTACATACAATTCATAGTAAGCTCCAATGGCCCCTTTTAAATATAAGCAGGTCCTACCTGTCACTATAATAGAGAACCTGTCCTATAAAGTAGATCATTATAAAATGGTTCATTTTTTCTCATCACAACAATAATTGAGCCTTTATTCCTCACTAACATCTCAATATGATACAAAATAGACTACTGTATCACAAAGAGAAAGATTCAAGTACGAATTCTGTAATCATTTTAAATCTAATGAGAGTCAAAATCATAAAACTGCAGACTATATCTAGATCTCTCAACAAAACTATAGAAAGACTGAGGGACTTGCTAAAAGAGACTATTTACTACTAGCAAATCAGACTAGAACCCAGGTCTACTAGTTCTAGCCCCTTGTTCTTTTAATTAGAAAACATTATATCCCTTATTTTCAAAGGGATAAAATATACATAAATATAATATTTAGATTTGTTATATAAAAAGCTTATGACAGATCCCCAACCCATCCACCACACCCTTACTCTAGTGAGGATAGGCTACTGATATATAGTTAGATATGACTGTCGTCTCATAGAGACTACTGGAATACAGTTAAATAGGATTTCTTGTGGAAGGCCCAGGCCACACCCATTTGGCAGCACTCCCAGTGTAAATCATGAAATCCTCTCTTTCGGGTTTGAAATTTAGTCTACACATGCTTGAAGGTTCTCCTGAGTGGTAGAGAGAAGATGGCTTTTGTCAATTTGAGGCAAGCCAGGAGCTTGAGAAAGTAAAGCTGAAGACTAAAACTCGATCTCATATGAAAAATCATCTCCTTGCTTGCTACCCTCTATGCTTATTTCTTTTTACTTGTTTGCCTACCTTTGGTAAAGCCTTATGAAATATTCCAGCCTTATCTACATTGTGCTACAAGCACTGGGAAACATTATATATCAGAGGAAAAGGGAGAGCAGACCCCAGCCATGGTCAAGGTAGTGTGACAGCTATAGACAGATCAGATTCTCCAACCAAAGATGACTCCTAATGCAGAGTGGAAGTGATAAAGCTTTTGTTTTTAAGCTTATGAAAATTTAACTGCTGCAGTCTCTTTCATTTCTATTGATAAAATTGCCCTAGGTCAACCAAAATTCTAAAATAAGTCCACTAATCATTCTTTATAATTAAAAAAACAAAACAAAACACAATGAGCCTGAAATATTTAAAGCTTTGAAGACACCTCTAAAGATATTAAAAGTATAAAGTGTACAGATAGAAGTGCCTTGAATCTATTCACAGTCTTATTTCTTTGTCCTTCTCTCTCTTATCCTCAACCCCGTAAGATCCTCAAAAACCTTTCCTGAGTAGGAAAGAAAGTCATTAACACAGGAGCGAGAGGACACCTGGAAAAGAAATGGGCATCCAAACTCCCCTGCTTAGGTCCCTCTACAGGCTTCTTTGTTCAATAGGTAATTCACCTTTTTTAAAGTACTTACTATAATTATATATTTGGCTTCAAGATCCCATACCCCTCCGATCTCCAAACCTGTACTTACTCCTTTGAATGTGGATAGGAGTTACTGACTCACTTCTAATGGATAGAATATGGCAGAAATCTAGGTCATAAAAAACATCGTCACTTCCATCCTGCTCTCTTGGATCACTCACTCTGAGAGATGCAGTCACTGGGTCCTGGGGACCCTCAGGCAGCATCTGGAGAGGCCCATAGAACTAAGGCTTCCAACCAACAACCAGCAAAAACTTGCCAGCCTTGTGAGTGAGTCACCTTGGAAGCAGATCCTCCAGCCCCCAGTCAAGCCTTCAGATAACTGCTTCGGCTGGCTGACCTCTTTACTGCAACTTTATGGGACTCCCTGAGCCAGAACCAACCAGCTAAGTTGCTCCCAAATTCCTGGCTACAGAGACTACAAAATAATAAATTTTATTCTTGTTTTAAGTCACTAAGTTTTGGAGTAATTTATTACAAAGCAACAGACAACCAATACAAGAGCTCTCAACAAGCTTATTTCTATACACCTTTTCCCAAGAAGCTACTCTACCCAACTGAAAATGAGAACAAGATCTAGTGGAAAAGACGTAAAGGGAACTTCTAGAGTGATGGTGAAAAGACACCCCATGAAGATAGCGATGCAGATGGCCTAGAAAGCATCTGAAGGAGGGCACAGGATGGAGCAGGACAGGGGATTCTAGGGAAACAGGGGATGCTCCTCGGGGATTATCTGATGCATTTGATCACATGGAAAACAGCATTAGGGAGCTTTCATAAATCTGCTGGAATCTCTGAGAAGAAATGACAAAACTAAGAATAAATGAAGCAATTATTAATTCCGAGGCTACAAATAGATTTGTATAAAAAGGGAAGTTTGAGTGTAGTGTAACTCTTGGCTCAGTAAACAATATTTATAGCTACAACGAAAACAAAAATTGAGACATAACAGTATTGGAAGAATGGGATGAGGGAAACTATTACGGAATCTTCAGCTTTCATAACAGGAAACCAATAGATAATATCTAAAACTGATATTATTTAGAAATATGAGGGCAAATTCCAGAAGCTGTAACTACAAGAGTTAGATCATTGCTGCTGGAATGTAGAATTTAGAGATGGGAGAGGGGACTGCTGTGTTTCATTATAAGCCGGTGCCTTAGGAAACATGTACACATATTACCTGCTAAAAGCAAAGGTTTAAAAGAGTATTTAGAACTGTAGGGAAATCCTCACGAAATGGTAATCGTAAAACAGGATATAAAATAGTATGTATAGTTATACCAGCTATGTGAAAAACAATTATACAAACATGCACATACTTATTAACAAATGTCCACTGCTTGGTAGATTATGGTTCATTGTATTTACTTCTTTAGACTTACTTCTCAAGTTTTCTCAATACTTATTAATGTTATAATTAGAAAAAAATAAATAAATGAATAGATAACCAAGATCAGAGCCCTGAAGAGCCTCAATTTTCTCAGGAACTGGAATCCTAACCCTGAGCCCTCAGGGCCTGAGACCTTGCTACCACCTGCTGTCGATCTTAACACTCATCTCCAGATCCATGGGGAGGCTTAAATGAGATAACCTAAATAAAGCATCACCACCTGTCCCAGTGTCTGGCACACTGTATTCTATAAATGTGATTTCCTTCCTTAATTTGACACAAACCATCTGCTGCCTCGATTGCCTCTGTGGTTTGCTGGCATACTCTCTGTACGCATACCCTTATGAACATGTCTTCTAGTCTCTGGTCCTGGCCCCTCTTTCTATCTGCTGCTAATCAAACTTACTTTGACAACTGGCAGTGTGTCTCCCTTCTTCCCACTTCCCCTGCCTCTCAGTTATTTCTATATGAGCCAAATGTAGAACTAAGTAATAAGCAGATAAAAAGCCCTGAATAACAAAGTTTCAGATTTAATGGTAAATTGCATGAATGACTAGAAAGATCAAAGGATTTCAGTCTTGCTTCTGCTGCTCCTTAAACATGTGACCCTGAGCAAATTACTTAAGCTCTCTGAGCCCCTCAGTTAACCCATTCATAAAATCAAGATAATTCCTATTTCATTAGGCTGTGGTAAGGATTAAAATGAGAGTGAATATAAAATAGATAACACTCTAAATGTAAGTTTCCTTCCAGCCTTTATTTCATGTCTAAAATGCCCTTGAACTACTGATGAGTATTAATTATATAAGTAAACAGATCATTTATAATACTAATTCTATATTAAGTATTAAAAAACCAAGCCATAACTAAATTAGAAGAAATTTAGGTAAATAGCATCTCTATGGAGGAGGGAAGACTTTCAAAGCTGAAAAATGATGGAAGAGGGGTGCCTGGGTGGCGCAGTTGGTTAAGTGGCCAACTCTTATTTAGGCTCAGGTCATGATCTCAGGGTGCTGAGATCAAGCCCCACATTGGACTCCACACTCAGCAGGGAGTCTGCTTGAGATTCTCTCTCTCTCTCTCCCCCTCTGCCCCTGCCCCCACACTCTCACACGCACTGCTCTCTCTCTAAAATCTTTTTTTTTTAAGATTTTATTTATTCATTTGAGAAAGAGAGAGCATGAGCTGGGAGAGGAGCAGAGGGAGAGAGAGAAGCAGACTCCCCACTGTGCAGGGAGCCGGATGCGGGACTCGATCCCAGGACCCTGGGATTATGACCCAAGCCGAAGGCAGACACTTACCAAACTGAGCCAGCCAGGCGCCCTAAAATAAATAAATCTTTAAAAAATGATGGAAGAGGGGCACCTGGGTGGCTCAGTCGTTAAGCGTCTGCCTTCGGCTCAGTCATGATCCCAGGGTTCTGGGATTGAGCTCCGCATCAGGCTCCCTGCTCAGCGGGAAGCCTGCTTCTCCTCTCCCATTCTCCCTGCTTGTGTTCTCTCTCTCGCTGTGTCTCTCTCTGTCAAATAAATAAATAAATAAAATCTTTAAAAAAAAAAGATGGAAGAGAAAGAATATCAATATATTTGTCTAAGTAAAATATATTACTTGACGATACACTGCTGACTTTTATGTCTGACAATACAGTAGACTAGATATCCTCAAAACAAAACCCAGAAAATCTCAAAACAAAACAAAACCTCCCAACACACCTACACAGATATTCTAAATAAAATACCACAAACATCTTTTTAAAGGTATAGTTAAGCTCTTAAAAAAGTAAGAGAGATCTCCAAGAACCAAAAATAAACAAGGAGCAGGAAACCAGCATGCTAACCTGGTGTTGAAGCTATGGTTTCCTTGAGGGTATTTGCTGGTGTTGGTAACCTAGAGGAATGGTTTTTAGTGGCTGTTTGGGAAAAAGAGAAAGATCTTGGGCCTAAGCAAAGTGAGGAACAAGAACTGGGATCCCTGCATAGCCCTGAAGGGTTATATCTTCAAAGAAAAGGCAGACTAGAAAAGATTCACCTGAGGGAAATTCAGATGAATCTCAGGCAATAAATGGAAGTTTTTCCCAAAAATACGTCATCTTAGGCCTGATCTCTACATATTTGAGATTCAAATGTAGATTACCTGCATCTTCTAGGAAATTCCAAGCCAAAAAATTAAAGCAGTCATGTGCTTTTGGCATACCAGGATGCCTAGCTGAAACAACCTAGCAGAAATAAAAGCAGATACTATCTGAAGAACTACATCCTCTGTCCAAGGTGCACAGAATTCCAACCAATAAAGCCTGCTACAGTCCAGAATTATGAAATAAGGAAATAAGCTGTGAGGTTTGGCAGAAATTTGAAGAAGAAAAAAAAAAAAAAAAAAACAGCAGAATTAGACTCTGAAGAACTTCAGATAATATATTGAGTAAAAAATATGAATTAAGGGGCGCCTGGGTGGCTCAGTTGGTTAAGCATCTGCCTTCAGCTCGGGTCATGATCTCAGGGTCCAGGATCAAGCCCTGCATCAGGCTCCCTGCTCAGCGGGAAGTCTGCTTCTCCCTCTCACTCTCCCTCTCGCTCTCTCTCTCAAATAAATAAAAACCTTTAAAAAAAATATATGAATTAAGTATTAAGAAATACGGAAGACAAAATGAGGACTTACATATGACTAACTCAAGTTCCAGAAGGAAGCAGAGAAAACGAAAGAAAGGCAATACCAGAAAAAATAATATCTAAGAAATTTCCAGAACTAATGGAAAACAAATTCTCAGATTCAGAAAGCACAACAAATCCAAGTAAGGAGAGAAAAATAATCTCTATGGAGACACACAATAAAGAAACTGAAGAACAACAAAGAAAAGAATATAAAAATAGCTAGTAAAAGGAAGGAAAAAAGCTATCTACAAATGATTACAGACTTCTAAGCAGATTGTGGAAAGTAAAATCCTAAAAATGTTAAGAGGAAATAATTATCATCCTACAATGTTTTATCCCCCTAAACTGTCGTTCCAGAATTATACAAATAATTATACAAATAAGCTATTTTAGACAAGTAAAAACTGAGTTTACCATCAGTGGACTCTCAGTGAAGAAATGCTTAGGATGTTCTTCAAGAGGCAGAAAAGGAACTTGCAAGGAAGGGTTACAACTCAAAAACAATGAGCAAAAAACTAGTAAAATATGCAAAAACCTAAAAAGAACTAAATCAATGAGATCAGAATAATGCTTCATTTGAAGGGTAAAAAGGCAAAATGGAACTAAAGGACTGAAAACTATAACTTGTACTTTGGGAGGGAGGAACTAGAGTTAGAGAGTTCAAGGGTCCTTTATAATTCAGGAGGAGGACAGAGTTATTAATATTTGATTCTAATGTAGATATGCATACTGAAAATTTAAGCTAATCATTAAAATATAGAGAGTACCAATGTATGATGCAATTTTTTTTTAAAAGATTTTATTTATTTGAGCGAGTAAGCAAGAGAGAGAGCACGAGCAGGGGGAGGAGCAGAGGGAGAAGCAGACTCCCCGCTGAGCAGGGAGCCTGACACAGGGTTCAATCCTGGGACTCTAGTATCATGACCTGAGCCAAAGGCAGACGCTTAACTGACTGAGCCACCCAGGTGCCCCTGTATGATGAAATTTTTAAAACTCAATAAACCACACACACCCAGGAAAGGTCAGGAAAGAATAAAAAAGGATAAAGCAGAAAAAATAGAAAACACAAAATAGGTTACTATTACATAGCAAAATAATCACTACAAATATAATTGGACTAAATTTACCAATTAAAAGACAGGGATTCTTAAAAGTTTTTAAATCAACACATGTCCTATTTATTTACAAATAATATGCCTAAAATATAGACCATAAAAAAGTTGGAGAAAAAGAATAAAAAACCTCTCATCAGGCAAGGGGCGCCTGGGTGGCTCAGTCGTTAAGCGTCTGCCTTCAGCTCAGGTCATGATCTCAGGGTCCTGGGATCGAGCCCCACATCAGGCTCCCTGCTGGGTGGGAAGCCTGCTTCTCCCTATCCCACTCCCCCTGCCTGTGTTCCTGCTCTCGCTAACCCTCTCTCTGTAAAAAAAAAAAAAAAAAAAGTCACAGTGTGGTATCACTTCACACCTATTAGTATGGCTATTATCAAAAAACAAAAGATAACAAGTGTGGGTGAGGATATGGAGAAATTGAAACCCTGTGCACAGGTGATAGGAATGTAAAATGGTGTGGTTACCATGAAAAATAGTATGGAGTTTCCTTAAAAAAATTAAAAATAGAACTATCTGATCCAAGCAATCTGACTTCTGAGTATATTCCCAAAAGAACTGAAATCAGGATCTCAAAGAGATTTGCACTCCCATGTTCACTGCAGCACTACTCACAATAGCCAAGATGTGAAAAACAACCTAAATGCACAATGAAGGATGAATGGATAAAGAAAATATGATATACACATACAATGAAATATTATTCAATCTTTAAAAAATTCCGAAGTCCTGCTATACAATACAACATGGATGAACCCTGAGGACATTATGCTAAATGAAATAAGCCAGTCACATAGGGACAGATATTGCATGATACCACTTATATAAGGTATATAAACTAGCCAAACACATAGAAACAGAGAGTAGCCAAAAGCTAGGGAGAAAGGAAACTGGGAAGTTGCTGTTGGGTGGGTATAAAGATTCAGTTAAACCTCATGATTAAGTTCTAGAGGTCTGTATTACAACAGTGTACTGATAGTTAAGAATATTGTATTGCACAGTTAATATTTGTTAAGAGGGGTAGATCTCAATGTTAAGTGTTATGTTGTTGTTTTTTTTTAAGATTTTATTTATTTATTTATTTGACAGAGAGAGAGAGCAAGCACAAGCAGGGGGAGCGGGAGAGGGAGAGGGAGAAGCAGGCTTCCCCACTGAGCAGGGAGCCTGATGCGGGACTTGATCCCAGGACCCTGGGATCATGACGTGAGCTGAAGGCAGACGCTTAACCATCTGAGCCACCCAGGCGCCCTCAATGTTAAGTGTTCTTACCACAGTTAAAAAAAAATTTTTTAAAGAAGAAAGTAAGAAAAAAGAAAAAGATAAAAGAAATTCCATAGGAGATAAGTTTCGCTGGGAGCTCTGGAATCATGAGCATTCAGTCTCCAGGACTGTACCATCCTTTTTGATCAAAGGAATCCATGACAGTGGACGTGCCTTATGGCGCATTTCATCATCGGTACCTTTGGCCTCCAGATCTGAAATGATGAATGACTTTACTATTTTGAAAGGAACAATATGTGGATTTTCTTAGGACATAAAGAAGAAAACTAGTAACAAAAAAAATAATAATAAAGGAGGTATTAACAAATCCACCATCACACAGAGAATTCCAACAGACCTTCCTCAGTAATTGAAAGATGAGGCAGACAAAAAATAAGAAACAATAAGTCCATACTTCTATAAATAAATGAACTGAAAGAGTTACGAGGAATGAGATACTTGCATAGTTTCAAAGTACTTCTCCCTAAAATACTTATTACTTACAATGTGAAAAAAAGAATTAAGCGTACTGAGAGAAACCTGGAAGACACCACTTAAATCGAGTGATCAAAGTGTATATCACCATAATGGTACATATCAAAATTGTGTGCTGCCTGAGAGAATTCAGTGAGAACACATCACTACTGTGATACTCTTACTGAGAGGCAAAACCCACTTCTAATCATGAAGAAATAGCAGACCAATTCAAAACTGACATTCTACATATAACTGGACTGCAGTTTTCAAATCTGTAAAGATCATGAAAGGAAAGACTGAAGAATTGTTCCACACTGAAGGAAACTAACAACATGACAACTAAATGCAATGACAAAGACACTAAGTGATTCTGAACGGATCTCTGCTATAAAGGGTGCTGTTGGGACAACTGCTCAAACTTAAATGGGGTCTGAGCATTAGATGGCAGTAACATCAATGTACATTTCCTGATTATGATGACTGTAGAATCGTTACACAAGAGAATGTCCTTCGTTTGTTGTATTCAGGGGTGATGGGGCATCATGTTGCCAACTCATTCTCATGTTCACCAGAAAAGTTCTTTCGTACTTTCTTGCAAATTTTCTATAAGTATAAGACTGTTAAAAAAATACATATCATAACGACAAGATGTACTAAGCACTCACAGAACTGATGACTGCAATCTTAAATATATATTTCTCTGAAAGAGAAAAATATGGGATATTCCTAACTCATTTTATGGATCTTGAAATCAAATCAAGGACAGTATGAGACTTAAAAATTAAATCTCACTGACAAACATAGAAATGAAGCTTCTAAACAAAATATTAGCAAACTGCATCTGGTAATTCACAAGAAAAATAATCATTTCAGGAATTCAAGGATGGCTTAACATTAGAAAATACATTAAGAGCAAAAAACCATGACTGATTCAATAGATATAGACCAAGCATTTAATAAAACCTAAAACCTAACAACCATTCCTGGTTTAAAAAAAAAAAAAAATCTTAGAAACAAAAGAAAATTTCCTTAACTTGGTAAAAAGAGTATTTATCAAAACCCAATAGTAAATATCATACTTATTGGAAAACCATAAGAAGCATTCCCTTAAAATCAAGAACACAACCATGATCTGCTTTCATTGCTTCTATTCCATGATGTTCTACCAGTGTCATTAAGACAAGTAAAACAAATAAGAGGAAGATCAGAATGGAAGAAACAAACTGCCATTTTTCACAAATGACATTATTATCTACATGGAAAATCTAAGAATCTGTAATTAAATCATTAGAATTAAGAAGAGAGGTAGATATGGTTGGATATAATATCAATACACAAAAATACTTTTTTATACAGCAGCAGGAAATAGTAATTTTTTAAAAGATGTTACTAGGGGCGCCTGGGTGGCTCAGTCGGTTAAGCGGCTGCCTTCAGCTCAGGTCATGATCCCAGGGTCCTGGGATCGAGCCCCGTATTGAGCTCTCTGCTCAGCGGGGAGCCTGCTTCTCCCTCTCCCACTCCCCCTGCTTGTGTTCCCTCTCTCGCTGTCTCTCTCTGTCAAATAAATGAAATCTTTAAAAAAAAAAAAAAGATGTTACTAAACAACAAAATATTTTAACAATAGCAAGTGTAAGAAGAGCAAAGTAAAATTATCAGTTTATTGAGATATCAAGGCTTACTAGACTGAAAGCAGTAAAGAAGGTATTATGCTACCAGTGCAGAAATAGTCCAACAGATGAATGGAACAAATTAAAACAGCTAGAAACAAGCTGCCATATAAGTGGACATTTGACATAAGAGATGGGGAGAAAAAAGATGGAATTGCTGATTCATGGTAAAACAATGGAGTACAGAATAAACGCTGTTGTCATTACCTATCCATATGCAAAAAAAAAAGATCCATACTTTGTATCATATGCAAAAATTAAAGGTAAAGGTTAGCAATCTAAATGTTAAAAAGCAAAATTTCAACCTTTGAAAGGAAAATATATCTTTTTACCTCAAAGTGGGAAAGACACAAAAAGCACGTATCATAAAGGAAAGATGATAAATTCAGCTACGTTAGAATGTACAACTTTTGTTCATCAAGTCATCAAAAAGAGTGAAAAGGCATCCCATTGCCTGGGTAAAAATATTTGCAAAGCATATAACCAGCAAAGCATTTGTATCCAGTATACATAAAGAACCTCTACAGTCAATGAGAGAAACACTAATAGGCGTAAGTAAGGCATAAAGGCAAAAGATTTGAATAGGCACTTCTTAGGAAAACAAATCTAAGCAGCCAGTAAACATCAAAAAGATGTTTCATCTCAGTAGTAATCAAGAAAATGAAACAACACATTCCATCATTTTTATATCTATCTACTCTTAGTATTTGAATAATTTACGAAGATATAGTAAAATAAGAACAAATTAAGAATCATTATAGAACTTGTTCTCTTATTTCTACGAGTGTTTTTATGATCTTGTCTAGGTTATATGAAAAGTTATCTGCAAAATTAGGTTTTTTAAACACTATTCAAATAAAGAGAACATAGAGAAAAATACATCTATTTTTTTCACCATAAATACAGAATTCTGCCCTAAGATGTGGAAATAGATCTAGAGAGCCAGATTAATAATAAACCCAACATTCTAACTGTACCACTGGATATACACTTTTTGAGTCTTAATTTGAATAGTATACTAATTGCACTAATATTTTCAGCAATGCCAAATGACATGATCATTACAAAGTCTTTTTAAGGTAACCGTTGCAAAACTAAAATTCTCTCACTTAGTTCTTTTCTATCGTTCCTTCTTTGTGTCCTATTTCCAATATAGCTTCCACTGCAGCTGTATTTAAAAAAGAAAATTCACAAGTGATAAGCTAAAGTACAATTTAATTTTGTTTCATTTATTTTATTTACCTTTTTAACTACTGCACTCAGAAAAAGACTTGAAGAGTTGAAATTAGCTTAAAAAGTTAAGTAAAATAACAGTACCTCACAATGCTGGCGAGAGGCTTGAATTTCACATTCATATTTGTTCTTTACAGATTCTAAGCAGAGCTCTCTATAGATTCCTGCAACCAAACACAATCACTCTGATTATGTTAGCAGTAATGAGATTCATTATCACTTCCTCACAGGAATTCTGTCCAACTGTTTTTATAAGATGAATCAGGAAGAAACTGACAAATGATTTTAGCTTAATCTTTAAAAACAAAAAGGCTCAGTTAAAATATATATCAAAGCAGACTGGAGAACTAGAATTTAAGAACTAGGAAGAAACTGCACTGCAAATTTTAGTTCTTACTGCATTCTTTTAAAGAACCTCCTACAAGTGTTTGATAGAGAATGATCAAAATGAAAATAAAACTCCTTTCCTGTGAAAAATAATCTCTTAGGACTCATAATGGAAATAGTCAATAAACTCTGGTTTCATTAATCATATCTTCTCAAAGTAATAAGTAATAACCAACAAAACCACTATTTTTTAACTATTATTTATTTTCAGAGTCCAAAGATTCCAAGAAGTTTAAATGTATAAACCGGTAACAACAAAATGCATAAACTGATATGTTTGAGTGCTCCTGACAGAGCTTTATCTAGAGAATGGATGCTCAAGAGAGGTTACTTAGAGCTACCAAGACAAAAGTATAAAATAGGCAACATGGCTGTGCAAATACACCATCAAAAAATAGCAAACACAGAGCCTTAGATATATACCAAACTCAACGCCATAGTTGACCCTAGAAATGTAATTCTTTCTTATGTAGTAAAGGCATGGGACAGATATCTAGAACTAGGCCATTAGCAACACATTCACACATACACACTATTCTTTGTACAATCAAAAAGTAAATGAGGCCACACAGTAGAAAAGTGAATAAGTGACTCAAGTAATATTTCCTAAACATCCAGTAAGTCTCACTTAGTCCTTTTAGAATGTCAAAGAAAATTAAGGACTTGTTTCCTTTTTCAGGGTGTGCTAATAAGCCAATATGCAAAGACAGCAAGTATCACATCATCTACATATTTAATATTAAGCATTCGAGAATAAAATTTGGCTTAAGGTAGATTTAGTACAAAAAGAACTTACAATGAACAATGCCTTAGACATTACATAATAGGTGCAGGAACATCAGTGTCCCCCAAAAAGAAAAAAACCAGCATCTCCATTAGTTAAAATTCAGTTTTAGTCTAACTATGAAAAATCATAAGTCATCTTCAAATAGATATATCCCTTGTCATCAGTGCTAGGACACAATTCTGAGGCTGGATCCCAATTACAAACCAAAGACTGAGTACTTAAATTGAATCTCAATTTATCTAATAAGAAATTAAACTGAAATAGTAACAGTTGCTCTTAATAAAAGCATCATGTTTCTAATTGTTTTACATGTGGAAGTATCTTCTCAACAACACTGTGAGCAATCTTAGGACTTTTTTTTGATCCCCCCACAGCAACAGAGGAAAGCAAGAGGCATTGAATTAATAATTGTGGGCTGATTGAGTGAAATACTCTGCTCACTGTAAATTTGTGATTTCATTAACAAGAAACACTCACTTGACAAATACCTTTCAAATCTAGTGAAGAGTTCATATTCTACTATATGGAAAAGATGTTTCACTTTCCTACCTGCTACCTTTGTACGAATTTGCATATTTTCTTGTAAAGTTGCCAGTGGTTCCAAATATTCTGGTGCTTTTCCAGCTATGACTTCTTGTAGTTTTGCATCCACCTGACTTAATCGTTCTTTATAAAGTCTTAACAAAGCAAAAGTTAAAATATTAATTTTAAAAGCCCAGCAAAGGCTAACAATTTACCATTTCTATACATTCTCTCTTCCTAATATCATTCATATTCTAATAACCTACCAAATGTATTTTTCCTTAATCTCAAGTGAAAAACTCAGTTACATTATTTGACTTTATGCATGTAATCACAAAGTAGATATTTTTCTTTTTTTTTTTAGATACATCATTCTTTAATGATTAATTCACAGTACAAAAAATACAACTAATGCCAGAGCGTTGGTGGTATAGTGGTTAGCATAGCTGCCTTCCAAAAAATACAACTAAGATACTACTTTTTTTGCACTCCTAGATTTTTGGTTTTGTTTTAACTGCAGAATAAATCAATTCTAGGAGAAAAGGTCATTTAAACACTGAGCTTAAAAGAAACAAAGAAATCATTTTGAATAATTACTGGTCGTCAAAATAAGTAATTCCCTGGCTTCTCTCCATCTTTCCTGAAAAGGAGTGTGTGTTATATTCGGCCTACATGGTTTTTACAAAGAGGAAATAGAGTGATGGAGGTAAAAACCAATGGCTACTGAACTTGTGATCTAGCATTACCAGTTTGTCTGGACTGCAAATGAAGAAACTATAACAAAAGCAGTTGCTCGGTGGATGGGAAAATGAAAAATGGGGTAGGAGACCCCTGTTGCTGTATTTATGAATGTACATACAACTACTCTAATTTGCCAGCTGTCACACCAGTAACTTTACCTTGATTATCAATGACTGAGTACTTGAGACAACGCATTGTTTATTTTTGGCAATAATCCTGCAGGATAGCACACTTTTTAACAGGAAGATGTTTACATTGTCATTCTTTATGAAAGGCACTTTTAATCCTGGCTTTGTGGCATTTTAAAGATATCCTAAAACTTTCAAAGCAGATTAACAATTTAAGATCACTGGGGCGTTTGAGTGGCTCACTCAGTAAAGCATCCTACTCTTGATTTCCACTCAGGTCATCATGATCTCAGGTCATGAGATTGAGCTCCGTACAGAGCATGGAGCCTGCTTAAGGTTCTCTCTCTCCTTCTCCCTATCCCCTGCTTGTGCGCGTGCACTCTCTCTCTCAAAACAAAACACAATTTAAGATCATTTCGTAAACTCTTTTTTTGCCATTCATTACTTTCTCATAGGTGAAGAATGTGTCATAAGGAAGGCATGTAGTAACTGCTAAAAGAAACCACTGATTCTGGGATGCCTGGGTGGCTCAGTCAGTTAAGCGTCTGCCTTCGGCTCAGGTCATGATCCCAGGGTTCTGGAATCGAGCCCCGCGTCGGGCTCCCTGCTCAGTGGGGAGCCTGCTTCTCCCTCTCCTCCCGGCTTGTGCTCTCTCTCTCTATCTCTGTCACTATCTGTCTCTCTCTCTCTCTCAATTTTTTTTTAATAAAAAAAAAAAGAAACCACTGATTATGCTTGTAGGTGTTACTATAACTAGCAGTTGGCTTTTGAAAATATTACAGTACCTGGCTTTCATATAAAATTCTCCTCTTTCCTCTTGAAAATATAAACCAATACAATTAGGACAATTAGGGAGGAGGATGGGGATGGGTTAAATAGGTGATGGGGATTAAGGTGTGCATTTGTGATGAGCACCAGTGACGAATGGAATTGTTGAATCACTATATTGTACATCTGAAATTAATATAACACTGTACATAACTGGAATTAAAATAGAAACTTTAAAAAAAAACAAGATAATCAATCTTGGTGCTTATAATAATTATAATTAGCATAAAGATTTATATGATGATTCTGAAGGAATTGAGCAAGTTTGGGTGTTAATACAATAAATTTTTTTTTAAACAAAAATGAAAAATTATCTGAGTTAACTGCCAATAATACATTATCATACCTGGGTTAAATTTTTCTAAAACTCAAGATACAATGATAAACGAATGTGTAAAGTCAGAAAACTACAACATGATACTTATAGTTTTTGAAATCATAAATACAACTTTAGGCAATATGCTAAAAATTTTATGAAAATGATGACCGAACCTGAAAAACATCAAACTTAAAATATTGATAAGGTATCCCTAATAGGTGAACAGCAGCTTGAATGAACAGGATATGTGAATTAACAACATTCAATTAACTACCCTTTTAAAAGAATAGATTCCTCAAAATCAGTATCATTTCAACAACCTTGGAATTCAGATACAAACTCATCAAAGGCAAGAATCATGAGTTCCTCACCAGCAACCACAATACTATTCACAGAGTAGAATCCCAATTCATGTTTATTGGCTACAGACATTGAAATAAATGGAAACTTAGGTGGTGTAAGTTCCTCTATCTTTTTAAGGAGGTAGAAGAAACTTCCACTAGTATACAAACTGCAAATGGTGTATTTTTACCCTATGAAAGGAGTGCTGTTATGCCCTATGGTGCTAGAACAGGAGAAGCAGGATAACTTCTTGTTGTTGTTAAAGCAGGATAACTTCTTGTTTTTTATTATTATTATTATTATTGTTATATTTCCCACCTCTTCTAAAGAGGATTTGAGACAGCTTACAGAGATATACAGTACAACAGAATAAAAATAGCAATGAGGCAAGTGGGGCAGATGAAAAGATAATTATAAACCTGGTGCAAAGATTAATTATTTCTAAAACATATTTCTGAATACCAATTCCTTGAGAAATAATCCTATTAATAGTGGTAATGGGTCTACTTTTAATACTTCCTGAGATGAATGAGGCTGGTGGGGGGACCTGGCTTGTGGTCATAATGAGCCATGAAAAAGCAAAAATCAAGGCAACTGCCAACCCCATGATGAACAAGATTAGGCTTAACGAGTGACTAGCTGCAAAGTGTTCCTTGGTAATATCTTATACTAGAACTATACAGTAATTTTCATTTCTTGGGAAACCATAAAATATACTTTAAAAGCTCAATAGGCATATCTTAATTAATTGTATGAGAATTATTCCTTCATGGCTTACCTGTACTAAAATACAAAAGCACAAATTTGCTTCCTCTTTTTCAGAATGATCCTGGATGAACTCTCCACGCTGCCCAAATAATGGATCCTTTGGGGATCCAAACTAATTTTAATTTAAAATTAATAATGTACATCTTTAGAATAAAAAAAAAATGATACCATGTTTTTTAAAGCCAAAATTTTAAACTTTGGATTATTTATATTAATTTGTTGCACTAGCTTGAAACATTTATATATTCACCTCTCATATCAATGAAAGTTAAAACCAGAAGTGGCATAAACAGGATTCATTTAGTAAACAAATCTGTCCCCTTTTAGTCTAGCAATTCCATATATTAAACATGTCTTCATCTCTTCCTTGGGCCTCTCTAGGGAAGAAGTAGGAGAACAGAATAAGCAGCAAAATTATGAAGAATTTATGAAGAGCCAGCTTCTGAATAAATTAGGGTGTCCATACTTTCAGAAGTTTCTTTCATTTACAATTCTTAATATGTAGCTATGCCCCATGACCTTGCCAGCAAGATTCAAAGTAAAAGCTCACCTTTAAGATTTTTTTTTTATCTGCATCTGCATCTATTCTGTTTTCTCAAATCACTGGGGCCCATTCTTGTGTAAGCAGCTGCTCATAAGAGTTCGGGTTTTATGAAGAGGGGGAGAAAAGAGTATCTAATAAGCACCCACTATGTGCCAGCCAAAACTAAGAATTTCACATACTGCTCATACAATCCCTACGGTTAATAATAAAAAAGCTATTATTATACCTTTTTAATCTGTGAAGAAGGCCTGGATTCAGAGCCTATGCTTTTTCTACTCCACTATATTTCCTCCAAAGTAATGTGCCTTAGTGGAAGGAACGCCATAGTACTAGGAGGCAGAAGGCCTGGCTTAGTTTATCACTTCCAGATGAACTATGGGCAAATCACTTCACTCCTCTGAGCATCAATTTTCTCACAGGTAAAATGGAGATAAGGTTATCTTCCAACCTTACAGAGCTGCTGCAAGAAGCAAACTAAATAATGTGAAAACATGTATGTACTATCCAATGTTGATATAAACAAAAATCACTATGCCATTTTTGGGAAATATTTTCTTACTCTAAAATTTTAAAAAATGCTATCTTTACCCAGTTACTTAACAAAGAAATGAATGAAGCAGATTAGAACCAAGGGTGCAACAAGCCAGGGAAAACATTTTAATTACCAACATCCATATAGAAATGTTTTTATACCCCCCAAAAAACCTGCCTCAAAACCCTTAGTTGAGTTAATGAGGTCTTCAGCAGGCAAACCACAGTTGAAGCCTCTTTCAGATCAGTCAGTCCCATAAAATACAAAAAGGAAAATACTTCAGAATGAATATAATGTCTCTTGTGCTAATATACATGTGACATGATTGAGATTCAGTGACAATGACCTTCTGACATTACTACTTACTGATCCTTGAGATCGGTAAACTGTTTTTCTAGATTGGACATTTCATCTAAACATTCCATTCTTCTTCTTTCACAGTCTTCATCATCCATTTCTGTTAATAAAAGGCAAAGAGCAAAGAAAAAATTAATTTTATGTTCCAAGTTACCTGAATGTTAATTAAAATGGTAAAAAACAAAACAAAACAAAAAATACACACCAAACTATAATATGAAGTTAGATATGCAAGACCTATATTAAGCCTTAAGAAAAAATAAACATTTACCCAAAGTAACTTCCACTGCAGATTTTAACGTAAAATACAAATGAGAATTAAAGCTATAGCAATCTCTAGACCTTATTTTTATTCATTTTTAAATCATCTTAAAGGGCTGACATCAAACTATACTATATGAAGTAATTAATCCACTTTTGGTTTATTTTTCATCAACTCAACAGAACTTAAGCACTAAAATGATTATGTCCATTAAAGGACATTGCTCAAAAACACTTTTGGAATTCTTATTTCAGAACTGCTTACATGACTAATTTGCCAGTCACATAAAGAAGAAAACTAATCTCATTGTGTTTTCCACAAGATATCTTGGTCTCCTACTCATATTCTCATTATTCCCTCTCCCCCAAATTACTGTCAGTAAGTGAGAAAAAGGAAAATGAAGAGAAAAACAAGCAAACTTTTGAAGGAAAGCAACTGTTAATTACCAGCTCTCTCCTATTTTCCATATCTTCTATTTTTACATCACATATATTCAACACTTCAGATTAAGTGAAGCACAAGATGATCTGCATCTTGATCTGCATCAAATAAAGGTCAAACTATGAGAAAGAGTTAAATTATGTTCAGTTATTTTCATACAGCAAGGAACTATAGGGTTCATTTTTTTTTTAACTTTCCCAAAACAGATTAAAATTATTTCTGGCTCTTAATAGCTTAGTTTTTGGCTATTTAAAACTTGGTCCCTCAAGATGACTCACTTCCCAGTATCTCTGGATAGTACAGTGTTTTGTTTTATTTTGTTTTGTAGCTTTAGGACCTGCTCAGTACCGAGGTTTGAGAAGAATAAAACTGTGGAAGTTTAACATGAAAGACATATGGCAGAAAAGAAATGCTTTCACAAGAAGCAAAACTGCGTAATTTATTTAAATAATGTCTTTGCGTTTAAAAAACTTGACTTTTGTAGTTCAAATTATTATTACCTTCTTCAAAATTAAGTTGTCCATTATTTTCTGGGATGGAATAAAAATCAGTGAAAAATCACAAAAGTCAGCATAAAAATTAACAAATTGATGTCATTTTGTGAGATCCTAGCTCCCATCAAAAAAACAACACTTGAAGAGCAAGCGTTTTACAAATCTAGAAAATATATTCACATACAGCCTAGATGTTCTTTCTCTGTATTGCTCACTTACGAAATCTCACCTGCTTTCATGGCTAGGCAGATGACTTCCAAGTTATGCTTCCTATCCCAGGCAGGTTCCAATGCCACATTTCCATCTGTCAGTTGACACCCTGACTTAAATATACCACCATCACCTCAAAAGCAACATGTCTGAAATATTCTAACTTCCATCTTCATCTCAAATCTTTCACTTTTCTATTTCTATTCAGGCTATTTCCATTCTCTTTGTATCTGGGGTTTTCCTCTTACCTTCACTCCTAAACTTGCATACATCAATCTTGTTTTGTGCTTTTTTAAAATCTTTCACATCTATACCTTCTTTTCCTTTTCTAGCTCAAATCCTTCTCCCAACAAAACTGGTTTCTCACTCTTTTGAATAAGCCTAAACTCTAGCCTTTGCTTTTCTTATATTCCTCCCAATCCAACATACCACCCCAATCCAAATTCTAGCCATTCTTCAAGATAATTAAAATAATCCCACCTTTTTCAACTAGCCTTTGCTGGCCACCCTATTCTGAAAAGATTTCCTCTGTCTCTGAAATCCTATAGCATTGTTTACAGTTAAGTATTCATTTGGTAGTTTACTCAAGTACTGATTTATGACAGCTGTTTGAGATCAGATCATAACTATTTATTTATACCTCACACTGACTGGTGCCCAGTGCAGCTCAAGAAAATCACTCATAAATGCCTATTTGGGGATGGCTAATTTATTGATTGAAATTACATACTTCCATGAAGGTTTGCTTTGAAAGAGAAACCTGAAAAAGAGTGTATCAGGGCAATAACAGACTGTCATCAAATCCTTGCTTTACATGGCCAAAATCAGGCCAAGACAAAGAAGTTTAAGTTTCATCCTCATCATATGGAAAAAAAGAAAAAGAATCCAGGCAATCACATATTCCATTTCTTTTTTAAATAACCATCCTAAAAGTTTGCAGAATTGACCTATGATGTTAATCTGCCCTCCAACCCCAAAAACCTGAAAGAGCCCAAAATTAGAAAAGATCACAGGGAAGAAAAGATTCGGAAAATTTCAGAGCTGCCCCAAATCAGCCAATTTATATGCATATGAAGATCCAAAATCACCCCTGATGTTGCGCTCTTCTCAGTCTTGCAAAGTTCAGAGAGATACTGTAAATGGGACAGCTCCAAGTCAGCCCCCGCAGGAGCGCTGATCTCAAGTGCTGACTGACAGGCTGACTTGGAAACTGAGATTAACAAATTCTAAACCAGCCAAGAGCCGGCACAAATCTAACCTCGGCCCTGACAACCCACCCATGTTGAGAGGGGTTGGAAAGATAAAAATAAGGAAAGAAGTCATTGGTCTGGGGCTAAGAGTTATTTCCGAGGTCTCCTAAACAAGTTGGGGCATTCCCGGCTTTGGTCCCCAGCCCCGGGCACTGCCCGGAGGTCCCCAGGGCGGGTCCGACGGCGAGCAGGACCGCGCGGCGTCCCGGAGCTGGGCGAGCCCAGGCCCGCGCCGGGTCCCGCCCCGCCAGCAGGGACCCGCCTGGAGCCAGGCAGCGCCCCACGACGAGTCCGGGTGCTGCCGAGGGCCGGGAGCCAGTCTCCGCCCCTTTCCTCTCTTCCCCGCCCCGCACTCCCAGCAGGACGCAGCTGCCCGGCGTGCGGAGAGCGGCCTGGCGTGCGCCCGGCGCGAGGACTCAGGGTCCCGGCCCCGGTGGGTTGCACACCTGAGCTATCTCCATCCTCGGAGACCGAGGAGCTTTCCGTGTCTTCGTCCTCTGAGCTGCTCCCCTCGTTTTCGGCGTAGTCCACCTCCATCTCATCGTGATGGTTCGTTTCCTTCTTATCCCCTCGGGAATGGACTGGCATTTTCCAGCCGCGCCGTCGCTTCCCACTCCCGGCGCCCAGCCCAGCCACCGCCGCTTCAATGAAGGGCGCGCCGAACGCCCCGACCCACCCAGCGGCCGAGCGCGTTCTGAACCCCTCAGCTCCTCCCCGCCCCCGGCCCGAGCCTCACAACCTAACCCGCAGGCTCTGCGCTGAGAGCTCTGCCATTGGTGGAGGCAGTCCTACGAGCCGGGGGGCTGGGGCTTGCCCTGCTCGGGTATGGTTGGTTGCCCGTAATTACGGCGCGGCCTTGCAATGTGTATCGGGAGTCGTAGTCCTTACTGCTCAGACCTGCAGGGGCTGCCGCCTTCCAGGCTTTGACAGCCCTGTTCATTTCTTGCTTGTGGACTTCAAGTCCCACAAGGCACAAAACCTGACAGACTCGATCGCAGTTTATAAACTAAACAGAAACAGATTGTGTGAATTTGGTCTGTATTTATTCTTTTCCCGCCAAATGATTGTCCGAGCTCCCTGGCTATCCAAGATGTTACTGTCAGATATGAAAACGTCTTTTGCCTGAGGGTTTTCCTCCTCGATGAGCCTGGAGGAACTGGAGAAACTTCTACCTAAGCACCTTTATTATACCACTAATAAGCTATTATATTTAATTAATAACTGCGGACGATAACTTGCACTTTCTATGTTGCAGAAAAATCTTTAAGTCGTTCTTGAAACATTTGCAACCAATAATATAGAGGGGAAGGAAGTTTTATCTTGGCGTTTTCATCTAGTATTTTTTGCATTCATTTTTTATTACAGACAGACTGAAGATGCCGCCAGGCTTAATTTAACTTCAACTTTCTTTCTTTCTTTCTTTTTAAGATTTTATTTATTTATTTTTGCGAGAGCGAGCACGAGCGGGGGGGAGGGGCAGAAGGAGAAGCAGAGTCCTTGCTGAGCAGGGAGCCTATAGGGGACTCCATCCCAGAACCCAGGGATCATGACTTGAGCCAAAGGCAGACATAGACTGAGCCACCCGGGTGCCCTTAACTTCAGTTTTCGATGAAAAATACATATTTGACTCAATGAAATGTTAGATTTTCTCAATGATAGGTAAAATAGACAAGAAGACTCAGTAAGTATCATAATACATTATAACTCATATTGACTACTTCTACCCTGTATCAGATACCTTGGTAAGCTCTTTACATGAGTCATAATGAGTTTAATTCTCAATTTAATAGCTCTGAGGTAGGTACTATTATTATCCCCATTTTACAGATAAGGAAACTTAATTTGCAGACAAATCTAAAAACTGTATTTTAGCCACTCTTTAGAAGGCAGAGCTTCTTCTTGAAGTGGCAGTTTGCTATTAAAATATTTCATAGAATATTGTGGATTGTACAGCATTTATTTCTCCAACAAGGTCCAAAGACATTTCAAGGAGAATGGTAAGGGTATCAAGGCATAATTGCATTAAAGTTAGATTTAGAATTTAATGACAGAAACCATTTCAAGTTCTACCCATTTCTACAGGGTTAAATCCAAATTAAGGGGCTTTTATTATCTAGTGTCAGCCTATTTCTCTTCTTACTATGTTCTCCAAAACTGAAGTCTTCAGTTGCTAAACACACAAAACTGTTTCCCATTCCAATGTCTTTGCACACCTTGTTCTCTCTGCAATCCTCTTCTACTTTTTTCTTTTTCAAAGCCACTTTCTTGACAACATGCATCACCAACCCAGCGCCTCCACCATTCAGTAGGCACTGGTGTTCCTTCAGACTGCTGCTGTATTTTGTACTCTGCAACTTTGTATTTGTTTTCTATCATACTGTATTGTGAATTTTTTAGCGGCTGCATCTCACCTATTGGATTGTGAGTTCCTTGAGAACAGACACTGTCTTAGTCTGGGATGAAATTTCAAAGGCATACAGTAAAGGCAGGTAAAGTTAAAAGATAGCTGGAAGGGTGCTAGTACATACATGCACATTATGTAAGTGGTGTGGACTAAAAGGGGCAGCTGTTTTAGCTCCAGCCAATTGTTATTATATCAGAATTCTGGCTTAGATGCTGGACCTTCCAATTTTTGAGAGAGACTAGGTATTTAGATCTCTATGTGAACTATCCAGAATTGTAAACATTTTCTCAGGTGTGTTTGTTTTTGTTGTTGGTGGTGATGGTTTGGTTTGGTTTGGTTTGGTTTGGTTTGGTTTCTTAAACCCCAGACCAAACAAAAACAGCTGTGGGTAAAATCCCTGGCCTGACTGGCTGAGGAAGTAGAGCAGGAAACTATTGATCTTGGGGTTGTGAGTTCGAGCCCCATGTCGGGTGTAGAGATAACTTTAAAAAATAAAATCTTAAAAAAAAATCCCTGGCCTCTGTTCATCTCTGTTCTATCAGCAGCTAGGAGAGTGTGTGTTAAATAGAAACAATAGCTTAGATTTCTGGTCACTCTTTCCATGCATTAATTCATTTAATCGTTGTAACAACTTTATGAAGGAGATACAGTTATGCCTTCCATCTTGTAGAGGAGGGAACTGAGGCACAGAGCAGTTAGATTATGTGGCCAATGTCACACAGCTAATAAGTAGCAGACTTACAGTTTGAGCTTGGAGAGTTGGCCATCGAGAGCCTGTACTTAACCACCAGCATACAGAGCCCCTCTAGCAGGTGCTTTCTGTTTCTGCTGTTCAAAGAAAAAAACGGAAGTTGGAGAGGGGGCATGGATTCTAGCCCTGGTTCTGCTAGTCACCAACCAATTAAATTTGGCAAACCACATAATCTCTGGTCAGTTGTAAAATGAGAAGGTTGTATTAGGTTATCTTAAAGTTCTCCTCCAGCTCTAAAGTTCTGGTCATTGTTACATTTGTGTTTAAGGCAGACAGAATAATAGGACATTATGCAATTAGAGTTACATGATGGTGTTTTGCTTAAAAGGAGAGTTTCTCTCCCCACTCCCCAAAGAGATTTTAGAAAAGATGTGTAGGGAATATAAGAGGAACTATAAGAAACAAAAATTAATAAGGCTGGACAAGAATATTGTCCATTTAGAAAGGACAAATTAAAGCTAGGAAAGCAGAATGAGGTTTCCTCAATCAAGGCAGTTAAAGAGATAATAATGATATTTTACATTTAGGTAGCAATTTGCCTTTTACATAGGCCTTTACACAATCATTAGATACATCCTAAGTCTCACTTTTCATTAATCCTTTCATACTTATTCATTTATTGTCATCAGCAAAATCCACACTTTCTTCATCCTCCTCTGAACAGACCCTTAACTTCTTGTTCTAAAGGAAACAGGGCTCTCCCCTAAGACCCTGCTTCCTTTGCACCCCTGCTCCAACTGAGCCTTGTCATGGAGTAGATATGCTCTTTGTCCTCCTTGTTCCTTCCGGATGATCTGTCCTCTCTTCTCCCTAAAACCCCCCAGCTTTTCATCAGGATACCAAATAGTATCTCTACTTGTGGCTATCATCTGCATACCCTCAAGGTCAAACCCCACCCCCTCATTTTTTGAAGATTTTAGCTCTTAGCTCATTCTCTCTAATGGAATGCCTGTCATAATTCTTGGTCATTTTAGTATTCAAATAGATAATTTTATACCACTTCATTTCCTATTAGGTTTGCTCTGGTATACAGTAGACATAAAGTAATTTTGACTTTATCCTTCTAGTCTTCCTCCCATATCTTCTTTGGGGTAACTTTTTAAAATCTTTTTATTGTGGGGCACCTGGGTGGTTCAGTCGATTAAGCATCCACCTCTTGATTTCGGCTCAGGTCATGATCTCAGGGTCCGGAGATTGAGCCCTGTGTCAGACTCTGCGCTCAGCACAGACTGCGCTTGTCCCTCTCTCTTCCCCCAGCTGGCAGTCTCTCGCTGTCACTCTCTCTCTCTCTCAAATAAATAAAATCTTTAAAATCTTTTTATTGAATATTTTAATATTACATTATAATTTAAACACATAGTAAGTTATTCAGCATATTATATGTATAACACGGTACCCATCTCTAAGCTCTCTCAAATCTTATATATTACCACATTTGCTCCAGACCCCTCCTCAATCCCAAGTCTCCCCTTCCCTCTCCAAAAGAACCATTATCCTAACTTTGGTGCTTTTGATGGCCATCCACGTGTACATACTATTTTTGTATATGTATGTATCCATAAATAATATATAAGATTATCTAACATGTTTTAAAGTGCTCATATTTTAAAGTAATACACTACACATCGTCCTACAACTTCCTTTTTCCTCATCAATATTGTGGGATTTATCCACTGTGATATGGCTAGCTCCAATCCAGTTATTTTAACCTGCTATAAGGTATTCCATTGACTACATATATTCCATTGAATGAATATTTAAAAATTTATCATTTACCTGTTAATGGACATTTAGGTTGCTTCAAAATTTTTTGTTATTAAAAACAGTTGCCTCAGTGAATATTGCTGTATGTGTCTTTTGGGCCTTATGTGTAAGGATTTCTCTAGGTCACTGGTCTCCACAGTGGGGCGTGGGTATCAGGGAGTATATCCTGGAGGACAGGAAGAAAATATTAAAACTTCCATTTGTATAATTTTCAATTTCATCTTTGTCTGGAATAAAGTAGATGTTCAGATGCAGCTAGAAGTCCTTTTTTTTTTTTTTTACTCTGTTTCACCCTCATGTTCCTTGTGCTTGTTTTTAATCAGGAGATCCTGCCTCCAAGGGGAGGCAAACTTAATTCCAATTGTCACCACATGGTGGAGCTGAGATATCAATGTACAATCCACAAACCTTGTCCCTACTGATTAACCCTGGCCAGATACTGGTAGCTGGAAAAACAAAGGCAGAACACCAGAGGCTACAACTAACAGCTAGTACTCAAATCAAGGTAAACATTTTATTTTTTTATTTATTTTTTAAAAGAATTTATTTATTTATTTATTTATTTATTTATTTATTTATTTGACGGAGAGAGAGAGTACAAGCTGGGGGAAGGGCAGGCAGAGGGAGAGGGAGAAGCAGACTCCCCGCTAAGCAGAGAGCCCCATGCAGAGCTCAATCTCAGGACCCTGGGATCATGACCTGAGCCACAGGCAGATGCTTAACTGACTCAGCTACCCAGGCACCCCCAGGGGAAACATTTTAATCATTCAAACTAAAGGGATTTTAGGGACCTACACTGACAAATAGCAGATACCAAATTATGATTATACCAATTATATGAGACCATGATTTCAACTGCTTAAGAATGAAACCCCCTAGGGCGCCTGGGTGGCTCAGTTGGTTAAGCAACTGCCTTCGGCTCAGGTCATGATCCTGGAGTCCCTGGATCGAGTCCCGCATCAGGCTCCCTGCTCAGCGAGGAGCCTGCTTCTCCCTCTGACCCTCCCCCCTCTCATGTGCTCTCTCTCATTCTCACTCTCTCAAATAAATAAATAAATCTTTAAAAAAAAAAAAAAAGAATGAAACCCCCTAAAGATGCTTGAAATAGCCTGTTCACTGGCATAGGACCCAGTCTTGTATTAATTCTCTATTTGCAGAAATTAATTCTGGGATTAGTTCAAGTATAAATTTGATGACATTTCTGTTAGCCTACTTATGCTATTATTATTATTCCACTGTCTCATGGCTCAAATTATCATGTTCCTTTCTGTGGGCAATATCCAATTTTTTTTAAGTAGAGAAATTTTATTTTTCTCTAAGATTTTTCTCAAGAGTAAATAGTTTATATGCAGTTTTATTTTTATTTTTATTTTATTTTATTTATTTATTTGAGAGATAGAGAGTGAGAGAGAACATGAGAGGAGAGAGGGTCAGAGGGAGAAGAAGACTCCCCGCTGAGCAGGGAGCCAGATGTGGGACTCAATCCAGGCACTCCAGGATCATGACCTGAGCCGAAGGCAGTCGCTTAACCAACTGAGCCACCCAGGCGCCCTGCAGTTTTATTTTTAATCTACACTGTTCCTCTAAAGATAATTTTTCTGTATAAAGTGGGTATCTTTTGTTTTGGTCTCCCCACCATCCATCCCCTTTCTGAGGGAATAGCTTCCCAACTTTCCCTTCAAAAACCCCCTTTGCTCCATTCAGCCCACATGGCTCAGGTGACCAATCAGAATATTCTATTCTCCTAGTTCAGGGATGGACATGTGGACAAACCTAGGCCATGATGGGCATTGCCAGAACTTTTATTGGAGTTATCAGGAAGGAGTTTTGTCCTGTGGAATTAAAAGTTCTATTATGCCTATGAGCTTAAGTTTTCTAGGGCCATTTCTCCTTCCACGTGTGACTGGAACAGGGCAGCAGGGATGGGAACCAACATAGAGGACAAGCAACGCTGAAATAGAAAGATTCGGGCTGACATGACTTAAACGCCTGAATCTGTATGTGTTCAGTGTTAATCCTTAGAGTTTCAGTTACATGAACCAATACATTCCTCTTTTTACTAAAGCTGTTTCGCTTGGTTTTGTTTGGCACATACAGCTGAAAAGTGAACTAAAACAACTAAATTTTTATTTAAAACATGCATGTGTTTTGGATGGAAGCCATGAATATTTTTATTTTTTATTATTTTTTTAAATATTTTATTTATTTATTTGACAGAGAGAGACAGTGAGAGAGGGAACACAAGCAGGCAGAGTGGGAGAGGGAGAAGCAGGCTCCCCGCTGAACAGAGAGCCCAATGCAGGGCTCGATCCCAGGACCCTGGGACCATGACCTGAGCCAAAGGCAGACGCTTAACGACTGAGCCACCCAGGCGCCCCACCATGAATATTTTTAAATATCCCGTTGTAATTTCTTATCTATTCTTGTTAAAAGTCCCCCCTCATATTCATTTATATGTTAACTATCTAATGTACCAGCACTAGGTACTGTGCTGGTTTCAAGAGATTTATTGGTAAACAAAACAGATACAGCCTATGCTTGCATAGAGCTTACAGAAAAGTGGAGGGATAAATATTAAGAATTCACTATACAATTTGAGATATGCTTTCTGTTGGTGTTATGGGAGTATAAAGCATGAAGACCTGATTAAGATGAGGAGTGTCAGGTGAGGCCTCTCTATTTCAGGTAAGACTTGAGAAATGTGTAGGAGTTAGCCCAGCTAGGAGGGAAAGGAGGAATATTATAAGCTGAAGGAATACAGTATGTAAAGTTCTTGATGGAGGAAAGTGCTTAGAGTGTTCATGTTTGAGGAATTAAGAAACCACTGTGGATGGTCATTGGTGTTCAAGGTTGAAAATGGCACGAGGTGAGGTTGGTAAAATAGGCAAAGGCCACACCTCACAGGGCTGGGTAGATTATGGTAAGGGAGTTTTTTTTAAATCAAAATGCAGTGGGCTGCCAGCTGGGAAGTTTGTAGGAAGAGATGATTAGATTCTTGTTAAGATTACATTAATTTTAAGATCAGATCTGAAAAAGATCACTGGGATGCTTAGTGGAAAATGTATTGGATAGGAATAAGGGAAGGAAATAAATCAATCAGATGCTGAGGTAAGATAATAGTGGCTTAGACAGGGCAGAGGCTGTGTGGACAAATTTGAAATAGCTGGGAGGTACAATCAAAACTTAGTAATGAATTAAATGAGAGACAGGATATAGGATATAGTTTACTTATCTCCCTTCTCTTTATTTTTTTGGGGGGGGGGAGGGGAGGGGCAGAGGAGAGAGAGAATCTTAAGCAGGCTCCAAGCCCAGCATGGAGCTCGATCTCACAACCCTGAGATCATGACCTGAGCCACTATAATATTTCTTCTAATGCTTCTTGACTTATGTGTGAATGTTGCCTGTTTTCTCTAAAAATTAAATCATAATCTATGAAATTACAACAGAAAGAGAGTACAAAATACATTGACTTTGGAACTGATGGTTTAAAAGCAGTGATGGTCAAAATGCTTGGTACTTGAGCATAAAGACAGTGGCACCAAAGTGTACTAATATTCTTTGCATTCTTCACTGCTGATTTCACTTACAGACGTCCTTGATGAAGGAGTAAAAATTATTCTTTATGAAATCCCAAGTAGAGAGCACACATCTTTTTAACATTTTCTTTGGCAAAACGGGAAGTAGCATCAAGCACGAAAGCTGCACACTGAAGTGCAGTGGTGGTCTTAAGGAAAAACACCTGTGCAATTGAGTTGTGATCTGACCTAGCAACGTGATTCAAGGAATGGCATTTTTCCTGGAATGAACGGACAAGCTGACATTATTCAGAGTTGAATATCTGGCAAATATTTTCACAAAAATCAAATAAACAAAGTGAGACTGTTCCTTTTAGTAAAACAGTTGGCACTGTTGGTTTCCAAGGATAAAATTCAAGCTTCCAAATGAAATTAGGAATTTAGAAAACTTTTATCCACCGGGGTGAACATAGAATCCAATACTTAAAAGATTTTCCAATGTATGTGATTTTTTAAGAAGATTTATATTGCTTAATGAACTGTTGAACTTCAAATTGATGTTTGAAGTATCTGCATAACTCAGTGCTATTTTCCACATAGTAATTGCATAATATTACAAAATTATGTCTAGGTAGAAAATGCATTTAAAGTGCAAGAGTTTAATGTACAGATACAAAAAGTTTACTGATATGCTTTCATGTTCCACATTGCAGCTAATCTTTAAGAAACTACCACGTGTTGATTTTAGTTTAGTTTTAGTGTATTGTTGACAATTATCTGAAAAATCTATTAAAATAATCCCCTTTTTGGGAACCCTCTTACACCATTGGTGGGAATTCAAGCTGGTGCAGCCACTCTGGAAAACAGTATGGAGGTTCCTCAAAAAGTTGAAAATAGGAGTGCCTGGGTGGCTCAGTCGTTGGGCATCTGCCTTCGGCTCAGGTCATGATCCCAGGGTCCTGGGATCGAGTCCCACACCGGGCTCCCTGCTCAGCGGGAAGCCTACTTCTCCCTCTCCCACTCCCCCTGCTTGTGTTCCCTCTCTCGCTGTGTCTCTCTCTGTCAAATAAATAAATAAAATCTTAAAAAAAAAAAAGTTGAAAATAGAGCTACCCTATGACCCAGCAATTGCACTACTAGGTATTTACCCCAAAGATACAAATGTAGTGATCTGAAGGGGAACCTGCACCCCAGTGTTTATAGCAGCAATGTCCACAATAGCCAGACTATGGAAATGTCCATCGACAGATGAATGGATAAAGAAGATGTGGTATATATATACAATGGAATATTCAGCGATCAAAAAATGAAATCTTGCCGTTTGTGATGACCTGGATGGAACTAGAGTGTATTATGCTAAGTGAAATAAGTCAATCAGAGAAAGACAATTATCATATGATCTCACTCATACGTGGAATTTAAGAAACAAAACAGAGGATCATAGGGGAAGGGAGGAAAAAATAAAAGAAGACAAAATCAGAGATGGAGACTCTTAATTATAGGAAACCAACCAAGGGTTGCTGGGGGGAGGGCTGTAGGGGGATGGGGTAACTGGGTGATGGACATTAAGGAGGGTACGTGATGTAATGAGCACTGGGTATTATATAAGACTGATGAACCACTGACCTCTACTTCTGAAACCAATAATATACTATATGTTAATTAATTGAATTTAAATTAAATAATAATAATATATATTTCCCTTTTCCAATTACATATCTGTATGAGGCCACAAATTTTTCTCATATACTTCCATCAAAAGAATATATGGTATCATAAGTAAGTATCCAACTATCTTCTTTTTTTGAGAGAGAGAGAGAGAGAGGGAGAGAGCAAGCATGAGCAGGGGAGAGGGGTAGCAAGGAACACGGGGAGAACAACAAACAGACTCTGAGCTGAGCAGGGAGCCTGACTCTGGGATTGATCGCAAGACCCTGAGACCATGACCTGGGCCAAAATCAAGAGTCAGATGCAACCGACTGAGCCACCTAGGTACCCCTCCTTGGTTTTAATTTTTAATAATGTAATAGGTTAGCAAAAGCTCCTGGTGGTCCTCAATAATTCTGATCCTGAAACCAAAAGCTCTAAGAACTGCTGGTCTATCTCTTGATCACTTCTTTGTGTTCTTAATTTTCTAACTGCTAACTTCAGATCTTTGCCATTTGTGTTTCATTAGGATTCACTTGGTAAGCAATGCTTCTCTTACTCTTACCATTGCAACACAGGTGGCATTTCAGTCTTCTCATTCACAAGTAATGAAACTAAAACAGATACAATGTCTAACATAATAGAAGTAAATGTACAAGGTTATATAATCAAATGCAACCAACTAAGAAATCAGGATTGCACATAATGATTTCCCTCTGAAGAGTGTGGTATGGAAAAGGCAAACCAAAAAAAATTTTTTTTCTACATTGGAGAAACTTGACAAAAAATACTTCAGCAAGGTGATCAAGGTCAACATTAATAGTGATAACTCATGCTGATAGTATGTACCATTAATATGATGTGATGAAAATGACACTTAGACTCTGTGATCTTTCTCCCTAAAACCCACAACCTTGGTCTAATCATGAGAAAAACATCAGACAAATTTCAATAGAGCATTATCCTTCAATAAACCTGACCATTTCTCCTCAAAACTCTCAAGGTCATCAAAACTGACAAAAATGTGAGAAACTATCACAGCCAAGAGGAGCTTAAGGAGAAAGGATAGCTAAATGTAACAAGGTATCCTGAATAAGATCATGGAATGGAAAATAGATAAAAAATAAGAAAATCTGAATAAACTATGGAATTTAGTTGATAACATATAAGTATTGGTTTATTGACTATAATAAATACTCTAACATAAACTATTAATAGTAGGGAAAACTGTGTGAGAGTTGGACATATGGGAACTCTTCATATCATTGGTTCAATTTTCCTGTAAATTAAAAATTATTAAAAAAAAGTCTAGTGACACACGAAAAAGTGTTCAATATCGCTCGGCATCAGGGAAATCCAAATCAAAACCTCAATGAGATACCACCTCACACCAGTCAGAATGGCTAAAATTAACAAGTCAGGAAATGACAGATGTTGGCGGGGATGCGGAGAAAGGGGAACCCTCCTCCACTGTTGGTGGGAATGCAAGCTGGTGCAGCCACTCTGGAAAACAGTATGGAGGTTCCTCAAAAAGTTGAAAATAGAGCTACCATATGATCCAGCAATTGCACTACTGGGTATTTACCCCAAAGATACAAAAGTAGGGACCCGAAAGGCTACGTGCACCCCGATGTTTATAGCAGCAATGTCCACAATAGCCAAACTGTGGAAAGAGCCAAGATGTCCATCAACAGATGAATGGATAAAGAAGATGTGGTATATATATACAATGGAATATTATGCAGCCATCAAAAGGAATAAGATCTTGCCATTTGCAACGACGTGGATGGAACTGGAGGGTATTATGCTGAGCGAAATAAGTCAAACAGAGAAAGACATGTATCATATGACCTCACTGATATGAGGAATTCTTAATCTCAGGAAACAAACTGAGGGTTGCTGGAGTGGGGGGTGGGGTGGGAGGGATGGGGTGACTGGGTGATGGACACTGGGGAGGGTATGTGCTCTGGTAAGCGCTGTGAACTGTGCAAGACTGTTGAATCTCAGATCTGTACCTCTGAAACAAATAATGCAATATATGTTAAGAAAGAAAAAAAGAAGAAGAAGAATGTAGCAGGAGGGGAAGAATGAAGGGGGGGAAATCGGAGGGGGAGAAGAACCATGAGAGACGATGGACTCTGAAAACAAACTGAGGGTTCTAGAGGGGAGGGGGTTGGGAGGATGGGTTAGCCTGGTGATGGGTATTGAGGAGGGCACGTTCTGCATGGAGCACTGGGTGTTATGCACAAACAATGAATCATGGAACACTATATCTAAAACTAATGATGTAATGTATGGGGATTAACATAACAATAAAAAAAAATTAAAAAAAAAAAAAGAATGCAAAAAAAAAAAAAAAAAAAAAAAGTCTAGTGAGTAAAAAGATCACTGGTTGCCAGGGGTTAGGGGGAGGGGTGAATAGGTGGAGCACAGAGGATTTATAGGGCAGTGAAAACATTCTGTGTGATACTATAACAATAGCACATGTCACTATACATTTGTCCAAACCCATAAAAAGTATATCACCCAAAGTAAAACCTAAGGGAAACTATGGTCTTTGGGTGACAATAATATGTCAATGTAGGTTCATCAGTTGTAACAATGTCCCACTCTGGTGGGAGATGTTGATGATGGGGGACGCTGTGCATGTGTGGGGGCAGGGAATACATGGGACATCTCTGTACCTTCCTTTCAGTTTTGCTGTAAACCTGAAACTGATCTAGTAATGTAACATGTTCGCATTTGGGAGACTGATTTCTTGGGATGTACATGGTTTTAAACTCAAGTTTTAAATTCTAGTTTTCACAAGCCGTATTTCAAAGAGAATTTTCTGGGGTTTTCTTTTCATAATAAATATGTCTCCAGAAGGGAGAACTTATGCTTTCAAAGGATTTTAGTATTTACATCATTGGGAAAAGAAAATCAGGCAGTTATATTGAAATTACACTTACGCCAGTGTGTTTTACAATGGTATTTCCTTTTGGTGCTATGCCAGACATATAACGATTACTAATGATATGTTACATTTTATATTTTCTAAAATTATTTCATTCATTTGCCGTTTACTGAGTGCCTGTGCAAGGAAAGAGGTGGGAACTTAACATCCATTCTTCCATTCAACAAATATTTATTGAGCACATTTTATAATGGGCACTTTGCAAGAAGATTGGGGTACAGCTTTAAACACAAGCTATATGTTCTCTCTCCTGTGGGAGTTTGTAGTCTAGTGGGAGAGCAAATCTTTATAAACAATTACACAAATTGCTCTATTACAAATGTATGAAGGAAAGAAAAAGAATGTTATACAATATGGCAGCCATTATAGAAGTAACTTTCAATACCATTTCTCACCTAATTATCATAACTATGGATGTGGTTTACATATGAGGAAAATGAGGCTCAGAGAGATTAAACTATATGCCACAGATCCCAGAGCAAGTAAATCCTGAAGTGGAATGTCTAATTCAGAGCTATCTAATTCTAAAGATCATGATTGAAAATAGTGTATTATTTCCTGAATTTTACAAAACCCTGAATTGTCCAAAACTGTTACCATGATTTTACAAATGAGAAAACTGATGCTGAGAGGAACTAGAACTGGAACCCAAATCCCTTAAATAATTCACTAATTTTCCCACTCTATTATAGTGCTTCCTCAAAACAAGCATGCTTTGTCCCTTTGATGATACAAACATACAAGTCATGCATGTAGGAACTGAATACATTTTTGTAAACGTTAAAAAAAAAAATGGTAAGACTGTCATTGAAACAAGCTCCTACTGAGCAAAGTATTGTTTTTTAAACATAATTTTGGCAAAATTTCTTACAGCTCTCTTCTTTGCTGAATTAAAAAGAATTTATGGTAATCAAATATTTCATTGTACTTCGGACAGGGCTATTGCTATGGGTGAGAACGTAGGAGGAAAACAGTTCTACAAACAAGCAGCTTCACTTTTCCTGAAATTATTTTATAGAAGTTTCCAAGAACAGTTTTAATTTATAACACCCAGAATTTCACTGATTTTTTTCAGCAAATGCAGATTCTTTGGCTATCCATCAATGTAATAGGACATCTTGAATTTTTCTTTGCAGAGGAAAAACATGCACAACATATCCATGTTTAGGTGGGGTACAAGTAAGGAAAAGAGGCTTAAAAAGAAAAAAAAAAACACAAGTAATAGAAAAGGAAAGCGAGATTAATTTTGTAGAAAACATAAATAGCTCTGCCTAAAGGTCTTCTTGTTGTCAAGCTGTTTGCAGCAGAAAATTGGGATATGATACAGCAAATAGGAAAAAATATATGAAAGACAACATGTAAGTGGTATATGAAAATATCCTTAGTAATAGATTGAAGACAGAATAAATTGCTGTAACTGTAGCCTCCAAGTTTATCTTTCTGCTTGAGTCTCTGATGACCACAATTTATGCTCATTTTCATGGATAAATCATGGAAATTTTTCTTTCCACTTTTTTTCTACTTTTCTTTTTCTTTCCCCTTTCTCTTAGTCTTTGCATCTTTGTTCTTATCTCAACCATATGCAATATTCTGATATTTTAAGACCCTAATAGCAATTTTACATCCATAGTTGAAATAAATCAACATAAAAGATTTAAAAAATTCCGCCTTAAACTCTGAAAAACCCATCCCTATGAATCAAAACCTGCAAAGTAAAGGATTGGCTTTGCTTACATTCTGGCCTGCCCCTGTTAAGCATTGTTTCTCCTTTTTTTGTCCCCCTATCATCTTCTCTGTTCCTCTGGTGACCACCCCCAACCCCAAAACAGGTTACTGTTTCTGAATTGACAGCAGAAACAGCAATTCTGTTATTTACATAAATTCAGTAAATGTTTACTGAGTGCCCGGTGTTGATTCATTCTTGCCATAAATATGTATTGAGTGCCTACCACATGCCAGGTACCATTGGAGAGGGCAGAGAGAGACAGAGACAGAGAGAGAAGAAGGAGAAGAAGAAGGAGAAGGAGAAGAAGAAGAAGGAAGAAGAAGGAAGGAGAAGGAGAAGAAGAAGGAGACAGGAAAAGAGGGAAGCAGGGAGGGAGAGAAAACAATTCTTGGAGCCTTGGGTTATGAATCACAATCCACGGTCTTCTCAAAACCTATTTTAAGAAGAGATTACAGGGCGCCTGGGTGGCTCAGTTGGTTAAGCGACTGCCTTCGGCTCAGGTCATGATCCCAGGGTCCTGGGATCGAGTCCCACATCGGGCTCCCGGCTCAGTGGGGAGCCTGCTTCTCCCTCTGACCCTCTCCTCTCTCATGCTGTTTCTCTCTCGCTCGCTCTCTAATAAATAAATAAATAAAATCTAAAAAAAAAAAAAAAAAGAAGAGATTACAGTCTAATATAGGGGAGAAGAAGCATAGAATGATTATAGCATGGAGTGTGGTGAGTGTCGTGGCAGAGAAAAAAAGTGCGTGCTTTGCGAGGGCTTCAGAAGAGGGCTGCAATGTTGTTTTTAAGCAGTTTTTTTTCCCTTGCCTTTTAAAATTTCAAACCCCTATTCAGCCTACCAAATATCTTTAAAATATATAAATCAGGACATTTCCTGTTGCAGGTAACTGAAACCCAACATGAACTATTGGTCTGTGAAATAGAAAAGATCATGGCACTTCAGGCAAATTCAATCCCAATGCCCAAATGATGTTATCAAAACTCAGTCTCTTCCTCTATCTCCTCTGTTCTCAGAGTATTGGTGCTATCCTCAGCAGATTCTCTTCACATGTTGGTTCCTAGCAGTTCCAGGCTTTCATCCTGAAAAAAGAGCTTCTTTCTCAAGGGTTGTTGGAGTGAGTTTTACTGGACTGACATGGTCTTGTGCCTGTCCCTAACACACTTGCTTTGCCCAGGGTGCTTGAGTACTGAAGTCTAAATGGGGCCATGGGGCATGAGATCCAAAGAGACCAAGAGAGGGGTGGCTTTGCAAAGGAAAATCTGGGTATGATTATCAGAAGAAGGCAGGCAAACCAACCTCCATCCACTATAATCAGTGTAGCTAATTACTTTTTAAAAAAATCTCTAATAAGTTTAGAAAGAGAAAGAGACTAAGTCTGTAAGATATAAAATCTGGACATTTTTCTAGCTTTTCTGAAGTTAGTTCCTCAATGTGAGTTTTATTCTTTGACCTGAAGTGTTATGCATTTCCTGATTTTAAGACAGATATTCAAAAACTAATTGCAAGGAGATAAGACTTCTGAGTGTGTGTGTGTGTTTAACTGTTAAAATTTATTTAAAACTGAGTGGAAGCTTAAATCCTCCTAAGAGTGGGGGTGGGGAGGAAACCACTGCACCCATTGCTAGAAATGGTGAAAATCTGAGCCCAAACAACGGTTGTGATAATGGAGAGAACATGACTAAGTCAGGAAATATTTAGGAAGTAGAATCATCAGGTCTTGGTAACAAGAAAAGAGAAGAAAAAAAGAAGACGTAAGATGATACGAGTTTCTGGATTGAAAAAACAGGGCTGATAGTGGTATTATCAATAAAGATATCAGATGAAGGAGGAAGATCAGGTTTGGGAGAAAAGAGGACAAAGTTGACAAGTTTCAGTTTTCTATGTATTGAATTTGAGTAGTTTGAATTTGAGTATATTTGAATTTGAGATTAGTATCTCAGAAAAGACACAGGTTATAGGCAGGGACAGAGGTGACTAAAATAATCAAATAAATGATAGAATCATGGGATCAGACAACTTCTACTATCAAAAGAAAACATTTTATAATATAAACATAAAAATTTAAAAACCAACAAATATTTACTCTGTGCCATTGTGGAACATAAAGATAACTTTTTGTAAAAAGCCCTTCTTTTCAAGGAGTTTTTATTCCTACATATACATCTTAATTTGTTTTGTTAGTTTACAATTGGTACATTAGATTTTCTTAACCTTATTTAAAACAACTTTTTTTATTTTTTAATTGTAAAAGCAATATATGCTTTTTGTAAAGGAAATATAAGCAAAATATAAAGAAGAAAATTAAAATCACCTGTAATTCCACTTTGCAGATATAATAACAATTTTGGAGTATTTTTTTCATCTTTTTCTAATTACATTTTATACACAATTTTTTTTCAGAGTTTTGATAACATACATATTTGCAGTTTTGTATTTGCTTTTTCATTTAACATTGTCTTGAGTATTTTCCATGTCATTAAAAAAATCTTCATATTAGTAATTTTCATGGTCATATAGCATTTTACCTATTGGACATTCATCTCCTTTCTGATGGACATTTATTTGTTTCCAATCTTTTTTTTTTTTTTAAAGATTTTATTTATTTATCTGACAGAGAGAGACACAGTGAGAGGGGAAACACAAGCAGGGGTAGTGGAAGAGGGAGAAGCAGGCTTCCCGCTCAGCAGGGAGCCCGATGCGGGGCTCGATCCCAGGACCCTGGGATCATGACCTGAGCCGAAGGCAGATGCTTAACGACTGAGCCACCCAGGCGCCCCTGTTTCCAGTCTTTCAATGTTATAGATCATGTGTTAATATTTTTCATATTTTACCCATTTATGGTTTTGTAGAATAGAATTCTGAAAGTGGAACTAATGAATCAAAGTATGTAAATGTTTTTAAGTGTCTTGATACATAATGCCAAATTTTAATTTCCAGTAAGCTTGTAGTAATTAATGCTTCTTTCCAGCAAGCAATAGGAGAATCTCTGTCACATTTACCAGGAGTAAGATGTCTAATTTAAAACAAAATTTACTAATTTGACTAATAAGACATTAATTCATTATGGTTAAAAATAAATTATATTAGGTGAAAGAAGCCAGACCCCCCCCCCCCAAAAAAAGTATTCTGAATGCTTATATTTATATAGAACTGTGGAAAATGGGAACTCCAAGTGACAGAAAGCAGATCAGTGGTCACCTGGGAACCAGGGATCAGGTAGCAAGAGGGAGGATTTATCAAGGGGCAAGAGGAAAGTTTTGGGGGTGATGGATATGTTCACTATTTTGATTGTGGTGATGTTTTCATGGGTATATGCAATTGTGGAACTTACCAAATTGTACACTTTGAAAATGTGCAGTTAGTTGTATATCAATTCTCTTCAATAAAGCTGTTTAAAAATTGTTTAAAAATATTGTTTTAATCTGGCTTAAAAAATTATTAATGTGTGAACATTTTCACGTTTTTAAAAAAGATTTATTTGAGAGAGAGAGAGAGAGAACGAGTGGGGGAGAGGTAGAGGGAGAAAATCCCCAGCCCAACTCCCAGCTGAGTGGGAGTTGATCCCAGGAACCTGAGATCATGACCTGAGCCGAAATCAAGAGTCAGCTGCTCAACTGACTGAGCCACCCAGGTGCCCCACATTTTCACATTTTAGTTATGAGTATACACTTCTGTGATTTTTTGTGTTCTTTATGAATGTTTCTACATTCTAAGGTGGAGACCTTAGCATTTTTCTCCTGGATTTGTGAACTCTACACATTAAGAAAATTCACCCTCAGAGTTCTTCTCTTGTAATTTTGCACTCTGTTACTGCATGCTTTTGGGCTTCATTTGTGCAAGATAATTTTATTATTTTTTTATGTGCAAAATAATTTTAACCTAGAGGATGTACTACAACCCTACAAATCCCTAAACTACAATAAACTGGGACGCCTGGGTGGCTCAGTCGTTAAGCGTCTGCCCTCGGCTCAGGTCATGGTCCCAGGGTCATGGGATCGAGCCCCACATCGGGCTCCCTGCTCCGCGGGAAGCCTGCTTCTCCTTCTCCCACTCCCCCTGCTTGTGTTCCCTCTCTCGCGGTGTCTGTCACATAAATAAATAAAATCTTAAAAAGAACTACAATAACCTGTCCATTATCACTTTGCAAAACCAAAAAAAATCTTTTAAACAAAATTCAACTTAGGAAATGAAAGAAGGACCTTTTTAAACAAAAACTATACGGCAGCACTCTGGGAGTTTGGCCAGGAGTCCTTTCGCTTACAATGGCGCGGAACAATTCCCTTCCTTGACTTTCTTGGGCTCCTCCTTTGGCGGCTTACACAGGAAACCAAAGGTGGGTAATGCCACAGATGAGCTCACGCTGGCATGACGTCAAGAAGCCTTGACGTCAGAAGGCGGTTGCCACGGGGACCATTCGCCACCGACGGCAGAGTCGTGAAACCTCATCACCGCACTCGGCTCCCTTTCGGCCTATGCAGGGTCTAAGCTGCTAAAGAAGCTTTAACCTTAAGGGGGCCTCAGGGAGAGGAGTTGTGCTGCTGCCGCCGAGAGCCCCACCTCCGCGGCTCCGGGTCCCGGGCCCCGGCCTGTGGCTGCGAGCGGCGGCTTCAGGAGGCAGCGGAGGCGGCGGCGACCGACCTGCCGGCTCTCCCCCGCTCCGTGCAGGACTGGGAGAGGGGATCCGCCATATTGGAGCCGGAACCGAAGGTGCCTTGCAGCCGCAGCGCGACGCGGGTGGCGGTGGCGGCTCTGGCCTGGATGTGAGCGGAGTCGGCTGCGCTGGGGCCCGCAAGCCTGGGGAGTGAATGAGCTGCTTACGCTAGTATCCTCCCCGCCCACTCTCTCCACTTTCCGCCGCCGGGGCCGGGGCCGGGGCCGGACCGGGAGGGGGCCGGAGTCGGCCGTGGCGGCGGCAGCGGTAGCGGCAGGATGTTCTCCAAGAAGCCGCACGGGGACGTGAAGAAGTCTACCCAGAAGGTGCTGGACACCAAGAAGGACGCGCTGACCCGTCTCAAGCACCTGCGCATCGTCATCGGTGAGGAGCGAGGGGTGGTGGCGCCCAAAGGCCTTCCAGTCTCTGGGAGCCCCTGGGGACTCTCCCGCCCTCCCTGGCGCTGTGCGGGAATAGAGGGCGAGGCGTCGCCTCCGCAGAGACCCGGGAGGGCGGGTAATTTGGGGAAGGTAAAACTTGGCAGTTGACAGATACTAATCACCGCCGACACAGGGTTACCTAATTTTGAGTTAATAGTCCGAGCTCATTTTTACAAACGAGCATTACTCTAAAAACTTAGATCTTTTTTAGACTTTCCGGAGGCTTGGTGTTGTCGATAATGGTGTTTATAGAATATGTATGTCAGGTAACTACCGCCGTCCCCATCCAAGTGGGGGGAAAAAAAAACCCTAAACTCAACAGTATAAACCTTAATCTTTCAAGTTTCTTGGCTACTGAGGGCGAGGAAGCAGTTACACCTCTGGGAAGTGGCTGGTTTCCAAAAATCTTAGGGCAAGAGCCCCGCCCTTCTGTTAAAGTACCTTGTTCATCATTACTGTCACTTAGAGGGAAGATTATTATTAATTACAGAAAACAAAGTAGTTTATAACTTCCTTTGCTTCTCGAAAATTGCATACAATTCTGGTTTTATTTAGTTAAGATTTTCTTACCCTCTGTTGCCCTCTACATCTCTTTGGCTAGCAGACCAAATAGTGCTCCGAGTTGTGGCAATAGGGTTAAACGAATCTTTTGAATACTTGCTCATTTCATATAGGCTGATAAGGGCTGTAATGATATTTATGGAACACCCGGTCCAGGACTTTGATCTTTTTAGATGGAATTTGAGGTGAAAAGGAAAGTTACTTTGCTTGTGTTGGTAGAGAGAGTTATTGGCAGGACTAAGTTTAGAACCCAGATGCCTAAATCCTAGTTCAGAGTTTATTATCCTAAGCTCTCTTTTTAATGAGTGTTTTTCTGAAAAGTGACGTTTAATTAGTGATGTAAGTAAGTCCTGTATTTGAGCTGTGTGTTTCTCTGTTGTTTATTCATACCATCAGGATACTACCAGCACCATTTGTATGGTTTACAAAATGATTTCACATAAATTATAATTAATCCTCACAGTAACTATAGAGGTAGATATTATTATACTCCGTATTTTACAAGTGACAAAGCTGAGGTTTGGGAATGTTAAGTAGTCATCCAGCTACTAGGAGGCCAGAACTGGAGCCCAGATTTCATATCTCCAGTTTGTTTTTTTACTCTTCCTACATTTATGACAGCAAATCTTTATCACAAGTAAGTTGTATTTCTTTCTGTGGAGTAAGAAAACAATTAAATCCAGTTTAGCGGTATAAAAAGAGATCCAGTTTTCAAAAAAATATAAATCTTCTAAATATAGTTGAGACTGTGATCTTTTTATTTTCATTCTACTTGAGAGTTAAGTCATTGAAGAAAAGGTTTGGCTGAGAGAGTGCAACAGAGAAAGTGTGTGAATGTAGCTGTTCACAGATGATGGTCGTTTAAAATTGGAGACTTAATGGAATTTGACACCTACTTGGGACAAACTGTAGGTTGAGTAAAGTCAGAGCTATAAAGTTGAGTTCCAATAGAGTATTGACATTTCCTAAATTAACTGCTGTATTCTTTAGTTACAGAGTGGTTAGGGAATGGTTCATACATACTTCTTGGGTATAAAAGTTTTTTCCATCTGTGTGACATGGTCTAAATTAAGAGGCTAGACGTGTTAGATATTTTGTAGGGTCTAGCTTCCTTGGTTTGAAAACAAAACAATAATAAAAAACCTCTTTGTTTTCTATTAATTTATGGGCTTTTAAAAAATGGAGCATATACTATATATAAACACTTAAAATATCCTTAAGAACCTTCAAATAGAGAATACTGCCCTGTCAGTGGATGAGGTCCATACAGAGATTACAGCACTTCAGTACTCTTATTTTTATTTATTTATTTTTAATATATTATTATGTTTTATTTTAATTCCAGTGTAGTTAACATACAGTGTTATACTAGTTTCAGGTGTATAATATAGTGATTCACCAATTCCATATACTACTCAGTTCTCATCAAGGTAAGTGTACTCTTAATCTCCTTCACCTATTTCGTCCATCTCCCCCACCCACCTCCCCAGTAAACATGTTTGTTCTCTATAGTTAAGAGTCTGTTTTTTTGGGGTGGGGGCGCCTGGGTGGCTCAGTCAGTTGGCATCTGAATCTTGATTTCAGCTCAGGTCATGATCTCAGGGTTGTGGGATTGAGCCCCACATCGGGCTCCACTGAGCTTGGAGCCTTCTTGAGATTGTCCTTCTGCCCCTCCCTTCCAGTTCATGAGTGCGTTCCAGTTCATATATATATATATATATATTTTTTTTTTTTTGGTTTGTCTCTTTTTACACTTCAGTAGTTTTAGACCAGTAGTTCTCAACCAGGGACAGTTTTGTCCCTCTGGCAATATTAGCAATGTCTGGAGATACTTTTGGTTGTCACAAATAGGGGGAGAGGCTACTGGCATCTAGTGGGTTGCAGATATGCTGCTAAATATCTTACATTGTTCAGGATAATACATCACAACAATATTCTAGCTCTAAATGTAGTGCTGAGATTTAGAAACCTTGTCAAAATAATGGAGTAAAAGATGGATCTCCAGATGTTGTACTTGTTATGGAAAGGACCTAAATGTCCATTGACTGATAAATGGATAAAGTGGAATATTACTCAGCCATAAAAAAGAATGAAATCTTGCCACTTGCAACAATGTGGATGGAGCTAAAGTATATTATGCTAAGCAAATTAAGTCAGTCAGAGAAAGACAAATACCATATGATTTCACTCTTGTGTGGAATTTAAGAAACAAAACAGATGAACGTAGGGGGAAAGAAAAAAAAAAGAGGGAGGCAAACCATAAAAGAGACTCTTAACAATGGAGAACAAACTGAGGGTGGCTGGAGGGGTGGTGGCTGGGGGGATGGGCTAAATGGGTGATGGGTATTAAGGAGGGCATGTGTTGTGATGAGCACTGGGTATTGTATGTAAGTGATGAATCACTAAATTCTCCTGAAACTATAGTTACAGTATATGTTAACTAACTAGAATTTTTTTTTTTTTTTAAAGATTTTTATTTATTTATTTGAGAGAGAGAGAATGAGAGACAGAGAGCATGAGAGGGAGGAGGGTCAGAGGGAGAAGCAGACTCCCTGCCGAGCAGGGAGCCCGATGCGGGACTCGATCCAGGGACTCCAGGATCATGACCTGAGCCGAAGGCAGTTGCTTAACCAACTGAGCCACCCAGGTGCCCTAACTAACTAGAATTTAAATAAAAACTTGAAACAAAAACAACAAAACGAAAACAAATGTACATTGGTTCTACTATATTAATTAATTGAATAAAATATTCTGTAGCTTTAAATGGTTACAGTTATTTTGTTTGAAATATGGTTAATGTAATTCCTAAGAAAATGACTGTGAAAAAGCAGAGTGACAAAAACTATAAGGTGTCTTAGAGGTCCACCAATCAGGTACCTTATTTTGCAGATGGAAGAGCCATTTCAAATCCTGTATTTATTTTTTTAAAATGTTTTATTTATTTATTTATTTGACAGAGAGAGATACACAGCGAGAGAGGGAACACAAGCAGGGGGAGTGGGAGAGGGAGAAGCAGGCTTCCTGCAGAACAGGGAGCCCGATGTCAGGCTCGATCCCAGGACCCTGGGATCCTGACCTGAGCTGAAGGCAGATGCTTGGTGCCCCATTTCAAATCTTTTCTGGAAGTAGGTGCGAGTTTTACCTAAAAACATTGTGAGGAAACTAGTTTGCAAAGTGGGCATTGCCAGTTACACAGGATTTTTATTTTTGATTGGTTCCATCTGAACTATATTTTTAACCCTTAAAATGAATTGCCATTCATTCAGGGTATTTAGAGAGAATTCAGTGCATCCAAATATATGAGAACATAATTTAAACATCCAGTCTAAACCTTTTTCCTGCCATGTGTTCCTAAGGGACACATGAGACATTCCAGCTGAATTTTAGAACTTGACTCTGAAGGACTTAGATTTAAATCTGCTGTGTTTATTGATACTGCTATATATTTTATTTGTAGAAACTGGGAGTTAGAATTTTTAAAAAACAGAAATAAAGCCTTGTCTAGTTTCAAAAGTTTTATGTTATCTCTTCTCTTCCCGTCCCCGTTTTTTCAACTACAAGCCTTGAGATAATACACTAAGTTAGCACATGTAAGGTAGCTAACAATGCCTGCATATAGTGGATATTGACTAAATGTTAATTTTCTTCTGTGGCTAGGTAGGTTCAGTCGTGATGATTTAAAAATAAGAGTTCTTATTCAGTTAATAAATACACTGATTTTTGTTGGATCATTCTAATAGCTTTATCGATATAGAATTGGTATACAATAAATTGCACATATTTAAAGCATGCAATTGAATAATTTTGACATCACATATATACCTTGTGAAGCCATCATGGCAGTTAAGATTAGGGACATAGCCAGACATTCCAGGTAGCAATTTTATCTATAGCCTCCCAAAGTTTCCTTTTGCTCCTTGGTAATCCCTTTCTCCCACCCCTGCATGCACCCCATCCCCCCCCACCTTCCCTTGGGCAAAACTTTGTATGTGTGTGTGTATGGAATTACACAGTTATGTGTGTGTGTGTACACGTACGTACATATGGAATTACACAGTATTTACTCTTTTTTGTTTGGTTTCTTTTATTCAGCCTTATTTGAAGTTCATCTATGGTGTGTTGGGAGTATATTGCTTTGTTGCTGAGTAGTATCCCATTGTTTGGATATGCCACAATTTGATAATCCATTCACCTGTTGATGGACATATGCATTTGCAGTTTTGGGCTATTACACATAAAGCTGCTGTGAGGTGTACTTGTTTATAGACACATGCTTTTTTCTCTCTTGGATAAATACCTAGGAGTGGAATGGCTGGATCACATAGTTGTGTGTTTAAATTTATAAGAAACTGCCATACTGTTTTTTATAATTTTACATTCTTACTAGCAGGGTATGAGAGTTCCATTTCCTCCACAGAAGTACCAACACCACTTGGTATGGCCGGTCTTTTTAATTTCAACCACTGTAATAAATATGTAGTAGTTGTAATTGTTTCTCTGATATCTAATAAGGTTGAGCTTCTTTTCATGTGCTTATTTTTCCATTGTATAACTTCTTTGAAGTGTCTATTCAAATTTTTTCATTCAGTTTTGAAAATTCTTTATATTCTTTGAATACAAGTACTTTATTAGATACATGATTTGCAGAGATCTTTTTTCCCAGTCTTTGGATTGTCTTTTAAATTTCTTAATATTTTCTTTGAAGGAGTAGGAATTCTTAATTTTGATTAAGTCCATATATCAATTTTGTCTCTTATGGTTTATTCTTTTGATGTTAGATCTAAATCTTGGCCTAAGCTGAAGTCACAAAGAGCTTCTGCTATCCTTTCTTCAAGAAATTTTGTAATTTTAGGATCTATTGAGTTAACTTTGTAAATATGGTTTAAGGTATGGATTGACTTTTTTTTTTTTTTTTTTTTTGTGCAATGGATATTCAATTGCTCCAGCACCATTTGTTGAAAAAGACAGCCCTTTCTCCACTGAATTGCCTTTGCACTTTTTCCAAAACTCATTTGTCTATATATGTGAGGGCCTATTTCTGGAATTTCTATTTTGTTCCAGTGATCTGTTTGTTTGTGTTAGAGCCAAGACCCCTCCCTTTCCCTCTTCTCTCTTATTCACTTTCTCCTCTCTCTCTCCCTCTTTCTCTGTATGTGTTCACACACACACACGCGCACACACACAGTTTTTGTTGTTGTTTTTTACTGTAACAATAAATCTTGAAATCAGGTAGTGTTGTTCCTTCCTACAATTTTGTTCTTCCTTTTCAAAGGTTTTTTTGGAGGTGGGGGTGGTGGGGGTTGTATCAGGTCCTTTGCATTTCCATATGAGTTTTAAGATTAGATTGTCAGTTTCTTAAAAAAAAAAATTCCTCCAGGGATATTGATTAGGATTATGGTGGCTCTCTTGGTCAATTTGGGGGGGCGGGGAATAGACAACAATATTGAGTTCTCTAACTCATGAACAAGATATGTTTCTCCATTTACATAGGGCTTTTTTAATTTCTCTTGGCAGTGTTTAGTAGTTTTTAATGTACAGGTCTTACACATTTTCTGTCACTTATCCCTAAATATTTTCTACTTTTGATGCTGTTGTAAATGGTATTTTTATATCCATTTCTTTGCTAGTGTATGGAAATACAATTTTTTTAAAGTGTTGCTTTTTTTTTTTCTTTTTTTAGTAATCTCTACACCTGTTGTAGGGCTTGAACTCATGACCCCCAAATCAGTAATCACATGTTCTTCCTACTGAGTTAGCTGGGTGCCCCTGATTTTTGTGTATTGAGCTTGTATCCTGAAATCTTGCTAACTCACTTAGTCTTGCTAAACTCACTTAGTATTGCTAAACTCACATGTTCATATTAATTTTTTGTAGATTCCATTGGGTTTTTTACATAGACAGTGTCGTCTGAATAAAAATCATTTTATTTCTTCCTTTCCAACGTGGATGCTTTTGTTTATTTTTTTCTTGGCTTATTGAACTGACTAGAACGCTTAGCACAGTGTAGAATAGAAATGGTGAGAGTGGGCATCCTTGTATTGTTCCTGATCTTAAGAGTAAAACAATCAGTTTTTTTATCATACAACATGATGCCTTTTATCATGTTAAGAAAGTTTCATTTTTTGCTGAGAGTTTGGATCAGGAATGGATGTTGGATTTGTTAAATGCTTTTTCTACTACTGAGATGAACAGATCTGTTTTTCATTTATGAATCTGATGAATTATAGTCATTGATTTCAAATGTTAGTCAGTTCTGCAGTCCTGGGATTAAACCTCACTTGGTCATGATGTATTGTCATTTTTATATATTGTTGGGTTTGATATGCTAAAATTTTGTTTATAATTTTTATATTTATGTTCATGAGGGATATTGGCCTGCACTTCTCTTTTCTTGTAATGTTTTTGGTTTTGATATCAGGTAATGCTAGCCTTATAGTATTAATTGAGAAGTATTCATGTAGAATTATTTTTTACTTAAATGTTTGGTGGAATTCACCAGTGAAGCCATCTGGATCTACAGTTTTCTTTGAAGCCATGTTTTTAACTATTTTATTAGGAAGACGGCTGTTCATGTTATCCATTTCTTCTTGAGTGAGCATTGGTAGTTTTTTTTTTTTCAAGGAAGTTTTATTTCATATAAGTTGTCAAATTTATAGGCATAAAGTGGTTCATAATACTCCCTTATTATCCTTTTGATGTCTGTAGAATCTGTGGTGATGTCACCTCTCTTAAACTTGATATTGATAATTTGTCTTTTCCTGATCGGAATGACTGGAGGCTTATCACTCTTATTAATCTAAAAGAACCAGCTTGTGGCTTTACTGATTTTCTGTTTTTCCATTTTTATTTCATTGATCTCTGCTTTGATCTCTTGATTATTTCTTTTTTTTTTTTTTGGCTTGGATTTAATTTGCTCTTTTTCTAGTTTCTTAAAATGTAAATTGAGATTACTGATTTGAGACCTTTTTTCTTCCCACTGTAGGCATTTGGTGATACAAATTTTTCCTAAGTAGTATCCCACAAATTATGGTATTTTGTATTCACATTTTCAGTGAGATCCATAGTACATTCTACCTTGCCTTTTTGGTTTCTTCTTTGATCCATTGGTTATTTACGATTGTGTTCTTTAGCTTCAAATATTTGTGGATTACTCAGATAATTGTTACTGATTTCTAATTTAGTTGCATTATAGTCAGGCAACATATTTCATGACTTGATTTCTTTAAAATTGATTTGATAGTCCCACATATGTTCTAACTTGATACATGTTCAATTTGCACTTGAAAACAATACATATTCTGCTGTTCTTGGGTTGAATGCTCTAAAAATGTCAATTAGGACAAGTTGTTTGATAGCGTTGTTAAAGACTCCTGTATCCTTGCTGAATTGCTGTCTACTTGTTTTTATCAATATTGAGAGGGAGTGCTGAAGTTTCTGATTGAAATTGTGGGTTTGTCTGTTTCTTTTTGCAGTTCTATCAGATTTTGCTGAATGTATTTTAGAGTTCTCTTATTAGGTGCCAAAACATTTAGGATTATTCTTTCCCCTTGATAAATTGATTCTTTTTTTCTTTTTTTTTTAAGATTTTATTTGAGAGGGAGAGAGAGAGCATGTGTGCATGCCTGCACAAACGGGGAGGGAGAAGCAGACTACCTGCTGAGCAGAGAGCCCAAAGTGCGGCTCAATCCCAGGACCTGGAGATCATGACCTGAACCGAAGGCAGTTGCTTTATGGACTGAGCCACCCAGGTGCCCCTAAATTGATTCTTTCATCGTTATGAAATGATCTCTTTCTCCCCAGTAATATTCTTTGCTTTGGAAATTGGCCTTTTAATTAAAATGTTTGGATGATGTACATTCTTTTTTTTGTTACTGTGCTCTTCGTTATATACCCAGAACTTATTTGTCTTATAAGTGGAAGTTTATACCTTTTGACCACCTTCACCCATTTCCCCCACCTCTTGCCTCAGGCAACCCCCATTCTGTTATGTTTTATGAAGTTTTTTTTTTTTTATTTTCACATATAAGGGAAATCATATAGTATTTGTCTTTCTCTGCCATTTCATTTAATATAATGTAGCAAATGGCAGGATTTTCTTTTTCTGTTTTTGTGGCTGACTAATACTCCATTGTATATATAAGTGTAGGATGTATGTGCATGTGCATGTATACATGCACACACATTACATTTTCTTTATTCATCCATTGGAATAACTGAAGTTGTTTCCATGTCTTGGCTATTATAAATAATGCTGTAGTGAATGAGGGGATGCAAGTACCTCTTTGAGGTAGTGATTTCATTTCCTTCAGATATATACCCAGAAGTGGAATTGCTAGATCATATGGTAGTTCTGTTTTTAATTTTTTGAAGAATCTCCCAACTGTTTTCCACAGTGGCTGTACTGATTTACATTCCCACGAACAATGTACACAGGTTCCCTTTTCTCCACATCCTTGCCAATACTTAACTTCTTTTTGAAAATAGACATTCTAACAGGTGTGAGATGATATCTCACTGTGTTTTGGATTTGCATTTCCCTGATGATTAGTGATGTTGAGCACCTTTTCATGTACCTGTTGGCCATCTGTATGTCTTTGGAAAAATGTCTATTCAGATCTTCTGTCTATTTTTAAATTGGATTCTTTGTTATTTTGCTATTGAATTGAATGAGTTCTTTATATATTTTGGATATTAACCCCTTATCAGATACATGATTTGCAGATATCTTCTCCATTCTGAGGGTTGCCTTTTCATTTTGTTGATGCTTTGCTGTGCAGAAGCCTATTAGTTTGATGTAATTTGGTTGTTTATTTTTTATTTTTTTAAAAGATTTTATTTATTTGACAGAGAGAGACACAGCGAGAGAGGGAACACAAGCAGGGGGAGTGGGAGAGGGAGAAGCAGATTTCCCGCAGAGCAGGGAGCCCAATGCAGGGTTTGATCCCAGGACCCTGGGATCATACAACTGAGCCACCCAGGCACCCTGGTTGTTTATTTTTGCTTTTATTATCGCTTCTCGGCCTTTTGGCTAAGATCAAGTGTATTTTTGCTTTTATTGCCTTTTTGTTGTGAAATCCAAACAGTCATCAGGACCAGTGTCAAGGAGCTTACCAATTATGTGCTTTTCTAGGAGTTTTGTGGTTTCAGGTCTTAGTGTAAGTCTTTAATTTACTTTTAATTAATTTTTGTATATGTTGTAACATAGGGGTCCAGTTTCATTCTTTTGCATGTGGCTGTCCAGTTTCCCCAACACCGATTATCTTTTTCCTGTTGTGTATTCTTGGCTCCTTTGGTGTAAATTAATTGACCATTTATGCATTGGTTTATTTCCCTCAATTCTGTTCCATTGATCTGTGTATCTGTTTTTATGCAAATATCATACTGTTTTGATTACTTTAGCTTTGTAATAGAGCTTGAAATCAGGGAGTGTGATGCCTCCAGCTTTGTTCTTTCTCCAGATTGCTTTGGTTGCTTGAGGTACTTTTTGGTTCCATACAAATTTTAGGTTTATTTTTTGTATTTTTGTGAAAAATGCCATTGGGATTTTAATAGGGATTGCATTGAATCTTTAGATTGCTTTGGGTAGTGTGGACACTTTAACTTTTAAGTCTTCCAATCTGTGAGTATGGAATGTATTTATTTGTGTCTTCTTCAATTTCTTTCATCAGTATCCTATAGTTTTTTGTGTATGGATCTTTTACCTCCTTACTTAAATTTATTCCTCGGTATTTTTCTTTTGATGGAATTGTAAAAAAAAAATTTTTTTTCAAGTAAGCTGTACACCCAACATGGGGCTTGAACTCACAACTCTCAGATCAAGAATTGCATGCTGTACTGATTGAGCTAGCCAGGGGCCCCTAGGTTTGTTTTCTTAATTTCTCTTTCTCATGGCTCATTGTTATTCTCATGGCTCATTGTTAGTATATAGAAATGCAACTGAATTTTGTATACTGATTTTGTATCCTGCAACTTTAATGAATTTATTAGTTTTAACAGTTTTTTGGTGGAGTCATTAGAGTTTTCTATGTATAAGAATAGGTCATCTGGGGGCGCCTGGGTGGCTCAGTCGTTAAGCGTCTGCCTTCGGCTCAGGTCATGATCCCAGGGTCCTGGGATCGAGCCCCGCATCGGGCTCCCTGCTCAGCGGGGAGTCTGCTTCTCCCTCTCCCTCTGCCTCTGCTTGTGTTCCCTCTCTCACTGTGTCTCTCTCTGTCAAATAAATAAAATCTTTAAAAAAAAAAAAAAAGAATAGGTCATCTGCAAATAGAGACAGCTTTACATCTTCCTTTCAAATGTGGATGCCTTTAACTTCTTGCCTAATTGCTCTGGCTAGGACTTCTAATACAATGTTGAATAAAAGTAGCAAGAGTGGGCATCTTGTTCCTGATCTTTGAGGAAAATATTTCAACTTTTTACCATTGAGTATGGTGTCAGCTGTGGGCTTGTCATATATGGCCTTTATTATGTGGAGGTGCATGTCCTATATATCCAGTTTGTAGGGAGTTTTTATTACAAGTGGATGTTGAATTTTGTCAAATGCTTTTTCTACATCTATTAAGATGATCATGTGATTTTTATCCTTCATTTTGTTAATGTGGTGAATCACATTGATTTTTGGATGTTGAACCATCTTTCCATGCTTGAAATAAATCCCACTTAATTGTGGCTATGATCCTTTTAACTCATTGTTGAGTTTGGGTTTGCTGCTCTTTTGTTGAGGATTTTTGCATCTATGTTCTTCAGGGATATTATTCTATAGTTTTCTTTCTTTCTTTCTCTCTCTCTGTCTTTTTTTCTTTTTTTTAAAGATTTTGTTTATTTATTTGACAGAGAGAAACACAGCGGGAGCGGGAACACAAGCAGGGGGAATGGGAGAGGGAGAAGCAGGCATCCCGCGGAGCAGGGAGCCTGATGCGGGGCTTGATCCCAGGACCGTGGGATCATGACCTGAGCCAAAGGCAGACGCTTAACGACTGAGCCACCCAGGCGCTACCTCTCTCTCTTTCTTTCTCTCTTTTTCTTTCTCTTTCTTCTTTTCTCCTTTCTTTCTTTCTTTTTTTTTTTTTTTTTTTTAACTGTCAGGGTAACGCTGGCCTTATGAGTTCAGAAGTATTCCCTCTTCTCTCATATGGAAGAGTTGGAGAAGAGTTGGTAATTATTTTTCTTTATTTTTTTTTTAAAGATTTATTTATTTATTTATTTGAGAGAGAGAGAGAAACAGCATGAGAAGGGAGAGGGTCGGAGGGAGAAGCGGGCTCCCCGCTGAGCTGGGAGCCTGATGTGGGACTCGATCCCAGGACTCCGGGATCATGACCTGAGCCGAAGGCAGTTGCTTAACCAACTGAGCCACCCAGGCACCCTATTTTTCTTTAAATGTTTGGTAGAATTCACCAGTGAAGCCATCTGGTCCTGGACTTTTCTCCTTGGGAGGCTTTTGATTACTGACTCAGTCTCCTTACTTGTAATTGTTCTGTTCAGATTCAGACCAATAAGTAGTCATTTATATGTGGATAATGTACATTTAATGCCATTATTGATTTAGTTAAGTTTGAACCTGTTGTCTTGCTATTTGTTTTCTATTTGCCCTGTTTTTAGTTCCCTCTTCTCTCTTTTTTGCTTTCCTTGTATTAGTTGAATAAATTTATGATTCTTTTGGAAATCTCCTTTGTTGGTTTATTAGCATCTCTTTATTATTATAGTGATTGCTTTAAGATTTATAATATACATCTTTACCAGAGTCTACTATTAGGTGATATACCACTGTATCACTTCTCATATTGTATAACAACTTTATAACAGTGTACTTCCATTTCTCCCCTCAGCCTTTATACTTTTTTGGTCATACATACTTATACATGTTGTAAACGCCATACCATATTATTTTGTTTAAGCAGTTATTTTTTTAAGGACTTTTAAATAATAATAAGAAAACATGCATTTACCCATGTAGTATCATTTCCCACTGCTCCTCATTTCTTTGCAGAGATAGTTATTTCTATCCATCCAGTATTATTTTGGTTCTGCCTGAAGGACTCCTTTAATGTTCCTTTGTGATAATAGTCTGCAGGTGATGAATTCCTTACACTTTTGTTTGTGTGAAAAGTTTTTATTTTGCCTTCTTTTTGGAAAAATATTTGACTCTGTTTAGAATTCTAAGTTGTGATAGCCTTTTCCTTTGTCCTTTAAAGATTTTATTCCACTGTCTTCTTTCTTTCCTTCCTTTCTTCCTTCCTTCCTTCCTTCCTTCCTTTCTCTCTCTCTTAAAAGATTTTATTTTTAAGTAACCTCTGCATGCAATATGGGGCTCAAACCAACAACCCTGAGATCAAGAGTTGTATGCTCCACTGACTGAGCCAGCCAGGTGCTCCTTGCTTGCATTATTTTGATAAGTCTGCTATCATTTTTACTCTGTACATAACATTTAAAAAAATTTTTCTGGCAGCTTTTAAGATTTTCTTTTCATCACTGGTTTTGAGCAGTTGTGCCATGGTATAGTTTTCTTAGTATTTTTTGGCTTTGGGGGTTCATTGAGCTTCTTAGATTCGGTTTACATTTTCATTAAGTTTGGTCATTTTTTTTCCCCACATCTTTCTCCCCTTTTTTGGAATTTCATTTATTAATATATGAGTAAGTATTCATATTAGATTGGTATATTGGGAAAGTATTATTAGTATATTGGAAAGTCTCAGCTTGAAAATAACTGACATTCTTTTCCATTTAGGGGGATTCTTTTTTCTCTGGGTTTTATCTTGGATAGTTTCTATTGCTGTCTTCAAGTTCACTAGTATTCTGCTACATGCAATCTGCATTGATTTTATCTAGTTTATTTTTCATCTCAGATGTAGTTTTTATCTAGTTCATTTTGGGTGTAAAATTATATCATCTCTATGTCTTTTTAACATCTTGAACACTTGGAATACAGTTAAAGTAACTTAATATACTTCTGTGCTTATTCTAACTTCTTTGTCAGTTCTGGGTCAGTTTTAATCAATTGATTATTTTCTTTATCCTGAGTTGTTTTCTTGCTTCTTTCTATGCTAACTAATCTTCGCATATCTGATACTGTGAATTTGATCTTAGCTTCTGGATATTTTTGTATTCCTATAAATTCTTGAGCTTTATTCAGGGATGCAGTTAAATTACTTGAAAGCAGTTTGAGCATTTCAGGTCTCGCTTTTGTGGTTTCTTGAGTGGATCTGTCTGGGGCTAATTATTACTTATTATGAGGCAACATCTTCCTGAGTATTCTACCCGGTGAATGCTCTGCAGATTATGAGTTTTTCTGTAGTTCAAATCTTGGAAACAGGTGCTATTCTCAGTCTTCTGTGATCAGTACTGTTCTCTCAAATTCTTTCACATAGTTCTTTATCCTGTCTTGGGAAGTTTCCTTGTAAGTATGTTATGATCATACTGGAAGGGGATCTTCCTCAGTATCCTGAGTTCTCACTGTGTGCATCTCTTTCTTCTTTGGTGCTTTGTCGTGTGAATTCTAATTATCCTGGTTTCCTTGGACTATTAGCTGATATTCTCAGTTTATGGATTCTGCTGGCTGTGTCTGATTCCCTTCTCACCATGGCCTGAAGGCTCTTAAGTCAGTAAGCTGGAGCAGTCCCAAAGCACCTGTTTGTGTGCCATCTGTCAGGAATGACTTTCCTTACCTGATGTCTGTACCTGCTTGAAACAAACAAAAAAACCACAAAAGACCCTAAAACATAAGTTTTCTTTTTTTGTCTCATTTTTAAAATTTCGATAAACTTTTTTTTATTAACATATAATGTATTATTTGTTTCGGGGGTACAGGTCTGTGATTCATTGGTCTTACACAATACACAGCGCTCCCCACAGTATATACCCTCCCCAGTGTCCACCACCCAGCCACCCCTCCACCCCATCCCTCCCAGCCCCCTCCACTCCAGCAACCCTCAGTTTGTTTCCTGAGATTAAGAGTCTCTTATGGCTTGTCTCCTTCTCTGGTTTCGTCTTGTTTCATTTTTTCCTCTCTTCCTCTATGATGCCTTGTTTCTCAAATTCCACATATCAGTGAGATCATATGATAATTGTCTTTCCCTGATTGATTTATTTCGCTTAGCATAATACCCTCTAGTTCCAGCCACGTCGTTGCAATGGCAAGATTTCATTTTTTGATGGCTGCATAATATTCCTGTGTGTGTGTGTGTGTGTGTGTGTGTGTGTGTGTGTGTGTGTGTGTGTATGTACCACATCTTCTTTATCCATTCATCTCTCGATGGACATCTGGGCTCTTTCCACAGTTTGGCTATTGTGGACATTGCTGCTATAAACATTGGGGTGCAGGTGCCCCTTCAGATCACTACATTTGTATCTTTGGGGTAAATACCCAGTAGTGCAATTGCTGGGTCATAGGGTAGCTCTATTTTCAACTTTTTGAGGAATCTCCATACTGTTTTCCAGAGTGGCTGCACCAGCTTGCATTCCCACCAACAGTGTAAGAGGGTTCCCCTTTCTCCGCATCCTTGCCAACATCTGTCATTTCCTGACTTGTTAATTTTAGCCATTCTGACTGGTGTGAGGTGGTATCTCATTGTGGTTTTGATTAGTATTTCCCTGATGCCGTGTGATGTTGAGTACTTTTTCATGTGTTTGGCCATTTGGATGTCTTCTTTGCAGAAATGTCTGTTCATAAAACATAAGTTTTCAAGACATCGTACCCCAGCTACTGATAGTAGGAGGTTCTCTGAAACAAATGAGACTGAAAATTGGCTTCATACAAAGCAACTTGCTCCCCATATTTTACTTTTTTATATTTAGAGAAGAAATTGGTTATCATTTGATCACTGAAAAATACGTGATTGTTTTTCTCTAATCTGAGTGTGTTAATGTTTCACAAGGAAAATTAGATTAAAATATCCTAAGTCAGAAAAATAAGGAATATTCAATAGGTATAAATGGTAATGTATAAGGATAGAAACAAATATTATATCTTCATTAAATAAACTTAAAAATGGTATAGATTACGTTTGGACTAATATGAATGAAAATCTGAAAATGTGTAGGAGTCATTGTGAATTGTAAACTGCTTATAAAAATAAATTGATTTTATACCTTGAATATATTTTTAAAGATTTGATATGCAAAATTAGTAATTCTATATACATGATATTAGGCTTTTTTATATTCTTTATTTATTTTTATTTTTTTTTAAAGATTTTATTTATTTGAGAGAGAGAGAATGAGAGAGAGCACATGAGAGGGGAGAGGGTCAGAGGGAGAAGCAGACTCCCTGCTGAGCAGGGAGCCTGATGCGGGACTCGATCCAGGGACTCCAGGATCATGACCTGAGCCGAAGGCAGTCGCTTAACCAACTGAGCCACCCAGGCGCCCCTTTTTTATATTCTTTAATTTGAGTCTTACTGATTTGAAAAATTAATTTGACCTAATTGAAATACTTTGCCTTTGTGTATTTATGAAGAAGTGATATACTGAACAGATTATTTACGTGTTACTGATTAATTAAATAATTACTAAAAGAAGCTGTTTCAAATACTGTAAGCCACCTCTGCATTAACATTTCATTTTTATTAAGGATTTTATTGCATCTAAATGACTTTATATAAAGCTTATAGGACTGCATAAAATGTGCAGTATGTGCAATAGAACAATTAGTGGTAAAACAGACAACTGAATACCCATACTTAAAGAAAGGAAACATTATCAGGTTCTAGGGATGAGCTGATTAAAGCTCTAAGGCATTGAATTTGGTTCTTAGATTTCCTGACAGTTAAAGTGAAAAGAGCTATGTTGGGTTAAGTTTTCAGTGTCTTAAAAAAAGCATACTTTTTCTAAAAAAACATTTTTTTCTTGTTTCTAAATTCAATCATGGCTTATGTGTATACGTGTGTGTGTGTTCATATATTAGCTAACATCTTTTCTTCTAGAAGGATCCATGTGATAGAAATAGACCTTGAGGAAAATAGGAAATAGGGATAAGTATGTTTGTTAAATCTGTTTCTAATTTCAAATATCTATACAATCTATATGATTTTTTCCTTTTTTTCTTTTTTTGGATTTCTGTCAATGGCATCATCATCCTTCAAGTTAACTAAAACATGAAACTTTCATCTTTGACAATGTGGCAGACAAAGATAAATGGATGTAAGGGTATCCCACATAAATGTATCTTTTTCTGCCACATTGTCTTCTTTAACTTCTTGTTATCCCTTTCTGGTACTTTACATTTTAGCAATATTGAATCAGAAGTCACTTTCTGTGATGCCTGTACCTTTGCTAATGGTATTCACTGTACCATGCTGTCTTCATGTCACTCTTAGACCCGAAGCTTCTGCTCTTCCTTCAAGGCTCAGGGCAAAATCTGTATATAGCTTTGGTGCAGCTTTCCCTATCAGAGGGGCATAGGAGCTTTTCCTACACCGTGCTATTTACTTTTAGTAATTTGGTTATTTTGTTACAATGTATTTATTTGAATGACTGTATCATAACTATCTTCCTGAGGGCAGAGGTGTGTCTTTTCTTCTTTATGTTCCTAGACTCAACTAGTGCCTGGCATATAATAGGTGCTCAGTAAATATTATGTAGTTCAAGAATGAATATGTTTAAAATAAAATAAAATAAGGGCACCTGGGTGGCTCAGTTGGTTAAGCGACTGCCTTTGGCTCAGGTCATGATCCTGGAGTCCCGGGATCGAGTCCCACATCGGGCTCCCTGCTCGGCACGGAGTCTGCTTCTCCCTCTGACCCTCCTCCCTCTCATTCTCTCTGTCTCTCATTCTCTCTCTCGCAAATAAATAAAATCTTTAAAAAAAAAAAAAAATTTAAAATAAAATAAAATAAAATACCTGATTAAGCTAAAAAAAAAAAGAATGAATATGTTAGGTATGAGGAGAACAAAGTTGCTTTTTTTGTGGCAATTTCCTTTTGATTGACCATGGCAGAAAAAAACATTTAAAGTCAGTGTCCTGATCAGAAAGAGACCTTGGGTTGTCTTTAGTACCTGTGCAGAAAAATGGGTTCAGAACCTAAAGTCTGTACTATGTAAAAAAGAAAAACCAAAAAAACAGAACATTAACTGAAAAAGGTTTATGGCATTATGGAGAAATTATCAGATAATCTCCCCTCATTATTGAGAGAAATCTTCATGACTCATATACATCTAATTTTTAGAAAACTTATGGCTGATAGCCCAACAATATGTTAGCTTTAAGGTGTGTTTCCCCACCCCCATTTAACAGAATACACTGATCTGTAGCTAGAGAAGGTGAGTAAATGTAGCACAAAACATCAAGTTTGTGGCCCTAATTTGTCATAGCAGCCACAGGAGACTAATACAGATTTCTTAATGTCTTGGCCTTTTGCTCTTCCATATGAATTTGGGAATCAGCTTGTTAAATCCCTAAATAATATTTGTTAGGATCTTTTATTGGATGGACTCGGATCTGTAGGTTTAATTTAGAGGAGGTTGATACTGGTAGGGTATCTGTTCTTCCTATTCCAAGGAGCCTCCATTTGTTTATTTAGGCTCTTTTTATTTAAGAAGGACTTGCATGTCTTTTTTATAGTCAAGGACAGTTAACATTAAAAAAGGATGTTAATTTTTAAAAGGAGGACTTCTGTTTGCTACAGGAGGAGCTCATGTGACCACTTCATTAAATGGTGGTTTAGATAAAGATGAAGGAGAAAGAATGTTCATCTGCATAAAAAGTGATATATAGATATTTTATAACAAAATAAATTCAAAATAGTTCTAAATCTTCAGGATAAAATGGGAAAGAAATAAGGAAATATATTTTATATATCGGGATAGGGAAGACCATTCTCAAAACTTACACCAGAGTGAGAAATCATCACAGAAATGCTTGATAAATTTGCTTATATGAAACATTTTATAGCTATAATAGTAAAACCCATCATTAGCAGAGTTAAAAAACACCAAACTATGAAACATATGCAACAAGTTTAAGAGAATTAATTCCCTAACTTATGGGCTATTAAATATGAAACTTGGAAAAGATTGTGACATATGTTGTCAAGACATATTAAAAGTAGACCCTCTCGGTCTGCCCTCTCCCTCCTCCACTGCTGTGGCCTCCTGCTGCTGCTGCTCCTGGTGCTGCTTGTGTGCTCGTTCAGTGAGGACCTGGTACCTCCTTTGTGAAGTGGCAGCTGAGGAGACTCCGATGCTCTCCATTGCTGATGAAAAGCCCCAGGAAGGAGACAAGGCTGAGAATAATGGTCATTATTAATTTGAAGGTGACGGGGCAGGATGGTTCTGTGGTACAGTTTAAGATGAAGAGGTATACACCACTTAGTAAACTAATGGAAAGCCTATTGTGAAAGGCAGCGTTTGTCAGTGAGGCAGATCAGATTCTGATTTGATGGGCAGCCAATCAATGAAACAGACACATCTGCACAGTTGGAAATGGAGGATGAAGATACAGTTGATGTGTTCCAGCAGCAGACAGGAGGAGTCTACTAAAAAGAGGACTTGCTACTCTACTCTAGAACTCTCTTCCTCCAGACCAAGACAGTCTCAATGAGAAAACTGCAATTTGATTCCACCACATCTTGACTACTACAGTATTGTTTTCTCGATTCTTTCATTTTCCCCTTCCCCATTACTTAATTGTATATAAAGTAACTGTGTATGTGCACAAGCATACTGTATTTTTTTTTTAAAGATTTTTATTTATTTATTAGAGAGAGAGAGAGAATGAGAGAGAGCATGAGAGGGAGGAGAGTCAGAGGGAAAAGCAGACTCCCTGCCGAGCAGGGAACCTGATGCAGGACTCGATCCTGGGACTCCAGGATCATGAGCTGAAGGCAGTCGCTTAACCAACTGAGCCACCCAGGCGCCCCTGTATTTTTTTTTTTTTTTAGCTAAATGGCCGATGGTATGTTTTGATTGACATCAAATGGAGATGGAATGGGGAAATAGACTGGTTCTGTGAAAATACCTCCTTTCTCTATTAGTGGCATGCTCATTCAGCTCTTTATATTCCAGTAAGTTATTTTGTTCTCAGCATTTAACAAAAAAAAGAACAACATAAAAATCCTTGCATACCTTGTTCAATTGGAGAATTTTAATGTTTTTTATTTATCATTTATCATATCAAGGAGAATTTTATAACTTTTTTGTATGAAGCTGTTATATGTAGGGCAATCTGTCTTTAAGTAGGGATAAATTACTCTAAAAGAAATTAATCCTAGATAGTTTTCTTTTCAAGTCAAGCATCTTGTTGTTTAAAAAGATTTTATTTATTTATTGGCCAGAGAGAGAGAGCTCGTGCATAAGCAGCGGGAGGGCAGGCAGAGGGAGAAGCAGGCTCCCAGCTGAGCAAGGAGCCCAATACGGGACTTGATCCCAGGACCCTGGGATCATGACCTGAGCCAAAGGCAGAAGCTTAACGACTGAGCCACCCAGGTGCCCATAGATTCTGTACTTTATTCTCAGTCTCTAACCTACTAAAAAGGGATAAATTAGAAAATTATTTAAAAGTTACATTTTGGGAAAACAAGAATTGAATGAAAGGAAATAAAATTCATTGTTGGTATTTTATGTCAAATAAACACAAGGAAATCCTTAAATTGTGTCACCTAGCAAAATTACTCTTTCCCTTCCCACCCAAAACTGAAGTAAAATAGCTAGTAAAAGGTACATTTGTGTTACCAAAAATTTGTCATCATTGTCTGAATCCTTTTAAATCAGTAGGTTCAAGATTCCCAATCACCTTTCTTTTTCTATCAGTTGTCTTTAGAGCCTTCTAGAGGCAAGTTGGTTGTTACAATAAACTGCTGCTTATAAACATGCCATTTATTGTAAAATGTCTTTAAGGAAAATACACATCTGTTTGATGACTTTATTTCTTTAAAACTCTTGAAAATGTTGGGTCTGAGCAATCATTTGAATAAATATGTAGTGCTTTGCTAGATTTTAGGCAACTACAAAGGAGTAAAGGAGTTGATGGTACAATAAAATGTTAAATATGAAATAGTATAAAAGAGAAAGATTGTAGGAATTTGTAATAGTATTTACTTTTTTTATTCATTGTAATACATTTTCCAAATGTGCATATGTTTATTTTCAGTATCCAGAAGAATGCCTTTGAGTGTAGGGGGATGAATTGAGAAATTATTTTCTATTTTAGAGGTGTAGAACTGGATCCAGAATAGTAGTAGCAATGTATTTTGATTCTTCTATTGTCTGACCACTCAAAAAAAAGACATTATTTTATAATAATAGTGGTATACTAATAGCTGGAGTTTGACCCTGTAAAAGTGAAAGTAATGCATTCGTTCACAGTAAACATCAGTAGTTGGTGATACAATAGTTTGTAGTTTCTAGACTTAGAAAAAAAGTTTTTTCCCCAGTCTGATTTCTCTTCTCTTTTTCAGATTAATTCTTTCCCAGACTAGCCTAGAAGTTCTAGCTCTCAGATTCAGTTAGCCAGTTAAGGTTAGGCAGATCTCACAAATTGGATGTCAGGGGGTTGAATATTAGACTATCTAAAAGGAATAGATTGGCAAAATAAACAGAAATATTCATCCTTTAGCATTCTCTCCCCATTTCCCCTTACTCTCTGCCCCTGGCAACCATTAATCCACTTTCCATCTCTATGAATTTGACTATTCTAGATGTTTCATATAAATGGAATCATAAAATATGTGGTCTTTTGTGTTTGTTTTTTTTACTTAACATAATGTTTTCAAGGTTTTAGCATTTAATAGTACTTCATTCCTTTTTATGGCTGAATAATATTCAGTTGTATGGATATACCACATTTTGTTTTTCCATTCATCAGTTGGGGACATTGGGTTGTTTCCACTTTTTGATTATTAGGAATAATGATGTACAAACATTTGTGTGGTTGTGTTTTCAGTTTTTGGGTATATACTGTTCCAGGAGTTGAGCTGCCAGGTCATACAGTAATTCTATATTTAACTTTTTGAGAAACTGCCAAACCATTTCCAAAGCAGCTGCATCATTTATATTCCACCACCAATGTAAAATAGAATGAAATTTCCCCACATGCTTGTCATGCTTGTTATTATCCATCTTTCTGAGTATAGCTATTCTAGTGGATGAGAAATGGTATCTGATTGTGGTTTCTTTGTTTTTGTTTTTCCCTTGGGGGCTAATCCAGTTTACTATTTATGGGAAACAAGTGTTTCTTCAGTCTCACTACCTTCATACTAATCTGCTCTTTCAGTTTTAAAGGGTGACAGGCAGATGGCAACTCCCAGGCATCTCACAAAGTAGGCAAGTCACCTTAGGGGAAAAGTTAGATATATTTGAGATAGTATTTTTACATTAATATTACTGCTTCTTGTCTGTGACAAGGAATATCTTTCAGTTTAAGTCTTTAGTCTCTCTTAGCGATATTTCATAGTTTTTAGTATACAAATTTTCATTTCTTTCATTCCCAAATATCTTATTCTTTTCATGCTGTTGTAAATGGAGTTGTTTTCTTATTTTCACTTGTGGATTATTCATTGCTAGAGGATAGAGATACAGTTGATTTTGTATTCTGAAACCTAGATGAACTTGTTTTTTTGGCTCTTACAGATTTTTGTGTGGATTCCTTAGGATTTTTTATATATAAAATCATGTCATTTGTGAATAGAGATGTAATGCTTCTTTTTTACAATTTGTATGACTTTTATTTATTTTTTATACCTAATTTCTTTAGCTACTCCTTCCAGTACAGTGTTGAGTAACGGTAGCAAAAAGGGACATCCTTGTTTTGTTTATGTTTTTAGAGGTAAAGCTTTCAGTCTTTTACCAGTCAGTATGAAGTTAGCTTTGGATTTTTTCATAGATGCCCTTTATCAGATTGAGGAAATTTTCGATTCCTAACTTTTTGAGTGTTTTTATCATGAAAAGATGTTGTATTTTGTTACTTTTTCTGTGTCTATTGAGACAATGATGTGGGTTTTGACCTTTATATTAATATGGTGTATTGCAATGATTGATTTTTCTATGTTGAACTGATCTTGCATTATGGGATAAATCCCACTTGGTCATGGTGTATAGTACTTTTTATATATTGCCATATTCAGTTTTATAGTATTTTGTTGAGGATTCCTGTGTCTGTATCAGTAAGGGATATTTGTCTGTAGTTTTCTTGTAATGTCTTTGATTTCAGAATGAGGGTGATATTGGCCTCATAGAGTGCATTGTAAAGTATTCTCTCTCTTTTGGAAGTGTTGATAGGATTCACCTATGAAGCCATTTGGTCCTGGGCTTTTCTTTCAGATCAGTTTTCCTTATTATCAAATCAGTCTTTTTACTTCTTACAGATATACTGATATTTTCTCTTTTTGAGTCAGTTTTGGTATTTTATGTCTTTCTAGGAATTTGTCCATTTTATATAGGCTATGTAATTTGCTAGCATACGGTTGTTCGTAGTATTCCCTTATGATATTTTTTTTTTATTTCTGTAAGGTTGGTAGTAATGTCCTTTTTTCCAGTCCAGATTAGTAATTTTAATCTTATCTCTTCTTATCTTGGACAGTATGACTAAAGGTTTCTCAATTGTGTTTTCATTGATGTTTTTGTGTTGTTTTTTTCTTCTCTATTTCAAATATCCTCACTCTTTATTGTTTCTTTTTTTTCTGCATGCTTTAGAGTTAGTATGCTTTGTTTTCTAGTTTCTTAAGGTGGAACATTAGATTATTGATTTTGAGATCTTTACTTTCATTTAGGCATTTAAAGCTGTAAATTTTCCTCCTAGCACTACTTTAGCTGAATGCCATAAATGTTATGTTCTCATTTACATTTCAAGGTATTTTTTTCCCCATGGATTTGAGTTAGTCTAGAATCCTTTCATTTCAGCCTAATGGACTCCCTTTAGTATTTTTTTATAGGACAGGTCTGCTAGCAATGAATTCTCAGTTTTTGTGTATCTGGGTATGTCTTTATTTCTCCTTAATTAAGTTTTGCTAGATATAGATATTTTTATTGCTAGCCTTTTTCTTTGTGCTCTTTGACAGGGTCATCTCAGTGCCTTCTGACCACCACGTTTTCTTTTTTTTTTTTTCATGTGTCAGTACTTTTAATGTTGTGTACATCAAATTATAGTAAAAAGATGACTGTAAACAACATGCAGCCCCTCTATTTTCATGAACAGCACAACAGTTTACAGTAAACCAAGTTTATATTCCACCATCAAGTGTGGTTCTCCCATTAGTTCACTTTGTGACGGGTCATTAAGAATATCTTCAAATCCAATAGTCTCATCATTACTCCTCAAGATACCCAGTGAAAGGTTTGAACTTGGAAGAAATGGAAGACGCTGCACCTGCTGCACTGCCTTGAACTCCATTTGTAATTTTAGTGGAGCAAACAGACCCTGGATGTTTCTTAGTGTGGAAAAATTCATTTTATCTTGGTTGAGCTGGAAATTTTTTTCTGATAATTCAAGAGGATGACTGGGCAAAAGTTCATTTTTCACACAAGGAAGGCCTTTTCGAAGAAGATCATGACCTTCAAAATGTCCACTTGCTGAAAGTTCAGTAACTGGAATACCGTCCTTTAACTGAGATCCAAGTCCTCTGGCATTCATCTTCACTTGCTCTGTGAATAGCCTCTCAGCCCCGTTACCGTCCACCACGTTTTCTAATGAGAAATCAGATCTTTTTCTTATTGAGGCTCCTTGTTAAGTGAAACATTGCTTCTTTCTTGGTGCTTTCCAAGACTTTGAGAGTTTTGTTATGAGGTATCTAGGTATGGGTCTCTTTGGGTTTATTCCACTTGGAATTTGTTGAGTTTCTTGAATGTGCACATAAATGTTTTTAATCAAATTCAGGAAGTTTTCAGCCGTTATTTCTTGAAATAATTCTTTTTTTCCCCTCTTCTCTGGGTCTCCTGTCGTACATGTATTGGTATGTTTGTTTGTGAGCCACAAGTCTTTTAGGCTCTGTTCATTTTTTTTTCATTATTTTTTCATTTTATTCCTTAGATTAGATGATCAACTAACCTATCTTTGACGTTGCTGACTTTTTATTTTGACAATTCAGATGTTTTTCAGTTTGTTTCTCTTTTTTTTCCTTCGTTTCTTAAATTCCACATACGAGTGAAACCACATTGTGTTTGTCTTTTCCTGACTGGCTTATTTGACTTAGCATTATACTCTGTAGATCCATCCATGTTGTTGGAAATGGCAAGATTTCATTCTTTTTTATGGCTCCAGTATACATACACACACACATACACACTACATCTTCTTTATCCATTCATCTGTTGATGGACACTTGGGCTTCTTCCATCGTTTAACTATTGTAAATAATGCTGCCATAAACATAGAGGTGCATGTATCCCTTTGAATTAGTGTTTTTGCATTTTTTGAGTAAATACCCAGGAGTGTGATTCCCAGATTATAGGGTAGTTCCATTTTTTAAATTTTTTAAGGAACCTCCATATGGTCTTCCCCAGTTGCTGCATCAGTTTGCATTCCCACCAACAGTGCACAAGGGTTCCTTTTTCTCCACATCCTTGCCAACACTTGTTTAAGTTTTTGATTTTAGTCATTCAGGTAGGTGTGAGGTGATACCCATGATGGTTTTGATTTGCATTTTCCTGATGATGAGTGATGTTGGGCATCTTTTCATGTGTCTGAGGGCCATCTGTATGTCTTTTGAGGAATATCTGTTGGTGTCTTCTGTCCATTTTTCAGTTGGGTTATTTGTATCTTTTTGGTGTTGAGTTGTATAAGTTCTTTATATATTTTGTACACTAACCATTTACTGAAAATGTCATTTGCAAGTATCTTCTCCCATTCAGTAGGTTGTCTTTTGGTTTTGTTGGTTGTTTCCTTTGCTGTGCAGAAGCTTTTATTTTGATGTAGTCCCAATAGTTTATATTTGCTTTTGTTTCCTTTGCCTCAGGAGACCCATCTACAAAGATGTTGCTATGACCAGTGTCAGAGAAATTACTGCCTATGCTCTCTTCAAGGATTTTTCCATAAAAATGGTCTCACATTTAGATCCGTAATCCATTTTGAGTTTATTTTTGTGTATGGTGTAAGAGGATGGTCCAGTTTCATTCTTTTGCATGTATACTTTCTCCTATTGCATATTCTTTTTGTTGAAGATTAATTGACCATATAATTGTGGGTTTATTTTGGGTCTTTTTATTCTTTTTTTTTTTTTTTTTTAAGATTTTTATTTATTTTTTGACAAAGAGAGAGAGACAGCGAGAGAGGGAACACAAGCAGGGGGAGTGGGAAAGGGAGAAGCAGGCTTCCCTGCCGAACAAGGAACCCGATGTGGGGCTCGATCCCAGGACCCTGGGATCATGACCTGAGCCAAAGGCAGACTCTAAACGGCTGAGCCACCCAGGCGCCCCTGGGCTTTGTATTCTGTTCCCGTGATCAGTGTGTCTATTTCTGTGCTAGTATCATACTGTTTTAATCATTACAGCTTTGTAATATAAGTCGAAGTCTGGAATTGCAATACCTTCAGTTTTATTTTTCTTTTTCAAGATTGTTTTGGCCATTCAGGGTTTTTTGTTTTGGTTTGGTTTGATTTTTGTGGTTCCATACAAATTTTAGGATTGTTTGTTCTCATTCTGTGAAAAATGCTGTTGGTATTCTGATAGGAAATGCATTAAATCTATAGATTGCTTTAAGTAGTATAGACATTTTAACAATATTTGTTCTTCTAATCTATGAGCATGGAATGTCTTTCCATTTCTTTGGGTCATCTTTAATTTCTTTCCTCAGTGTTTCATAGTTTTCAGAGTACTTTCATCTCTTTGGTTACATTTATTCTTAGGTATCTTATTCTTGGTGCAATGTAAATGGGATTGTTTTCTTAATTTTTCTTTCTAGTTTATAGTTGGATAAACTTTTTAATAGGAGATAGAAGACTACTAATAAAATTCAGGCAAGAGACCATAAATACAAAACTAAATGGCAGGGGGATGGGGAATAGAGAGAAAGAATGGTACTGCAGAAGTATTTAGGAAGGTAAACTTGGCAAGAAAATGAACGATTTGTTGAGGGGTAAGGGGTGGGATGGGAGGAGAGAGTTAAAAAGAGGGGGAATGAGTCTGAAATTGTCAGGCTTAAGAGATAAGTGATACTACCAACCGAGGAAGGGAATACAGAAGCTAGAGAAGATGAAGGGAGGTGGATTTACTTGGGGGTCAAGATGAATGTGAGATACCTGTGAAGTTTGTAATTGGATAGGTAGTCCTCAGGAGAGGCCATGAAACAGCACCTATGGATTTGAGAGGTATTTGTATATAGATAGAGTTCATTTTGCAGTATTTAATGAAGGTGGAAGAGGAGATATTCCTGATAGACCCCAACATTTAAAGGGGAGGGTACAGAGGAAGAGAAGTTCATAATGGAGATGGAAAAATGTAGAGGAAAAAAAAAAGAGTGCTCACCCCCTTTTCTGATCCCATCGAAGTTTTAATTGGTCACTGTTGCTAATATTCTCCCAATAATTTTTCTTATACTTTCCCTTTAGCACTCACTGTCCTCTTTAGCCCTAAACTTTAATATCACAGCCATTTACCTGTCTTGGGAAGTGGCATAGAGTAAGACATAGAATTTTTACCTTACACTTATACAAACTTGGTTTTGTCCTGGTTTCCTTGAATCTTTTCAGTTTAGTTTTAAATGAAGAGGTAGAATGAAGTTAATAGGGACCTATCCTTTGAAGTTTCTGGGAGAACTAAGAAAACAAAGAAAAGTGTTTCGCTCATTCCTTAGAAAACAGTGGATGTTCAATAAATATTTCTTTCCTTCACATCTTTACAGCCATATCAGAATTCTTTTCTTTCTTTGCTCTGTTATGAGGAAAGCAGCTTATACCAATTTACACTAACACATGAATGGTGTTTAAATCCTTACACGATGTGTTGGAATGGATTGCTTTCACAAATGAATTTAACGAGTAAAACTTTAAGTATTGTGATAAAGTGAAGGAGGATATGATTAGCCAAGATAAGGAGAGATACTTTAGGGCAGTATGCATACAAGTGGACTAAATCCTCTGAATTCTTGGTATCTTTCACTCTTTACTTGTTCTGAATCTTCAAACAATCCACCTCAGCCTCTGTGTAGCTTTCAAATAATTCTTTAAAAATACTATTCTTTCAGAAAGAGTTTGATTTAAAATGGTCAGGAGGTTATTCTATGCTATGGCCTGCTGCCTGAAGTGTGGCTATTCTAATATTGTTGATTGAGGACATAGAAGAGCTGATTTGGAGCCATTTAGTAGTTTAGGATGACCTGGGCAAGTTACCTAACTTCTCTCAGGCTTAGTTTCTTTATAAAAGGGAGATAATATACTTGTTTCAAAAACATAATTGTGGAGAATGAGTAAGGTCATGTATAAGTAACTGTAAAAGTGTTATCTATGCAAATGTGAAATACTAAGTAAGCATAAGTGATTATAATTGCTTTTGTCTTATACTCACGCTTAGCTAATAGTATAATGTTTGATAAAACAAAATTGATTTTGCTCTTAAATGAGACATTGTATCTTTGTGTAAGTTAGATTCTCTTCACTATGTCTCATTTTCTCTATGCTCATTGTGGAATCCTTGAAGGCAGGAGAATAATTTTTATTGTATTTTATTTTATAGAGTTGGATGAGACTTAGAAATAATTACTTTGAGATCATGGTCACTTACTAATGCTTCCTTTAGTGTTTTCTCTTTTCCTTTTTAGTTCCAGAAGTTATTATCTTGCTATCAGTTGTAACCATAATCACATGTCAGGAACTTTTCTGCAGTTATTTTGAAGCATCAGTTTGATAAGGAGATAAGCTACGTATCTTAAAACTATTTTGCTTGCTTTGAAATTTTAGTAGGTTTTTAGTATGGTTTCCAGCAGGATGTTTGTTATTTGTATCTGCTTTTTATAGTGAAGGAATAATGAATAATATATATTTGAAAGATAAAAACAAACATCTTAAGCATTTGAACAGGAGAAAGGTCCCTAGATTTATTTTTATGAATTAAATCACTCAGGACAGTTATCAATAGAGAAGTTAACTTGCCTGCCTGCTACATTGTTAAATACGAGAATGAGCTTGCCATTTTTGTTTACTTTAATATTGGTTCATTATATAAAAATGAAAATCAGTTTTAATGATTATTTTCTAGGAGTCAGTATTTCTAGTTGAAATTACTTCTTATGATTAGTGTTGAGTCACTAGACTATACTTGTGAAAACATTAAAAAATGGTCATTTTGGGGTTTTGTTTATGTTGCTTTAAATTCCTTCATAAATGTATTCTGAGTGCTTTCAGAGATTTAAATTTTTTTCTTGTGAATAATACATTCACATGTGTAACAGGCTTCTGTGGGCACAGATGGTCATAGGTTTAGGTATTAAGAAAATACTCTGTGGATCATGGCATTTCCTAGAATATTACTTACTCCAGTTTTGGAGTTCCATTCCCCTCCCTCCCTTCACTTCAGAAAACATAATGGAATGAAAATGAATGGAAATTGTCTTGAATCTGTATGATTAATTTTTTAAATAGGTTTATTGAGGCATAACTGATACATAGTAAACTGCATATATTTTAAGTGTACAGTTTTTATTTCTTGTGGGCAGTGTATAATTGGGTTTTGCTTTTTTATCCAATGTGACAGTCTTTGACATTTTGGGGGAATCATTTTTATTTTATTTAGTGTGATTATTGATATGCCTAGATTAGAGTCTGTTATCTATTAGAGGTCTGTTATCTATTCTTTGTTATTTATCCCTATTGATCATTGTTTCTCTTTTTCTGTCTTCATTTGGATCCATTAAGTATTTTTTGTGATTTTATATTATCTCCTTTTTTGGTCATTGCCAGTACCTTTTCTGTTTTGTTTTAGTAGTTGTTTTAGTGTTTATAGTATATATCTTGAACATATTAAAGTCTGCCTTCAAGTGTGAGTACACAACTTGTCATGTAAGAATGTTACAATAGTTGACTTTCCAACCTATATACTTTTATTTTCGTGCATTTTACTTTTACATATGTTTACATATATTATAAACTCCACAATGAATTGTTATTATTTTTGTTTGAGTAGTTATCTTTGGAAAAGTTTAGAAAAATAAAAAAAAAATCTCAGGCATTTACTCTGTTGTTACTATTTTCAGATCCATATTTCTGTCTGATAATATTTCCTTCTGCTTGAAAGACTTTATCATTTTTAGTAGTATTTGGGTCTGTTGCTGATGAATTCTTTCAGCTTTTGTATGTTTGAAAATGTCTTTATTTTGCCTCTGTTTTTGAAAGATTTTTACTGGATATAGAATTCAGCTGGACAGTTTTTTTTTTTCAGTGCTTTAAAGACACATATTGTTTTTATTTGCATTGTTTCTAATGAAAAATCTGATATCATCTTTATGTTAGTTACTATGCAACATTTTTGTTTTCTTTTTTCCAGCTGGTTTTAAGATTTTCTTTTTCTCACCATTTTGAGCAATTTAATCATTATGTGCCTTGGTGAATTTTTCTTCATTTTTCTTGTTTTTGGGAGTTTTTTGAGCTTCATGCATATGTGGATTTGTGATTTGCATCAAGCTTGAAGATCTTCAGCCAATTATTCTCCAAATATTTTTCTGCTCCTTTGGAGCAGAATTCCTTGGAGTTTTCAATTACTCATATTATTAGGCCACTTGAAGCTGTTCATTAATGTGCTTTTCAATTTTTTGGATTATCATTTTTCTGTTGTGTTTCTTTTGGGTAGTTTCTATTGCTATGGCTTAATTCCAGCTAGTTTACTTTACACCATCTACACTGTAGTTTTTACCTATAGAAGTTTGATTTGGATGTTTCTTTTTTTATGTCTTCCATTCTCAACTTTTTGGATATATGGAATACAGTTAGAGCAACTATTTTAATGCCCTTTTCTGCTCCTTTTCGCACCTGTGTTAAAATGTAGTTTAAATCTGATTTAATGATTACTCTCTTCATTATGAATTAGGTTTTCCTGCTTTGCATGCCTGGTAATCATCAATTATATATAAGACATTGTGAATTTTACCTTGTTGGGTCCTGGATATTTTGTATACCTATGAATTTTCTTGAGGTCTTTTCCTGTTCTGGGATTCACTTATTGGAAGCAGTTTAATCCTTGTGTATCTTGCTTTTCTGATATATTGGGTGGCTTTAAGTAGTGTTCTTCAGTCTAGGGTAAATTGCTCTATGAAATATGAGTCTTTCTAATCTAGTTTGTGGGAATAGGCACTCTTTTTGGCCTGTGTGAATGCCTGGGACTTTTATCTTTATTCCTTTCTGTTACACTCCTCCTTTAATATGGGGGTTAGCTTTCGTTACTCATGCTTAATTTATTTCCTTTCCGTCAGAGAGCATAGTTTGTGGTATGTGACTCTTGGTAATTTTTCTGTTTGTGTCCTTATTTAGTTTTGTAAATATACTACTTTTGCATGAAAAGATTTATTCTCTGTTGGATTTAGAGTTTTATTTAGTAGAGTTTTATTAGTTAATACTAAGTGTGTTGTTCAAATCTTCTGTGGACTTACTAGTCTTGCCTCTATTAAATAGGAAACAGATATATAAAATCTACCACACAATTAGTGAGTTTGTTTCTCCTTAGAAATTTGTTGGTCTTTGCTTTTTACATTTTGAAACTTTTCATGCAAATTTGGAATTAAAGCTTCCTGGTAAATACAATCTTTTATCAAAATACATTGACCCTCTTTAATTGTAGTAATTCTTGCCTTAATATTTGCTTTGACTTTTATCAAGGAATCAACATTGGTATTTTTGGTTAGTATCTCAGTGATATATTGTATTTTATTCCTTTAATCCTTTTGGGTTAAAATTTTTGTTCTTAGTAAATACCTTAGTATTTGTGGGTGTCTTAAAATGCAGTGTGATTACAACTATCTCTTAATTGAAGCATTTAATTCAAACTTTTTTGGTAAATACTATGTATTTATATTTATCACCTCATTCATCTTTATTGGGGTGCTTTTCTTTACTCATTTCTGTTAGCATAAACTTTTCTATATTTTCCTCTTCCAGTGGTTCAAAGTTTTGCATTCTGTTATTACTCTTTTAGTGGTAACTCAAAAAATTTCACTAGTATACTAATATTAAAGTCAGAATTCATCAGTATTTCTATTCTTTCAACAAAGATCTTAAAATATTCTTTCTAGCATTTGTTTCATCTTTGACATTATTGCCTATTATTTTACTTCCTCCTGGTTAGTAACCTTTTGTGTTACGAGTTTTTTGTTTTTTGTTTTTAACCATTCAGTATTCGTTTAGATTTACCCATGCATTTTCCAGTTTTTTGCTCGGTTTTGCTTTTTTCACTTCTATATGAGTTTATTTCTCCTCTTTCAGAAATCTCTTATATTTCTTTGAGTTTGAGTGAGGTTTTTCAAGTTTTAAACTCTAAGGATGTTAGAAAATGCCTTTTCTTCATTTTCGTGTTCATGTTACTGAACAGTACTTTAGCTGAGTATAGAACTTCAGATTGACTATTATTTTTCCTTGGTTAGTTTCAATATAAAGTTGCATTGTCTTCCTGCTTCTATTGGGCTGATGAGAAGTCTGCTGTTAGTTTTGATATTCTTATATAGGTAATTTTTGTTGTTTTAATATTTCCATTTTGTTTTTGGTGTTAGGATGTGTCCATCCTAACATAAATAAATAGATAAATAGATTTGTATTTATCCTGCTTGAGACTCAATATGCCATTTTTAGTTTGAAGATTTTAGGTAGTTCATAGATATTTTTTTTTTTAATATTGTACATTTTCTTCCTGGAACTTCTTAGGTAGTCTGTTTTCCTTATCTTTATATTTTCCATCTTGTTATTATTCTCTGTCTTACTTTTGAGTAATAACTTCAGTTCTGTGTTCCAACTTACTTCTTCTCAGTTTCCTCCCTTTGTCCTTTTTTCTCTTCCTCCCATTTCTCAATTTATTTTCCCTTTCCCATATATCCCCTCCCCCTTTTTTGGGAGCCTAATTGTGTATTATTTATAATTTATCCAGCCTAATAGTGTATGATTTGTAATTTATCCATTTGTGTTTTTAACCTCTCCCTCCTCCCTTGTTTTTTTTGTTTTGTTTATTTCCTACCCTGCTTTCCCCCACTATGTAAATTTAGTGAACTGGTGATCAAAAATATTTGTAGAAGAGTTTTTATTTGCTGACTAGTTCATTATAAATAGATAGGGAGTCAAAAGGAAATTAGTCTAATTTTGATTCAGTATCTTTTTAGCAAGTATGTAGTTACCAGGCTTTCCTAACATGCTTTGTGAAAAGGAAATCAAGAGACTGTCTTGGCTCCTAAATTAGGTCGTAAAATCTTGAGTTGATTCATGTTTGCTTTTGCTTTGTTTTGATTTTTTTGTTTTGCTTTGTTATTCTCTCATTTTCTTCTTTCCTCTGGAACATTAGTTGCGTTTGAAACATTAACTTCAGGAAATGTAGAGCTAATTATAGTAGCCTATTTATTCTAATTTCATAGTCTTTGTTACTCTAAACTACTATGTGGGGAAAAATAGAATACTTTTCCTGTTTTTCTCAGTTGTATATGTTTTTATTTTGAAAGTCTATAAAATATGTTTAGTATTTGATGACTTCATATCTTCCTATGGCAGATAATAAATTACTAGTGTTCTATTCCTATTACACTGGAGGCTGAATAACATAAGGTTAAGAGCATGGGCAGTGGATCCAGGCTGTATTGTTTAAATCCCTGTCTCTGCTTTTTACTAGCGGAATTACTTAAACTCTCTGTGCCTGTTTCCTCATCTATAAAATAGGGATAGGGGCGCCTGGGTGGCTCAGTTGGTTAAGCAACTGCCTTCAGCTCAGGTCATGATCCTGGAGTCCCGGGATCGAGTCCCGCATCGGGCTCCCTGCTCGGCAGGGAGTCTGCTTCTCCCTCTGACCCTCCTCCCTCTCATGCTCTCTGTCTCTCATTCTCTATCAAATAAATAAGTAAAATCTTTAAAAAAAAAAAAAAATAAAATAAATAAAATAAAATAGGGATAATACTAGTACTTATTTCATAGTGTCATTGTGAGAATTATAGGAATTCATTTCTGTAAATCACTTACAAGAGTGTCTAACATATAAGAAACATTCAGTTTATGTTAGCCATTATGTTTTTCTAGTTCTGTGAAAAGTCACACAGGTAGTGTTACTGATAGGAGTAGAATCTGGGTGTCCTAATTCCAGTATAGATGAAGCAATGTTTTACCTGTCAGGAGGTTATGCAGTCTTTTCTAGTATAAAAATTTCTAAGTTAATAAATGAATCGAATAAAGTTAAAATAACTTGTTTTATCAGTAGTAAAACATACTTGAGTACATATGGGCTGAGCACTGTGTTAGGTTTTGGGAATACTAAGGTAGACACAGTTTATATTCTAAAAAAGCTATAGACTAGTCCTGGAAAGAAGACAAAAAAACATGTAAAACAGTTATTTCCATAAGATAGAAATGTAGAGAATCCAAGGGAATAGAGAGGAGAGGGCATCCATCCCTTCCTTTGGGAGGGTGGAGCAAAGGGGAAACAGTCTTGGAAAATTCCATAGACAAGGTATCACTAAAAAATCATTATGATTATTCACAGGGTAAGATAATACATGAAAGAGAGTTTAAAGTGCTGTCTATATGTTGTTCACTATTTAACTTTATTCTGAAATCTTCTATTGAACCTTAGAGCATTTCAAGAAATTAACTGATATTTACCTTTGAGTTTCATAACAATTAGTAGTTTATTCTTCATCTCACTCCCAGCTTCAAAAATCTTTTTTTTCCAATGCCTTTTATACATTTATTTCTCATTATAAAAGAAATACAAGCTTTTTAAAACTTTTTTAAAAGATTTTATTTATTTGAGAGAGAGTGAGAGAGAGAGCACGAGCAGGGGGAGTGGCAGAGGGAGAAGGAGAAGCAGGCTCCCCACTGAGCAGGGAGCCTGATGTAGGGCTCCATCCCAGGACCCTGGGATCATGACCTGAGCTGAAGGCAGACACTTAATCGACTGAGCATCCCAGGCGCCCCAGAAATAGGTGCTTTTTGCAAACAAAGTTGAATAATAGGAAGTATTTATTAAAAGTAAAAGTTCTCTATTCCCCATTTTCTTCAACCTTCTCAGTCTCCCTGATGATAAACCAAACAACAAAATGCATAATATGTATATGTCTGCATCTTGCTTTGAATAATAATTTGTCTCCTTTACTTTGCATCCAAGACATTTTACAACATATTTCAAGGCTATTTTTTCAATTTTATTTTTATCAAAATGTTTTAGGCTCTAACTAAAATGAATTATTTTTTCTGTATCCTATCATGCTTCATACTTTCCTCACCTTTTTGTCTTTGCTTATGCCTAGAATGCCCTTCACCGCTTCATGTTCAAAGTCCTTTCTGTCCTTAAAAGTCTTTTTATTTTTTTTTATTTTTAAAAAATTTTTTTATTGTTATGTTTATCACCATACATTACATCATTAGTTTTAGCTGTAGTGTTCCATGATTCATTGTTTGTGCATAACACCCAGTGCTCCATGCAGAACGTGCCCTCTTTAATACCCATCACCAGGCTAACCCATCCCCCCATCCCCCCCCCAGAACCCTCAGTTTGTTTTTCAGAGTCCATTGTCTCTCATGGTTCGTCTCCCCCTCCAATTCCCCCCCTTCATTCTTCCCCTCCTGCTGTCTTCTTCTTTTTTTTTTTTCTTAACATATATTGCATTATTTGTTTCAGAGGTACAGATCTGAGATTCAACAGTCTTGCACAATTCACAGCGCTTACCAGAGCACATATCCTTCCCAGTGTCTATCATCCAGTCACCCCATCCCTCCCACCCCACCCCCTACTCCAGCAACCCTCAGTTTGTTTCCTGAGATTAAGAATTCCTTATATCAGTGAGGTCATATGATACATGTCTTTCTCTGTTTGACTTATTTCGCTCAGCATAATACCCTCCAGTTCCATCCATGTCATTGCAAATGGCAAGATCTCATTCCTTTTGATGGCTGCATAATATTCCATTGTATATATATACCACATCTTCTTTATCCATTCATCTGTCTATGGACATTTTGGCTCTTTCCACAGTTTGGCTATTGTGGACATTGCTGCTATAAACATCGGGGTGCACGTACCCCTTCGGATCCCTACATTTGTATCCTTAAAAGTCTTTTTTAATAATAAATCCTCTGTTAAGCTTTCCTACTTTCCGTACTTTCACCCCTCTTTTAGTTTTGAAAGTAGTTTTGTGTTTCTAAATTGCCATTATACTTTGTAACTTCACTTTCAGTACCTAACACTTTCTAATGTGCATACAGCTATATGTTTGATTTTGTGTGCCCTGGACTATACTGACAATTCCTTTAAAGCAATATAATCTGTATTTGAGCTTTGTGATACTTAAGTGCCTATTTATAAACTCTGTTGTTATGTACCTATTTACTGAATAAATGTGTTTTAGATAAGATATATAATTACTCTTAGGAATACTGATTTTAAACTGTCTTGGGGATAAGTTGAGAGAAGCATAGCTGTGAATTGAAACTAAAACTTGACTTCTTTCCTTGGTTTGGTTAAATATTCAAAATAAATTTTGAATAAATCTCTGAGACATTGTGTTTTTTTTTTAGGAAACAAAGATTATGATAACCTGATTTAACCTTTTTTTTTTTTTTTTAAGATTTTATTTATTTGAGAGAGAGAGAGCACACAAGTCGGGGGGGGGGGGTCATGCAGAGGGAGAGGGATGCAGGGCCTGGATCCCAGGACGAGGACCCTGAGATCAGGACCTCAGTGAAGGCAGACACTTACCTGACTCAGCCATCCAGGTGCCCTTTAACCTGTTTTTAAAATTAAAACTAAAATTTTTAAAAACTAAAGTTGTGATAACAAGGATATAAATAAATGCATGTCTCAAATATTTAATAGGATAAAATTTTAGGAGCAGTTCTTTGACTTTTTTGAGGGAAACTCGCCACTATGACTATTTGCTTAACATGATTTAACATATATGTAGTCACTAAAAACTTTTCGTTTCCTTTTCAGAGAATGCAGAGTCTATTGATCTTAAACAGTTTTTTGACCAACATTTTTCACATATATATTACGTGTTCTTTGAGAATTTTGTGACTATTGAAGCTAGTCTTAAACAGAAAGGTAAGATGTTATAATTGGTCCTGGCGTATGTTGATGTTTCAAACAATTGTCATAAGTAACCACTTAAAAATAGACTCTTGGACGTTGGAATTTTAATGTTATTTCACTTTTTTTTGTGAAACATCTTTTAGATACCCTTTCAAAGTATGGGTTAGTAATACTGTCTTCATTCTTTTGAGAAGGCTTGGAAGATTTGCTTTTTACCTGGTCAGATTTATTTACCCGTTTCCTCATTTTCTTTGCTCTGCCTTTAGATGCCTGTGAAGTTTGAGCAGTCATTCTCATATTTTCATTTTCAGAATTTATTCTAAGTTCTCCCCGGTATATTTTTTTGTTTGTTTTTTTAAAAAAGATTTTATTTATTTATTTGAGAGAGAGAGAGCACGTGCACACACACATGAGTGGGGGAAGGGGCAGAGGGAGAGGGAAAAGCATACTCCCCACTGACCAGGGAGCCCCAGGCGGAGCTTAATCCCAGGACCCTGAGATCATGACCTGAGCCCAAGGCAGACACTTAACTGACTGAGCCACCCAGGCACCCTTCCACAGTATATTATTTGTTTTTAGATATAAATATGTAGAATCTAAATTTAATTGTTGAAAAGAATAGAGATGCTACAATATTATCTATACATTGAACAGAATATGCTTTAAACATTTTATTAAAGAATCACTGAGAAAATACTTTAGTGCTTGAAATACTTTAAGCTTTTTAAATGGTAACAGTGAGGACAAAATGATAATGATTAAAATATTTTTCTGTAAAAATGTTTTAGGTCACAAGTCTCAGAGGGAGGAATTGGATGCTATACTTTTTATTTTTGAGGTAAGTATCTGCCAATCAACTTTTTTTCCCTCCAAAATAATTCTTGGAACATACAAAGGAATATATTGAAACTATAAAATAGCATATATCAAAAGACTGAATTTGCTGTGCTTTCTAAGAACTGAATCACATTTTTTGACCTAAAAATATATCTGACTTAATTCTTAATTATTTTTTGAAATACATGTGTTGTTTTTAGGTAGAAATAGAATTATGTTTTTATACATTTGACACCACAAAATTGGTAATACTATAAAATAGTTAAGTGTTTTATAAATTGTTTTTCTGTATTTGGATTGGGTTGGGACAAGTCTTTATTGTTAAATAAACAGAAGGAAGTAGCAACATTTGATGCTCTACTAAAATTTATATTTTGTTTTTGGCATACTGATAAAAATTAGGGTCCCTTCACTTTTAAAATAACTCCTTGCTTCTTCATTCTGTCTTTCAAATCGAGCAATGATAGGAGTATTCTGATCTTTAGCAAGAATTCAGAGATCTGGAGAAAGCCAGGATTAGATCTTGTGACTTGAAAGACAGTAAAGAATATGGAAATCTGTGTCTCAACATTGAGCTATTTTGTCTGTTGGTAATTAAAGATAATTCCCTCTTTTATACTTTGGGTACTTTGATATGGTTTAGAAGAATTTGAAGAATCTGATATCTCTCTTAGGTATTGATTTAGTTGTTGATTTAGTCACAGTTAAAAAAAAAAAAGAATGGTTTTTGTTTTTGTTTTTTTTAAGAGTTCTAGATAGAAGTAACTGGTGTTGGTACCTATTGTGCTGTTTATTTTCAGTAATCATTGTCCCTGAGGAATTGGCTTATGTTTATCTCTCCAGGTGTTTGCATGAACTATTTACAAGGGGAATGTTAAAACATAGATGTTTTGAGAAAGAATGAAAGTATCAGCAGAAATCATTCAAATTATGTTCTCTAATATGGAATTAAATGAGGAAATCAGTAACAAGGAAATTTTGTAAATTCATAAATGTGTGGAAATTAATGAACACACCCCCAAATAATCAGTGGCTCATAGAAAGATATGACATACCCAGACTTAGGGAATGCAGCTAACCAAGCACTCAGAGGAAAATTTATAGTTATAAACTTGATATGATAAAAGGAAGAATTATATCCCATCAATTACCTAAGCTTCCACCTTAAGAAACTAGAAAAAGGAGCAAATTAAACCTAAAGCAAGCGGATAAAAGGAAATAATAAAGATTATAGCAGAAATAAATGGAAGAAAGATTTTAAAAATGGAGAAAACCAACAGAACTAAAAATCAGTTCATTGAAAAAGATCAAGAAAACTAATAATAGTTAGCCATACTGACTAAGTAAAAAGAGTGAAGAATTAAATTACTAAATTCAGGAATTAAAAAGGAATATCACTACCAACTTCATAGAAATTGTAAGAGAATACTATGACCAACTGTATGCCAACAAATTTGATATATAAAATGGAAACGTTTCTATAAAGACAGAAAGCAGTGAGATTTAAAAAGAAATAGAAAACCTGAAGGAGTTAGAACTAGTGAAAAAAGGAATTAGTATTTAAATAAAATCCCACCAAGAAAAGCCCAGACCCAGATGACTTCACTAGTGAATTTTAACCAGACATTTAAAGAAAAATACCAGTTCTTCACAAATTCTTTAATTAAAAAAAGATGGTATTTCACAGTTCATTCAATGAGGCCAGTATTACCCAACCAAAACCAGACAAAAACAAGGAAAGAAAATTCTAATAAAATATCTTCATGAGTATTGGCACCAAAAAAATCCTAAAAAAAAAAAAAAAGTAAACCAAACCAAGATACATATAAAAAGGATTAAAAGGATTATACAACATCACGAAGTGGGATTTATCTACAAAATACAAAATTTAACATCTAAAAATTAACCAACTAGTAATAATAATTAAAGACAAAAAAATGCATGTTATTATCAATAGACAAAGAAAAAGCATTTGGCAAAATCCAATACTTTTTCATGATAAAACACCAAACAAAATGGGAATAAAAGGAAACATCGTCAGTTTGATGTAGGACATCTATAAAAATACACATTCAAGACCATACCTAGTACTGGATACTGAGTGCCTCTTTCTTAAGATTAGGAACAAAACAAGGTATCCACTCTTGCCATTTCTATTGAATATTGCACTTGGTTCTAGCTAGCCAGGGAAATTAGGCAAGAGAAGGAAATAAGATTGAAAAAGAAGTTTAAAAAAAAGGTATCAGCAGAGAAGGCAAGATAATAATTTCTGGAAAGTGTTCCTTCAGGCATTCATGCTTGCCCTGTGTCCAGGAAACTGAGGTGTATTGATTAGTTAATGGAAGATCTCTCAGGATCTTCCTTCTGTTAAAAAATAGTGTTTATTTTCCTCTATGTAATATATACTGATCGATTGTCTTTAATGAATGACTGAATTTTCTTAGAATAAAAAGGTGTTAGATACAGGGCTTTCATCTTTTGGAAAAAATATTTAACCTTTGTGCTGATGTTTTTTTACTTACAAGGGGACAATAATATCTGCCTGACCTCTACCTTTAGAGACTAATGATGATTTTTAAAAATCAAGAAATTTATAAATTAACTGACTTCCTCTTTTTGGAATAAAAAGCATCATTATGTAGTGTTAATAATATGATGCAGGATTTATAATCTGTTTTCTTCTGTTAAGACTACACATGGTTTCTTTCATCTTTATAGTAACCACATAAAAATAAAGACATGTTTATTTACATTTTATAAGAGGTTAAATCTGAAGTATAATAGTCATAATTTAGGAATGTTTCTGAGTAGTTTACAAACTTATCTTTTCAACTTCTAATTTTATCTCTTTCCACACCAAAATAAATACAATTATACAATTGTTGGCTAGAGAACTTTGAGGAGGGCAATGGTAAAGAAGTTTGTTTAATTCATGTAAAATTTCCTCATCATTCTCTTGTATGAGATGGACTAATAAGATCATATCAAGTGGAAGATAGGTGTAAAACATGCATACTATCTTTTGGGGCAGAATAGTATAAAAGTACATATTTTGGAATTAAGCATATCAAGATTGGAATCAGTTCTTCCACTTTCTAATTTAAGCACATTACTTAACCCATTTTCTCATTTTTTAAATGAGATTAATAAACTCTCTCTTTAGGAAGGTTCTGAGGATTAATGAGATACCATTACATGTAAAAATATCTAGTGTTTGGCCCTTATGAACACTTTGGTTCATGGCATTTCTGAAGTATAACAGTATAGTAAGAGCAGCAGTAACAACAAACTCACACACACAAAACTCATTCAGCAAGCGGATGAGTACTGGGAGCTTAGTTCAGTACCATAGTAAGGCAGCTGTTGAACTAGATTAATTCACACAGTAGAAATTTGTAAAGGGAATTAAAGGTAAAATTTTGAAAGTGTTATATGTAAAAAGTGTCTACTTCCAATTAATGAAAACCTGTATTAGTTTAACTGTAAGGATCCTGAATTTTTAAATATTGTTCTTATACCTATAGCCATCGTAAATATAAGTACCTTTGGGTTCACATGAATCAAATCAGTACAAATATTTGATGTGATTTTTGTGAAATCAAAATATTTTCCCTACTTTTATCAAAACAGGAGGAAGAACTACTCAAAGTGAGACAAAATGTCACACAAATAGTAGTATCTGAAAGAATTCAGAACTTATCAGTAATACCCACAATATGGAAATTCTAAGAATAGTAAATGATCATTTTGAAATATGCTAGAGTTCGTTATTTATTTATTTAAGATTTTATTTATTTATTTGACAGAGAGAGACACAGCGAGAGAGGGAACACAAGCAGGGGGAGCGGGAGAGGGAGAAGCAGGCTTCCTGCTGAGCAGGGAGCCCGATGTGGGGCTCGATCCCAGGACCCTGGGATCATGACCTGAGCCGAAGGCAGGCGCTTAACGACTGAGCCACCCAGGCACCCCTAGAGTTCGTTATTTAATCCATAAAGAGGAATATACTTACTTTCCACATCATTGTAAAAGATAAATTTCATTAATGTCTTGTTCCAAGTCTTCGTTAGTATAGCTTGTTGGGTTTTGTTTTTGGTGTTTTCAAATACTGATCAATGTGTCAGTGCTGAAATAGTGCAAGTACTGTCAGATTAACTCAAATGCTATTTTGTGTTTGTGATGCTATCTTTTACATAAGAAACTGTTATAGGCTTATTATAAGCTCTTTGTTTAATTTTTCACATTGCACAGAATGTGGACTCATTACTTGCTTTTCATTCTTTGTTTTATTCATACTGATTTTTAGAAAATTTTACAACTTCTTCCAGAGAGAATTCATCAGCGATGGCAGTTTCATAGTATTGGTAAGTGATTTAAATATGTATTTCACATTTGACATAAATGATAATATATGAAAATGCTCTGTAGTGGGTTAGTCATTATTTGAAATGAATTTCTAGTTTATGTTTTAGTAAAAACAAATTAAAGAATACAGGACTTATCCTTAATGGGAGTATGAGATAAAAATGTAGATGAAGGATTTCCAGTCAAAATGGCATATTAAATTTCTTTGATCTGTCTGTTCCTTTACTTTAGTAATGATAAAACTAAAAAACCAAAAAAATAAAAGGCTCAGCATCACAATAAACATCTCAGAATCAGAAATGTAAAGTGCCAAGTAGAGTGAATACTTGGGCTCCAGATTTGAAAGCAAGCGGTGTCATACGGCAGTTTGCTCCACAGAAAATAGTGAGGGGAACTAGAGTTAACTTTCTTGCTTGAAGGGCCAGAGGAGAGCTTTCCAGATCATGGAATGAAGCCAAAAAGGAAAAAGGGCAAAAAACCCCCTGCTGTGGATTACTGTCAGAGACTAAGTAGGGAGGAGACCACAGACTTTGTTTCCAGGAACTAAGCCAAGGTGCTTGCCGGTTTGGAGTCTGGTCTTAATAACAATAACAATATCACCACAGGGCTCTTGAGCTCTTGTTCTCAGACATTTTCCCCCTCTGTGGTTAGAAAGGAGTCTGCAGGTAAGCATTGTTGGCTTTGGTTTGGGTGTCTCAGTGATGGCAGTTTTGATTGCTAATGATTCTCATGACCCTTCTCATGGGGAATATGTGGACGGCCATCCTGTCTACATTGTTGAACTAGAATGTTATAGGCCTTATATTCATTTGTAAAACGTGTATTCGTTTCTCTTAAAAAGGAAAGTCATAGATTTTACTTAGGCCCCACATTTTTTAATCCATTATAGCAAGTGAAATCTTTTTGGACACAGTTTATAAATGGGCAGAGGATTCGAATAGACATTTCTCCAAGATATACAAATGACCAATAAGTACATGAAGAGATGTGCAACGTCATTAGTCAGTAGGGAAATGCAGATCACAACTCTAAGGAGATACCACTTCACATCTACTAGGATGACTATAAGCCAAAAAATAACAAGCATTGGTGAGTCTGGAGAAATTGGAACCCTCGAACATTGTTGGTGGGAATGTAAAATGCCGCAGCTGCTTTGAGAACCAGTCTGGCAGTTCCTCAGAATATTAAACATAGAGCTCCTCTATGACCCAGCAATTCCATACCCAGATATACCATACCCAAGAGAAAGGAAAACATATGTCTGCATAGAAATGTATACTCCAATGTTCATAGCACCATTTTTCATAGTAGCCAAAAGATGGAAATTACCCAATGTCTGTTAACTGATGGTTAGATGAATAAAATGTGTTTTATTTTAAAAAAGAAAAGTCTCTTGTGGGGCTTTGAAACTATAAGTTTTCAAAAACTTTTATAAGTTTTATTTATTTCTCAGAGACAGCGAGAGAGGGAACACAAGCAGGGGGAGTGGGAGAGGGAGAAGCAGGCTTCCCATGGAGCAGGGTCCCCAATGTGGGGCTCGATCCCAGGATCCTGGGATCCATGACCTGAGCTGAAGGCAGACGCTTAACCGACTGAGCCACCCAGGTGCCCCTAAGAGTAGCTTTATTGAATTATAATTTATATAGGTAAAATTCATCTATTTAAGTAAATAATTTAGTGATAAGCCTTCCCAATTAATTCCAGAAACAAAAGGAACTCTGGACATCTAGGAAGGATATTGATGCAGGGGCTAAAAAAGACAAAATCCTAAGTAGTAAAGTCTTTTAGAATGAACTTTTTGGATAAAGTTTGAGACTAAATATAACATACCCATTATATATAAACAACTCTTACAACTTGATAATAAGATGATAAGACAAATATTTTTAAATTGGCAAAATATTTGAAAAAGTTTTATATCAGAGAAGAGATATGAATTAGTAATAAGCACTTGATAAGGTACTCAATAAAATAGTGAAATCCTATTTTGTGTTTCATAATCATAAAAATGTCTTTGAAGGTTTTTATGAAGAAAGTTTTTTTTGAGACATCTGAACTTCAAAAGTTTATTGTATCTTCTAAGGAATGTAGCCTTAAATCTTCAAAAGAGCTTTAGGCTCTCTATGTGTCATGATTAATAATATCCCAGTAAATGTCTAACTTTGAGAAGACACGTAAGTGGTCATTTTTCTTTGTCATCCAGAAAAATCCTAAGACTGTTTTCTTTCATTTTTGTCTTATATATAAAGGAATATAAATCAGTGAATCTAGTTGATTTTTTAAAAGCTTTTTTTTTTAAGAATTTTTTAAATTTATTTATTTGACAGAGAGAGTGAGATGCTTAACTGACTGAGCCACCCAAGTGCCCCTAAAAGTAGTTTTATTGAATTATATTTTATATAGGTGTAAAATTCATCTATTTAAGTAAATAATTTAGTGATTTTCAGCAAATCTTTAGAGTCACCACTGTCTAGTTTTAGAACATTGCCTCACCCTGAAGTATTCCTTCAAGCCCGTTTACAGTTAGTGCCTTTCCCACCACCACAGTCTGCTTTCTGTGCTCAATAAATGTCTTTTTTTTGACATTTCATATAAATGAAATCATATAATTTATAGTAGTTTGCATTTGGCTTCTTTCACTTAGCATAATTTTTTTGTTTGTTTTCCATATTATAACATGTATTATCATTCCTTTTTATTGCTGTATAGAGTACTATGATATGGCTATATCATGTTTTATCTACTCACCAATTCATGGGCATTTATATTGTTTCTAGTTAATTATACCTCACTTACTCTATTTGTTTTATTGTAGATTCCTTTCAGTTTTCTAAATATAGGAACATGTCAACTGCAATTTAAGATAGTTTTACTTTTTTTTTTTTTAAAGATTTTATTTATTTATTTGACAGAGAGAGATAGCGAGAGCAGGAACACAAGCAGGGGGAGTGGGAGAGGGAGAAACAGGCTTCCCGCCGAGCAGGGAGCCCAATGCGGGGCTCAATCCCAGCACCCTGGGATCATGACCTGAGCCGAAGGCAGATGCTTAATGACTGAGCCACCCAGGCGCCCCGATAGTTTTACTTTTTTATTTCCAATCTGGTACCTTTAATTTCTTTTTTCTTTCTTTTCTTTTCTTTTCTTTCTCTCTCTTTCTTTCTTTCTTTCTTTCTTTCTTATTGTTTCTCTAGTATAGTGTTGAATGAAAGTGGTGAGAGCAGACACTCTTGTATCATTCCTGATGTGTGGGAGAAAGCAGTTACTCTTTCACAATTATGTATGGTGTTAGCTATTTTTATAGCTATGACAAGAACCTTTATTATAGTATTCCTGGGAATAGCAAAAATTTGAAAACAAACCAAATGTCCTAACATAAATAAGATTAATAGTATGGAATGAAATTGTATACAGCAGTTAAAGTGAATTAATTAGAGCTATATAGATCACTATAGATAAATTTCAGAAGCTAATGTTGGTTGTAAAAAGTTACTTAGGTAGGGGGGCCCTTGGATGGCTCAGTCATTTGGGCGTTTGACTCTTGATTTCGGCTCAGGTCATGATCTCAGGGTCATGAGCTTGAGCCCCAAGTGGGGCTCTGTGCTGAGCATGGAGCTTACTTAGGATTGAGCAGCACCCCCAGCCCCCTGCGCCGCTTTCTTGTGCATGCACTCTCTCAAAAAAAAAAAAAAGAAAGAAAAGTAACTTACAGGAAGGCTTGTTTTGTATATCATATATAAATGTAAGGTTTTTGTTTTAAAAAACAATTAAACTTCAGACTTAATCAGATTTGGTATTCTGTTTATGTTCTTTTTCTGTTCCAGAATCCAGTCCACGATACCACAGTGCGTTTAGCATACATAGATTTTTTTAGGGGAGCTGATTAAAGACTGGGGTTTACATAGTATTGTTTTAAGAAATTGAATTTGTGCAAATATAAGGTAGAGAATTGCAGATAAATCAACACAGTTTTATTTGAAATATTAAAGCTTGGGGCGCCTGGGTGGCTCAGACGGTTAAGCGTCTGCCTTCAGCTCGGGTCATGATCCCAGCGTCCTGGGATCGAGCCCCGCATTGGGCTCCCTGCTCAGTCAGAGGCCTGCCTCTCCCTCTCCTACTCCCCCTGCTTGTGTTCCCTCTCTGTCTGTCTCTATGTCAAATAAATAAAATTAAAAAAAAAAATTAAAGCTTATTTTTGTATGACAAATGAAACTTAACCAAATAAAATCCAGGCTTGATCTGTGTGTGTGTGTGTGTGTGTGTGTGTGTGTGTGTGTGTATGTGTGTTTTGTATGTGTGTGATCTTGATATTATTAGAAAGAATAAAAAAATAGGATTAGAATAGCTATGGAAGAGATTCTTGTTACTGACATAAGGTTTTAAATATATAAACCAATTCTAAATATTTTATTAATTTATAAATAATAACCCTAATATAAAAATATTTTGGAAATAATACCACAAATCTGGATAATGTTTTTTTCTGGGGAAGGAAGGAGAATGATTTGACATGGTTTCAAAGGAGGCTTCAATGATACTTGTTAGATAAAACATCAAAGATAAGGTAAATAAATGAAATTTTGAAATTATAGGAAACATGGGACTGTGTTTAGATTTGTTTAGACCAAATGGCGGGTCTCTGGATGTTTGTTAATGTAATTTCAATATTTTATTATAGAGTTGAAAAATTGTATAAATTAAAAAGGAATATTAAAGATGGCTTTGAATATTCTGAAAAAGAAAGTACAATGAAAATGTTTGTTAGGAAATATTAGAATTATAGAAGTTCATGTGGTTAACTAAATGGAAGTTCCCTGCAGTGGTTTTTATTTGTCTTAGTGATGCAGAAAGTATTTAATTATATTCTTAATCTTAAGTAAGAGATATACAGAGATAATGTTGTAGTAAATGCAATTTTGGGATTAGGGTTTGTTTCAATAGACTAAATCATGTTTAATTCCAATAGAACATGTGTTGAAAAGGTGACTACATGCCCTTCTAGTCCCAAGATTATGGCCAGAGGGATATCAGGGTCACCAAGAATAATTTGGAGGTTGCCAAGGACTTGTTTTAAAGTGTTTTCAAGTCTGACCGAGAACTCTGACATTTGGAAACAACTAAGAAAATATGAGTATTTTAAATCATGTTTCCTTTTCAGGATTAATTTTAAAGAAACTACTCCACACAGGAAACTCCTTGAAGGTATAATTATATTTTTTTTCTATGACTTTTAAAAAAACTGTCTCTTCTTCTACTTTTCCTACATCAGCTTTTTTTCTAAAGAATTTGAGTTGTCTTTAGTTCACTTAGTTGAAGGAATTGACTTAAAATAAAATATAGCAACATACTCAGTATGTGTGAAAATACATACTGGGTTGACCAAGCTATTGAAAAACTTTTGCCACTGCATTGGGTGATTCACTAGAAATAGTTTGCTCTCTGGTCCCCAGAAGACAAAAATTATTTACAAATTATTCTTTATATTACTATAACTATTTTTAGATGTAGGGAAGAATGATGGATCTATATTAAAAAGTTGATTTTATTTCTTTTCTTTTTCATTATCTCATTGTGCTCTGGTAAGAGAAGCTACCCAGTGCAAAAGCATCTTGTAGGTTAAGTGAAAGTTTCATATGGTGGGTGGTTTTGGTGTCAAGGCTTGGTATAGCAGTACAAAGGAATAAGCCTTCCTAATTGTTTGTTTTCTTGTTATCTCTCTAAACTGTAAGGGTGGCAGCTGTTGAACAGCTTTGACAGTGGCCATTTACCAAGCTGTGGTAAGGCAATTTCCAAAGCTACCAGTGAGATTAGCTTAATGAAGAACTTTGTGTTTTGCTTGTCAGAGATTGAATGTTTTTCTGTCTTTTCCTGTTTTCTTCCTGGGAGAGAATTTTATGCATTGATTGAAATATTTGTTGTCTTCTGTATATGGGGTATTGTTCTAGGTACTTAGAATATAGTAACCAGTCAAAATTTCTGCTTTGCAGGTTAGCAGCAAATAATAAGTAGATGACATAATTTCAGAGAGTGGTAAGCTTTTTTAAGAACAAGAACATTGATTTAGCAGGGTACCAAGATCCCCATAACCATTCCACCTTTTACCACCAAAGCCACTGTACAGGGAACAGTTATTGCCCTCTTTCTTCTTGGTTCTTGGATTAGACCAGTGGTGTTGGGAAAGAGGGAAGTAAACAAGAAGGAAATAATTTTCTGATTTTTTTCTTTTACCAATGGAAATTAGAGAATAAAGATTACCTTATGGCTTTAAGTAGTTAGAGGCCAAATTTATTCTGTATTTGTTCAAAATCAGTGAATTTAAATTTACAAATAATGAGGGCTCAATAAATGACACGGGTATAGTAGCCCTTCCTCTTTCCTTCCCTCCCTCTTTTCCTTCTTCCTTTTCTTTTTCCTTTACCTCTTTCTTTCCTTCCTCTCTTTTGCAAAGTAACACTCTCTAATCATCTTCTAGAGAATTTTGGCCTTAAAAGTAAGAAAATATTTCCCTTATTAGTAAAAATACTGTTTTTCATTTTATTTATTTTAGATCAGACGGGAAGGTGTTCGTCTTTTCTTATTATGGTTGCAAGCTCTTCAGAATAACTGTAGCAAAGAACAGCTTTGGATGTTTTCATGCTTAATTCCCGGATTTTCAGCACTACAATCTGAACATGGACCTCGAACTTTAGATAATCTCATTAATCCTCCACTCAACCTTCAAGAAAGTAAGATTCATGAGATCTTATCCATCAGTATTTTAATATTTCCTGTGTAGTTTATTAATGTATTTTTAAAATGTCCGTATGTTTATTAACTCGGTAATTCAAGGCCATGTTATAAAATGTAGGTTTTATTATTTTTCGCCTATGATGAGGCCAACAGATCAGAAGATGATTGACATAAAAAAATAGTTACAGTTCCCAAGGGAGAGGGCATGCCACACCAGGGAGGGTGGCCACATGGGGAAGTACCAGGGTCAATCAGGGGTAGGGCATCAAAGGCAAGAGCCCTTATTGTGATTTCTGTAAGTAGAAACATGTGAGGCAGTGTGAGCAGTCCTGTGATTGGCTCGTTTGGATAATTCCAGCAGGCTTAGGTGCATAGGGGCTGTCCCTCATTGTCACCCATGTACCTGGGTGATTAGGTCAGGGGAATAGTGGCCTTGAATGTGAGAGCTGGATAGAAGAGGGGTAGAGGTGTGGACTCTGGACTGGTTGGTTTGTGTATGGAAGGCATGTTCTCTGGCCCATCTTTACCATCTCTGGGAATTGGCTGGGGAGGGACATTCTCTTCCTGGCCAGCAAGGCTTCTGGTGTCAAGCATCAGAAACACATGGTTAATAGAAGCCATTTTACATTTATCTTTTATTTCTAATTCTCATGTGTCGTCTTGTATCCTTGAGTTAATTTGGATGTATATTGAAGTACAAGAGTATTTTACTTTGTGCCAAGAGGACTGTAACAAAATCTATTTTTGTGAGCTTAATTACTTGGCTAATATTTACTAAGAAACAGGTTTAGGAACCTGCCTATATCAAACTAGGTGCTGCTTAGGAAATATTTAAGAGAGTTCAGCTAGTTGTTGGTCAGTTTTTTTGAATTTGCATTTATTATAATGAATGTTTTTGAATATCGGAACATTTTCGAAAATGTGAAAGTTTCTTATTTTATACATGGACTTTTGTAATCAAGGAACTAAGATGCTATCCTTTCTTTTTGAGAGGGAAATAGCATTTTATTCTTTGAATAAAGGAGCTACCTTAAACAGTAAGCGTGGTCATTACTAGAGTAATAAGTCCTTTAATTGATAAATAAGGTCATTATTGTTGAGGCTTCTTGTCATATTATGGAATTTTTGTAATGGGCTGGAATTTTTGTAATGGGCACACTTAATGTAAATTTTAAAATATGAGTTTTTTTTCAAGTAAGATTCACTCTTAAGCCCTTTGTTATCTGTCTATCCATCCCTGTCACATTCTCTCAGTCAAGGGGTTATGAAACAGCTGATTATTAAACTTTATGGCTGTTGTGATGGGCTGTTAGGATGATCTCAGATTTATTTCAAGGTTCAATCATTAGAACGTTTTCAAGCAGTATTCATTGCATATATGTCTTACAGTTAAATTTTATTTGGATCACATTATTTCATTGTTAAATTTGTTTTGTGATTATACTAAACTTTTGTCTCTGTATAGCTCAAGTCACTATAGAGGAAATCACTCCTCTTGTCCCTCCACAATCAGGAGACAAAGGTCAAGAAGATCTCACAAGCTATTTTCTTGAAGCACTTTTAAAATACATAGTAATTCAGGTATGTGTTATCCTCTTTGATATCACCCCTCTTACCATCTTTTTGTGGGTAATTAATTTTTCTCTCTCTTACCATTATTATGTTGGAGTAGATATTTGCTTATTTTCTTGAAGGAGGACAAATTTTTACTTTTGAAAATGTATGTTAGTATGCCTTTCGTGAAATAAAAATCATTGGCGGGATTATGAGTCTCTTAGAAGGGAAGCTAGAGAGAAAAAATCTTGAAGTAGACTCTTTTATGTATATACCTTCCTCTGTGGGCCAGTTGGGTTTACTTTCCAATCCTTTCCTTTATAATCAGTGGTTGTGGTCTTTAAGTAATAACTGTTTGATTTAGGAATCAACCTGCCAAGAGGCAGCCAGTAGGGAGATAGGCTGAGAATGGGGTTGTGGGTGGAGGAATGTAATTTACACTTTAACCTGTTTGTACTCTGTAAATTTCTAGGTGAATGTATTTTTTGTAAGGTAACCTATTCATCCCTACATATGAAATGTGCATGCCCTGGTTGATGAAAACAATCTTAGCATATACACATTTCTTGTAACTATTCCAAACACAAAAATTCCCTATGCCTCAGAAACTAACATTAGAAAGTTAATTTGGACCCTGATTGAGATTGCCAAGGTTTAAATCTGATACTACATCTTACTGATAGTGTCACCTTTGGTAAATTAACCTCCCTGGCTTAAAATAGACATAAAAATAATACCTATCCTATTTTGGTGTTTGAGGGTTAAATGATTAGTAAAAGTACTAGAAGAAAAAAATACATGACACAAAGTGTTCTGTGGGTGGTAGTTGTTACTGTCATTATTATTACCAGTTTTTCTTTTTTAAAAAACAACTTTTATACCTCATATAGATTTTTAAAATTGTTTTGCTGGTTTATTGAGATATAATTGACATATAGTAAACTGCAATATTTGAAATATACAATTTGATGACATTTATTTCATGTATACAGCCATGTAACCATCACCATAATCAAGATAATGACCTGTCTCCCCTAAAAGTTCTCACATGCCTTTGTAATACATCCTTTTCCACTCCTAACCACTACCTCATTCCCAGGCAGCTGTTGATCTGATTTATGTCACTACAGTTTGCATTTTCCTTATTTTCATATAAATGGAATCATATGGTACATACTTTTTTTTTTTGGTCTGGCTTCTTTTTCTATCATAATTTTTTTGAAAATCATCCATATTGTTGTGTATCAATAGATTGGTTCTTTTTATTGCTGAGTAGCTTTTCATTGTATGGATATAACATGCTTTGTTATTCAGTCACCTGTTGATGGTGATATGAGTTGTTTCCAGTTTTTAGCTATTACAGATATAACGGCTGTGAATATTGATAAACTAGACCTTATGTGGACATAAAATTTTTTCTCGTGGGTAAATACCTAGTAGTGGAATAGCTGGGTTGTAGAGTAGGTATATATTGACTTGTTTAAGGCACCGCCAAGCTGTTTTCCAAATGGTTGTACCTTTTTACATTCCACCAGCAATCTTTGAAGCTTAAAAGTTGCTTCACATCCTCACCAACAGTTGGTATGGTCAGTATGTAATTTTAGTTATTCTAAAGTGAATAATGTAGGGGCAGCTATTAGGTGGCTCAGTCGGTCCTGGCTCGATCCCAGGACCCCGGGATCATGACCTGAGCTGAAGGCAGACGCTTAACTGACTGAGCCACCCAGGCACCCCCCCCATTTTTTTCTCAACTCCCTCCAAGTTGTTTAATAATAAAAAAGAAGATAGTACATATACATAAACCTGATCTCCCACCACCACCCCTCCTTTACTCCCAGTGACTAGCTCCAAAATGTAAAAATGTCCCTTGTCCTTCCTGGGCACTAACTTCCCACCTCCAACCCCCCAAATAGAGAAACAAAAGAATAAAGAGTGTGTAGGAGGCCACCCACCCCAAAACTTCATCTCACTCAGTACCCTCAAAGAAAGAAGCAGGAATTAGGGGTCCAGAGAAATGAGAGGAGCCCTATATTCCAAGAAGGGGCAAGAAGAGAGGTGAACCCACTCATCTCCAATTAAGTACTTAACCCCAGACCCTGTCTTTCCTTTACCAATTGCTCAAGCCCAGAGATCACAGAACTTAGAAAAACCCCACTTGGTCATCCCCACGTCCCTCCCGCTCCCCACCAGCTCTAAGTCAGTGTGAGTTGCAGAGGTCAGGGGTGACTGAGGTAGGGGGCCTGGTGGGCCTGGCTGGCTGCAGAAGCTGGCAGGGGACCACTTGTGGCATTGCCGGGGCCAAGGACGGCTGTTTTCGGAGTGAGAGGGACACCATGGAGGTCTTGGTATGAATCACCCTGATGTTCGGCTCAGGTCATGATCTCAGGGTTATAGGATTGAGCACCCCATGTTGGGCTCCCTGCTCGCAGGGAACCTGCTTCTCCTTCTCCTCCCTGCTCGTGTGCGTTCTCACACTCTCTCTCTCAAATAAATAAATAAAATCTTAGAAAAAAATAGTGAATAATGTATAGTGGTATCTCAGTGAAGCCTACTCTGGGCCTTTGCCATCCCCCTACTTAGCTATCTTCTTCACCCTACTGGAATTGTCACACCCTGTATTTTACTGCTCTTTCCCTCTTATCCTCCACCCCCTTACTCCATGGACACTGTCCTCACCCCTCTTGGGCTCTAAGTCTCCACTGGGCTTCCGCCTCTGCTACATCCCCTTCATGGATGCCCTGCATTTTGTGGTTAGGCTCTAATTATCTGCACTTGACTGCCACTGCTTTCACTCTTTCCCCCACTCCCACTCACATATGCCTATTTTGTATGACTTTTAAGGCTGAATTATTCAGGACAGGGCAAAGGGGGAAAGAACATTAGTATCTTTGTCATTAGTAGAGCCAAGTCTGGGTCAACTTTGAAAATTTTCAGAGCACACTTTAACTTCTAAGATTTTTGTAATTTAACATATATAATGCATTTACATGGCATTATACCAGTTTTTGCTATTTGTCCTTTATATATATTTAGCTCTGTATCTTTAGAGTATAACAGATTAGTATATCGCTTAAGTAACCTTTTACAACCTTGTTTGTGATAGCTAATAATTGTTTCTGTCTCATGGAATGATTCTGATTGTATTTTTTATTTTTAGGTAAAAAGTTTAGAATGGAAGAACAAAGAAAACCAAGAAAGGGGATTTTCATTTTTGTTTTCACATTTTAAGAAATATTACTTGCCTTATATTTTCCCAAACATCTGCAAGGAGAATAGTTTATATCATCCTGTACTTGGTAGGTAGTCTGTGGAATTTTCTAAAAGATCACACATAAGAATAAAATATACCTCAGTGTAAGGTTGGCATTTGTTACCTGCAGAAAACTGATAACATTTAATATTTGCATTGGTTGTTTAGAGATACTATACCTTGATTCATAGAGAAAGTAGAATTTTATTAATAGGAAAGTTTCATTGAGAGTAAAGAGATTTTTTAAAAAAATGTCTTCTCTGGATCTCACTGATAGGAAAAGTTAACCCACCATAAATATTTGATATTATACATTAAACTTCTGCTATTTGGTATGATCCTTAAACTATATTATAAATTTTCTCTTTAAGGTCCCCCAAGGATTCAATTTAGTATGTCTTATTCAAGTTCTGTATGAATAATGACGTTGTCATATATTTTGATGATGTCTTGTCCAGTATTTAGTGGCTGTGCCAAAATGGCTGAGCCTTGAAACTAGAGCCTTTCTGACAAATCTTGGTTTAAAAGCAGACCTCTTCCATATATAGAAGCCACTGCAGTGTGTATGTAGAAATTTTTTTTTTTTTTTTTTTTTTTTTGCAGAAAGATGTTCCTATTTTAAGCTTTGCCAAGTTTAGGCAGCTAATAGACTTAGGCATAACCATTAAGGCTTGTAGAAAGGGCTTAAATTAGAGTAGCAGATCTTTGCCATTGAGAACAATATTTGCTTTAAAAATCTTTTTGCTATAAAAATCAAGGAAAAATTCTCATACTTTGTATTCAAAATTTGTATCTCAGTCGTAGGTTAATTGAAGTGAGTTCTCATTAATTTTAAATGGCTCTGGAAGCCTTTCTGTACTTAGACAGGATTCACCGAGCCTTTTAGTGATATTTTGCAAAAAGACATGTTTCCATATATCAGCAATATATGGTTCACTCTTCTAGATTGCATGTTAATATCTAGCAAATTATTTTAAAATGTCATTTTAAATCTACTTTTAAAACAAGGGTATCATCACATCTCAAATGTTTAAAAATGTAGATTTAGCTAAGCATAATAATTTTCTTATTTTGGTTTTTGTTTTCCTTTTATTTTTCTGTAGATATCCCACAGGTGAGACCAAAGCCACATTATGTTATGATAAAGAAGGATGCCGAAACCAATGAAGCAATCTATTGTACAAAAGAACCTTTCATTAAGGCTCGTGTTATTGTCATTCGTTGGCTGGTTTCTTTCTGGCTTGAGCCAAAGCCCCATACAGGACCTCATATTCCTGGGATGGAAGGTGAAGTCTTGCCAAAGAATATTCAGGTAATACACCACAAAGGGCAAACTTTAAAAATGGCTTAAGAGATGTGCCTACGGATTTCAGTTGCCTTAGATGTAGAACAAACTTAAATGATGGTAATATTTTCTTTGTATAAATGTATTTTGTAAATCCAAATTTTAACAATTATTATAGAATCAGTAGTCTTCTTAATAAAAAAAAAACTTGGAAGATATAGAAGATAATTCTAGTCATGTATGAGTCTCAGCTTCTAATTTATTACTATATTTTATGTTAACTGTGCTGTACTAAAAATATTCTGAATTGTACACACAAGTTCTTGCAGTTGGAAATGATTTGTAATCATAGTTCTTTTTTGATTTCTGAGCATTCACAGAATGCTGATTTAAAGTCTTGTCTCCCAGGGCGCCTGGCTGGCTTAGTTGGTGGAGCATGCAACTCTTGATCTTGTGGGTTGTGGGTTCAAGCTCCATGCTGGGTGTAGAAATTACTTAAAAATAAAATCTTTCAAAAAAAAAAAAAGTCCCCATCTCATTTTCCCTTTTTTCAGCAAGGGCACTGAGTCTAGAAATGTGATATAAAATTATACCCAGCTATACAATGGAGGGGCTAATATTTAAATTTCCGGTATTTTTTTATTAAACAGTTTCCCTGTTTTTCACACTTTTTTTTTATCACTTTCTTTTTTCTCAATGTGTGTTTTTTCTGAACTTACCTCTATTATATATTTTTAAATAATTTTTATTTTCCTTTTCTCAGACTTTCTTTACTTTTAAACATCTTAAACTGTGTGTGTTTTTGTTATGACTTCTTAGATCTTTTACAAATTAAGTGGGGGAATAAAGTGTGTGTTTAATTAGTATTCAGGAAATATAAAATTTTTATATTCCCTTTAACCTTTTATTTGTAGCCAGCTATGGGTATGTTTTCCCTAAAACTTCATTCTAAGGTCTCTACAAATAATTATTAAGTGTAGAAACTCTCAAGCGGAACTATTTTTCATGATCCCAGAACTTAATGCGATAAAACCACAGAGTTTTTGATTGGGAAGGCATATTTGAAATCATTTACTTAAAACCTTTTGTTTTATAGAGGACAAAACTGAGACCAAAAATTGAGTAACTTACTAGAAAGTAATTTGCTATACCATGGAATAGCTACTACTATCATACCATGGTAATAATTTCCTCATCACCAACCTTAAGACTTTTACTTTATCCCTGGGTTGTCTTCATCTTCAGTCATGGTGAAAATTCTTTTTTTTTTTTTTTAAGATTTTATTTATTTATTTGACAGAGAGAGAGACAGTGAGAGAGGGAACACAAGCAGGGGGAGTAGGAAAGGGAGAAACAGGCTCCCTGCCGAGCAGGGAGTGCAACTTGGACTCAATCCCAGGACCCTGGGATCATGACCTGAGCCAAAGGCAGACACTTTTTTTTTTTTTTTTGAAGATTTTATTTATTTATTTGACAGAGACACAGCAAGAGAGGGAACACAAGCAGGGGGAGTAGAAGAGGGAGAAGGAGGCTTCCTGCAGATCAGGGAGCCCGATGCGGAGCTCGATCCCAGGACCCTGGGATCATGACCCGAGCTGAAGGCAGACACTTAACCCAACTGAGACACCCAGGCGCCCGATGGTGAAAATTCATTTAAGAGAATATAGAGTGTTCTCTTGAGTTTTCTTTCTTTCAAGATTTTATTTTTAAGTAATGGCTACAGTCAATGTGGGGCTCAAACTTACAACCCCAAGATCAAGGGTCACACTCTGTACCGACCGAGCCAGCCAGGTGCCCCATTCTTGAGTTTTCTTATATTTTCTTTTGGCTTCCTTTCTACTTCTGTCATAACTTTTCTTCCATTCCTTTGTGTTTTTTTGGTAACTTGTTTGTACTGCAAACATTCTAAAATCAAATTATAGGTGGATAGATGATTAGTGAGTATCACTATATTACTTAGATGTTGAGTTATTTGCATTGCTACTTAATTATTTAGAATGGATTCTAAATGAAATCTATGCCCGATTTTAAACAATGGTGTAAGTTATTTGTGGAATGCTGTTAGAAAGCAAAATACCAAGTTGAATGATTATGATATTCTCCCCCTTTTGTTTTTATTGTAGAGAGCAGCTGCTAGTTTGGTATCCAGAGAAGAAAACAAAAATGATAATGCTGATAAAGCGGATAGAACTACAGAACCAGAACAGTCTCATTCCAATACAAGCACTCTGACGGAGCGAGAACCTAGCTCATCCAGTCTCTGCAGTATTGATGAGGAACATCTCACAGACATTGAAATAGTTCGCAGAGTTTTTTCTTCTAAAAGAAGTAATGTAAACTTTGTCACAGAGATATTTCGTCAGGTAAAGTACCTCTCAGTAATTTTAATTTGTAGTACAGACTTTGGTTTTTAATGTTGAATATACTGGCTTTCAGCTTTTCAAAATTTTTAATAAAATTTTTTTTTAAGTTTATATTTAATTTTTAAAATTTATTACATCTAATCCTTTAATATTTTCTATTTATATTTTTTAGTTTATGATGATTTTAGTTTAATAACTGTCCACCTCCCCTCTTACTCCTTCTGTTATTAGAACAGTTTTCTTAGTTACTCACTTTATGGTTTGAAACTTTTCTTCTTACCATTTCATTAGTAAATTATAGTAAAATTATTTTATCTTCCATTCTCTATAATCAATAAAAAGTGGTTTTTGAATAGAAGAAGCAATGTTTTCATTGCCTTTATTCTCCTTCCAGAGGCTGTTTTGTCCTCTAAGGCATTCTGAAGTTAAAGTTGCTTAAGGCAGATATTTGGGGACTAAAATAAAGAAATGGAGAGAAAGAAAAAGAATAAAAACTATTTCACATAAAGATAGCTAGAAATTCGTAAGTGCACATTCTCAATTACATAGAAATTTTGTGGAAAATAAGCCTTATGAAAACCAATCATTTGCTTTTAATAGCAAAGGTACTTAACTCTTGCAGGTAAACATCATTGAGTTTTATAGCTGAAGGGGATCATTCAAGTCTCACAGCAAGTAAGTGGTAGATCTGGGACTAAAACTCCGAGATCCTGGTTCCCATGTCAGTGCTGTTTATTCTATACCACATGCCTTCACATGCCAGGAAGCTGTCTAGGCAAAGCAAATCTTCACCTTGTACACATGTTTATTGATATGTAAAACAAAGCATGACGCAGCATTAGTTTTGTTAACCTAAGTTAAAGAAACAGACTTGCCTTGTGGTTGTTTCAGCAGCACATATACTAAAAATTGGAATGAGACAAAGAAAGTTAGCATGGCCCCTGCATAGGGACCACCGGCAAATTCATGAAGTGGTCTATATTTTTGTGTTAATGAGTACAAAATGTATACAATTATATACAAATAGACTCAGTTTCCTACAAGCTCAATAAAATGAATATCACAATAAAAAAAACAAATTTGCCTTAACATCTTTTCCAGTTTTGACAGTGGTTCTAGTTGCCAAGTTTAAGGTTTGTGTTGATAGAATATTTGACAAATGGGAAAGGAAAGATATTTGGCAAATAATGTTGGAGAACTTTACATGTGGGAGAACTTAAAGCAAACTTTTAGAACCATTAGGGCTTTCGAGTTCTTGAGTCCCTTTGTGTAAGTTTATTTTTCTAGGAATTTGTTCACTGCATTTGTTTTCAAATGTGACAAAAGGTTCATTCCATTCTCTTAGAATCTTTTTAATCTCTGAAGCATTTATATTCTTGTTCCCCCTTTTCATTCCTGTTAGTTTTTATTTGTTCCTTGTTTTTTTTTTCTTGATGATTCTTGCTAGAGATTTGTCATTTTTATTAGTCTTTTCAAGAATGAGCTTTTGGCTATTAGTCTTCTCTGTTTTATACTTGTTTTCCTCTTTTGTTAATTTTTGCTCCTTTTATTTCCTTCTTTCTACTTTTCTTGATTTCTTTTTTTTTACTAGCTAATTAATTTTAGTCTCACATTTTTCTCATATGAACTTTCTTGAGGCTATTAATTTACCACTCAGTACTATTTTAGCTACATTCTACAAATTTTGTTATATAGCATTTTTGCTGTTACTCACTTGTAAGTATTTTCTAATTTTCATGTTAATACCTTCTTTGACCTATGAGTTATTTAGCAATTTGTATCTTCCAAACAGAGTTTCCTGATTTTCCTTTTTCTTACAAATTTCTGATGTGATTCTTTTGGACAGAGAATATAGTTTGTACAATCCTAGTTGTTTAAAATGTATTGAAACTTATGGTTCAGTTTGTAGTCAGTTTTCATAAATGTCCTGTATGATTGAAAAGAATGTATGCTTCTCTGTTGAGTTCAGTGATCATTAGAGCCTGAACTTTTCTATATCCTTACTTAAGGTTTTTGGTCAGCTTGACCTCACAGTTACGAGAGGGGTGTGTTAAAATCTTATACTCTGACAGTGATTTGCCAGTTTTTTTCCTTTGTACCTCCGTAAATTTTTCTTTGTATATTTTGAAGCTATATAATTGATAATTAAGTACATACAAGTTTAAAATTTTATACCTCAATGTGAATTAAACATTTTATTTATGGCCCTTCTCATCTGTGGAAATTATTTTTGCTTAGGGTCTGTTTTATTTACTATTAGTAGATTTACACCACTCTCTTTTTATTAAGAACTAGCATCTGGGGCGCCTGGCTGGTTCAGTGGGTAGAGTGTGGGACTCTTGATCTCGTGAGATCAAGCCCCATATTAAAAAAAAAAAAAAGTACTAGCCTCATGTATTTTTAAAATAATCTTTTAATTTTTAACCCTTTTATATCATTAGATTTTGCATGTCTCTTGTAAATATGGTTTGATTTTTAAAAATCTTTGTCTTTTATAAAGTGTTGAAGGAATATCTGATGACCTATAGAATATAAGGGGATGGACGACCTAGGCTGACTGGGATTTTTGTCTTGGGCAACTGGGTGCATGGTGTGAACCTTCACTAAAGAAAGGGCATCCTAGAGAAGGAACAGGTTTGGGGCAAAGGTTTGGGGAAAAGTAATGAGGTCAGTTTTAAACCAACTGACACCTGGAGCATATCCAAGTGAAGGTATCCGATGGGGAGATGGATGTAAGGTTCTGGGAGAGGGAAGTTGGGATTGGTAATCCAGATTTGGAAGTCACGGCAAACCTGTTGTACATGAAGCCGTAAGAGTGAATGAAGGGGGGGAAATCGGACGGGGAGACGAACCGTGAGAGACTACGGACTCTGAGAAACAAACTGAGGGTTCTAGAGGGGAGGGGGGGAGGGGGATGGGTTAGCCTAGTGATGGGTATTAAAGAGGGCACGTACTGAATGGAGCACTGGGTGTTATACGCAAACAATGAATCATGGAACACTACATCAAAAACTAATGATGTAATGTATGGTGATTAACATAACGTAATAAAAAAAAAAGATGTCAAAAAAAAAAAAAACCAAGCAGTAATAACCAGTTATATTTTACTGTATTTAGTGTCAAGGTATTTTTTCTATAAATCCATGCACATGTATACATTATTAAAAGACTCTTTTTTGTTTATATTGTTTGGGGTCTGCTTGTGTTATTAATGTGATCTGAACATTTTCCAATAAGACTAACCATTCTTCTACAACATTGTTTTTAATGGCTGCTGTACAATCCCAATACATAGACATCCATCAGTTATTGAAACCATTACCTATTGATAGTTATCAAAATTTTGCTATTAGATACAGTGCTGAAGTGAGTATCTTGGTATAAAATCTTTGTGTACATGCATAAATATTTCCTAAAAATAAATTCCTGGAATAAAAAAAAAAAGTGAATGAGGTCGGCCTGGAAAAACAGGAAGGTCATGAAGAGAAGAAGGCCAAGGACAAAGACCTGTGAGCACAAGCAAGGGGAGCTGGCAAAAAAGACGGGCAGGGCAATCAGATAGAGTGGGAAGGTGAGCCGGCCTTTTATTAAACTTCCTTGTGAATAAAAAGAAAAAATCTTTGTCTTTTAACTGGAATATTTATATTTATTATAATTACTGATATTTTGGATTTACTGATACTGTCATATTTTGTTCTGTTTTTTTTTTTTACCATGTCTGTATTTCTTTTATTACATTATTGTCTTATTTTTTCCTTTCTTTTTAATTGATGTTTTCTCATTTTGTATCCTTTTCCTATCACTTGGTTCGAAAGTTATATATTATTCCTTTTTCTTTAGTGATTACTATATAAATTTTAACATATATACTTCACTTCCCAAGGTCTAAAGTTATTTTTTTTTTTTTTACCTTTTTTCTGATCAGTATAAGGAGCTTGATCCTTATTACTCTAATTTCTGCCCCCGGTTATTATCAAATCAGTTCTATTTTGAAGGTTTGTGTTTTAACTCCAGTATTATTGTTTTGTGCATTCAGTGTTGATTTACATTTAGTTATGTGGTTTATCACTTTCTGTGATTATGATGTCTTCCGTCTCAGATCTTTCATTTAGAATCACTTTCCTCTGCTTGAATGAAGTTCATCATTTAGAATTTTTAGTGAATGTCCATTGATATCAAATACTTACAAATTTTTGCCTGTCCGAAAATGTCTTTATTTTTGAAAGACTTTTTCCGTTGGACATAGACTTCTAGATTGACAATTATTTTCACCCAGCACATTTTAGATGCTCAGATTCTTTCCCACCATTTTTTGCTTTACATTGTTGCTGTTGAGATGTCAACCAGCAGTTGAACTAATAAGATAATTATCTTTTCTCCACCTCTTTTTTTTTTTTAAAGATTATTTATTTGAGAGAGAGAGAGTGCATGAGAGAGAGAGCACAAGGAGGGAGAGTAGCACTGCTGAGCAGGGAGCCTGACAGGGGGCTCAATTCCAGGCCCCGGGATCGTGACCTGAGCTGAAGGCAGACGCTTAACCGACTGAACCACCCAGGCACCCCTTCTCTGGCTCTTTTTTATATCTTTTTTTAGTATTTGGCATTTTACATTTTACTGTGGTATGTCCAGGTCTAGATTTCCTTTTATTTATTCTTTAGGGGATATTTGAGGCATACTTCATTAATGGATTAATATATTTTGACAATGCTGGAAAATTTTCAGCCATTATCTCTTTAAATATTGCCTCTGTCCCATTTTTTTCTTGTCTTTCCAGGACTCTGACAAGATGTATGTTAGACCTTTTCACTTTATACATGTCTGTTAATCTCAAGTTCATATTTTCCATCTCTTTGTCTCTCTGTCCTACATTCTGGGTACTTCCTTTTTAATTACAACTGCTTCTGGAAGTTGGCCCATCTGCTCAGTTTTTGTCTCTTGTTCTTTACTTATATTTTATTTATACTAAGCATAGTTATTTTATACTGACTGATCATTATAATATTCCTGAGGTCTTTGTAGATCTAATTCTGCCATATATGCTTTCTCATGGTGCTCTATTCTCTAAATGTTTTTCACAGTAGTTTGTGATTTCAGAAATTTAGAATTTTGATTCTGAGCTTTTGTATCTTATGACTTTATTTGCTGATTTGGTTGGTTAAAGGTTAATTCCTTCAGAGAGGAGTTGCATTTGCTTCTTCTAAATGCAAAGAGACACTACCAACCTCTCATTAAACTGAATTCTTGATTTGAAGTTCAAGCCAGCTACATAATGTGAACACAGAGTATAAACCTCTGTTACGGCTAGCTTTTTTTTTTATTTTTATTTTTTTTTTAAACATTTTATTTATTTGAGAGAGAGAATGAGACAGAGAGAGCATGAGAGGGTCAGAGGGAGAAGCAGACTCCCTGCTAAGCAGGGAGCCCGATGTGGGACTCGATCCCGGGACTCCAGGATCATGACCTGAGCCAAAGGCAGTCGCTTAACCAACTGAGCCACCCAGGCGCCCTGTTACGGCTAGCTTTTAGTTCTAATGTCTCTGAGGAGATTTTTGTTGTTATCGTTATCTCTTCCCCATTTAGGTATGGGCAGTTTACCTTACTAACTTTTAATGGGTTGGGTTTATTTAACTCAGCATCGCACTGACAAAATGTATTCCTTTGAAAATACAACTTTGTTTAGAGTTTTACTGTTGTTCTCCCTGATTTGCCACAATAGGTCAATGGAAACCAAAGTAATTGGTGCCACTCAAAGTGAAAGTCAGCTTTATTGCTCCCAGTAAAACCTGAGTTTGGATTTCATATAGGTTTTTATTTTTGAATATTTTTTTCCTGCTTTTTGGCTCATCAGTGCATTTAAGATTAAATTTATCTTTTAATCTGCCATTTTGTCTTTTCAATCAAAAGGTTGGTTGGGTTACCTAGTCCACCATAGTCTTGGAAGCAGTTCTCCTGTCATTGAGTTTTTAATCATGCTCCTTATATTTTAATTTTTAAAATTTGCGTTTGGTGGTTTTTCCACTTTTTGCTGTGGCTCATTCATTCTTTATTCATATTCATTTTCATTTTCTTAATTAAAACATATTAAAAATACTCATAGTCCTTATTCCACTAATTCCACTAACTTAAGTTTTTACAGTTTGGGCTTTTTGTTGTTTCTGTTTATTTACCCTTGTTTTTTTGTTTTGGATTTTTGTGATATGGACTTAGATTTCGTTGGACTTTTGTGGGAATTACTTTGAAACCTGGGTTGAAAGTTGTGTTCCTCCAGAGAGGAATTGCTCTTGCTTCTCCAGGTATTTGGTGGTCCTGTCAACCTTGGTTTACGTTATTTATTTATTTATTTTTAAAATTTTTAAGTAAGCTCTATGCCCAATGTGGGGCTTGAATTCACGACCCCGAGATGAAGAGTTGCATGCTCTACCAAATGAACCAGCCAGGCACCCCAGTCTTGGTTTACTTGAAATTAGAATTTTCAGCTTATGATTCTTCCTGCTTTGCAGTACTCAAAGTTATGTGATGGCCAGCCTGAGAATATGAACTTGCAGGAAAGGCTATTCTTCCCTCTTTTCCCCTACCCCAAGTCAGTAGACAAGTTTCATCACTGACTCTTCTCTGAAGTTGAGTTTTTTGCCTTCCCCTCCTAGCGTGCCTTGAGTTTGTAGCCTCCATTGGTGTCAGTTTTACATGTAGGACTCTGATCTGTCTCTCCCGTCTGCACAGGTGGCTATTTAAGCCAATACTCTGTAGGCTCTCCAGGGCAGCAGCCAGCAGCTTCATTGCTCACTTGCCTGTCTGGATTAATACTCACCTTTTGTTCTGGACTCAGAATATCCTTACAAGCTGAGCCATTAATTTAAAAAGGTATACTGTATTTTTTTAGATATTTTATGCAGGAATATTCCAGGATATCTTTAAATGATATTGCTGGGAACTGAAGTTCTCTGAGATGTTTTTATTCTGATAATTATTTTTATTTATTTTGTTTAGAGAGGGATGGGGGCTGAGGGGTAGAGGGAAAGGGAGAGAGGGATCTCAAGCAGAGCCCAATGAGGGGCCTGATCCCGCGACCCTGAGATCATGACCTGAGGGGTGCCTGGGTGGCTCAGTCAGTTAAGCATCCGATTCTTGATTTTGGCTTGGGTCATGATCTCGGGGTTGTGAGATTGAGACCCGCGCTGGGCCTGGAGCCTGCTTGAGATTCCCTCTCTCTCTTTCCTTCTGCCCTTTGCCCCTGCTTGTATTCTCTAAAATAAATGAATAACTCTTTTAAGAAAAAGTGATTTTTAAGGCAAAACTTAAGGAAAAATAAATTTTAGGATGATGACACCAATGAATCATTCATGTTTTGAAAAGGGATCAATTTCTAAGATTAGATTGTCATAGGAAAGCTTTTTTACCTGCTTAGTAGTTCTGATAAATTTTCAAAAATTGAGAATTTGTGAAATATTTCTTCCCTTATTTTGAAGGTTCATATGTTCCACAATATAATATAGATAAAAATACTCCCCATTAATTATCAGGTATATGGCCATATAATGACTTTGCCCTTAGCAGGCCCAGCTAGAGCACAAGTCTTTCTATAGGTAAATAAGTTTAGTAGAAATATGTTTACTTAACATTTCTCAAATAATTCCATTCTCATAGCTTTCACAATTATTATTTTCCCTATCTTAACTTTTGTTCTTCAGCCTTCCTTTCTTTCCTCTCTACCCGTTTCCCCTTCTTTTTTTTACCTGCTACTCATCTCATCCTTTAGATCACAACTTAAATATGATTACACCAGAAAAGTCTTCCATGACCACCTTCACCCACCCGCTCAAAGACAGATGCACCTGCATGCACATGCACACACACAGACACACACGTAGTAAGTACGTCTTTATGATGTTTTTGAAAATTGTCCTCTTCTTCATAGTACCTCTTCTGAGTTTTATATTTATTATAAAAAATTATTTTTAGGATTCTGATCTTTCCTGCTACCCTCCATGAATGCTTCTCTTATTCATTTATCATTGTATCCTTAATGCCTGGCATAAGTAGGCACCTAGTAAATATTTGGTGAATGAATCAAGAAGTTCTATAACTGTTGGGGCACCTGGGTGGCTCAGTTGGTTGAGCATCCGACTCTTGATTTCAGCTCAGGTCATGATCTCAGGGTCTTGAGATCGAGCACTGTGTCTGGCTCTGTGCTGGGTCTGGAACTTGTTTGGTATTCTCTCTCTCCCTCTTCCTCCGCCCCTCCCCCAGCTCTTGCATGCGCGCTCTCTCTCTCTCCCTCTCTCAAAAAAAAAAAAAGGGAAGAAGAATAAGTTCTGTAACTGTTGAGTGCCAGGTACTTTATCATTGCTACCTGAGGGGCTAACATTTATTTCTAGAAGCTAAGTCCTCAGATAATTTGTTAACCATAGTTGATGATGTTATTTTAGGGCCAGTATAATGATTCTGAGTTCTGTCTCAGATGGGTATTTATATTGTTATGTGTATTTAAAATAAAGATTTAACTAAAAAGCATAAATCCCCAAATCATTTGAAATGATAAAATTATTCTCCATGTCCAATAGAATAGGCATAGATGCACTGCAGGCATTAACCCCCTATTTTATAAGTCAACCCAGTGTACTTCATGTTGTCATTATTTGGAGACTACAATGAGGAGCCCTCACGTATTTTGATATGAGGTAAATCTAACACGTCAATAGTCTAACCTTTAAGAACACAGATTTTATATATATATAATTTTATATATAGATATTATATATATAATTTTTTTCCCCAAAGTCATGTTAAGGCAGTGGATCACAAACTGTGGTCTTAGGCTTCTGGGAAGTCTCTAGGACCTTTTCAGGTCCATGAGGTCAAAACTGTTTTCATGACAGTACTAAGATTTTACTTACTTTTTTCCACTGTCATTTTCTTACAAGTGTATGGTGAAGTTTTCCAGAGATACCTGTTATGTGATACTGTATTAGATTGAATGAAGAAACAAGCAGATAAGAGAATCAAACCATCTTTTATTAAGCTAAACATTAAAGATGTTTGCAAAAATGTCAAGCAATGTTACTCTTATTTTAGAATAACTGTTATTCTTGTAAACATCTGGTAGAGTAGGGGTTCTGAGACCATTGCTTTAAGAAGACAAAAAATTCCCAGGTCTGCTAAATGCTCACTGTACTTCATTAAATCTTAAAAGAATGTGTCCATCACAATCTGGGTTGATTAATAATAACAGAATATTAAAAATATCAGAAACCACCATGTTTTGTTACTGTTTTTCACTGAAGAAGAGAGTTGCAGCTACCAGTAAATCACATCCCATTGGCAGAGCCAGTTGTTAGAAAACTGGATCAGATTATCTTAAGCTAATACCATTAAATACTGGATTTTTCTATCTCCTCTTGTTTTGATTCGTTCTCCATGTAGTTTTTGGTTGTGTAGTAGTTTTATGGTTATAGAATCAGAACTGGGATGACCTCATGCAGGTCTATCTACAGACAGAAAATTTGCTGAGTACATAGATTCAGAAATATTTTTTGAATGATAACTTGCCTTATTTTCAGTTAATATTGGGGTCTGAGTGGTGCTTCTTCATAGGGATAAGGTGCTGACGTATGGATTTAATGTTCTGGTTTGTGTGACAGTTATTTCTCGTCGTAAATGTATAAATTGGCACTCTGGTTTTTATGTATCAGTTTTTTTAGCCATGGCTGATATCAGTCTTTCCTTAAGATCCATATTTAGTGTGTTGGCAAAATCAGACTTTGGGGCTTATAAGGACAAAGGTTATATATACTCTGGGCTTTAGTAAATTCATCAAGCCACTTGGGATATAGTGTGACAATTTATGCATTAATAAATATCTTAGCTCTAGAGATTACTAATATTTTTTAAATGATTAAACTTTGTTTTAGATCAGTTTTAGGTTCACAGCAAAATTGAGCAGAAACTGCAGAGGGTTTCCATGCCAATTTTAAAAAGTTCATTTTTCAGTATCTGAGAATAGAATTTCTTTGAGATTGAGATTTTTTTCTTATACCTTGAACCTTTTTAAGGAAGGCTGAGTTTTTCCTAGAATTATAAAACAAATATTTTTAGAGCAGAAGGTGATGATCCAAATCATGCCATTGACCATTAGGCTGCTAGAATATGAGAGTGAGAATTTTGGAATGGGTTTGTTAGATGAAAGAAAGTAGCAAGTAATGTAGATTGCTAGGGAATTAATAATAATAAATAAAAGGATTACCAAACTACATTAAATATCGTGTTGATATTACACATTAACTTTTCATCATTATCTTGGAAAGCTGAATTTCTTGGCTAGTTTCATTCAGATAAAATAGTCATTTGAGCCCATTATTATTATTAAATACACCTACTGATAGCTGTATAGGAGGAAGTGCCAGGTTTTTAGGTAAAGGTCTTGTGACTTTTAGAGTTGAAATTAATAAATAGTGATTGTAAAAGGAAAAATTAAAAGCAATTTAATTCCTTTTTTTTTTTTTTGTAAAGAGAAAGTCCAGTGAAAATGTTAACACATGAACACAAGCATGCATGATGAAAGGAATTTGGGTCGTGAGATGGAGTACTTTTACTGTTTATTTTTGCCTGTCTGAATTGTATAAAAAAGTTTTTTTATTGTGAAAATGTAGTATTTTTGTGATGAAGAGTATTTACTTTTTTTAAAAGTTAAGGCAACCCAGAAAGTACATAAAGGAAAGAATAACTGTAAGGTATTCCTTTTAATTATTTAAGTATTTTGCCTTATTGTTTAACTTAACATTATTTATTGTATGTAAAATGAAATAAAGCTGTAACATTTTTTCTTATGTGCTTATAGTTGCCTTTTTCATGTAATTTGTATTACTTCTTGGAATCAGATTTAATTTTTAATTTAACTCATCGAAATTTATTTCAATAGTAATCTAAAAAAAACAATGTCATAAAACTGATTTATTATGAAAAGTATTTACATTGAGCTTTGTAGGAGTATAGTTATTTCATGAAACACGGAATATTTTCATTCTGAGATAGATAGTACAAGTGAAACAAATCTTTGCTCTTGTACTTGAAATCCATGTCTATCTACCAAAAGCATTTCTTCCTTTTTTTTTTTAAAGATTTTATTTTTAAGTAATCTCTACACCCAGTGTAGGGCTTGAACTCATGACCCCGAGATCAAGAGTTGCATGCTGTATTGACTGAGCCAGCCAGGCACCCCTGCTGAAAGTATTTCTATGTCAACATATTTACAAATTTTTTGGAAACAAAAGGCTTTTTCTGACAGTGGATTGGTTGACTTGTAACTCTTTAAAAATCATTTATATCATACTTTATAACAAGATAAAAATGTATGTATTAGTGGTTTGTAGCAAAGTGAAATGTATAATTATGTGTGTTCTCTGTTTTTTTCACTAGGCATTTTTATTACCAATTTGTGAAGCAGCAGCTATGAGAAAAGTGGTAAAAGTATATCAAGAATGGATCCAGCAAGAAGAAAAACCTTTGTTTATGCAAGAACCTGAAGAAATTGTGATCTCTTCTTCGGACTTACCTTGTATTGACAATGTCACAGACCATGTTATTTCAATGGAAGAAGGAGAAAAGAGAGAAGAGGTAAACTCATAAGACTTAACATATTTTAGTATAAGTTTAATAGATTAGATTTTCACAAAAGTGTAATAATACGTTGAGATACATATACTTAATAAATGGGAAGTTAAAGATACCTTTTTTTTAAAAATTTTATTATGTTATGTTAGTCACCATATAATACATCATTGGTTTTTGATGTGGTGATCCACGATCCATTGTTTTCGTATAACACCCAGTGCTCCATGCAGTACGTGCCCTCCTTAATACCCATCACCGGGCTAACCAATCCCCCCTCCCCCCTCCCCTCTAAAACCCTGTTTGTTTGTCAGAGTCCATAGTCTCTCATGGTTCATCTCTCCCTCCAGTCCCCCGCCCCCATGTTTCCCTTCCTTCTCCTAATGTCCTCCATGCTGTTCCTTATGTTCCACAAATAAGTGAAACTGTATGGTAATTGACTTTCTCTGCTTGACTTATTTCACTTAGCATAATCTCCTCCAGTCCCATCCGTGTTGATATAAAAGTTGAGTTTTCATCTGTTCTGATGGCTGAGTAATATTCCATTGTATATATGGACCACATCTTCTTTATCCATTCATCTGTTGAAGGGCATCTCGGCTTAAAGATACCTTTTAGTATATTTTGCAACATAGGTAATATAACAGTTAACCACAGTACCCTGTCCTAACGCTCTTTGATGTCACAACTTTAAAAAAATTACTATTGAGATTGTAGACTGACTCTTTAATTCATTGTGTAGATCAAAATTAGATGCCATTTTAAAAGGTGTAATATTTGAGACTGATAGGAGGATGGCAGAGTATATGCAGATCCTGAGCTCACCTCTTCCCACAAACACAGCAAGACTGCAACTACGTAAAAAGGAACTCTCACTGAGAAAGACCTGAAGACTAGGAGACCAGCTCTTGCACAGCTAAAGATAAAAAGAAAAAGCCACAGGGTGCCTGGCTGGCTCGGTTGGTAGAGTGACTCTTAATCTCAGGGTTGTGAGTTCAAGTCCCATGTTGGGCATAGAGCTTACTTAAAAAAATTAAAAGAAAAGAAAAAGAAAGGGAAAAAAAAAAAGCCACCTTGAGAAGGGTAAAGTGTGGCAGAGATGCAGTCAGGTTGGGAACCAAACCCCCAGTCTGGTGACCCACAAGTGATTTCATGTCGCAGGCCCAGAGATCCTCCCTGAGGAGCAAGGGATTTAAGCACCCTGTCATACATCCCCGCTCTGGAGATCTGCACAGGAAAAATGAGACCCCCCCCCACAACATCTGGCTTTGAAAATCAGCAGAGCTTAACTTTAGGAGCTTTTAAAATCATTGAAGCTTAACTCTGGGACAACCAAGGGGCTATAGGAAACAGACAGTGCTCCTAAAGGTCCCACCCACAATCTCACAACTCTGAGATACAGCACAGAGACAGCGGTTTGCAGAGCTTTGAGTTTGAGATGTACATGAAGGATATTTTTTGACTGAATGAAAAGTATACCAGAGGGAATCAACAACTGGGGAGAGGGTACAGAAGAATGGATCAGTGATCTGGAAGACAGAATGGTGGAAATATCCAAGCTGAGCAGCAAAAGGAAAAAGAATTTTATATAGATAGGGTGAGGGACTTATGGGGCAACATCAAAAGTATTAACATTTGCATTATAGGGGTCCCAGAAGAAGGGAATGAGAAAGGGGCAGAAAGCTTATTTGAAGGAAAAACAGCTGAGAACTTTCCTAAACTGAGAAAGGGAACAGGCATCCAGGTTCAGGAAGCATAGATAGCCCCAAATAAGATGAACCCAGAGATGTCCACATAATAATTAAAATGTCAAAAGTTATATAGAATTTTAAAAGCAGCAAGAGAAAAGCAACTTCCATACAAGGGAACATTTACAAGACTCTCAACTGAGTTTTCAGCAGAAACTTTGCAAGCCAGAGGAAATGGCATGATGTATTTAATGTACTCAAAGGAGAAACCTACAGCCAAGAATACCCGGCAAGGTTATAATTCAGAACTGGAGATAAAGAGTTTCCCAGACAAACAAAAGTTAGAGATGTTCATCACCACTGCACCAGCCTTATAGGAAATGTTAAAGTGACTTCCTTATGCAGAAAAGAAAAAGCCATAACTAGAAGTAAAAAAATTATGAAAGAAAACATTTCACTGGTGTTAAAAAGTAGGGGACAGTAGAGTACTCCCCAAACTGGGAAGACACTTTGAGACTGGAAATCAAAGAAGGCAACTCCATATGGTTTACAGAGTTTTATTCAGGGTAGCTTATTGATGAGGTGATTAGGCAGATGAGGATCCATGTGCTGTACAGCTATCCTCCAAAAAGTCTAGACCTTAGTCCGTAGATTTTATAGAGCAAGAGATATGCAGAAGGGCATTACTGTGTGATCAGAGGGTTCACATGCACTTAATTGACAGCTGACCTTTTAATTAGATCGTGTGGTGCCACCTGTGCATCAGAAAGGAAAAGACTGCATCATCTCTAACAGATTCATGGGCAGTCAAAGCAAGCTTCCCCCATCCCAGCCTTGGCAGGCATTTCTAACATATGTATCTTAATCTCCAAGGGCCTGGAACATGCAGCCCCAAGAGAGGTCATCAAGCAAATAAGAACAAGATGGAGGGCCAACAGTGGAGTCAGTATTGTCAGCATTTCTACAACTGGTAAAAGCAAACATATAATAAAGGAAGTAGGTCAGTCACTTAAAAAGCTAGCATGAAGGTTAGAAGAAAAAAGTAGTAAAGTCAACTATATTTACAGTAACTAGGTAAGGGAAACACAAAATAAAAACATGTAAACTGTGTCAGACACATAGTATGTGGCGAGGGGGAGGTAAAAATGTAGTCCATTAGAATGTGTTTGAACTTAAGTGACCATCAACTTAAAATAGATGACTAACACATAGGGTGTTATACATAACCTTATGGCAACCACAAACAAAAAACCTGTAATGGGTACACAAAAAATAAAGAAATCCAAGCACAAAACTGAAGATAGTCATCAAATCACAAGAGAAGACAGCAAGAAAGAAGGAACATAGAAGAATTATAAAAACAGCTAGAAAACAATGAACAAAATGGCAGTAAGTACATACCTATCAATAATTAATGTACATGGACTAAATGTTCTATCAAAAGTCATAAAGTAATTGAATAGATTAAAAAAAAAGAGACCCATCGGTATGCTGCCTACAAGACACATACAGACTGAAAGTGATGGGGTAAAAAAGATACTCTATGCAAATGGGAATGATCAATAAAGCTGGGGTAGCAATACTTGTATCAGACACGATAAACATTAAAACAAAGACTGTAAAAGAGAGAAGGGCATTACGTAATGATGAAGGGAGCAGTCCAATGAATATAAAATTTGTAAATATATATGCATCTAGCATGAAACCATCTAAATATATAAAGCAGATATTAACAGACATAAAGGGAGAAATTGACAGTAATACAATAATAGTAGGGAACTTTAACACCCACTTAACATCAATGGATAGATTGTCCAGACAGAAAATTAATAAAAAAATAGTGGCTTTTTTGAGACATTAGATCAGATGGACTTAAGCAAATACGTACAGAACATTCCATCTAAAAACAGAATACGCATTTTTTATAACGCAGATGGAACATTCTGCAAGATAGGTCACATATTAGGCCACAGAACAAGTCTCAGTAAATTTAAGAAGATCAAAATCATATCAAGCGTCTTTTCCAACCACAATATTTATAAAACTAGAAATAAATTAGGAGGAAAAAACTGGAAAAAACATAAAGACGTAGAGAATAAACAACATGCTGCCAAATAAGCAATGGGTCAATGAAGAAATAAAAAAAAACACCTTGAGGAAAAAAAATACCTTAAGGTAAATAAAAATAAAGACAACATTACTAAATCTTTGGGACCCAGCAAAAGTAGTTCTAAGAGAGAAGTTTATATAAATACAGGCCTACCTGAATAATCAAGAAAAATCTCAAATGAACAATCTAACCTTATACCTAAAAGAACTAAAAAAAGAAGAACAAAGCCCAAAGTTAGTAGAAGGAAGTAATAAAGATCAGAGGAAAAATAAATGAAACTGACTAAAAATACAATAGAAAAGATTGATGAAACTAAGGGCTGGTTCTTTGAAAAGATAAACAAAATTGACAGAACTTTAGCCAGACTCGTAAAGAAAAAGAGAGAGGACCCAAATAAAATGAGAAATGAAGAAGTAGTAACAACCGATACAATAGTAATACAAAGGCTTATAAGAGACTACTACAAAAAATTATATGCCAACAAATGGGACATCCTAGAAAAAGAATAAATTCCTAGAAACATACAGTATTCCAAAACTGAATCAGAAAGAAATAGAAAATCTGAACAGAACAATTACTAGTAACGAAATTGATTTTGGTAATCAAGAAACTCCCAACAAACAAAAGTCCAGGACAAGATAGGTTTACAGTTAAGTTCCATCAGGCATTTAAGGAAGAGTTGATACCTGTTTTTCTCAAACTTATTCCAAAAAATTGAAGTGTAATGAAACCTTCCAAATACATTCTATGAGGCTAGCATTACCCTGATACCAAAACCAGACACAGATGCTACAAAAAAAGAAAACTATAGACCAATATCCTTGATGGATATAGATACAAAAATCCTCAACAAAATATTAGCAAACTGCATTCAGAAATACATTAAAAGAATCATTCACTATGTTCAAGTGGGATTTATTCTGGGGATGCAAGGATGGTTGAGTATTTGCAAATCAATCAACATGATACACCATATTAACAAAAGGAAGGGTAAAAACCATATGATCATTTCAATAGATGCAGAAAAAGCACTTGACAAAATTCAACATCCATTTATGATAAAAAACTCTCAACAAAGTGTGTTTAGAGGGAACATACTTTAATGAAGACCATATATGAAAAACCCATGGCTGACATCATACTCAATGGTGAAAAACTGAGAGCATTTCCTCTAAAATCAGGAATAAGGCAAGGATGTCTACTCTTACCACTTTTATTCAGCATAGTATTGGAAGTCCTAGCCACAGCAATCAGATAAAAAGAAAAGGCATCCAAATTATTATTATTATTTTTTAAATTTTTATTTATTTGATAGAGCAGGAACACAAGCAGGGGAGTGGGAGAGGGAGAAGTGGGCTTCCTGCTGAGCAGGGAGCCCAATGCGGGGCTCGATCCCAGGACCTGGGATCATGACCTGAGCCGAAGGCAGACGCTTAATGACTGAGCCACCCAGGAGCCCCAAAGCATCCAGATTATTAAGGAAGAAGTAAAACTGTCACTATTTGCAAATAACATAGGGTTATACATAGAAAACATTAAAGATTCCACAAAAAACTGTTAAAACTAATAAATTCAGTAATGTCACAGTATACAAACTTAATATACTGAAATCTGTTGTATTTCTATACATTAATAACAAAGTAGCAGAAAGAGAAATTAAGAAAACAATTCCATTTACAATTGTACCAAAAGGAATAAAATACCTAGGAATAAATTTCACCAGTGAAATGAAAGACCTGTACACTGAAAACTGTAAGACACTGATGGAAGAAATTGAAGAAGACACAATGGAAAGATATACCATGCTCATGGATTGGAAGAATTAACATTGTTAAAATGTCCATACTTTCCAAAGCAATCTACAGATTCAGTGCAATCCTTCTCAGGATACCAGTAGCAATTTTCACAGAGCCAGTAATTCTAAAATTTGTATGGAACCACAAAATGCTCTGAATAGTCAAAGCAATCTTGAGAAAGAAGAACAAAGCTGGAGGTAATTCAACCTATACTGTACACTTCCTGATTTCAAACTATACTACAGAATTGTAGTAATCAAAACAGTATGGTAATTGCACAAAAAGAGACACATAGATCAGTGGAGCAGGACAGAGAGTCCAGAAATAAACTCACCCTTATTTGGTCAATTAATTATTGACAAAGGTGGCAAAAATATACAGTGGAGTAAAGACAGTTTCATCAATAAGTGGTGTGGGAAAACTGGACAGCTACATCAAAAGAATGAAACTGGACCACTTTCTTACACCGTACACAAAAATAAACTCAAAATGGGTTAAAGACCTAAGTGTAAGACCTGACACTGTAAGACTCCTGAAAGAAAACATAGGTGTTAAGCTCTTTGACAGCTGTCTTAGTAATGTATTTTTGAATCTGCCTCCTCACGCAAGGGCAACAAAAGCAAAAATAAACGGTCGGGACTACAACAAACTGAAAAAGTTTTTGCACAGCAAAGGAAACCATCAGCAAAACAAAAATGCAACCTATTGAATGGGAGAATGTATTTGCAAATGATATATCCAGTAAGGGGTTTATATCCAAAATAAATAAAGAACTCCTACAACTCTACACCAGCTAAACAGTCTGATTAAAATCTGAATAGACATTTTTCAAAGAAGTATACAGGGCCAGCAGACACATGAAAAGATGCTCAACATCACTAATCATCAGGGAAATGCAAATGAAAACTACAGTGAGATACCTCCTCACACCTATCAGAATGGTCGTATCAAAAAACAAAACAAAACAAAAACAAGTGTTTGTGAGGATCTGGAGAAAAGAGAACTCTTATGTCCTGTTGGTGAGAATGCAAATTGTTGCACTCTGGAAAACAGTTGGAGATTACTCAAAAAATTACAAATAAAAATACCATATGATCAGCAAATCCACTTCTGAGTATTTAGCTGAATGGAAACACTAATTCAAAACGATATATGCACTCCTGTGTTCATTGCAGCATCATTTACAGTAGCCAAGATACGGAAATAACTAAGTGTCCCATCAGTAGATGAATGGATAAAGAAAATGTTCTGTCTCTCTACACACACACACACACACACACACAGACACACACACACACACTCTTAGATATTACTTAGCCCTGAGAAAGAATGAAATCTTGCCATTTGTGACAACATGGATGGACCTAGAGGGCATTATGCTAAGTGAAATAAGTCTGGGAAAGAGAAATACCATATGATTTCACTTATATGTAGTTTATAAAAAAATAAATGAAAAATAAAATAGGAATAGACTCATAAATACAGAGAACCTGTTGGTGGTTGCCAGTGGGGTGGAAGTTGGAGAGATATGCGAAATAGGTGAAGGGGGGATTAAGAGCTACAAACTTCAAGTTATAAAATAAGTCACAGAGATGTAAAGTGTAGCATAGAGAATATATTTAATAGTATTTTAATAACTTCGCAAGGTGACATGGTAATTACACTTATTGTGATCATTTTGAAATGTATATAAATGTTGAATAACTATGTTGTACACCTGAAACTCATACAAATACTGTATGTCAATTATACTTCAATAAAAAAGGTGTAATATATAAAACTGTGGTACTAGATAAAAATTAATGTTGTAGTACATATTTCTTAAGGATGATTATCAAACTACAGTTTCCCCTTACCTGTCTTATTCTAGCAGTTGGGTACTTACAACAAACCAGAATATTCTGAATTCTTTCTTGGAAAGTTTTGCACTATTGCACATTGCAGCGTAGAAAACATCCTTAACTGCAGAATAAACTGGTCTGTGATAAGAAAGGCTGGAGTTTACTCATAGAGGAGAACAGATGAGGGAAGACAGAGTGGAAGTGAAATTTGGGTACCTGGTATCATTTATTCTTTAAGTGTAAATTAATTCTTGTCCTTCAGTTTTTTAATCCTTGTCATAGGCCAGGTTCTAACCAAAAACGTTCCATGCTCATGGATTGGAAGAACAAATATTGTGAAAATGTCTATGCTACCTAGAGCAATCTACACATTTAATGCAGTTCCTATCAAAATACCATCAAGTTTTTTCAAAGAAATGGAACAAATAATCCTAAAATTTGTATGGAACCAGAAAAGACCCCAAGTAGCCAGAGGAATGTTGAAAAAGAAAAGCAAAGCTGGCGGCATCACAATTCCAGACATCAAACTCTATTACAAAGCTGTAATCATCAAAACAGTATGGTACTGGCACAAAAACAGACACATAGATCACTGGAACAGAATAGAGAGCCCAGAAATGGACCCTCAACTCTTTGGTCAACTAATCTTTGACAAAGCAGGAAAGAATGTCCAATGGAAAAAAAGTCTCTTCAACAAATGGTGTTGGGAAAATTGGACAGCCACTTGCAGAAGAATGAAACTGGACCATTTCCTTACACCATACACAAAAATAGACTCAAAATGGAGAAAGACCTAAAGGTGAGACAGGAATCCATCAAAATCCTTGAGGAGAACACAGGCAGCAACCTCTTCGACCTCAGCCACAGCAACTTCTTCCTAGAAACATCGCCAAAGGCAAGGGAAGCAAGGATAAAAATGAAATATTGGGACTTCATCAAGATAAAAAACTTCTGCACAGCAAAAGAAACAGTCAACAAAACCAAAGACAGCCGACAGAATGGGAGAAGATATTTGCAAATGACATATCAGATAAAGGGCTAGTATCCAAAATCTATAAAGAACTTATCAAACTCAACACCCAAAGAACAAATGATCCAATCAAGAAATGGGCAGAACACATGAACAGACATTTTTCCAAAGAAGACATCCAAATGGCCAACAGACAACATGAAAAAGTGCTCAACATCGCTCAGCATCAGGGAAATCCAAATCAAAACCACAATGAGATACCACCTCACACCAGTCAGAATGGCCAAAATTAACAAGTCAGGAAACGACAGATATTGGCGGGGATGCGTAGAAAGGGGAACCCTCCTACACTGTTGGTGGGAATGCAAGTTGGTGCAGCCACTCTGGAGAACAGTATGGAGGTTCCTCAAAAAGTTGAAAATAGAGCTACCATACGATCCAGCAATTGCACTACTAGGTATTTACCCCAAAGATACAAATGTAGTGATCTGAAGGGGCACCTGCACTCCAATGTTTATAGCGGCAATGTCCACAATAGCCAAACTATGGAAAGAGCCTAGATGTCCATCGACTGATGAATGGATAAAGAAGATGTGGTATATATATACAGTGCAATATTATGCAGCCATCAAAAAAAAAAAAGAAATCTTGCCAGTGGATGGAACTAGAGGGTATTATGCTAAGCGAAATAAGTCAGTCAGTGAAAGACAAGTATCATATGATCTCACTGATATGAGGAATTTGAGAAACAAGACAGAAGATCATAGGGAAAGGGAGAGAAAAATGAAATAAGATGAAACCAGAGAGGGAGACAAACTATAAGAGACTCTTAATCTCAGAAAACAAACTGAGGGTTGCTGGAGTGGAGAGGGGTGGGAGGGATGGGGTGGCTGGGTGATGGACATTTGGGGAGGGTAAGTACTATAGTGAGTGCTGTGTATTGTGTAAGACTGATGAATCACAGACCTGTACCCCTGAAACAAATAATACATTATATGTTAGTTTAAAAAAAAAAGTTGGGGAATGTGACACTGACGCATATTTTACTAAATCTGGATAGGAGTGATTTGGTAATTTTTTTTTTTTTTTACCTTGGTGTTTAATCTCATCAGTGGATTAACAGGATATTAACATAGGAATGAATAGGCCACATTCTGCAGGAATTCAGTGAATCAATATTTGTATATGCATATGTATAATATATATATATGTAGATCATCCTTCCCTATTTCTAAAAAGGGAGAAATGTAACTAAGAAATGTAACTAAATGTAACTGAGAAATATAATTGAAGTAAATTAAATTTACCATGTAAATTATGAAATAATTATAGTTCTGTTTTTTATGCATCAGTTAAAACATCCAATTTTTGCATCAATCTAGAAAATAAACCTATCAGTTTAAATAATTTGTTTTTCCCCAATTTTTGTCATAAATTTATGCCTTAATACTGAGCTTACCCTGTATCATTTACTATCCTTAAATAAAAATGATACATACAAAAATAATACACCTACATACCTAATTAAATAAACAGTGGAAAGGAGGGAGAAAGGAAAGAAGGAAGCTACAAAAGCCTGGTGATGTAGGTGTGTTTTATAGATAAAACATGATTACTCAAATCCTGCAACTAGTTTTATTATTAGAAATGTGGATTTTTCAGAATGCCAGCAACTCTTGCTAATGGCATGAACAACAAAAAAAGATATAATCATTCACTGATTTATATTTCTGATAAGTTTAATATATATAAAAATGATTTAAAATTTGGTTTTATTCTTTTAAAAAATTTTATTTATTCGACAGAGGGAGAGATATCGAGGGCAGGAACGCAAGCAGGGGGATTGGGAGAGGAGAAGCAGGCTTCCCGTGGAGCAGGGAGCCCGATGCGGGGCTCGATCCCAGGACCCCAGGATCATGACCTGAGCGGAAGGCAGATGCTTAACGACTGAGCCATCCAGGCCCCCCCCCCATTTTTTTTTTTTTTTTAAGATTTTATTTATTTATTTGACACAGAGAGACACAGTGAGAGAGGGAACACAAGCAGGGGGAGTGGGAGAGAGAGAAGCAGGCGTCCCGCCGAGCAGGGAGCCCAGTGCGGGGCTCGATCCCAGGACCCTGAGACCATGACCTGAGCCGAAGGCAGACGCTTAACGACTAAGCCACCCAGGTCCCCCCCAAATTTGGTTTTAATTATAAAATGGAGTTAAGTTATAGATTCAGATAGTGGCTTTTTATTCTCTTAGTGTCTATGGGACATTTGAAAGACGTGGAATACAAGACAGTTTCTGTGTGTGCAGACAGACTGTCATGCATCTTGTAGTATGTTTAGCATTCCCTGGCTCATCCCATTAAATCTCTGTGGTATTCTCAATTTTTGTGACAATAAAACACTCTGAGAGTGCCCCGTAAAACATGGTAATGTCCATATGGAGAACCAGTGTTGGAAATAGAAACATGAAAAAGACCTCTTTTCTACCTTCACATAACTTACAGTTTAGCAAGAAGACAAACATGCAAAATAAGTATTACAAAAGAATATTGCTATGGTCTTAGAGTGTGAAAGACAGAATCCCTAACTCTGCTTAGGCTTAGGGAAGGCTTCATGGAGGAGGTAGTATAATATGAAGTGCAGGTAACGAAAGGGAAAGGAACCACATGGTGTGAATAACATCTACAAAGATGTGAGAGACCCTAAATTTTACATATATGTATATATATATATTTGGCTGTAGTAAAGAACAGGTGGGAGAGAGTGCTAGAAATATGAGATAGGCAAGAGCTAGACTCTGTTCAGAAACTTGTATGCCTACATTGTAGCGACTGGGATTACATGCTAGATAGATACTGGAAAACCTTTGAAGAACTATAAATAGAAGAATGGCATGGATAGTTCTATATTTCAGAAGATCATATCAAGCTGAGAGTGGAAGATAGGTTGGAGGCCAGCCTGGAGGCAAGGATACTAGTTAGGAAATATTAGCAATGTTCAAAGGGAGAGAAGTACCAGGACAGTGGAATTACAGTGGAAATATAAGGAAGAAGACAGATAAAAGTTTCTTTGGTGGTAAAATCAGTAGGTCTTGATGATTAATTGGGTGAGAGAAATGAGGAATTGGAGGAGTCTGAAGTTTGTTTCTTTCGCAGCAGGGTGTAGCTGGAATTCACACATGAATAGAATTTTTAAAAATGCAAGTTTGGTGGTGGTGACTATGGTGGCCAGAGGGGTTGGTAAGAATGGGAGGACATGGTTAGTAAACTTAACTTCTAAATATTTTGAGTTGGAGCTGTTTTTGGGTCATTCAGGAAGAAATGTTCAGAAGATATCTGATCATAGGAGTATGAGGCTTAAGAGAGGAGTACAATATACTATTGTATATTGTATTGGCTACGGAGACGGAGCTGATTTCAGTACTTTGGTAATAGTAGAGTAGTTTGTATTAGACTAAACGTCCTGCATATTACAATTATAAGCTCTAGACAAAATATTAAAAAAAAAACAATGAACTATTTGAAAATATTGGTGAGTGACCGCAAGCAGGAAGAAACTAGAAAGAAAGTTAAAAAAAGGGAACAACTCTGAGTGAAATGTCTGCTTTTGTGGATTTTCACCTGAGGGAACTCCTTAGTCAGCAAGACTTTTGACAGCTAAAACTCAACCAGAAAGATGGAGTCTTAGGGGTTTGAAGTACCTAATATTCTTCTCTGAGTAATAAGAATTTTAATACTCTAAAATAAATAGAAGCTATTTTCTATTGTTTTATTTAAGTTGTTTGGTTTCTGGCATTTACTTTAGAACAAAATTCATGTTTTACAGAATTTTAAGTAATAACCGTTCTTAAGTGTGTAAGTTACAGAAGGGAGGTTTATACATTAGCTACATAGAAAAATGTCTCTGTATATAAAATGATAAAATTTCTGTCTGACCCTTATGGATGATTTTTTATTTTCTTTATATTTTTATTAATGAGAAGAACCTTTTTTACATATATTGCTTTTCTAATGAAATGAAACTCTATTCTGAGAAGATGCTTAGCAGAAGAACCCATAATTTCCAGTTTACTTCTTCAGCTTACTGTCTTGTTGCAGCATTCTTAATGAAATATGAAAACTTGATACATTTTTTAGGAAGATGGGACTGATACTGCTGATCATGTTCGAAATTCCACTTGGGCAAAAAATGGCACCTACCAAGATGTTCTTCATAACGCCTCCGAAGAAGTCACAGAACAAAACATACGAGCTGGTACCCAGGCAGTTTTGCAGGTGGTTCACTTTTTGGTTATTTAAAAAAAATACAATAAAGTAATTATTAAATATTTCAAATATATGGTTCAGTATTTGATTGTACAGTATAATTTTTTAATAAACTCAACACCCACATTTAATCAGTTTTCATTAACAAATATTAATTTTGTTTTTTCCTTAACTTTTACTTCCTGATGTATATGTATTGATAAAAATTACATATTATTTTTCTAGACAATTGCAAAATTTATATAAATTGTGTCATGGTGTACTGTCATCTGGTACTTTCTTTTTGCATTAACCATTATGTTTTTGAGTTGTGTTGTTGATACATAGCTGTAGTTCATTCAGTTTAGCTACTTTCTGGTATTGCAATTTATGATTATTTCACATTTTATTTATTTTTCTGTTGATGTTTTTTAAGTTGTTTCCAATTTCTCATTATTCCAAAGAGTGCTACGCTGAATGTACATTCTTATGTATGTATTTCTTTTGCACATGTGGGAGAATTTCCTTAGGATATATACCCAGAAGTGGAGTTACTGGGTTGGAGGAGTTGTACATTATCATCCTTACTTTACTGTTATTGCCAAATTGTCTTCCAACATGATTATAATAATTTACATTTCCTTTAGTAGTGTTTGTGAGTTCTTATTTCCTTATATCTTCCTTCTTTACTTATAGAGTCACGTTTTAATTTTTGCTGCCCCAAATATGTGAAATGTTATTTCATATTTTTGTTTCCTTTTTTTAATTTGCTTTTTTTCATCAGTACTGAAATTGAGCATCTTTTTATGAATTGCCTATTCATATACTTTTTCCCATATTCTGTTGGGTTGTCTTTTTCTTGTTGATTTGTAGGAGTTCATTATAGTCATTCATTTTTTAAATCAGACTGTTCTTGTCAAGACCACATGTGATCTCCACATTGTTAAATCAGATGTACATTTTTTCTTTTTTTTTTTTTTTAAGAGAGAGAGAGCACGTGCACAAGTAGAGGGAGGAGGGGCAAAGGGGGAGGGAGAGAATCTTAAGCAGGCTCCACACTCAGCACGGGGTGTGACGTGGGGCCTTATCTCATGACCGTGAGATCATGACCTGAGCCGAAATCAAGAGTTGGATGCTTAACCGACTGAGCCACCCAGGTGCCCCAGATGTACATTTTTCAATCCTAATCTTACTGGATTTGTCAGGAGCATTTTATAGAATAGACCATTCCCTCTTTATTGAAACTCTTCTTCACTTGTCCTTCTGAATAGCATGCTTCCTGTTTTTCTGCTAACTCACTGGCTACTTCTCAGAATTTTTTAATTTTTCATATGTCCCTAACCATTTCATTGTTGAAGGGCCCCAGATCAGTTCTTAGATCTCTTTTCTACTTATTCTGTGGTTCATCTCATCCATTCCTCTGGCTTTAAATGTCATCTATATACTGCATCATCTACAATTTTATTTCTAGTCTGAGACCTCTTGTCTGAATAAGAGTTTTTTGTTTTTGTTTTTGTTTTTTAAGATTTTATTTATTCATTTGAGAGAGAGAGAGAGACAGGGCACAAACAGGGGTGGGGGGGGTAGAGGGAGAAGCAGACTCCCTGCTCAGTGGGGAGGACCCTGAGATCATGACCTGAGCTGAAGTCAGACGCTTAACTGACTGAGCCACCCAGGCACCCCGAGTCTTAAACTCAAATATTCAAATGCCAACTTAACATCTTCACTTGGATATCAAATAGACATTTCAGACTTGACATGTCTAAAACTTCTGTTCTTGCTCAACAAACATGCTCTTCCTGCAATTTTCCTTGTTTCATTTATAGCACCGGTTTCCAATTGTTCAAGCCATCTTGTTTCCTGATTTTCTTTTACTTTTAATTAATTAATTAATTTTAAAGATTTATTGATTTATTTTAGAGAGCGAGGGATCGGGGGGAAGTGCAGAGAGAGAGAGGGAGAGAGAAACCCAAGCAGACTCTGTGCTGCGTGTGGAGCCCAACACAGGGCTCCATCTCACGACCCTGAGATCAGACATGAGCCAAAACCAAGAGTAAGACGCTCAACTGACTGCACCACCCAGGTACTCCCCTGCCTTCTTTTATATCCTACATCTAATTTGATAACACATCCTGGCCATCTTCAGAATGTATGCTGAATCTAACTATTCAACATTTACACTACCTCTTATGTCCAGGCCTCTGTGATCTTTCATCTGGATTATTGCAGTAAACTCCTAATTAGTATCCTTGCTCTGCTCTTGCCCACTCATCACTCTGGCATATTCTCAACACAGTAGCCAGAGGGATTCTATAAAGTGTAAGTCAGATCATATCATTTTTCTGCTCAAAATCCTCCACTGGCTTTGCATTATCACTAAGCATAAAACCAGAAGTCTTTCTAATGGTCTATAAGGCTTTACATCATTGCTCCTCAAGGTATGGTCCACAGACTGGTGCTGGCCCAGAAGATAATTAAAAAATTGAGACTAAGAGTTTAGAAACTAAGTCATCTAATATCTCTTGATTTTGATGGTTTGCATTTATATTTTTGTATGTCTGTTTTCATTTCCTTTTTCTTACTCATTTTTTTTTTAAGATTTTATTTATTTATTTGACAGAGAGACAGTGAGAGAGGGAACACAAGCAGGGGGAGTGGGAGAGGGAGAAGCAGGCTTCCCGCGAAGCAGGGATCATGACCTGAGCCAAAGGCAGACGCTTAATGACTGAGCCACCCAGGCACCCCTTATTAGTTCATTTTTCTTGTATTTTACAATAGGATTGGTCTGCGAAGTTTGCGGGGAAAAATATATTCTTTCACCACTGGCAGTGTGAGAAGTTCTCCACATGCTCTGGTTCTGTTTCTCAACATCATTTCCCAACTGCTTCCCCACTTCTTCACTTCATTCTGTACTCCTTGCTGTTCCTTAAACATGCTAGAGAGGCTGTCAACTCAGGTCCTTTAAATTTGCTTTTTCTTTTGTCTGGAATGCTTTTCTCTCAAATTGCTCATAGTAATGTCCTTATTTTATTTCTAATTATTTATTATTTATTTGTGCCTCTTGCTTTTCTTGGTCAGTGTTGCTAGACTTACAGTTACCTCTTTTCACTATTCTAAAGTTAGCTTAATAGTCTTTTTTCTCATTTTACAACTATGTTTTATTATGTAATTCATCCAGGGATTTAAATTAGGATTATGGGTATAGAAGATGTAAATATCCTAGCTTCACAATAGATGAAATGTTCCATACCTCCAAAGTATCTTTGAGAGCCTTTGTACACACCTGTCACCATTATAATTACTTTGTCTTCAATAACAAAATATAATGATTTGATTATAATAGTTCTTTAAAAACTTTTCTATAATAAAAGATGCATATTAATGGCACCTCATTAGTAGTACTATAATATGTGATCTATTCATTCAGTTTGTTACTACTAAAGCAGATAAACACACATAGACTATAAACATGAAAAGAGTAATAGATGGTATTGAACATCTTATTCTGAAAATTCTTCTTAATTTAGGTATCCTCTTTTATCCTAAACTGTATTTTTTATTGTTTGTTTCATTTTATGACAGCAATAGAGTTATTATATTAAAGCTCTCAGTTTTAAAAAATGCTATTTTTCACTTGGTTTCTTTTCCTTGGGTGCCTAGTAGTGATTTTATATTTATCTAGATAAACATAAAAATAAAATGGTTTAATGGGTTTAAATTTCACATGTCAAGCTAGTGGTAGAAATAGGATCAGAATTAACCTGTAGTCTTATGCTTTTAAGTTCATTGTAGATCACCTAGTGATCAGCATCTGAATTTATTTTTTTTAAATAAATTTTAATTTTATAATGAATAGCTAATGATGTCTTTTGTCTTAGGTGTTTATTATAAACTCATCAAACATATTTCTTCTTGAACCTGCAAATGAAATTAAAAACCTTCTGGATGAGCACACAGATATGTGTAAACGCATTCTTAATATTTATCGGTTCATGGTTGTACAAGTATCAATGGACAAAAAGACTTGGTAAAAAATATTTATCCTTTATTTTTTTTTAATTGTGTATATATAATTATAGTTAAATTTTTAGAGGCGTAGTGTCTGTGAACAGGGCTTGTCGCAATATTGTAGAGGCTTCTATTAGCAAGTAAATATTTTTTGTAATAATTATGATGACAGTAGTAGCTCCACTTTATCTTAGACACCTTTGATCAGCCTTCCTGGATTAGTTTTCTAAAGTGGACATATGATGCCCCTCCCCCCGACCACTCTCAGGAATGAATACATGCGTGAATAAATGAATTTATGCATGTGAGAATAAAAGAATAAGTAAATGATTAAGTGTGTGAATGCCTGATTTCTCAGCCTGGCATTTAAGGCCATGTACAGTGAGGTCCCTGCCTAATTTTCTGTCTTCTCTCAAGCCTAAACTCTACCCTGCAGAATGGGATCCAGCTCCGAGCTTTACCAGATTGCTGTTTCCTGTGCACGTTCTGAACTTTTTTTTTGTTTTTTTTTTTTTTAAAGATTTTATTTATTTATTTGACAGAGAGAGACACAGTGAGGGAGGGAACACAAGCAGGGGGAGTGGGAGAGGGAGAAGCAGGCTGCCTGCGGAGCAGGGAGCCTGATGCCGGGCTCGATCCCAGGACTCTGGGATCATGACCTGAGCCGAAGGCGGGCGCTTAACAACTGAGCCACCCAGGCGCCCCCATTCTGAACTTTTCTATAGAATATCTCATTCTTGCCATCTATTTCTGTTGTCACAGTAACTCTTTAGATTCCACCTTCCTTTTTCCACATATCCTTACTTATAATTTTCCCCCCACTTCTTTTCAGTATGTATTTGTACCTCTGTTTTAGTTCTTTTCAAAATTGTCTGAATCCTTAAATTACTTGTATAAATGTCTGTTTACCTCTGAATTGAAAGACCCTAAAAAGTATGTCTCTGTTGTCTTTGTTTTTATATTTCCTACATTCTTAGGATAGTATTTTATATATTATTTGTACTCTATAAATATTTAATTGAATGGAAAAATAGGCCTTTTGGGGAAAAGAACAGTTCTTCAGTTTTTGTAAAAATGATACATGTTCATTGTAAAAATCAAACAAAGAAAAGTTTTAAAAAGAAAATAAAAATTGCCCCAAAACTCATTCTCTGGAGGTAATCATTGTTTGCCCTTTGATGAACATCTGGTTCACCAAACCATTTATATAGTCACATAGTATTATGCCATTTGTATGTGCCATAATTTTCTTAACCAGTCCCCTTTTGATGGATATATAGTTATTTCCATTTTATTTTGGGGTGGAGAGAAGACAGTGATCATCCTTATACATACATAATTTTTCTCCTTTGACTTATTCTTAAAAAGTGGAAGTACTTAGTGAAAGATTATGCCTAGTACATGTTTTGCTGCATATGAAAAAATGGCTTTATTTTGAAAAAATTCTTTATTAGCAGTATTAATAGAGTTACATCAGGAAGTATTATTAACTTAATTGGAACACTTTTCGATGCCAGGTATGTTTTTAAGCACTATACATGCATTTTCTTTCTTAATTCTTGTAGCACCTCTCAGGTAGATAATATCTCTATTTTACGTGGTTGTTCTTAGGCACAAAGAGATTAGTTCATTTATCTTTGTTTACATAGCTGAGATTTGAACTGGTCCTTCAGACTGCAGAGCCTAGGTTGTTATTATCCAGTAACCGTACTACTTTGGACCATTCTTTTGTTAGTCTCCGCCCCCCCTTCCTTTTTTTTTTTTTTAATGTACTTTGCATCAGTGCTGTTGAGCCAGGTTAAAGTGAGGCCTGCTATATGGAACACAATTTTAGAATTAAAAAAAAATTTTTTATAAGTTCCCTTGAAGTCATAGCATTATGAGAGATTACTCACATATTTACATTGAATTTATAAGATTTTATGAATTAAAATCATTACTATCATATTACAAAGTGAAAGGTTATATATGAATGAGTTTTGATTTGACCACAAGTCAGATAAGATTTATTTGGAAAATCTATACTTTATTGCATATGTGGTTGATTTCAAAAAGTTCTTCATTTCATACAGCTAAGCCAGAAGACTGAGATTACAAATGTGGCAACTTTGATTTTTATCTTATGAATAAATACATGTATTTATTTGTTAATAAATTCAGGATATTTTTCATTGAGTGATACTTTTCTATTTGATTCTGCCCTCCCTTCCCAGAAAAATGATGACTTCTAGGTCTGTGATCTCTTGCTACTTCTGCCACATTTCTCACATGGATTGTTCCACGTCCCACATGTTGCTGTGTCTGGAATGGGCCCACAGACAAATCAGAGAGGAGGCTGTGATAGGGACTTGGGCTGGTAGTCTGGCTGTACACCCAAACTGAAATACCCCTTTTCATATGTGGTTTAATCAGTTTCCAAATTATCAAGTGCAAATAAGGTGGTTTTATGGTCTTAATAATAAGCATCTAGGAGAAAGGGGCAAGGTAGAAATATTATTAGGATTGTCTTGACTTGGAGTACACAAGGAGAATAAAGGGTTAAAAAATGGCCAAACTTAAAAGGGTGGAAAGAGGCAAAAGAGTGATGGTCCTTGATTACCTGTCAAGATCACTGTGATCTATTAATCTTAAAAATCATGTAGTTTTTGCAGTTGCACCTGGTACACTTCTGGTTATGTGCTTATTTTCCATATTATAAAGATGAAGAATAGATGTATAGGCATCAAGGTAGAACTATATTGTATAGATAGAGGAATGTTCTTCAAACAGCTTCGTAAGGTTATTACTTGATTTTTGGGGGTCGGGGGATGGGAGCAGCCACCACATTCTCACCTCCCAATAATGAGCTTTTGCATACATTTTTAATTGATGAGAGGGTTTTGTGATTGAAAAATGTTTTTTAAAATGGCTGGTATAGTTTATAAAATGGAATTTTAAATTTTAATATTTAAAGAATTCTAAAAATTGGAAAGATATTTGATATTTGACTTATTGAAAGATAATACATTTTATAACAAATATTAATTTTGAAGTTATTCATTAACCAAAAACAAACATATGTGAGAAGGAAACATTAATTAATTTTTTTACTTTAAGGGAACAGATGCTGCTTGTGTTGCTCAGAGTCACGGAGTCCGTACTGAAGATGCCATCACAAGCTTTTCTACAGTTCCAGGGGAAAAAACATATGACCTTGGCAGGTCGACTTGCAGGACCACTTTTCCAGGCAATAAAAAAAAATAAATAGATAGATAAATAGATGGATAGATATGTATTTTTATAAGATTCATTGAGCCCTGAACTTGTTACTTGGGGGAAAAAAGCTTTAAATCAAAGATCATTTCATATTAAAGGAACTTTTGTAGAACTAAATTTAAAGTTGCTTATCTAAATAGGCTATTTGCCATGCATAGAAACTCACAACCTAGTATAAGAGTGGAGGAAATACCAGGTCTATGTCAAGAGTGTTGAAACAGGCTGATGATATTTAACTTTTTCTCTTGTGTGGCATACTTACATGATTGCAAAAAGCTGCCAGGGAGCTTCATAAGTAATGGCCTGATTGTTTGCTTTATGAGTTTCCAAGTCTCTGGCTTGTTAGAAAAACAAAACTTTCTTTTAAGTTGTTCTATAGTAATGGAAAAGTAGTTAATAATCAAGAATCTTTCTTATCATGCTGTTCTGTAAGACTTCATTCACTTCTGTATTTTAAGTATCAGTGGTAGTTTGAATATATAAGAATTATGTATTGTGTTTTCCAACCTGAGGATAGAGTATTGACTTTAAATGTATTATGGATTCTTTGGAAATACCAAAATAATATGTTCTTAAGATGACACATTAAATACAAATACATGGATAAAATGGTTCTTAATATCAAAGATAAAAAGCTACTCAGATCTAATTCTTGGCCATAAGTATAGTCATTCAAATCATTTTTTAAAAAATATTCTTATGCCTAAAATGTTATGCTAGTAGTGAATAATCTTTTGAAACCAGTTACATTTATTATGTAAACTCCTCTTAACTTCATTAGCCCTTTTTATAAACATTTCCCAATTGTTAGAACTAACCCAATGTTGAAACTTATAGGAAGGCAAAATTTTAGCTTGCTATGTAGAATAACTTTTTTGTAGTATAAATGTTTCAAGATAGAATAGAGAGTCACTAGTTTTTACTGTTCTATACTGTAAACTCTGTTCATTTCATCTTGCATTTAATGTATAAATTTATGTGAATTCCTTAGTAAAATTTAGAGTTAAGCTTTTGAAAAACTTTTTACTATTCGCTTCTTCAATAGGAGGTTATATCTTCAGTAGAAATCCCTAAAATCTCAGGGGTAATGGCTGATCAGTAATTTCTGCCCTCAGTGAATAAGTTGTATTCTATGATTGGATATTTTACAAAATGCCTTTAATTCTTCTGGTATCTTCAAAATGAAATTTAATTTTATTCTTTACATACAATTTTTCAAAAACATTTCATTAAGTGTATCTGCAGTAACTTGTTTTTAGAATATTCAAATTATATACTGAGTTTCATCTTCAATTTGAGAATGTAGGTTTTGGTCAGTTTAGCTCAATAAGCATTAGTAAATAATTCAACATAATAATTTCAAATTTTTAATAGTGTGGAGACTTTTCAAGCAGCATTTATTTAACATTAATGTAATACAGCATGAAGGATAGTTACACTTAAGGATATTTCTTTTCAGTTTTGATAACTTGTCCTAATTGCTAGAATGTTGGGTGTTAGCAATTGTTGAAATGAAATTTATAGTAGATATTAATGATTGCATGAATTCCTTTATAAGTATTATGTACCAAGAAAGGGTCATGGATACTACGTGATTTAAAATTCTGCTTGTTCTTAGGGTTTTTTTTTTATGATTGAATATCTGAATTTGAACGTATTTCATTGTTATTTATTTGTCTTTATAGACTCTTATCGTTGCCTGGATCAAAGCAAATCTTAATGTGTACATCTCTCGAGAACTATGGGATGACTTACTCTCAGTATTATCGTCATTGACCTATTGGGAAGAGTTAGCCACTGAGTGGTCTCTGACTATGGAAACTCTAACTAAAGTTTTAGCTAGAAATTTATATAGTTTGGATCTCAGTGATTTACCATTGGATAAGCTGAGTGAACAGAAGCAAAAAAAGCACAAAGGGAAAGGTAAGAGTTGTCCACAGAGATGCTCCCCATAAATTTGTTTAAATAATTTGGTCTGGGAAAATCAAGCTAGGGAGACAGGTGACGGTAAAAAATTATGTTTTCTCTTAACTGTTCCCTACTTCATTTGCCCTGCAGATTAAAAATTTTCAACAATAAAACATGTAGGTACCTTGTAATTTTTCTTGAAGAACCTTAAAATCAGTAATTTTGATGAGAAATAAAGTGTTCTGTATATATCTAGCTAAAATTTAAATAATTTATAATCTTAAATATTTTATTTTAAATAATTAACCAAAATGGAAATTTATAAAATGTTCTTCCTTTTTATCATATGCAACTTTTTGTTAGAATTTAGAAGGTGATTTCATGTTACTCTATTTAAAAAGAATTATGTGAAAAATTCTGTTGAAAGCATTTTCTTAGTTTTAACTAAAAGCAAACATTCCCTAGATGTGGATTATGTATCTATTGAGTGTTAAAAAGGGGGAGAGGGACAATGACATAGTGATTAAATTGTTAATACATGTTTTTATAGTCCTTGATGTGTTAGTATTTTTCACTCTTAATAAGTAGTTGCTGGCTAGAGATTATGCCTGAGTCACACTTCCTATTTAAAAGTAGTCCATGGTAGTTAATTCTGTGACCAAAATACTTTTTCCTAGACTATTTATTTCCCAACTGGCTATTATTGGCAGGTAGAGATTTAGTAACTTCCATCACAGGATGGCTTTTGGTTAGCTCATTTCTCAAACTTTTTTGCTTATCCAAATGTTTCTTTTTTAATGGAACAAGTGGATGGCAAAGGATTTAATAATAGTTTATTTTTGATGGTGTAATTTTAGAATTCTGTATCAGTTTTGGAATATGATTTTTACATAAATTGAAGTTCAAAAAAGCCTTATGGTACACAGGCATTTAACTTGATACTTCGTAATGCATTATGAGTAAACCTGAGAATCTGAGGCAAGGTAGCACGCATAATTTGAAGAGATTATTAATCAGGTGACAGTATACTGAGATTGAAAATCTGCATTTCTAGGAGTTGGACATGAATTTCAGAAAGTTTCAGTTGACAAGTCATTTTCTAGAGGATGGAGTCGTGATCAGCCTGGCCAAGCCCCAATGAGGCAGAGAAGTGCAACAACCACTGGTTCCCCAGGAACCGAAAAGGCAAGGAGTATAGTACGGCAAAAAACCGTCGGTATGTACTCTTTAAAATAATGAGAATTGTACAGGGCAATACGTTTATAGTCCTTAGTAACAATCTATGTAAATACATGGTTACCTTTTAACTTTGATCCTTAAAGGAAAAACTTCTATAGCAAAACCTTTTTTTTTTTTTTTTCAGTAGTATTCAAGAGTCTAATGACATGCTGTTACTCGTGTATGCTATTAAGATTTATCTTACATTAGCATTTTTATGTAGTTTATTTTACTGTAGGTATCAATAATTTTAAACTGTTTTTTACAGAATTGAAGAAATAGAACTCTGATTCGCTTTACAGAACTCATGCATTAACTGGTAGAGGTTCTATTAAGTGAATATACTCACAAACGGGAAATTAGGGTAGCTAATTTTCAGTGCTACAGTTATATAATTAGATTGGCTTCACACACTTCCAACTAGGAATCTGCTTGCAGATAGCTGAGACCAAGGTGGAGGTTGTTGCTAGATTCCTTGCAGCTTTTAACAGACATGGAAGAAATTTCTATGATCTTGGAAGTAGCAGCAAAGGAGCAATAATGGGAAGAATTTCTGGATGTAGGATCGCTCAGTATACTCTGGACCTAGCTACCATCTTATTCCTCTTCCTCTCAGAGACTTATAACTTGGTCTGAATTGTAGTAGGAAGAGTGCTGCAATGAAAATTAAGAAGGCTTTGTCCTAATCTCTTTTTTTACTCTTACTTTCATCACTGAAAGCTAGATAATCTTGAACTTCCTAGGCTTTATTTACTTCATCTGTGTAATGGGAATAATAATACTTTATATGCCTGAAACAAAATTGCTTGAAGTTACTTTAGGTTTTACAATTTATAATTTTTTAAAAGATTTTATTTATTTATTTGAGAGAGAGAGAGAGAACGAGGGTTTGCGAGTGCACCAACAGGGGGGAGGGGCAAAGGGAGAGGGAGAAGCAGACTCCCCGCTGAGCAGGGAGCCCAACTCAGGGCTTTAGCCCAGACCCCTGAGGTCATGACCTGAGCTGAAGTCAGATGCTTAAATGAGCCACCCAGGCACCCCTACAGTCTATGATTTTTATGGAAGGAGCATTTTTTTGTGGAAATATATCTATATTTAATGGTAATCATGAAAAACACTATTTTAAAGAAATTTAAAAGAATTAAAAATCACAGTTAATTTTAAATCCTTCAAAAGACTTATATTTTCACAGTTTTCTGCCTATAAAATAAGCATAGAAGTGTCTATGTCAAGAAGAATAGGGGCGCCTGAGTGGCTCAGTCGTTAAGCGTCTGCCTTCGGCTCAGGTCATGATCCCAGGGTCCTGAGATCGAGCCCCACATCGGGCTCCCTGCTCGGCGGGAGCCTGCTTCTCCCTCTCCCACTCCCCATGCTTGTGTTCCTGCTCTCACTATCTCTCTCTGTCAAATAAATAAATAAAATCTTTAAAAAAAAAAAAAAAAAAAGAAGAATAAATGATACAAGGATAAAGGGTATGGATGAATTAAAATTAATATAATCAAAGTTTTGGTATAGAATCACTTTTTGAGATTCTTAGGAAGATGTTGATTACATCTGAAATGCCTTTCTTCATTTTATATTAATGTCACATTTAATGAAAATATTTATGTATTGGTTAGGACAGAATTGTTCTTTTAAGTTTAAAATTTTACTTTGTTTTACTTAAAATGTATCTTTTTTAAGTTCCTTATATAATTTTTCTGATTATAGAAGTAATTTATGCTTAGTGTGAAATGTAAAGTTTAAGGAAACATCAGTGAGCTGTCTAATGAGAAACAGTCATTAGCATGTTGGCATATTTCTAATCTTTAAAAAGCATATAATGAGCAAAATACTCATCTTCAATTCCTACCTGACTGTGATTACTTTCTGGTACCTATGCCAAAACAACCTTGTCTGGCTTGTTCACTAAACAAACCTATCAAATAAAAAGTTGAAGTATTAACAATTTTGTTCAGAAAAGTACCTGCATAAGTTGGAAAATACTAAAAGGGGCAGCAGATTAATTTAGGATAGTGTTTGAATATATATTTTCTTAAAATATTAAATTTTTATGTTCATAGTGAGTGTACACAGTTAAAAATTCAATCTATGATAAAGTGTATACATTCTAGTAAGTCCCTCATCACTACTCCTAAGGTTTTGCTTATGCCAACACATTATTAAAGGAGATGCAGTGAATTTAGGACTTACTTTAGACTTACTTTAGAATACGTTTATGAGAAGTAATAACTTGTTTGCAGTTATGATTCAGGAACTGGTATTCAACTGTTGGAACAAATATATCACTGTTTCTGTTTTCAGATTTTCCTTTTACTTTATTTTTATTATAATCTTTAGCCTTAGTTTGGGGACTTATAAAGGTATTTCTGCCAGTGGACAGACGTGTATGTATGATGTGAATTTTATTTAATTATAAATATGGAGAACTATGTGTAATTTTAGAAGTGAGAAAAGACCAAGACTTGCCTTCCTTCTATTTATTTTGTATTTGTGAGCTTTTAGTGATTTAATACATTTGCTGTTTTTATGAATTTCTTATGTTGCATGGGAACTCTTGAATGAAGGTTACAGTTTTTGACATAATGTGTGTACTTTATGATCCAAGATGAATTCATGTGGAATGCATCTGGTTTTTTTTTTTTTAAGATTTTATTTATTTATTTGACAGAGAGAGAGACAGTGAAAGAGGGAACACAAGCAGAGGGAGTGGGAGAGAGAGAAGCAGGCTTCCCGCGGAGCAGGGAGCCCAATGTGGGGCTCGATCCCAGGACCCGGGATCATGACCTGAGCCGAAGGTAGACGCTTAATGACTGAGCCACCCAGGGGCCCCCTGTTTTTCTTTTTTATTCATTTTTTTGAGACGAGTAAAGATACAAAGCCTTTAAAAATTGGCATGCTTATATGTTTGAAAATTTGTTTTTACTTCTTGATTTCTTGATGTTATATTTTTTATACTGCCCTTTCATTTACAGATTTAAGATCACTGATATGGGTGGCTTAGGAATGTATGTGGCATTAGGAATTTCAGTGGCTTTCTGGAGATTTCTGACCTAAGCTTTAGATTAGTAAATCCCCAAAAATCCTAGTAGTTATTTCATCATAAGTAATTTTCTTTTTTTTTTTTTTAATAAGATTTTATTTATTTATTTGAGAGAGAGAATGAGAGAGAGCACATGAGAGGGGGGAGGGTCAGAGGGAGAAGCAGACTCCCTGCTCAGCAGGGAGCCTGATGTGGGACTCGATCCCTGGACTCCAGGATCATGACCTGAGCCGAAGGCAGTCGCTTAACCAACTGAGCCACCCAGGCGCCCCATAAGTAATTTTCTATAGTGTAGGATACATGGCTGTGAGGCACTGGACAGATTTTCAGGTATGCATAAAGACCTGTAGTATAGTGAAAAAAATAGAGGGGTGCATTTTTGTAGAATTCATTTAGGATCATAACAAACTTAAACCACTGCGATTATGGAAAGTTCCAAGGGAAATGCCCAAGCTCTTCCTTCAGGTTGGTGGTAGGAAAGAAGGAATAAAAGGAATTGTTATATGCAAGGAATTATCTAACCCAAGGGAAAAAAACAGAAGAAAACTTGTAATTCTTCTGTAGAATTGAAAATTGAATCAGATTAGTTTTAAAAGAGTCAATTTAGTTTTAAAATAAGTATCCTTTTTTGATTTATTCCTCTGTATGTTCGCAACTGAAACCTTTCTTTTTCAAATAATTATGCCATACTCCCCAAATACAGATATTCATTCAATAAGCCTTTATTAAGCTCTATGTGCCAAGTACTAGGATTATAAAGATCAGAGGATATAGTTGCTGTGTTTGAAAAGTTGGGAGGCTGACATAAAAAACATACAGTCCACTAAAAATAGATTTTAAGCTTTGCAAAAGCAGGGATTCTTAACTGTTTTGTTCATTGCTATATTGCCAGGAAGTTAATTATGTGGAAGAATCAGCAAAGCTTCACAGATGAGATGACATTTTGAGTAAGAAGGAGTGTCAGGAGGAAAAGAAGACCAGGGATATTATGAATTCACAAAGCTATGCTGTTTTGAAAGAGCATGAAAATTTCAGGGAGTATAAAAGAGTATAAAAATTCTCTGTGGCAGCAGCTTGTGAGAACAGGAGGAAAAGATGCAGTTGTAGTGATTTGTGCAGCCGGGTCCCATAGGCCTTGTGTGACAGGCTAAGCAATTTAGGCATCGGTGGGGGAACCAAAAGTTGACATTAACCCGGACAGCCAAGATTTTGAATTGATATTAACGCTCAAATTTTTTTTTAACCAGTCATATTATACTGGATATTATGCAATATTGTTTCTTTTAAGTCCTCTATTCATACATAAAAATATGCATACCTTTGTTCAAGAATCCCTAAACTGGAAGTTAAGTTAAAAACATGTTTGGGAAGTATAAACTCGACAATTAAAAAATTATTTCTGGGCGCCTGGGTGGCTCAGTTGGTTAAGCGACTGCCTTCGGCTCAGGTCATGATCCTGGAGTCCCTGGATCGAGTCCCGCATCGGGCTTCCTGCTCGGCAGGGAGTCTGCTTCGTCCTCTGACCCTATCCCCTCTCAGGTGTTCTCTCTCTCTCGTTCTCTCTCTCTCAAATAAATAAATAAAATCTTTAAAAAAAAAAAAAAAATTATTTCTAAGTGTGCTAAAATTTGTCTTTAATCATATGAACTGGTGACTCCTTATACAAGACTACCAAATGCAACTACAAATGTAATTTTTGAAAAGTAATCCAGTTTTTAAGTTATCTTTAAGAACTTAATCTTTAAAGTTTTTATATTATATGCTTAAGATTTAAATTAACACAAATTTGTTTATTTTTCTCAGTGACTTTATTTTTCATCCAGATTGCAAATTCTATTTCTTGTAAATATTTCTCCTTAAAAATTTTAAATTATACTGTTAAACTTACTATTTTTTTAAATTTATTTATTTGAAAGAGAGAGAGAGCACAAGCAGGGGGAGGGGCAGAGGGAGAGGGAGAAGCAGACTCCCCACTGAGCAAGGAGCCCGATGTGGGGCTCAATCCCAGGATCCCAGGATCATGACCTGAGCCGAAATCTGATGCTTAACCAGCTGAGCCACCCAGGCGTCCTATATACTGTTACACTTTAATATAAGTAAGAGATATGGATTTAAGTAAGCATTCTTCTCCTATCCAGATCGAATACTAATCATGAGATTCAATCCTTTAGATTATGAATTACATAAAATGTTCTAAAAATGACCTAGGAGTGACTTCGAAACTTTGTTAGGGAAGAGTATGAAAGTAGAAATGATTTGTTTTTGGAATTCAGCTTCATTAAGAAGAATGACTTGGGATTGCCTCGTAATGGCTCAGAGAAATGCCCAAATATAGTACCAAAAATTTCTTTGAACTAATAATGTTGAGTTCTTTTCAGTGTTTCCATTCAATGAACTTTTCAACCCTTGGTTTTGAGAACATAGTGCTAATTTAAAGTGTCTGCTGATTTTTAATGCTATACCATTGTAACTGCTAATAATAATAAGCATTTTCCTGCTTTACACCAAAAACTTTACATTCGAAATGTCATGTGTTCTCTGATTTCTTTTCTTACAGCTTGCCAGTATTTGCCGTGCTGAAATGTTTTAATTTAAAATTTCCTTCCTTTGTATCTTTTAGTTTTCTCTGTTGCTGCTTTTTCTGTGACACAAGCCTTTCATTATAGTCACTCTTCTTTTTTCCTTCCCCACTTCTTTCTTTTCCTTTTTTAAAGCCATGAGAAGCCGATCCATTGGTGAATGTGCTCTGCCATCGGCCTATATACGCAGTGCTAAAAGTGCTCCTGTTCTGATCCATACTTCCAAACCCTTCTTGCCTGATATTGTTCTCACTCCCCTTTCTGATGAGCTTTCAGGTAGTGCCACCTCTGCTAATTTCTGCACCACCTTTTTCACTTTTTAATCCTTCTGCTTTCAAATTTTGCTTAATCAAATAAACTCTTCAAAGTTAATTTCTTTGGGGGAGGTGTGGGAAATTGGGAAAGTGGTTGAGAAATCAACATTTTGAGTTATTTGAATTCTAATGCTATCCTGGCAGTTCATTCTGGAAGTGCTAAGTTTAGTGCTGTGCCAATGTCCAATATTTTTGGTTGTAAATTTTTTTCTGTTTACAGTTGAGTTTTTTTCTTCTTAGGTGGTTAAAAGAAGTAGTAATGTATATTTATGTCATTATACATATCTGACAAAAAATGACTTGGAAGGTAACAATTAGAGCCTTGACTTTTACTTTCCCATTGTTTTGACTAATGATATGGTAAATCTTGAATAATGCATATGGCTCCATCATCTGTAGTAATGGAAGTAAGCAAAGGGAATCAATAGTTGAGGAAAGTACATAATCTTAGAGTTGCTTTGGAATAGATCTTTGTATTTATATTAGATTATAATAGTATATAGAATTCTAAGAACTCATTTTTAAGCCAAATAAAGAAACCATTCTATGAAGCCCCAATTTTTTTTTTTTAAAGATTTTATTTATTTATTTGACAGAGAGACACAGCGAGAGAGGGAACACAAGCAGGGGGAGTGGGAGAGGGAGAAGCAGGCCTCCCGGTGAGCAGGGAGCCCGATGTGGGGCTCGATCCCAGGACCCGGGATCATGACCTGAGCCGAAGGCAGACACTTAACGACTGAGCCACCCAGGCGCCCCTGAAGCCCCAGTTTTTAAGGAACCTCAAAACCTGGTCAGCTTTTCAGTTCTGCCTCAGGTCCTTGATCCCCAGTACTAGGACGAGATGGTCTGCTCTTTAATAAGGTTTAATTACATGTAATAAAATGTATAGATCCTGGGTTCAGTTCAGTGATTTTTGAGAATTATACACACCCCTATTAACCATCATCCCAAACAAAATATAGAACATTTCCATTATCTCCCAAATTCCCTCGTGACACTTTCAAGTCAGTACCCCTCCTCTACACAATCGCTATTGATTTGTATCACTGTAGATTAGCTTTTTTAAAAAAAATAATTTTGTGTGAATAAGATCATGCAGTGTCTTGTCTTTTAGACAGAAGCAAACATGTTGAATAGTTACTATGCAAAATGTGCTAGCTTGAAGAAAGTGACTTGTACATTTTTAGGTACTTTCTTACCACTCTTCTTATGAGTGTTTCCTTGACATTGCCACTTTTGGTGAGGTTGACTTTTTTTTCTTCTCTTTTAAACAACCTGTATTTATCCTTTCAGTTCCTAGTGGATTGAAGGCTTACGTGAGGGAAGGTGCCTTTTTTTTTTTTTAAAGATTTATTTATTTTAGAGGGAGATAGAGAGTGGGGGCAGGGGGTGGGAAGAGCAGAGGGGGAGAGAGAATCCTGAAGTAGACTCCCTGCTGAGCGTGGAGCTGGACATGGGGCTTGATCCCAGGACCCCAAGATCACGACCCAAACGGAAATCAAGTCAGCCACTTAACCGACTGAGCCACCCAGGCACTCCGAAGGGAAGGTGCATTTTTATTAATAATGATATTTCAACTGAAGTACTTTCCACCATCTGTAGCCTAATTAAGATCAGATATTTCAACCAAACCAAAGGGGTACATATTGAGAGGTGAATATACGTAGATACATAGACACTCTTGTGGTTGGTATTCTTTGAAAATACTGTAAATGAAAAAAACTGAGTATTTTACTTTTCTAAAAATGAGAAAATAAAATATTCAGTTATTGGATGTGATATGTTTGTGTTTTCTAGTTCAAGATATCTTGATTGATAAATACTTAGACATATTCTTTATGATGTTTTTGAGAAGTGTTCAATATTATTTTTTAGAACCAAAGTATAATAGAAATAATGAATAATGAATTTTATAATGAAATTGATAGTCGACTTCGTAGTTTTATGGATGACAATAATAAAATAGAAAATTTGGCCTCAAATCCAAACCTGGATGCTCAATAAATATTTGATGATGAATGAATATGTATTTGACACCAGTAAGATTAGGTTACCTGAATAATTTAAGCTGTCGATGCAAAGAGTAGCTAGATTAGAAAATATGTAAATGGAATAATATAAATTTTAATATATAGAAAAAAACAGCATGTATTTTTGTTACATAGGATGCTTAGCTACAAATAAAGAATTGGATGTTTTGTCTTTTCGGTGCTCCATTTAAGCACTGTACCTTCTTATGTAAGTAGCACTGATTTTGGTTGATTGCATCAAATTATAATTTAAGTTACGTAAATGGGCAAAACAATGTTTCTGTTCTTATAACTAAATTATATATAGCTAAAAGAAACTCCCAATTTGTTGTAAACTTCTTTTAGATGTCTTTTTTGCTTCAAGCTTTTTTTTTAGTTTTAAAAAATATTTTTAAAGCATTTACTGCAAACCTTTTTTGACATGTTTAGAAAAATTGAAATGAATTTTGGCCACTAATTCTTTTTTTTAAAAAGATAATATTTATGAGAGAGAGAGCGTGCACAAAGCGGGGGGGCGGGCAGAGGGAGCGGGAGAAGCAGACTCCCTGCTGAGCAGGGAGCCCAACACAATGCAGGGCTTGATCCCAGGGTCCTGGGATCATGACCTGAGCCAAAGGAAGGCAGAAGCCTAACCAAGTGAGCCACCAGGCCCACCCCCCCCATGACCACTAATTCTTAAATGTTTGGATCAAATACTCCCCTGCTGTGTTAAAACTGTCAGGAAAATTTATTTTTTTCTCAGAATCTTAAGGGCTTTACAAAATTTCTTGTCTGCAACTTAAATAATATTTTGGCAAATACACATGTTAAGTGCTGAAATATTTTTTAAAAGCTAAAATAAAGGTGAGGTGTTCCCTTTAAAATGTTGTAAGGTAGTGCCTTAACTAGGGTAAGTGCCTATTTCAGAATCCTTGCTTCACTGTAAATACATAATTCAGAAAGATTTCCTTTTAATGACTTAATGGGGAAGGTATTTATGAAGAATGAAAGGAATTTTCTAAGTGGCAGTTCTGTTTGTTGTTTTTATTTCCTTTATTTGGGGTAACATGCATTCTGTGATAGATTGAAAGAGATAATGTTGAGATATCAGTCAGTAAATCAAAACAAACTTTATATCTGGTTATCAAAATAATGTTAATTTTAGAAAATAGGATTATGTAGAAAAGTATATGAAAAATATACATATTCCTCCAAACCAGTGCTTATTTATTGATAACTTACAATACAGTTGCTTCCAGTTTTTGTGCATGTCTACATATAAGACATAAAAGCATAATTAGACTTGGTTATTTTTAGTAAAAACCATTTTTCTTTTAAAGACTTAAACCATGAGAGACTATGGACTCTGAGAAACAAACTGAGGGTTTTAGAGGGGAGCGGGGTGGGGGGGATGGGTAAGCCTGGTGATGGGTGTTAAAGAGGGCACGTTCTGCATGGAGCACTGGGTGTTATAGGCAAACAATGAATCATGGAACACTACATCAAAAACTAATGATGTAATGTATGGTGATTAACAGAACAATAAAATAAATAAATAAATAAAAATGTAAAAAAAATACTTAAAAGAGGCAAGGAACATAAAAAGTAGCAGCAAAAACTCTTCTTTTTTTTTTTTTTAAGATTTTATTTATTTATTTGAGAGAGAGAGACTGAGAGAGAGAGAGCATGAGAGGGGGGAGGGTCGGGAGGGTCAGAGGGAGAAGCAGACTCCCTGCTGAGCAGGGAGCCCGATGCGGGACTCGATCCAGGGACTCCAGGATCATGACCTGAGCCGAAGGCCGTTGCTTAACCAACTGAGCCACCCAGGTGCCCTAACCTCATAATTCTAAAAATTAGCTGTGAAAATTGGACAGGATTATTCTTATACAAGCTTATACAGTAGAAATCTGGATTGTTGGATTTTTTCATTGTCCCTTATTGTTGGAGGCAAATTGAAGGCCTAGTGTTTGCTTCTTCAGGTGTTAGGTGCATTGAGGGGGATGAGGGGTAAGATGAGACTGTGAGGGGGAGAGATAGGGAAAGGAAAAAGAAGTTTTATGATAGAGTTTTTTTTTAAATAGTGCTAAATTTTAAAAAGAAAATTGCCAGTCTTAGATTCTCAACCAAACTATTTGCATGTTTCCTTCCAAGGTTTGAGTAAATTTTAGTGCAGAATAGTTTAATGTACAGAGAGAATTAATAAGGAAAATGAACTGCAAAGGAAGAAATTTTTCATAGTTTTAGGTCTCTCTGTCATATGAGCAGGCTAAATGAACTCAGAGAAATATTTCCTAGGCACATCATTTAAGATCAGGAGCTGAGGTTTCTGTAACTGCTTCACCAAAAAACAAAATACTCATACAGTCACTCTAGCTTTGGGTTAGAAACAGAGTTCTCCGGAAAAATACTTACCTGATACTCTTGAATACTTATGAGGGTAAAAGGAAACTGTTTAATTCCTTTTTTTCTTTTAACATTAAGATTTTTAAAAATGGACCATCAGATTTTTTTTTTTTTTTAAAGATTTTATTTATTTATTTGACAGAGAGAGAGACAGTGAGAGAGGGAACACAAGCAGGGGGAGTGGGAGAGGAAGAAGCAGGCTTCCCGCTGAGCGGGGAGTCTGATGCGGGGCTCGATCCCAGGACCCTGGGATCATGACCTGAGCCGAAGGCAGACGCTTAACCAACTGAGCCACCCAGGCACCCCTGGACATCAGATTTTAAAGCACCCTATTTCTGTCCAGCCCTTTTTTTTTAGCCTCCAGGATTCTTGTTTAGATGTCCATTCTACTTACAGTGTGATGCTATTTATGCTATTTATAGCTTTATACAGACCAAACTATTTGAATAGCTGAGTATCCTTGAAGAGTTTTCCTTAAGCTGGGGGTCTAGTTCAAAGGCATTTGCCCTACATGTCTCATTAGTTCTTAACAATAGACTCATGTGTAACAATTGAAATATTTTTTCCCAGGCATCTGCCCCAGGTTTTGATGTAATATGCTGGCGGTTGCACAAGCATTTAACATTATTTCTTAAAGCTTTACAAGTAATACAGGTGTCTAGGCAAGCATGCTCTCCCTGTCCCTTATTCCTAAACTAGATTATACTTTTAAACATTTGGTAGGCTAGGCTAAACAGTCTTTCTTTTTCTGATAAATGGATTACAGAGAAGCCAGAAATCTCAGTAATTGTTCTTTAGCAAATTAGCTTTTATTGCCAAAAATAATACTTTAATGAAAGAAGCAGTGTAAAAAAACATAAGCAGGGTGGGCACCTGACTTTGTTTATACTTTTCCAACTGTTTCTTATTATTTTCTGATTAAGTAGTGTAGGTGTCTCACCCGGAAATTAAGTTTACAGATGTACTTTCTTTGAACTAGTTCTCAATTGCTCACTGGTTTGTCATACTTGCTGTTAGACTCTAGTCTATCTAGGCCATATTACATAGGCTGCTAATAGTATTTAACAGTGCTTCATTATTTGAATTGAGCTCTGTAGAGCAAAATATTTTGATCTTTCTACTTCTATTTTCTGAGTATCAGGAGAAAGAAAATGTTATCTCTCATGGCCCATCCTGTTCCTAAATTCTGCCTAATCAGGAGGAGAATTTTCCACCTCCAGCCAAACAAGTAGGCCCTTCTTTACACAATCAAGGAATTTCTTTCTTATCATCAATATGTGATAGTAATCTTTTACAGATTTTCTACCTATAATCTGCTGGTTCTAACGTAATTCCAAATCAGATTTGTTTTGTTTTTGCTGAAATAATTTGTGTTTTTTTTAAAGTACATCTCAAAACTTGAAGCTAACTTAAAATGGCATTATATAACATGTTCATAAACAAAACAGTGCAATTTTCTTAACATAAAAAATGTATTGGTTATTTGTCTATTTCCAAATTTTAAGAGTAAAGGAAACAATATTAGAAGGATGAAAGAGTAGAAAATAGTTTAGTGGTTTAAATTTTAGTGGTCTAAAATTAAAATTAATTATTTGAAGTTGATTTGTTGCTTTTAATTTTTTTGTATGTGAGTTAAAATTTCTTTATTAACTTCTCTAAGCAAGAGAATTATGAGATTGGGGCATCAGAAGGAGCCTTCCTGATTTAATGACAGGGAAAACCAAGTTGATAAATCTATTAGAATCTATAAAGTTCAGCAAAGTTGCCAGTGTAAGAATAATTTAGAAAAATCAGTAGCATTTCTTTACACTGTCAGTGACCAAAATATAAGCAATAAGACTCACAATTGTAACAAAACATCAGCATAAACGGTTTTTCCATGATTTCAGTGATGTAGATACTGCTTTGAATTACCTGTAAATTGAACATCCAGTCTTAAAAAGAGTTTTTACTAGACTCTTTTAGTAATAATATTAGAAACATGGATGCTCTGTGGTTCTTCCCTTGAAAGTACATTGCCATGTTGCCCAAATAGGCAAAAACATTTTTTAATTACATAAAAGACATTGTCATTTCCTTTAGGTAAATCCAGAAAAAAACTTAAAATGGCATGAACTTCTTTGTAAACTAATATAAATGATATTTATGAATTCAGGAGCTTTAAAAGTATTACTGATAGCTAGTGTTTATGATTGATCGAGAATAGAATTTAACTTTGGGTAAAAGGGATTTGGCACTTGATTCTGTACCTGTTTTCTAAAATTATTAAAATTTTCTAGTGGTATGTTAGTGTTATAACTTAAGAGATTTATTTTCCTGAGGAACTAGCTTGATATTTTATGAATTAGCAGCTACAAATTTTTAATATAAAAGACATGCTATCCTTCTACCAGTGTTAGTGTACTAAGCCTCCACTATGTGACAAGTTATTTCAAGCAATGGAGATATTGTGATATTAATACAAACAAAATCCTGAAGAAACATAATTCTAGTGGAAAGAAATTTTTTTACACATTGCAAGCTAATATTACACTTTAATTTACAGCTTATCATTTCAAAATAGCAAAGAAAACTTTTCTTTGAAACAGAATATTCAGGAAAGGAAAACTAATCCATTCCAACACTTTCATACTAAACATCATTAAGGAAATCCAGAGATAAAACTTGACATTTCTCTTTGTAGGCTCTATAGGAAGCATTTTATCAATGTCAAAAGTTTTTTAAAATTTGTTAAAAAACTTTTTTCTTGTTTTGCTCATTTAATGTTTACCGATACTTTAGATTAAAATAATTTAATTAGAGGCTACTGTTTTTCAAGGTAAAATATAAGCAGCAGCATTGTTTTGAAGACCCATTTTTGTTTAAACCTAAAGCCACTGTTATTTTCAGCAATCCAATACAAAGTTTGTCAGTTGTTTTCTTCTGTATCATTTACTTGTGTTTGTATTTGACAAAGCTTTGATTTCTAAGATTCTTATCTTTATAGAGAGAAATCATTATGCTGCTTTATAATTTCTTAATACAATTAATTTTTGTCAATTTAAAAAAATTAATGAATTATTTGATGAATATATGACATATATTATTCAGGATACTTAGAACATGGACTAATTTTTGCCCTCAAATCCCACCTCTCAACTTTATAGCTGTGTAACCTCAGAGAAGTCACTTAAATAGTTTCTTCATCTATAAAATGGGGATAACACCACCTACTTCACAGTGTTGTTGTGAGGATTAAATGAGTTAATATATGTAAGATCTTGTAACAGTGCCTAGCATGTAGAAAAGACTGTATGGTTTAGCTGTCATTTAGTCTTTTTGTCCTTAACAGAATTCAGGTATACAGGCATTTCTTTAAATTTAAGGCTTGTTCAATCAGTTATGCTTAAGTGCTGACATTGGTTTCCTGTCAGGAATTATTTTCTTCTTTGATGTTATACAGTTACTATTCTTATATGCCCATGTAAGAACTATATTTAAAGCTTAAATATTGGTTTTTTTGTTTAAATTTAAACTTAAGTTCTCAAGCAGTGCATTATTGGTAGAAAAATACATATATATTTTTAAAGCTCTTGTCCTCTTAAACTTGCATGAAAGTATTGGATATTCATATGTGATAAAAAAAAGTTTAGGGAAAAAACAGACTGAAATAGTGGTTAAATTTTCTAATTATGCAAGGCGAGGACTGGGTTGAGAAGAAATTCTTAAGAGAACTTCACAGTAATCTTTACTGGCTTGTTTAGAATAGAAAAATTATGAAATGTCAATAAAGGAACTTAAAATTTAAAAACTAATATTCTACTTTTCTGAAGTTCACATATTTGCTAGAATCATAACATTACCTTTTTTTTTAAGATTTTAATTTATTTATTTGACAGAGAGAGAGTATAAGCAGGGGGAGCGGCAGGCAGAGGGAGAGAGAGAAGCAGGCTCCCCACTGAGTAAGGAGCCTGACATGGGAGGACCCTGAGATCATGACCTGAGCCGAAGTCCAGCGCTTAACCGACTGAGCCACCCAGGCGCCCAACAACATTAGCTTTTAATAAGATTTTAAAATTTTGATTTTGAATTGGAGCAGTCTCAACTATATAATTTTTAAGAATTTTTATAGAAAATTAGATAGTTTTTATCCTTTGCTAAGTCCTATTAGGATATTTTGTGGAAAGAAACTTGGAGTGCATTTTAAAAATAATCTCAGTCCTCTAGGCCGAGGTTCTTTTTTTTTTTTTTTAAGATTTTATTTATTTATTTGACAGAGAGAGAGACAGTGAGAGAGGGAACACAAGCAGGGGGAGTGGGAAAGGGAGAAGCAGGCTTCCCGCCGAGCAGGGAGCCCAATGCGGGCCTCGATCCCAGGACCCTGGGACCTGAGCCAAAGGCAGATGCTTAATGACTGAGCCATCAGGTGCCCCTAGGCAGAAGTTCTTATGATCTATTATGGAAGATAAAATAAAACCAAAATACTTACATTCGTTAAGACAAAGAAGCATTAGTTATCTGCTGCAGTAGTAAATAATGGGTATAAATGCATAAATGTTTAGTTTCTGAGGAAATGTTTCACTTTTCATTTAAAAGAATTTCTAAATGGAGTGTGTGAAGAAGAAGCCAGTGTCATTTTTAGAATATTCCCCTCAACTTAATGATAAAATAATTTAATTGTCTTAACTTCTGGCGGTATTGTGTATTTGACCTGTGCTTGGAATCTAAATGTATATCTTTAGGAATATAGTGGAATCTTATCATAAAACAAACTTCCCTTGTTCTGAATCTATGTATAAAGTGACTCCTTGTGGACCTCGTACAAAGAAGTTGATACCGATAAAATAGCAGAAGGACCAGCCTCCTTTTTATTCATAGCATGAATCCCCAAAATATTTTGAATTACTGTCCCCATTTTATAAATGAGAACACTGGTCTCAGAGTCTGGAGTAAGAAAACTTAAGTTCTAGACCTAGCACCATCAATAAGTTAATTTGTGATCTTGGATAAGTCACCGTTTTACTCTGGATCTAAATCTTCTCATTTTCCGTTATTGCATTATAAGCCTAATGATTAATAACATCTGACTTTTTGATTCTTTGTCCTTTTTTCATTATATTTTGCTGGCTTACAAACAAATTTTTTTTAACTTATTTCTTGGTAATGTAAAGGCCAAGATGGATTCATAGGCATTGTATTTTAATTCTAAAATTTCTAATTTGCATATATATAGTTTAATAGTATTTCAACTTGTGATTTTCAATTTCATAAATATTTTTGAGGATTTACCATACACTTAGCAGCGAAAGCAATGCAGTGACATGGAACACTAAGCCTGCTTCTCATACTTTATGGTTTCACCTCTTTGGGCCTCCATTTCCTCAGTAAGAGAATTAAATTAGATAATCTGTGATGTCCATTTTGACTCTAAAATTTGTGATTCTTAGAGATGTAAGAAGACATAGATACGTTTAGTTTTTGTTTTTTTTTTAAAGATTTTATTTAGAGAGAGTGTGCATGCATGCACGAGCAGGGGGAAGGATGGAGGGAGAGGGAGAGAATCCCAAGCAGACTCCCTGCTGAGCATGGAGCCCAGTGTAGGCTCGGTCCCAGGACCCTGAGATCATGACCTGAGCCGAAATCGAGAGTTGGACACTTAACCTACTGAGCCACTCAGGTACCCCAAAAGACCTAGATACAGTTTTTAAGTTTGATGTTTGTTTAATGGTAAGGGCCAATGATAGGCAGAGAAGGTTTCTTCCTAGTAGATTAAATGGTGTTTGTGAGAAATGGGAAAAAAAAAAACCCACAATTTTTTAACACTGTATTTTATTTGATAGGGTAAATAGATATTAATGCTATAAAAAATAAAGCAAAACAGCTCAGTAGAACAGATAAATAGTTTCCTAACAAAGAGAACTTTTGGAAGAGGGTGGAGATTTCCATTTGTAATATGTGATCAAAGAAATAGGCAAGATTTGAAGAAAAGATGCCTCTTGTGTGGTAAGGAAGAAATGAGAAGTTATGAGACCCTTTCAGATTCTACAGCAGAATAGTTAAATCAGCTTTCTGTGTTCAGATCTACTTTTTCTGCTTGGAACTTAAACAGGAAAAATTGAATAGCAAGTTTAAATTGCTTTATTTATTGGCACAGCTCTATCTTTAACTGCACTTCCAAATGTTTCATCACCTTACTGTTACTATGCATGTTAACATTTTAAAATGTATTCTGATAGTTTTCTAATTCACTACATGCTATATTGGCTTGTGCCCATCATTATTTAAAAACAGATTTCTATTTTTAATAGATTTTATTTCATTGAGCTTACCAAAAAATCTCAGAATTTGTTTTACTTTAAGCATATGCTTAGGGTATGGTTGAAATTAATACTGTTTTTTTCATGTTCATATAGTTCCTACTCTTCATAATTTTTCTTTTTTACAGATATTGATGATGCTCAGATACTTCCCCGCCCAACTAGAGTCAGACATTTTTCACAAAGTGAGGACACTGGAAATGAAGTTTTTGGTGCTTTGAATGAGGAGCAGCCATTGCCTCGAAGTAGCAGCACTTCTGACATCTTGGAACCATTCACTGTTGAACGAGCCAAAGGTGCAGTTCCTGTCATTGACAGTTCATCCCGTCATGCACCAAGCTTGCAGAGTTCCACAGAGGCTTCTTCAATAACTAGATCCACTGAAAGCCACATCACTGATACTCATAGTAGAGAGTCTTCTCTGGAAGTTGGTGATAGCATATATGACCATCTTTGTCACTTAATAGATCCAGTAGAACTTACAGATTCAGCTTTTGAACAAATCCAGTACATTGACCTTGAAGGAGATGACGATCTTCTTTCCTCCCTGAAAGAATATTTTAAGGAAAACCAGGAAAATCATAGTAAAAATGAGTTAGGTAAAGATGCAGCTTCTGAGGAAGTGATTATTGCAGTAAATAAGGATGAACGATCATCTTTAGATAAATTAGAATACGTAGACCAAGAAAGTAAATCAGAAAATACCGCCTCTTTTGTTGGGACTCCTGAAAACATTCAGTTTCAAAAAGAACCAAACTCAGCTGTCTTCATGGGTAGTATTGCACCTAACCAGTTAGACAGTTTTGTGAGAACAAAAACTTACGAAAAATCTAAGGAACTAAACAGTGATAAACAATCCTCAGAACCTAATTCAGGTAGCCCTTGTGATAAGGAGAAAAGGAAGCAGCTGTATAGACAGCCAGCCACAGAATCTGATGCCTGTGTAGATACAACACTAGTCGAAAAGGTTAAGGGTGTGCAAATTAATGAAAAAATCACTGTCCCACATGTTACGCATGCCAAGAAAACTACACTAAAAACACCTGTTAACCACAGACTGCCTCATGTTACAAACACTTGCAAGCTTTCTCCAACTAAAAGGAGCTTGTCTGAAACAGTAACTCATAGAGCCAAAATCATGAAAATTGGTACTAAAAAACGAAATACTGTTCATGTTACTTTTAGACCATCTACTGAGTCAGTTCAGTTTTATAATCCTCTGGAAAACAAAGAGGCCCCATGGAAGATGAGACTGCGGAGACTTGGTGGCTTTAGTAGTAGTAGTAATAGCACTAGCGGCGCCAGCAACCCCCATACCAGCTCAGATAGTTTTACAGAGTTAGTAAAACCTGGTGTGTACAGGCCTCTAGATACCGTTGGTACAGCATCAGGAAGTAAAACAGTGAAGGAGTCTACAGAGGTTCCCACCACTCTATTACCGAAAGAAGGAATTGCAAGTAATCCGTTAGGTAGCCGTAGTACTCTTAGGTCATCCAGTCAGGAGGCAGGACTACCGCAGGGCTCCCTGGGTGGCGTTTATAAAACTGTTGTCCATGCTCTTTCGAAGCCGAAGGCAAATGTTTCCCCACAGAGGCAGAACAGAATGCCACCAGAGGCTCCACTGAGGGATCTGTACAGTCATGTAATGGGCTATTTTGGAAGGAAAGCTGCAGGTGAGCACTAACAGTGTGCAGAGCGCAAAAGGAGAAAGACAGCACCAGTTTGGCTTAATGCAACTGAAGCAAGCTATAAGCAATCAAAAAGCTTTGGGATGGTCACTGCTTTCTCTCTGTTTGGTTATGCATGCGCCTTTTCCCAGCTGTATTTTTCCCAGCATAAAATGTTTATTTAAATTACTAATTTCCCTTATAAGGCATTTAGTTAAACCTCTTTGCTGCTGAACAAGATAGGAAAGGGGAAGATACAGGAAAATTTTAGTGACCTTTCAGAGGCTATCGAAATCAAATATTTTTCTGAGTATGTACTACGATGAGCCATGAAATTAAGTTTACTAGGTAGTTGGAATACTTTCTCCCCCTGCCTCCTTATAGTTTATATTTAAAAGGGCACTGGCTATATCTAATTGAGTTCATTATTTTTATTGCTGATTTACTTGGTTTTTCTTTTTTCTTGGAAGAAAATTATTTTGATATTATGTAACATAATGGAAATCAAGGTCCTACAACCAGCACCAACATTTTTAGTTATCACTGAAGGAGAAATTATTTCTTAAATCTCAAAGTGGATTTAGTTACTTTTCATGTAAGCCATTTCAAAACAAGTTGTAGGCTTTTTAGTTTTGCATTCATTTGTATAGAATGCAAGTCCTTAAAACACTTACCAGTACTTTTCTTTTTTTCTGAGATTTTAGATGTGCATAAAGGTTTCATGATAGCCAATCATGATTTAAATATGGAACCTCTATGGACAGATTACAGAAAGCAAGATTATGGTAACTGTCTTCTCTTATCTTGATTCAAATTTAAAATAACTTTACAGATATAGAAAATTAACTTTCAGCAGTAAGGTAGGTTTTGATTTTGTTTGTTTAACATGGTTTTTGTTAGCATGATTAACAGAATGCTGTATAATGCATCTTGCATTGAGCCATTAATGCCACTTGAGGGCAGTATTCGACAGCTTAGCAAAGCCTGGCCAGTAATATAAAGATAATGGTATTTCACAGTGAACTCTTGACCAGTGTATTTTCTTAACCTGAAATGCTTTTTAGTTCATTAGGAATATAAGCAATGCTGGTTTTCGTTTAATTGCGGAGAAATTAACTCTTCAACAGCATAATAGTAAAATAAATATCTTATGTTCTATAAGTTTTTCTCCCAAGTTTAAAACTTTCTTGTTAATGTAGTCATGAAGAAATCAAAATAACTTTTTGGGTTTTCTTTTTACAGAAAAACCTTTGTGAAAATAAACCTCTTTTTTCTTGAAGCAATAACATTAAGACTTTGTAGTGAACAGAAATGACATTATGTCACAATTATAGATTTTTTATTTATCTAAACTTAAATGCATTTATATCCCACTGAGATGTACATAGATTCAAGGGATAGATTCCTTGTAAATATTCCTTGGGAAGAATGGAATTCTAAGTTATTAAGGCTCTGAATAGAAGCATAGAGGCAGGAAGAAAGATAAATATACCAGTTTCTTTATAGGCAATATTAACCTAACTCCAACTAGTGCTTATCTATAAGCTTTCTTGCTGTTTAAGGTTATACTGAAGATTGACTAACATCTGCTTAGTTAAATAAAATAAATACCAATTTACTAATTCCTAAAATTAAATCTAAAAGGAGAGAAATTATTCATAAATGCATGTTTGGCAAATAATTGATATGGCATAGGTGATTTGTTTCGGGTTGTTTTTGTTTGTTTCAAATTCAGGAAATGCAGTTAAGTCTTTTCTCACTATATATAGTTATTTATTTATTTTTAGTCAATAAAGAGGACATGAGCCCAAAACTGCCCCCTCTTAATAGTGATATTGGCAGCAGCAATGCTAATGTTCCTGATCTGATGGATGAGTTTATAGCAGAACGGCTTCGAAGTGGTAATGCCTCAGTAAGTGTTGTTTTATTTTATTTATTTGGTTTAGCAAGGAAACTAGAGAAGCTAAAAGATATATACCTGTGTGTGTGTGTGTGTGTGTGTGTGTGTGTTTGTAAATTTTTATTCAGAATAATCTTCCTCTAAAACTTACCCCTTTTTTGAATTAAGATTTTAAATTATACTTTTATAATATTTTTTATTTAAAGACATAAAACAAATAGGCTTATAATTTGGACCAGGATAAAAAATTAGAATACCTATTTGTTTAACCACTTAGGTATAAGCCCCTACCTTCTGAGTCTTCCCTCTGTGTTTCGCCTTTGCTCATAGGTTACCTTCCTGCCCACTGCTGACCCTTAGCAAGAAAGATAACAAGAGAGGTCTTCTGACCCAACTCCCATAAGTTTGATAACATAAATATTGATTGCTTATTCATTACAGATAACTTCAGAATAGATTTTAAATTTACCTTTGTTTTATTAGAATTATGGCAGAATGAAAATAGAAGCAATTTTACCCCTAATAATGCTTTTAATTGTTAAGGAAAGATAAATATATGTGGAATTGCTTTTTTTAAATGGTCACATTCCACTGGATTTTTTTAAAAAGGTTTTTATTTAGGGGGGTGGAGGGGCAAAGGGAGGAGAGAGAGAATCTCAAACAGACCTCCCGCTGACCACAGAGCCCGACATAGGGCTCAATTCCAGGATCCTGAGATCATGACATGAGCCAAAATCAAGAGTCAGATGCTCAACCATCTGAGCCACTCAGGGGCCCCTCCATTTGGATTTGAACCTGTGAATGTCTGTAGCCCCATTACATTTCCCTTTTATTTTTAGTTTAGTTTTTTTCCTTGAATGGGAAAAAATAATAGAATCATTATATATAATCATTATAGAATAACTTCTTTGCCATCATTCCTTCCTCCCTCCACTGTCTCTACTATTTGCTGCTGCTTTTTCCATTTGAATACTTTGCTCTTCCTACTCTCTTAACTTCACTCCATGGGTCCTTTTGAGGCTTAAAGAGTCTTAGGCCCAACACCATATCATAACTGGATCTCTACTTTAGACAAACCAACAGTAATTCAGGTTATGGCTCCATACAGTTACATAGATGTTCGGTTTTACCTCCTCCTACTTCAGACCCTAAATCTCAACGTTTATTGGGGTAATTGTCTTGGAAATTCAAGATTTCAGATGTTTAATGAGAATAAGTTTTTTTAATAGTGAGATGTTTCTTGAATTTTTAGACTATGACAAGAAGAGGAAGTAGTCCAGGCAGTCTTGAAATTCCCAAAGACCTCCCTGATATTCTAAATAAGCAAAACCAGATGCGCCCTGTTGATGACCCAGGTGTGCCCTCTGAATGGACTTCTCCTGCCAGTGCAGGGAGCAGTGATCTTATCAGCTCAGATAGTCATTCGGATTCTTTCAGCGCTTTCCAATATGATGGCCGAAAATTTGACAGCAAGTATCTTTTTCTATTTGAGCAATATGGTTTTTTTTGTTGTTTTCTGTTTGAGACTGACTTATGGATTATGTAACCATCATCTTCTTCTCTAATGTTACTAGACAAGGGTTCCCACATATTTTGATTTCATTTTTCAGTGAAATTCCAAAGGAAGTTTTAGGGAATTCAAGTCAGGACCACTCTATTTCACCAAACTAAAGCCACTGAAAAAACAAAAACCACTGTCCTTTCATAAAACAAATGATATTTTAAGACCAAACATAAAGAAAGGAAAAAAAAAATTAGAGTGGGCTTGACATTAGAATAAAGAACAATCATAGCTATGAGTTGGTGATTTGGGAACCACTATCTAGTTATCTGTCACTAGATAGAACCACTATCTTGGTGGTGTGTCACTCCCACATAGCTTTTCTGCTATAATTCTGGGTTACACTTGGCAGTGAAGAGTACCAAAATTTAAAAAAAGAACACGAAAACCTTGGGAACCAAGTTAGTGAAGAGCTGGGAGATGCATTAGAGAAACATGTTTACTGCTTTCATGGATTATATACTACTATGATCTCAGAACGGAATATGTGATTTAAGACAATAATGGTTTTTACCACATATGTGCCATTTTTATTATATATACCTGTGCTAGAGATTATAAAGTTCTTGAAAAGCATATTACCAGCTATCAGAAAACCTGGATAAGAATTGTGATGATACATCATATGTGTCTGTTTTTTGTCCTTATTGTTGTTAGTAATAAGCTATGAGAACCTTTAAAAATGTGTTTCTAATTATAAACTGCAAACTGTTAACATTATTTGCACTTGTCTGAGAGGTATGTAAATAGAATAGATTTAAGGGGAATGTTAATGTTTAATCATTTTGCTGAAGTAGCTTTGTCTCTCTTTTTTTAAAAGATTTTATTTATTTGAGAGAGGGAGAGGAGAGAGCACGAGTTGGGGGGGGAGGCAGGGGCAGAGGGGGAAGCAGACTTCCTGCTGAGCAGGGAGCCTGACTCAGGGCTTGATCCCAGGACACAGGGATCATGACCTGAGCCTAAGGCAGACGCTTAACTGACTGAGCCACCCAGGCACCCTGCTTTGTCTCTTTTGTAAATACTTTTGTTTTGTAGTTGAGACTTCGGTGACTAGCATTTCTTCTTCCTTTAGATTTTGGCTTTGGAGCTGATGCTGGGATTACATCCTCTGCTGATGTGGATTCAGGTTCTGGCCATCATCAGAGTGCTGAAGAACAGGAAGTGGCTAGTCTAACCACACTTCAGATAGATTCTGAAACAAGCAGTCTTAATCAGCAAGCTTTCTCCGCTGAAGTTGCAACGGTTACTGGTAAAGTTACTCAAGGGAATGTCTTCCTTAAGTGCATTTTTTAAGCCACCAAAGAATCTGTTTAGGATTTTATTTGATAGGTTTTAAGTATTACTTATTAGAGTTTAAGTGTTATGTTTTCATTCATCTGTATGTAACAATGGAGGAAAAAAATGCATTAATATAAGAGTTTCTTGACCTGGAGTCTACATGGTAAGTTTCAGTGGACTAGCTGAACTCCTAATATTGTGTGCAAAATTGTATATATGTTTCCATCACTGCATTTCCTGTAGCAATTTTTAAATAGGTAACCAAAAAATAGTTGAGAAGTACTATCTTCTTTTCACTTTCAGAGTGAGCCCAGATTTTTATAGATTTTTGACAAAATATTTATTATAGAAACTGTAGAGAATACTGCCTAATAGAAGGCCTATTTATCAATATACTAATATTCTATATTTATACAGTAAATTATGCTTTTCAGCAAATTTTTTATGTGGTCAAATATATGATGAGTAGGATCTAAGAAATTCAGTCCTGAAATGCAGGGTCACATTATTGCAAGATTCGGGTAGTGACCAGAGGGATCCTGAGCGGCTGGTAGCCCATAGATTAGGGATTCCAGTGTATGATCCATATTTACTCTGGTTCTCACTGTAGTTTGATTCCCTTCGATGGGTGGTTATCCATTCCGGTTTTTTTGGGTTTTTTTTTAGCTTTTACTTTTTTATTTGAGAGAGAGTGAAAGAGCACAAGCAGGGGGTGAGGTAGAGGGAGAGAAAGAAGCAGACTCCCCACTTAAGCAGGGAGCCCGAGGCAGGACTCAGTCCCAGGACCCCAGGATCCTGACCTGAGCCATCCTGGCGCCCCTAGAAGTTTTTACTTCTTAATTCTTCTCCCATTCCACATCGCCCTCCCCTTTGTCATGACAACCACCAGTCAGTTCTCCGTATCTGTGGGTCTGGGTTTTGTTTTGTTTTGTGTTTTAGATTCCACATATAAATGAAATCATATGGTATTTGTCTTTTTCTGTCTAACTTATTTCACTTAGCATAATACCCTCCAAGTCCATCCATGTTGTCACAAATGGCAAGATTTCATTCTTTTTTGTGGCTGAATAGTATTCCATTGTATGTAAAAACCACATCTTCTTTATCCATTCATCCTTCAGCGGACACTTAGGTTGCTTCCATACCTTGGCTATTGTAAATAATGCTGCAGTGAACACAGGGATGCAGACCTGTTTGAGTTAGTGTTTTTGTTTTCTTTAGATATATACCCAGTAGTGGAATTACTAGATCATATGGTAGTTCTATTTTTAATTTTTTGAGGAACCTCTGTACTGTTTGTTCCACACTGGCTACACCAGTTTGCATTCCCACCAACAGTGCACAAGGGTTTCCTTCTCTCCACTTCCTCACCAACACTTGTTATTTTTTTATCTTTCTGATAATAGTCATTTTGACAGGTGTAAGGTGATATCTCATTGTGGTTTTGATTTACATTTCCCTAATGTTTAGTGATGTTGAGCATCTTTTCATGTGCCTCTTGACACATCTCTGTGTCTTCTTCTGAAAAATACCTATTCAGATCCTTTGCCCATTTTTTAATTGGATTGTTTTTTGTTATTGAGTTATAAGAGTTCTTTATATATTTTTATATATTATATATTTATTGAGTTCTATGGATCTTTATATATTTATATAATTCTTTATATATTTCTTCATATATATTCATTTATGTATTATATATTTATTGAGTTCTGTGGGTCTTTATATATTTCTTCATATATATATTAGGCCCTTATCCACATATATGATTTGGAAATACTGCTTCAATTTAGTAGGTTCCCTTTTTGTTTTGTTGATGGTTTTCTTCACTGTGTAGAGGCTTTTTAGTTTGATATAGTCCCACTTGTTTTTGTTTTTGCTTTTGTTTCCCTTGCCTGAAGAGACATCTAAAAAATATCACTAAGACCAATGTGAAGGAGCTTAGTGCCTATGTTTTCTTCTAGGAGTTTTATGTTTTCAGGTCTTTAATCCATTTTGAGTTGATTTTTGTGTATGATATAAGATAGTGGTCCAGTTTCATCCTTTCATATATAGCTGTCCAGTTTTCCCAATACCATTTATTGAAGAGAATATCCTTTCTCCATTGTGTATTTTACCCTCCTTTATTGTAAATTAATTGACCATATATGCATGGGTTTTTTCTAGGCTCTCTGTTCTGTTGATCTCTGTGTCTGTTTTTATACCAATACCACACTGTTTTAATTACTACAGCTTTGTAGTATAATTTGAAATAGGGAGCAGGATACCTCCAGCTTTGTTTTTCTTTCTCAAAATTGTTTTGGCTGTTTAGTCTTTTGTTGTTCCATACAAATTTTAAAATTATTTGTTCTAGTTCTGTGAAAAATGCTATTGGTATTTTGATAGGAATTGCATTGAACCTGTACATTGTATTGGGTGGTATGGACATTTTAACAATATTAATTCTTCCAACTCATGAGCATGGAATATCTTTCCATTTATTTGTGTCTTCTTCAGTTTCTTTCATCAGTGTCTCGTAGTTTTCACTGTATAGATCTTTCACCTCCTTGGTTAAATTTATTCCTAGGTATTTTATTCTTTTTGATATTATAAATGGGATTGTTTAGGGTTCATTATTAGTGTACAGAAACACAGAGTTTTTACGTATTAATTTTGTATCCTGCAGTTTTACTGAATTCATTTATTCTATCCTGCAATTTTACTGAATTCATTTAGCCTAACAGTTTTTTGGTGGAATCGTCAAGGTTTTCTATATGTAGTATCATGTGGTCGGCATATACTGACAGTTTTAATTCTTCCTTTCCGATTTGTGTACCTATTGTTTCTTTTTCTTAACCTAATTGCTGTAGCTAGGACTTCCAATACTATGTTGAATAAAAGTGGGGATAGTGGGCAAGCTTTCAAGTTTGTTTTCACCATTGAATATGATACTAGATGCTGGTTTGTCATATATGGCCTTTAATATTATATTGAGGTACATTCCCTTTATACCCAGCTTGTTGAGACTTTTTATCATAAATGGGTGTTGAATTTTGTCAAATACTTTCTGCATCTAGTGAAATAATCATATGATTTTTATCTTTCCTTTTGTTAATGTGGTGTAGCACATTGGTTGATTTGTGGATGTTAAACCATCTTTGTCTCCCTGGAATAAATCCCACTTGATCATGGTATATGATTGTTTTTATGTGTTGTTGAACTCAGTTTGCTAATATTTTGTTGAGGATTTTTGCATCAATGTTCATTAGGGATATTGGCCTCTAATTTTCTTTTGTGGTGTTTTGGTATGAGAGTAACACTGGCCTCATAAAATGAGTTTGGAAGTTTTCCTATCTTCGATTTTTTGGAAGAGTTTGAGAGGGATAGGTGTTAAGACTTCTTTTTTTTTTTTTAAGATTTTATTTATTCGTCAGAGAGAGTGAGAGCACAAGCAGGGGGAGTGGCAGACATAGACACCTTTGAATGTTTCATAGAATTCACCAGTGAAGCCAGGTGGTCCTGGAATTTTGTTTTTTTTAGGAGGTTTTTGATTACTGATTCAGTCTCCTTACTAGTGATTGGTCTATTCAGATTTCTGTTTCTTCATGATTCAATCTGGAAAGATTGTACATTTCTAGGAATTTATCCATTTCTTCTAGGTTGACCAATTTGTTGGCGTATAATTGTTCATAGTAGTCTTCTTATGATCCTTTGTATTTCTGTGGTATTGGTTGTAACGCCCTTTCATTTCTGACTTTATTTGAGATCTTTTTTCTTCTTGTGGGTCTAGGTAAAGGATTGTCATTTTTATCTTTTCAAAGAACCAGCCTTAGTTTCATTGGTCTTCTTTATTGTCTTTTTAGTCTCTATTTCATTAATTTCTGCTCTGATCTTTATTATTTCTTTCCTCCTACTAACTTTGGGCTTTGTTTGTTCTTTTTTTTTCTAGTTTCCCTAGGTGTGAAGTTAAATTGTTTGAGATTTTTCTTGAGGCAGGCCTGTATTGCTATGAAATTCCCTCTTAGAACCATTTTTGCTGCATTCCATAGATTTTGGTATGTCATATTTCTGTTTTCATTTGTTTCTCGGTATTTTTTTCCTTTAATTTTTCATTCACCCTGTAGTTATTTAGTAACATGTTTAGTCTCCATATATTTATAGTTTTTCTGGTTTTCTTCTGGTAGTCGATTTCTAGCTTCATAGTGTTGTGGTCAGAAAAGATGCTTGATATGATTTCAGTCTGGTAGAATTTATTGAAACTTGTTGTGTGACCTAATATGTGATCTATCCTGGAGAATGTTCCATGTGCACTTGAGAAGAATATGTATTCTGCTGCTTTGGATGGATTGTTCTGTACATGTCAGTTAAGTCCATCTGGTCTAATGTGTCATTTAAGGCTGATCTTTCTTTATTGATTTTTTGTTGGAAAGACCTAATATTTTAGGGGCTTGCTTGGTACTAGTAGCACTCCCATACAACCACCATAAATTGTTCAATATAGTATTAATTTATGCTGTACATAATTTAACAGGAGCTTCTGCTCTGTGCCAGACACTGTACCAGGCACTGGCAGTGCATCAGTATGTAACACAGACTCAGTCCCTGTTCTTACGGAGTATGTGCACTAGTGACGATATTTGAAACTGAGCAGTTTCAGGTCAGTGTGGTAAGTGGTATAAGGGGGGGTACAAGTGCAAATAGTGGAGGCTACTTATTTACCCTGGATACGTCAGTGCTGGGTAGGCTTCTCAGGAAGGGCTGTCTAAGGTGAAACCTGAAAAATAAAAAGTTAACCAGACCTATAAGAACAGGATAAGGGGTCCATGCAAAGGAAAAACACGTGGAAAAGGCCAGAGGTATACTACATATTCTGATAAGTACCAGCAGTTTACTTTCTATGACTAGAACTTAAAAGTACTAGGGGAATTATGGAGCTGTAAGAAAGTTACAGAAAGGCTGGAAAACCACACACTAAGAAGTTTGGGCTTATGCTGTGGCCAGTAAAGAGCCATAAAATCCATAGAAGGATTTTAAATGAGGGTGTACCATCAGATTAGATTTTTAATTTTTTTGCTGCCTTACGAAGAATGGATTGGGAAGGAGGGAATGTGTGTGTGTGGTGGGGGAGAGACTGAAGACTGGGGACCACCAGGGCCCACTGGACACCAGGCCAGCAATGATAGCATATAGAGCCACAGTGAGCAAGGTCCTCTTCTCTTGAATTGCTCCAAGTCTGAAGTAAGTGAAATAGAGTAGCAGTGGGTCCTAGAGTTTCTGTAGCTGGACCAGGAATGGGAGTAGACATTCATTCTCACTCTCACTGATGGCTTCTATGAACTGGTATGTCCAGTTCTGATTCCAGATGAGTCCCATGGAAGAAATCAAATGAGACCCCTAGATAGAAAATCTTGTACTGTATTATGATTTTATTTACCTCTTTGGCCAATTTATAACCTGTTTTATCCTTTGATGCTGTTCAGTTGTGTTTTATTGGAGTTTTAAGCATTACATCTTAGGTAGAGGGCGTTGAATATTCTCTTTATGGTAATTTTTATGAAATTGTCTTTACAGGTTCAGAAAGTGCTTCTCCTGTCCATTCAGCTCTGGGATCCAGGTCACAGACACCTTCTCCTTCCACATTGAATATGGATCACATGGAACAGAAAGATCTGCAGCTTGATGAGAAGCTCCACCATTCTGTTCTTCAGACTCCAGATGACCTAGGCAATATTTGGAAATTAGTTATTTGCCATTTTTCCTTTCAGAGCATCAGTTTTAGGAGATCTTATTATTTAAATTATTTAAAATTTTGTTTTTGAGAGGGATAAGTTAGAGACAAATCAGTTGATTTATCACTACATAATGAAGGTTCTGAGGGTAGGGAGATACTAACAGTGATGGTTAAAACTGCAGTGTTTTTTGTTCTATTTCATTGGTTTACACCAGACTCTTATTTTTTATTATTGTGAAAGACAATTTGGTAACTTTTTGTTAATACAATCAGTTACTATACACTTTATGTGGAAAGAGAAAGAAGTCAAACATGAGGAGTAAAGGACTTACATATAGTTACAGTGAACTTGTAAATTATGAGCACATTGAGATATTATCAAGTAGGAATAATCTTTACTAACTTAGTAATTATTTTGCCCTTTCCATTATATACACTGAATAGAATAATGGATGTTTCTTAAGCTGGAGGAGATCTATAATGATACCTAGCTAAACCATCTATTTTACAGTGAGGAAGTGTAGCCTTAGGAAGGTTATTAGGTAATTTGTACAGCGTCACATAATTAATGACAGAAATGAGGCTAAGATTCAAGGTTACCTGTATTTCTTACATATAATCTTGCCAATTTTATTAAACAAAAATATAATTATAGAATTTTAGATTATGTTTAAGTTTTAGTAAAAATGTTAATTTTCCCATGTCATTGTGATATCCCTTTTAATGCTAGGCCTGACTTAATTGTGAAATAAATTTCTTTGGAAGTTGTAAGTACAAAGAAACAGGCTTATGAAGACTTCCTATAGGAATTGCCTTCAGCCTGAGATTTTCTATTAATTGATGCTATAACCTGAAGTAGCCATTTGATGAAAGAGGGAGTATATACTTATAAATATGATCTTTATATCAATTATAAATTTCTCTATCTGGTATGTGCATCATTTCCTCCTTAGGTAAATCCTAGTACAGGTGGTATTGAATAAGTAATTACTGCCATAATAAGGAATTGTGAACTGGTGAGGTTTTGATCTTATCAGGAAAAATAACACTAATGCATATTGACATTTTAAAAATTCACTTTTGTAGACATTTAAGTTTGTTATTTTGACTCCTTTGTATTTTTGTGACCAATTCTTTAGAAAAATTACTAACACTAGTGCATTTTTTTCTACAGAAATCAGTGAGTTTCCATCTGAATGTTGTAGTGTGATGGCAGGGGGTACACTCACAGGATGGCATGCTGATGTTGCTACTGTAATGTGGCGAAGAATGCTAGGCATTTTGGGAGATGTCAACGCTATTATGGATCCCGAAATACATGCTCAAGTTTTTGATTACCTCTGTGAACTTTGGCAAAATCTAGCTAAGGTAAAAAATAAAAATAAAAACAAAAGAGGGGAAAGAAAGAAAAGTGTTAAGAAGTAGAAGCCTTAGGTCTCATTGCCACCCACCACCCCCCTTATATAAACTGGTTCCTAGCAAGGTGAAGTTACTTATCCATGTTTAAATACATAATTAGTGATAGGAACTGGAATTGAACTCAAGTTTAAGGTAAAACAAACTGGAAGAACACTTTTATTGGTTTGTTGCATTTATTTGAAAATTACAGATTAGAGATAACCTTGGCATTTCAACTGATAACCTGACCTCCCCTTCACCACCAGTTTTGATTCCTCCACTGAGAATTCTTACACCTTGGCTCTTCAAGGTATGCTTAATATATAAAACATTAATTTAAAAGGTTTATTTAGTAAATACGATGTAATCAGTTTTAAACATTTGATAGATTCTTTAGCTTTTGTATAGTCTTCTAGAACAGTTAGTTTTTAACTAGTCATTGGGGGTTATATAGAGAGGAGAATGGGCATAGCAAAATTATTATACAGGTGCATCATTTTTACTTATTTAATAAAACAAAAGTGTATATAGAATTATGTTTCTGTTATATTTAAATGAAGTGTAAATCTCAAATTTGTGTCAGAATGTGCTGTATATTTTTAAAGATTTAATTCTTGGGGCATCTGGGTGACTCAGTCGGCTAAATGTCTGCCTTTGGCTCAGGTCATGATCCCAGGGTCCTTGGATTGAGCCCCCCATCCGGCTCCCTGCTCAGCAGAGAGCCTGCTTCTCCCTCTCCCTCTAAAGCTCCCTCTGTTTGTGCTCTCTTGCTCTCTCTGTCAAATAAATAAATAAAATCTTAAAAAAAAAAAGATTTAATTCTTTTGAGTATTATTTGATATGTTTGGTGCATTTTCCTAAATGAAACAGTATGTGGTTCTTCATACCTGTGTTGTTTCATTTTAATAGTAATAGTAGTTTCAGTAATCCTAATTGATTCATTAAGAAATTGGGCCAACATAGAAATAAATGAAAACAAATATATTGCTTGCTATATTCAATTAAACAGTATTTGTTTTTGAGTATTAAAACCAACATTTTAAAATTGTAGGCAACCATGTTGACTGATAAATATAAACAAGGTAAATTACATGCTTACAAACTTATCTGTAATACAATGAAAAGAAGACAAGATGTTTCTCCAAACAGAGATTTTCTAACACATTTCTACAATATAATGCATTGTGGATTACTTCATATTGATCAGGTAAATACATACTTTCTAACCAATTGCTTTATAAATTTATCTTTGATTCTTGATTGTTAACTCTTAACTTTTAAGGTCTAAAATTAAAAATACTCTCTTTATGTAGTCATTTTATTTACAAGTTTCTTCTGTTTTGTAACCTCATTTGTTCTTGAAACATAGTTGAAAAGCTGTTACAGTTAGGGGATCAACTTGTTTATTAAATGTATCTTTCCTCTAATGTTAAAATAACTAGTTCGCTTTTTTAAGATATTAAGCCATCTTTTGCTTAGACAGACATGTTTCTTTGATGTCCTAATGTACTTATTCTTGGGCATTTTGTAATTGTTACTTAATAATTGGCACGTGAGGCATATGGATTTGCTTATCTAGTCATGCAACAGTCAGAGGTTTTTTCCACTCTAAGAGTTAGTTAGCACATCATATTTTCTTATTTCCATAGATTGTATTAGCATAGTGACAGTTCTATTGACTTGGCATTTGTATCAGTGCAGTCATTACATTAGCCAATCATAAATATGACTCTAGAACATTATTCAGGAGTCTTGATCCTGGCCATAAAATTAAAAAAAAAAAATCTATGGGAGGTTATAAGTCATAGTAATGAAATATTTTAATCATAATGTGGTTAAATTTCACTTGCAGTTCATTTAAAGAACATTAAACTAATATCAAAAAAGGTAATTATATCTCTCTTCCCAAAAAATGAAAATACTTCTCACATTAATTTGAAATAGTACTTACAATGTACTACCTTATAAACATGTCTCAAACAAAATGACACCTTTAATTACTTGACAGAGAGACCTTTTGTTTAGGATGAATCAGATTGAGAAATACAGCATAAAACACTGCATCCTCATGTTGAATTCCAAAGGCAAAGTGAATGAATAACCAAGTTAAGAGTACTCCCTCAATGGGGCACCTGGGTGGCTCAGTTGTTAAGCGTCTGCCTTCAGCTCAGGTTATGATCCCAGGGTCCTGGGATCGAGCCCCGCATTGGGCTCCCTGCTCAGCAGGAAGCCTGCTTCTCCCTCTCCCACTCCCCCTGCTTGTGTTCCCTCTCTCGCTGTGTCTCTCTCTGTCAAATAAATAAATAAAATCTTAAAAAAAAAAAAAATACTCCCTCAAAAATGCCTTGGTCTGTATTTCTGAGGCTAGATATTTGTCATCAAAGGACTTCAGTTTATCTAATAAGGAGAATTCCTCTGGTTGCCACATAATAGGTCATGAAACTTAAGAGATCAGAGATCTCACATGGAAGCAAGTAGATGAGAGAAGGAACCACTCTGCAGTTCAGTTTTATGCTACGTAGGCCTTATATTTTCAACCCTCTGAAGCAAAGAGCCTTCCAGTTTGCTCTCTAGTGTGGGGAAAAAAAATGCTATATTGATGTCAGTTAAACAAATGTGTTTTAAGTTTACTTTCCTTTGACAGAATATTAAGCATGGATTATTTAGAAGATTTAAAATCAGTCTTTCCAATTAGGCAATGTATAGTAATTGCCTATTTTACTGTTTCATGTGTTATCTATTTTTAAGGATATTGATTAGCTGATACCCAAGATTAATTTATGATATTCTTTTCCCTTTCTTTTCTTACTTCTAAGGATATTGTCAATACAATCATCAAGCACTGCTCACCTCAGTTTTTTTCACTTGGTTTGCCTGGTGCCACAATGCTTATTATGGATTTTATTGTAGCAGCTGGTAGAGTGGCTTCTTCGGCTTTTCTCAATGTAAGTTTTTATTTCCTGTTCTTCGTAATATAACAGACTGTAGTTAAACAGGACTCAACTAACAAAGCAACAAAGGAGGAGCCCTTGTTAATAAATTTAACAAGCTGATGTTCAGGAAAATTTACAGTTTAATTGAAGTTGCTTTTTTTTAAGTAAATTTTGAAATACAAGAAAGTACTAAAATTAGTTGATAAATTGACACATGAGCTATAAAAATGGATTAAATCTGATAAGCAAAACAAAATTTAAAATTGAGGAAATCTAAGGAAACAAGTTGAGGGAGGGAAGAAACTAAAGAGAGGGCAGTGGGCCATAGCAAAAGAGATGGACCAGAGGTGAGATAATTCAAAAGTGTGCTCTAGGAGTAAACTCTAAACTCTGAGACAGCATGTGAGGATTTTGATAACAGTTATGGAGCTGTGAGACATGCCAAGTAACTCACTATAGTTGGAATATGTTCATATGTAACTAGCAGAGATAAGCTAAAGAGGAAGACAGTAGCTGGTTTACAGTGCTAAAGAGGTTAGAGTTCATCCCAAGGAAAGAATGAGTAAGCATTGAGGGATTTTACACAAGGAGTGACATGATCAGATTTCTACTTGAGAAGGAGCACTCTGGCACAAAGTATAAATGAGAAATAACAATTAATTGAAAGTCTACTAGAATAAACTAAGAGTTTTGGGGAGAGAAAAATCTGTCCTACTTGACCATCATTTTGTAACTTAGAAAGCAGTTTAATATATGTTATTTCACTCATGAGCTATACAAAAGACCAACAGTGAACGAGAAGGAGTTCTGTTTGTGGTATAGGAAGCCGCCTATTCGAGATCCATGAGAAGATGTTAGGAGGGCCATTGCATGTACAAGGCAGGAGCTCAAAGGAGATGTTGGGACTGAAATGGAAAGCTGGACGACATTAGCTTATACATGTTATTGTAGGCCATGAAACTGGATGCAGTCACCCAGTGGAAATGTTCACATAAGGGAAGAACCTGTGTTTATAGCTAGTTATTAACCCTGTTTCTCCAGTTATGTAAGAACAGCCATAACTAGCGAGAAAGACTATGAGAAAGACTGCATAGGAAAACAAGTTATTGCAGGAATCAAACCTGACACCTGGTCTCTACTGTAAAGTTAAGGTTAGTCTTTTCCTCTGGATGATGTTGGAGATACACAGTCCAGTCTTCCTCTTTGGATTCCATTTTAGATCCCATACACATCATCATCTTTCTGTTAATGGGCGGCTCCTTTCTTCCCCTGCCAGACAGATTACAAAATAATTGATTAGGTTTTGCTTTTCTTAATTATAATCACATGACAGTATGCTCCCATTATATCCACATACCTGAACATTCTTAGTTACCTTATCCAACTTTAAAGAAAAACCCTGAGCTAATCTCTTTTAAAATATTGGTTTTTATCAGTTTCACTTTTATAGCTAATTTTATTTTATTTATTTAAGGATTTTATTTTTCTAAGTAATCTCAGCACCCATCGTGGAGCTTGAATTTACAACCCTGAGATGAAGTCACATGCTCTACTGACTGAGCCAGCCAGGCACCCCTATAGCTAATTTTAAATTGGCATGGTGTCTACAAGCTTACCCTAACCCTTTTATGGGGTTTTTTTATCTGCAAATCTGGATTATTTTCTAAATATGGAAATGAGTTGTTTTGTTGATAATCGTAATGAAGTACTACTCCACTGCCTCTCTAATAACATTTAGAAACATAGGGAAATCCTTTTGGAGGCAGATTCTTGTTTTATGTGAATAAAAGTATTATATTTCTAGCATATTTGTTTTAGCATGTTCTAGCATTTGTTTTAGCATTTAGTATTTCTAGCAGGTATCATTAAACATATAAATTAATATTGTAGGTATTTTAGTTAATAAAGAAATATATTAGTAGGTGGGTGTTGGTGTTTGGTGGACATGCAAGAAGGTAGAAGAAGAAAAAGAAATGCTCAGTGCTGATACTTCAGAGATGGCTTAATACAGCTAAGGAGAAAAGATGAAAAGTTACCTTCACCTGCAGGCCAAGCATAAATTCTGTTTTTAGTAAGTAGTATAGGCAGTGCTTTTCTCATGTGCATAATATCATAAAAACCATCTAGACTAGTGCCTGTTTCTTGAAGAGACAGTTAATGTTTTTGTCGTTAGTTACTTTATCTATCCTTAGATAGTAACAAATATAATCTAGTGACATTGAGTCATCTGCTCATTAGTACAATATGTTATGAAGTGTTGAGTTGCCTTTAAAATGAAAGTATATTTTTTCTCAAAATTAGGGTAATTTTATGCTGTTAGCTAAACTATATTATTATTTACAGTCAACTGTGGCTGATTTCTGCTTTCTTGCTGCTCTTAAGGAGAGCTCTGCTGTTTGTTCATTTTATTTATTGAGAATAACAGTAGTTTATGTGGAAAGTATAGGTGAAAACCTGAATGTTTTTGTATTTCCAGTTTCCTTTTTAATTTTGTCTTTTGCTCTCACTTCTCTTTGTAATATGGTTAGGTCATAAAGTAACTTTTCTGGTAATTTAATAACATAATAAAATACATCATAAAGATTTAAAAAATCTGATACCTAGGCACCAAGAGTAGAAGCACAAGTTCTTCTGGGATCTTTGGTTTGCTTTCCTAACTTATATTGTGAACTGCCTGCTCTCCATCCCAACATTCCTGATATTGCTGTGTCTCAGTTTACAGATGTTAAGGTAAGAAATCAGATGCTAATTTTTAGTGTTTAAATGATTTTATAATAACAATGTATGATAAAATTTGTATTCTTTCTTTTCCTTTAGAAATCCACATAATTGTTAAAGAACATTAACCATTCATACCCTTCAGACACAAGGCTAGAATGTCCATTAGGAGCATAGTCTTTTTTGTATTGATGACTTTGGAAACATTTTCTCATTACTGAATCCATTCATATATCAGTATCTTAGGATTCTTTCATTCACTCACAGAACATTTATTGAAACATCCTGTGAGGCAGATGCTATGCTACCTCTAAGGCTTCTAAGATTGAGATGGCACTAAATCTGCAAATTTGACACTCTGTCTCCTAATTTCCCCATGTGATATATCAAACAATGTAATGGAATATTCTGTTTTGCTGTAGGAAACTGTGGAATTGGGGTGGGGAATCTATGTACCTGAAGCATAGCTCTACAAAAGTCATGCTGATATATTTTTTTAAACTTTTGCCTTCTCTGAAAGAAATTTTTCAATCCAGTTTTCTGGATTTCTGCATATACTTTTCATACCACCCATATTTCTCTTTACGACATTTATAACGTGTAATTACTTATTTAGTGTTTGATTTATGCTTCAGACGAATAAACACCATAAAGTCTTATTTACTGCTGTATCCTCAGAGCTTAACATGCTGCTTGGCATCTGGTACTCCAGAAACATTTGTTAAAAAAGTGAATTTCGCTTACACATAAAATTATGTAGGTCAATGCAAATTTGCAATGGCAGTTAATAAGAACTAGAAATTGAGCTTTGGTCTTCAGAAATGTAATATCTTCGGTTTCTTCTATTTTCAGAAGATCCTGAAGGTGAGGGATAGGTAATAGTTTTAATTTGCTTAGGCAGTTTTGAGTTTGCTAGGGATTAGCCTAGCTAACTACATATGATCTACATTTCAGAGTGGCCTCATTGTCTCTGGCCATTGTATAGATAGTAATGGCTGAAATGATTTAAAAAATCAAAACAAACTTTGGGGAAGGGGTATCTCCAAAATAAAAGTTAATTCTAATAAGAAAGCAAAAAGCCTAAGAAAATAATGATTATTCTTAGTCAGAAAACTGAAGATTAAGGGAAAATTACAGGCCATAGTGGTCATATTTAATTTTCACTGAAACTAGCTCTCTGTGTATTCTAAACTGCAGCCACATAGCCACATGGAACATACCATGCTGTTTTTCAATTTTGTGCTTTTGAAAATGCATTTCTTTCTGCCTAAACATCCATTATATAGACCTGTTTTCCTCTTTTTGTCTCTCTTAATCACCCAAACACAAATAATCTTAGTCTTTGACCTTGATCATTTGTCAAAATCCTGTTTACCTAAGACCGTTTTGTGAAGTCTTCTATGAGTTTACCTGTTTGTTCACATGGAACCTTTTATGTGTCCTCTTGTGTTGTGATTGTTTACAAGTCTGTCTCCCTCTCTGGAATGTAAAATTCTTGAGGATAGGTACTGCATCTTAACCATCTATTTCTTTCCAGCATTTAAGACAGGATCTATTACATAGAAAGCTCTTGGGCTTAAACAATAGATTTGTTCGAAGTATCTATTAATTGCAAGCCCGTGGGCTAGATGCTAAGTTTACAAAGATAAGTAGAAGGTACTCCTCCTAAGGAGCTTAAAATCTATGTAGCTGGTAAGTGCTTTGTGAATATATGAATGAATGAATGATTTTTTAAAAAAGGAAGTAATAGAGTCTTAATTATCAAGCCTCGTGGCATTCTTGTTTTCCTCTCCTTAGTTAGCCACTGTAGTATTTGACCCATGTTGATATTCCTGACCTTCCTAAATCTTTTCAACTTTGACTTATGTTGCACAGATCCATCTTGATTTACTTCTTGTTTCTCTAAATATTCTAGGACTCCTTAATAAACCAGTGTTCTTTCTCTGCCTGCTAAACATAAACTTACTATAAGATCCTCTCTTTAGATAATTACTTTCTCTTTATTCTCCCTTTTGAATATTTTATTCATTTACATAATTTTAACTATTATTTAGCACTTATCCCCAAACTCACACATTATAATGTTTTACAAATTATCAAAAAAGAGGAGGCTTGCTTTTAAATAAATATTTCTCAAAGTTTTGAAAAGATACCAATACTTTTGAGCAAGTAAATCTGTTTTAATTATCTTATAGTGAACTTTTTATTAATCTTTTAATCAGGAAAAATTCTTTTTTTGAACATATGTATTTGGTTATAAATTTCAGAAATCATTTATTTTAAGTCTGTGCTGCTGTAACAAAATACTACCAAAAAAAAAAAAAATACTACCAACTGGGTAGGCTTATAAACAGCAGAAATTTATTTGTCACAGTTGTGGAGGCTGGAAGTCCAAGATCAAGGCTCCAGCAGAGTGGCATTCTGGCGAGGGCCCTCTCGCTGCTCCAGAGCTGGTCCCTTCCCTGTGTCTTCACAAAGTGGAAGGAACTAAGGAGTTCTTTGGTGGTCTCTTGTATAAGAGCATTAATCTCATTCATAAGGTCTCCATCCTCATGACCTAACATCATCTTTGGGAGATAGGATTTTAGCATAAGAATTTTTGGAGGGGAGACACAAATATTCAGACCATATTATTGTTTTTTTTATTTAGCTAATTTTATGAATAATATTGGACTCTATTAATAAAGTATTCAGGTGAGAACAAAGATTGTTTTATTTCACTGTTGTATCCCTAGCACCTGGCACAGTGCTTGGGCCCATAGTAGCCATTTAATAAATACTTGAATGAATGAATGAATGAAATCTTAATCATTACAGGTATTTCCCCTTTATTTTAGGAACTCATAATCAAAACTGTATTAAGCTCGGCAAGAGATGAGCCGTCTGGTCCTGCACGGTAGGTCAGATACTCTTTTTTTTTTTTTTTAAGATTTTATTTATTTGAGAGAGAGAGACAGAGATAGCGAGAGAAAGCACAAGATGGGAGGAAAGGGAGAAGCAGGCTCCCCACTGAGCAGGGAGCCCAACACGGGGCTTGAACCCAGGACCCCGGGATCATGACCTGAGCCGGAGGCAGATGCTTAACCGAAGGCAGATGCTTAACCGACTGAGCCACCCAGGCGCCCCTGGTAGTTTTAATAGTAAATAATTTATTAGCATTAACACTATGATAAACTGAAAGAAGAGACTTAAGAATTTCTGATCCACTATGTTCAGAAAGAAAGATATTTCTGCATTGAATTATTCTGAAATTTAACATTCTACAAAATTTAATTTAAGAATGTCAGTGTCAGGACATGCCAACTATACCAGGATACTAGAAAGAGTTGACTTTTTTAGGAGTTGAGGGAACCAGTATGTGCTTCATCAGAAGCTTATACTTGAATACACTAATGAAATTTTTACTGATTCTGATCATCAAATAACTCCCTTCAATCTGAAACTTCAGTTGAAATAGGGAAATGAAGTTTCACAAGATGTTAGGGAATAGAAAAAATTCTACAAGTTCTGTTTCTGTTGGAAACCCTTTATATAAAGTATATGAATTTTATTTGTATTGCCAATTTGTTTTACAAAGAATTTGTAACTAGGGGCGCCTGGGTGGCTCAGTCGTTAAGCGTCCGCCTTCGGCTCAGGTCATGATCCCAGGGTCCTGGGATTGAGCCCTGCATTGGGCTCCTTGCTCCGCAGGAGGCCTGCTTCTCCCTCTCCCACTCCCCCTGCTTTTGTTCCCTCTCTTGCTGTGTCTCTCTCTGTCAAAAAATAAATTAAAAATTAAAAAAAAAAAAAGAATTTGTAGCTAGCTGTGTTAAATTTAAGAGTTATGAAAATAATATTTAGGGGCACCTGGGTGGCTCAGTCAGTTAAGTATCCGACTCTTCATTTTGGCTCAGATCATGATCTCAGGGTTGCGAGATTGAGCCCCTTGTCAGGCTCTGTACTGGGCATGGAACCTGCTTAAGATTCCCTCTCTCTCTCTCCCCCTGCCCTTCCCCCCTTCTCTCAAAAAGAAGGAAGTTTTGAAAAGAAAGAAAGTAATATTTGACTTACCCCATCAGCTTCATGTTTTTGCTAAAGTTCATTCTGTGCTGTCAGTCAATAAAATCACACTCTCCTTTTTTGAAAGCAGGTTACATATTTGTTTGGGAAGCTTTATGGCAATATCAATTTATTAATATGGGTTTGTTAAAAAAATCCTGTGTGTTATCCCCATCTATGAGCTTGGCAGTAAATAATGTTTGAAAATTAGGCGTTGAATTTGGGGTCATGTGCTTTCCTCCTACTTTCTCTTCCTCAAGAAGAGCTAATGTACAGAGTAACAAATTGATTGATTCACTTAAACAGTGCATGTTCATTCTAGATTGGTTGGTTGTGGGTATTTTGGTTGTGGTGGTGGTTTCATTTCATTTAAAGGCTCATCTACTTCTGTTTATATCATTGTTGGTTGCCTTTTTTGCAGATGTGTAGCATTGTGCAGTTTAGGTATTTGGATTTGTGAAGAACTAGTCCATGAGTCTCATCATCCTCAAATCAAGGAAGCTCTGAATGTAATTTGTGTTTCCTTAAAGGTAAAAAAACCTATTTAGTGAAATATATTAATATAATATAGAATGCAGGACTATTTTTCTCTGAATGTTAATTATATATTGTGTCCTTATAGAATAAACATTTAATAAATGTTTTTATTACTTTATTATTACATTATTTCTTTGATCCTGACTTTTTCCTTCAGAGTGGTCCTACTCTTGAATTTAGGATATTCTAGTGATAACCTATTTTATCTCGACTTTTTATGTCACTTAACAACATATATAGGGTTGTTTGTTTTTTTCCTAATCAGTATTTTTGTAACCTACTCTATAATCCTTAATACTTCCTGAATTCTTGAGCTGTTCAGTGTTTTGGCTTTATTATTCAAGTTAAATGCTCTCTTTGTAACCAGAGTAAGATTTGTTAAAAAAATAATAACCTAATTACTTGGAGAATCTAACTGAGTAAATTTTTTGCTTGTGAAAGTATGCATGATATTATTTTTGTTTAAGCCTTGTAATATAGTATCTATATAGAATTCTAAACATAAAAGGTACAAATATTACTTATTGGACAAATATTTCTGAGTATGTACTATGTTTGAGGTGGTTTGCTAGTCAGAGTGAGGGATACCAGAATAAAAAATAATCGTAAATACTAGATGCAAGAGTTTAATAATATGATGGCTGAAAAGGATTAAAATAAGAATTTTATAAAACAGAAAGCTGAGAGAACCAAATGAGTGGTGCATATGAAATGCTAATTGAGATCAGAGGAAGCCGAGATCACTTTGACTTAAGTAATAGAGAAGACTCTGGAAAGAGGAGACAGAAGAATGGGGGAGATTTGTCATAGAGAGTTAAACATAACAAGTTTGAGTTTATGCCAGTGGGGAGTCATCCGAGAACTTTAAGCATAGAGAATGTCAGCATGAGAGCAGTTCTTTAGATTAATTTGAAAGTGTTGGTATAGTAGATTGGAATGGGGAAATAATTGATAAGGAAATTAGCAGTTTACAGGCTGTTGCAGAAATCCAGGTAAGAGAAAATGGAATAAAACTTTAATGGGGACAAACATTCAAAATTAAAAATGAAGTTAATTGTGTTTTTAGAATGTGTTATGAATTTTTATTTTGTGGCTGTGTATTTATCATCTTAATATTTTAATAAACATAAATATAGAATGACCAAAAGAAACATGTATGAAATTTCAAGTTTTTCAGCAGCTAATGCATTAATGAATATTTTGTTGTTATTACAGTTTACTAATAAAACAGTAGCCCATGTAGCTTGTAACATGCTTCACATGCTGGTTCATTACGTACCTAGACTTCAGATTTACCAGCCTGATTCTCCCTTGAAAATTATCCAAGTAAGTATTTCTCATGTTTTATGATCCTGTTAAATATAATAAATTTATCCCTATACATTTTTAACAGGCACATAAAAAAATTTAATGAGCTTAAGAAATTTCCAGAGTAAATAACACTGTATGTGCATATTTTGCCTTCTTTTATTAATTTTTTTATTATTTCATATTTTTGTATCAAATTTATTCATATACTATTCAGAGTATAATATATGTTAATTTAAAAAGCCACCTTATGGGGTGCCTGAGTGGCTCAGTTGGTTAAGCATCTGTCTTAGGCTCAGGTCATGATCTCAGGGTCCTGGGGTCAAGGCTCACATTGGGCTCTCCGCTCAGCAGGAACTCTGATTCTCCCTTTTATTCTCCCTCTGTGCTTTCTCTCTTTCTGAAATAAATAAATAAAATTAAAAAAAAACACATTATAAAATACCTTTTTTTTTTTTATGTTACCATATCTTTTATTCTGTATACATACATACAAAAAGCAAATGACATGCATGTACAATTAAATGAATTTTCAGGTTACCAACACCAAGATTAATAAGAGTATCACCAGAATTGCTTCAAAATAATCCTTCCTTTTTAAAGGATATTTTTCCTGGGTTCCAGATTCTTGGTTATTTCTTTCAGCACTGTAAAAAACTCAATTCATTGTCTTCTAATCAAAAACTAGTGATGTAATCTTTTTTTTTTTTTAAAGCATATATTTACCTACACACACAGAGAGAGAAGTGTCTGGAAAGATAGGAGTAGATTTCTTTTTTTTATTTCCCTCTTTTTTTTAAGTAAACTCTACACCCAATGTGGGGCTTGAACTCACAGCCCCGAGGTCAAGAGTCATATGTTTTACCAGCTGAGCCAGCCAGGCACCCTGAGAGTAGATTTCCATATTTTTCCCTCCAACTTTACTGAGAAATAGTTGACAAACATTGTATATATTTAAAATATAGAACATGATTTGGTAATTGTGGAATGATTACCAAGGTCAAGATAATTAACACATCAATTACCTCACATAGTTAACTGTTGTTTGTTTATGGTGAGAATGCTTAAGGTCTATTCTTAGCAACTTCCAGATATTCAGTATGATTAACTATAGTCACCGTGCTATACATTAGATCCTCAGAACTTACTGTTTTTATAACTGAAAATTTATACCCTTTGACCTACATCTCCCTGTTTTCCTCTTCTCCTCCCAGCCCCTGGCCACCACATTTCTATTCTGTTTCTATGAAATCAGCATTCTTTTTTTTTTTTTTTTAAGATTTCACATATAAGTGGTACCATACAGTATTTGCCTTTCTCTGGCTTATTTCACTTACAGTAATGCCCTCCAGGTTCATCCATGTTGTCACAAATGGCAAGATTTCCTTTTTTATGGCTGAGTAATAGTATTACATTGTGTGTATATATACACACACATTTTTTTGAATTCATTTATTCATTGAAGGACATTTACATTGTTTCCATATCTTTGCTATTGTGAGTAATGCTGCAGTGAACATGGTGTGCAGGTATCTCTTCGAGATACTGATTTCATTTCCTTCAGATATACATCTAGGAGCAGGATTGCTGGATCATTATAGTAGTTCTTTTTTTTTTTTTTTTTTTATCATATAGTAGTTCCAATTTTAATATTTTGAGGAACCTCCATACTGTTTTCCATAAAAGCTGTACCAGTTCACCTTCCCACCAACGGTGTATATCAGTTTTCTCTTCTCCACCTCCTTGCCAACATCTGTTATCTCTTACCTTTTTGAAAAAAGCCATTCTAACAGATGTGGTTTTTATTTGCATTTTCCTCATGATAAGTGATGTTGAACACCTTTTCATATACCCATTAAAATGCCATTTTGGGGCGCCTGGGTGGCTCAGTCGTTAAGCGTCCGCCTTCGGCTCAGGTCATGATCCCAGGGTCCTGGGATCGAGCCCCGCATCGGGCTCCCTGCTCCGCGGGAAGCCTGCTTCTCCCTCACCCACTCCCCCTGCTTGTGTTCCCTCTCTCTCTGTCAAATAAATAAATAAAATCTTATTTTATTTTATTTTAAAGATTTTTATTTTATTTTAAAGATTTTTATTTTATTTTAAAGATTTTTATTTTATTTTAAAGATTTTTATTTTATTTTAAAGATTTTTATTTTATTTTAAAGATTTTTATTTTATTTTAAAGATTTTATTTATTTGACAGAGAGAGAGGGAACACAAGCAGGGGGAGTGGGTGAGGGAGAAGCAGGCTTCCCGCGGAGCAGGGAGCCCGATGCGGGGCTCGATCCCAGGACCCTGGGATCATGACCTGAGCCGAAGGCGGACGCTTAACGACTGAGCCACCCAGGCGCCCCAAAATAAAATAAAATAAAATGCCATTTGAATGTCTTCTTTGGAAAAATGTTTATTCAGGTCCTTTGCCCATTTTTAAATTGGATTATTTGCTTTTTTGCTATTGAGTTGTATGAATTCTTCATATATTTTATGTATTAACCCCTATCCAGATACATGGTTTGTAAACATTTTCTCCATTCCATCAGTTGCCTTTTTCAATGTATTGCTTCCTTTCCTGTGCAGATGCTCTTTAGTTTGATATGGTCCCACTTGTTTATTTTAGCTTTTGGTGTCTATGCTTTTGGTGTCTTATCCAAGAAATCAATGCCAAGACCAATATCAAGAATATTTTCCCTGTGCTTTCCTCTAGGGGTTTTATGGTTTCAGGTCCTTGATCCATGTCAAGTTAATTTTTGTCAATGGTGTAAAATAGAGGTCCAGTTTCATTCTCTCTCTCTCCCTATCCCTCTCTCTCTATATATATAGATATATATAGATTCCTGAATTGAGTTTGTAAGAAATCCATTTATAGTTGACAGAGTTTATATGATTTTGGTTCCTATATACATATGAGGATTGTAAATGATTGATAGTTAAGAATACTTGAAAAGCTTACCTATTAAAAATTACTTTGAAGTAACAGTGTTAATGTATTTAGGATTTAAAAATGTACTTAGGATAAACTTTCATCAATAGATTTTTTATATCACTTTACCATTAACATTTAAGTTTTAGGATGCATCATTAATTTAACATATTTTGAACTTTTTTTTCTTTGCTGACAGATTCTAATAGCCACCATTACCCATCTTTTGCCAAGTACAGAAGCTTCATCTTATGAAATGGATAAGAGGGTAATTTAAATTTTGTTTGATATTTAATGTGTTTAGTAAAATATATTTTAAAATTGCAAAGATACATATATTTATATGGTAAACATTAATTAATCTTGTGCTTAAAAATCACTATAATATGAAATATATCTTTACATTATTTAAGTGTAACTAAATGATATTTTAGTTCAAATGTCAAGTTAATCATAGTCATTTGATAAAGTCTTTGAATCTCAGGATTGTGAGGAACCTTAGAGGATATTCTGTTCATTTATAATTGTCTCACTTTATCCTACCAAATTATGGTCTTGTTAATGCCTGAAAATTAGTAATTCTGAGGAATTCATCGTTTCTGAAGGCAGCCATACATCTTTATATAACTGTTATTGGTAGAAAATAATGAAATTTCCATTAAGGAGAGTATGTATAATAGAGCTATGGCACATAGAAGAAGGCATACCCTCTGGCCACAAAAAGTTCTACAGGATTGCATTTACCTCAGTAAATTCATTGTGAGACTCCTTTAACTATTGCAGATATTGTATTTGTCAGTCTAAAGTTTCTATTTGGTTTCTTTTCATAGTTTCCATAGATTTCCTGAATCCGCATTTCTTCATCAGTTATATCTATCTTTTCTTTTAGATTTTTAACATGTTTATCATAATTATTTTAAAGTCCTCGTCTGCTAAATTCAGCATCTGGGTTATTGCTGAGTCTGTTTCTATTGAAATCTTTTCCTTTTGACTTATGGATTCCATTTTCCTGTTTGTTCATATGTCTGTTAGTTTTTTATTATATATGAGACATTGTACATAACATGTTATGTACAGAGACTCTAGATCTGTGCTGCCCAGGATAGTAGCTACTAACCACACGTGACTTTAAATTTAAATAAAATTAAAACTTTATATTAAAAACTTAATTTCTTATTTGTGCTAACCACATTTCAAGTGCCTAATAGTCACGTGGACAAATATATACCATTCCCATCATTGCACAAAGTTCTATTAATCAAGGCTTCTCTAGATTCTGTTCATTTCCTCTGAAAATTATTTTATTCCTTTCCATTTTCACATCCCAATCTTGAATTCTGTTCTCCACATCTCAGTGTCACCATCTCTTAATCGTATGATGTTGAAATCTCAAAAGAGCAGAGTTGTTGGAGAAAGATGAATTTCAGTTTTCATTGTGTTGCATGTAAGGAATATTGCCCAGTAAAACCACCAGCAAAGCAACTCCATACCTAAAGTAGTAAATTTGAAGCTGGAAACAAAATTACTGATATCATCAGCACATGAGTAGTATTAAACTATGGGAATGTATATGATCACTTAAGGAGAGAAGTTACAGAGTAAGAAGAGTTATTAGCGAAGTAGAACACCTTGAAAAATAACAGAGCACGGGTCACCAAAATAGAGACATAGGAGGATCCTGAATTTTCTTCCTCCTATGGATGCACCAAAGATACAACTACACATGGAGCAATTCTCTCTGAGAGAAATCCAGAAATTAGTTGAATGATCCTACACATCAGGCAACTGAGAAAATACCCACATCAAAATACATAGGAAACATTCCATGATAAACCCCACTGTTGGCACAATCAGGAGAGAACCCCCAACTGCCAGGGTCTCTCTGAGGATAGAAGGGTTTAGACCATACATCTAGCACCCCAACTTTTAAGTCTTCCATGCCAGGGATGGGCTTCCAAATCACCTGGCTCTGAAAGCCAACAGGGCTTGTATTCACAAGTCCCACAGAACTACAGGAAACAAAGGAACACTTGTTTAACAGGAGTGTGAGCACCTGCTAATTGCTATTCCCCCCGGGTTCAACACAGAGGGAACAGGCATTCTCTCCCTATAAAGAATTTGACTGCATATTTTCCCAGCTGTTGCCTGAGGGTCCAGCTTCTAATAAGCCTTCATCTAGGTGCTGACTGCAGTCCTCCTGGAAGCCCATTAGAACCAGTGGGCACTTCCCCTGTATTCTCCCTCCATCTGGCTCCAACAATAAAACTAGGTCTCTAGCTTTTCCCTAGAAGGAACTTGTCAACACTAGGTGAGTAGCTCCCAAATCACCTAGTTCTGGGAGCGGACAGAACTTGGCATTCATGAATTCTCTAGAAACACACAAAACAGTGGTGGTTGTATTTGCACCAGCACTCCCAGCCACTGTTTCCTCTGGCTTAGCACAGAATGAGTAAGCAAAAATAGCCAGCTCTGTTTCTCTGTTAGGGGCTAGACTGCATAGCTAATATCCCAACTTCCCTGCTGTTCCTGAAACCTTCCAGTTAGCCGCATCAGGGAGCCAAAGGGGTAGGCAATTAGTAGTACTTCAGGAACGTGAATAGGTATATTGGCGTTTCCCACCCTTTTAGGACACAGCTTGGATAGTCACAGAGGTTTGAGGGACAGCTAAGAGCTTGAACCAGGCTGCTATTTTACCTTTTCCAATTAATAAGTATCTTGTAGGAAGACACTTTGAAACTATATAAATATCCTATTATTCCTTAAACCTTTACTAAGTAGTTTTGCTAGCCATTGATAACTCTTATCAGAATTAAATGTTGTTATGATAGTTCCAAATGGTGATTTCCTAATTCTGTCATTACTTTTACATTCATTAGTTAGTTTTCTGTGATAAGGAAGAGTTTTCTCTTACCCCTCTCCATCTTACCAGTGTGGGATAATGATTCTTATTTTATGCAATGGATTATAATCCTTAGTTTTTTTTACTATCATTATTTCGAAGCTCAAAATGTTCCAGATTTAGCCAGTGGGAATGCCCTTTAAATTGGCTTCTTTGTCCTTTTTGTTATGTTCTCCTCATTGTTCTTTCAGTATATCCTTAAATTCTGTCACCACAGAATTTTTCAGACTCATCTTGTATTTTCCCTGCCCCCGTACTGGAATTAGCCATTTCCCCAAGTAACTCTGGTTCCATTGAGTGGAAATAGTATTCTCAAATAAAGATCTAGGAACTAGGTGTTTACATTGTCATTGGGTTGTGTGTGTGTGTGTGTGTGTGTGTGTGTGTGTGTGTTTAGGCCCTCTCACCAGATAGAGCAAAAAAATAAATAATATACACAAATATATAATATGTATTTTATGTATATATGTAATATATGCGTATCTGTATTTCTTTGTGTGTATTAAAACACCATGAGTTTACCTTGACACCTCTGATTCCAGCCTAGCACCACAAGGTTCAGTCTGCCCTCCCCCTTTACATATTTGTAACTACCTGCCCTAATAATGAGAACCTAGCTCCCATTATCCACAGTTATCCACAGTATATTTACTTTGTGCAGTGTTAGAAAAATAAAAGCAGTTTCAGAATATATTTATGCCTGTATATAATTACCAAGAGAGTATATAGTTCAAAAGCTGTGTTTAAAAGTTATTTAGGTTACTGCTCCCTCCCCTTAGCCTCACTTCAGTGTGGTTATAGAATTCATTTGAAATACAGTTCAGGTTATTTTTTCAGTTTGTATTCCTAAATTTTAGTGTTTTCTCCCTGTTGTTTTTATTTGTTTTTTTAGTTTATGCTTTATCTATTCTTTGTTTATTTCTGCACAAATGAGCAGATACATTTATGTTTTTTTCCACCTTGTTTGTTAAGAAATGTCATATTCTAGATATTCTTTGGTACTTTAGATTTTTTACTTACAGGATATCCTGGAAATTATACATCCATAAAGATCTTCCTTGTTCTTTTTTACAGCTATATAGTATTATTACTCCATTGTGTGAATGTATTGTAGTTTATTCAACTCAGTCTCCTATGTATGGACGTATAGTGTTTTTTCAGAATTTTGTAATTGCAAAGAATGCTGCAGTGACTACCTTTATGCCTGTATATTTTTACATAATTGGAATGTGTCTTCAGGGTGTATTCCTAGAAGTGGAATTGCTGGGTCAGAAGGTAAACAGATAGGTAATTTTGTTAAATATTGGCATTCCCAGAAGCAAATTGTGAGAGTGTTTGCCCAGAGTCTCAACCACACAGTGTGTCTTATTTGGAAATTTTTGCCAATGTGATGGGGGAACAAGGGCATCTCACTGTACCTTTCATTTACCTTTCTCTTTTAATAAGTGAAGTTGAATATCCTATTTACTAATGCCTAATTTTTAATTTCATTTTTGTGAATTGTCTATTCATATCCTCTTCCTTTTCTTTTTTAAAGATTTATTTATTATTTTAGTATAATCTCTACACCCAACATGGGGCTTGAACTCACAACCCCAAGATCAAGAGTCACATGCTCTACCAATTGAGCCAAGCCAGGCGCCCCATCTATTCATATCTTCTTATATTTTCTGTCAGGTTTTAGTGTTTTCCCTTCAAATTTTATGTACTAGGGATATCTTAACTGTCATATATGTTACAAATATTTTCTTTTCTTCCCTCCCCATTTGTCTTTTGCTTTTGTTTATGGTGGACTTTTGTTATTGTTTCTTATGGGGGGATCATGGAAAACATTAGTTTTTATGTAGTCGATTTATTTTTCATTGTCTGAATTTTCAGTCATAGAAAGCCTTTCTCTGTACCTAGGTAAAGAGGAATTCACCCATGTTTTCTTCTAGTGCTTGTATAATTTCATTTTTTACATTTTTATCCCTCATCCATTTGAAGTTTATTCTGTATGTTTTGAGACGCAGATACCATTTTTGTTGTTTTTCCAAATGAATAACCAGATTAAAAAGTTCTGTTTTGCCCTTTAGTGAATAGTTAATTTCTGAAATTACTTGGGTCTGTTTCTTAAGATTCTGTACTATCAGTTCTCAGACTCTCTTGGTGACAAGATCTCTTTAATACTGTTAAGTATTATTGAAGATCTCAAATGACTTCTGTTCATATGGATTATATAGGCATACCTTGGAGGTACTTGGTTTTGGTTTCAGACTACCACAGTAAAGTGAATAACTCAGTAAAGCAAGCCAAATGAATTTTTTGGTTTCTCAATGCATATGCATATAGAAGTTAGTTTAAACTACACTATAGTCTATTAAGTGTGCAATAGCAATATGTCCCCCCAAAACAGTGTATATACTTTAATTTAAAAATACTTTATTGTTAAAAATATGCTAGCCATCATCTTAGGTTTCAGTGAATTGTAATCTTTTTTGCTAGTGTGGAGGGTCCTGCCTTAGTGTTGATGGCTGATCAGGGTGATTGCTGCAGGTTGGGGTGGTTGTGGTAATTTCTGAACATAAGACAATGAAGTTTGCCACATTGATTGACTCTCTTTTTTCCCCACAGTTTCTCTGTAGCATACAATGCTGTTTGATAGCATTTTACCCATAGTATAGAACTTTCAGAGTTGGAGTCAGTGCTTTCAAACACTTTTATCAACTATGTTTATGTAATATTCCAAATCCTTTGTTGTAATTTCAACAGTCTTTACAGCATCTTCACCAGGAGTAGATTTCATCTCAAGAAGCCACTTTTCTTTGCTCATTCATAAGAAGCAACTCCTTATTCATTAAAGTTTGATCATGAAGATTGTAGCAATTCAATCACATCTGCAGGCTCCAGTTGTAGTTGTCTTGCTGTTTCTACCAATTCTGTAGTTACTTCCTCCACTGAAATCTTCAACTCCTCAAAGTCATCCATGAGGTTTGGAATCACTTACTTCTTCCAAACTCTCATTAATGTTGATATTTTTGATCTTTTCCCATGAATCATGAATGTTCTTTATGACATCTAGAGTGGTGAATCCTTTCCAGAAGGTTTTCAATTCACTTTAACCAGATTCTTCAGACAAATCACTATCTATGGCAGCTGTAGCCTTCTGAAATGTATTTCTTTAACAATAAGACTTGAAATCAAAATTTCTCCCTAATCTATGGGCTGCAGAATGGATGTTGTGTTAGCAGGCATGAAAACAACGTTAATCTCATTGTGCATCTCCATCAAAGCTCTTGGACTTAAAATATTCAGTAAACCATGTTGTAAACAGATGTGCTGTCATCCAGGCTTTGTTGTTCCATGTATAGAGCACAGGCAGAATAGATTTAGCATAATTCTTAAGGGCCCTGGGATTTTTGGAATGGTAAATGAACACTGGCTTCAACTAAAGTCACTAGCTGCATTAGCTCCTACCAAAAGAGACAGCCTGTCCGTTGAAGCTTTGAAGCCAGGCATTGACTTCTCTCTAGCTATGAAAGTCTTAGATGGCATTTTTGAATGGAAGGCTATTTTGTGTACATTGAAAATCTGTTGTTTAGTGTAGCTAATCTTCTGGATAACTTGCTGCAGCCCAGATCTGTATCAGCATTTGCTACTTCACCTGGTACTTTTATGTTATGGAGATGGCTTCTTTCCTTAAACCTCACAAATCAATCTCTTCTAGCTTCAGACTTCTCTTCTGTAGCTTCCTCATCTCTCTCAGCCTTCATAGAATTTAAGAGAGTTAGGGCCTTCCTGTGGATTAGGCTTTGACTTAAGGGAGTTTTACAGCTGTTTTGATCTTCCATCCAGACCAGAGAACTTTCTCTGTATCAGCAATACAGCTGTTTTGCTTTCTCAACATTCATGTTTATTGGAGTAGCACTTTTACTTTCCTTCAAAGCTTTTCTCTGTATTCACAGCTTGGCTGTTTGGCACAAGAAACCTAGTTTTCAGCCTGTCTTGACTTTCGACATGACATGCCTTCCTCACTAGACTTAATTTCTAGCTTTTGATTAAAGTGAGAGTCATGTGACTCTTCCTTTCACTGGAACACTTAGAGGCCTAATTTCAGTATTGTTGTGTCTCAAGGAATAGGGAGGCCTGAGGGAGTGGGAAGAGAGATGGGGGAACGGCTGGTCAGTGGAGCCGTCAGAACACGTTTGCTGATTAAGTTTGCTGTCTTATAAGGACATGGTTTGTGGCACCCCCAAACAATTACAGTAATATCAAAGATCACAGATCACCATAACAAATATAGTAATCATGGAAAGTTAGAAATATTGTGAGAATTACCAAAATGTGACACAGAGACATGAAGTGAACAAATGTGGTCAGAAAATGGTGCTCATAGAGTTGCTCAACACAGGATTGCTAGAAACCTTCAATTTATAAAAAATGCAGTACCTGTAAAGTGAAGCGCAATAAAATGAAGTATGCCTGTATTTTATCCACTCGATCTGTCTTATGCTGATAGTGGTGTGTTAAAGTCTCCTTAATGTTTCTGTATTTCCTTGGCATCTGTTGTAGTTTTTGCTTTGTAAAGATAGTCACTATGTTATTTGATATATTGATATTCATAAATGTTTTATCTTTATTTTGAACATTTTGAATTGCAACTTTTAACATTAATTCTTTTTGGTTTAATTGTAATTTGCATATTGCATTTTCTGTGTTTCTTTTTCTACATGATATATTTCCTTTGTTCTTTTATTTTTTAAGTTCCTTTTGGTATTCAGGAAATTTTATACTTTGTTCTTTTGATTACTTTTCTGTGTATAGCTTTTTAAAATGTCTTTATTCCCTTGCTTTCTTAATTAAGCTCTTATTTTTTAATACACCTTTTATGTGGTTTGTGATATTTAATGGTATCCTTTCTCTCCTATCTATTGTCTATACGTTAATAAATGAACTTATTTTATTTTTACTCTCTTTCGCCTCCATTTTTACTCTATTTCTACATATAACATATAGCATATGTCATTTAAAAATGATTCTTCCCCCCTCATCTCTACCTTTATTTTTTTAATCTTAGCTCTGTAACTAAATATATCAGACACTCCCCATTCTTTTTGCTACTTGGTTAGATGAAATTCATCTTTGTTCTTCAAGATAGTCTCATGAATACAAAATTCCCTGAATGCTTGTATATTTAAAACTTTTTCTGTAACCCTGATACTTGAAAAACATCTTGGTTATATATAGAATCCTTAGATTCACATTTACCTTAAGTTTTTTTTTTTTTTAATGTTGCCTTGCTTTGTGCATTATTTTTGAGAAGTCTGATGCCAGTTTTATTCTCTTGCCCTTATAAGTTATTTCATCTTTTTTCTAGGAGGCCCTAAGGATATTTTTTTCTTTATGTCTGAAGTCTTACTTTTAAAGTTTTATCAGGATATGTGTTAGAGTTGATTATTGCAGGTCAGTTTGTCCTGGCTTCTGATGGACTTTCTTAACATGTATATTTCAGAGACTCCAATTGTATGTAAATTGGATATTCTTTTTCTATCTTTTATTTCAATCATTTTCTGACACTTTTTATCTTTTTCTAAATCTTATTTTTATTCTTTTAGTTGTTACCCCTCTGTTCTTCAGTGCCCTGTATTATTTTATTTATATTTATTTATTTATATTTTATTTTTTTTTCCAAATTTATTCTTCCTTAGGCACCTTATAATTTAGGCTTCATTTCTAAATTTTGTTCTTTTACTTCTTTTCCTGACTTGAAACAATTCTTCCTTTCTTGGTCTATTTCTTCTTAGTTTTTGATTTCTTTCTTTTTTTTTTTTTTTTAAAGATTTCTTTTATTTATTTATTTGACAGAGAGAGACACAGCGAGAGAGGGAACACAAGCAGGGGGAGTGGGAGAGGGAGAAGCAGGGTTCCCGCGGAGCAGGGAGCCTGATGCGGGGCTTGATCCCAGGACCCTGGGATCATGACCTGAGCCAAAGGCAGACGCTTAATGGCTGAGCCACCCAGGCGTCCCTAGTTTTTGATTTCTGATTTAAGATGGGGTTTTCTTTGTCCCCCATATCTAAATGCTGTTTGATAATTTCTAATTTAGATTAGAATGTTGTGTTGTAGTTTTCTTCTGCTTCATAATTGTGTTTTTTGTGTGGGGGTTTCATCAGCTGAATTGCTTAGATTCTCATTTTTTGTTTTCTTTTTATAATAATTTTATATAGATGAAGACTGCTTCATTTTTGTGGGCAAGATTGGTGGCTTGGGATGGTTTACAAGATTCCTACTTCAAGAGCTCCCTCTTCTGGTAGTTCAACAAAGCATAGTGTGTTTATTGTCTTTTTAAGGAGAGGAATTAAAGGACCATCAATTTATTGGATGATGCTTTTTAAGGAAAAGTTGTAGGTCCACAATTTTTTTAAGCTTTTTTTTTTTCAAGATTTTATTTATTCATTTGAGAGAGACAGAGACAGAGAGAGCACAAGCAGGGGAGAGGCAAAGGGAGAGGGAGAAGCAGACTTCCCACAGAGCAGGGAGCGGGCTCGATCCCAGGACCTAGATATCATGACCTGAGCTGAAGGCAGACGCTTAACCATCTGAGCCACCCAGGTGCCGCATGTCCACAATTTTTAAAATTTAAGTCTTAAATTTCTCTTTTGCTTTTTCTTTTTACTACATGATTTCCACAGGATGTCTCCCTATTCCCTCTTAAAATTCTTCTCCCCCAAAATATTACCTTTCCTGTGTGTGTACTTTTAAGTCCTTTTTAACCACTCAGTATCTATCTACCAGTACACTTTTTCAGTATTCTCACACTTAGGGTGACTTTTTCTTTCTGGCTTGATTTTTAGGTTTGTACCTAGTTCTTTTCTCTCTTTTACAGTTTTTCCCAAACTGCCCTTGCTCTTCATGGAAGTTTGTAATGGGGGAGTGGGGAAAAGCTTGCTGGGATTTGCTTTGTACTTTCTACCTACAGATAATTTGAAGTTTAGATGTTCTATTTTCTGGTTATACTGACGATATTGGTTTTGTGATGTTTTATTGGTTCTTTTTGTTCTTTAAAAGGAATGTAGAAGTGATTGTAATATATAAACTCAAACCTTTCATTTGTGTTGCATTCCTTGAACAGTTTTAAATAGATGACTAATTGATGTCCTCATTTTAGCTCAGTGTTTTTTTTTTAAGGTTTTATTTATTTATTTGACAGAGAGAGAGAGAGCGTGCAAGCAGGGGGAGGGGCAGAAGGAGAGGGAGAAACAGGCTCTCCGCTGAGCAGGGAGCCCGACGCGGGGCTTGATCCCAAGACCCTGGGATCATGACCTGAGCCAAAGGCAGACGCTTAACCAACTGAGCCACCCAGGCGCCCCTAAACTCAGTGTTTTTATAGTAATTTTAAAGTAATTTTGGCAGTCCTGTTTTTATTATGTTTAAGGTTTCATTGTGCTGGCTCTAAAATATAAGGAAGAAACCCACAATAATACTCGTACAATATTTTAGAATCAGTTAGATCTAAGTAAATATTCATGGTAGAATTAGGATTGATAGTTCCTGAAATAAATTTTGGAAGACAAAAAATAAGTTGGTGAATTTCTGTTAATAATATTAAGGTCTTATTTTATGAGTTTACAATAATAATTATCTTTTGTTGTTGTTACAGTTGGTGGTGTCCTTACTTCTGTGCCTTCTGGACTGGATCATGGCCTTACCTCTAAAGACACTGCTCCAACCAGTCCATGCTGCAGGAGCAGAAAATGATAAAATAGAAAAATCTGTCCTCAATTGTATTTATAAGGTCAACTTGTTTGCTTTATTGTTTATTTGGTAACCAACAGTTTTTAAAACTGAAAGAAATCACATTTCTTAGTATTGCATTCTTATTTTTTAGAGCTAGGTATTTTCTAAGAATGTAGATTTATCTTGACCTAAAGATAATTAAAACTTCTTCCTACAAGACATAGTTGTTTCACTGCAGATTTGTGAAAGGAGTCAAATCTTTGTTGAATGTGAGAATCATTAGTTAAATTTTATTCATTCTTCTTTTTAAGAAGTATTAAATTTACCTTGATTGAAGAACTAAGTTTTAAAATGCTTAAAAATTTTGTCAAGCTCTTATATTACCAGTTGACATTTTTTCCCTTTTATTTATCTTCACTGAAAACTATGTTTTTCCCTCATATTTCCAGGTATTACATGGGTGTGTTTATGGAGCTCAGTGTTTTAGCAATCCAAGGTATTTTCCAATGAGCCTCTCTGATTTGGCATCTGTAGATTATGATCCTTTTATGCATTTGGAAAGTCTGAAAGAGCCTGAACCTCTGCACTCTCCGGATTCAGAACGATCTTCTAAGCTTCAGCCAGTGACAGAAGGTAAAATGAATTCACTTCAGGACCATATTATTTCTTGGGTTCTCTCAAAATATGATTTGAGGGCATAGGTAGAAATAATGGAGATGATATATCTTACTTTGTAGTTGTTTACCTCATCATGTATATTACACCAAAGTTCATTTTTATTTTAAGAAATAACTTCAGAAACATAGTTACTAAGATTATATGTGATGACATTCCATTTATACTTCTAGTTAAGTTATTCTGATAAGTTCTTTTTGATATTTTATTTTATACATCATAGAATTTATATAATGGAATAACAGATTTAGCTTTGGAGCCTAACAAAAGTGGTGCTACTGAATTTTAACTCTCATTTACTAGCTGAGTGGCTCTGTTTCCTTATTTGTAAAATGGGGATAATAATATTCATTCCCTCATGGTTGTTTTGAGTACTGAATAAGATAGGATGTGTAAAACCCTTTGCATAGTTCTTGATAGGTAGTGAACTCAGTAACATTTTTTTTAAGCCACATTGCTTCTACATTCAGAGAGTTTACTTTCTGATATCAGGGAAAGATGTAAATAAATAAATATGAGTATAGAAGTAAAACTACATTTAAGAATTATGGAGGTAGCCCAGAGGAACCTAGTAGTTATTGAAGGGTTTTTAAGAAGGTTATATACATGATAAATTTAGTATTAAGAGCAGTTTGAAAACAGTATTTTATAGGAGTTAGAAGATTATGGCCCATGTCTTCCACCTGTTTCTGTAAATAAAGTTTTATTTACATCCGTACTGTTCATTTTCATATCATGATGGCTGCTTTTGTGCAACAACAGTAGTGTTGTACAGTTACGGAGGAGATCATGTGGTCCATAAAACTGAAAATTTTTACTATCTGGCCCCTTACAGAAAGAATTTGCTGATCTTTGGTATGTTAGATTGGTTTTAGGGAGGTTAACCCAGGAGCAGAGAGACCAATGATGAGGCTATTGCAGTAGGCCAAACAAGAGTTGCTAAAGGCTTAAATTGGTTAGATTTCCCCCAAAGTAGACCAAGAATATGAGAAAAGTTAGAGGTTTGAGAGGGAAAATGAGGAGTGTTGGAAATGGTTTAGTTTGGGGTGCCTGTTGATTATACATATGAAGACCACTAGCAGGCAGTTTGTTGTATATGCAGATGTCGAATATAGCAGAGAGGTCATTGTTAGGAATATTTATTTGTGTGTGTGTGTGCGTGTGCACACACATGCCTGCATGCTTGTGTTTGTGTGTGTTCTGAGAAAAGTTGGAAAGGAAGGAAAACTGGGAGAGAGTAATTTCTCAGAAATAAAAACATAAAAAAGGTATTTAAAAGACTGGGCACTGGTATTAAGTGATAGGTCAAATATAGAAAGGCTGAAAAATATGTCTGCTTTAATTTCAGCAGAGAAGTAGGAGGGAGAAGTGGATGGCTGTCGGTTGAGGAGCAAGGAGTAGTTAAAGAAATAGAACCATTTATCAAAAGTACTCTTTATAGAAGCTTGACTGTGTAAAAAAGAAAAGTGGTAAGACAGTGGTGAGCTAAAGGATAATTCAGGGGTAAGGGAGTTCTAAGAATGAAGAGAATTGAACTTTTAATTATAAGCTGAGAAGGAAGATGAGAAGGGGATCATTAGTATGGCGAAGTTCCTGAAGAGTGAGCTAGAAAGTATAGGTGCTAATATTAGCCCTTATCCTGACCCAGAAAGAAGAAGAAAATGGAAGTAAATTAAGGGAATTGGCAGAAGTTATTGAGAGTCCAACAGAAAATGGAAACTACAAAGTTTTGGTTGTACTAGTCAGCATTCAGTAAGGTGGATGTGGTGGAAAAACATGGGAACTATGACTTTCAGAGTATTAGTATATGATTTAGCCATGGAATTTAGGCTTAGTGAGGATTAAACTGATGCTTAGAAATGTCTAATAAGTTAGAGGAAAATGGAATGATCCAGTGAATCATAAAGTAGATATTGGTGGTAATAAGAAGTTAGAACAGTGATTCTCAAGGGGTACCTGGGTGGCTCAGTCGGTTAAGTGGCTGCCTTCAGCTCAGGTCATGATCTCAGGGTCCTGGGATCGAGCCCCACAACAGGCTCCCTGCTCAGTGGGGAGCCTGCTTCTCCCTCTCCCTCTGTGCTCTCTCTCCATCTCTCACACACTCTCTCTCACTCAAAAAAAAAAAAGAGAGAGAACAGTGATTCTCGGCCTTAGTTGCATATTAAATTACTGCTGCTCTGTTCCCATCCATAGAGATTTTGATATCTTAATTTGGGATAGCTAGGAGTTTTTAAAGCTTTGCAGGTGATTAATATGCAGCTGAGGTTTATAATCACGGAGAGCATCAGTATGTTAAGACAGCAGTTTGTTTGTTTTTATTATGTTAATCACCATACATTACATCATTAGTTTTTGATGTAGTGTTCCATGATTCACTGTTTGCGTATAACACCCAGTGCTCCATTCAGTACATGCCCTCTTTAATACCCATCACCAGGCTAACCCATCCCCCCACCCCCCTCCCCTCTAGAACCCTCAGTTTGTTTCACAGAGTCTATAGTCTCTCATGGTTCATCTCCCCCTCCGATTCTCCCCCCCTTCATTTTTCCCTTCCTACTATCTTCTTTTTTTTTTTTAACATATAATGCATTATTTGTTTCAGAGGTACAGGTCTGTGATTCAACAGTCTTACAGACAGTAGTTTTTAAAATGAGTTTTTAAGCAGTGGAACCCCTTCACAAGGAGTTTTACATAAAATAAATTTCACAAGGAAGCCCAATTTGTAAAACTTCTAGAAGTAGAGCTGCAGCAGGGTGGAGGCCTGGGATCCTACTGACTTCTCTTCTGCCCATCTCCAAAAGCATTCTCCAAGGGCTCTACAAAACAGAATGGGAAAATCACTAGATTAGTTGATTGTGGTCAAAGAGTAAGCTGTTAAGGAGGAGTTTGGTTTTTAAAGGTGGAATAGTTATAAATGATTAAGACATCTAAGATGTGGCCATGATAATGGATTGGTGATGTAGAATGCAAGTGAAGATCGGAAGTTACACATCAAAGAAATAGGGCTAGGGTTTGGGGTTGACCACAAGTTGCTAATAGTTTGTCCAAAACACAGATACGGTTGACCTGACCAACACAGGCTTGAACTGTGCAGGTCCACTTACACATGGGTTTTGGGTTTTTTTGATTGTTTTTTTTACTATAAATGTATTTTCTCTTATTTTCTTTTCTCTAGCTTACTTCATTGTAAGAATACAGTATATAATACATATAACAATCCAAATACGTGTTAGTCACCTGCTATGCCATTGGTAAGGCTTCCTGTCAACAGTAAGCTATTGGGAGTTAAGGTTTTGGGAAGTCAAAAGTTAAACATGGACTTTCAGCTGCATGGGGGGCAGTTGGCACCCTAACCCCCATATTGTTCAAGGGTCAGCTATATACAAGTGAAATAAGAATGTAAGATATAAATTTTAGCTCAGATATAGTAGAGATATACTGGGAAGTATAGTATAGGAAAATAATTTAGACCATAATTGATATATAGGCAACTTTACATATTATTTCTTTAGATTTAATATAGTAAAAAGGAGTGTTTATTTTACGTGAAAACAAAGTTTTATGAAAAGATTAGTTGTTTTTTTAGGGTAAAATGATAAAGTTTGATTCAGGGTATTATAGCGCACTTGTTAAACAGTGAAATAAATAGTTTACTTATGTAAAGAGAGGTTTTAGTGTATTTCAGACAAAATCTATACCATTAATAGTCACTGGAGAAGATACAAAAGTAAAGATTTAAATAGATGAACTTTATATTGATACCAAATACTCTTTGGAGTATTATTCTCTAAATGTATTAAGTTGTACCCTTTGGAATTTCTTAAAGATACAAAAGACCAGACAAATGCAGAACCTTTTAGGAACAGCTGTAGGCCAACAGCAGGTGATTCTGTGGTCTGTAGTGACTACATGCTGTGTTGTTGTGTTTTTTTAACGTGGCAAAGTGACTAATCACTGTGCCCTTGTCTAAGGCATGCTTCATCATCTTCAAGTACTTTTTTGGCCAAAGATTTCTAAACATAGAGTGTCCATAATAAGCTCAGTATTGGATTGAACAAGTCTGATTTGAGAACTATTGGCAGGAGTGGCTGTAATTATTAAATTCACTAAATAATAAAGCAAGGTAGTAAAGTTGGCTTTTTGTCAAATGGCAGTAGTCTTATTAGCAAAAAGTCATCATTTGCAGGGTCAGAGTGAAAGGAGACTCCAAAGGATTCATTCTGTCCTAATTATAGTTTCACCTATACATATTATGCAAAGCTAATATTTAAAGCATTTGCCAAAATTAACTTCCTCTGCATGTTCTATTACAGTGCAATGAATTGCTGCAGCTTTTTATGTCTTGCTGCTTTTGTATGCCATAATAATCTGTAATTATGGGTTTGCTGCAAATGCTGTAGGGTTTGTTTAATCTAACAGTCTGAAAAGACAACCCTGAATAGACTTATTTAAATGAATGCCAGTTACACAAAGCCTTAGAAGCATCGATATCTTCATGTTGCATTTTCTCCTAAAGCTATTTATTTAGAATTTCATTTTCAATATTTAGAGAATTTCATGTATTTTCTTTATATCTAAATAGATATGTAGAAGAGAGATACATACGTTCTATAGTTTATAACTCAAAAAAAAAATCTAAATAAAATTGCCCAGTTAACAAGTTGAGATATTTTTATCCTTTCATATTTATATATATCCTGAAGAGAAGCAGCTTAGGAAAGAAAATGCTGTTACCTACATTTAAAATCTAAATATATTTTTTAAGTATTCTCAGTGTTAATAATTATGACAGATTTGTGAACAAGCTCATTTGAACTTCATTCCCACTATCTCTTCCTTTGAGAAGAGGATGTATAGGATGGACAGGTACCTGGGCTTAGAGGTTTGTTGTAGGTAAAGAGTGGGGCTTGTTCTTGCAGTTTTATTTATAAGTAAGTTTGAAAAAGGAACTCATAAAACCTGTGTTACTTATAATGCTCTCAAAATTGAATGATTTATATTGCTTCTGTTATATCCAATTTTTTATATGAGTTTTCAATTCATCTTTATAAGAAATCTGTATTATTTTTAGAGAAAAATGGGGTTTAAGGTGTTGTATGTGATTTGTCCATGATCACAGCTCAGGCCAGAGACAGTGTCAGGAATTTGTCTCTATTTTGTGATCTGCTTCTATTAAATTACATTCTTTCACTTCAGAAATGCTCTGCAAAAAAGATTCACTGCTTAGAACAAGTCACCTATTTAAGTTTATCACTCAAAAGGAAAGAAGAAGGAAAAAGAAAGAACAAAATTTTTTTCATACATCAAAAAAATTTTTAATGTCTTTAATTATGATTTTTATTACCATTTAAAATGTGATTTAGTCTTATTTAAATGAGCTTTTCAATTGATCTGGCCCTTTTATATGGTACTTTACACTAAATAATACTATTTTGAAGTTACTATACAAAGAAAAAACAAATTTTGAATTCATTATTTCCATATGTCACAGTGATTTGCCAAAAGAAAGGGACATTTTAACAAAAGAGAAAAATATGAAAATTAGAGTTGTGGTAAAGATGGAAATAACACTGAACTGGGAAGCAAAAGACCAGCCTTGTTCTTCTATGGCAGATAAATCCCTTAACTCGTGTACCCACTTGTCCTCATGTTCAAAATGACAGGTATTGGCTAGGTTGTGTGTAAGGCCCCTAACAGCGTGAACATTCATTAAATTCTGTTATAATGAGGGAAGGGAAAGCAGACACTAGATTCAAGCCACCCCTCTGTTTCTCATCATCCAGTGACATATCTTATTACTTGGCTTGCATATGGTCTTAAAAATGTAGGATTGAATTAAGGTTAATCATTTAGTGTTATCTAGCGTTGAATAGCTGATTTTCAGAACTAGCCGTATTTATAATTGAAGAAAAACTCAATGTAACTGGAACTTTTTAAGTAAACTGAAAAATATTCATATACATATGTATATAGTCACAAACTTGATTGATAATGGAAGATTAAAATTTTGATACTCTTAACATTTCAAAATCAACCAAAGGCCAGAGAAAACTGTTCTTTTTAGAGTTGGAATAATGGAAGAAGATGTTTTTGCTATTAATGGCACAGCTGCTGGTTTCTTGCTGATCTCTGCCTATAGCCAGTGTGTTGGTTCCAACCTTGAGGGCTGTGGCCTTGAAAATGTAACACTTTTCTTTTCTCTTGCCTCTTTTTAAGTATCATATGAGCAGTGCACAAGCTAATGTCCTTATAAACTTTTTTTTTAAGACTTTATTTATTAATTTGAGAGAGAGCGAGAGAGCACAAGTGAGGGAGAAGGAGAAGTAGGCTCCTCGCCAAGCAGGGAGCCCGATGCGGGGCTCGATCCCAGGACCCTGGGATCATGACCTAAGCTGAAAGCAGCCATTCAACCGACTGAGCCACTCAGGCGCCCCTATCCTTATAAACTTTTAAAGTAGGGTTTACTGAGATATAATTTACATAAAATAAAATTTATTCTTTTTTATGTGGGAATTTTACTATAGATTATGTTGGGTGGTTACACAGGTCTGTACAGTTACCAAAATACATCACAAAGTACACTTAAAACTAAGGCATTTATTACATGTAGATAATGCTTTGGTCATCAGGATCAAATCTAGATTTAGATTTAGATCAAATGTAGACTTATTATGGCAGGTAGGCCATAGTATTCCCAAATGATTAAAATCCTTTCAGAATATAAACAATACTCAGACAAGATCACTCTAAGACTATGGTAGAACATTATGGAGACACAGTCATTCTGTAATCGTGTCTATAATTACATAAGACAAGAACACAGTAAACATACAAACACACAACTAAACATCCTAACATGAATGATGAGTACTTCCTTACCAATGACAGCTCTTCCCCTGCCTCCTGGATGAAAAGTATCAAGATAATCGTAACCAAACTGTCTCCACTCCCTGATACCACTTATTTCAGAACTGGCTTCCACATCAGCCCTACTTAGGATCACACTGGCAGTCTTTGGCTAGTGGGCTTTGACAAGTTATTGTCTATCTCCACTTCTTCCTTCCGCCCTTTATTCTCTCTCTGTGTTTTCTGCCTTCTTTTTCCCTTTTCCTCTTCCTTGAGGTCCTGACATTTCAGGCCTCTGAGTGCTATATTCTTTGAGCTTTCTTTTTTTACTCTTTGGTATGATTTTTTTTAAAAAAATTACTCATATGGGTATGCTCTTTATCTGTTTGTTTTCCCTAAGGTATTCAAGGAAGGAAGGAAATATGCTTCTTACATACAACTTAACTGCTCAGACTAGGTCACAATGACCCAGAAGAGTATCTTATAAAAATATAATACATAAGCAGGCCCATAAAATTTGCTTTCCCTTAAAATAAAGTTTTTGTGGCATATACTGGCTATACCAACTCACTGTTTAAATTGATTCTGACTCCTAAAGTTTAGTGAAGGATTACTTTTCTCTGAAACTTTTATATCATTGATAAAAGCCATAATTAAATGACATTTAAGGCATGCTGTCTCTCTGAATTTACTCATAAGAAACTTATCATTTGGATTTCATTGGCTTTCTAATGTGTATACTAAGCGATTTCAGGTGATTTATAATACTCGCGATCCTTCTTTTAAATATGATTTACATATAAAGGCTTAAGTTTAAATTATGACTCCATAAGCAAAACTTTGAAAAAGGGCTTTTTCATAAAATTAACAAAACTTCATCAAAGAGAGTTTTCTTCTTTGCCATCATTCCTGTAGTACAGAATCTGAATTGGAAATACTCATATTTACTCTAATATTTTAATGTGATTTTGGTAATGTGAAGAAATCTCCATTTGTTGTCTAATAATTTCATTGTTAACATGACTTCCTAGGAAGCAGCAGTATTCCCACTCACTTATATTTCTTATTTCTAGTGAAAACTCAAATGCAGCAAGGATTAATCTCGATAGCCGCCCGCACTGTTATTACACATCTGGTAAATCACTTGGGCCATTATCCAATGAGTGGTGGTCCTGCTATGTTAACAAGTCAGGTGTGTGAAAATCATGACAATCATTACAGTGAAAGTACTGAACTTTCTCCTGAACTCTTTGAGAGTCCAAATATCCAGTTCTTTGTGTTGAACAATACAACCTTAGTCTCCTGTATCCAGATCAGATCAGAAGAGAGTATACCCGGAGGAGGTTTATCTGCTGGCCTTGCGTCAGCCAATTCAAATGTTAGAATCATAGTACGTGATCTCTCCGGAAAATATTCATGGGATTCTGCCATTCTGTATGGACCACCTCCTGTGAGTGGCTTGTCAGAGCCTACATCGCTCGTACTTTCATTGTCTCGCCAAGAGAAGCCAGAAGAGCCTCCTACATCTAATGAATGCTTAGAAGATATAACAGTAAATGATGGGATTTCCCTCCAGTTTAAAAGAGGATTTAGAGAAACTGTACCAACTTGGGATACCATAAGAGATGAAGAAGATGTTCTTGACGAGCTTTTGCAGTATTTAGGTATAACTAGTCCTGAATGCTTACAGAGAACTGGAATCTCACTTAATATTCCTGCTCCACAACCTGTGTGCATTTCTGAAAAACAGGAAAATGATGTTATTAATGCTATCCTTAAGCAGCATACAGAGGAAAAAGAATTTGTTGAGAAACACTTTAATGACTTAAACATGAAAGCTGTGGAGCAAGATGAACCAACACCTCAAAAGCCTCAGTCAGCATTTTATTATTGCAGATTGCTTCTTAGTATATTGGGAATGAATTCCTGGGACAAAAGGTAAGAATAAAAGAGAATTTTTTTTTTTAACATTAGTCTTATTCATCTTTTGATCAGGCATTTTAGTTTCTCTTCTTTTCCTCACTAAATTTTATCTACCAATTAGTTCTTTGGCTTTTGGACAGATTTTTTTTTTTTTTTTTTTGAGACGACTGAGTTATATCAGGATTCAAGGGAATAAAAAGATAATAAATTAACTATTAACATTTTCATAATGACTTGTAGAACTTTCTGACTTTGAAATTACAGCTCATATAATTGAAAAAAAAATCTTATTTTTCCAACCTTCACGTAAGCTAATAGGAGAAACTTTTTTTTCTTATAACACTTCTGACACCAAATAGGTGGGTTTTCCACACCAGGCAGGTCCAGCACTAACTGGAGTTAGCACAAACAGATTGAGGGCTCAGACCCACAAGACTGCCCCCCACTTCAGACACAATTGAAAGTCCATATTTCTGACCAACTAGCTATAAATCAGATAACTACCTCCTCAGGTTTGATAATTAGCTGTAATGGCTCACAAAACATTTACTTCTGTTCAGCAGTTTATTATAAAAGGTGGTTAAAGGATACAGATGAACAGACAAATGAAGTACATAGGATGAAGTCTGGAAGGTTCCCAAGTGCAGGAGCTTCTGTTCCTGTGGAGTTGGGGTCTGCCACCGACCCAGCACATTGACTTGAGTTGACTAACCAGGAAGCTCTTTGAACCTCATGGTTTAGGGATTGTTACAGAGGCCTCTTCACATAGGCATGATTAACTATTAACTCAGTCTCCAGCCAGTCTCCCCTCCCCATAGGGGTGGCTGAAAGTTCCAAGCTTCTAATCATGGTTTGTGCTTTCGGATGACCAAGCCCCATCCTGAAGTTATCCAGGAGCACACCAAGCATCACCTCATCAGAACAGAAGATTCTCCTATTACCAGGGAAATTGCAAGAGATTTAGGAACTCTGTAAGATGTTCCTGTCACCTTCATTGCTCAGGAAATAACAAGAGTTTTAGGAGCTCTGTGTCAGGAACTGGGGCAGAGCCCAAATACATATTTCTTATTATGTCACATAAGCCTAACGGGTTTTTTTTGACAAATAACAATATGATCTTTTCTTGTTTGTATCAGAGAAGTTAACTCAAGGTTTATCATCAAATCAGGAAAAGAATCTGTATTTCATTTTTTTAAATTTTGTTTTCTTACACATGTTGCAAAAAGCTTGCAGTTAACACCAAGTATTCATGTAAGTTGGGTAAGAGTTAAATGAAAAGGCATTAGATTTAAATCAGAAGAACCAGGTTAGAGTCATTTAACCATTAAGCTTCAGGCTATAAGTTGAAGAAATAACTCCCACCTCACATAGTGGTGAGAATTTAGATAATGTACATAAAATACCAAGTTGTACACTAGTATAAAGCATCATTATACATTTATTTTTTAAATTTCTGTGATACTAAAAGCTGTAGGGATGTGGAAGACACGACATTATTTAATGTATTGTTTTTGTTCAATTTGTAGTAGGAGGGGAACTCAGGTATCACTGGACAAATAAATCTTAAAGTAATTTAAATGCAGATGAAGCACTGAAATGGAGTTCTACTTGCTTGACTAGCGTTTATAATCTTACTTAATTTAAACACTTCCATTTATTAGAAGGCAGTATTCTCTGCTTTATGGGGAAGACATGTCAGGAATACAGTTTGCCTTATGGTATGTCCAAATGTAGGTAATTGCCACTCATGTAAGTGCATTCTACTCTCTCTTGCTGTAGGATGGTTCATATATTGGCTCTTGAGAAAAATTAAAGGTGGGAAGCTGTATTTTACCACAGCAAGCATTGATTTCATGAATATAATTTGTACGTATTTAGCACATAAAGAATGTATTTGGTAAAATGTCTACATTGCTTCATAGTGTAAAAAATACCTGTAAGGTAACATAAGGAAGAAAGCAAATTCCATCTGGATTACATATGCTTACTTGATAATGATTTAGATTTTGTGAATATTTTATTTCTCATTAGGAGCAACTTTCTTAAATATTTTTAGGAAACTCTTGAGAAGGAACCTGCAAGTACTTTTAGCCATTTTTCTGGATATGAGTTTGAGAAGCTCACAGCATCTGCAAGGAAAAATTGAAGTGATCAATAGATAATGATCCACTGACAGAAATCTATGAGGGCCTTGGTAGAAATAATGACATTTATTCTTTACATTTCTTTTAGGGTCTGTTCTCCTTTGTGTTAGAAGTATGAAAAGGCAAGAAAAGTGTTTAAAAGTTGCATGAGTAGAGTGGAAAGTATTTCTGGGACTGTCATGTCATTCACTGCAAAGGTGATGAAAATGTTTATAAATCTCTCTATTTAGGAGGAGCTTTCATCTCTTGAAGAAAAATGAGAAACTACTTAGAGAACTTAGGAACTTGGATTCAAGACAGTGGTAAGTTGTTGGAGAACCTTCAGATTTATAACTAGCAACTGTCAGCTATTTCTATTTATGTGTGAATAATACTGTATTGTTGACTTTCTGAACAGAAACATTTGATTTACCTATACCTTTAAATAATTAACTTTTTGAAAAAAATGCAGGACTACATTAAACTGTTTGGTATCTTTGAATAGTTTATACCTTTTTAATGCATTTCAGAATTCTTTTGATGGCAGAAATCTAACTGAACTTATAAAATGTCCTTTGGTTTTCCCATAGTTAGACGTTCCAAATATACCCTTTTTGATTAGTCTTGGAGGTCTCAAGTGAAATGACTGGTGAATACAAGCTAGTACATGGGGCGCCTGGGTGGCTCAGTCGTTAAACGTCTGCCTTCGGCTCAGATCATGATCCCAGGGTACTGGGATCGAGCCCCGCGTCGGGCTCCCTCCTCCACGGGAAGCCTGCTTCTCCCTCTCCCACTCCCCCTACTTGTGTTTCTGCTCTCGCTATCTCTCTGTCAAAAAAATAAATAAAATCTTAAAAAAAAAAAATACAAGCTAGTACATACAAAAAATATTAATGGAGCAAAGAACATGGATATAGGTTATTATATTGCTATAAATCTGATTTCTCATTAAGCTCTTGGATATGTACCTGTTTACATTTGGGTTTTGATGTGTAAAATCTTGTTACATCATTATTTTAATGGTATCTAGTTTCTTGATGTATAGTATATGAACAAGACTTCTGGGAAACCAGTACTAGAAACTGCAAAATATTACTTAACTGGAATTTCTGTAAGGTTGACATGTATATATGTTACTTTCTTGTCTAGACTCTAAATAAAATTTATGGATGGGGTTTTTTGGCAGTATAACTAGAAACACATTAATAAAGCAATACTTTGAATACCTGTATTTCTGAGATATCAAATCCACAACCTACTTAATATCCATTTCTCACTCTCTCACATCTTAGTCAGTTGGTGTTTTGTACTTTTATGTTTCCAGTTTTTTGCTTTTTCTGTTCCCACAGTCAGTGTGCCACCCACCTCTGATTTTATTGGTCCTGTCAGCAGACTGGCACATTGTCAGCTATAAAAATGCCATTTCTGACATCCTCAAAACTATTCTTCCACTTAAGTATATATATATATATATATATATATATATATATATATATATATATGACTATAATCAATTCTCTGATCAGAATCATTCTTTTTTTTTTTAGATTTTATTTTATTGAGAGCACATGCACATGTGAGTTGGGGGGGAGGAGCAGAGGGATAGAGAATCTCAAGCAGACTCCCCACTGAGCGTGGAGCCTGATGCAGGGCTGGATCTCTCAGGACCGTGAGATCATGACCTGAGCCAAAACCCAAGAGTCTGTCGCTTAACCAACTGAGCCATGCAGGCGCCCCTGATCCAGATCATTCTTCACATCTACTTTCTCTACTCCTAGGCAGCAGTATATTACTAGAGAAAATGATCAAACCAGTGTGATATAGAGAGTTACTGTAGATTCATGCTCCTTTACTTCAGCAATACCTTCTCTACTGTTTGGCAAATTTCTTATCCCTTGTTCACTTCTTACTTTGTTCCTCAGAGTAATTATTATAAACCACTTCTTTGTTCTTCAAGCCCTTCATTATAGTCAAAAGATCATCTCTACTCTAACCTCACTGAGGATTCAATTCAAATGTTTGACCTCCTATGTGAAAGACAGTCTGGTAGAACAATAGTTCCTAACCTTTCATCCTCAACCCATTCATATTTAACACACATTAGTCACACCTCTAATTAAATCCAGTGATTCTGACAATTGGGGAATTCATTTGAAACAAACTACCATGCCAGCAGTATTCTATAGGAATGCAAAATAAACAAGATTATTCATTCCTTTCCCATATCAAACAACTCCGCCTTATAACTTCTCTTTAAAATTTCTATATTGAGCCATCTTTTCTTGCTCACCTTCAGTTTCAGAAAAACCTTTTTTTTTTTTTCTGTCTATACTTCTACCTCCTACCTTCTCTGCTTGCTCTAGGATCTTCAAAAAGTGACCACATCTTTATCTTGTATTTCTACTTACCCCTTTACCATAAGCACAGTTGTTACATTTCTTTAAACAAAAGAAAACAAAACTGTCCTCAGTTACCATCCTTTCAAGCTATAGTCTATCCCTTTCATGCCTTTTACTACCAAATTTTATGAGAAAATATCTTTACTCACTTCTTTGGTTTTTGTGGTTTTTAGCTTTTTTCAGAATAATCTTTTAAAAATAATGTCTAGTTTCTCTAGTTATTATAGAAAATATACAATAAAAAAATAAACCATATATTTATAACACTATTCTGAACATTTATTTTCAGTCTTTTTTGATATACATATGATTTTTTTATTTTAAAAAACTGGAATCCTAGTAATATGTATACAGTAAGTTATCTTTTAAAAAGGACTTTATCATGTTGGGAGCATTTTCCTCAGGCATTTTGATATTTTTCAAAAATAATTTTTTATGGTGCCAAGTTCTATGATTATTGGACATTGACATTGTTTTTAATATCTTGCCGTAGGATAGGTTCCTAGAAATGGAATTATTACATCAAAGCATAAGAACTTATTTCAGGCCATACATACTACAGAATTACTTTTCACTAAGTACTAATTTCTAATTAGTACCAACATTATGTAGAACACTAGTATAACTTCAATCTGGCCAACACAAGGTATTGGTCATATTTTCTAAATCTTTCCTAGCTTGGGAGGCAGATCATGGTATCTCTTTAATTTATTGTTCTTTACTACTAGTGAAGTTAATATCTTTCATGTATTTGTAAGAAATTTTAATCTTTTTTCAAATTCCCTCTTAGTGTCCTTTTTCTATTTAAAAGGAAATTTTTCTTAATTGCAGGAGCTCTTCTACATATGTGTGTATCTAAGGATTAACTTTTGTACTTATTGTGGGAGTTTTCCCAGTTAGTTGTTTGGCTTTCGGTTTTCAATAACTTCATATTGTTTAGCATACAGGTTTTTCATTTTTATGTAATTTTATTTCTCAGTCTTCTTTCTTTGGATTTTTTTCAGTTGCTTATTGTGCTTAGAGAATTCTGTCTTGAAATCAATTAAATGTTCTACTGTATTTCCTTCTAGATCCATAATTACTTGGTAGGAATGGTAATTATTTTACATTTAATTCTTTATTTCTTCTGGAATACATTTTAGTTTATGGAATAAAAAATGGAACTAGCTTGAATATTGGAGAATAGTCTATTTCCATAATTTGTTGAATAATCCATAACTTTCTCATTGATTTGATGTTTCCTTTATCAAATATTAACCGGTTTATTTCAGAGCTATCTGTTCATTTCTGTTGAGTTGTCTATCAGTTTTATGCAGATGTTAGTGATTATTATAGCTTTGTAATTTAATATCTGATAGACCCAGTCTTCTTCCTCACCCTATTCATACATATTCTTCTTTTCTTTGATATTATCACCTGTTTTTTCTTCTGGATACGTGTTAGAATTACGCTCTTGTTTTCCAGAAAAAAAATCCCATTGATATTTTGGTTTTGATTTACAATAAAACTTTCATATGCAGAGAATAAGTACATTTGCTATCATCATTCTTCCCATTCATAATCATGGTGTGTTTTTCATTTATTCTGAGACCCAGACATTACTTTTAGGGTTATTTTATTGTTGTTATGGTATTCTAAATAGAATTTTTTTCCCATTATATTTTGCTCTCCAAATACTTTAGTGAATTCTCTTATTTATTTTAAACATTTTATAGTTGTCTATTCAGATCTGTTTAGGTATGTAATTATCTTACAAATAATCTCTTTTCTAAAAGTTATGCCTATTTTTGCTTATATCATATTTTATTGCATTGACTAGAACTTGCACTACAGGGTTAAATACCTGTTGCAAGAGTGGACATCCTGTTATTGGAATCTTTTTCAGCATCTATTCAAATTTTCATATAGTTTTGCTTTCTTAACTGATGTATATTATATGTAGTATCACTAGATTGCTAATATTAAATAATTCTTGGAATAACCTACTGGGTCATTTGACTTCCTGTTGTGTTCAATTTACTAGACTTTAATTTTGAATTAGGGTATAGCCCATTTCTAAGCATATTCTATATTTATTTAATTTTTTATCTGTTCTTACTATGTTTAAAGTTAAGATTATAGCCGGCTTCATGAAACGAATATTATCTGTTGTTTGAAAATTTGGAATAACTAGTAAAATTTCTAATTCTTTCAGTTTGTTTCATCATTATTAGCCTCTGGGTTTTCTTTTAGCTCTTGGGTCAACTTCAGTGTTTTTTGGTTTTTTACAAAACTCCTTTTCATTGAGGTTTTCAAAATGCATACTAATACAGATTAGTACATACACACACATCATAATTCCGCTATATTCCTTTTCTCATTTTAGTTTTGTGGGATTTTTTTTTTTGCTCTTTTTAAAAAATTAATTTATGTGTTCCCATATCATCCCTTCAAAATTTTTTCCCTCTAGCTTTATTGAGATAGCATTGACAATAGCATTTGATAATAGCCATACAACATTGTGATAGTTTATGGTTTAAGCATAATGATTTATAAATATATATATTGTAAAATGATTTCTACAATAAGGTTAGTTAACACATTCATCACCTCACATAGTTATAATTTTTTGTGTGATGAGAACCTTAAAAATCCGCTCTCTTAGCAACCTTTAAATACATAATACAGTACTGTTAACTGTAGTTACTATGCTGTACTTTACTTCCCCAGAACTTACTCATCTCACAGCTGGAAGTTTATACCCTTTGACCACCTTCACCCATTTTGCCCATTTCCCTATCCCCCACCCCTGAAACCAGTCTGTTCTCTGCTTCTGTGAGTTCATTTTTTTCAGATTCCACATATAAGTAAGAACATACAATATTTGTCTGTCTCTGTCTGACTTATTTCACTTAGCATAATGCCTTCAGGTTTCATCCAAGTTGTCACAAATGGCAGGATTTCCTCCTTTTGTTATGGCTGAATTTCATTGTATAGTTGGCCCTTGAAGAACACAGGAATCAAGAGCACCAACCTCACCCCATCCCCATGCAGTTCAATATCTGCATATAACTTTGACTTCCTAAAAACTTAACTACCAATAGCCTACTCTTGACTGGAGGCCTTACTGATAATATAAAGTCAATTAACATATATTTTATATGTGTTATATATTGTATTCTTAAAGTAAGCTATAGAAAAATGTTACTGAGAAAATCATAAGAGAAAATACATTTACAGTACTGTACTGTATTTACTGAAAAAAAATTTGTTTATAAATAGACCCATGCAGTTCAAACCCCTCTTGTTCAAGGGTCAACTGTACATGTATACCACATTTTCTTGATCCATTCATCTGTTGATGAACACAGGTTGTTTTCATACCTTGGCTATTGTAAACAATGCTGCAGTGAACATGGGGATGCAGATATCTCTTCAAGGTAGTAATTTTGGGGTTTTTTTGGATATATATCCAGAAGTGGGATTGCTGGATCATGTAGTAGTTCTGTTTTTAATTTTTTGAGGAACCTCTATACTGTTTCCCATAAAGGCTGCATCAATTTACATTCCCACCAACAGTTTACAACAAGGGTTGTCTTTTCTGTATATCCTCACCAACACTTGTTATCTCTTGTCTTTTTGATAATAGCCATTCTAGCAAGTGTGAGGTAATATTTCATTGTGGTTTTGATTTTCATTTCCCCAGTGATTAGTGATGCTGGGCACCTTTTCATGTATGTGCTGGTCATTTGAATATCCTCTTTGGAAAAATGTCTCTTTGGGTCCTTGCCCATTTTTTTTTTTTAGGTCCTCTTTTCTTTTTTCTTTTTGTCCATTTTAATTGGATTATTTGTTTTATTGCTGTTGTATGAGTTCCTTAATATTTTGGATACTAACCCATTATCAGATACATATATATAGTTTGCGAATATTTTCTTCCACTTCATAGGTTGCCTTTTCATTTTGTTTATCATTGTTTTGCCATGCAGAAGCTTTTTAGTTTGATGTTTTGGTTTTGTTGCTTGTGCTTTCATATCTGAAAAAGCATTGCCGGGACCAGTGTCAAAGAGCTTATCCTCTATTTTTCTTCTAGGAGTTTTACAATATTAAGTCTTTAATCCATTTCATGTTAATTTTTGTGAGTGGCATAAGGTAGGGGTCCAGTTTCATTCTTTTGCATATGAATATCTAGTGTAGTGAAGAGACCATCTTTCCTCCATTGATATTCTTGGCTCCCTTTTCAAATATTAGTTGACTATTCGTGCACGGGTTTATTTCTGGGTTCACAGTTCTGTTCAATTGATCTTTGTGTCTGTCCTTATTCCAGTATGGTTTTGATAACTGTAGCTTTGTAATATAGTTTGAAATCAGTAAATGTGATGCCTCCAGCTTTGTTATTCTGTTTTAGGATTGCTTTGGCTATTTGGTGTCTTTTATGGTTCCATATGAATTTTAGTATAGCTTTTCTATTTCTGTAAAAAAAAAAAAAAAAAAAGATGCCATTGGAATTTTGATAGGGATTGCAGTGAATCAATGGATTACTTTAGATGGTGTGACCATTTTAATATTAATCCATGAACCACAGGCTATCTTTCATCAATGTCTCATAGTTTTCATTGTGAAGATCTTTCATCTTGGCTAAATTTATTCCTAAGCAATTTTTTGGGATGCTATTATAAATGAGATTGTTTTCTTTATTTCTTTTTCAAATAATTCATTGTTAGTGTATAGAAAAATGACTGGTTTTGTGTATTGATTTTATATCCTGCAACTTTACTGAATTTCTTTACTAGTTCTGGCAGTTTTTTGGTGGAATCTTTTGTATTTTCTTTGTTTAAGATTATGTCATGTGCAAAAAGAGATAATCATACTACTTTCTCCCCAGTTCAGATGCTTTCTATTTCTTTTTATTGCTTGATTGCTCTGGCTATGACTTCCAATACTGTGTTGAATAGGAGTGATGAGGTTGGGCACTCTGATTTTGTTCCTGATCTTAGAAAAAAGAAGTCTTTCAGCTTTTCACCACAGAGAATGTTAGTTGTGGGCTTATCAGATATGGCCTTAATTATTTTGAGGTACATTCCTTCTATACCCAGTTTGTTGAGACTGTTTATCAAGAATGAGTATTGAATTTTGTCAAATTGTTTTGCTGCATCTGTTGAGATGATTGTATGATTTTTATCTTTTATTCCGTTGAGGTGATGTATAACATCTATTGGTTTGCATATGTTGAACCATCTTTGCATCCAGAGGATGAATCTCACTTTATCATGTTGTATGATTCTTTAATGTGCTATTGAATTCTATTTGCTAGTATTTTGTTGAAAATTTTTACATCTATATTCATCAGAGATGTTGGCCTCTAATTTTCTTTTCTTGTAGTATTCTTACCTAGCTTTGGTATCAAGGTAATGCTCTCCTGGTAAAATGAGTTTGGAAGTATTCCCACCTTTTCACTTTTCTGGAAGAGTTTGAGAAGAGTAGGTATTAATTCTTTAAGTGTTGGGTAGAATTCACAGTGAAGCCATCTGGTACCGGGCTTTTCTTTGTTGGGAAGTTTTTGATTACTGCTTCCATCTGCTTACATGTTATTGGTCTGTTTAGATTTTCTGGTTTTCATAATTAAGTCTTGGTAGGTTGTACATTTCTAGGAATTTATGCATTTCTTTTAGGTTGTCCACTTGTTTGGTAAATAGTTGTTCATCATAGTCTCTTATGATCATTTGCATTTCTGTGGTATCAGTTGTAACATCTCCTTTTCATTTGTTGTAATATTTATTTGGGTCCTTTTTTGTTATGGTTGGTCTAGCAAAAGGTTTATTAATCTTGTTTATGTTTTCAAAGAACCAGCTCTTGGTTTTGTTCATCTTTTCTATTTTCCTATTCTTTATTTCATTTATTTATGCTCTAATTTTTATTATTTCCTTTCTTCTGTTAACTTTGGGCTTAGTTTATTCTTCTTTTTCTAGTTCCTTTAGGTATAAAGTTAGGTTGTTTATTTGAGATAGTTCTTTCTTTCTTGATGTATGTATTTATCACTATAAGCTCCCCTCTTGGAACTGCTTTTGCTACATTCCATAAGTTATGGTTTATTGTATTTCCTTTTCTTTTTGTCTCAAGATATTTTTAATTTCCCTGTTGATTTCTTCTTTGATGCATTGGTTGTTCAGGAGTGTGTCATTTAGTTTCCCTGTATTTGTGAATTTTCCAGCTTTCCTCCTGTTTATTAATTTCTAGTTTAATTCCTTTGTAGTTGGAAAAGATACGTGATACTAATTTCTGTCTTCTTGAATTTGTTGAGACTTGTGTGTTTTAGCACATGATCTATCGTAGAAAATGTTCCATGTGCACTTGAGAAGAATGTGTATTTGCTGCGATTGGACAGAATATTCCGTATATGTCTGTTAAGTCCATTTGGTCTATAGTATTGTTCAAATTCACTTTCTTATTTGATTTCCTATCTGGATGATCTGTCCATTGTTGAGAGTGGGGTATTAATGTCCCCAACTGTTATTGTATTGCTGTGTATTTCCCTTTTCTTTTAGTACTTGGTTTATATATTTAGGTGTGCCAATGTTGGGTGCATAAATATTTATAATTGTTATATCTTCTTGATGGATTGACCCCTTTTCTTTATGATAGTAACTTTTTTTTTTTTTTTTTTACCATTTTTAACTCACAGTCTATTTTGTCTGATATAAATATAGCTACCTTTGCTTTCTCTTGTTTATCATTTGCTTAAAATATTATTTCCTGTCCCTTCAGTTCTCATTCTCTGTTCACCCTTAAAGCTAAAATGAGTCTCCTGTAAGCAGCATATCATTTGGATCTCATTTTTTTGTCCATTCAGCCATTCTGTGTCTTTTGATTGAAGAATTTAATCTATTTACATTTAAAGTAATTGTTGAGAGGTAAAAACTTACTAATGCCATTTCTTCATTGTTTTCTGTTTTGTAGATCCTTTGTTTTTTGCTTTCTCTCTTAGTGTCTTCATTTGTGATTTAAAGACTTTTTGTACTAGTATGTTTGAATCCTTTGTCATAGTCTTTTGTTTATCTGCTACAAGTTTTTTCCTTTGTGGTTACCACAAGGCTTATATAAAATATGTTATATTTATAACATCTTATTTTAAGCTGATTACAACTTGATAGATAGCATATAGAAACTTTATACTTTTACTTCTTCCTCACATTTTAGATTATTGGTGTTACTACAATAACAAATTGTTATGTTTATGATTATTTTAAAAACATTTTCTAACTTTTAAACTAAAGTTATAATTACTTATGCATCACCATTACAGTGGGTTTTTTTTCTTGATGCAAATAATCTACTTAATCTTTTCAAAGAAACAGTTTTTAGTTTATTATATTCTGTTTTCTAACTCATTAATTTTTGTCTATTATTTCTTATTTATAAGCTTTATATTGTTCTTTTTCTTCTAGAATTGAATGTTTTTGTCTTACTTTTATTTTTTAACAATGAAATGGTCTTAGGCTATAAAATTTTTCAGAGTACAACTCCTGTCCATTTTTTTAGTCTCAGCTTAAAAATCATGTTTTCTGAAATCCTTTAGGGAAAGGAACTACCTCTCTTTACCTTCCTCCCCAGACTATGTTTGGATCTTCCATGTGCTCTCACAGAGCCCTATAACACTTCCCTGTCATAACATTTGTCACAGTGTATTATTATTATTATTACTATTATTATTCTTAGATATTCTTATTACTTCTTTCCAAAACAATTATAATAACCCTCTAAATAATCTGTGAGTTCTTATATCCTAACTCTTCCCCATGATAATTTATCTTTGGTACTAAATGGTCAAGTCCTTGAGGGCAAGAATCATAACTCTTTTGCTCTCTTGCTCAACATGTGTTCCAGACCTCACTGCTCTACTGAAACTATCCTTCTGAAGGTTAGTATCTTGACCATCAAGTCTAGAGTTTTCTCAATCTTCAACATTTTATCTCATTAACTAAATTTAGTTAGCATTTTAAAAGATTACAGCAGTTTTAGATTTACAAAATAATTGATTGCAAAGTACAGAGAGTTCCCACATACCCTTTTCCCCTACACATAATTTTTCTATCTCTTGTATCAGTGTGATAACATCTGTTAAAATTGATGAAACAATATTGATATATTAACTGAAGTCCATAGTTTACATTAGAGTTCATTCTCTGTGTTGTACATTGTATGCATTTTGACAAATGTGTAGTTAACAGGTATCCACCATTACAGTATCCTATAGAATAGTTTCACTGCCCTAAAAACCCCTTGAGTATTATATCCCCTAATTTAATACTGTAGTCTATTCTCTAAAATGTTCTTCTCCCCGGCTTCTGTAGCACTACAATTACCTCATTCAACTCCTAATTCTCTAATTATTCCAAGTTTGTCTTCACTGGCTCATCTTTTACCTCATAACCCCCTAATATAGTTATTCCCCTCATTGGGATATCTCTCCTATCTTCTTAACCCCATTCTTTCCATGTACTTGTCTCTCAATTCTCTTGTCATGATTTTGCAGCTGCCTATTACAAATTTTTACCTGCTTCCTCCCAGGTCACCATTTTGTTCCCAAATCAGATCCTCCTCATAATTTTCTTGATTATGTTTAGAAATATCATTTCAGTCACCCAAACTTGACCATTTCCTTTCTCTTGCCCTTAGATTTTCATAACTATTGCGCCAGTTCTTATTATCCCTTCTTCTATGCTTTTCTTGCCCCCAACCCCTTGATTCATGTCCTTACTACTTTAAAGAGACTATTACAAAGAGCAAGAGATGAAGTCTATCAGCACCATTTTTCCAACAGTATTTGCTCACTTTGCGTCTCTGTCACATTTTGTTAATTCTTGCAATATTTCAAACTTTTTCATTATATTTGTTATGGTGATCTATTATCAGTGGTTATGATTTGCTGAAAGCTCAAATGATGGTTAGCATTTTTTAGCAAAAAAGGTGATTTTTTAAATTAAGGTATGTGCTTTTTTAGGCATAATGCTGTTGCACACCTAATAAAGTATAGTATAGTATAAACGTAACTTTTATATACACCTTATTGCTGTATTCACTTTATTGTAGCCTACAACTAAACCTGCAATTTCTCTGAGGTAGGCTTGTACTTTTCTGATGGACTAGAGAGGAAAAATGAAAAGTGATGTTGTTTATACTCTTATCTTCCTAGACCATTTATAGATCCTTTATTTTCTTTGACTAGATTAACTGATTCCTGTTCCTCTTGGTTGAACAACCACCAGATTTTTTTATTTCAAATCTCAAAATTTGTATTATTATTTCTATCGCAGTGTATATGCAGGGATTCAGAAGTGCTTACAACTTAGCAGACTTCACTTTGAATTTTCCAATAGTATGCTCACAGTATTTTGCCAGTTCTATACATATTCTTATATGGTTGCATGTAAGTTGCAAGTTCGTTAATTTTATGGGTGTTTTTTCTGGTTTCTTTCCCTAGTTGTTCATTATTGTACATATTAAGCTAATGACAATATACCAAACATTTTAGCAGCAGTAGTTAGGTAAGTAGAAAAATAAGAGGGAATGGTGAAAGATTAAAAGTCGACATGAAAGGCATCTGAGCTCTGTTTTTACAAATTGTAGGAAGGTCATAGATAATATAAAGGTGATTTCTCTTTTACTTTTGCATTGTAAAGATTTATGTTCTATTTTTTCCTGCATGGCACATATTTTTCTCCCTGCTTTTAGATTTATATAGTATTAGGTGAACATTTCTATTTATTTTATAAATTGTGATTTATGAGTTCTAATTGATAGACCTTTACCTGAAAAAAATTGAAATATTGCAAGAATTACCAAAATGTGACACAGAAACACCAAGTAAGAACACTGGAGAAGTTCCCTTTCTGCCCCAGGATCAGGATTTACACATAGTGGATTGTGCTTCCAAGTTAAATTCTTAACAGTTTTCTTGAGATGTACTTCTTTTTTTTTTTTTTGAGATGTACTTCTTATACCATACAGTTTACTCATTTTTAAAGTATACATGTTTTTAGTATATTCACAGGGTTGTGCAACTGTCACAACAACCTGATTTTAGAATATTTTAGTTACTTCAAAAGGAATTCCATACCCATTGCCAGTAACTCCCCATTACCGCCAACCACCCCCTTCTCCCACTCCCCAGCTGTAGACAATGCTAATCTACTTTCTATTTCTATAGATGTGCCTATACTGGACATTTCATATAAAAGGCATCAAACAATATATGGTATTTTGTGGCAGGCTTCTTAGCATAGTGTTTTCAAAGTTCATCCGTATTGCAGTGTGTTCTCAGCACTTCATTTCTTTTTATTGCTGAATAATATTCCATTGTATGGATATACTACATTTTGTTTATCCATTCATCAGTTGATGGACATTTGGGTTGGTTTCATTTTTTGGATATTATGGATAATGCTGCTGTGAACATTCATGTACATTTTTTTGCCATGGACACTAGTTTTATAAACTTTTTTATAACTTTATAGTTTTAAACCTTATATTAAGATCTAACGTCCTTTTTGTTTGTTGTTTTTGGTGTGAGGTAGGAAGTTGCAAAGTAAGAATCCTCCTTCATTCTTTTGCTTGTACATACCCAGTTGCCCCAGCACCATTTGTTGAAAAGACTTTTCTTTTCCCATTGAATTGTCATGGTATCCTTGTCAGAAAAGCAACTGATGACAAATATAAGGGTTTATTTCTAAATCAAAGATTTTGTTCCATATACATCTGTTTGTCACTTCTTATGACACTACCACAGTGCATTGATTGCTGCTGCTTTGTGGCAAGTTTTAAAATTGGAAATTATGAATCCAACTTTGTCTTCTTTTTCAAGATAGTTATGGATATTCTGGATCTTTTGTATCTTCCTGTGAATTTTAGGATGAGCTTGTGCATTTCTACAAAAACAGGAGCTGGGATTTTGGTAGGGATTACATTAAGATTGTAAATCAATTCGGGGATATTATCTTAACAATATTAAGCCTTTCAGTCCATGAATGGGATTTTTTTTTAAGATCTTTAATTTCTTTTGACAGTGTTTTGTAATTTTCAGAGTATAAGTTTTATACTTAACTTTTTGTTAAGTACTTTTGTACTTACATACCCAAGTAATTTATTATTTTTGATGGTATAGTATTATAAAAGGAATTTTCTTAGTTTTGTTTTGATTGTTCATTGTTGGTATATAGAAATACAATTGATTTTTATATGTGGTTATTGTATCTTGAACCCTGCTGAACTCATTTAATAGCTCTAAAAACTTTGCAGTGGATTCTTTAGGGTTTTCTATATACAAAATCATCTCATCTGCAAGTGGAGGTAGTTTTACTTCTTCCTTTTCAATCACATTACTAATTCAGTCTCTTTGTAAGTGATCTGTTCAGGTGTTCTCTTTCCTCTTGAGTTGGATTTAGTAATTTGTGTGTCTCTAGGTATTTTTCCATTTAATCTATTTTATCTAATTTGTTGGCATATAGTTGTTCAGAGTTTTCCCTTACAATTCTTTTTATTTCTGTACCATATGTACTGATGTCTCTTCCTTAGATTCTGATTTTAGTAATTTGAGTCTTCTCTTTTTTTCCTCGTTCAGTCTAACTATAAAGTTATCAATTTTGTTTATCGTCTCAAAAAGCCAAGTTTTGGTTTCATTGATTTTTCTGTTGTTTTTCTGTTCTATTTTATTTTATTTCCACTCGAGTCTTTATTATAATTTCCTTTTTCTTGCTTTGATTTTAGTTGCTCTTTTTCTAGTTTCTTAAAGTGGAAGGTTTAGTTATTGATGCAAGATCTTTTCATCTTTTTTAATATAGGCATTTACATCTATAAATTTATGAGTGAGCACTGCTTTGCCTGTATGCCATCAATTTTGGTATGTTATGTTTTCATTTTCATCATCTCTAGGTATTTTCTTATTTCCCTTGACATTGATTCTCTCAGTTATTTAGGAGTACATTGTTTCATTTCTACATACATGTGAAATTCCTGAAGTTTTTATCTTTTATTGATTTCTAATTTCATTCCATTGTGATTAGAAAATACACTTTGCATAATTTCAATCCTTTCAAATTTATTGAGGCTTGTTTTCTGACCTACCATATGGTCCACCCTATCGGATGTTCCTGTATCCTTGAGAAGAATGTGTGCTCTACTACTGTTTTGTGGGGTGTTGTATAAATGTATTTTAGATCTAGTTGGTTTACAGTATTATTGAAGTCTTCCGTTTCCTTGTTGATACTCTCTTAATTGTTTTGTCCACTATTAAAAGTGGGGTATCGGGCGCCTGGGTGGCTCAGTTCGTTAAGCGACTGCCTTCGGCTCAGGTCATGATCCTGGAGTCCCTGGATCGAGTCCCGCATCGGGCTCCCTGCTTGGCAGGGAGTCTGCTTCTCCCTCTAACCCTCCCCTCTCTCATGTACTTGCTCTCTCTCATTCTCTCTCTCTCAAATAAATAAATAAAATCTTTAAAAAAAATAAAAATAAAATAAAAGTGGGGTATCGAAGTCTTCCATTGTGATTGTAGAAATGTCTATTTCTGCCTCCAGTTCTGTTTTTGCTTCATGTGTTTTGAAGTTCTCTGTTGAGTGCATGTGTGTTTTTAATTTTCATATCTTCCTAGTGGGCTGACCTTTTAACATTATGAAATTTAGTAGGCTGACCTTTTAACATTATGAAATGTCTCTTTATCACTAATATTTTTCATTTTAAAGTCTGATATTAATATAGCCACTCCAGGTTTCTTGGTTACTATTTGCATGGTGTCTTTTTCCGTTTACTTTACTTTCAACATTATTTGTGTCTTTGAATCAAAAGTGCAGTGTTTGATCATTTGTTTATTTTCTAGTGATTTGGCTGAACTAATCCTGCAAAGTCTATTTCCCCACCATGTGCAGCCTCAGCTCTCCCTGCTCAAAAATTTTAAAATGTTTTTTATCTTTTGGTAGGGCTACCCATGGGTTCCCCCCTGGGTTGACATAATCTACTACTAATCAAAGTTTGTATTTTGGCCCCCATAGCCAGTTAGATTTTTATTGTTTAGTGTGGATGTATGTGTGGCTTGGAGGCTGCTATCATATTCAGAATGTTCATGTTTTTTTGTCCCATGTTCACCTAGAGACTAGTAGCTTGGAGGTTCGCTCTCTGGTTGCTCCAAATAGAGTACAGCTTTGGATATGCACAGTCGTCTAGACTGCCAGGATTGACTGGATGTTGTTTTAAAGTTGTGGCTTCCTAAGAGTTGACCCTGAGCTCAAGTAGAGTATTTGTGAGGCTTCCCCTTGTGTTGATAGGTCTGTGTGGCTTGGGGCATGCTTTCATGTCTGTCCTGCATCTTACTCTGATTGCTTCTGTGTGGGTGCAAGGTAATACATGTGCACAGGTTTCTTCACCTATAGACTTGACTGTGTTCCCAAGAGAACCCTTCTTGGCTATCTCTTCCTGCTTCTCTCTGTTAAAACTTCTGGCTGCTCTGCTGTTTTACTTGTGTCTGGAAGTGTTAGCTTCTCTTAATGGCTTTCCACCACACTCTTTCTTGTTTTTGACAAACCCATAGGCATGGAGTTCTCCAAGCTTTGTTTCAAAATCAAATCATTCCCCTCAGGCAGAGCTGCTGCTGAGTTCTTTGTCCTTATGACCTGTGTTTCACCTTGAGCAGGACACAAGTAGTGGCAGAACTCTGCCACTATACCTGAGCTGGGGTCAAGAACCAACTTTTCCTGGAGTAACACTCTCACTCTACAAGTGAACAGTTAGGGAAGGATTGGCAGTTCTTCATCTTCTTAGCTTTCACCTACTGGTGTGAAACCTCTAGCCTACTGGTAAGCTAGAGTGAGGAAGATTGGGAAAACTCAGCCTTTTGCACCTAGAGCTTCCATCGTAAGAGAAGGAGCTGGAAGAGTTAAGGGAGACATGGTTCTCAGTCACAGCTGCCTGGAATAGATTTTGTGCAGCATGGATCTGGGGAAGATGAGAAACACAGCCAGAAGCCTATTTTTCCCAGGATGAAACCATATTCCCAGTCTGGGAACTGGAGGGGAGAAGGGAACCCTTATATTGGCCTGAATAGAATGCCCAGGATAAAGCTATAATGTGGAAGTAAAGGGGTGGGGTAAGGGATGCCAAAGACTCATTCTGTTCTTACTAGATTTGGTAGATTTTCTTGAATGAATGTTTGTCCATTTGCTATATGCCCTTAGGACAATATGCAGAGAATTTAAATGATTTTTTTAAAAATCATTTTCACCACTTAAATTGTTATTTTGCTTGAGAAAGGGTCCACTGAAGTTCCCCCCCAATTATATTTTATTACTTAGGTTAGATTATCCTAACAATACATTGAATATACCAAAAGTTGCCTAAGTGTTCACCCCATAAAGTGAAATATTGCCATTAGTGAAAGCAGCTAAAATATCTTTGTTCCTGATTTTAAGTTGCTGATGTTGAAACCCACAGTCATGACCTTACAACTTCCTCAAGATATGTAGGAAAATCTGGTTGTCTGACTAACTTTTTAAAATAATTTCAGTTCTCTGGCTATGGTTTGTTTGCTTGCTTTCTAATTTCTACAAACTATAGTAGTGAAAACATTACCTCTGGTCATAAAGTTCATTAGCCCATGCTTTGTTAAATCACACTAGACCAAATGTAGTGTGCCCTAGTTAGCTTGGAAAGCCAAATGTCATACAAGAAATTTGTTTTTATGAACATTTTTAATTTGAAGGAGATCTAAAAAAATGTCTGAGCTTGTCACTTATTCGATACAGTTCTATAATATTTGTGTATAAATTTCTTTTTTCTTATTCTGCACTTTGAAGAAATGGATCATTTCTCAGTCATCTCTGTATTCCTACTTATATTTCTAAAACACGTCCATTTAACTCTGGTATTTAGCCACATTGTACAACAGGTAACTCCTCAGATGCTTCATGCATTCACACATGTCTTTCCTGATACTCTTTCTCCTCTTCATTTGTCAGATCTCACTTGCCTTCACCCAACTCAGTGTAACTTTCTCCTTTAAGTGTCTCTCTGTTTCTCCAGTCAGAAGTAATCACACCTCTCTTTTGTTCTATTGGCAAGTTTATAACTTTTCTAATTTTTTACTTATAATTACATATCTTCTTAGTAGATTACAAGATTTAATTCATTTTCATCTTTTTATTGCCACATACTTTGTACATTGAACTTAATTAATGGGTGAATGAATAAATTAATGATTAAATGAACAGTGTAATCTTTTGTTTTACAGTCGAGAGACCCACAAGATCGCAGTATTTTATGTTGCTGAAGGACAAGAAGACAAACATTCCATTCTCACCAATACAGGAGGAAGTCAAGCATATGAAGATTTTGTAGCTGGTCTTGGTTGGGAGGTATTGTTCTTAAATAATACCAAATATCATTGTATTTTTATTTGGAAGCAATGGTTTTCTATTTCTTTCTAGCTTATTTTAGAAGAATTACTTTAGGAGACTCAACAACTTAACGCCAGGTTTGTTATTGTTTCTACTTTATATCCTATCTGTGAAGACAGAAGCAGTTTGGACTTTGAAAGGAAAATTGTTGACTTTTTTTTATGAGTGAGTATATTGTTAGTACTAAACTCCTAGGTTTAGGAGATCTGGATTTTCCTCACAGCTGTGACCAGTAGACAAGTGGTCTTCAAACTAAGATATGAATATCTTCACTATACCAAGGTTTTTAGGGGGCACATTGGCTTGGTTAGTTTTGAGGAAATTAATTTCCAGATCCCCTGGATTTTACTTAAATCTGTGCCTGAGAACTCTTTTGCAGTCTCTTGACTCACCTTTTGTATTCTTCAACTCTGTAAAAGAAAGGCATACCACACACTCACCCAAATCCTACATTGTCCCAGAAGGTTTGTCACCCAAAAAAAGTTCATTCAAGAACATACAATCTTACAATTGTAACTCAGGGCGCCTGGGTGGCTCAGATGGTTAAGCGTCTGCCTTCAGCTTAGGTCATGATCCCAGGGTCTGAGATCGAGTCCCGCATTGGGCTCCCTGCTCAGCTTCTCCCTCTGCCCCTCTCTCTCTCTCTCTGTCTCTTATGAATAAATAAATAAAATCTTAAAAAAAAAAGAATTGTAACTCAGAAGGGAGGTATTTATCATAGACATTTGTGTTAATACGTTCAGTTAAATCGACATATGAAGTGTCGTTTTCTAACAGAAAGTGAATTTGATGGTGGCTGATTGATTTGTCATTAAGTTAATAGCAGGCATTTTATATGTATTGTATCAGGCAAAACTGTAGCTCTACAATTTGATGAAAATATATTTAAAGCACATATACATGTAACATACAGTACACTGGAAATTATATCTTTTGCAGCAGTTTAAACTTGTGATGAAAATTTTCATATAGTTGTTAATTTAATACATGGTTTTTTAAAATTCTTGTAGAGAGTGCATGAGCAAAATTGTTGAAGACCACTGCGCTAGACTTTATAAGCCCCTCCTAGAGAGCAGGCACTTTTATCTCACTTTTATCTCATTTCATTTTAAAAGACATCCAAGTGCCTTGTACAGTATTAAGTACATAAGCCTTTAGCATTCAGTATATATTTTTAATGGCTTATCTTACATGCTATTTCCCTTTAAGTGAGTTACTTGGGGTCTTTGTTTCTATTTGCGTATTTGTCAAACGTAATATACTTTTTTACGCAACAGATATGTGAAGTTTAGTTGAGATTAGGTATGTGAAAGTGCTTTGGAAACTATAAAGAAAAATTATAAATAGATTTTCGTTTAAAAAAAAAACAGAACAGTATTAGTAAAAGCAAGAGACATTTGAAAAAGAACAAAGTAGGAGTACTCACACTTAGTATTTCAAAACTTAGTACAAAACAATAATCAAACAGTATGGCACTTGCACCAAGGATAGACATATTGATCAATGGAATAGAATTGAGATTCTAGAAATAAACCCATACATCTATGGTCAACTGATTTTTGACAAGTGCCAAGACCATCCAGTGGAGAAAGAATGGTCTTTTCAATAAATGGTGCCAGAACAACTGGATAGCCACATGCAAAAGAATGAAGTTGGACTCTTACCTCACCCTATATATATACAAAAATTAACTCAAAATAGATTAAAAAAACCTAATTGTAAGAGCTAAAAGTATAAAACTCCTTAAAGACAATATGAGGTAAATTTTCATGACCTTGGATTTTGCTAAGGTTTTTTTCCCCTCACCTTTATGGAGCTATAATTAATAAATAAAAGGGATTTTTACGTATGACACTAAAAACATGAACAGCAAAGGAAAAATTAAATAAATTGGATTTCAGGGCACCTGGGTTGGATGGCTCTGTTGATTAAGCATCCAACTCTTGGTTTCAGCTCAGGGCATGATCTCATGGGCTTGAGATAAAGCCTCATGTTGGGCTCCCTGCCCAGTTGTGGAATCTGCTTCAGATTCTTTCTCCCTGTCCCTCCCCTTCTTACCCTTCCCACTCACACACTCTCTCCCTCAAATAAATAAAATCTTTAAAATAAGTAAATTGAACTTCATCAAACTTTAAGCTCTGGTGCTTCAAAGGACACTAAATGAAGTGAAAAGACAACCTACAGAATTGGAAAACATAATTGCAAATCATACATGTGATAAGGGACTTGAATCTAAAATATACAAAGAACTCATACAAATCAATAATTAGAAAACGAATTAAAAAATTAGGACCTGAATGAACATTTCTCTTAATAAGATATGCAAATAACCAATAAGCTCATGAAAAGATGCTTGACATCATTATCAGAGAAATGCAAATCAAAACCACAGAGAGATACTACTTCATACCCATTAGGCTGGCTAGAATCAAAAAGTCAGATAATAACAGCTGTAGGCTAGGATTTGATACAGTCTGAACCCTCTTACATTGCTTGTAGGAATGTGAAATGGTGTAACTGCTATGGAAAACGATCTGGCAGCTCATGAAATACTAAAACACTGAATTACCATATGATCAGAAATTCCATTCTTAGGTAGATAGATACCCAAGAGAAATGAAATTGTATATCCAGACAAAAACTTGTACATGGATGTTTATGGGAGCATTATTCATAATAGCCAAAAGGTGGAAGCAACACAAATGTCCATCAATGGGTGAATGGATAAAATGTGATATATTCACATAATGGAATATTATTTGGCCATGAAAAGGAATGAAGTATTTACATGTTCCAGTGTGGACGTACCTTGAAAACATTGTTAGATGAAAGAAACCAGTCACAAAGACATGTGTTATGATCCATTTATATGAAATACCACTGTACACACACACACACACACACACACACACCACACACACACAGGAAGTAGGTTAGTGGTTGCTTAGGACTAGTTGGAGGGATGAGGGATGATCAGGGTGATAGCTAAAGGGTACAGGGTTTCTTTTTGATGAAATGTTCTAAAATTGACTGTGGTGATGATTGCACTTATCTGTGAATGTACTGAAGTCCATTAAGTTGTACAGTGGGAACTTTCATTTCTAGGAAGATCAAAGAGACATACTCTCCTTATTCTTCACACTAAGTATAACAAAACCCTGGACGTTACATATAAAACAAACATAGAAAGACTCTGAAAGGTGAAAAGGAAGACAGACCAACTCAGGACCAAGGAACGACATGATGATGGGTTCTCAAGGGTTTCTCTTTATCTCCTGTATCTCCAAATTGGATCCGAAATAGCAACCTAGAAACATCAACAAGCACTGACCAAAAGAACTCCAACAGAAGCCCACTCTTTCTAGCCAAAGGACCAGGAAAGGAATAACCTAGAAAGACAGAAAACATTTAGACAATAACTGCTCTACTCCAAACAAACACCAAAGAAAATACTATGACTCCCATCCCCACCCCTGACAACAAAGGTCAGTTAGGAGGCCTAGCCTACCACCTTCATGAGACTGTAATGAGGCATCCCCAACACCACACAAGAGTAGTATCAGATAGTGTTAGAAAAGGCCAACCAAAAAGCCAAAATTTTCATCTCTGTCAGCTGGTCAAGTCCCCCATCCACACCCCACACCACAATGTCAGTGGAGACTACATGAGAAACCTGGAATTTTCTCCCCACCCAGCATAATGAGGTGCCCCTACCTCTTCTACTGGGGTAGATCAGAGGAGGCCTAGTAGAGAAGTAGGCCTTTTACCATCACCCAGCAGTAAGGAGACTAACCCTGCCAGTAATGACTAACCTTTCCTCAGTGGACATCACATACGAAACCAGAACTCCTACCTCCACATAACAGTAATGAAGATCTCCCCTCTGCAGTTGTCAGCTGAGGTTAAGTGGGGAACCTATACTTCACCCTCCACCTGGCTATAGTGAGGCAGTAACCACGTTGCTTCTTTGACAGAGCTGTGTCACAAAACAGCCAGCTGAAAAAAGTTTTAAATAAGATTCATAGTCTTATAACATAATATGAAAATGTCCAAGCTTTGATCAAAAATCATACCAAGACCCAGCAAGGTCCCCAAATGAATGAGAAGAAGAAAATACATAATAACACCAAATGACAAAGATTTTGAGGTAACCATAATAGAAATGTTTTGACTAGCAATTAGGAGCACAGTTGAAATAAATAATGAAAAATAGAAAGTCTGAAAATTTAATTACTGAAGTAAAAAGCTCAGTAGATATGCCAGCAACAGAGTCAGGTAGAGATGGGGGTACAGAAGAATGAATACACTGGAAGACAGAACAGTAAAAAATGTGAATAGCAGAGGGAAAAAAAGACTTAAGGACAGTGAACAGAGCATCAGAGACCTATGGGACTATGACAAAAGATTTAACATTCCTGTTATGTGAGTCCCAGAAGGAGAGAAGAAATAGGTTGGGTCTGAAAATTACTTGAAGAAATAATGTTGAAAATTTCCCAAATTGGCAAGAGAAATAAAGTTAATAAAGCTACAAATTAAAGAAGCTGGGTGAAACCAAACAGGATAAATTGAAAGAAATCCATACAAGACACATAATAATTAAACTTTTGAAAAATAAGAAGTCTCAAAAAATTCTTAAAGGCATCTGGAGAAAAATTGTTCTTTATCTATGGGGGGAAAGCAATTAGAATGATAGGGAATTTTTTTTTAATGATTTTATGTATTTGACACACAGAGAGAAAGCACAAGTAGAGCAGCAGGCAGAGAGAGAGGGAGAAGCAGGCTCTCCACTGAGCAGGGAGCTGGACGTGGGGCTCAATCCCAGGACCTGGGGATCATGACCTGAACCGAAGGCAGTCGCTTAACCAACTGAGCCACCCAGGCACCCCTGAATGATAGGGAATTTCTTACCAGAAACCATAGTAACCAGGGATGCCTGGGTGGCTCAGTCAGTTAAGCGTCCAACTCTTGGTCTCGGCTCAGGTCTTCAGCTCAGGGTTGTGAGTTCAAGCCCCACATTGGGTTCCAAGCTGAGCATCGAGCCTACTAAAAAACAAAAACAAACAAGAAACAAACTATAGTAGCCAGAGAAAGTGGCAATATTTCTCAAGTGCTGAAAGAAAAATTAATGTAAACGAGAATGATATTAGCTAATGAAGGAATGAAGCAAAACATTCTCAGATGAAGGAAAACTTAGAGAACTTGTTGCCAGCGGATCTACCCTAAAAGAACAACTGAAAGTTGTATTAACAGAAAGGAAGCGATAGAACCTTGGAACACTAGAAAGAAAGAGCGTGACAAGAAAAAATAATGGGTAAATATATTAGGCATTACTTCTTCTCTTGAGTTTTCTTAATTATGTTTGATGGTTGATGCAAAATTTATTTCTGATGTGTTTCTAAATGTAATGCGATGAAAATACTCATGGCAATTATATTACAAACAATTGAAGGTAAAGGGGCAAACTGAGGCAGAGTTTGTATAATTCACTCAAACTGTGACAACATTAGTAGACTGTGATAAGTTATGTACATACAGTCTTATACCAAGAGCAACCACTAAAAGTATACAAAAAAATATACTCAAAAAACGATAGGTAAGTAAAAATGGAATTCTAGAAAATGTTTAAGTAATCCACAGGAGGCAGATAAAATAAAGAAATGAAAAACAGAAAATGAACAGGAAACAAAGAATAAAATGGCAGGCTTAAGCCCTAATGTATCAGTCATTACATTAAATATAAATGGTCTAAAAATACCAATTAAAAATTGTCAGAGTGCATTAAAAGGTATGACCCCTCCTATATGCTATATAAAATATATTCACTTCAAATATTACAATATAGGCTGGTAGAGAATAAAAGGATGGATGGGGCACCTAGGTAGCCCAGTTGGTTAAGCAACCAACTCTTGATTTCAGCTTGGGTCATGATTTCAGGGTCGTGAGATCGGGCCCCACATCAGGCTCCATGCTCAGTGGGGAGTTTGCTTGAGATTCTCTCTTTCCCCTTCCCCCTGCCCCTCCCCTCCACATTCTCTCTCCTTCCCTCTCTTTTCTCTCTCTAAAATAAACAAATCTTAGGAAAAAAAAAAAGTAAAAGGATGGAAGAGTTCTATCATGCAGACATTAATCAAAGGAAAGCCAGAGTGGTTACATTAGTATTAGCTAAGGGATACTTCAGAGCAAAGAGAATTACCAGAGACAGGGATATTATAATGATAAAATGGCCAGTCCAAGACGACATAGTGTGTGCTCAACCAACAACAGAACTGAAAAATATATGAAGCAAAGCTGATAGAACTGAAAAAGGAAATAGACAAATCCATAGTTACGGATGGAGACTTCACCTCTTTCACAACAACTAAAAGAAGAGCCAGGCAGAAAATCAGCAAGTATATAGAAGAACTCAACAATACCATCAACCAACAGGGTCTAACTGACATTTATAGAACACTGTACCCAACATCATGGGAATACATATTCTTTTCAAGTGTCCATGGAACGTATACCAAGATAGACCTATTAGGCCATAAAAAAAACACTGCAACAAACTAAAAACATTGAAACCATCCAGTATGTTCTCTAACTACAGTGGGATAAAGTGTGAAATCGTTAATAGAAAGATAACAGGAAAATCTCCAAATTCTTGCCAGGGTTACACACTGTATAATTCTATTTATACAACATTTTTTTTAACATTTTTAAATTTAAATTAATTAACATATAATGTATTACTGGTTTCAGAGGTACAGGCCTGTGATTCATCTGTCTTATATACTACCTAGTGCCCATTAAATTACATGCCCTCCTTAATGTCTGTCACCCAGTTACCCCATCCCCTCACCCCCCTCCCCTCCAGCAACCCACAGTTTGTTTCCTATGATTAAGAATCTCTTATGGTTTGTTTTCCTCTCTGGTTTTGTCTTGTTTTATTTTTTCCACTCTTCCCCTATGATCCTGTGCCTTGTTTCTTAAATTCCACATATTAGATCATATGATAATTGTCTTTCTCTTACCGAATTATTTCGCTTAGCATAATACCCTCTAGTTCCATCCACATCATTGCAAATGGAAAGATTTCATTTTTTTGATGGCTGCATAATATTCCATTTCATATATATACCACATCTTTATCCATTCATCTGTCGATGGACATCTGGGCTCTTTCCATAGTTTGGCTTTTGTGGACATTGATGCTATAAACATTAGGGTGCAGGTGCCCCTTCGGATCACTGCATTTGTATCTGTGGGGTAAATACCCAGTAGAACAATTGCTAGGTCCTAGGGTAGCTCTATTTTCAACTTTTTGAGGAACCTCCATACTGTTCTCCAGAGTGGCTGCACCAGCTTGCATTCCCACCAACAGTGTAGGAGGGTTACCCTTTCTCCACATTCTTGCCAACATCTGTCATTTCCTGACCTGTTAACTTTAGCCATTCTGACTGGTGTGAGGTGGTATCTCATTGTGGTTTTGATTAGTATTTCCCTGATGCCAAGTGATGTTGAGCATTTTTTCATGTGTCTGTTGGCCATTTGGATGTCTTCTTTGGAGAAATGTCTGCTCATGTCTTCTGCCCATTTCTTGATTGGAGTATTTGTTTTTTGGGTGTTGAGTTTGGTAAGTTCTTTATAGATTTTGGATATTAGCCCTTTATCTGATAATATCATTTGCAAATATCTTCTCCCATTCTGTCAGTTGTCTTTTGGTTTTGTTGACTGTTGCCTTTGCTGTGGAAAAGCTTTTTATCTTGATAAAGTCCCAATAGTTAAATTTGCCTTTGTTTTCCTTGCCTTTGGAGACATGTCTAGCAAGAAGTTGCTGTGGCCAGGGTCGAAGAAGTTGCTGCCTGTGTTCTCCTTTAGGATTTTGATGGATTCCTATCTCACATTTAGGTCTTTCAACCATTTTGAGTCTATTTTTGTGTATGGTGTAAGGAAATGGTCCAGTTTCATCCTTCTGCATGTGGCTGTCCCAATTTTCCCAACACCATTTGTTGAAGAGACTGTCTTTTTTCCATTGAACATTCTTTCTTGCTTTGTTGAAGATTAGTTGACCATAGAGTTGAGGGTCCATTTCTGGGTTCTTTGTTCTGTTCCATTGATCTATGTGTCTGTTTTTGTGCCAGCACCATACTGTCTTGATGATTACAGCTTTGTAATAGAGCTTGAAGTCCGGAATTGTGATGCCACGAGCTTTGCTTTTCTTTTTCAACATTCCTTTGGCTATTCAGGGTCTTTTCTGGTTCCATACAAATTTTAGGATATTTGTTCCAGCTCTGTGAAAAAAGTTGATGGTATTTTGATAGGGATGGCATTGAATGTGTAGATTGCTCTAGGTGGTATAGACATTTTAACAATATTTGTTCTTCCAATCCATGAACATGGAACGTTTTTCCATGTCTTTGTGTCTTCCTCAATTTCTTTCATGAGAATTCTATAGTTTTCTGAGTACAGATCCTTTGCCTCTTTGGTTAGGTTTATTCCTAGGTATCTTATGGTTTTGGGTGCAATTGTAAATGAGATTGACTCTTTAATTTCTCTTTCTTCTGTCTCGTTGTTAGTGTGTAGAAATGCAACTGAGTTCTGTGCATTGAGTTTATATCCTGCCACTTTGCTGAACTCCTGTATGAGGTCTGGCAATTTTGGGGTGGAGTCTTTTGGGTTTTCCACATAGAGTATCATGTCATCTGCGAAGAGTGAGACTTTAACTTCTTCTTTGCTGATTCGGATGCCTTTTATTTCTTGTTGTCTGATTGCTGAGGCTAGGACTTATAGTACTATGTACAGCAGTGGTGATAGTGGACATCCCTGCCATGTTCCTGACCTTAGGGGAAAAGCTCTTAGTTTTTCCCCACTGAAAATGATACTCACTATGAGCTTTTCATATATGGCTTTTATGATATTGAGGTATGTTCCCTCTGCCCCTACACTACGAAGAGTTTTAATCAAGAAGGGATGCTGTGCTTTGTCTGCATCTATTGAGAGGACCGTATGGTTCTTGTCCTTTCTTTTATTAATGTAGTGTATCACATTCATTGATTTGTTCATATTGAACCACCCTTGCAGCCCAGGAATAAATCCCACTTGGTTGTGGTGAATGATCCTTTTAATGTACTGTTGGGTCCAATTGGCTAGTATCGTGGTGAGGATTTTTGCAACCATGTTCATCAGGGATATTGGTCTGTAATTCTCCTTTTTGGTGGGGTCTTTGTCTGGTTTTGGGATCAAGGTAATGCTGGCTTCGTAGAAAGAGTTTGGAAGTTTTCCTTCCATTTCTATTTTTTGAAACAGCTTCAGAAGAATAGGCATTAATTCTTCTTTAAATGTTTGGTCGAATTCCCCTGGGAAGCCATCTGGCCCTGGGCTCTTGTTTGTTGGGAGATTTTTAATTACTCTTTCAGTTTCCTTGCTGGTTATGGGTCTGTTCAGGTTTTCTATTTCTTTCGGTTTCAGTTTTGGTAGTTTATACGTCTCTGGGGATACATCCATTTTTTCCAGATTGCCTAATTTGTTGTCATATAGTTGCTCATAGTATGTTCTTATAATTGTATTTCTTCAGTGTTGATTGTGATGTCTCCTCTTTCATTTGTGATTTTATTTATTTGGGCCTTTCTCTTTTCTTTTTCATAAGTCTGGCCAGGGGTTTATCAATCTTATTAATTCTTTCGAAGAACCAGCTCCTAGTTTTGTTGATCTGTTCTACTGTTCTTTTGATTACTATTTCATTTATTTCTGCTCTAATCTTTATTAATTCTCTTCTCCTGCTTGGTTTAGGCTTTATTTGCTGTTCTTTCTCCAGCTCCTTTAGGTGTAAGGTTAGGTTGTGTATTTGAGACCTTTCTTGTTTCTTGAGAAGGGCTTGTATTGCTATATACTTCCCTCTTAGGACCGCCTTTGATGCATTCCAAAGATTTTGCAGAGTTGTGTTTTCATTTTCATTAGCTTCCGTGAATTTTTTTAATTCTTCTTTAATTTCCTGGTTGACCCATTCATTCTTTGGTAGGATGCTCTTTAGCCTCCATGTATTTGAGTTCTTTCCAAATTTCCTCCTTGATTAAGTTCCAGTTTCAAAGCATTGTGGTCTGAAAATACGTAGGGAATGATCCCAGTATTTTGGTACTGGTTGAGAGGACGATTGGTCCAAGATGGTGGTGGAGTAGGAGACCTTAATTTCGTCTGGTCCCAAGAATTCAGCTAGATAGCTTTCAAATCATTCTGAACACCTGCGAACTAAACTGGAGATCTAAGAAAAGAATAGCTGCAACTCTACGAATAGAAAAGGGACCACTTTCTGCAAGAATGACAAGATGGAAAAACTCATCTCAAAAAAGAGAACAAGAGGCAGTACTGACTGCTAGGGACCCAATCAGTATGTATATAAGTAAGATGTCAGAACTGGAATTCAGAATAACGATTATAAAGATACTAGCTAAGCTTGAAGAAAGCATAGAAGACACTAGAGTATCATTTTCTGGATAAATAAAAGAACTAAAATCTAACCAAGTCAAAAATCAAAAAGGCTATTTATGAGATGCAATAAAAAATGGAGGCTCTAACTGCTAGGATAAAAGAGGCAGAAGAGAAAATTAGTCATAGAGAAGACAAAATGATGGAGAATGAAGAAGCTAAGCAAAAGAGAGATAAACAACTGCTGGATCACGAGGGGAGAATTTGAGAGATAAGTGATACCATAAAGCGGAATAATATTAGAATAATTGGGGGGGCAGAAGGTATATTGGAGCAGATTATAGCGGAAAACTTCCCTAATCTGGGAAAGGAAACAGGCATTCAAGTTCAGGAGGTACAGAGAACCCCCCTGAAAATCAATAAAAATAGATCCACACCCTGACGTATAATAGTGGAACTTGCAAATCTCAGAGACAAAGAGAAAATCCTGAAAGCAGCTCGGGACAAGAGGTCTGTAACCTACAAGGGTAGAAACATTAGACTGGCAGCAGACCTATCCACAGAGACCTGGCAGGCCAGAAAGGACTGGCATAATATATTCAGGGTGCTAAATAAGAAGAATATGCAGACAAGAATACTTTATTCAGCTAGGATGTCATTCAAAATAGGAGTGATAAAAAGCTTCCACGACAAACAAACTTAAAGAATTTGTGATCACCAAACCAACCCTACAAGAAATATTAAAAGGGATCCTCTAAGCAAAGAAAGAACCCAAAAGTAACATAGACCAGAAAGGGACAGAGACAATATGAAGTAGCAGTCACTTTACAGGTAATACAATGGCACTAAATTCATATCTTTCAGTAGTTACTCTGAATGTAAATGGGCTAAATGCCCCAATCAAAAGACAAAGGGTATCAGATTGGATAAAAAAGCAAGACCAATGGGGGCGCCTGGGTGGCTCAGTCGTTAGGCATCTGCCTTCGGCTCAGGTCCTGATCCCAGGGTCCTGGGATCGAGCCCCGCATCGGGCTTCTTGCTCAGCGGGAAGCCTGCTTTTCCCTCTCCCGCTCCCCCTGCTTGTGTTCCCTCTCTCGCTGTCTCTCTGTTGAATAAATAAAATCTTCAAAAAAAAAAAAAAAGCAAGACCAATGGATATGCTGTCTGCAAGAGACTCATTTTAGACCCAAATACACCTCCAGATTTAAAGTGAGGGGGTGGAAAACCATTTCTCATATCAGTGGACATCAAAAGAAAGCTGGCATGGCAATCCTTATATCAGACAAATTAGATTTTTAAACCAAAGACTGTAATAAAGAGATGAGGAAGGACACTATGTCATAATTAAGGGGTCTGTCCAACAAGAAGATCTAACAATTGTAAATATTTATGCCCCTAACATGGGAGCAGCCAAATATGTAAGCCAATTAATAACAAAATCAATGAAACATATCGATAATAATGCAATAATAGGGGACTTTAAAACCCCCCTCACTGCAATAGACAGATCATCTAAGCAGAAGATCAGCAAGGAAATAAAGGCTTTGGGGGAAAAAAAAAAAAAGGAAATAAAGGCTTTGAATGACATGCTGGACCAGATGGACTTCACAGATATATTCAGAACATTCCATCCTAAAGCAATAGAATACACCTTTTTCTCTAGTGCACATGGAACATTCTTCAGAATAGATCACATGCTGGGTCACAAATCAGGTCTATTTATACAACATTCTTGAAATGACCATTTAGTAGTGAAAAACAGATCACTCATTGTCAGGGTTTGAGGGGTAGGGTAAGAGGGAAGTGGGTATGCTCATGTAACAGGGTAACATGGGGGATCCTTATGGTGTTGAAAATGTTCTGTTTCTTAATCATATTAATGCCAGTATCCTGCGGTTTTGTTTTGTTTTGTTTTTGTTTTTGAGAGAAAGAGTACAGCAGGGGTCAGGGAGGGGCGGAGGGAGAGGGAGAGATTCTCAAGCAGGCTCCATGCTGAGGCTCATTCTCACGACCCTGAGATCATGACCTGAGCTGAAATCAAGACTTGGATACCCAACCCACTGAACCACCCCAATGCTCCATCCAGTATCCTGGTTTTAATACAGTTTTGCATTGGGATAATCTGGTTACAGGTACAAAGGATCTCCTTTTATTATTTTTTAAAACTTCTTATTAATCTACAGTTATCTCCAGTTAAAAAATTGAATAAAAAATATGGAAATCATCAAGTATTGCCTAAGTGTTTAGAGCAAAGGAACACTAGAATGAGACTTTTTCTCCATTACATGATCAGAGAATTGATCTGAAAATAACCTGTTTTCTAAAACAAAACAGAACAAAAGGTCTACACTTAGATACCATTTTTCACCTATCATATTTGAAAAGATCATAAAGTGGGCGCCTGGGTGGCTCAATTGGTTAAGCAACTGCCTTCGGCTCAGGTCATGATCCTGGAGTCCCGGGATTGAGTCCCGCATTGGGCTCCCTGCTCGGCGGGGAGTCTGCTTCTCCCTCTGACCCTAACCCCTCTCATGTGCTCTCTCTCATTCTCTCTCTCTCAAATAAATAAATAAAATCTTAAAAAAAAAAAAAAGAAAAGAAAAGATCATAAAGTTTGATAATATATTTGAGAGGTCATGAGGGAAGCATGTACTCTTATACACTGTTGGTGCCATCTATAGAGAGACATTTTAGTGAGTTTCAAAATTAGAAGTGCACATGCCCTTTCACTTACAGTTCCACTTTTAACTATTTGTCCTATAGATCTACTTTCACAAATGCAACATGGCATGTATTCTGTGTTTTTCACTGCATCATTGACATAATAACGAAAGATTGGAAACAGCCTAAGTATCCTTTAAGTAGGGGACTAGTTAATTATTGTACATCAAGAAAATGAACTTCTGTGAAGCCATGAAAACAGAACAAATGAGGAAACTCTTTACTTACTAATGAATATTCTTCAAGATATTTTAAGTGCAAAAAAGCAACATGTAAAACATTGTGTGGGCTGTGTGTGTGTGTGTGTGTGTATACACATACATGAAAGAATTTAATTGTATATAGAGAGAACATTTTTGAAAGGATATTTAAGAAATTGCTTTCTAGGGCACCTGGGTGGGTCAGTCATTTAAGCAGCTGGCTCTTGATTTCAGCTCAGGTCATGATCTCAGGTTCCTGGGACTGAGCTCCACATTGGGTTCCGCACTCAGTGGGGAGTCTGCTTGAGGATTCTCTCTTTCCCTCTCCCTCTTCCCCTCTTCCGCTTGCACACTCATTCTCTCTTTTTCTCTAAAATAAATAAATCTTGGGACGCCTGTATGGCTCAGTCAGTTAAGTGTCTGCCTTTGGTTCAGGGTCCCAGGTTGAGCTCCTTGTTCAGCGGGGAGCCTGCTTCTCCCTTTATCTGCCGCTCCCCCCTACTTGTGCTCACTCACTCTCTTTGACAAATAAATAAAATATTTTTTAAAAAATTAAATAAATTTTTAAAAAGGAAAAGAGGGGCGCTTGGGTGGCTCAGTCGGTTAAGTGTCTGCCTTCGTCTCAGGTCATGATCTCAGGGTCCTGCGATTGAGCCCCATGTCTGGCTCCCTGCTCAGCGGGGAGTCTGCTTCTCCTTCTTCCTCTGCTTCCCCTACTTGTGTTCTCTCTCTCTGTCTAATAAATAAATAAAATCTTAAAGAAAAAGGAAAAAAAAGAAATTGCTTTCTGGAAGGGGAACTGAGTACTAAAGATGAGAGAGATGGAAGGAAGAATTTTGGTATACTTTTGAAATTTTAATTATATGACTGTATTACTGAGTCAAATTTAAAAATATTGGAAGTTACTGAGGCAATCTTGTAGTAATGGCATAAAAACTAATTTGTTATTCATGTGTTCAATCATTGTAACTGATATTGATAGTTGAGACATGTTCAGTTCACATGGTGCAAAAATTGGGTTTTATAATTCACTATCAGTTATTCAGATTTTTTAATTTTTAAATGAAGTATAATTAACATACAGTGTTATATTACTTTCAGGTATACAGTATGATTCAACAGTTCTACACTGTGCTGATCATAAGTGTACTCAATCCCCTTTATCTATTTTACCCACACCCCTACCTACCTTCCCTTTGACAACCACCAGTTTTGTGTTTAAGAGTATGCTTGTTTGTTTGTTTCTTTTCTTCTTTGTTCATTTGTTCTGTCTCTTAAATTCCATATTTGAGTGAAATCATATGGTATTTGTCTTTCTCTTCCTAACTTATTTTACTTAGCATTATACCCTCTAGGTCCATCCATATTTCAGATTTCATTTTTTAAAAACATGTATAAGGTGATTTCTCTGCGTGGAGAGATGCAAGCGATGTTTAAGTTTCTTTTTTCTTTTGTGTTTCTTTTTGCTTTCTAATATTTTCTTTAATTTTCAGCAGTGAAGACAAGTTGCTTTGTGTATTGCACAAGTTCAGGGACTATCACCCAATGTAGTGACCCTGATATTAGCATGTATTTTATTTATAATCAGGAAAAAATATGTGTAAAAATCTTTGCACAGATTAATTTGTAGTTTTTTAATGCATTAGAAGTACAGTGCTGCATTTTTTTATTTTTGTTCTGAGCTATGTGAAATTTACTCAAAATTTAGAAGCCAGTTTCAATGAGTAAATACAACACATCTAATTAATCATCTTATCAAAGTGACATTACTGTTTTAACTTTCCCCCAGATCATTTCCAGTCTTGATTTTTGCCACTTGATTTTTTTTCTCTTCTTTGGGGTCCTCCCATAGCCTTTATGATTTAGCATTAACACCTAGTAGCCTAACAAAAGATACATAGTGTATAGCAGTTGATTTCTTTCCTAATTAACTCTTGCTAATTAGGGATCCACAAATACTTAAAAAGTACCAGTGTGAACAGAACAGCTCTAACTAGTAATTCTGGATCAAGTATTGGTTGATAACATGCCAAAGACTTTCTTCTCCATGTTTTTGCAAATTGAGAAATTTGAGTCTATTTCACCAGTAAGTTTTTGAGTTTTGTTTAGTTGATTAATACTATGTTTCATTGCTCTCAGGTCAATCTTACAAACCACTGTGGTTTCATGGGAGGTCTACAGAAAAACAAAAGCACTGGATTGACCACACCATATTTTGCTACCTCTACAGTAGAAGTAATATTTCATGTATCAACAAGAATGCCTTCTGATACTGATGACTCTTTGACCAAAAAAGTAAGTGCTGAGAAAAAATGTTGAGTTAAAATCCTAGTAATTAAGAAAATAAATACATAAAATTATGTAAGTAATCTAATTGGTCAAGCACTATTTGAGTATTCCACTCTTCACCTAATACTGTCTTCAGAAACAGAACTGTTGTAGAGCAAATGCTGTTTTCATTAATGATAACACTGAAGGTTATTATCTTAACAAAGGATTTGCCTTCAAGAAAATGGGGATATGACAAATTGAAAAACTTCTGCATATGTTCAAATTAGTGAAATTACATTTCAAGTCTTTTCACACACAGATAGATATAATACTTATATTGACTGAGGGAGAGTAAAAGTTTATATTAATTATTAAGAAGCACTTAAAGTAGAACATGCTTTATCATAAATTTTAACTAAAACTAATAGAGCAGATAAAATAAGCCTTAATTAATGAAAAAGAATTTTACTACCTTAGAATTTATGAGAGATGTGGTGGAATGGTTTTGATGGCCCTTGTCCTTTAAAATCTACACCACCATTTTTCTGTAGGTGGCACTGGCATTCAAAAGTCGTTCTAGTGACTATATAGATACCTTAGAGTAGTTGTATGTATTCAATCCGTGTTTGGTTTTCTTAGGGAGAAATATTTTTAAGAATAAAACCTTGTCCAACATTTCTTCACCTTCTCTTTCTCCTCCTTCCTCAACTTATTCAAAACTGATCAATATAACCCACTTAATATCATTGGTCATTTTACTTAATATTCTTTTGCCTGATATCAAAACTTTTTATACTTTATTAACAAACTATGAAAACTGTATTCTCACACTCTTTTGTAAAGGAACTTCAGACCTCCTCTCAAATATTTGATAAGATTGATTTAATACCCTTGATGCCTTTTGTTTACAATTTAAAATACTGTTGGAACTTGCATATTAAATGCATAATGGTTGATAAAACTAATATATGGATGCTAATTAGATTGGAATGAGGTAAAGTTGGAGGTAACTGATAAATGTAAGAAAGCATATTCAGTAACAGGTTTGCTATAGAATTTCTTGTTGTGTAGTTTTTAGAAGTAGAAAATGATCCATGTATACTGATAAGATGGTGAAGAGGTGGATTGGAGTAAAAACTTCATTAAAACTTCAATTAAGCACTTTTTTCCATCAATTCATTTTAAACCTCTATGAAAATAAGCCATACCTGAATTAGAGACGATTATAAGTATAGTGCAAAAAGATAATTTTAGGGGCGCCTGGGTGGCTCAGTCTGTTAAGTGTGCGATTCTTGATTTTGGCTCAGGTCAATCTCAGTGTCATGAGGTTGAGCCCCGTGTGGGGCTCTGTGCTGGGGGTAGAGCCTGCTTGGGATTCTGTCTCTGCCCCTCCCCTGTTCTCACTCTCATACTTGCATGCACACTCTCTTTCCCTCTCAAAATAAATAAATAAAATAACAATTAAAAATTGTTTTAAAAGATAATTTTAATCATTAAGAACTTGGCCATGACTCATATTTATCATTATCATTTTCATGGCTCCATGAATACAACTTTTAAACCCCAGAGCAGAATCTAAAATTGATAGTATCTTGGATTGCAAACATAAGAGAAGAACAAAGTACATCATTTTTTGCTAAAAAAACTGTTTTGTTTTGTTTTTTAAAGAAAACTATGCCAGGATATTTTTACTTCACTATATTAAACATGATAATTATATGGTACTTGAAATTTTATTCCTATGACCTTTGTAGAAATGTCAGATAAGTAGGATTTCTTATTATTTTCCAAACAGTCATGAGGGTGTGTCCTTAATTACTTAAGAAGTTTCTGAAATGGATGTTTAACAATTCATTATCATAAAAAAATTAATTTTGGAGAGGATAACACCATTTAAGAATTGTTAAATGGTTGAGTTCTAATTAAAATAATATTGTTAAGTGGTAAAATTTTTAAGTATTGGAGTTATTAGAGAATTTTGAGGAAGTAAGCATTGAACTTAATAGTTTTGTTTTGTTTTTTAAAGATTTTATTTATTTGACAGAGAGAGAGACAGCGAGAGCAGGAACACAAGCAGGGGGAGTGGGAGAGGGAGAAGCAGGCTTCCCGCCAAGCAGGGAGCCCGATGTGGGACTCGATCCCAGGACCCTGGGACCATGACCTGAGCCAAAGGCAGACGCCTAACAACCGAGCCACCCAGGCGCCCTGAACTTAATAGTTTGTTTCATCTATACATATAGAAAGTTTTTTTACTGTGGTAAAAATTACATACATAATTTACCATTTTCACTTTTTAAAAAAATTTTTTATTTAATTTTTTTAGAGTTTGGAAATTTATTTTTCATTGAAGTGTAATTAACATATAGTGTCATATTACTTTTAGGTGTGTGCATTGTAATGACTGAGCAGTTCTATACATTACTCAGTGCTCATCATTATTGATAATTGTACTCTTAATTCCCTTTATCTGTTTCACCCATCCCCAACCCTTCTCCCCTCTGGCAACCACCAGTTTTTCCTCTGTATTTAAGAGTCTGGTTTTCTTTTCCCCCATTTTTTCTTTGTTCATTTGTTCTGTTTCTTACATTCCACACAGAAGTGAAATCATACGGTATTTGTCTTTCTCGGACTGACATTTCACTTAGCATTATACCCTCTAGGTCCATCCATGATGTCACAGATGGCAAGATCTCATTCTTTTTTATGGCTGAGTAATATTCTATTGTATATGTATATCACATCTTCTTTATCCATTCACCTGTGGATGGACACTTGGGTTGCTTCTATATCTTGGCTATTGTAAATAACGCTTCAGTAAACACAGAGGTGCATATGTCATTTCATTAGTATTTTGTTTTCTTTGGGTAAATACACAGTAATGGAATTAGTGGATCATATGGTAATTCTATTTTCCATACTGTTTTCCACAATGGCTGCACCAATTTGCATTTCCACCGATAGTGCACAAGGGTTCCTGTTTCTTCACATCCTCGCCAATACTTGTTATTTCTTGGTGGTTTGTTTTTGTTGTTTTGTTTTGTTTTTTTTATTCTAGCCATTCTCACTGGTGTAAGGTGATATCTCATTGTGGCTTTGATTTGTCTTTCCCTGATGATTAGTGATGTTGAACATCTTTTCATGTGTCTGTTGGCCATCTGTATGTCTTCTTTGGAAAAATGTCTATTCAGGTCCTCTGCCCATTTTTAGATTATTATTTTGGTGTTGTATAAATTCTTTATGTATTTTAGATATTAACTTTATCAAATATATCATTTGCGGATGTCTTCTCTAATTTAGGAGGTTGCCTTTTCCTTTTGTTGATGACTTTCTTTGCTGTATTAAAACTTTATTTTGCTCTAGTCCTAATAGTTTAATTTTGGTTTTGTTTCTCTTGCCTGAGGAGGCATAGCTACAAAAATGTTCCTACAGCTCATGTCCAAGAAATTACTACCTGTGTTTTCTTCTAGGAGCTTTATGGTTTCACATCTCACATTTAGATCTTTAATCCATTTTGAGTTTATTTTTGTGTATGGTGTAGGAAGGTGGTCCAGTTTTATTTTTTGCATGTAGCTGTCCAGCTTTCCTAGCACTATTTGTTGAAGAGACTGTCTTTTCCCCAGTGTATGTTTTTCCCTCGTTTGTTGTAGATTAATTGACCATATAAGCATGGGTGTATTTCTAGGTTCTTTGGACTGTTCCATTGATCTATGTGTCTATTTTTATGCCAGTACCATACTGTTTTGATTACTACAGCTTTGTAATGTATCTTGAAATCTGGGATTATGATACCTCCAAGCTTTATTCTTTCTCAAGATTGCTTTGGCTGTTTGGGGTCTTTCATGGTTCCATACAAATTTTAGGATTATTTGTTCTAGTTTTGTAAAAATTGCTGTTGGTATTTTGATAGGGATTGCATTGAATTCATAGATTGCTTTGGGCAGTATGGACATCTTAACAGTGTTGGTTTTTCCAATCCATGAGCCTAGAATATCTTTCAATTTGTTTGCGTCATCTTCAGCTTCTTTCATCAGTGTTTTATAGTTTTCAGAGTGCAGTTTATTCCTAGACATTTTATTCTTTTCAGTGCAATTATAAATGGGATTGTTTTGTTAATTTCTCTTTCTCCTTCTTTATTATCAGTACAGAGAAATTCAGCCTATTTCATTTTATATTGACTTTGTATCTTGCAACTTTACTGAATTCATTTATCAGTGCTAGTAGTTTTTTTGTGGAGTCTTTAGGGTTTTCTGTGTATACTGTAAGGTCAACTGCAAATAGTGACAAGCTTACTTCTTCCTTATGAATTTGGATGCCTTGTATTGTCTGATTGCTGTGGCTAATACTATGTTGAATAGAAGTGATGAGAGTGGACATCTTTGTCATGTTTCTGATCTTAGAGGAAAAGCTCTCAGTTTTTCACCATTGCATATGATGTTAGCTGTGGGTTTTTTATATACAGCCTTTATTATGTTGAGGTATGTTCCCTTTAAACCTACTTTTTTGAGAGGTTTTATCATAAATGGATGTTGTATTTTGTCAAATGCTTTTTCTCCATCTCTTGAAATGATCATGTGGTTTTTATTCTTTTTTCTTGTTAATGCAGTTATGTTGAGTGATTTGTGGATATCGAACCACCCTTGCATCCCAAGGATAAATCCTACTTGATTGCGGCGAATGATTTTTTTTAATGTATTGTTGGATTTGGTTTGCTAATATTTTGTTGTGGATTTTTGCATCTGGTTTCGTCGGATACTGGCCTGTAGTTTTCTTTCTCTCTCTCTCTCTCTCTCTTTTTTTTTTTTTTTTTTTTTGTAGTTTATTTCTCTGGTTTTGGTATCAGGGTAATGCTAGCCTTGTAGAATGAATTTGGAAGCTTTCCTTCCTCTTCTATGTTTTGGAGTAGTTTGAGAAAAATGGGTCGTAACTCTTCTTTATATATTTGGTAGAATTCACCTGTGAAGCCGTCTGGTTCTGGACTTTTGTTGTTGTTGTTTAAGATTTTATTTATTTATTAGAGAGAGAGAGCACACGAACAGGGGAGGGGCAGAGGGAGAGGGAGAAGCAGACTCCACGCTGGGATCATGACCTGAGCTGAAGGCAGATGCTTAACCAACTGAGCCACCCAGGCGCCCCTTGGGACTTTTGTTTGTTGGGAGTTTTTTGATTACTGATTCCGTTTCATTGCTAGTAATTGGTCTGTTCAAATTTTCCATTTTTTTCCTCATTCCATTTTGGAAGTTTATATGTTTCTGCAAATTTATTCATTTCTTCTAGGTTGTCTGATTTGTGGGCATATAATTTTTCATAATATTCTCTTATAATCCTTTGTATATCTGTGGTGTTGGTTATTTTTCCTCTTTCACTTCTGATGGCATTTATTTGTGTTCTCTTTCTTTGAAGAGTCTGGCTAAAGGTTTATCAATTTGGTTGATCTTTTCAAACAACCATCTCCTGGTTTTATTCATCTCTTCTATTGTTTTTTAGTTTCTATTTCATTTATTTCTGCTCTAATCTTTATTATTTCTTCTGCTCGCTTTGGGCTTGTTGGTTCTTCTTTTTCTGGCTCCTTTAGGTGTAAGGTTACGTAGCTTATTTGAGATTTTTCTTATTTTCTGAGGTAGGCCTGTATTGCTATAAATTTCCCTCTTAGAACAGCTTTTACAGGGGTGCCTGGGTGGCTCAGTTGTTTAAGTGTCTGCCTTCAGCTCAGGTCAGGATCCCCGGGTCCTGGGATCGAGCCCCTCATCGGGCTCTCTGTTCAGCGAGGAGTCTGCTTCTCCTCATTCTCCCTCTGTGCTCTCTTTCTCTCTTTCTTGCTCTCTCTCTCTCAATAAATAAATAAATAAAAACCTAAAAAAAAAAAACAGCTTTTACAGCATCCCAAAGATTGTGGACCATTGTATTTTTATTTTCATTTGTCACCGTGTATTTTTTATTTCCTCTTTGATTTCTTGGTTGACCCATTTAGTTTAGTAGCATGTATTTTAGTCTCTGTTTTTTGGCCTAATGTGATTTATTCTGGAGAGTATTCCATGTGCACTTGAAAAGAATACGTATTCCACTGTTTTTGGTTTGTTTTTGTTTTTGTTTTTTGTTTTGCAAGAGAGAACATGCACATGCACACATGCACAAGGGGAAAAGAGGGGCAGAGGAAGAAGGAGAGAGAGAATCCCAAGCAGGTTCCATGTTCTGTGCAGAGCCCAACACAGGGCTTGACCCCACCATCCCAAGATAATGACCCAAACTGAAATCAAGAGTCAGACATTCAACCGACTGAGCCGCCCAGGTGTCCCTGTATTCCACTGTGTTTTAGATGGAACATCTGAATATATCTGTTAGGTCCATCTGATCTAATGTGTCATTCAAAACCACTTTTTCCTTGTTGATTTTCTGTATGGATAGTCTATCCACTGATGTACGTGGGGTGTTAAAGTCCCCTGCTGTTACTGTATTACTGTCAGTTTCTTCCTTTATGTCTGTTAATAGGTGCTTTATGTATTTGGGAGCTCCCATTTTGAGCACATAGATATTTTCAATTGTTATAACTTCTTGTTGGATTGTTCCCTTTATGATTATTTATTGTCCTTCTTTGTCTCTTGGTAGTCTTTGTTTTAAAGTCTATTTTGTTTGTTATAGGTGTTGCAACCCCAGCTTTCTTTTTGCTTCCATTTGCATGGTAAACATTTTTCCATCCCTTCACTTTCGATCTGCATGTGTCCTTTGGTCTGAAGTGAATCTCTTGTAGGCAAGTTATAAATGTTGCTTTTTTATCCATTCAGTCATCCTATGTATTTTGATTGAAGCATTTAGTCCATTTACATTTAAATTCATTATTGATAGGTATGTGCTTATTGCCATTTTTGTTACTGGTTTTGCAGTTCTTTTTGTAGCTCTTCCCTGTTCGTTCTTCTCTTGCTCTCTTACCTCGTGGTTTGATGGCGTCCTTACTTGTATGCTTGGATTTTTTTCTCTTTATTTTTTGTGTAACTATTACAGGTTTTTGATTTGTGGTTATCATTAGGTTCATATATAATATTTTATGTGTATAGCAGTCTATATTAGGTTGATGGTCACTTAAATTTGAATCGCTCCTCATCCCACATTTTATGTATATGATGTTATACTTTACATCCTTTTATTTTGTGAATCCTCTGACTGATTTTTATAGATATAATTGATTTTACTGCTTTTGTGTTTTAACTTTCATACTGGTTTTATAAGTGATTAATCTACTTTTATTATATGTTTGTATTTACCAGTGAAATTTTTTCCTTTTGTAATTTTCTTACAACTGTTTTGGCCTTTTCTTTCCACTCAAAGAATTCCCTTTAATGTTTCTTTTAAGACTGGTTCAGTCGTGATGATTTCGTTTGTCTGGGAAACTCTTTACCTCTCTTTCTATGCTGAATGATAATCTTGCTGGGTAGAGCCTTCTTGGTTGCAGGTTTTTTCCTTTCAGTACTTTGAATAATATCATTCCACTCCCTTCTGGCCTACAGAGTTTCTGCTGAAAAATCAATTGACAGCCTTATGGGGTTTTCCATGTATGTAACCATTTTCTCTTGCTGCTTTTACAATTCCCTCTTTCTCACTATGTTTTGCCATTTTAATGATTATGTCTTGGTGTGAACTTCCTTGGGTTAATTTTGTCGGGGGTCTCTGTGCTTCCTGGATCTGGATTTCTGTTACCTTCCCCAGATTAGGGACGTGTTCATCTCTTGTTTCTTCACATAACTTTCTTGTCGACTTCTTGCTCTCCTCCCTCTGGGATCTCTGTAATGCAAATGTTACTATGCTTGATGATGTCGCTGAGTTCCCTTCACCTAGTCTCATTTTTTCTTATTCTTTTTAATTTTTGCTATTCAGCTTGGTTGCTTTTTATTACCCTGCCTTCCAGATTGCTGATCCATTCTTCTGCCTCCTCTAATCTGCTATTGATTCCCTCTAGTGTATTTTTTATGTCAGTTATTGAGTTCTTCATCTCTGACTGGTTCTTTTTTATATTTTCTTTCTCCTTCTTGAAGGTCTCACTGAGATCCTCCACTCTTTTCTCAAATCCAGTGAGTATCTTCATGACCATTACTTTGAATTCATTATCAGCCTATTGCTTATCTCTGTTTAATGAAGCTCTTCTGCTGTGGCTTTGTCCTGTTCTTTCATTTGGGACCTAATTCCTTTGTCTCCTCATTTTGTCTGACTCCCTGTGTTTGTTTCTGTGTATTAGGAGAGTCAGCTATGTCTCCTGCTCTTGAAAGTTGTGGCTTTATGAAGAAGAGGTCATGTGGTGCCCTGTAGCACAATGCCCCCTGTTTACTAGAACCAGGCATTTCAGCATTATCTTCTCTGTGGGCTGTGTGTTCCCTACTGTTGTGGCTGAGCTGCATTTGCATTCAGTCCAGTCAACTACAGTGGCCCACTTTGCCTATTGTGAGCACACTGGGCAGGGGTTTGGTCCCTGTGCTGTTAAGGGGCCTCTCTGGGGCCACCACAGGCTTAGAGTTGGGTGGTGTCAGCAGTCAGACCAGATAACTGCCCTCAGCCCAAGCACTGCAGGGCTCTCTTCTTCTTCTGCCCCTACAAGTTTTCATTGGTGAGTGGGGCCAGCAGTTAGACCAGATCCCTGCCCCCATTGGAGCTGCAGGGACACTTATCAGCAGGGCACTCTCTTTGCAGTGCCAGCTATAAGACTCAGCTGCTGGAATTGTAAGCACACTGGTGTGTGTGGTTATCTTCTCCTGTCCCCAGGGCACAAGTCACTCTGGAGTGGTGCAGGTTTCTGCAGGGTTTTTAGGACAGGAACTGCTTTGGAGAGATATATGTGGAGTAGGGGAGGTTGGATGGGGTAGGGATCATGATGCTAACAAGATAGATGGAGAATGTTCACTCTGCTTCCCACAGATATCTGGCTTTCTAGGCTGCGAGGGAAGCAGGAGAGGAATGGTCTGCCAGGCAGCACTTTTGTTCTTGGAGAATTCTCCTAAAGATTCCTGCCCCTCCAATGCACGTTTTGAGATTAGCAAGTAAATCCACTTCTCATACCCCAGTTTCTTTTCAAACTGCTGCTTCCATGCTGTGTCTCTCCTGGGTTATTTGTTACACTGGCTTTTTAAGGGTGGGAACTCAGTTTTAAAGTACCCAGAGTTAAACCCTGTTGATTGTAAAAACTCTCAAAGTTAAGGCCCGTTGGCTTTAAAAGTCAAAGTGTTATGGGGTTCCCTGTGCCTGGGGTGGGGTCTGATCCTCTTGCTCTTCTTCATGCTTATATAGTGTCCCTCTCGTTTATGATTAGTCTCATGTAGAGTGGGGAGAATGCTGGAAGGGGGAGTTTCCAGCCATATTTCCGCTCCTTCTACCCTTTTTGATGTGGTTTCTTCTGCACTATTAACTGTGGAAAGTCTGTTCTGCCAGTCTTCAAGTCATGAGTCATTTTCAGTGTTAGTTTCACTGATGTGGCTGTTATCTCAGTGTGTCTGTGGGATGAGGTAAGGATACTGTGACTCTACCATCTTCTCAGAAGTCCTATCTTAACTATTTTTAAATGTGCATTGGCATAAACATTTATAATGTACAACTATCACAGGTATCTATTTCCAGAACATTTTCATTTAGTTCAAAATAGTTTTTCTTTAAGATTTTATTTATTTGACAGAGAGAGTCACAGCAAGAGAGGGATCATAAGCAGGAGGAGTGGGAGAGGGAGAAGCAGGTTTCCCGCCAAGCAGGGAGCTGGATGGGGGGCTCGATCCCAGGACCCTGGGACCAGGACCTGAGCCGAAGGCAGATGCTTAACTACTGAGCCACCCAGGTGCCCCAGTTCAAAATCTTTTTTATTTTCTCTTGAGAATTCTTTGATCCATGTGTTATTTAGAAGTATATTGTTTAATCTCCAAGTATTTTGGGGTTTTCCAGCTATCTTTATGTTGTTGATTTCTAGTTTAATTCCATTGTGGTCTGAAAACAGACATTGTGTGATCTCTATTCTTTTAAATTTTGTAAGATGTGCTTTATGGCCCAAATGTAGTCTCTAGTGAATGTTCCATGTGAATCTGGGAAGAATGTGTGATCTGCTATTGTTGGAGGAAGTAGTCTATAAATGTCAATTATATCCAGTTGATTGATGGAGCTGTTGAGTTCAACTATATCCTTACCAATTTTCTGCCTGCTGGATCTCTCCATTTCTGAGAGAGGAGTATTAAAGTTTCCCGCTATAATAGTGGATCCTTCTACTTGCAGTTCTATCAGTTTTTGCTTCACAAATTTTGACACTCTGTTGTTAGGTGCATACACATTAGGGATTGGTTATGTCTTCTTGGAGTACCAACCTCTATATCATTAGGTAATGCCTCTCTTTAACTTTCCTTGCCCTGAAGTCTCCTCTGTCTGAAATTAATATAGGTACTCCCACTTTTCTTTTTATTGTTGTTATCATGGTATATCTTTCTCCATCCCTTTACTTTTAATTTATATGTGTCTTAATATTTTAAGTGGGTTTCTTGTAGCAACATATAGGTGGGTCTTATTTTTTTGATCCACTCTGACAATCTTTGTCTTTAATGTGTAGTTAGACCATTGACATTTAAAGTAATCATTGATATAGCTGGATTAATATTTACCACATATGTTACTTTTTTCTATTTATTACCCTGTTCTTTGTTCCTATTTCTGAATTCCACACTTGTTCTGCCTTCTGTGGTTATAATTGAGCATTTTATATGATTCCATTTTTTCTCCTTTCTTAGCATATCAATTACAGTACTTTTCTTTTTTAACTTTTTTTAGTCACAGCCCTGGAGTTTGTACTACACATTTAGAGCTAATCCAAGTCCACTTTCAAATAATACTAGGCTGCTTCATGGATACTGCAAGTACCTTATAAATAACACAGTATATTTAATCTTTCCCTCCTATCCCTGTATCATTGCTATCATTCATTTTACTTACAGATAAGCATATATATATATACCTAACCATACGTAATCACATGCATTATTGCTGCTATTACTTTGAACAAACTGTGACCTGTGTGATCAATTAAGAGTAAGAAAAATAAAAATTTTTTCCCCTTCAGTTTTGATTATTTGGTGCTTTTATTTTCTTTATGTAGATCTGAATTTCTAACCTGTATCATTTTCCTTTTCTCTGAAGAACTTCTTTTAAATTTCTTGTAAGGTAGGTTTACTGGCAACTAATTCCCTCAATTTTTGTTTGAGAAAGTCTTTATTATCCTTTACTTTTGAAGGATAATTTTACAGAATACAGAATTCTAAGTGTTGGTAGTTTTTCCTCCCAACACTTTAAATATTTCATTCCGCTCTCTTCTTGCTTGCATGGTTTCAGGGGAGAAGTCAAATGTTGTTCTTTTCTTTGGTTCTCTATAAATAAAATGTAGTTTTTCCTCTGGGTTCTCTCAAGATTTTTTCTTTATCTGTGATTTTATGAAGTTTGATGATTTGCCTAAATGTGGTGTTTTTTTGGTTTTGTTTTGTTTTTTTTAAGATTTTATTTATTTATTTGACAGAGAGAGAGATAGTGAAAGCAGGAACACAAGCAGGGGGAGTGGGAGAGGGAGAAGCAGGCTTCCCGCGGAGGAGGGAGCCCGATGCGGGGCTCGATCCCAGGACCCTGGGATCATGACCTGAGCCGAAGGCAGACGCTTAACGACTGAGCCACCCAGGCGCCCCTGCCTAAATGTGGTGTTTTGGGCATATGTCCTGCTTAGTGTTCTCTGAGCTTCTTGGATCTGTGGTTTGGTATCTGACATTAATTGGGGGCAATTCTGAAGCAGTATTGCTTCAAATATTGCTTCTGTTCCTGTCTCTCTTTCTTCTCCTTTTATGTATGTTAGTTTTTGTGGTTGTCCCATAGTTCTAGGATATTCTGTTTTGTTTTCTTCCAGTCTTTTTTCTCATTGCATCTCAAGTTTTAGAAGTTTATGATGTTATATCATCAGGCTCAGAGATTCTTTCCTTAGCCATGTCTGGTTTACTAGTGAGATCATAAAAGGCATTCTTCATTTCAGTTATGTTGTTTTGTATCTCTAGCATTTCTTTTTGATTCTTTGTGAGAATTTCCATCTTCTGCTTACGTTATCCATGTGTACTTGCATGTTGTCTACTCTTTCCATTAGAACCCTTAGCATGTTAATCATAGTTGTAATTCTATCATCCCTGCCATTTCTAACTCCTCAGCATCTCAGACCTGTCCACACTGCATCTCCAGGAATTTACAATTACAATTTACATTTTCCTACCTTGCTACAAGTTCCTACAGAGGTTTCTGCTTCATTGTCATCCTCCATTTTTGCCTGCCTGTCCAATTTGGGGGGCAGCGGTTTAGCCTGTGACCTCATATCTCTGACCCAAGAAGAGTATTTGATTTTTCAATTTGTTTAGCTTTTTACTTATTAGGACAGAGTGGCAACTTCTAAGCTTCTTAGGTTCCAGACTGGAAACTGGAAATCCCAGAACTTTATTTCCCAAACACAGACTCTACCCATTAATAATAACTCTCCATTCTCCGCCACCAGCCATTGGTAACCTCTAATATACTTCCTGTCTCCGTGAATTTGCCAGTACTAGGTACGTCATATAAGTGGAATCAACAGTATTTGTCCTTTTGTGTCTGTCTTATTTCACTTAACATAATCTTTTCAGGGTTCATCCATGTTGTATCAGGTGTCAAAATTTCACTCCTTTCTGTGGTTGAATAATATCCCATTATATGTATATACCATATTTTGTTTATTCATCTGGTAGACACTGTGTTGTTTCTACTTTCTGGCTATTGCAAATAATGCTGCGATGAACATTGTTGTGTAAGTATTTGTTTGAATCCCTGTTTTCAGTTCTTTTAGATAAATACCTATGAGTGAAATTCCTAGGTAATATGGAGATTGTGTGTTTAGCTTTCTGAGGAACTGTCAAACTATTTTCCCCAATGACTGTGCCATTTTTACATTTCTACTAGCAATACACAAGAGTTCCAATTTTTGTATACCCTCACCAACACTTGTTATTTTCCATTAAAAACAAATGTAGCTATCCTAATAGATGCATAGTGGTATTTTATTGTGGTTTTGATTTGCATTTCCCTAATGACTAGTGATGTGCATCTTTCCATTGCTTATTGGCATTTGTATACCTTCTTTGGAGAAATGTCTATTCAGTCTTTAACTTATTTTTTAATTAAGTTGTTTGCATCTTGATTGTTGAATTATAAAAGTTCTTCTAGATGTTAATCCCTTATCTGATATATGACTTGCAAATATTTTCTCCCATTTTGTGGCTTGTCTTCACTCTTAGTAGTGTCTTTTGATGCACAGAAGTTTTAATTTTCATGGAGTCCAGTTTATCAGTTTTTTTTATTTTGTTGCCTCTGCTTTTGGTGTCAGTTCAATAAATCACTGCCAATTCTAATGTTATAAAGATTTTCCTGTATGTTTTCCTCTAAGATTTTTACATTTTTAAATTTTACATTTAATTTTTGAATCCATTTTCAGTTAATTTTTATATATATTGTGAGATAAAGGTCTAACTTCATTCTTTTGCATGTGATTATCTAGTTTTCCAATCACTATTTGTTAAAAAGACCACTTTTTCTCATTGAATGATCTTGGCACTCTTGTCAAAAATTAGTTGGCTTTCTATGCAAGAGTGTTTTTCTGGGCTCTGTATTATTTTTCTTTGGTCTAAATGTCTAAGGGGGTTTTTGCTTTAATTAAATGCTTTAATTACTGTAGCTTTGTAGTAAGTTTTGAAATTAAGTAATGTGAGTCCTACAACTTTGTTCTGTTTTTTTTTTTTTTTCCCAGTATCATTTTTACTATTCAAGTTCTCTTGAGATTTCAGATGAATTTTAGGATGGCTTTTTCTATTTCTATGCAAAGAACCTTGTTGGGATTTTGATAGAGATTGCATTGAATTTTTGGATCACTTTGGGTAATATCATCATCTTAACAATATTAAGTTTTTCCATTCCATGAACATGGGATATCTTTCCATTCACTCCTGTAGTCTTTAAAATTCTTTCAGCAGTGTTTTGTAGTTTTCAGTACACAAGTCTTTTTCCTCCTCAGTTAAACTTCTCCATTAAGTGTTTTATTCTTTTTAATGCAATTATAAATGGAATTATTTTTGTCTCCTTTTTGATTTGTTCATTGTTAGTATATAGAAATGCAACTGATTTTCAAGTGTTGATTTTGTATCATGCAACTCTGCTGAATCCGTGTATTAGCTCTAAGTGTTTTTGTGGAATCAGAGGTTTCTGTATATAAGATCATGTTTTTTTCAGTGTTTTAATGGAGGAACAAGAGCTTGGACCTTTCCTGGGCCACCATTTTGGTGACATCACACCCTAGGAAAAGTTTTGACTTTTTTTTTAAGCTATCTCATTCTAAATTTAAGATTATTTGGTGATTTACCAACTGGAAAAGCACTAGTATTTTTTCCAATTATTTAGTAAGGAGAAAGGACACAGGCAGTTACATGGCATAATATTCAGTTGTTTAATTATTGAGATGCCAGAAGTATTGGGACTTTTTAAAATGTAAGCATATGTTTGTAATTTTTTACAATTTTATAATGCAAGCATGTATATTATTTCAGTTGTTATAATAATTATACCTGTGGGTTTTCTTTTTAATGCCTGCTTTATTGAAGAAAATTACCCTAATTAGATAGGCTTTTTTACTTAAAGCAATTTAAAGTGTTTGTTTTAGTGAGAAAATGTTGCAGTGTCACTGCTTTCACATGTATAGCATCTACCATATCATCAAAATTACAAACAATATGTAATAAAGCAACATCATTTTGGAAGGGTATAGTTCTCTTATCTTCTCAGGTAATTTAAATCAGTTTAAATAAAAACTGTATCAGGTTATGACTAAATTGAGGCAACATTTCACTTAATTCAGTAGAAAGGAAAATTATACCTGGTCTCATAATTCACTATAACTATTCTAAACCTCCTTTTTTATAGAAATAAAAAAACACCTTAACATTTATTTTTCTCTATATACTGAGTTTTCTTCTTCCCAATTCAGTATGAATCTTTCCCCTTAATCTCCTTTTCAGAATCCTAGTATGTAAGATTTTTCTAACAGGCTTATATTTTAGCTCTATTATAGTATCAGTTTCTTTTTAATAAAAGGTTAAATATTTAAACTTAATCATGGAAACCAGTTGTCTTATACCAGTTCTCCTTAATAAAAAATCACTTTCTGTATTGGTATTTTTTCCTCCTGAATTTAATAGATTCCACATTAGTGGTAATAAGTTGAGGCCTAGAACATGTGTCCTATTACAAATGAACAATTGGATATCATTAGGTTGTCCCCCTTTCCTCTGTAGATATATCTTTAGGTGTGTTAATCCATTCAGTAGACACATTAATGAGGACTGGTTGAAGTGTAATATTGGAGGAAGTAAGGCTCGTTGACCTCAGCATGGAGTTTAATACCTCTAATTAAATTAGGTAGTCGACAGTCAGTATAAAGAAATAGCCGTGCCTCTGGCAAGCTAGAATTATTTATGACTCTGGTTCTTTGTTTTAAACTTGAAAGGAGAAAATCATTTATATCTATTTTATAGAAACTAATTTTAGTTCTCAATTTCTATTTAAAATATCATATGATTATTTTGTAGACATTTTTAAGCATTTTATTTTCTCAGAATGAGAGGTAAATATCCTTGAACCTGTTTAAGTGTAGTGTTTTATTTCTTCTGAATAGAAGCAGTACTCTATTTTCAAGGCTCAAGACAGTAGCAGCAGAATTTTTACAACATAGACTATACTTTTTGAACAGATTAATCAAATATTCAGTTGAACAAAGTACTCTCTTGGAAATATCTTATCATATCAAAAATGCTCATGTAACCCTAGACAAAGCTATCTGTTCTATAAATTATCTTTGAGGAAGACTGATGGAAAAAATCACTTAACTGAATTTGAATTTATTCTGTTTACTCTTAAATATCAAAAGTACTGTAAGCATTGGTATAAAGTGTTCACAGGAGCTTGTCTCATTTCCTTGGTCTCCTTATTCTGGCCACTTGGTGATATTCTGCTTCATAAGTAACTGAATCACCCTGTTAGAAGTTTTACGAAGATCAAGTTGAGATCATTGTAATTTACTTAGTTGGAGTCTCCAGTCTGTCATTTCCTGCACCCCCCAAAAGAGGGGAAAGATGTGCTTAACTCAGTTTCCTCTGAAATACTGTTAGTGTAATGGACAACACCTCATTTTCTGTTTTGGAATTTGGTCACGATAGTTTCCCAAATAAATCAGCTTTATTGACCTGATGGCCTGATTGTAATTTTAAATCTATTTTTCTTTGTTTTGTCTAGAAATAAAATTGAAATGTACTTTACTTTCCAAAGAACTTTTATGCTAAATATAGTCTGGAAAATGAGTTCAAAAAGAAATGTAAGAAATAATAATAAAATTTTCATTATTTTAGTTAAAGTATAGTTAGTATAATAGTTAGTCAATGGTATGGAATTATACTCATGGTTTTAATCCCAAAATAACAGTCTTACATAACATAATTCTATTTTACTATCCTAGACTCTACCCTTAACCCCAATTTCTGTAAATATACTTTTTATGACAAGAATAGAGGATAGAGAGGGCGCCTGGGTGGCTCAGTTGGTTAAGCGACTGCCTTCGGCTCAGGTCATGATCCTGGAGTCCCTGGATCGAGTCCCGCATCGGGCTCCCTGCTCAGTGGGGAGCCTGCTTCTCCCTCTGACCCTCCCCCCTCTCATGTGCTCTCTCTCTCATTCTCTCTGTCTCAAATAAATAAATAAAATCTTTAAAAAAAAAAAAAAAAAGAATAGAGGATAGAGAAACCAGGAAATATAAAGGGTTCAGAGTAAATTTATCTCACCACTGCGAATGGTATAATTTGGATGTGATAGCAGTGGCTTCTTACTGCATGTAGAATAAAGTTCTAATTCTTCACTATGGCCTTCAATTTCCCATGATCTGGCCACCTGCCTGCCTACCTCTCTGATCACATCTCCTGTCACTTTCCTTTTCATTTAGCGCAATCTGGCCTCATGAACCTGCCAACGTGTCAGGCTCATTCCCATCTCAGAGGGTATGCACTTACTGTTCTTTCCATTTGAAATGCTCTTTCTCCACATCACCAGGCTTTCTTATTCTTATTGTTCTATTCTCAGATTCACATGACAGTTTCTCAGAGAGACCTTTCCAAACTATCCTAGCTAAAGAAGTCCCCTTCACCCAGTAACACTATCGCATTACCCTGTTTTATTCTCTTTATAGCACTTACGCCTCCTGTCACCATCAAAGTGGAATCTTTAAATAAATGCCGTAATTGCAAATAATTCTGTTTTTTACGCTGTGCGCTATGTAATGACAAAAAATTTACCTAGATAAGTATTGTGATACTATAACTAGACTTAACCTGATCATGCCTTGTTCCAGTTCTTCTTTCTCTGAGCCCTTTCTCAAGTCTCTCCTCTTTCTCCTGTCATCCTTTTTCGTTCCCATCTGTGTTTCTCCATTTCTTCAACACAACAGGCATATAGACTCGAACACCCTCTGGTGTCCTTCCGAGAACTATGAAGGTTGTGTTTGTCCAAATGTAACCAAAAAAGAAGTCACCCAACATGTCTAACAACTGTTGCTTCTCCTTCTCTGAAACTTCAGATTCCGGCAATTTCCAAATATAATAGCTTTGTTTTCTTGAGTTTCTGTGATGGAAAATATTTTATTTTTTATTTATTTATTTTTAAAGATTTTATTTATTTATTTGACAGAGAAAGACACAGCAAGAGAGGGAACACAAGCAGGGGGAGTGGGAGAGGGAGAAGCAGGCTTCCCACGGAGCAGGGAGCCTGATGCGGGGCTCGAACCCAGGACCCTGGGATCATGACCTGAACCGAAGGCAGACGCTTAACGACTGAACCACCCAGGTGCCCCGTGATGGAAAATGTTTCAAAGGAAAATTTTACACCAAGGTTCTGGTTATACTAGAAGTCAAATCCAATAGGGATTTTCCTTTTTTTCAGTTGGTTATTGAGACATTTCAAAAACCAGTTTTCAAGCTGTGGTCTTTTCAAACACATCTTCAACACAGAAGTCACACATTTCAATAAAGCATTTTCAGGACTGTCTTTTTAATACTCAGCAGTATGTATTGAGTGCCCACTCTGCTAAGGTAATTGTATACTAGACACCATGCCTGTTGTTTCAAGAAGCTTTTCTTAATTACTAAAAATGAATGATGCAGACAGCAAGTAAACATATGAAAATATATATGATCCTAAAATGTATGAAAGTATGGTTTTTAACATGATTGAGGAGTATTTGATGGTGTCTATTTTGCTTTGTGTGGGTGTCTGGAAGATTGGGGAAAGAATGAGGGCTTGAGGCAGTATTAATCAGTTTAAATTTCTACATGTATACAACTATCTCCCAAACTGCCTAACCTAATTAACTTCTGTGTGTTCTTCAGGTACCATTATAGATCAGTTTTCTTTGTTATTTGCATTCAGAGAAGTATAGTTAGAGGATTATCTATATCACTAATTATTCAATTATTCTTTTACTCTATCTCCTTCACTGGACTTGAAGTTTTGTGAAAACAGAGACTATGTCTGTTTTGTTTTTTGTTTTTTCACCATTGTATCTGTGCTAGCCAGCACAATGCATTTAGTCAGCTCTCAGTATTTGCTAATGTATGAAGAAAAGTGGATGGCAGGGGAGAAGCTTTTTAAGAACTCATGAACTATGGGGCACCTGGGTGGCTCAGTCAGTTAAGCGGCTGCCTTCAGCTCAGGTCATGGTCCCAGGGTCCTGGGATCGAGCCCCGCATCAGGCTCCCTGCTCGGCAGGAACCCTGCTTCTCCCTCTCCCACCCCCCTGCTTGTGTTCCCTCTCTTGCTGTGTCTCTCTCTGTCAGATAAATAAATAAAATATTAAAAAAAAAAAAAAAAAAAAAAAAGACTCTAAGAACTCATGAACTAGTTCAGGTATGTAGGATGACTTACATATGACCTAGGACAACAGTAGATGAAATAGGAAGGAAAGTACAAAAAAGGAATCTAATGTTTAAAAAAAAAAATGAAGAGCTTGTTAGACATACAGTAAGGAAAACAGAAATTGGAGACTTTCAGATTTCGACCCTGAGTGATTATAATAATTGTTAGGGACTTTTAATAGAAATGGGCAAGTCAGAGGGTAAGCTGATTTTGTGAAAGATGATATAGTTACTTTACATGAAATCTAGTCTCCAGCTCCAGATGAAATTTCATGGCATTGAGGAAATCTAGAATTGAATGTAATCTCTGATAATCATGGAAAATGAAAACATTTTGTTGTCTTAAGATAGGCAAACATCTGATTTTCATAAAAGGACATGGAACAGTCCACTAACTACAAAAATTAACATTCATGAGCTCCCATGTCCATGCCTGACAAAACAGGATTATTAAACAGATGGTTTGTGAGCACTTAGGTAATGAAGTAGTGATCACTAGGAGCCACCATGAGTTCACCATAACAGATCACATCAAAGTAACTTAATTTGTTTTAATAGGATTACTAGATCAGGGAAGGCCATTGACAGTATAAAGCATTTAACTAAGTTGTTTGTTGTGAACAAGTTGAAGAAATGTGGTCTTAATAATAGTTCAGTAAGTATATTCATGACTGGTTGTATAATCACATCTAGAGACATAAATTATTTAATGAAAGGCATATAGGGAGGTGGTTAAAGTATGGTTTCTGGAATTAGACTGCCTTGGTTTCAGTTCTGACTCTGCCACTTACTAGTCATGTGACATTAGGCATGTTAATTTATCTTTTTAAGTTTCAATTCCTCACCTGTAAAAATAGGGGTAATAATAATTATACTTTGTAGCATGTTGTTAAAACTAAATTATGCCAAAGCACTTAGAATAGTAAGAATTTAATAAATGTTGGATATTATTTTAACCCAGAGGAACATTTATGATGACTTGCTATAAGGCTGTTACCCAGACTTGTCCCACTTGACATTTTTATCTAAAATCTAAATGAAGACACAAGAAATTGAATTTAAGGATAACCCAAATCTGGGTAAGAGCCAACACATTGAAAAGCAGAATCAGGCTAAAAAAAGACTTTGATAGGCTTAAGGATAATCTGAACCTGGCAAGGTAAAATTTGATAAGAATAAATATGAAATTCTCCCTTTAGATCTAGCAGTTTTACCTGCTTAGAACTTTGTAAGAACAAGACTTAAGGGTTTGAATTGACTACAACTTCCATTTGAGCCAATTTTGTAAAAATGCAGAAAATAGTTTAGTTAATAGAACAAAGGAAGTGGTCCCACTATGAGCTGATTGTATTAGAGCATATATTAATAATGTGTTCAATTCCAGACATCACAATTTAATAGAAACATCAGTAAACTGAGGTAATAATCCAAGATAATGAATAGATTTGTAAGCTATAAGAGGAGGAACTCTAAGGACACATTTAACATGGAAAAGAAAAGTTGAGATATATGTTAGGCCAATCTTCAAATATCTGAAAAGATAATATATAGAATATAGACTGGATTTATTTGGTAAGGCTCATTTTAGAAGAACTAGCTTCAGGAAGCAAATTTTAGCTCAGTATAAAGAATGTTCTAATGATTGGGACGCCTGGGTGGCTCAGTCGGTTAAGCGTCTGCCTTCGGCTCAGGTCGTGATCCCAGGGTGCTGGGATCGAGTCCCACATCGGGCTCCCTGCTCCGTGGGGAGCCTGCTTCTCCCTCTGCCTCTGTCTCTCTCTCTCTCTCTCTCTCTCTCTCTCTCTCATGAATAAATAAATAAAATCTTTAAAAAAAAAAAAAAAAAAAGAATGTTCTAATGATTGTAGCTCTTTAAAAATGAATTGGCCGACTAATGAAGGTATAAAGTTCCCAACCCTAGAAGTATTCAGACAGAGGCAGGATTACTTGTCAAAGATATTGCAGTGGGAGTTCTGTATTGGGTAAGAAATCAGAGCTTTAGGGTCTCTTCCAATGCTGATATTCTATAATGTATTGAGGACATCAATTTTACACATGTTGAATTTCATTAAGTACTTTTATCTTCCTGAATTGATAATGATAATCTGCCGCCTATATTATATACCCTGAAATAAAATTATTTCAACAGCATTTGAAGTGAATTTGGAAGAATCATTTGGTCACCAATCATTTTAACAGATTCATCCCATGTACTTAAGTCTTGTACTGTATTTCAGAAGTGATTGGTATCTGGGTAAACATGTAGGTAGGAACTCTTTAAGAGTTCTCAGAGTATAGAAAAACCTGGAGAGTATACACAGGACACAATCTTCTTGTAAGTCCATAAGAGATAAGGAATAAACATAAAATATTGTATAAAGCATTTGTGTTAAATATGTCAAACATATTTCTGAAATTTCTATTAACTGTTAATACTCAAAATTCATTCAGTAATCTTCCAAAAATTCATAAGATATACATAGCAATGGTTAGCAATTTCTCAATTTGTGTTTATTATGTTGCAGGTTTTAAAGACCTAAAGATACAAAAACATGCCTAATCAGGACAACAACTCTTTAAAAAATGATAAGAATGTTCTTGAAGCTTTCCCCTCAGAATGCTTGAACATGTTTAGAATGACTTTGTTATATGCCTGGTTCTTTGCCACAAATATCTTCATTACAGTGTCTTTGTAAAAATATGTTGTTTTTTTTCCATTAAACTTCTATAACAGACTTTTAATACTCTGTGGTAGATACTTGAAGACAAGCTTTGGTTATAAGATAAAACTTTAGTTGCCCTTTTCTCTCATTTCTTTAGATAAGTGGGCACTAGAAATTATAGATAGCTTTGGCAAGAGTTCAAGGGTTAATGTAGCAGATAAATAAAAGGAATTTTCTGTAAATTGAGACCTGCATTATTTCAGTTGTCTTGTCTTTCCTAACCTAACTCATTTAATTTTAAAAAGTAAATACTTAAATTCTTCCTGACAGTGTGCTCAGCTTTTACTATCGTTTATTACTTCAATTATACTTGATATCACTTAGAACAATCTGCCATTTGGAAATCTCAGTATAGCCTGGAGCTTAGTATTAGATCTGGCTGCTGTTGTAACATGTACAGCATATGACATTAATGTATCAAAATTAGATTGGATCATCCCTCCTGGTTAAATTTATTTCACATTTCTTTTGTATTCAGTTAACATAAACCTATTAGGGAAGCTGACACATGGGGATGGCTGTATAGGAAGGATATTTTTAAAGTATTTTGATTAAAAAATGAAATTATAGAGCCATGGCTTTTCTAAGTTGTGTAATCTGTTTGGTTTTTAAAAATGTCACAGAGCCCAAGTAGTAAATTTATATTATTTAACGGGTGTGTGTGTCCACACATGTGTGTGGTGTGGTGTAAATAATGAGAATTAAAACTTAAACAGTATTTTGATGGTTAGGCCTACCATCATACATTTAGAGTATGATGATGGTTTCCAAAAAGAAAAAAAAAATTTAATATACTTAAGCCTAAAAGTCTCCTTAAAAGAAAGTAAATATTTTTATACTATGTTTCTTAAATAATAGATTTCGGTCTATGGAGTTAGCCTGGGTACTGTCTTTTAATCCAATCGAAGTATCTGAGGGGGCATTTCTTGCTTAGGAATACAAACGTTAAAGTTGAGGGATTTGCCTTGTATTTTCAGATACTTTAATGACATTCATAGTAATTAGGATTTTCTAGATAGACTGCTGTTAGGGACTTTAAAAACCATTAGAACACTGGTTCTTGGCTTTTTTGGGTTACATACTCCTATTTGAGACTCTCTCCTCAGAAAAATACACAAATAAAATTTTACACGTAATTTTCAAATATTCACAGACTCCTTGAGCCCAGGTTAAGAACTCCAGGGTTATGGGGTGCCTGGCTGGCTCATTCAGTAATGTGTAACTCTTGATCTCTGGGTAATGAGTTCAAGCCCCACGGGCGTAGAGCTTACTTAAAAACAAAAACAAAAACTCCAGGGTTAAGGGTAACAGAAGAGAGAGCCTTTCATTAATTAGACTTAACTTCTTTTTTGTTTGTTTGTTGAAATCACACATTTAACTTTTTTCCGGCTCTGTGGTCTTTAAGCCAAGTAGATTGCATATTTCAAAAATAGAAATTGCTTGTATGCTAGCTCATCAAAAAATATTGATGGCACTTACCCTAGTTCTCTCTTCCAAACCTTCTAAACCTTGAGTGTGTCACACATACAGTATGTTCATTTATCTGAAAGTAGTAGAAAACCTCATGTGAGATATGCACCAAAAATGGACTCAGGTGTTTGCAGTAACAGAATCAATTAATCTAAGATAACCAAATTTTATATTAAAATATATGATTATACGATAATCTCTATGAAGAAAACTCAAGACTAATGGGTATTAAGTTCATTTTTCTAATAACTTAGAAATCCAACTTTTGGATGTTTTGCTTTTTTATAATTTTATTTATTTATTTATTTTTTTAAAGATTTTATTTATTTATTTGACAGAGAGAGAGACAGCGAGAGCAGGAACACAAGCAGGGGGAGTGGGAGAGGGAGAAGCAGGCTTCCTGCCGAGCAGGGAGCCCGATGTGGGACTCGATCCCAGGACCCTGGGATCATGACCTGAGCCGAAGGCAGACGCTTAACGACTGAGCCACCCAGGCGCCCTGCTTTTTTATAATTTTAATCATCATAATGTTAACTCTCTGATTGCCAGAAGCACCTTTGTAAGCACCACAAATATTTAAACAACATCTTGAGAGTCTAACACATTTCAAGAAGTCTGTTTGGAAGAATTTCATATACAGTGTTTCATAGGCAAAGAAACCCTGGAAAAATATTGAACCAAATACAGTCAACCTTCTCTTACTTAATAGATTATTTACCCAATTTATGAATTAATCTATTTCTTTTCCTTCTCTTCCTGTTGCCTTCTTTAGGCAACTTTACTGCTCATTAGCCCTTTGAAAGAATGGTCAGAAAAAAGGGAGAAGAATCTTATGTCGCTCACTTTTTAAAAACATTTAAACAGTCCTGTAAAAGGCTTGGTAGTGGAAAAACTAGTATAGTTGCTAGTTAAGAAGAATATTTGGGCTATATGGGAATTTTTTTCATCTAAATTCTCTGCTTCCCATTGTTGACAGCTGAAAATTTTCTGGTCTTTTGCAGTGTCTCCTAATGTTTTGAGTGTTTGTGTTTCATGTGTTGTGAAAATGATCAAATGAAATTTATAGTTTTTTATTTCTTTACCTTTTAATCTTTTTATAGTATAGTATATTGTCAGTAGCTGTACGAAGAGCTATATGCTTTTTTCTAAAACACTATGAACTATTTTCTTGGTTTTCCAGTTGAGACATTTGGGAAATGATGAAGTACACATTGTTTGGTCAGAGCATACTAGAGACTACAGGAGAGGAATTATTCCTACAGAATTCGGTGATGTCCTTATTGTAATATATCCAATGAAAAATCACATGTTCAGTATTCAGATAATGAAAAAACCAGAGGTAAGAACTCCTTATGTTACATTTTAATAATATATTTTGAGCTCTATGTGGGTTTGTGAGTTTCTTCTTTCAGAGGAATTAGTCTAGGCATATCCGGTTGTGAAAACGGGGAAGTGAGACACAGACTCTGGTAGCTATGTGAATTGTCTAAGTCTGATTCAGAAGGAGCTAAAACTGGAAAAATAGCAAGAAACTATGTTCAAATGGGAAAAGGCTAAGGTAGTGCCAGAGTGGAAGTTGCTTTCTACCAAGCTCACAAAAGGATTACCTTTTATTAAGAGGATGATTATAGTTTCCTAAAAGACACAATAAGAAGTAATCATTCTTGTATTTTTAGTTAATATATCTTACTAAGGATTACATGATTATTTTAGTCATGTTCCTTAATAAAGGAAAGGTCTACAACGTCAAAAAACAAAAAACAAAACAAAAAAAAACAACTTCTAGTTGGATCTCTTATACCGTAGGGTTGAAATACACTTGCAGAAGTATTTTCTTTCAAAATAATTTAAAAAGTGTGGTAGTGTTTTGGTGTCTTTCTTATTTTTTTAATTGAATACTTTTTAATTTATAGGAAACCTATTTTTTCACAGTTGATCATGAATCTTTAGAATTTCTTGAATTGGACTGTTTCCCAGGTGTGAATTTAAGCTTACAGCCAGGTTTTTTTAGGGTTTATCTAAACCAGAGGTCAGCAAACTATGGCCCACTTCCTCTTTTTGTACAGCCTGCAAGCTATTAGTGGTTTTTACATTTTTAATGGGTTTTTCTTTTTTTGTTTTTGTTTTGTTTTCGGTGTCCCCTTCCTCCCCAGGTTTTTTCTTTTTTAAAAAAAAAAGAAGAGGGACACCTGGGTGGCTCAGTCGGTTGAGCGTCTGCTTTCCGCTCAGGTCATGATCCCAGGGTCCTGAGATCGAGCCCTGTGGTCATGCTCCCTGCTCAGCGGGGAGCCTGCTTCTCCCTCTCCCTCTGTTCCTCCCTCCCACTCGTGTTCTCTCTCGATGGCTCTGCTCTCTCTCTCTCTCAAATAAATAATCTTTAAAAAAATTTTTTTAAAATCAAGAATATACATCAGGGACAACATATGGCCACAAAGCCATATTTTTTGACATATTTACTGTATTATCCACAGCTCACATCCTTGCCTTCAGCTGTCATTTGTACCACCATATTCAGACAGAATAACTTTGACACTGTCAGTCATCTGATAAAAATGACAATTACCAAAACATAGATTTTTTTTTTCTAATAAACCATGTAATAAAAGTCTTTTAGGTTCTGTAGTAAAGCTGGTATCACACAAAAATAATGAAGAACTAACTTGCTGCCTATAAGGATGTATTATCGTCACTGTGTTTTTTTCCAGTGTTGGGTTTTTGTGTACAATTAAGGCTACAGAAATTTGAAAACTGTCAGGGATATGAATTATTTAGTCAGTTAAATGAAGCACAGTTTTTTGAATGGGAAACCCTGTAGACCTTTGGCATTTTTTGTTTATTGTTCTGATGTTAATCATGGAAAATAATTGAATTTGAATAGTATTTCTACTGAAGGAAGAACTAAAGAGGAAGTAGAAACATTTTTGTGTGCAATGTCTTGATTGTTCTTATTTATAATCTTTCTCCAATATGAGTATAAAATTATGTTGTAATTTCTCAATCAGGTTCCCTTCTTTGGTCCACTTTTTGATGGTGCTATTGTGAATGGAAAGGTCCTACCCATTATGGTTCGAGCAACAGCTATAAATGCAAGCCGTGCTCTGAAATCTCTGATTCCATTGTATCAAAACTTGTATCCTTTTTAACAGTACGGTTTCTACTCTAATACATGTCTACTTTCCAAGGTAAGTATTTCTTACGTGTTAGGTGAATTTCTGTTTATTGATATATAGATGATAGACTTCCTCCCCAGTGTTTGAGCAGTTATGATATTTGAGTGATACATTTTCTTTTACATACTACTAATCAGTACTTATCTTTTGATTAATTAATTAGGACCCATTAGGGGTACTCTAATACTCTAGAGTACTGCTAGGTACTCTGACACTATAGATGTATAAAAATAACCAAAATAGTCATCATAAAGTACTCAATCTAGTTGAGGAAATATACTGTTTTTAGTGCATGTGTTGTAACAGAGTTATATACAGTGTTCTGGATGTATAATGACAAGCAGCCTCTCAGCTGGAAGGGGTAGTGGTATCAAGAAACACTTATGAGAAATGTGAGGATTGAATATTGAAAGATGATGAATAAGAGTTAATCGGGTGGATGAGATTGAGAAGAGCATTCCAGGTAGAGGGAACAAGATAAACAAAGATGTGGAAGTATGAGAGGACATGGAGTGTTTAAGAACATGGCTTCTGGAGCCAGATTTCTGGACTCAAATGCTGGCCATCACTTCCTTAGCTATCTAGCCTTGGGCAAATTATTTAACCTCTCTGAGGCTCAGTTTCCATATCTATAAAATGAGAATGATAACATCTAGCTCATTGTGTTATGAGAACTGAATGATTCAATATGTATAAAGCCCTTAGAGCAATGCCTGGCACATAATATGTACACAGTTTTAAATTTTAAATTGTCTTCTGATATTCCTTTCTAAAATGAATTTGTGTTTCCATGTACCTTTTCTATATGATTAAAAACATTTCAATTCTTTTTCTTTTACTTAATAAGTTGTTAAGCTTTACAGGGAAGGCTTTTTAAAATATCCTATGTTCTATTCCACATAATATGGATTTATTGTAAGTCTGCCACATATATTCTCTTCTTTTGATGAAAATTGACTTAAGCAATCTGATTCCTATGTAATTTCTCATGTATTCTGACACTGTGAAATGGAATTATAGGTGGATCATGGCATGGCACATTGATTAAGCTTAATGACATTTATGTAGCATTTCTTATTTGTGACGGTTATATCTTCACTTACTTTTAAGTTGAAAGCTCAGATTTGAAGTGGTCATTGTTGTGAAATGTAACGATTTGGTTTATTATTTCCTGAATATCTCTAGAAAGGTAGCTAATCCTACAAGGAATAAACAGATTATTACCCATAAACTAAATTTATCCACATTGTCAACTCCTCTGAGGTTGTCTTCTTTCTAACCTTTGCCTCCTTACAGTTTGCCTGATCCTGATGTTCATCCTAAGGTTAGTGTCCTCTGCCATTTCACTTAAGACACAACTGAAACAATGCCTTAAATCTTTTGGGAAAGTGATGAGAGAGATTAGACTGTAATACAAAACTCTGTTTGCCTCTTGTGTCATAAAACAGGAACTCAATTTTTTGAGCAAACACAAACTATTTCTGACCCAAGGTACAAACATTTAAGATGCACACCTTACCAAGTAGTTAAAAATGCAAAATTAAAAGTATTGGGGCTATGGCTTAATTTCTTTTTCCTGCACCTAAATTCATACTCTTGAGAACTATTTCAGATGTGCATGTTATACTAGAGGTATAGTGGCTGGATTTGCAGTTAGAAAATAACTGATTTTAACTCAAGCTCTGCCTTGTGATCTTGGTCTAGTCACAGAATTTCTAAACCTCACTTTCTTTGTCTGTAAAAAAGATAATACCCATCTCAGAATTATTGTGAAGATTAAATGAGGTAATGAATTTGGATGTGCTTAGTAAATGAAATAGGGTACATTATTTTGTGCAGTGATTAATTCTGTTATCTGTAAAGATTACAGTCAGTATTAAAACAACTCTACCCAACACCAAGGAATTGCCTAATTGAGTTTTTATGTTTGGTTGGTTGGTAGGTTTATTGATTGGATTGGATTTTCAGGCCTGTTTCTTGAAGTTTTTAAATAGTTCATCTTGCTGAGACATTAATAGATACCACATTGGAGAAAATTTCTAAAATGAAGAGAGAGAATTTCAGATTGAAAGAGTAAACATGAACACTTTATTTACACAGCAAATATGAGCAATTTCCATCAGCAGAACCATTTCTGGAACACTCAGAATAAAAATATAAAATCAGACAGATCAAAGAAATTTTTCTTGACTCGGAAGCTTGAATTTAGAAGCTATGTGGAAATTATTTCCCCATACTATTTAAGGATATAATAAAGATGCTCCTAGCCTTTGCTAATCTGAGGAATATATAGTCATCTTTTACAAGGATTCACAAAGTTCTATATTAATTCTAAATGTCAGGGGAAATGATTTCATACAGGTAGATTACTTGATTTTTAAATTCAACCTTATATACTAAGTTACTACTAGGTGTTTTTAAGATATTGAAATATAGATGTCTTGAAATTTAAATAATAAATACATATCTCAGAAATATATTAAATTTTAAAATGTATGTTTTTGACAAATCCAGATAAGTTCCCATTAAGGAAAAAAACCATGTGTTCTAAAACAGATCAATGGAACTTAACAGAAATTATGACAGAAATTGAAATAGAAGTAGGCTTTGAAAGCCACCAGTTACTACCTTTAATCCTCATAAGAGAAATAAAGGGATAAAAGAATATATAATAAACTCACTTATATTTGGATAATTGTGCTGCTGTGTTAGTTATTTTATGCCCAATAAAAGTACACCCACCAAGATTCCACAGCATAAATTGTGCTATTTATGATCATTAAATACAGTTTAAATTTTATCCTGGGAACATCTTCAGTAACTATGAATCTAATGTTGTTCACTAAATGAGGACAATATTGATTGTCATATGCTCTCCAAATCGATCATGCTGGCAGCCAGAATTACAGTAATCTGTCAGTATTGATGACTGTCTTTCAAGCTTTGAAACCTCTCCTTCACTTCACTTGTCATTTCTTGCATTACTTGTACTTGAAAAGCATTTTCTTGCAACCTTGGTCTTTGTCGGCTAGCTGATTTTTTTTTTTTTTGTCTCGAGCTCAGTTTGTTGGTTTGATCATACAATTAGAATTGAAATGCAGTGCTGGGGAGGAAGAAAAGGCAGATTCTGGGTAACCAGTGGACCTGAGGGGTATTTCAGGTTGATCTTAGCCATCATTTGTTAGTTACCTGTTGAGTGTGTGTGTGTGTGTGTGTGTTGGGGTTGGGTTGTTTTGTTGTTGTTTTAATTTTTTTTGGCTTTTTTTTTTGCAGTGGGAATAATGTCGTAGTATTAATTTCATGATCTTGGCTATCATTACTCTATACCTTAAATAAAAATTTTAAAGCAATTTTTGTTATCTTAGAGACATTTCAACTATGTACAAATGTTAAATATGCTGTGTGTACTGTTTCTTTTTTTAACATGATATTTATTATACAAAGAAATTTTCAGAAGTTACGGTATATAATCATGTTGTATTAGGGTTCTCAGAGAAACAGAATCAATAGGATGTAGGTATATACATACATAAAGAGAAAAAGATTAATTTTAAGGAATTAGCTCACACAGTTGTGGGGGACTGGCAAGTCTGAAATCTGCAGGAATTCTTAGGTAGAGTTGATGTTGTAATCTGAGTCAAAAAGCATCTGGAGGTAGAATTCCTTACTTCCGTGGGGACCTCAGTCTTTTCTCTTAACCTTCAACTGATTGGTTGAGGCCCACCCACATGCATTATAGAGTATCATCTGCTTTACTCAAAGTCTCTTGATTGTAAATGGTAATCACATCTGAAAAAATACCGTCACAGCAATGCCAAGACTGGTGTTTAACCAAAAACTGGATACCATAACCTAGCCAAGTTGACAAAATTAACTGTCTCACATGTCCCATTTTTCTTAATTTTTCTTTTTAACCTTTCGTACTGCAAAATATAATTTGAAAAAAGTACATAAATTCTAAATGTACTATATGGTGAATAATTACAGTTTAACTACCACCAGCTCAAGAAATAGAACTGTACTGTTATTCTTCTATCAAAAATACTTCCTGATCACTTTTATGATAGTGGTAAAGATTTGAGAAACATGTAGAGACAAATCACAGTTGAGCCTTGAACAACATATGTTTGAACTGCACAGGTCCACTTATTTGTGGGCTTTTTTCTGATAATGTAAAATGTAAATGTATTTTTTCCTCCTTACGATTTTAATATTTTTAATACTTTAATATTTTCTTTTTTCTAGCTTATTTTAAGAATACAGTATGAAATGCATATAACATACAAAATATGTGTTAATCAACTTATCACTAAGGCTCTGATCAGCAGTAAGCTATTAGTTAAGTTTTGGGGGAGTTAAAAGATTTTGGGGCTGTAGGGGTGTTGGCACCCCAGCCTCCATGTTGTTGAAGGGGCAGCTGTAGATGGTAATTTTTTTCTCCAATAAGCTTATAATTTAATAGGGGAGAGAGTAATATGTAAATTAATAATTAAGACAGAAGATAAAATGTGACATAGTAGGGTTATAGATGAAATGCTCTGGGAGTTCTAAGGATGAAGTTATTACTTTGGGAGTAAGAAAATAAAGGAGGAATGCAAAGAAAATCTGGGCCTCAGAGGGTGAGATTTTAGTAGATGGAATGCAGCATGTCTGTTATAGTTCTTGTAATTTATATTTAGGGGCTTTGTATGTATGTATATAATATATATGTGATATTCTGAAATACACAGTATGGGGGATATCATACAATTAAATGGCATCTTTAAAAAACACATTCTTCCTAGGTTTAATATTCTTTCCTACCAAACCAATATTATTTGATTTGTTCTAATCTGTTTAGATTTGACCTTTTTGTAAATGCCAGAATTGGGTTTCTGTTTATCAGACAAATTACCAGAAGTCAATGATCATTCTTCAATTAGTCACAGTTTGTTATCCCTTGCAGTTCTACTACTCAAATGTAAAGAACTTGTTACAAAAGTATGAGAGCCAAAATGAAATGAAATGTAATTGATTGGCTCCACTAATGTAGTTGGCCATTCATTATGATAGAACATTATAAAACCTCTTAGGGAGGCCCATCAATATTGCTGCCATTTCGTGTTAGAAGAAAGTGAGTTTATTGAGAAACTACATAATTTTATGTGCACTGTCTTTTGAAGATTATTTCTTCAGAAGATAATATTCATAAATATGGACTGTCCTTAATTTATAAATTATATTTTAAAATGTAGAAGCTGATTATTGGCATATCAGCCTGAGTTTCGAAGTCCAGAACCACTTATTAAGTTTTATTTTAATCTGTAAAAAGAGTACTAAACTCAAGACTGTTGTAAGGATTAAATTAAATTATCTGCATGAAGCACTAAGCAGCCTGTCATGTAGCAAGAGCTCAGAAAATGGTAGTTACCTGATACTTGATGATACTATTATGCTCTACACTAGAAATACTCCTCTAAAACACAAATGTAAGTATACGAAAAGACTTGTGCTGGCTCTTGACTGTGTATTGAAATTCTTATGTGAATTCTTTGACTACATGCAAGCAGTTCTTATTAGCTTAACCCTCCCAACCTCATATCTCTTACTGTAGTTTTGTCAAACATACCTGTACTCCTTCCATCTCCGCCCCCATCCTTACTCTCATGTCCCACCACACTGACACCCAGGACACCCTGTGTCTAGCTAGACCATATTTATCATCCCCGAATGCCCTTCTCTTTTCTATGTTTTTGTCCCAAGAATGCCCTTCTCTACTATCTTCCACCTAATATAGTCGTTCTGCATGACCCAAACTTTGTAAAAAAAAAAAAAAAAAGTTTCCTTCACTAAACAACATACTGCCTTATAACATTTTGTTATAGGACTTACTGTGTGTGCACATATTAGTAAGTAAGTCTTACTAATCCTGGTTTCACTAACTTCTAGCACACCAATAAGTGGCCAGCAATTTGTTGTAATAGTACAGGTTAGGGTAGATGGATTCATGGGTGGATGGATGAACTGTTCAATTTTTCTTTTTAACAGAAAATTTCTATTCATTTCCCAGTGTACTTTTAAAAAAAAGTTGTTCATTGTTGTTATATTTGGTGGTTTGTATTAGTCTGGGCTACAACTGTAAGACCATGCTGGATAGGTAAGAAAAGGAAACCTAGTAGAAACTGCCTCTGATACATGAACAAGCCAGAATAGCATACACACAAGGGTGCTGTATTTTGACTGATTCATTATTATATTTTTATTAGAAGAGGGCATTACAGTTTAATGGAAATAATTTTCAGAGATCAGTAGTCAGTGAGGTTTCCCCCTCCACTTCTTGCGGGAGGGCAGGGGGGCAGGTAGGATCTGTCAAAGAGAAAAGTGAGCCAAAACACTTGTGTCTTGATGAAGTGACAGATGTTGTCTTAGGAAGAGTACAATTTAATGTTCCCCCACCCCCACTCCCCAAGGACAGAGGCAGCAGTGGTTATAGTCCTGAAGGCTTACACTCCCTGCTGAACGGCAAGGAAGGTGGGAGCCACAGGAGAGCTGGGAGGGGCAGCTATAGGAGTCTACATACTGCTAATGTCTTCAGTTTCACTTCTTGAACCTGTTTGCACCACCTACATCAGTGATTCCATTAGGAGCCCTCAGTATCTTGTTAAGTGCCCTTTGTTCTACATATTTTCTAAATGAAAGTCTTAAACTTCATGGACAAATTGGTTATTTGTTACAAACTCTAAGATTTATGATTGTGGTCATTCATACTTCAAAAGAAGAGAATTCTTTAAATAAAATGTCTCACCAGCTAAGTGACCCAGGCTTTGTGGCTTTTGAAATGCTTGCAGCCCTTGTGCCTTGGATATTAACCATTGCAGTAGGCCCAAAGAGCAGACAAACATTCTTACTTACTTAACAATGTGCTCTCTAATGGGAGCGTTTCAGTCTTCTGTGTTAAAGAGATGGGCATCGCTATTGAAGGGGTTTTTTTTGTTTTTTTTTAAAAGCTTGTGTTTAAACATCCTCCTCCCTGTCCTGGATTTTACTGCTAAACCTTATAGTCTATGTATGCACACAGAGTAATTATTTAAACAGGGACCCTGGATATGTGCAACACTTCTCTTGTGATTCTAATATATTCTTATATCAGTTTTATTTTGTTCAGCTGTTCTTTTTAAAAAATGGCAATATATGCCTGTTGATGTTATTGGTATTTTGAGAGGTTTCCTTACAATCATTGTGGGAATATTTTATTGCATGCCTTTAAAGATGTTTAGTTTTGGTCTAGCAAATATGCCTTTGTCCTTTCAAAAAGATATAAAGGCAATAAATGTAAATCTCTCTGCTATGTAATAAATTTTTGATAATAGTGAAGTTTATTTTGTAGAATTGAACCAGTGTCTGAAAATGGCATCTTTTAATGTTCTCCAAAGATGATTATACTAATAAAGACCAATAATTACTTTTCCTGTATTTAAACAATGGGAGCTCACAAAAATGACTTCAGTATATGACCAACTTCGTTTTCTATTTCGTTATATTAATTCTACAGATATTTTCAATTTTTATTCTCTACCAAGAACACTTAATGCACCAGTGAGAGATGATTTAAGTATTAAAAAAGGCTATACTGAACAACATCAAATGACTTTAAAATAAGTATGTTTAAGATCCTCTCGGAAATAAAGGAATAAAATCTTATGAGATAAGTCATTATAAAAGGGGAAAAAGGTGACTATCTCAGTAGAAGTTGAGTGGCATCCAAATTTGTTCATGTAAAAAAAAAAAAAAAGTTTATATTTCTTTACCCCAAAAAAGGGTCACTAAGCAATTTGGGATCTTTCATTTAGTCACCAGGTATTTCTTGACTACCTACTATATAGGAGGCACTGTGAGAGAAAAGCTAGGGATAGAAAAACAGTCATTCCTTTCAAAGCTTACAGTCTGGTACAGGGGCTTACAGTCTGGATGGATGGGTGAATGAGTGAGTAGTGAATGAATGAAGTGCCCTCTGGTGAGGAGTCCAGCAGTAGTGATATCTGCAAAGTAGGATGGTAAAAGTGATTATTACAGTGGGAGAGGATAGTGGGGAGGAGGAAACCAGGAATGGTTTTACCAAGGAAGCATGAAGGGATAAAAGTGTAATGTGGCTAAGAAATACAAGGAGTTCCTCAGTATTGGGTGGTATAAAGCAAAGGGAAGAGTAATAGCAGATGAGGTCCAAACCAGATAATGCAGTCAAGCAGAAAAACAAAACAAAACATAAACTTGATTTCGTAATGTTACTACCAATAATATAACAGCCAGTGTCTAAGGGTGACAGTTCCTTTTGCTTTTATATAATTTTTACTTCTTGAATAGCAGAGCACAGCTTGAATGTATTTTCCTTTTATAGTAAAGCCTTTCTAAAATTAGTTTATAGATTTAAATAAAGTATTTTTTATACTTAGTCATACAGTAATTTCCAGGCTAAGAACAGTAATAGCTAGTAATAAGACTAAGAAGTTCTCTAAGTGTTTGATAATATTTATATATATTTGCCATTTCAAAAAGAGCATTTGAGATACTCATAATCTTAAGTTTTATGATAGACTCACATTCTTGTATAACAAGCCGCCTTTACACTTTTCCTGTAAAGTACTTTTATGCCTTATTGTGCTTTTACAAACAATTATGCTTTTTTATGTTACTGATAAATGAGGTATTTTTTTATCCTATTCTGATAGTACATTGGCTTCATGGCAAAAAGAGCAAAGGAAAAGAAAGCACTACACCATCTTACCTGTTTTGTCAAATCCAGTGTGGTAGTATGGTCCACATATGCCAATCTTACCAGTTAGATCATATAGTGCATACAATACAAGGAAGGTAGAGAACTCTATCAGGTGTCTTTAACAAAATGAAGGGGCCCCTGGGTGGCTCAGTCGTTAAGCGTCTGCCTTCAGCTCAGGTCATGATCCCAGGGTCCTGGGATCGAGCCCTGCATCGGGCTCCCTGCTCCTCAGGAAGCCTGCTTCTCTCTCTCCCACTCCCCTTGCTTGTGTTCCCTCTCTCACTGTGTCTCTGTCAAATAAATAAAAACTTAAAAAAAAAAAAAAAAAATGAAGTTTCTCTACTTCCATCTTCATTAGATTCTCACCTGTGATGGAACAGGGACTTTTTTTTTTTCTGTTAAACCCTTATGTTTTTTATATTAGTGATGAAGGTGCACTGGTATGCTCACATTATCGTTCACTACACCTACTACATAATGTACAAGTTTTATTTTAGTCTTTGTTTAAATATAAAAACAGCAGATTTAGATGCTATTTATGGATTTCAGAGAGCAAAGAATGAAGGATGTAAAGCTGAAATTAGTCTTTAACCTTGTTTGACATAGGAATTGCAGTGCTTTTAATCCATTCTTTTCCTTTTTACTAAACATAAGGGGTTTTGCCATTGAATTTTTAATAACTCAATAATGGAATTAAAATTAAACTATGGGTCACAAATCTCCCCATTTTCTTCTAACTGCTTTTCCTCTCAAACACTAGAATACAGCCTATTTAAATCTTAACTTTTGCTTGCCAAACCACTGTTACCGTCCATCTGTTCATGCCAATTGTAAAGAAGGTTTGGTTTTTAGTGAAGCTTTGCATTTCACATAAGGTATGTGAAGTGAAATTTCACAAGGGACATGATGGATCCTGATTCATAGTGATAAACCTTTGGGGCCATCAGGGTTGGCATATGGTCCAGTATGATATGAAGGCTTGGGTTCCCTGGCTTCACTTCTTTGGCGTGAAGCTGATAAAACCTGGCTCTTGAGTATTATTTCACTGGACACCAATCATGGGCAGCAGGAACTGCCCATTTAACTCTCTGTGGGAAGGAAGCCCAGAGAGCATTCACAATGGTACCATTGTCGAGTTGCAAACTGCTCTGAACAGCTTGACAGCACTAGGGAGGAGGGGAAGGGGTTGCTTTACTAATTGCTGTTCAGAAAAGAGAAGGAGCAAAAATAGCTGTTGTAGAACTGATGTTTCTACATTTACTTACTCTCTTGATAGGAGTGTTGACTTTTATTTAGCACATACCTACTATAAAAAGAAAGCAAATAAATATATTTAAGCAACCACCTGTAGTAATTCCTTGTTAACATGCCATTATCTATTTTAAACCCACCAGATTATAACAAAGTCAGTTTTGCTTTATGATACTTTTTATGTTTAGATGAAAATGTATTTTTTTAATCTTCACAAAAATTTTTTAATTTAAAATAAGGGAAAATGGATTAAAACCACAATCCATGTATCAGATAAAGTTAAACACAAATTTGGCTTAATTTCCTTTATACTGTGTTTTTTAGAATTCCCAAATATCTGAATACCTACAAGCTACATTAATATAGAAATGTAAATTAATCTCACGCATAACAATTGCAAGTGCTAAAATAATCCACTGTAGATAAACTAGTCAGCAAATCTTAGGGTTAATACCAGATTTATCATTTAAATGAATAGCGGATAACTATTTCAGTCATTTCTGGTTCTCTCTCTCTCCTTGAAGTCTGTTTCTCAGGTATATTTAAAAATCTGAGGGTTCTTTCCCTTTTTATGAAGCATTGTATGCCATGATATTTGTATAAACGCTACTGCTGGCCTTTCCATTTTTTTCTGGTCAGTCTAATCAAGCATTTGGTGATTCTGATGCAAAGAAACAATGATCTACTTCAGCTTACTTCAGCCCCTAGGATCCTGACCCTACAGCATATTTCCATAGGTGATGATTTCAGCTGAACTTGACTAAATTATATTGCAATATTATAATTTCTGCAACATGTCCTTTAATTTATAATTTTTTTAAATGGGATGTTCTTGCTAAGTTGGTGAAAAATCAAATGCATGTTTGTGAAATAGTAACAGTCTGTAAAATTTACTAGTTGTCCATCTCCTCATGTCCCCTTAAATGCTTTTAGTAAATGGGCACCAGTGCAGTATTTCAAAAACAGTAATTCATTGAATGCCCATTCTTCCTTTTACTGCAGAATAGATTATATTTAAGTCAAGATTAATGGGTAGATTTTGATGTTAAAGTCCAGTCTCTAAGCCCATCATTCCCTAGGGGCATATAGTGCATTAGTTTAAGCCAATATACTGTTTATCATAGATTCTATGACACAGTCTTAAATGACAGTTTGTTGTACTTTGTAACTACTTACCATGATAATAAATCACTTTTTCTGTACTCCTGATAATTATAGCATTTAAACAAAATCTTAATTAAGTTAGTACACATTTAGGTGGAGATAACACGTAAGTAATTGTACACTGTAAAATTTCACTTAACTTTTTTCCTTTTTGCAATCTTCTAACAAGAATCCCAAGTTTAGCGTTTAGTTCAAACACATACATTCATTTCCTCAACTATAATGTACTGAAATTTTTGTTCCAAAAAGGAACAAAGTGTTTCTAACCATCCCCCAATGTTTTTTAAAGTCTTAGTCTAATACTTGTGATTCTGAAGCAGTTCTGTATTGACTGTGAAAGTCTCGTTATTACTTAATGATAATATTTTCAAGTACATCTTAACCAAGAATGAGAATCTAAAATTTTAACTTTAAAATTTTAAATTTAATGAATTTGAAATCTAGGTAACTCAGTTTTTCTTTTAGATGTTTTACTTCATACAACTTTCATGAAAGTGGAATATACATATTTCATAATCATGTTAGTGCTTTTTAGAAACCACCAGTGATTATTGGATTATTAAATCAGGAAGGATTTTCAGAACCTTTAGGGAGGTTTAAATTTTTAATCCTATTTATTTAAGGTTAATCTTTTTAAATGTATTTACATGAACTTTGGTAGAATTGGGCTTATCAACTTTTTACTTAATGTTTTCATTTAGTAATTGACTGATTTATGAGCAATTATATATGGTCCAAATTTTATTCAACTCCAGCTTTCAATAATAGGACTATCCTCACACTGCCTTAGCACCTGTTATGGATTTTGAGTCATCTGGCAGCCCATGGGACTTAGATAAAGAAGTACCAGGTGTCCTGCCTGTCTCCTAATTGAGACGCAGTGAAAACAATATAGACTTGGCAGTATGGTTAAAAGGATGGATTAAAGCCCAGCTTTGTCTACTCTGACAAATCACAGCTTTTCCTTCATTGCGTAGATAGTAGCAACTACTAAAGAATTTCATTAGTAAAATGCATCATAAAAATCATACAAAATAATTTGTTACAACCTGTTGCAGACTTTCGGAAGAATTTCTGTTAAGGTAATACAAATAAACAATACCAAGATTCATTCCATTTACTTAGGGGAAATTTTTACAGTATAAGAGCTACACTGCATGTGTCTTGAAGAAATTAGCTACTGTAGGAAAGAAGTGAGTATTAATTTACCAGATCTTGCTTTATAATGTAAGCAAGTATAGTTTACTTTCATCTTATTGATGAGCAGTGCCTAGGCCATGGGGTACTTAATTGCCCTGTATATTTCAAGAAAATATGACCTTTTACTACTGCTAATAGCAACCATGTGATCTTTGAGATGTACTTACAAAATATATCTACATATATCCTATATCTCAGTAAAACTTATTATTTCTCCAAGACCCTGTGTAATGACATTGCTTCAGAATATTTGAAGATAATTTCAAGGCCCTTTAGAACTAAAAAGTCAAATGTGGTTTATTTTCTCATTTTTACTAGACCATGCCAAGGATTTTTCCTGTATTATATATGATATCTAGTATATAAGCAAACATTTTTCAAAAATGGCAGTCTTCAAATTTAAGCTAACAGTCATTCTGTTGGCCATCCTTGAGCTAACTAAAATGCCTCTATGCCTTTTCTTTTCTCCACACAAAACTGAAATCATTGAGATTGGATATACAAAGAGCACTGGACTATTAAATGACCAAGGTTCTAGTGCCAACTCTACAGATCAGCAGGTTTGTTTTTCCAAGCAAATCTCTGTTTGTATTCTCCATCCAGGCAAGGCTTATTGCCGAATAAACATTTTGCTGATTTTGCTAAGTTTCCTGAAAGTAATGTTGGTAGATGATTGTTGTATCCTTCCTCTAGTTCAGACTGTCCTAAATTATTCTCAATAAATGATGCCCTCGGATAAACCCTCTCAAAGTCTTCTTAAAAACCTGAATATTTAAATTTCTGAATATTATTTTTCAAGACTATTGTTACATCTGTTCTTATAGTGTACCAGAGCAGTTTTAGAAATTTGCCTAAACTTTTTGAAATTACCCTTCATTTGATTTTTATCTAGAGATTTTCTCGACATTTCTTCCCTTTCTCCTTTCTTTACAGATGGCCACTTAAATGAATAGAATTAGTTTATTAACTAAATTTCTTGCCTCATACCACTGTAGAATTTATGAAAATTTTAAAGATTTCTTTAAAAAATTTTCACAACCAGTGGGGCAAAATATTTCAGTGCTAAATTGTAATGAGTTGTAATTACTTTCAAGATTTATAGAATTTCTTTTTTAGGCAATTAGATTTTTTTTGAAGTTATTAGTTTTCTTTTTTCTTAATACTACACTTTATGTATGTATACATACATACTTTTTCCTCTTCCAAAGAAGGTCAGCAAGATCAAGGGTAGGGGTGGAACCAAACTCTCACAGGAGAATTCAAACTCTGTCTCTAAATCCAATCTTAGCAAAGTCCCAACTATATTGGACCAAAAGGGTTTTGCTTCTGGAGAGCCAAATTGGGATTAAAGGAAAGAGGCTGTCTGCATAACAGTCTCCTTATTAACTATCAGACCAGCTTTATTCATTCCTTCTATAATTTATAAACAGTCATGGAGCACTTCTGGGCCTTGTGTTAGGTGCCGGATATGTAAAAATAAAAAGGACATGGTCTCTGCCCCTATGACATTAGTCTCCCCACTAGTTTATTAGGAGTATAAGCACAAAGAAGAAGGCATACTTGGTGTTTATCAACTGGCTCTGAGAGCAGGGGGAGGCCCTCATTTGTGGCATTTGTTGAGTTCTGTGATGTGAAAACTCCCACCAACCATCTTACAAACTTGGTGAATATTATAAGTAGTGCTCTCCAAATTTTAAGTCAGTAGGCAGAACTCTCCTCCCTCTTCCTACAATTACTGTTCTTGGAATCTTCCATACAGAGAAGGGAGATAAAATTCCTAAGTGTTAAAACAGCAAAGAAGCCACAGAAATATCTGAGTGCAGGCAAGTGCTTACTAATTTAGGGATTTCAGAATGGGCATTAAATCTCTGAGGCTATGATATTGAGTACAGATATAAACACACTACATACTTTGCCTTTACTTAAAAAGGAGCCAATATTTTTTTCTTGCTTAGGAAAGAAAGCATTAAATCTGAACTTAAGAGGAAATTATAATTAAGCAGTGATAGGTCTCAGACATATACTTAAAATTGTAATTTTCATAACTGCATTTTCTGAAAAATACTTCATACTCATTCTTGCTATGTACAATATTATACACACACACACTTCAATTTTTTTTGAGACTAGTTACAAATTACAGCTGAGCTAAATGTGTATAAAACCTACTGGGCATGCCATGGAATTAGTGATCACAAAACTGAAGGTTTTTCTTTCTTGCTTTAAGTAAAAGCAGTTCACAGTTACATTCTGATTATTAAGAAAATCGTAGAGAATGAAAGGTTGTTGCTTCTTTAAAACCAAATCTACCTTTTCTATATCCTCCCTATGCGTTAGTAAAATTGAAAAGTGTACTAATTATCCTTCTTTTCTTCATATTGTCTTTTTCTCATGAGAAATCATTTTCTCATAAGAATAAGTCAAAAGTCCCTCTGTACATGCCACAAATATTATCAGAGTTCTTGCACATGAATACAGGTATATTCCTTAAACAGGCGTTGAAAATTGCCCTCAGGGAGACAGCACCTGCTATTTACAAAAACTTGAACCAAAAGTCAGAAAAACTATGTTTAGCACAGATGTAGGCAGACTTTTGGGTTACCCTATATTTATATCCTTTATCTTCAGCATCCCTCTTACATAAATAGGAGCAGGTGGTGGTATCCCCATTTAACATATAGATAAACTGCAGCACAGAAAATTCATGCATCGCTTTCCAGGACGAGGCTGAAATTGAACCCCAGTTTCTTGACAGCTGGTCTTGACACAGTGACAGAGGGCCATAAATAATTTCATATGTAAGTTTAAAATCAAAAGTAGTTACTTAAAGTGAATAATAATGTTAATATTAATGAAGTACAGATTAGGTTTAAAGTATTTATACTAGAAAAATATTTAGTTCCCTTTATTATTTTTAGAATAGTAATATTCCTTCCCCCCTTTTCTGCTTTTGCAAAGTAGAAGGAAGGAGGATTAGTGGATAATTATATTGCTGTGATTGCAGCACCTGTGTGTTATTTCTTTTGATTGGCTAGTTCTGTATTAAAGATTCCTACCAGCTGAAAGTCTCCCTCATCAAGTGGCATTTTCTTAGCTAGTTTTGGCTTGGGTTGTTTTAAATTTACAACAAAAACCTTAATTCAACATAGACTTGTACTTTAAATTTTGCTTTGAATTTCTTTACCATTCCCTATCTATCATCTCACCCGTTTCAGTTTTTTTTAATTTCAATGCCAATGGCAACATGCACTCACAGTAGGAATATAGCTTGAGCTATCCTGTTGTTGCTAGTGATCAAGTTTGTGTATGCCACTCAATTTATAGGTACTAATAACTCTTCCCTAGAGAGTTGCCTTTTAAGGAATAAGTGTCTGATCTATTATGAGGAGATATAGGAATTAATAGCTTTGGATTATGGTTACCATTGCAGATGCTAACAGCACTGTTTTTGACTGATTTTATCATCATCTCAATCACAAAATATCCTGTTTATGGACTCAGAACTGTGGTTTAATTAGAGTTCCTTACATCTCTTTAATATATGTTTTTCTAGAAGCGGGGGGAGGAATGTAAGTACTATAGATTAGGTTGGTTTGTTTCGATGTTGTTTATAAAGAATATTTAGCTTTTCGACGGTGAGTTACCATAAACAACCGCCCAAAAAGGAAACTTTCAGACATTAGCCTGCCTAATTTTTGATAAGTCCTACGGTTTTTCATTTAAATTCAACCATTAATGATTGTTTTCACTGACTCTGCCACCTAGACTTGAACTTTTAAAAATCTTTTAGAGCATCATTTTCCTTAATGAAGATTTTTTTGTAATTAAAAAAATACATCCCGTGTTTTTATACAAAATGAATACATTATAGCTGGGTAATTTTAGTTTATATAGCTTTATATTTGAGTTTCTTCAGAGTTTTGTAATAGTGAAATAGAATTACAGTCCAGATGTCTTTTATGTAGATATTCATTCCTCTATTAAATTTTACTACACTGGAACTATCCTTCTGGCTTTAGAAATATTAACATTTGCTTTCTATCTGCCTAATTTTTTGTGTCAACTCTAAATATAATAAGATAAAGTAAAATACTTCATTTATAGGCCCTCTGAAAGTAGAGCATTTTAAAAGCAGGTAGGTGTCTCCACCCTACTTTTCATGAAGCATTTTACCCATTCAAGCAGACTTTTAAAAACAGCTTGTTTTGATAGCAGACTGTTCTCCTGTGGGCCTCCAGCCTTTGCTTCCTGGCAGCACCTTTGGTGCGAAAAGAGAGTGATCAATTGGGAGACTATCAGTGCCAGCATGCATAGAGTGATAAGTTAACACACCACTGGGAATTTCTAGGGCCCACCAAGATACTTCACTTCTAATGTGCTAACAAGCTCATTTTTCTACCTCTTGCCTCTTCAGTTATTTTTTTTCTCAGAAGAGCTTAGAAGTTGAGTGCATCAGGCATAATGAAAAGCTCTGTAGGAGGGAGAAGCAATAACCCCATTTTTCCCTTTTCAGCCAAATAGAAAATTAGTTTCTGGTAATACACAAAGGCCAGTATTTTTTGTACAAGGGGCACTGCTGTGAATCAAAGGACTCTATTAACTGCAGAAAATTCGGCAGCTGTGAATCTCCCCCAATGAAAAAAGTACTTCCCAACAAGTTGTGAGATATGTGGTATTATTTAGATTGAACCATCAGTTTCATCCTCTTCCACTTATAACCATATACCTCCTTTTTAAAGTGTGCTATATTACTTTTCTAAGATAACATTCAAAAATATCTGTTTCTTCCATAAAATCCTTTCCACTGATCATTTTAATATAGCGTCTTCTCCCGAGAAGTAGAATTCTTCAAAGTTCAATCCCAGTGTACATAATTGAAAATAATGGATTGCAAGAAATTGGAATTCAGATTTCAATATTTAATGCATAAAATAAATTGTAATTCGAGAAGAGAGTACTCAAGCCATTTAGAGGGCAAAAGACATCACAGTCTAAGTACCTAATGAATATAGTCTTACCTTTAACTCTTAGCTTTTTTCCTCTTCTTAATCAATAACCTTTTGTAAATGTAACTATGGCTGTGTTAGCTCCAATTGAATTATCACTTTAAATTATCTTCCTTACCAATTTTTTTTCTTGCTCTTGGTTGTAGGCTTAGTCTACAATTTCTGGAAATGAAGAGCTACAGTAATTGAATTGCAGTTTTAAAAAAAGAATAAAGAGTTCTGAGGAAAATAAATTATAATGGGTGTTGGAAAAAATTCAGTGAAGAAAGAAAAACCCATAGGCAAATTTTTATTAGCCTTCCTACTTATGTAAATGTCTTCTGCAAAGCCTGTCAACATAGCACACTGATACAGCAGGGCAACTTTTAAAAGTTGTACAAGGAAGGTTAACTGATTTCTCAGTTCAGGAACGATACGACATGAAGTCAGCATGTGAGTTTCCCTGATAATTGTATGTTGCTGCCTGCTGCTCTGCATTTTGACAGCCATTTCCATAGCTGCTTTCGTGAGCGACAGAAGTATTCTCTCCCTTTCTCGCCCTCTCTGTGCTAACAGCACAATCAGGCCTGCTGAAACAGGAAGCCTGGAGTGGGTTGTTCAAAAGCAACAACACTTCAAGGTACTGGTTGCTTGTCAATAATATCAGAGAAGAAAACGTGGTGAAAGGGAAGTACAGTATTTTTCTGTCAGTGTCAGTGCCCTGTAGATGCTTTGTTAGACAGTATTTAGGAGTCCTGTGGACTCTTTGCAAATATTCCTGCTTGTTTCAGTGTTATAATTGACTAGATATTTCTTCCTGACGTACAGATTCAACTATGTATTTATCTTAACCACATGGAGTTATTCGAGGATTACAGCAACAGTAGTCTTCCATTCAAAATGAGAACAATTGTTGGGAAAATACAAGGATTTTAGAAAAAGAAGAAGATATGCAGGAATTTCTCACAATAAGCCTTTTTATAAATGAAAAATATAGAATTACAGACAGTATTTTAAGCAGCATTCTAATATTTATTGTGTGGCTTTGCAGAGTAAATCTGCAGATTGAAGCCAATTTAACAAGATAAAATGAGCCTAGGCTGACCTGATAGCAGTTGAATCCTTTCTCAAGTAAATGGTTACCTTTCTTTCTTCCAACAGGTTAGTAGTAGTATCACTGTTTTCTAGTAAATGTCTCCCTCTTAAGCTGCCGTGTATAGTGGTATCACCTGAAAAATCACCTTTTAACTTATGTTAAAAACTATTTTTTTGCTCCTTAAAAAGCCATACTTTTAAATGATATGTAAGAGTAGTGAATTTATTAAGTACATTTATTAAGAAGTAATGGCTTAGCAATTTGAGTGGTCCTTTTTGATAAGATCTGTTCTTTTCCACTGTAAGCTGCATTTAAGTACATCCTTAACTGAAGGGAATCAGCTATGAAGAGAGAGCACGCTACCTGCAAACAATTGTCCAGCACCATTTAGAACCAACGACATTTGAAGATTTTGCAGCACAGGTTTTTTCTCCAGCTCCCTACCATCATTTACCATCTGATGCCGGTAAGATTAAAAGCGAGTATTAGTTACTTGTCACTACTGGAACTTGAAATGCAATACCCTTTTGTCCTAAACTCTTAAAATAATAGAAAACTTGCTTGAATGACATTCCAGTTATTGAAGTACATTTTTCATTTTTTAAGAGTTAATTTGGCCTGTAAATTTAACTTATACTTTCTTTTACCTAAATGCAGTTCCTTGAGAAGTCAACAATCCTCATAAAAGTACATGCACCACATTTTATCTGAGCTACTGGCCATGACTGTTGTGTTTCATGGGATCATTACTGAAGTGTCTGCAAAAGAAACACAAGTTGAGCACGTACTCTCTCTCACCTTTAGAGGATCAAATTTTATGGCCAAGAATATTGCCTTATCTCTAATTTTACAAATAAAGTTAAACAACTGTCTAGATTTAGAAGTGGTTGGTATGGTAAATTATTTTATGATACTTAAAGACTGTAAGAGGGTACTGCATTTTTACAATTAACTAATTTTGAAAAAATCAGTAAGAAAATAAATGACTCATGGCCTTCCTTTTCTGTGATACTTTGCACTCCTTATGATTGTTTCATTTATTTTATTTTCCCTCTTTAGATCATTAAATATCAGTTCTGTTTATCTGAAGGTAAGACAAAGTGTCAACCAAAACACCCTTTGTTCTTCCCCCATTTCCTTTTTTAAAAACTAGCAAGCACTAAGCTTGTAACTCAATAAGCAAACTTAACATTGCCCTCATTTATACTAAACATTTCAGAAATTGTCACTAAATTTCTTCCAGAATTATACTTACTAACCCAGGTCTGCATGAAACACTAACCCTGGTTCTGGGATAAAAATAACTAATAATTAGAAGCAACCCTTGGTTGAAATTAGTTAGATCTTGTTGTATTGACTTTTTTTGTTTCTCAGCATGAAAAAAACTAGTACTACTGAGCTGAAATGGTGTGTCTTTGTATTTGGTAATGTGCTGCGCATTGTTATTGCATATCTTCTCATCAGATGTGCCTTGTACTAGACTAGGCACCTGCAATACAGAGATGACTATTTTAATAGTGTTCAAGGGAACAAGAAAAAATAATACAATATATTTGAAGTTCATCATAAGAAACCTTAAAATTCTCTTTTATGATATGTAAGTTTTCTTTGTATTAAATAAGTTTAAGAGGCATAATAGTCCTTTTCTGGCCTCATTTATTTTGGGGAAAGAAAAGGCTAATTCTCAATTGAGATTTAGTTGATAAAATTAAAGTTTCCATTCCTGTCTTCATTTAATTGGCCATTATAAAAATAATCTTACCAAAAAACTTAGAGCCCTTTCCAAATTAATATAAAAGACCTAGCAAAGAGGAAAATTATGTAGACTAGGTTGAATCTTTTGAAAGAGAAAGAGATTAAAAAGTCTTTAGATTCACTTCAGTGGATCGACAATCTAAAATAAGTCCGCTTGGCATTAAGAATGATGCTAAAAAAAAAATACTAAAAGTAAATTAATGAACAACAAAATAAAAACTAGTTAAGTACAACTGGAAGTTTCATTTTTTAGTAAGAGAGAATATCTGAAAAATACCAGACATTATTAAAGTAGGTATGAATAACACTTTCATATATCACATAGTCGAATCATAAGTTTCACAAGTGAAAAATATTGATAATAGGACCATATTCAGATTAACTTCTCCCTTAAATTGATAAAAGCCATCAGTTTTCATGTTGTACTTGTTTACCAACTGGAGTCCTTCATATTCCTCTTCTTAATGTTCTCATATTGTGCATATTATCCTGCACATTTGGTCAGATACGTAATATGGGGAGTAGTATTCTTGCTTTCTGAGACTCAGCAACAAAGTCAAGGTTCTGTTGGCTTCATTTTTCATGTATTTTACTACTTTATTAAAATTTCATTATCTCAATAGTAATGAACATATGAATTTTAACATAATACTATGCTACAGATTATTTTCAGTTAATTTTTTTAAGTTGTCTTTGCCCTTAGGAATCATTATAAAAACTTGCACCCTAAGTTTTAGAAGGATGTTTTTATCTGTAAATAACTTATTCCAGTATTACCGAATACATTCTTGGGGTTTTTCTGGGTTTGTTTTGTTTTGTTTTGTTTTGCAGACTTTAATACTTAGGAAAGATAAAATATTTTTATCAGGGTGGTTCTCAGTTCAACACAATACTAAGAAAGTGAAATATTTGCTCCTTCTATAGTAGCAAAAACATTAAGATATCTGAAGAATGATTATCTTTTACTTCCTATCTCAGATTTTGATTATCTATCATAAACCACTCCATACAATAGAACTCCCTTTAAAGTTATAAGTCAAGGTGGGAGAAAGAAGTGAGATAACCACGTAATAGCAATAGGAACCTGACTTATGGTTTGCAAAAATTACATAATAGTGTGAAGTTTTTTAGGTTCATTTTTACTTTTTTAGCATAATGATAAAATTTAGTTGTCACATTGAAGAAATGCATTCATAATTGCAATTGAGAATCAACTTTAGATTCTCCTTTGCATACTCCATGTATATAAGATAGCACTAATTGATAACAAATGCAATAATTTGAAATTAAGTTTTAAAGAAATGCCAGTATGATCATATAATGAATATAATCTGTTCTTTCTAACCAATCCTATTATATAATTATATTCTGCGGAATAGTGTGGAAAAATACTTTTTTTTTTTTTTAAGTTTACTAATAACTTGGTTCAAGATTATCTAAAACCTGCTTTCTGGTTAACACTAATGTACCAACTGTTTGAATTGAAATCCAAGAGAGGATTCTTCTGGATAATTTTTAGTATTATTTAAATAAGTATGAAAAACATTTTTGGTGTATCATAGTTGATCCATAAATTTCATAACTGTATTTTCTCAAAATGGACTCTGTGACAGTAGACTGATACTTAAGGGAAATTATTTTTATCCCTAAGGTCATTGAAGGAGATATTGTGATGTCACACTTTGTTGATCTCCCATAACTACATTAAACCATTATTAGATTTTTCTTGTCCTTTATTTAAAAAAAAATTACAGGAAAAAAATCCCTTTATCTTTGTCAGGCATGTGTGTGGAAAATATCAAAAGTTTTACAGTGACCTCCTTTTTAAACTTTTTTTATATTCATGAACATCTCTCCTCTGACTCTAAACTTTAAAATGAAATTACTCCTTTTCTTCGCCAGATTACACTGGTAACCAGTTCAAAATCTAGATATTTTTCCCTAACATTACATTCAAGTCTTTTTTTTCTTTAATAAAAGAAATTCTAGAATGCCAGCAACAAGAAACAGGATCATATTTTGCTGAAAGTACACAGTAAATATTGTCTTCCTCCATGTCAACACCGACAATACACCCATAATTTTTTCAGTATTAATGTCTTTTTTACTGTCATTAGCCACAAATACTTTTGAATGCTTATTGTGTAGTGTATCTAGAATTACCTCTAATATTTTGTTATTTTAATTGAGTGGATACCGCCCTTTGGATTTATTGTTTTTCTACAAATTAAGTTAGAAATTTTAGCACTCTAAATATTAGAGGGTTGGTTGGTGTTTTTCTCTATTATGCATATATATACATACACACACAAATATACATATATTTCTACATACAGACCAATTACCTTTAGGTTCCTTTAGGTTACATATAGGTTCCTATTTAAATAAATAATGAAAATTAGTAGTTAGATTCAACTATTTCTATGCCATCAAAATAAGAGATAATCTAGATAAAATGATGATGAAGACCTACAGTAGCGTCTAATCTTCCTTCTAATTTCAGTTTTGCTCCTAATTCACAAAATCTGTATTGCCTCATGTAGATGGGATAGTATTATGATGGTCAGATCTCTCTCTTTGAATCTTCAAAAGGGATAAGTCATCAAAATTTAACCATTGCTTTAGGTAACCTCTTGAACTTGGTGTCCCTCTTTAAAAGTTATTTTAAACTTTCCTCCCCTTCCCAGGCTTTGAAATGATCTGAAAGAACACGTTGTAGCTCTTCAGAAGATAGTTATTTTATATATATCCTAAATATTATTTGTTAGTGCCAGTAATCGGTTTCCTTCAACATATAACAGAAGCTATATATTTGTTTGTTGTGTTTTTAAAACAGATTCCTACTCATATGTATCACTAGGCTAGCCTGAAATTAGAAGCAGCCAAATTGTATCCTGTTTTCAGTATTTTGAACTTGAAAATTTGGCTTATTATGTGTTGTTGTCCAAGAGGCAAATAATATCAGTCTTAAAGTCCCATTAACCTTTTGTGACAATAATTACTAGGTTCAGTTTCCACATAGAACATTCATTCAGATGTAAAATTTTTATAATGAAAATAATAAAAGAATAATTGAACAATTACTGAGTGCTAGGCACTGTGCTAAGTACTATACATGCATTCTCTCATTTAATCTTCATGGCAGTTCTATTGCGGGAGGGCGAGGGAGCTTACCCAGAGTCACCTGATTCTTGGTAAAGCCAGAGTCTGACTTCAGAGTCAGACTATTATATTTACTATTATATTACCTGTGTAATTACCAATGTAATCTAAATATTTTCAGTCCCTTCTTGCTGTTGAGAGAAATTGCCCTACAGCCTGTCATATTTATAAATTAGAAATTGTTAAAGATTCTTAAAGACTCTATTTTTCCACCCACTGAAAAAAAATCCTTTTTTTTTTTTTTTTTTAATAGCTAAGGTTGCCATGGGAGAAGTATGGGCTTTGGAATCAGACTGATCTGGATTTAAATCCTAGTTCTGTTATTTATTATCCACAAAACCCAGTTTCTCTATTTGTAAGGAGATAAAATATGACAAGCTTCAGACTAATATGTTCTAAGTATGCAATAATGGCAGTTTTTTAATATTTTCAAAATGAAACCACTTTGTTTGCCTGTATTCCTGTACTATTTAATTTTAGGGGTGCCTGGCTGGTTCAGTCAGTAGGGTTCAGTAGTAGACCCTTGATCTCAGGGTCATGAGTTCAAGCCCCATGTTGGGCATAGAGATTACTTAAAAAAATAAATTATATATGGTTTCCTTTATGACATCCAGTGGTGGTGCATACATGCTAATCTTAATCACTAATCAACTCCTTTAACAATATTAAAGCAGTAAGATTATTGGGGTAGTCTATAAACTTTAATAAGTAAGGTTATATTTTGTAGGAATATCAGCATAAGAGTGGATAAGTTCTTTAACGTCCTCAAAACTAAACAGTATATTCTGTTCTCCACATTTCAGTGGTTATATTTGTAAGTGGTCATTTTCTTCAAAAACATTTCTAACTTCTGTCTCTCTCTTCTAATCCTCATCTGTTCTGATCCAAAGTCTATTAAATTTTACTCTTCTCTGTTTAGTAGCTTTATTATATAGCTAAACTTATTGTGTAGCTACTGTGTGCCAGGATCTTTGCATATGTAGTCATTTCATCCCTCACAACTTTGGAAAATAACTACTGTTGTCTCCATTTTACAAAAACAAAACAAAAAACCTCTTAGATCAGTTTGCCCAAGATCCAACAGCTAGTAACATGCCAGATTTGGCATTTAACCTGGGCCTGTCTAACCCATGCCCATGTTCTTCCTAACACATCACAGAGCCTCTTAGTTCAGTATTCATTGGAACTACTTTCAAAGTCACAATATTTTTTTAAAGGCTATTATTTAACCAATAACTAGCAGTTTTAAACCAGTCATACCTGTCAGCAAGCAGTACAAACAAAGCCACAATAAATAACAATCCATTGAGTTCCCTTTTATAATGTGTATAGACTCCCAAAGTCATATTCAGCATGTTATTTGTAATAGTTCATTGTAACACCAGTGCACAATATATGAATCAATTACACCATCAAGATAAAGTGTGTACTGAGTACTGTAAGAATGTTAGAGATACAGTATGAACAAACATAGGAGCCTATAGATACTTTCCACCTGAGGATATATTAATAATAGAAGTGATTAAATAAAGCAACATTCTTTATGACTCATGTGATAGAAATCAATACTTGGGCAGAATAGGGTGTGAAATGAAGGGTAGGTATCACTGTATTCTTTACATCTAAAATTGAGATCTATCCACTGTAAAGTATTTATAGAGTTTGAATATGCTGAGTATATTCCATAAATATCATTTGCCAAAACGTGAGGAGGTACTGATAAGCTATATACCATACACACTAAAAAGCCTGATTTGACTCTCAGTTCATTGAAGGGGGATTTCACACTGCAGGCAGTAAGGGAGACATGGAGAAATTGCTGTTTTTGAGGAAAATATTCTTTGATTTGGGCATACTCTAAAGCAATATTCTCCAGTAAAACTTTCTATGACGATGGAAATGCCCTGTCTCTGCACGGTCCATTTTGGTTGCCACTAACCACATGTGGCTGCTCAACACTTGAAATGTGGCTAGTACACGAAGAACCCACATTTTTATTTTTACTTAATGTTAATTTTTAATTAATTTTAATATGGCTATGCCCACTGTCTTGGACAGTACAGCTCTGGAGATTTTATGACTTAGTGATTAGGATAAACTGCCTCCAGTACAATGAACACGTTAAAAGTGATGTTTATAGAATCTCTCATAGACTTTTTTTCTTTTCTTCTTTTTCCTATTTGAACTTGTTAGTTGGTAAGTATAACATTTGAATTTACAAAGCACTGTCCATTGTGAAACACCATCACCCTAGTGCATTGCATGCCCAATTTCATAATAAAAACTTGATTACTCTCTTCTCTGCTCCTCGGTTAACACCTGTACAATTCTGCACTGTGTCTCTCATATCTGTTATCTGTCTTTTCTTTTGTTTTCTCACTTCTGCTCGCTACTCCATTTCTTCATTCACAACAAAGAAAGAAATGCAGTGATAGTTCTCTTCCTCCCAAAACCTCCGCTAGAAAACATTGGCCATCTTAAGGTAAACAGCCATGGGAAGGCCTCTCATGATTGGCCGGGAATAATATGCATTACCAGAAAAGCATGAGCTACCGCTCTTCACCTTCCTTCTGCCATCCATCTGCAGTGCTTCCCTAAAAAGGGCCATGGATTCATATTCTCCTCTAGGTTTTCCAGTATGGGTCCAGTATGAACCAATTCAGATCTTCAGGAAGAGTAAAGGTGAACAGAAATATATTTCCTTCTCCTTGTATTTTGAAGGCCAACCTCATTTCAGTTAGAAAAGAAAGAATGTTGGAGAAATTACTTTGAAAAGAAAGGCAATTAACCTGAATTCTAAGTAGTGAGAAAATAGTTCTTCCTTGATTATGTTTGTTCTTAAGTATGATTATAGCATTTCACCTTAAAAACACTTTGAAGCGTTCTACCAAGATAGATTCTTAATAATACATCTCTGTAGTAACCCTTATTGAACAGTTTTGATTGTTCAATATTCATAACTTCAATTTAGGCACAAATGTCTCACTAAATGGAAGTGTTTGTTAGTATGATTATTTCCATGCTGGAAATTTCTGTGAGGTGCTGCATTCGCTAACAAACATGCCAGAAGTTTTCCTGCAGAGTGAGGAGATGTATAATAAGCCTGCAACCTGTGTGATGTGTGTGTATGTGACATACATACAGAAAATGTTCACATACATAAGGCCCAGAAAATCTGGATTAAAGTGCCTTAAAATACACAGAATTTTTTAAATTGTAAGTTAGCAGGTTTTTTTTTTTTAAGGGCTTTTATTTTTAATGTAATTTTTTATACTACATATTTGAGAGCCTACAGTGTGCCAAGTTTTGTAGCATTACTGTATATTAGAGAATCATAATTCATTGAAATAAAGTGCAGAGGTAAAGAACTATTTTGTAAATGACACAAAATTTTCCAATTTGAATTTGTGTTTGCTTCTAAATTTTCATATCTTAATTCTAGTTACCTACTTGCTGTGACTAGATAGAGTAACTGCAAAAATTTAAGTTAAGGATAAACAAAAGCATTGCTTATCTCTTCTAAATGGAGACATTTTGAGGGGTCAATTTGTCTTTTTTTATTAAATTTCAGATAAGAGTTCTTGTCCTATTCCTTCTCCCAGGAATTTATCTTGCTCCTTTCTAGAAGCATATTTAAATACCCATCATGTATGATGGTCTCATAGTATTGAATTCCTTTTTGGAACCATTTGGTACTATTATTTTCAAGTTTGAGCAATGAAGACTCTTTTCTTGGTTATACCCTGTACCCCAGAGATAGGAATTTGTCCTTCTCACCTGCTTCTTAAGCCCTTCCCTGCATGCTAATGATGCTTTGGATCCCTGTCCTGTCTGGCCCAAAGATTTTGCTTCCCATTGCTTTTTCCGAGGAGCTCTCTGGTTAGTTCTGGCTCTGGAAATAATAATTGGTACTTTCTTCCTAATATGATTACATGAGCCACCAGATTACTGGAGTTTAAATAAAATGTTAGTAGGCTGTTCTAACAGGCAAGTTTTGGTCTTGCTTTTTCCCCTCAAAAGACTTCATTAAGGGTTGGGATCCATACTACAGATCAGTAACAGAAAGATTGTTTCTTATGGGATGAGAAGCCGGACGACTTGTTATCTATCTTGCTATTTCCCACAGGCTCCTACCCAGAGATTCTATCCAGTGAAACTCCCACAGCAACGCAGGTAGACGGGGCTGACCTGGCCTCTCCAATGTCTCCTCGAACTAGCAAAAGCCGCATGTCCATGAAGCTGCGTCGATCCTCTGGTTCAGCCAATAAATCCTAAGGAGACAAGCAGCCCAGCAGTGTGATCAGCAGTAACCACCTTAGCATGAACATAGTGTTAACCCTTTCAGGCCTTCGTGTTTGCCATAACATGCATGTTTCTTCCTGAACATTTATTTTAGAAAACACTGGATTTAAATAATTTGTAAGTTAATATTTTAGATTTGGGTTGTTTATTCAGTTGGTTGTTTTTCCCCCCCAACACTCTAAGCTGCCATATTTTTGGGGGGTGGAGTTTTATTCTATACCCTTTACCTTCCTGGATAATTATGTCTAAGCAGTTTCACTTTTAATTTCATGATTAACTTTGAACCAAACTATAATTGGACAGATAGTCTCATTATTTTATTTATTGTGCCCCATTGCAACTTTATGGCTCAGTAAATGTATAATTTTTTTACAAATGTAAATTTTTAAATTTAAGCATTTGTAAAGTTATAGCAAAAGTTGCAAATCTTAATACACAGGATGTGTATGGATTATTTATGTTATGAAAATAGAACACTTAAAATAAATGGTCTTTTAGCATCTCAAATTCCAGCTGACATAATTTGAGCATGAACATTTTCTTCCCAAAGCAATGCCTCATTTCTCGGCTGAGCGGAGGATGCCATGACATAGCTCATAACCAGAAAAATCACTGTGCTGAACTTTGATTTGTGTTTAGCTTCCACATATTTTTCTAATGTTTTGCTTTTTAAATGGTATCAGTGTTAAATGCCATTTTTGTTTTGAGATTGTGGCCCTGTATTATTGGCTGCTGGATCCTGGTATATCTGTGTTCTTTCCTGAGTACCAAAAAGAGGGTAATTGGGGGGATGGAGAGAAAGAAAAAAAAAAAAGAAAAAACTTTTCTGATAGAAATGTGTTGCTTAAATTATGTGTAATTTAAAAGAAAAGGGAACATGACCCAGGAGTCTAAATTAAATCTAATATTATTAATACTGGACTTGCTGATGCAGGTTGGTATTCATTCCACCCTCCAGAAATATTTTCCTACAGTAAATAAGCTGCTCACATTTTGTTCATATTTTGTTTTGAACGGGCATCTCCTAAGGAAATTTAGCATGACATCAGTACTAACTGCATGTGTAAATACATCATACGGGCAAACTCTAAAATATAAATTATGTATCATCATTCATGTAGTATCTACAAATTTGTAACAGTGAAAGAAAAAGATACGGTATTTAATAATACAATAAAAATATTCTTATCACTTATGTCCAGGAGCGTTGATTTGTCTTTCTTTTATATTTCTTGTCTATTTGTCTTTCTTTAATATATTTTCAGAACTATAGGATTAATGGAGAGATATAAAGCATAAACCTAGGTTATCTTAGCAAATCATGAAAAAGGAATTTGAATTCCCTTGTTAGGATACACCCCAACTTCTCAGAGACTCTACCACAGTCACTGAAAATGCAGGCAATCTTACACCTTCATAACGGCTGGCCAGAAACTTTACCCAGTGCACTTGGTTAAAGCATCAATTAATCTTAGCCTCATGCTTCTTTGATTTTTAAATTTTCAATATGTCTTATAATACACATTCAGGGGGAAAAAAACTTTTTGCAGACAGTTTCTAAAATAACCTTCCAGACTTCTGTGCACTTAAGTTTTTGTTAAAAATAAAAATAGATTGCTATGAAACTGTAGAAAATAAAATTCCCATGAAAGCTTATGTAGAAGATAAGCAAATGGAGTCCCTGAGAACAAGGTTAAACAATATTGACAGTTTCCCACAACCAAGGTGAAGAATTAAAAAAGGAAAATCAAAGTAACTGCTTACACATTTCTATGGTGATTTCATTTTTTTAAAAATGAACAGCCAATGGATTGATGATTTATAACAAAATTGAGTAAAAATACCAACTTGGAAATATTGTACTTAGCACAGTTAACATGATTTTTTTCATGTTTAGATAAAACTACTTTTTTTAAGAAAATATATATTATTTTCCATTGACATTTTAGGTAGTAAAGTATCTTTAGATTTAAAAAGCGTTTTGGAGCTCAGTTTGTGCAAGCCATACATCAAAGGAAATTTTCCCATTGCATTTCTCCATCACTACATTCATTTACAAAATATAATTTTTCCTGTCTGTATTCTGTCTAAATGGGTCACTAAGATTCTAAAGTAGGATACTGGCTTTGGGGAGATAAGAAATGTGACTTTGAAAAATAGGCTGTGTTCAATGAAATTCTCAGGACAAACACAGAACACAACAAAGTACCAGCTATGTACATTTATTTGGTGGTAAGCATCTTACAAGTATGGGCTATCTGTCAAGCAATACTCAGCCAGTGTCCCAAACTCTGGCTATTAGAGCATGGGTACAGAGTGTACACTGAATATGGTTTACAAAAATTGAAAAACAGGTTGCTGCTGAAAAATGAATATGGAATGAATCCCCATTCAGTTTCATAGTGGATTATAGGTATTAACATCTTCCTTAAACTGAACATAGTTTCATATATAACACTGCATGAGATTTACAACAGAAGGATTAAACAATTTGGATGAAACCCTACTAAAAACAGTTAAACTTCTGGAAATGAGTTGTGTTTCCAAAAAGCTGTTATTTAAAGTTTTAAAATATCTCTTCCTGAAAACACACCAAAAAAGCTAAAGGTGAGAATTTTGGGGGTGTCTCAACTCCAAGTAAAGTAGCACCCTCCCCACCTCCAAACACTGAAGAATGGACTAACAAACACTTGAGAAAAGGAACGTTTACAGGGAGAGCCCCACATCCCCCAAAAGCGCAAACATCCTCTTACATTTCCTGCCCACAGGCATAGGTCTTGAGTGTTTCCCCACCCCCCTTGTAAGTTTGGCACCAATCACATAACTTTCAATTCACAGAATATACAATGCAAGGTATCTGACCCTATTGAGACAGAAACTACATAGGCGCCTGCGATGGCAAGAGGGGAAAAACAAAACGACTACCACTTTCGGTAGCTAGAATCCTTTGTAGATATTGAGACATGCACGCATTCACTAGGACTTTCCATAGGAATTACAAGTCATATAGGATTCGTTAGGGTCTCCAGAGTGAGGGGGGAAATCCTATTTTCGTGGGGAAAGCAAGAAGGCTTTAAAGTGACAGTCCTTGACCGCGAATGTTTATACCATATACATACCTGCTCTAGAGAGGGATTTTACATTTCGCTGTCCGCTTCTCTGGCGGAACATTGACTACTGGGAGTTTTAGGAGAGGAAAATATAAGCAGGAAAGAGGGTAAACTTGCAAATTCAAGAAATCCCCACAGAAATTCCCATGATCTGTTTCCTCCAAGGCCAACCGCACAATCTTCCTCATCTCTTTCCTCAACAGCCAGGCCGCAACGGCATCTGCAGCAGCAGTACCTGCCGACTTTCTGAGGGGTGGCACTTATTTATGTGCCGGGTCAGCCCCGGGGAGCTAAAAAAAGTGGACGGGCAGTGCTTGCACGAGAAAATTTGCTGAGCACTCCCGTCGGATGCTCCGCCTGGGCTCGGCGCTTCTGGGGGCGCCCCGGCCAGAGCAGGCAGGAGCAGCTCCTCGCGGACCGCGTGCCACAGCCGGTGTTTGTCCCTGATGTCTGCGGACGGGAAGTGCGCCCCGCACAGGGGGCAAGCGAAGGCGAGTGGGGCACCGTGTTCGGAGCCAAAGCCCGGGGCAAGCGCACGAGCAGAGCCTGCCTCGTGAGTGCCTAGGTGCTTGCGCAGATAGGCTTGGCGACGGAACTTTTTGTGGCAATATGGGCACATGAAGATCTCGGATCCCCCGACACCACTGGCACTACCTGGCCCAGGCACCCGGCGCCCCAACACCCCCTCCGTAAAGGGGACCTGAGGCAGCGGTGGCTCGGGGTGGGACAGCACCTGGAGACCCTGGTGTGGGGCGCTGTCCTGGTGCTCCGCCCTGGAGCTGTCCCTCGCCTGCAGGTGCTGATCGGCCGCTCGCTCCTCCCGGCTGTTCTCCTTCCCCTCCGCCAAGAAAGATGCAACAGCCCCAGAGTCTGGGGAGGTGGAGGAAGACGAAGGAGGCGGCTTCCCGTCGGCTGAAGAGACTGTGGCGGCATTTGCCGCTGAGGGACGCGGTTTGTGCCAGCGGCGATGGGAGGCGAGGTTCGCAGGGCAGCTGAAGACCTTGTCGCACTCCGGGCAGCGGTACTCGACGCGTACGATGCGGGAGCAGCGGTGCTGAGCCAGAGCGAAGGGATCTGCGTACTGCTCCTTGCATAGCTGGCAGATAAACTCCCCCAGTGGCGTGCGGCTGCCCCCCAAACCCCGGGACGGTGCTCCGGGCTCCTCCTCCTTGATCTTCAGGCCCAGGACAGGGGATGTGGTCACTTCATCGGCGAAGCTCAACTTCCTCATGGCCTTTGGCTTCTTGACTCCGGCGGCCGCGGGTCCAGACGTGCAGCCCGGAGGGGCCTTGGCACGGCGCTCGTTGCCAGCGGCCCGCTTCAGGCCGTGCAGGGTGGCCGAGAGGGGCGCAGGGTCTGGATGGAGCTCTGGCTCTGGGAACGGTGCCCGGAGCGGCAGCAGGAACTGCTCCCCCGAGGTCGGTGCAGCTGCTGGCGCCGCCGAGCAAGAGAAAGCAGCCACCGCGGCGGCACCCCCGGGGAAGGACTCTGCAGAGACGGGTGAGCTGAGGCAGCGCTCCAGGAATGCCCGGCGCAGCTCCGCGCCCGCCGGCTTCGTGGGGCTGGGGTTGGGGCTGGGCCCGGGACCCTCCCTACCATCCGCCCTCCACTCCGCAGCACCTTCCTGCCCGCCCTCCCCCAGGCTCACCCTAGCCGCCCGACAGGACGACCCCGACAGTTCCCGGGCCGCCGCCGCCTCCTCCAAGGTGGGGGTTGCCACCTGCTCCGCACCGGGCTGGGGGGCACTGGAAACCTCCTTGGGAAAGGGCGGCGCCCCCTGGGGCCCCAGCCGGGGGAAAACCCGCTCAGCTAGGCGCACTCGATACGAGCCGCCTGTCCGTTTAGTTCGCTTTACCAGGAAGCCCCTCGGCATGGTGGAGTCGGGAGTGCTCAAGGGGCAAAGAGTAAAGGGGGCGCCGCGGGGGCTGCGAGCTGGCGAGCACCGCAGCTACCTGAGCTTCGCCACAGCCGTCATGCGTGGGCTGCCTTTATAGCTGAGACTCGGGGCCGAGGGACCACCGGTCGCCTTCAGGCTAGACCGGCCAATCAGGAGTGGCAGCGGGCGCCAGGGGCGGGGTTTTCGCCTGGCTGGGCTCACAGGGGTACGAGAAGCCGGCTGCGGCCCGCGCCCCCACCCCACCTCGCAGCGGCCTCGGCGGGGCCCCAGCAGCTGGCTTAGGAGCTGCCCGTGCCGCCTCCCCCTGCCGCCCACCGGGCGGACGAAGATACAAAAAGGTTAGGTCCAGAGTGTGAGGAAGCTCGCCACTCACCGGCTCCGCTGCCTCCAGGGGGGGGCTGTCCAGGGAGCCATGAGGAGAGGCAACTGATGGGCGCCTTCTTTGCGGGCTGGGACCCTGCGGCGGCCCCGACGCGAGGGACTCTGATGGAAGCCGAGAGGGAGGAAGGCGAGAGGAAGGGGCCGCGGGCGGCGCGCCCCAGGAGGCAACTGGGTGGGTGTCCGCTGGGGAACGGGTTAATGTCCTCTGCCCTTATTGAGCTGATGAGAAGCTGAGACGGAGCGGCAGGGCGGCTAAATCCACCGCCCTGTGCCTACACTTGACGGTGGGAGCACGTCTGCCATCCAGTATCGATCGACACTGCGCGCGTCTGTGATACTATGAGAATTCATCTGGGAAGAAGGGCTCTCAGTGCGGGAGATCGTGCGTGCTGGCAAGCCTCTGGAGCTCAGGACGCCAGCCGGCTTCTGGACCCTGGTCCTCAGGTCTTATCAACGTCCCCTCCCCGATGGGAAAAGGAGTGGGGAGGGGAAAGTAGGATCTAATTTTCGACTGTCCTCAGATAAAGTGGTTTCTCTGTTCACACCTTCCACTTGTACTACCCAGAGACATGACTTAGTGCCTAACTGACCTGTTTAGCATGGAGTAGATTGAGAAATACTGGCAGAATCAGGATTACATCTGCTTCCCCTTATACAAGGAATACTTTGCAAAAGGTGTGCAATGGGCCAGATTTAATAGATTTTCATCCAGCACTCTGTAATGTGCCCAGCACTGTTTTAAGCACTAGAAGATATTTGAAAGTTTGTAATACCAGCTGAACTATGAAATAATTAGAAAATTTGACAGATGTATAATAAAGTACCAAAAGTCCAAAATACAATATGAGAATAGGAAGGGAAAAGAACTCAAGTCTCCTTACTAGATCAAACTGGAGACAAAGACTTAGTAATGTGTTTTTAAAGTAGACTAGTATTAACAGATGTAGTCGTCAATAATACACATCCCCTTCCTTCTAAGTGAATGAAGTGTTTTTATATGGAGTGCATTATTCTGGGGAAGACCTGGAAGTAATTATATATTTGTTAATCATTAACAATATTTTAGGCATTCTACTTAAGTAATCTCTAATCTTCTCACACATACACATCAAACAAAGGAGATACTATTACTCTCCTTTTTTTGATGAGGGGATTGAGCCATAGAAGTTAGATAAATAACTCACAAAAGTCACCCAGAGCTCAGATTCAAACTGAGTTCTAGCTAATTCCAAAGCTCAGACTCTTTCCGCCACATTAGTGTCTTCAAACTTTTTTTTTCTGGTCACATCCCACAATAAGAAGTATATTTTATGGCACACACATGGAACTGAAACAAAAATTTCAGAAAATAATATTTAGTTTAACTAGGTATAATGCATTTTTGTATTTTCTGTGCAATTATATTTTCTTTTTTAAAATGCTGATGATAGCAAAAAAATTGATTTCATAACTTACTAATGGATTAGGACCCACAATTTGAAAAATACCTTCATGATGGTGTTTCCCATTACAAAGCATGAAATCATACAAAATTAAACTTGATACTTTATAATCAAAATTAACATTCTGAATCACTACATAAAATATTTGAGTCCTTTAATAATGTTGATAAATTTAGTTTCCCAAAATTTGATCATTTCTGACACGTCAGTTTATGTATGACTTTTACCTCAACTTCTTCTCAACTCTTCCTTTCTTTTTCTCCTAATGGCCTGGACATATTGTGTGGTGTTGCAAATTTTAGGTAAGATTTTAATACTTTAAGATAGCCCCTTTCCAAGAGAGGCTTTTCCTCAGGGGTATGTAGTACTTTGTAAGAATTGCAACCATATGACCCAGCATTTGTGCATCTAGGTAATACACAAAAGAATTGAAAACAGGGACTGAAACATACACTTGTACACCAATGTCCATCGTAGCATTATTCAGGAAAGTCCAAAGATGGAAACAACCCAGTGTCCCACAACAGATAGATGTATAAACAAAATGGGGTATATACAAATGACAGGATATTATTCAGCCATAAAAAAGGAATGAAATGCTGATCCATACAACATGGATAAGTCTTGAAAATATTATGCTAAGTGAAATGAGCCAGACACAAAAGACAAATATAAGATTTCAGTTATATTGAAACATCTATAATAGGCAAATTCATAGAGACAGGCAGTAGATTATTGGTTATCAGGGGTTGGGGAAATGGGAACTTATAGTGTAAATGGTTACAGAATTTCACTTTGGGGTGGTAAAATGTTTTATTAACAGCGGTAAAAAAAAAATAGGGGTGATAGATGGACAACATTGTGAATGCTGTCAATGCCACTGAGTTACAAACTTAAAAATTGTTAAAATGGGAATTTTGGGGGGCACCTGGGTGCCTCAGATGGCTAAGCGTCTGCCTTCAGCTCAGGTCATGATCTCCAGGCCCTGGGATCGAGCCCCACATCAGGCTCCGGCTGGCTCAGCGGGGAGCCTGCTTCTCCCTCTCCCTCTGCCTCTCCCCCTGCTTGTGTGCTCTGTCTCTCTCTTAAATGAATAAATAAAATCTTAAAAAAACAAAAAGCAAAGAGGGACATTTTTGTTGTATATATTTTACAATAAAAATTTTTCACACATACACAGAAAGGAGGAGGCAAAATTATGGCATATCAGACTATGAAAGGAATATAAGGACCAGGTCATGTAATTTGGACTTTATAACATAGGACAGGCACAGAGAGTCATTTAAAGGTTGTTTTTTGTTTTTTGTTTTAAGATTTATTTATTTGAGAGAAAGAGCACACTCAGAAGGGCAGACGGGGAGGGAAAGGAGAGAAAGAATCCTCAAGCAGACTCCCCACAGAGCTCGAGGAGGGGCTCAATCCCATGACCATGAGATCATGACCCAAGCTGAAATCAAGAGTCGAAGGCTTAACTGACTGAGCCACCCAGGTGTCCCCCCCGCTTTTTTTTTTTTTTTTTTTTTGAGAGTCATTTAAAGTTTTAAAGTGAGGGAATGACATTTGCTTTTGAAATTGCATGAGGAAAAATATCTTTGGCTAAACTTTCTGCTAGACAGAGAAAGGGAAACATAGATATAAGACTCTCCATCTCTCAGCCCTTTCCCTTCCAACCGAGAATGTGTGTCTGTTTCTAGAAAAAACAAAATGAAGGAAACTTAAAAAGTCAAAAGAGCAGTTATAATGGGAAAATACTTAATGAAACGATTGGCATAGATCTGATATTCAATACCTGTTTTTTTTAATAAATAGTGCTAGTTATCAGATGGACAACAAATGTGTCATCCATCCATCCTTCCAGCCGTCCTGTCTTCCACTGTACATACGTCTATTCAATCACCCATCAAACAACTGCTGTGTATTCTTTCTGTGATAGTTCAGAAACATAGTGTTCAAGGAGTATCTACCCTCTGTTACTTTCAGGAAAACAAATCTGTCTAGGAGAGGGCCTGGCCCACCTGGAGCTGTTATTATTCCTGACCACCATTTTACAGAAATTTACCCTGAAATCTCTGGTTGACCTGAAGGACATCGACATCACCCCAGTTGCCAAAGGGCTCCCTTCTGTGCTGTCGCCTATCAGCTCTGTCTCATTCCTGTGTAAAGAAGGGCAGACTGGGGCGCCTGGGTGGCTCAGTCATTAAGCGTCTGCCTTCGGCTCAGGTCGTGATCCCAGGGTCCTGGGATCGAGCCCCACATCGGGCTCCCTGCACCGCGGGGAGGCCTGCTTCTCCCTCCCCTACTCCCCCTGCTTGTGTTCCCTCTCTCGCTATGTCTCTCTCTGTCAAATAAATAAATAAAAATCTTAAAAAAAAAAAAAAAAAAAAAAAGAAGGGCAGACTGTCTGGGTGCTGCTGTGGTCCTACAGCCCCCCCTCCCCCAGAGGCAGCGTTACCCCCCCACTTCCCGGGCATGCCTTCTCTCACCTCTCCTCTCTCTTCCCCCTGTTCTCCCAACATCCAGTCACCATCCAACCTCCATCAAAGGAGAATTTCCTGACTTCCACTGCACAAACGTAGCTGCTCCCCTGCATACTCTGGAACACTGGCCAGCACATAGGCTGTTACTTAGATAACACTGAGTTAGTACTACGTTATCACTCTCACGCATGGCAACGAATGGTTAGTGTATAAAGACCCACAGCCATTTCTCCTCTGTGTGTTCAAAATAAAAGGCGTTATTTAAAAAAAAAAAAAAATTGATGTCAAGTATTTTCTAACAAATCCAACAGTTCCAGTAGTTCTCCCTCTCCACATACCCCCGCCCCAAGTATAATTTGCTAACAACCTTTCTGGAAATCAGTGTAGCAATGTGTATCAAAAGCTTTTAAAAATATGTATACCCTTTAATTCACCAATTGCTTTTTTAGTAAATCATTCAAAAGAAGGACAAAGATTTATGCACAAGACTAGTTATCACATGTTCTTTATAATTATAAATGATTATAAATTATAATTAATTTATAATTATTTTATTATATTTTATTTATAATAAATATATTTTATATAATATATAAATATATATTATATATAAATATATATTATATATAATATATTTAATATATTTTATTATATATTATATTATTATTTATAATTATAAATAATTATTTAATTATATTATATAACATTAATTATAAATAATCAGAAACTACCTTGAGTAAATCCTGGTGCAGCTACACTAAAGATGGATCCTATTAGAATACAAATCTGATCATTTCAACTCTTTTGCTCAAAGTCTTCAAATGACTTCCCACCATATTTAGAATAAAATCCAAAGCTCTGACTGGGCCCTGGCTGTTCTTACACCACATCTCCCATCACACTCTTCCTCATCCATTCTGTTCCATACACATTCGTCTCCTTATTTTCCTCAAATATGATGAGCACTCTGTCACTCAAGGCTGTTTATTCTGCCAGAGTATTCTTTCTTCAGATATGCTCCTGACTTGTTCCTTCACTTCATTCAGGTTTTTACTCAAAAAATACCAGAAAGATCTTCCCTGGCCAACCTAAAAAAACAGCAGCTCAGCGACTTACTCGCTATAGGACAAGGATGGGTTATTTAACCCCACTGGCCCCAGTTTCTTGTCACACAGGCACCACGACATAATATTCTCCACAAATGGGCCATCAGTCTGTGGTTTCTTGTGGGAAGGGGCTATGGTGGGAAGTCGAGGAGCCGAGGCTGCACAGATAAATTGGGACCAGATTGCAAACATTACGCACCACACGATATTGAGCATGGATAGGATTCAGAGAAAGCCATTGGTTTTTTTTCTAAAGCATTTAAATTATATAATCAAGTCTTTGTTTTGGAAAAATAACGCTAATGGCTGTGTTGGAAGCGAGCTCTGGGGTTGCAGTGGGGTCGCGGAGGAGGACGTTAGGACTGCTGGGCTGACACGGCTGTAGGGAGTTCAGCCGGATTTTTTCTTTTTTTAAGTAGAGGGGACACACAATTAGCTAGAATATTAAAATAGTTGATAAGAAATGATGTGGCCCTAAATTATTCCAATATTGAATAGATTTAAATAATTGACGAGCTATACTATGCGATCTCTGTGAGTGCTCTTCTCCCTATGTTAAACGGTGAAACTGATGACTTACACGTTCTGAAACTTGAAAGTGGAGGGAACTTAGAACTTGACTTTCACTTAGTCGTAAAAGACTTCCTTTTGAGACTGGGATTCACTTCAGAAACTGCAAGCAATTGGAAGAGTGAACCTGAGCCAGAGGAAAAGGCTTTTCAGTGCCCTAGGAAGCTATAATGGATACGCATTTTAATTTCTGTTGTTATGCTGGGCACATGCTAGGCATTTCTCCCTCGGTCTCCTGCACATTCTTAATCACTAGCGCTGTCCATCTTCTAAGATAACTCCCTCTCATCAAACTATATTAGCCACTTCTTTGGCTCAATATAGAACTCTCTTATACTGCAGACACTTAAGTATTTGTCAGTGCCACACAAGACATCATCTTCCTAATTTTTAGAGATTCTATAAGAATATTTTCCTCCTTACTTCCAGTCTCAAGCATTAGCTATTTTCTGGGACTGGTTCATTGCTCATTTAAAAAAAAAAAAAAAAAAAGTAGATTTGAATTCGAGTGCTGTCATTTACTGTGGAAGTGATCTTAGGAAATTTACCTAATCCCCATGAGTCTCAGTTCTTTATCTCTTAATTAGGCTTAACAATACCCTCATCATAGAATGAGAATTATATTGAATGAGATAAACTAATATCCTCTACAGAACTGCCTCATACTAGTGCTCAATATCAGTAGGTCTATTTGGTGTTGCTTTATAAACTCATAAGGGTAAAGACGACTATCCAACCAGCTTTTCATCATACAGAATAATGTGCATGCCTGTTCCAAATGAACATTCTGGAATAATAATGAAGGTCATCTACGTGGCTAGGAGAGGAAAAGCCTTATCAATCTTTGTATCTATATATTTAGATTTAATAAATGAATTCCATTCATATGCTTGAAGAGAATGTGTATTTTGCAGTTATACATACCAAGTATTAACTATGTATATATTGATGTCAATATGTAAGTATGCCCCCCCAAATATAGATGTGGTGAATTATATTATTTCTTTTTGTAGTCTTTCAATTTTTATTCTCTGTATTTACAGACTGGGTCATAGGTGCATATGAATTAAAAGCAATATCTGTTCAGTTAATTGAATGTCTCATCAGTATAAAGTATCTCTCTTTATCCACAGTAATGCTTTCTGATGAAAGTGTTTGGTCTGATGATTTTCTCTACACACATCAGCTATATTTTGGTTGGCGCTTGTAAGGTATGTATTTTCCTTTTAATTTCAACCTATATCATTGTTTTAAATGTGTCTCCTGTTAACAATAGTTTGGTTTTTTTTTTAACCAATCTTTAACTTTTAACTGGAGCATTTAGTCCTTTCGCATTTGTGTAATTGCTACTATATTTGGAATTAAATCTAACCACCTTTGAAAGTATTTTCTAGGGCTCTGGGCTGGCTCAGTCGGTAGAGCATGTGACTGTTGATCTTGGGGTCATGGGTTTGAGCCCCACATTGGGCGTAGACATTACTTTAAAAGAAAAAAGTGTTTTCCATTTGTCTGATGTTACATTTCTTTTTCTCTCTTTCAGAGTTCTGATTTTTATGTATCAACTTCCCCCTTTACCAGTTTAAAATTATACACTTTGTTTATATCCTTTTATTAATTTAAAATTACATCAGATATTTTTAATTTATCAGAGTTACTTTTGATAATATAAGGAAGTTAGAGCACTTTATTTTTTTTAAAGATTTTATTTATTTGAAACAGAGAGGGAGAGAGAGAGAGCGCATGAGTGGTGGGGAGGGGCAGAGTGGTGGGGAGGGGCAGAGGGAAAGGGAGAAGCAGACTCCCCGCTGAACAAGGAGCCCGATGTGGGGCTCAATCCCAGCACCCTGATATCATGACCTGAGCCGAAGGCAGATGCTTAACCGACTGAGCCACCCAGATGCCACAAGAAGCTAGAGCACTTTAAATGCATTTACTCTTTCTTGACATATGCCGTTATTGTTGTGTACTTTAATTCTGTGTTTTAAAAAATCCACAGGACATTATTATTGTTTTACACAGTCGATATTCATTAGATTTGCCCACAGTTTCCACTTTCTTTGCTCTTAATTCTTTCTTGTATTTCAGACTTTCCATGTGGGATCATTTCCCTCCTTCCCAAAATATACGCTTTGAAATTTCCTTCACTGTAGATTTGCTAGGAGCAAATAAATTAGCTCCAGTGTGTCTGAAATGTTTTGTTTTTGTTTTTGTTTTTGTTTTTTTGTCTACTAAAGAACTCAAGGTTGGTAATTATTTTCTTTCAGCACCTTCAAAATAATATTCCTCTCTCTTCTGTTTCCCATTTTTACTAGTGAAAAGTCAGCTGTCAGTATATTGTTGCTCTTTTAAAAGGAATTTGGCTTTTTCTCTTTTATATTTGTTCTTTGCCTTTGGTTTTAAGAAGTTCTATTTTAATGTGCTTAGGGTTTTCTTTTCATTTATCGTACTTTCAATTCATAAGACTTCTTAAAATTAGTGCCTTGAAGTCTCTTGTCAGTTTGAAAATTCCTCAGCAGTTAACTCTTCAAATAAGTAAAACTATGTTAGACAGCTTCACCATATGTCCTGTGTCTTTAACCCTCTCATATATATCCTTCCCCCACCTTTTCTCCTTTTGCCTCTCCATGCTGCATTCTGGAACATTTCTCTGGATATATCTTCAGGTTCACTAAGTCTTAAAGTATAGCTAATCTACACTTAAAATCTTGTTGGATTTTCAATTTTTATAAATTTTATTTACAAATTTATTTACAAAATATATTTATAAAATTCTATTTATAAATTATATTTAAAATAAAACCACAATATTTAAAATATTCTGAATCACAATAAAATTCTAGTTGGTTCTTTTTTGAAATTCAGACTTGCTGTGTTACTTTTCGTGGTTTCTTGTTCTCTGCCGATATTGTTAAGCTGGTCCTTTACATCTTTAAACATAGTCATCATAATTATTTTTTAGTCTTGTTTTATAGCCCATGCCTCACAATTCCACTATTTAAAGGCTTCATGAGTCTGATTTTTGTTGTTTATTGTCTATGCTGATTCTTATTCATTTAATCAAGTTTCCTTGTGTACCTGATTCTCTTTGAAAATGTGAACATTGTATGTGAAAAATTATTTATAGAAATGATTTAGACCTATGAGGAAGGTATCTTATTTAAGAGAGGACTTGTATTCTTTGCTTCTGCCAAGCACCTGGAGGCATCACCAATCCAGAATGATTGCAACCTAAGTTCAAGTTTTGAGATTCACTGGGCCTGGCAATTTGAATACAATCAGTAAATACTGAAGGGCTTTGGGGTCCCAGGATCTTGTGGGGCAGGATCTCCCACTGGGCTTCTTATTGTGTACTCTAGCCCTATGGCCAAAGTCCATTCTGATTGGTTAGTACCATTTCACAAATACTATGCTGTCTGTCCCCCTTGCACTGAATGTCTATCAAGATGAAGATTCTGACTTTTACCAACTGGCAAATTTCTTCAAGGCAGAACAGCTTCCGTATTTCAACTCCCTTTTTCTTTCATTGTTAGTCTGGTAATTCCATACTACCTTCTTACATCCTTTTATGCTTTAAGAATATTTTTAAGACCCAGATCTTTTAGTTATTTTCACTGGGAGGATCAATCTGTCTAATTTAGCCTAGCACTACCAGAACCATTAAGTCAGACTAGCATTTTAAATATTTTTGATAAATATTGAGAAACTGTCCTTCAGAAAGTTTGTGCCTATTTATACTTCTACCTACAGGTTTTAAAATGCCATTTTCCATTTTCCCTTGACTAGGTTCTGTCACTTGTAAGAAAAGGTATTTGCCAATTAGATAAGTAAAAAATATGGTTTCTTTTTTAAAGATTATTTATTTATATTTATTTGAGAGAGACAGAGAGAGAGAGGGAGAGACAGCATGAGCAGGGGGAGCAGCAGAGGGAGAGGGAGAAGCAGACTTCCCACTGGGCAGGGAGCCCGATGCGGGGCTCGATCCCAGGACCCAGAGATCATGACCTGAGCCCAAGGCAGATGCTTGACCAACAGCCACCCAGGTGTCCCAAAAAATATGGTTTTGTTAAAATAAATGTGTACTCCTTTAATTCCTAATGAAGTTTAACATCTTGTAATCTGTTTACTGAAATTGCATTTCACTCCTGTAATTTAACCTGTTCAAAATTTGTTTATTTTTCTTAGATCCTTAGCTCTCATAAAGCTGGCACCCCTCAGAAAAGTTATATCTGTTGTTAAAATATTAAAATACTTGTATTTTATATAAGGATAAGTATACTTATATAAGTATATACTTACAAGTAGCCTATAGACTTCCTATATCTTCATTTCAACCAATTAGCAAATAGCGACTTCCTTCCCAAATGATCTCCCCTAGATTTCCCTGGTCACTCCAGCCTCTCCCAATCACCACCCATCTCCCCATCATTCATCAAGTAAAGAGTCAATATTTAACATACCGGAGGTCTTCAGGGCCCTGCTCTAGCCCTATGGCCAAAGTCCATTCTGATTGGTTAGTACCATTTCACAAATACTGTTAAATATTTTAATGTAACCCATATGCATATATATTGAAAATATTTTTCCCATTTGATAATAAAACTTTAAAACACACCATACTGGGGATGACCAGCTGGCTCACTCAGTAGAGCGTGGGTCTCTTGGGTTTGTAGGTTCGAGTCCCACATTGAGTGTAAAGATTACTTAAAAATAAAAGCTTAAAAAAATAATAATTAAAAAAACCACACCCATCCTGTATTCTTTTTCCCTTCCATATCCTTTTTCCATAACTTTTCTTTATAATTAGTTGCTGTTTCTCTCAAAATTATTACCATTACAATAGCTATTTTCCTTTAAATTCTCTCAGCTCTTAAAGATCTATAAAGGAATTTATTCACAAAGCAACATAAGATTTCCAGTGAATTTTACTGTGTTCTGGAAACCTATGAAACTTATGGTCATCCCTTTTAATGTTTTTAGCAGACACCACAAATTCCAATTTTGTAAATACCAGCAGAAGCTGAAATAAAGTAATAGTTCATTTTGGACAAGCAGGAAAGTATTTTGAGCTAATTTTTATTTATGATATGTTACCTACTGAAGAAGGAGTAAACTAATTTTTGTGGACTAAATCATTTCATACTTGCCTACAATCTTGATCTGTAAAGATACTAGCTCTTTTATGGTCTTCTGCCAAATATATCACTTAGAGATTATGATCTATTTTTTATGGTTGCTGTGTTTTAAATCTGATAACCACACCATTGCACTGTTATCCAGACAACATCTTCCCAGCACTTCAATCATCTTAATCTCATGCAGACCCACATGGAAAGCTTTTGCAAACATTTAGATATATTGTTTGTCCATGGAGTTTTCTTTACCCACAAACTTGTTGAGTAATTTTATAAGGCCAAATAAATCAGATTTGCCTGGCATAATCTGTCTTCATAAACAAATGCTGTCCGCTGCCCATCACATTGTTATCTAAATGATTTCAGATCAATTTGGTTCACTCTAACTTGGGCAATTGCATTCTGCCAGCCCCAAACTCCCTCTGTTTTTCAATTGGAGACATTATTCTTCCTCTCACCTAACAAAGTGTTCTGTAAAGCAAGCAGGCAAGTATCTGAACCAATAAAGCCTAGTTTCCTGAAGATTTGTGTCCGATAGGCTAACTGAAACTATGTATTATATCCATGTCATAGCTTTAACTGGTGACATTACCTAAATCATTGCACTAGATGTCATAAGTAATATTTTGTGTTACATCAATAGGAAATGGAGCAAAACAAAAAATGTCTTCATGTGTACTTAGAGTACATATAACACCAGATTCCCTGCTACATAAGTAGATTTAGTTGAAATTGAGTTTTATATCAGAGGTTAATAATCAGATACAATGGATAGGAGAGGATTTCATTGGAAAAGTTGTTATGTGTTATACTAAGGCAGAAGGATCACTGTGCTTTAAGAAAAATGATAATCCTATATTTCAAGATAAAGGAACAAACTATTCATTACTGTGCCATTGCATAAAACATAAATTGATTCATGCTATTCCTCTTGCTCACATTTATATGATGTCCTTCGAAATCTGTGGCTCATCTCCATTAAGTGACACTTACCTAAAACTGTACGTTAATTTGGGAGCAATCAAAAGAAGTACTGGGCTAGCTAACATACTTAATGGGCTTGCAAAGCAGGTTTCCAGAATGAGGAGAGAAGAACAACCTTCCACTTCCCTTTGGGGTTCCGACATCTGAATTTCAACCAAGTTTAGCTTGAACTGACATGGACAGTCTTTTGTTTCAAACAAACAAACAAACCCAGATTCCAAAATTCAGTCATAACTCCCAGGGAATAATTCACCCATTGGAAGAATGTAGGTATAGTCTTTTTTTGCTTGGAAGCCATTTTGCTCAGCATTTATAGCACCAAATCCCCATAGCTCACGAAACAGTAATTCAGAAGAAGACACTACAAGGCAGCATGGATAGAATAAATAGAAAAATTGTCACTGTTTACTCACTAAAAGTATCTCTTTTACTAATATAGTTAAAATTTCACTATCTATTAATGAATTGATCAAAATCCAGGAGAAACGTGTAAAGACTAGAGTAAATATTTATTTTTTTAAAAGATTTTATTTATTTGAGAGAGAGAATGAGAGAGAGAGAGCATGAGAGTGGGGAGGGTCAGAGGGAGAAGCAGACTCCCTGCTGAGCAGGGAGCCCAATGTGGGACTCAATCCTGGGACTCCAGGATCATGACCTGAGCCGAAGGCAGTCACTTAACCAGCTGAGCCATCCAGGCGCCCCTAGAGTAAATATTTTTAACATGATATCATTATAGTCTCTACTCTTCATTGTTCTTACTGGTAAGTTGATTTTATTTTTTTTTAACTTAACGACATGATGGCTCGTGAGATCACTTATAATAACATCTCTCTTGGCTTTTTATTTTCTGTTGCCTAAATATCAACCATGCTTGTTCAGTGGAAAACATTACTCTGTGTGCACATGTGTGTGCGTGTGTGTGTGTGCGTGCGTGCGTGTGTGTGTGTGTGTGTTGGAAATGATTATTAAAGAAGACGGTATTATTGTGAGAGAATAGGATAGACTGTCTCCAGGTTGGCTACATTTCCTTTACTTCCTTGATAGTCCTCTAGGGAGCGTACATAGAGATAATTAGAACATTGGCTTGGCTGCTATTGTCTAACAGAGTTGCCTGTCATTAATAAAACTTTTACCTACCGTGGTACATTGTAACTACTGTGCTTATATGTAAGGAGTGTTATGCTTTCCAATAAAGCAGGCTTACTTGTTAATGTTTTGCCAGGGAGGGGAGGTTGTTAAGAGAGGGTGGAAATGCAGAGCCTGAACCCACAGAACCTTAACATTTGCACCTAAGATTCCTCATCTGAGCTATAGTACACAGTAAATTATTTGACTATCTTCTCAATTCTCCCAAGGATGGTACAGAACTAACGCCATTCTAGATGCGCAGGAGGAAAGTTCATTTGTTACATACAATGGATGCCTTAGGGCATTAGGGCTTAATTCTCCCCTAAACCAGTTAAGAAAGACTTACCGCTTTACTTAAATATAATTCCTTAAATAGTACATTGTAACTTCAAAATCAAGCTGACACTCAGATGTCAGCAGCTTTAATAATTTCAAATCTATTATGAATAAAGAGATTGATTTGCTCCCCAAAAGAGTTTCATTGTGATTAAACCTTTGAAACTAGCTTAACAAGGAAAGCAGCATTGTTACCTCAAATCCTTTATGGAATAAGAAATAGGGGTGCTAGTTAATTTTTAAAAAGAGCCACACAGTATATTCATTTGCACTAACTGCTTGAAAAGTCCTAACTTGGTGTTAAGATCAATAGGTTTTATTCCTCGTTTGGTCAGAAACTTATTGACAGACAATCTAACTTTCTAACCGTTTTGACTTCAAACACTCCACTGAAAAATGTAAAAACAAATAACTAAAAGCACCCCTTTCCTCACGGGAATGTTGAGACTCCATGTCTTTCCACAAAGGGAATCAGTATGTATTTATCTTTCATATATTTTTTATAAAGAAGAAAATAGGACAATAAATATTTATTCTTACTGAGCTATGGCATCTGTCTTCCCCGGGCAGATCCCCTTAAAGAAAGTTCCAAAATGAAAGAGAATACAGGTGAGGAGGGGAAGGAAAAACAATATTTGTATAAATAACAGAGTGGAGATGAAACATACTAGATATCCCTTAGTATACTTTAAGAGCCTACACCCATAAATATGTAATCTTTCAACTGAGAACATTTGTATAGATACACTCTGCAGAGATATATGTAGCTTACAATTGCGAACATGTTTTGGACAATTATGTGTGAAATCCTCATCATGACCATTCTCACTGAACAACTCTACTATGAGTGGAGGATTTTCTGAAACTGAAATTGCTATTTGCACGATGTGGTGCATTGAAGCAATTCAAGGCTTTCATTCCACTTCACTGGAAATGAAGATTCACTATATTAACGTTCTCTAGACACTTATGTGGTAGGAAATTATGCCCCTCAATTACAAATTCTTCCAGCCTTCTCTCTCTTTGCTTCTCTGTTTTCAAGTCTCATTTCAAATACTCCACAAAATATTTGGCCTCACTTGGCATAAAAGAAGCAAACCCCCGTGCCTCTTTCCCCCACCTTTATATGGAGATAACACTTGCCTCTCTCATAAAAGTATTGTGAGGCATAATATTTTGTAAAGCACTTTAGAAACCTTAGATATGAGAGCTAATGGAAATAAAAACTCTATTGCCATCTATTCTCCCAGTTCCTTTCAAGATGGCCATTTTCTTTTTTGTTTATTTTTTTCTCTCCGTTTGGATGTTAAGAAGAAATACTGTTTTGCCAGTGAATGTGGAAGCTTACTGAGATTACCTTCAACTTCCTTCCACTTCTACTTCTTTGTGACCTCTTTTGGTTTCACTAGTAAAGAATCATAGATTGCTTCCAAGAACCCACCCAGAACTCACTCAGGTATGATCTGCTTTATTGCCTGAGCACCTGTATATGGTCTAATCTTAACTAAGGACCCTCTCGAGGGCCAGCTCATAACTTGGGTCTTCATGAGGGCGTGACTGACCTCCCATTCATGCTCTCCAGCCACAAGTCCTGTGTTTGTGCTAAGAGAATGTATTCTCTCCCGCATTACATTGTGAACACCCTTGAGGGAAGGGACTGGGTCTATCTACAAATTACCTAGCACAGGGTTTTGCTCATAGTAGGTATTCAAGAAGTGATTTCAAGTAATTAAATAAAACTAGATTTTATATTTCTTGAGCTAATTGCCCTGCAGAAGTCTTTAGAGCCAAACTGGACTGAGCCTAGAGGTGCTAATCTCCATTATTTCCAAACTCAAAGTAATCTGCACGTAGAGAACTGCTTGACAAGGCTCTAGGAGTTAATCTATGTTGTTTTTTTTTTTATGTATCTGCAAGCCAAATCCTGACTGAGCTCTTCTCTTTGGAACTGCTGATAAAAGACTCCATTGTAGGATTTAAAGAGATGAGCCCCTTTTCTATCTACTATACAGCTATTTCTTCATAAAAGTACTCTTAGAATGCATCAAAGCACATGATGAAAGAACATAGTAAGAAGTGAGTTAAGGAGTACATAAAGTACACAATGAAAAGAAGATGTTGAGTAAATCAGTTAGCTAGAGAGGCCTTGAAGTTGGGGAGACCAGATTTCCTGTCCTGGCTGTGCAACTTGCTAGCTAGGCTACACTGAATGACTTACTTAACCTCTCTGAACCTGTTTCCCCGTCCTTAAAATAATACTTTCCTTGGAGAGTTGTGATGACAGTTTTACTGTAAATAATACCAACACATGCCTGACCCAATGTAAGGGCTCAATAAATGGCATTATCATTATTTTTAGAAAATATACCATGGAAAATCATGAAAATGAACAACTAGCAAGTCACCTTAACCAAAGTAACAGTGAAACACTTACTCCTGAAAATCACCCCTAGGGAAGGCTTCAGAATGAACAACAAAGACTTTTTTTAAATCAGTGATTAGGCAGGAAATCACAATTTTCTCTCTGTCGCATCCCACCCTTAGCTGGATTCAGAGGATGAAACAATTTTTTTAAAAGATTTATTTATTTATTTTAGAGAACAAATGTGGGGGTGAGGGGAGCAGAGGCAGAGGGAAAGAGAGAATCTCAAGCGGACTCCCCACTGAGCGTGGAGCCCGACGATGGGGGGCGCTCAATCCCATGACCCCAAGATCATGACCAGGACCGAAACCAAGAGTGCACTGCTTAACCAACTGAGCCACACAGGCATTCCCAGGATGAAATCTTTGATAGAAGAATTACAAATCAAGAATATAAAACCCCTGGGTTTGAATAAAATGCTTTCCAATTTTCTCATAGGGTTGCTGCCTGAGAAGGGGGGACTCTAGATATCACAAGTCCTTTGATCATCTAAATAGTTTTCATAAAACAGGAAAGAAGAAACACAATGAGGCAAGCAATTGATCTAATTATAGAATTCCCATGTCTTATTCCTGTAGGTTCTTTGTAGGAATTAGGGCAAAGTACTGGATGGACTCTAAATTAGAGTAATATTTTCTTCCAGAATGCTGGGGAAAAGGGCATTTCCCAGACACAGCTCAAAGGATGCGTAGTGACTCTACCTCCTCCACCCCCAAGGTTTGTTGGGTTTTTTTGAGAGAGTGTGTGTGCAAGTGGATGGGGAGGAGCAGAGGGAGAGAGAGACTCTTAAGCAGGCTTGGCGCTGGGTGCGGAGCCCGATTTGGGGCTGATCTCACAACCCTGAGATCATGACCCGAGTGGAAATTAAAAGTCAGTCGCTCAACCGATTGAGCCACCTAGGTGCCCCACCCCACGTTCTTTTTAAGAAAATTAATTGGAGGGGAGCCTGGGTGGCTTAGGCGTTAAGCATCCGACTCTTGGTTTCGGCTGGGGTCATGATCTCAGCATCGTGAGATCGAGCCCTGTGGAGGGGAGTAGGCTTGAGATTCTCTCTCCCTCTCTCTCTCTGCCCCTCCCCTCGCTCTTGTTCTCTCTCTCTCTTTCTCTAAAATAAATAGATAAATCTTTAAAAAAATTAGTTGGAGGAATATTAAAGGGTACATTTTAGATGCAGTTTTTCAGGCATCTCAGAAATGTATGATCACAAATGTCGGGAAAATATGACCACAAATCATAATAGGAGTAGATCATGTAGCTGCTTTTTTTCCCTCAAAACTGCCTGAAGAACAAAGTCACAGAAGACATTTTAGAACAATTAAAGATACAGACAGATAGATAGCTGGATAGATAGGTAGTAATAGACTAACAGATAGGAATTATTAGTGAAATCCCATCATAGAAGGTTCTCTAGGGTGACGGATGTCAAACTTAATGCTTCAGAAGAGATTAAAAACATATTTGAAGTGACAGTTCCTGATCAGTCAAATAAATAGGTGAAGATTTGCCAGTGGGGAGAAACAAAGTCTTTTAGTTTGTTTCAACCTCCCTGAGCTAATACAAATAATTATTCCATTTTCCAAACAGAAGCATTGACAACTTGGAAGTCTAAGATTACACGACCCCTTATAATAAGAGATTGGACAAATAAATGGCCAAAGCACATAGTTCAGAACACAATGCCATTTCTTTAAATTACGTGTAGGTTAAGTAGCTGGCAATGTGGATGGGACATTTTGAAGTAATTGATATGAGCTAAATGTTTTTGGAAGTCTTAAGTCAGTAGTATTGAATGTAGCTTTCCTCCTGGTTATATTCTTAGTATGTTGCTAAAATTCAAGAGGTCATAGGTAGAAAAATAATTATTTGGTTGGTAGAGTATAAATGCTGATTATATTCTGGGCCACCTAGGTTCTCTCTCCCTTTTTGTGAATGTGTGTGCAACAGGAGAAAATTAAGAAGAGGAAGAATTTCTAGCCTGCTGTAAAAACAATCAACTCATTTAGCCTAAAAATATGTTGTGCAATTTGATATTTGAAAAGTATTTGGAGATACACTCACTGTCTTAAGTCTCTATAAAAAAGCAAAACAGCATTCATAGATTTTTCTGTAATGCTTAATTCTGGAATAATGAAATTTTAATTCTCTTAAATTATATCTCTTATCAAGTGAATTAGGCAATTCTAATGCAAACTTCCACATTATTTTAGCTCTTCTCTGATTTTCTACAAAATTTATAAATCTATACTTTACCTTCTGCTGGAATATATTCTGGATTGTGTTGTTCTCATTTGTTATTGCTATTGCTTTGGGGCTTTTGTGTCTTTTCATGGATTGAATACTATAAACTCCTTGTGGCTGCGAGGACCCACACCTTTCACATCTTGATGTCACCCACAGCATCTAAAACAGTGGAGTACTTGCTAGGTATTCAAGGGCTTGAATTGAATAAAATGTATATACAGAACTTCAAAGGTCCTATGTCTATTTCTGCTTTCAGGATCACACATCAGTCTAGAGAGATACAATTAGTCCTTTCTGTTAAATGCCAGGAAGAAGTGGTTTCTACCACCTCCAAAGGCTGCCCTGTCTAATATTAAAAGTACTTACCAAGAGGAGATTCTTTATACTTGTGTACATATAGAGAGAGAAATATGCCAAAAATCCTTTATCTTTGTTTATTTTATCCAAAAACCTGCAAGTGGCATTTGCTACATTAATATTATGTAGGAAATGTCCCTTATAAGGTTTCATTTTGCAGGGTTATCAGGGAAAAATCAATGAGATAATTAGTGAAGAGAAGGTGGGGTAAGTATTCATGAATCTAGAAGGCAGGAACAACCATTAAGAATAGCATTTTAATTCCTGGCATGAGATTTTAAAGGCCGACATATGAAGTTGACCTTTTAATTCAACGTTTTTAGTTTAGCAATACCTCTTCACTCAAGAACCATGTGCCTTGGAGTAGACATTCAATGTTCTCACCACACACACAAAGTAACTCTGTGAGGTGATGGATGTTACTAACCTTATTGTGATATTCATTTCGCAATTTATACGTCTAGCAATCACATTGTGCACCTCAAACTCACACAGTGTTATATGTCAATTATACCTCACTAAAGCCAGGGGAAAACTGTGTACCTCAAAGTAAATGAAATTGGGGTTCAAGGAGACTTCAAGTCGCTCAAACCATGAAGATGCCCAATGACTATAAATTACTAAACTTCCAGCAATCTGTCTCTTTTCCTGACATCTGATTAAAGTGTTATCATATATTAATTATTGTTTCGAGCAAAGGCCCCGGATTTCACTGAGTTCACCAGCTCTAGACGCCTACAAATATGTTTTGCTCTAAATTACTGGCACTGTTTCTGTTGATATTCAGCATAATCAAACATTTGTAAGCATGCTGTCTTTTCAATCTGTTCAGCTGATGCACTTTACCTGATCTTTTATTAAAGTAATCAAAACACTTGCTGTGTCGCATCTAATGAATGTTGCATGTATGATTAAGTGCTTTCATTCATATTGCAAGTTTGATTTAATGTAATCTGCTTTTCAGACAGCCATTAGCCTAGCTCCTACATGAATTCGATTAATTGGCTGAATTCTTCCAGATGTCCATTAAGCATTACAGGAATTTCTATGTAGAAACAGCAGGGACTGTCTAGCACAGAACCAAACAATGAAATGTTATATTGCTGCCATGACTTACAAAAAGCTGGATTCATTTTCATTAATAAAACATCTGTACTCCTGCACAGCTATGCATTGAGATGCATTTATTTTATATGTTTATTTCTCTTATGACTGTAAATGGAGAGTTAAATAGAAGCACATTTACTGATATTATGTAGGCCCAGGGTTTAGCGGATGCTGATTGACAAAACGGTTCAATTCTGAAAGTTTACAGAAGGTCCTAAACAGAAGAAAAGACATGAACAGACACCTGTTTGAAATAGAATTAAAGAACGTCTGGGATTGCAGCAATAGAACGGCAATAGAGACTTATTTTGAAATGGCTTGATTGTCCACATGCCCCCCTGTTCTCTTAAGAGAAAATGGCAAACATGCCTCTTGCCAGGACGGTGCAGGACGGCACGGACTGCTGTTGCGAGTAGCTTTCTCCTGTTAGTTTTGCACTGTTAGTTCTTAAAAAGCAGGGAGAGATTTAGTCTTGTGCTGTCCTAGCTCGGCACATTTTACCACTTACTAAGTGCTATTCACCAATCATTTGGGAGGCTTACCACAACTAATAACTAAAACAAAAACTAAGTTTCAGATGAAGCCAGATTAGAACAGGGACAATTACATGGCGCGCCCGGGTGGCTCAGTCGGTTAAGCGCCTGCCTTCGGCTCAGGTCATGATCCCCGGGTCCTGTCCGGCTCCCTGCTCTGCTCAGCGGGGAGTCGGCTTCTCCCTCTTCTCCTCGTGTGTGCTCTCTCTTGCTATCTCTCTCTCCTTCAAATAAATAAATAAAATCTTAAAAAAAAAAGAGAACAGGGACAATTACAGGTTTTCTTTTTTTAAAGATTTTTTTAAATTTATTTGACAGAGAGAGAGACAGTGAGAGGGGGAACACAAGCAGAGGGAGTGGGAGAGGGAGAAGCAGGCTTCCCGCGGAGCAGGGAGCCCGATGTGGGCCTCGATCCCAGGACCCTAGGATCAGATGTTAACTCCTCTGTGAAGCTTGAGGGAATCGAGGGGAACACTCCCATTTTTATGCTGTCGTAGGACTTTGAACAACTTTTATTATGGTTCTTGTCTTGTAAGGTACTTACGTGTTTTCTTTCCCTTGTGAGTTCAGGGACTGTGGATTATAGGTCTTTGTATTTCCATAGTAGGTGTTCAATGAATTTTTGCTGAATGACTGTGAAAAAGATGATAAACTCAAACATTTCTCAATGAGTATTTTTAAATTCATATTTTTAAGTCTGCATATTAGCACCAAGATCCATATGAAGACTATCAATTATTTTCCTTTATAGGATTCTTCTGTCCTCCAAGAATTTGCTAACTTCTGATCAAGGAAGATAGCGTCTGGGGGCACCTGGGTGGCATAGTCGGTTAAGTGACTGACTCTTGGTTTCAGCTCAGGTCATGATCTCAGGCTTCTGAGATGGAGCCCTTTATTGGGCTCTGTGCTCAACGTGGAGTCTGCTTGAGATTCTCTCTCCCCCTCCCTCTCTGCCCCTCCAGCTCATGCGTGCTCTCCCTCTAAAATAAATTGATCAATCTTAAAAAAAGAGGAAGATATACTGTCTGTTCAAACCCCATCTTTGAAATACTGTTGGCATCATCTTATTATCATGGTCCATATGACTGATAATCTGATCCTAAAAGATATCCTCTTCCAGTTAATATAATAGCATCAGCTCACAATTAAAATAAGCTACTGGGTAATAAAGAATCCCTTTTATTTTTATTTTTTAAGATTTATTTTTTTATTTGAGAGAGAGAGAGGGCTAGCAGTGGGAGGGGCAGAGGGAGAGAGAGAATCTTCAAGCAGACTCCCTGCTGAACGTGGAGCTGGGGGCAGGACTCTATCCCAGGACCCTGAGATCATGATCTGAACCGAAATCAAGAGTCAGCTGCTTAACTGACTGAGCTATCCAGGTGACCCAAGAACCCCTTTTTAAATAAAAGCTCCCATAAAGTAGAAACTACTAATAGAGAAGTTATTTCAGATAAAACTTAAAATGTCAAAGGTCAATTATTTTAGAATATTTATATTACAATTAATGATTTGCATGTATATTATGAGAAAATTACTTTTCTCCTTCTCTCCATGTTTACATATTTTGTCTAATTGTGCAAAGAACTGTGGGGAGCACAGAGTGTCTCAGGCACGAAGAATGGTGTATGCTGTTGGGGGAGCACCTGCCCCAACCCCCGTTCCCGATGTTTCCCTTCATGTCAAGGGACATCTGTTGGAGTAACATTCCTGGATCCTTTCCTCCCCTCCTTCACTCATTCCTCACCAGGGGAAAAGGAATGACTTAACATGATTACTGAGGGACCAAGAACTTGGTATGCTTAGCTCAGCCACCTTCTTCTTCCCTCCTCTTTCTGATCCACCTGGTCTGCCCTTGGCCTCAAGTAAGCTTAGAAGATAGTGGTTGCCCCCGCAAGAAGAGACAAGTAGTTATCCTGTTCTTCATGGGACAAGATGGGTCAGTGTGTTGTTAATTCTAGAGTTCAGAATCAAGAAGCCCCTTATTTTCTACACCTAAGCCACGTTCTTCAATCTAGCCATCATTAGTAATAAAAGTGATATTTTGCTCTTAAACTGCCTCCTTTATCTTTATCAGTTGGCTTGGGACTCAGGGATTTGGGGGGCTATTTATTGTCCTCTGCCCCAAAACCCCAACTTTCAAGACATATACAAGCATAGAGCATGAGAGTTGCACACTTGGAGTGTTGAAGCTTCAGATGATTCAGAGGAGAGGTGAGCGATGAGACTGGGAGAGAAAGGAGGCCGCATGGTGAAAGCCACCAAGCCTGGACAAGAATTGCTAAAATACTTTGTAGCAATTATAAAGATGAAGATGTTATCTAGGAAACTGGCTAAATGCCATAATAGAACCTTATTGGCTGTGATCCGGGCTTCTCAGGCTCTGACTCGAAAGCTTTATTGTGTATTAGAATCATTTGGAGACCTTAGTAAATGCAGATCTCAAGCCCCACCCTCAGAGATTCTGATTCAGTATGAATACAGTGTGAGTCCAGGAATCTGTATGGTTAACAAGGCCCGTAGGTGATTCTCACGCCAGAAATTTAAAAACCACCCTTGGAGAAACACTACTTAAGGGTCTGTGTTTCTGCTTTATAGTTCAAGAAATCCAACTTCGTAAGAACACCAAAAGATGTTCAGATTCATGACAACCCAATTCCCAAAATATTTAAACATAAACCAGAATACTGATTTATTTATAGTGAGAACTATAACTTTAAACGGACTGGAGTTCTTGGAACTGTAGAGCGTGCATTCTCTCCCTGTAGGAAAACCCATATGGGAAGCCACATTATAACAGAAAGTTGCTTGATCACCTTGGAATCGAGTAGTGGACTTAGCTGGATGACCTTTACTAATGGCATCAAGCTAGTCTGCTGCGTCCGTCTCGACTATGGAGGAAGACTTGCCAAGGGTGCTGAAAGCTGCTGGTCAGAGTCCCCTGCCCAATGCCCAATGAAATCAAGAGTAAGATTCCTCCTTTTTCTAGGCTTCTTTAGGTAAGACTGAATATAACTGATAAGGTTACAGATTGAGATATACTAATACAGTCACATTTCCTTGAAAATATACTGTTATCACCTTGAATAGAGTTTGAGTGCTCCCAGAATTCGCCTACCCATTTACAGTGTAGTATTTAGGGCTGAATATTTCTACAAATGAATGTGAGCTTTACGATGTTGGGGATCTTGTCTTTCTGTTCACCACTTTATCCCAGGTACTTAAAATAGTGCCAGACATAAAAAGAGTAGTAATAAATATATTTGGAATGAAAAAATCAATGGTTAGTCTCACGTAGTACATGACCATTTTTCATTTTCGTTCTCAGAGGGAAACCCTAATTCCAAAATCTGGTCTATATTGCTGTTGCCCCCCTATGGGTTCACCACCACTTCACCTCAACAAAATGCCTCAAGCGAAATCAGTTGCTTTTGTTATACTTTTATGATGAGCATGTTTCATGTTGTCAGAATTTGTTTTGATTTTTTAGCACCAATCTCTGAAGAGTTTCTATTTTGTGAGTTCCCAACTGGTTAAAAGGAATAGGAAATCTCTGCTTGCTCAAAAATAAAAGAGAAGAGAGAGGGAGCAGACTAAATATCATTTCTTTTCATATTTGTGTTCTGGTAGTATTTGCAATGGACGGCTAATTCTAAGAACTTTTTCCTTGGAGCGTAAGTGAATGTCACCCAACACTCTCTGTGTAACCTCTCCACAACAAATGTGAGAAGGAAGTTCCTTAGCTTCTGAGCTTAAGAAATGTTGATAAATATTATGAAGCTCCAACTAATTAAAAATGAAATGCAGCCAGCTAAGCTCCAGCCATTTTTAATTTACAATATTGCTTTGCTTCTGAAGCAAATGTGGACAAGTCACAACTTCTTTTGATGCCTGAGGGACTGAAAAAATTAAATCAGCAGGATTGGCTATTGATGTTTTCTAGCAAATGTTTTGAAATCTCTGCCTTTCATCCATCTTGCAGGAAACCAGGATTGCTTTGTGAGCCTTCAAAGATATTAATTCCTTTAATAAATCCTGATTTGTATGTTGCAAACTTCCAGCGGTTAAGTTTCTGTAGCAATCTCAGCCTCGGGGTAAATGCTGCCCGCAGGCAGACTCCCAGCTTTTTTTTTTCCAAGTATCATCGCTCTTAGTCTGAAACTGGAGCTACATGACAACAGATTAAACACACCTTCTGTTCAGCCTCTTTTCGTAAGATTTCTTTGTTATATTGTTTGCAAGGCAAATTTCACGACAAGCTGTTTGCTTTCCTGGTGATCAGCACTTAAGGAGATAAAGCACAAACATAAGCAGTGACTGTCCCAGTTCTGTGCTTTGATCCCTGCCCTTCTAAACAACGTGAAGAAAGAGGGAGACCGACTTGAGATTCTAAGAATATAGTGACTATTTGTCATATAGTAAGCCAATCAGAGCTCCAGCCAATAAAAAGGGACAATAAATCGAGTGTAGAAAGTTAAAACACAAATGCACAGAAATAATACGATTGAGTCCTGGCATGAGAGGTGGGCTTGAGCAAAGCTGACCCCATTACAGAGATTCCATGTACAGCACCGATTTCTCCAATAATTTCCACCACAATGACAATATAAAGATAGAAATAAGAGGATAGGAACAAAACTATTAGATGACCCTCTAGAGGACAGCATTATTGCAGGGGGTTTCTTTTATTTAAAGGAAGCATTTATGACATTGGCTTAAAATCCTCTGAGACATTTCTCCTTAAAATTCTGGCTTAAGGGAGAATATAGTAATGTGTCCGTGCTGAAAAACAAGTGTAAAGTTTTCTCCTTTTTGCCCACGTCATTAAGAAAAAAAAAAAAGACTATTTTGTGGAAGAGAGAAAAGCTAAATAGTCATTAAATAAATGAGTTGACACCTTTCCCTTGGAGAGTAAACTAAAGAGGGAGAGTCTGAAGAGCTCTTGACTTTAGAAAGGGAGACGACAAAGAAATAAAAAAAATACTAGTGCAGAGGCAGTATTAGGAAGGTTTTGAGGGACAGTTTGAGAGCTTGTGACTCAGTAGGGTCTAATGTGTCTTTTCCCTGAAAAATCTTTATCATTCTGGAATGAATGATTTCCTTTAGACTGATATTTTCTGGAAGCTAAAAGTCCTAAACAGATTAAGTCTATGTACATAAAGAATATTTGCACAATACTACTGGTTGTGGAAATATATATTTAAAGATACATTTTATTGTTCCTTTTTTCTTATTAAGGTATAATAATGAAAAGTTAAACATTATGTTAAACACTTTAAAGATTCTATTTTTCAGAATAACTACCTGATTATGTATAGTATAGAAATATACACGCATATGCATAATAAGTACACAATTACAAAAACTAATTCAGGTGTGTTGTTGTCAAAGTTAATCATCTGTTAACTTTAAACAGCGTCCTCTGCCTTTATTGAAGCAAAATACCTTAGATTAAAAATGTTAGAATTTCTTGGGGCACCTGGGTGGCTCAGTTGGTTGAGCAACTGACTCTTGATTTTGGCTCCTGTCATGATCTCCTGGGATTGAGCCCGAGTCCAAGTCCAGCTCTGCACTTAGCAGGGAGACTGCTTCAAGATTCTCTCTCTCCCTCTGCCTCTCCCCCTGCTCACTCTCTCTCTAAAATAAGTAAATAAATAATTTAAAAAGTATTAGAATTTCCGGGGCGCCTGGGTGGCTCAGTCGGTTAAGCGGCTGCCTTTGGCTCAGGTCATGATCCCAGGGTCCTGGGATCGAGTCCCACATCCGGCTCCCTGCTCTGCGGGGAGCCTGCTTTTCCCTCTCCCTCTGCCTGCTTCTCTGCCTACTTGTGTTCTCTCTCTATCTCTCTGTCAAATAAATAAGTGAAATCTTTAAAAAAATATAATAAAAAAAATATTAGAATTTCCATAAGTAAATTTTAATTTCATTACTGAATGAGCTACTTTACTAGCTTTGCTACATTATACTTTAGTATAATGATGTTCAAGTGCTTTACTAAATGTTAAAAAATAGATTATATCCAATCAGAGAGTCCAAGATGGCAGAGAAGTAGGAGACCTTAGTTTCTTCTGGTCCCAGGAACGCAGCTAGATAGCTATCAAATCATTCTGAACACCTGTGAACTCAACAGGAGATCGAAGAAAAGAATAGCTGCAACTCTACAAATAGAAAAGCAACCACTTTCTGCAAGGTAGGAGGTGCAGAGAAGTGAATCCGAGGTGATATATGGGAAGATAGACCGTGGGAGGAGGGAGCCTCCGTCAGCAGCTTCCGGCAAGTGATGGAGCAGCGGAGCACAAAATCGGAATTTTTAGAAGTCTGCTGAGGGAGGGCCCGGCCTAAAAGTCACTCAGGTGGCAAAGTGGGGTGGAACCCTCGCGGGACAGTGTGGTCTCAGGACCCTCGGGTCACAGAAAGACCGGGGGTGCCTGAGTGCGGCAGAGCTCCCAGGGATCGGAGCAGGGAAGCCGGCTGCAGACAGCCCAGGAGCGGGCCCTCAGCTCGGGGTTGCGGTATACTGCCAACCGCGCCACGGTCAGGCTGCTACTCTCCAAGCAGAGGCCCAGCAAGTGTCAGAACCTCTGTGAGCCCCTCCCCTTCCTCCCCCGGAGGAGCGGCGCGGGAGTGCACCACAGTTTACTGGGTTTGCAGACTCCAAATGGGGTCCTGGGCCTGAGACAGAAGTGCTCCATCACAGGCCAGGTGAGCAGAGTGCGCCAGAGACCAGGGATACAGGACTGATTAACTACTTTTCCCTGAGGGTGCACTGAGCTCTCAGCTCCTCCGAGGCCAGAGATTGGGAGGCCACCATTTTCATTCTCATCCTCTAACGCTACACAGAAAGCCTTCAGGGAACAAAAGCTACAGAGAGCAAACAGAGCAGATTACTTAGCCTGGCCCCCAGCAAGGGCGGTGCAGTTCCACCTCCAGCAAATACACTTGAGCATCAATGCAACAGGCCCCTCCCCCAGAATATCAGCAAGAACATCCAGCCAAGATCAAGTTTACCAATCACACAGAACTGCACAACTCCAGTGCTCGGGGAAAATAGGAAATAGAATTCATGGGTTTTTTCCCCATGATACTTAGTTTTTCAATTTTATTTTTTTTCTCTTTTCTTTTCCAACCAATTTCTTAATCAACCCTTTTTAAAAAATCTTTTTTTAATTTTCATCTTCACAGTTACAGTCTAACCTTTCAATGTATTTAATTTTATTTTTGTATATATGTAAGTTTTTCTTTCTTTACAATTTTGGGATGTAGTTTCTTCTAACAAACAGGCCAAAATACACTCAGGATATAGTGTATTGCTCTGTTCTGTTCACCTGTCTGTTTATAACCTTTTTTTTTTGTCTTTTAATTTTCATTTTTACAGTTACATTCTATCCTTTCAGCATATATAATTTTATTTTTGTAGATATATATGTTTTCTTTCTTTACAATTTTGGGATCAAGTTTTCTAACAAACAGACCAAAACACACATAGGATCCAGTATATTACTCTGTTCCATTCACGTGTCTGATTATATTCTTTTTTTTTAATTTTTATTTTATTTTTTCAGATTTAGGTCTCTTCTGATTTGTTTAGTGTATATTTCTCTGGGTTGCCATTTTAGTATTTTGTTCTCTTGTTCATTTATTCTTCTCTGGGCAGAATGACAGGATGGAAAACTTCAAGAGGCAGTACTGTCAGGGACCTAATCAGTATGGATACAGTAAGGTGTTGGGGCGCCTGGGTGGCTCTGTAGGTAAAGCATCTGCCTTCGGCTCAGGTCATGATCCCAGGGACCTGAGATTGAGCCCCATGTCTGGCTCCCTGCTCAGCAAGGAATCTGCTTCTCCCTCTCCCTCTGCCTGCCACTCCCCCTGCTTGTGCTCTCTCTGTCTCTGTCATATAAATAAATAAAATCTTTTTTAAAAAATAAGATGTTGGAACTAGAGTTCAGAATAATGATTATAAAGACACTAGCTGGGCTTGAAAAAAGTATAAAAGACACTAGAGAATCCCTTTCTGGAGAAATTAAAGAACTAAAATCTAATCAAGTCAAAATCAAAAAGGCTATTAATGAGATGCAATAAAAAATGGAGGCTCTAACTGCTGGGATAAATGAGGTAGAAGAGAAAATTAGTGATAGAGAAGACAAAATGATGGAAAATAAAGAAGCTGAGCAAAAGAGAGATAAACAACTACTGGATCATGTGGGAAGAAATCAAGAGATAAGGGATACTATAAAGCAAAACAATATTAGAATAATTGGGAGAAACAAGAAAGGTTTCAAATACACAACCTAACCTTACACCTAAAGGAGCTGGAGAAAGAGCAGCAAATAAAGCCTAAATCCAGCAGGAGAAGAGAATTAATAAAGATTAGAGCAGAAATCAATGAAATAGAAACCAAAAGAACAGTAGAACAGATCAATGAAACTAGGAGCTGGTTCTTTGAAAGAATTAATAAGATTGATAAACCCCTGGCCAGACTTATCAAAAAGAAAAGAGAAAGGACCCAAATAAATAAAATCATGAATGAAAGAAGAGAGATCACAACCAACACCAAAGAAATACAAACAATTATAAGAACATATTATGAGCAACTATATGCCAACAAATTAGACAATCTGGAAGAAATGGATGCATTCCTAGAGACATATAAACTGCCAAAACTGAACCAGGAAGAAATAGAGAACCTGAACAGACCCAAAATCAGCAAGGAAACTAAAGCAATAATTTAAAATCTCCCAACAAACAAGAGTCCAGGGCCAGACAGCTTCCCAGGGGATTTCTACCAAACATTTAAAGAAGATTTAATACCAGGGTGCCTAGGTGGCTCAGTTGGTTAAGTGTCTGCCTTTGGCTCAGGTCATAATCCCAGGGTCCTGGGATTGAGCCCTGGATCAGTCTCTCTGCGCAACAGGGAGTCTGCTTCTCCATCTCCCTCTGCCCCTCCCCACTGTTCATGCACTCTCTTGCTCTCTCTCTCTCAAATAAACAAATGAAATCTTAAAAAAAAAAAAAGAATTAATACCTATTCTTCTGAAGCTGTTTCAAAAAATAGAAATGAAGGAAAACTTCCAAACTCTTTCTATGAAGCCAGCATTACCTTGACCCCAAAACCAAAATTCTCCAAAAAGAGGAATTACAGATCAATATCCCTGATAAACACGGACAGATGTAAAAATTCTCACCAAGATACTAGCCAATCGGATCCAACAGTACATTAAAAGGATTATTCACCACGACCAAGTGGGATTTACTCCCGGGCTGCAAGGTTGGTTCAATATCCACAAATCAACCAATGTGATACACTACATTAATAAAAGAAAGGACAAGAACCATATGATCCTCTCAATAGATGCAGAAAAAGCATTTGACAAAGTACAGCATCCTTTCTTGATCAAAACTCTTCAGAGTATAGGGATAGAGGGTACATACCTCAATATCATAAAAGCCATATACGAAAAACCCACAGTGAATATCACTCTCAATGGAGAAAAACAGAGAGCTTTTCCCGTAAGGTCAGGTACTTGGCAGGGATGTCCACTATCGCCACTGATTGTTTAACATAGTACTAGAAGTCCTAGCCTCAGCAATCAGAGAACAAAAAGAAATAAAAGGCATCCGAATTGGCAAAGAAGAAGTCAAATTCTCACTCTTCGCAGATGACATGATAGTCTGTGGAAAATCCAAAAGACTCCACCCCAAAATTGTTAGAACTCACACTGGAATTCAGCAAAGTGGCAGGACATAAAATCAATGCATAGAAATCAGTTGCATTTCTACACACTAACAATGAGACAGAGGAAAGAGAAATTAAGGAGTTGATCCCATTTACAATTGTGCCAAAACCCATAAGATACCTAGGAATAAACCTAACAAAGGAGGCAAAGGATCTGTACTCAGAAAACTATAGAATACTCATTAAAGAAATTGAGGAAGACACAAAGAAATGGAAAAACATTCCATGTTCATGGATTGGAAGAACAAATATTGTTAAAATGTCTGCTACCTAGAGCAATCTATACCTTCAAAGCAATCCCTATCAAAATACCACCAACTTTTTTCAAAGAAATGGAACAAATAATCCTAAAATTTGTATGGAACCAGAAAAGACCCCAAATAGCCAGAGGAATGTTGAAAAAGAAAAGCAAAGCTGGCGGCATCACAATTCCAGATTTCATGCTCTGTTACAAAGCTGTCATCATCAAGACAGTATGGTACTGGCACAAACACAGACACATAGATCAGTGGACAGAACAGAGACCCCAGAAATGGACCCTCAACTCTATGGTCAACTAATCTTCGACAAAGCAGGAAAGAATGTCCAATGGAAAAAAGACAATCTCCTCAACAAATGTTGTTAGGAAAATTGGACAGCCACATGCAGAAGAATGAAACTGGACCATTTCCTTACACCACACACAAAAATAGACTCAAAATGGATGAAAGACCTTAATGTGAGATAGGAATCCATCAAAATCCTAAAGGAGAACACAGGCAGCAACCTCTTGGACCTCAGCTGCGGCAACTTCTTCCTAGAAACATTGCCAAAGGCAAGGGAAGCAAGGGCAAAAATGAACTATTGGGACTTCATCAAGATAAAAAGCTTTTCACAGCAAAGGCAACAGTCGACAAAACCAAAAGACAACTTACAGAATGGGAGAAGATATTTGCAAATGACATAGCAGATAAAGGGCTAGTATCCAAAATCTAGAAAGAACTTATCAAACTCAACACCCAAAGAACAAATAATCCAATCAAGAAACGGGCAGAACACATGAACAAACATTTCTGCAAAGAAGACACACAAATGGCCAACAGCCACATGAAAAAATCCTCCACATCACTCAGCATCAGGGAAATACAAATCAGAACCACAACAAAATGCCACCTTACACTAGTCAGAATGGCTAAAATTAACAAGTCAGGAAATGACAGGTGTTGACGGGGATGCAGAGAAAGGGTAACCCTCTTACACTGTTGGTGGGAATGCAAACTGGTGCAGCCACTCTGGAAAACAGTATGGAGGTTCCTCAAAAAGTTGAGAATAGAGCTACCCTAGGACCCAGCAATTTCACTACTGGGTATTACCCCAAAGATACAAATGTAGTGATCCGAAGGGGCACGTGCACCCCAATGTTTATAGCAACAATGTCCACAATAGCCAAACTATGGAAAGAGCCTAGATGTCCCTCAAGGGATGAATGGATAAAGAAGATGTGGTATAGGGCGCCTGGGTGGCTCAGTCGTTAAGCGTCTGCCTTCGGCTCAGGTCATGATCCCAGAGTCCTGGGATCGAGTCCCACATCGGGCTCCCTGCTCGGTGGGAAGCCTGCTTCTCCCTCTCCCACTCCCCCTGCTTGTGTTCCTGCTCTTGCTATCTCTCTCTCTGTCAAATAAATAAATAAAATCTTTAAAAAAAAAAAAAAAAAAAGAAGATGTGGTATATATATACAATGGAATATTACTCAGCCATTAAAAACAATGAAATCTTGTCATTTGCAGCACTGTAGAACTAGAGGGTACTATGCTAAGCAAAATAAGTCAATCAGAGGAACAATTATCATATGATCTCACTCATATGTGGGATTTAAGAAACAAAACAGAGGATCATAGGGGATGAGAGGAAAAAATAAAACAAGATGAAACCAGAGAGGGAGACAAACCATAAGAGACTCTTAATCATAGGAAACAAACTGAGGGTTGCTAGAGGGGAGGGATGTGGGAGGATGAGGTAACTGGGTGACAAACATTAAGGAGGGCACGTGATGTAATGAGCACTGGGTGTTATATAAGACTAATGAATCACTGACCTCTACCTCTGAAACCAGTAATATATTTTATGTTAATTGAATTAAAAAAAAAAAAACTACGGATACACAAAACAAGAACTTGAATAGATCTCAAGGGAATTATGCTGTGTGGAAAAAAAGTCTTAAAAGGGTTACATACTATTTGATGCTATTTATATAACATTTTAGAAATGACAAAATTATAGAGATGGAGAACAGATGAGTGGTTGCCAGGTGTTCAGGATGGGGTCTGGGGAGCATATTGGGTATGACTTTAAAGGGGTAACATGAGAGATCTGTGGATGATGGAGCAGCTCGCTATCTGGATTGTGGTGGTGATTACATGAATCTGCATATGTGATAAAATTGCACAGAAGTATACACACACACACACACCCAAGTGCATATCTGATGATATCTGAATAAGGCTGTGGATTGTATCAATGTCACTCTCCTGTTTTGACACTGAACTATACTTATGCAGTGTGTTATCATTGGCAGAAACGGGAGCATAGGTATATGAGACCTTTCTATACTATCTTTTTTTACAACTTCCTGTTGATCTATAATTATTTAAAATTCAAAGTCAAGTTCAAAACCTATTCATTTCATACACATATGTTCCTGAATTAGATTTCTAGTATTGACTTTTACATGTATGTGGTTTTTTCCATAAATACTATCATCCTGAAATGTCTATATATATGTTTTTACCCTTCACAAAAGAACTCTAAAGAGAACTCTAGTCGCATTTTTTCACTTTGCTACTCACCCTCAGAATTTCTGCTTCTCTAAGTCTGAGGAGGACTCTGTATTTTTTGTTCTTTTTTTTTTTTTTTAAATAAAACAACTTCATAGGTGAGGGTAATGTGCAGCCAGGATAGAAAACTGCAAATTTAGAGGAGCCTGAATGTAGAAATTATAGTCATAATTGGGAACAATATCTTTCATTAAGAGTAGAAATAAATGGGACAAATAGGTAGGCCTCAAACTACTCCAGAAACACTGAGTCAGTACAGAAATTAGAGGTGCTTTGTAAATAAAAGTTCTAGTGTGTTAAATGCTAATGGAGATGATGTCAGTAAAATGGTGGAGTAGACAGTTCCAAGCTCTGGTTCCCGGACAGAAACTCTGAAAAACAAGCAGCTATTGTCAGAACCAACTGTGTCAGAACTCTGGAGAACACAGGTTTACAGCAACCAAATAAACAACCAAGCAAAAAAAAAAAGGCAACTTGAAAATGGTAGGAAAGCTTTGTGGCATTTTTACTTACTCTTGCCGGCGCCCTCCACCCCGGCATGGTGGCCGTGGTACAGCAACAACAGCCAGCGCCCCTAGTGTGGACCCTGGTCCCTGGCTCCGGGGCGGGGCAGAGCAGACCTTATTTGCAGATTATCATGTATGTCTGTTCTACCCTGTGTGGGGCTACCTGCAGTTCTGACTCAAGTGCTTGTGTCTGTTTGGACCAACTCAGAACTCAGGCCAGCAAAGCTGAATGCGTTGTTCAAAAAAGCTGCAAAACAAACTAACAACCCACAGATGCCTGGACAAGAGGTTAAGGTCCAGACATAAAATAGACTACCTAACGCTCAGGAAACTGCAGAAAAACAGAGGGAGATTCTTTTTTTTTTTTTTTAAGATTTTATTTATTTATCTGACAGAGAGAGACATGACGAGAGAAGGAACACAAGCAGGGAGAGTGGGAGAGGGAGAAGCAGGCTTCCCGCTAAGTAAGGAGCCCGATGCGGGGCTCGATCCCAGGATCCTGGGATCATGACCTGAGCCGAAGGCAGACGCTCAACAACTGAGCCACCCAGGCGTCCCCAGAGGGAGAGTCTTTGGGAAATTAGAACATTCAAGGAATAAGGAATATTCAGAGGAATTTAGAAAACCACACAAGGGTTTTTTGTACAAGGCAAGACATACGCTCAGGAAAGACTTGAGAGGACCATAAATTTCATCTCAGGCTGATCTGTGGGCTCAATGTGAGCCTGTTTAAGTGTTGGAATGCCCCAGCACAGAGTTGGGAGAGGTGTTCGGTGTGTGTGTGTTTTTTTTTTCTTTTGTATTGGGGAGTGATGTCATTTTTTTAAAGTTTTTTTTTTTAATTTTATTTATTTATTTGACAGAGACAGCGAGAGCAGGAACACAAGCAGGGGGAGTGGGAGAGGGAGAAGCAGGCTTCCCGCTGAGCAGGGAGCCCGATGTGGGACTCGATCCCAGGACTCTGAGATCATGACCTGAGCCGAAGGCAGCCGCTTAATGACTGAGCCACCCAGGCGCCCGGGAGTGATGTCATTTTTAAATTATCTTATTTCATTTCATTTTATTTTATCTTCTGGCCTTCAAGGAAACCTCTAAAGGAATAGAGACTTCAAGGACCACAGATGGTAAAATATACAGTCTTTGAAAAATAGTTTGGAAGAGTCACTAAACAACAGACTGCTACAGCCTTCAACCACAAAAACAAAAAATAAAATGAGCAAACCCTAGAGAAGAGGGAGAATCTGATTTCCAGAGTTACCACACTATAATATTCAAATGCCCAGTTTTTTACAAACATCACAAGTCATACAAAAATATAGGAAAGTATGGCCCATATAATGGAACAAAATAACTTGGCCAAAACCATCCTTGAGGAAGCCTAGACACTGGATTCCTAGACTAAGACTTTATTTAAGCAACTATCTTAAACGTCAAATTGCTAAAGGAAAACATGGGCAAAGAACTAAAGGAAATCAAGAAAACAATGTATGAACAAAATGACAGTATCAGTAAAGGGACAGAAATTATAAAAAGGAACCAAAGATAAATTCTGGATCTGAAAAGTACAATGACTAAAGTGAAAAATTCACTAGAAGTATTCAAATTGCAGACCTAAGCATACAAAAGAAAAAAGTCAGTGAACTTGAAGATGGAATAACTCAACAAGCTTGAGAACTGAAAGGAAAAGAGAAAACTGAACAGAGTCTAAGGGACATGTGGGGCACCAACAAGTGGACTAACATAAATTATGGAAGTTCCAGGGGGAGAAGAGAGACAGAAAGGGGCAGAAAGATTATTTGAAGAAACAGTGGCAGAAAACTCCCCAAATATATCAAAGACAAAGGCAAGTTCAGGACCAGATGGCTTTGCATGTTACAAAAACATTTAAACACCAAGAGTTCTTTTCAAACTCTTTCAAAAGACTGAAGAGAAGGGAACACTTTCAAACTTATTCTATGAGGCCAGCATTATCCTGATATCAATGCTAGATAAAGACATAAACAAGAAAGGAAATTGCAGACCAAAATTCCTTATGAATTTGGATGCAAAAATCCTCAACAAAAGAATCCTAATCCAACAGCATATTAAAATAATAAATTATGACCGAGTGGGATTTATCCTAGGAATGCAATAGTGATTGCATAAGAAAATCAATCAATGTAATAAATCACTTTAATAGGATGAAGGGAAAAAAATACACATAATCATCTCAATTGATGCAGAAAAGGCATTTGACACCCTTTCATGATAAAATCCAACACTCTTTCATGATAAAATCCAACACTCTTTCATGATAAAAAAAAAATTAGAAAACTAAGAATAGAAGGGCATTGCCTCAACATGATAAAGGACATTAATGATAAACCTATGGCTAACATCATACTCAGTGATAAAAGACTGAAGGCTTTCTCCTTAAGATCAGGAAAAAGACAAGGATGGCCACTTTTACCACTGTTATTTAACATTGTACTGGAAGTTCTAGCCAAAGCAGTTAGACAAGAAAAGAAAAGAAAAGAAAAGGCATCTAGATTGGAAAGGAAAAAGTAAAACTATCTCCATTTACAGATAATGTGGTCCTATATAAAGAAAATTCCAAAGAATCCACAAGAAAGCTTCTAGAGCTAATAAAAGAACTCAACAAATATGCAGGGTATGATATCAATACACCAAAATCAGTTATGTTTCTATACACCTGTAATGAACAATCCAAAAAAGAAAATTAAGAAAGCAATTATACTTCTAATAGCATCCACTAGAATAAAATACCTAGGAATAAGTTTAACCAATGAGATGATATAAAATCTGAGAAATATAAAACAGCACTGAAGAAAATTAAAGAAAATCCAAATAAAGAGAGATACATCCTATGGTCTTGGATAAAAATACTTATTATTATTAAAATGCCAATACTACCCAAAGTGATCTACAGATTTAATGTTATCACTATCAACATTTCAACAGCCTTTTTTGCAGATATGGAAAAACTGCTCTTCAAATTCATGTGGAATTGCAAGGAACCCTGAATAGCCAAAACAATTTTGAAAAAGAAGAAAATTGAAAGATGCACACATCCTAATTTCAAGTCACTACAAAGCTACAGTAATCAAAACAGTGTGATACTGGCATGAGGACAGATACATAGACCAATGGAATAGAATTGAGTCTCCAGAAATAAACCTATACACTTAAGGCCAACTGATTTATTACAAGGCTGCCAAGCCTGTTCAATGGGGGAATTTCAATAAATGGTGTTGAGACAACTGGATTCCTACATGCAAAAGAATGAAGTCAGCCTTTTATCTTACACCATATGCAAAAATTAACACAAAGTGGATAAATGACCTAAAATAAGTATAAGAGCTAAAACCATAAAACTCTAACAAGAAAACACAGGAGTAAATTTTCATGATCTTGGATTTGGCAATGACATCAAAAACCTGAACAACAAAATTTTAAAAATATATAGGACTTCATTAAAATTTTAAACTTTTGTGCATCAAAGGGCATTATCAAAGAAGTGAAAAGACAACCCACAGCATGGTAGAAACATTTGCAAATCATATATCTGATAAGGATTTATTATCCAGAATATATAAAGAACTCCTACAACTCAACAACAGAAAGAAAACACAATTCAAAAATGGGCAAAAGACTTGAAGAGATATTTCTCCAAAGAAGATACACAAATGGCCAATAAGCACATGAAAAGATGCTCTACATCATCAGTCATTAGAGAAATGCATATCAAAACCACAATGAAATACCATTTCACACCTAGTAGGATGGCTATAATCTTTAATGGAAAATATGTATTATTAAGGATATGAAAAATTCAGAACACTTGCACCATGCTGGTAGGAATGTAAATGGTGCAGCTGCTATGGAAAACAGTTTGACAGTTCTTCAGAAAGCTAAAATACAATTACCAAATGACCCAGCAATTGCATTCTAGGCAGATACCCCAAAGAATTGAAACAGATATTTATACACCAATGTTGACTGCAGTATTATTCGCAATAGCCAAAAGATGGTAACAACCTAAGTTCCATCAACAGATGAATGGATAAACAAAATGTGTTAAATACATACAATGGAATATTTTTTAGCCTTAAGGAATGAAATTCTGAAACATGCTACAACATGGATGAAACTTGAAAATATTATGTTAAGTAAAATAAGCCAGACACAGGGGCGCCTGGGTGGCTCAGTCGTTAAGCGTCTGCCTTCAGCTCAGGTCATGATCCCAGGGTCCTGGGATCGAGCCCCACATCGAGCCCCACATCGGGCTCCCTGCTCAGTGGGAAGCCTGCTTCTCCCTCTCCCACTCCCCCTGCTTGTGTTCCCTCTCTCGCTGTGTCTCTGTCAAATAAATAAATAAAATCTTTAAAAAAAAAATTAAAAAAAATAAGCCAGACACAAAAGGACAAAGTGTTCTTCCACTTATATAAAATATTTAAATAGCAACAGGTACTTGAAACGGTGCTCAACATCACTAACCATCAGGGAAATGCCAATCAAAACCACAATGAGATATCACCTCACACATGTTAGAATGGGATCATCAAAAAGACAAGGGATAATAATTGCTGGCTAGGATGTAGAAAAAGCGACCCTTGTGCACTGCTGGTGGGAATGTAAATTGGGGCAGCCACTATGGAAAAAAATATGGAGGTTCCTCAAAAAATTAAAAACAGAACTATCACATGAAGTATCCAAAGAAATATGAATATCCAAAGAAATATCCAAAGAAAATGAAATCACTATCTCAAAGAGATATCTGTACCGCAATGTTCATTGTGGCATTATTTACAATAGCCAAGATATAGAAACAACCTAAGTGTCCATAAATGGATGAATGGATTAAGAAGTTGTGGTATACATATACAATAGAATAGTATTCAGCCAGATAAAATGAGAAAATCCTACCATTTGTGACAACTGGATGGATTTTGAGGGCATTATGCTAAGTGTAATAAGTCAAACAGAAAAAGATGAATACTGTATGATCCGACTTATATGTGGAATCTAAGAAACAGAAAACAAAGAAACAAAAGGGACCCATAGAAAAAGGGACCAGACTTGTGGTTACCAGAAGTGGAGGGTCGGGGAAGTGGGAATTGGAGGAAGGTGGTCAAAAGGTACAAACTCCAGTTATAAGATAAACAAATACGAGGGGTGTAACGTACAACATGATGGCTGTAGCATATACAGGAACGTTGTTAAGAGAGTACATCCTAAGAATTCTTACCACTAGGAGAAAATTTTTTCCTTTTTCCTTTTCTTCTTTCTTTTTATTTTATCAGTAGGAGATGATGGATGTCAGCTGAACCTATTGTGGTAATCATTTCACAATATATGTAAATCAAATTATCATGCTGTATGCCTTAAACTAACACAGTGATGTATGTTTATTTCTCAATAAAACTGGGGAAAAAAGGAAAGAAAACATGGTATGTATACACAATGGAATATTATTCAGCTGTAAAAAAGAAGGGAATCCTGCCATTTGCAATAGCAAGAATGGACCTTGGGGCATTATGCTAAGTGAAATAAGTCAGACAAAGAAAGACAAACACTGAATCATCTCACTTATATATGGAATCTAAAAAAACCAACTCACAGGAACAGAGATCAGATTTGTGGTTGCCAGATGGTTAGCAGGCAGAGGATATGGGTGAAGGTGTTCCAAAGGTACAAACTTCCAGTTATAAGATAATTAAGTTCTGGGGATGTCTTGTACAGCATGGGGACTAGAGGTGGCAATACTGCCTTGTATTACTTGGAAGTTGCTAAGAGAATAGATCTTAAAAGTTCTCATCACAAGAAAAAAAATGTGTAACTGTGAGGTGTTAGATGTTAACTTGTGGTAATCATTTCACAACAAATATATATATTGTACACCTTAAACTAATACAGTGTAAAATGTCAATCATATCACAATAAAACTGAAAAAAAAAAAGATGATCCTTTCCAAATGATATCTAGTTGACTCAGCCCTATTATTATTTTTTTTGACCCAGCCCTATTATTAAAAATTCACTTTTACCCAGTGTGAGGGGTTAGTCTAAAACGGGCAAATTCATAGAGGCAGAAAGTAGATTAGAGATTACTAAGAACTGGGTGGAGGGGAAATGGGGAGTTTTTTCTTAATGGTTACAGAGTTTCTGTGGTGATTAAGTTTTGGGGCTAGATAGTGGTGATAGTTGCCCAACATTGTGAATGTGATTAATGCCACTGAATTTTACACTTAAAAATGGTTAAAATAGCAACTTTTATGTTATATACATTTTACTACAATAAAAAAAGAAAAGAAAAGAAAAGAAAAAAGCTAATGGCTGTCATTCAGGATAGTGCTTTCCTTTCTATAGAGAAGGGACTAGGATACAATTGGCAGAGGTTTACACTGGTTCATTTGTTTGTTTGTTTTAAAGATTGTATTTTAAGTAATCTCTAAACCCAACATGGGGCTCAAACCCACAACCCCGAGATCAAGAGACATGCTCCACCAACTGAGCCGGCCAAGTGCCCCCAGTTCATTGTTAATGTTCTATTCATTAAACTGATGGATACATGGATATTTTTAGCATATGTGTATACTTTTTATTATTTCTTGCATATTATAATAAAAGCAGGGTATTACAGAAGCACAGAGATGTACGTAAGCCCAAAGAAATGATCAGATACGGATTCCCAGAGAATCCTAGACACAACATACAACACTTACAAGTTCCAAGAGGTTAAAAACTATATAACATTTACTCACTATTCTATCCCCAGTATCTGGCACATAGGAGGTGCTCAATATTTGCTGAATTTTTAAAAACTCATGGCTATCAGGGTGTCTGGGTAGCTCAATTGGTTGAACATCTGACCCTTGGTTTCGGCTCAGGTCATGATCTCAGGGTCATGAGATGGAGCCCCACATCAGGCTCCACACTCAGCGGGGAGCCTACTTAGGATTCTTTCTCTCCCTTTCCCTTAGCACCACCCCACCCCTGTGCTCTCTTTCTCTCTCTCTCTCAAATAAATAAATCTTTAAAAAAAAAAAACTCATGGTTATCACTGTAAGAAAATTTAATGTCTAAGAAAATCTGGATTCAGATAAATCTGGGGGGAGATACTCACTTTATAACAGATTTTACAATAGAATTCTGGTACAAAACAAGTTTTTGGGTGAATTTAAGTTATTATATGGTATATAAAAATATGATTTCCTTACAACTTTGAATAATAAGCCTATATCATAGAATAAAATATAGGATAACAGTTAAAGGCCTGTCTTTCGGAGTCTCAGAACCCTACCACTGATTTCCAGTCCTGATCCTCAGAAGTTATTTGACCTTGGACAGATTCTTGACCTCTCTTGGTTTGCTTATATGTAAAATAGGGATAATAGTACATATTTCACCGAGTTGTTATGAGGATTAAATATGTAAAGCCATCCTTCTTGTACTCAGTAAGTGGTTTCTCTAAAAAGGTAAAAACAAAAACATGACCAAAGGAGTAATGTCTTGCCACTCATTTCTCAGCTCATTCACTCTCCTTATAGGACACATCATGTGACCGACAGTGCACATTTAAGAAAGGGCTGGCTAGGATTAGTTCTGCAATCTATAATGGATAGGACAAAGTTAACTAACCATGTCTGGAAAGCCTGCCCTGAAAACCCATCTGGGCTTCCTCCAAATTGCTCTATGACTTGGAGAATGCATCAGGCCCCGCTCTCGAGTTTTTCAAAGTGAAAAGTAAGCAAGATCCAGGCCCCAGAAACAGACCAGCCAGCCCCAGAAGTAGTTGTCAACGCCCACACTGCTTCCAAACACCCAGAGTTTAAAAAGAGGGTTGTCAGAGGAGAAAATCTGTTGGTATGCTCATGGAGCAGGGCAATTTTGAGTCAGTATGGATCACAGATACAATCTTAGATCTATTTCATTCATCTTCTTTAAATCCCTAAAAGGTAAACTCTTCTATCATGGAGAAAGAAACCTGTGGCCCTAAGCGAGGTCCGTTGGTGTGACATGCAAAAGTAAGGGAGAGTGTCCTGTAATCAGGGCTTTTCCTGGCGCTTCCTAAACTGGCCTCCTGAGAATTCCCTCAGTCTTCCCAACTAAATAAATGCGGATCGTACGCGCCAGGATCCTTAGAATGAACAAAATGCCGTATTTGATGAGTTGACTCCAGAGAAGCAAAACAGGCTAGAAATATCACGAATTAACACTGGGCTGCGAAAAGATGTAACAGACCCCCGAATCCTAGTCAGAACGTGGGAATAAAGTTTTGCCCCCTTTCCCCTACAGTGTGGTGGGATAGTCCCATACGAAGGCATTGAATTGTTGTCACAGTAGGTACAACCACAGGGGAAAACAGAGTTGGAGGGTGGGCGCTTAGATAACCTTTGCCCTGGAGAGAAAGGGCCGCAGCCTCTTCGGAAGGAGCCGCGGGTCATTCAGGAGCGAGGCAGCTGGGGCGCCACAGCCTTATCTCTCAGGACACACCAGCTAGCGAGATCGTCGCAGGGCGATTCTGTTCGCAGCCCAGCGCTTGCGGAGCCGGCCACAGGCTGTGTGCGCGCGGCGCGGGGGGGCACAGACGAGCCGGGAAAGGCCTAAGAGACCAATTAGGATGCGAGGCCATTATCAGCCCCATCATTCCCACACATAGATAAAATTCACCATTGTACTCCCATGGTGGGATTTTATTCACTACTCACAGAGTAGTGAGGAAAGTAGATTTTCCCTTTGTTCCTCCCCCCCCCCCCGCCCCGCGTCTCCCCCATCCCCACCCCACCCCACCCCCCGCATCATTTTTGCAAAATAACCATCCCTGCAAGGGGCACGAGGAGGGCCATCGGAACACAGAGGGCCACTGGAATGCTAAGCCTGCCCTTTCTGGAACTGGAAACCGTTACTATATTAATGCAGAATGGGTGGAAGCCTGTCTGGAAAGAGCACCAGGAAAGAACAGATTTTTACGTCCTTGCTGACGACTAATATAACAATAATTAAAATTTGTACAGCATTTTATAATTTTCTTTTTCTAAAAAACATTTTTTAATTTATTTGACAGAGAGGGAGAGAGAGCGAGCGCGCACAAGCTGGGGGAGCAGCAGACCCCCCTCACCCCCCACCCCCGCTGAGCAGGGAGGCTGACGCAGGACTCGATCCCAGGACCCTGGGATCTTGACCTGAGCCGAAGGCAGACGCTTCATCGACTGAGCCACCCAGGCGCCCCGCATTTTACCATTCTCAAAGCATTTTCTTAAATATTGTTTCATCTGATGGTCAAAATATTTCTCTCCTGTGTAACCTGAGCCAAGCTGCTTAACTCTCAAAAGTTTAGTTCCCTTAACTGTCCAACAAGGATCGCACCACTTACTTTACAGAATTGTTGTGAGGATAAAACAGAAAGTGCATGTCAGGTGGTTAGCACCAGGCCTGGAGTGAAGGATCACGGATGGTAGTTCCCAGCTCTTCTCTGTGCCAGCCTTCAACATCCGGTCACTCAGCTCAGACAGCCCAGATCTGCGTCCAGAACCCAGGTCTCCTGACCACACACCCCCGCAACCACCGCCCCCCTCCCCTGCCCGCACTGTGCACAGGAAAGCGGAGGGGAAGAGAGAGTACTTGGCTTTACACCTGTTGTGTACTTCTGCTTGCTCTCATTCCCAGGCCTCGTTGGCTGGAACTACTTAAATGGCCGTGAGGATGGACACGACTTAAAGGCAAAGAGGTTCATTGCAGCTCATCTTTCTTTATGCTTCCAGCCTTCCCACAGCTTGTCTTTAAGTTTTCTTTATTCTGGTTCTGTGTCTGAAACAGTAGGTGATATGAAAAACAGTTCTGCACTAAACCCGCAACTAGAGAGAGATTACCTTTAAAGCATTCACACAAAGAAAGGGACAAGGAAATAGCCAACTCCATAATTGAAACTAGAACAGATCGCAGTAAAGCAAGAATTATTATTATTGACTGGCTTTTATTTTTTTTATTTTTTAAGATTTTGTTTATTTATTTATTTGACAGAGAGAAACAGCATGAGAGGGGATAGGGTCAGAGGGAGAAGCAGGCTCCCCGCTGAGCCGGGAGCCCGATGTGGGACTCGATCCCAGGACTCCGGGATCATGACCTGAGCCGAAGGCAGTCGCTTAACCAACTGAGCCACCCAGGCGCCCGACTGGATTTTATTTTTAACATTAGCTGTGTGCAAGTGCAAAAACTTCATTTGTTGCTTTTGAAGATTACATTCAATAAAATGGTCTATAATCTATCATTTTCTCAGGTTTGCCTCTCCATAGGAGATCAAACATGAGTAATTAGATTTCTGCCTGACTAGCTAGGAGAGAAAACAGTTTCATTTTGGATAAAAAAATCCTCCTTGTGGATTGAATTACATGTCCTTTCCTTTACCTATCATCATGTCACAATGGCTTCTGTGTTTTCTATGGCTCAAAGTATCAAAATGTGATCCCATAATTTCAGCAGAAGGATGTCAGAATTAAAGTTTGATTCTAATTCTAGATGGAAGGCTTATTCTTCCCAAAGCTCACTGCTTGACATCATTCATCATTTTAATTTTGATAATATCTATCTTCCCCATTGTTAATGACAGTTTTCCTTATTTTAATAAACATGATGATAAGAATCGTAACTACACCGGCATGGTAGTATTTAGAAAATGTTTCATACACATCATCTCTTGATCCTTACGATTCTGTGAAGTAGAAAGTGCAGATAATATTTTTACAGAGGAAGCTGAGATTCAGAGAGGCTAACTCACTTGCCTGTGATTCTCCAGGCAGAGAGGCCTAGAACTGACATTCCTGTATCATGTCATTTCCCGATAATAAAACTCCAACAGAGTACTGCGGGCCAACACTCCGGGGTCATCTGGTCATGAAATTATAGTAGCATGCAAAGCAGTGCCCCAGCATACACCAAAATGCTTGTGCATTATTCAGGTGACCAAGAGATGGCATCAGTTGGGGCCTTGCTTATGCATTTACGCAATTTGGGTATTGAGTAGTATATGCCGTGAACAATTTTGAGATGTTCTTAAGTGATGGCTGCAATTAAGATTAAATGAAAATAGCTTTTTTTCTGGTTCTAAAAATGATACATTCTCCCATTCTAATAGTACGGAAAACAATAAAGAACAAAGGATGTATCTGCCATCCCAGCCCCTAGAGTAAACCTCTGCTCCTTTTAGAATCTCTCAAAGCACACGTGTGGGCAAACACACACACACACACACAGAGCTTTCTATAAATAGCATCATAAAAAAAGCTACCTGGCATTTTTTATTCAACAAGATCTTATTTTTTCATGTCAGTACATGAGATCCTTAACTATTTTAACTGTTGAGAGTACACAATGTATGGATGTGCCCTTTTTTTCATCTAACCTTCTACTGATGAATTTCTAAGCTATCCATTTTCTATTTTTCTATTATAAACTACACGATGATGAAAATTTAGGATACATTCCTGAAAGTATTACCGAATCAGAGGGTATTCTGATGGAAAATTATGACATATGTAGGCATAGCGCCCTCCTGAAATACTCCAATCTGTACTCACATGGACAGTAATTAAGGGCACATTTGGCCCACACTCTCAATGTCAGGTTTTGCCAAATAACTTTTATCTTTTCCATTCTGAAAAATGAAAAAATCTTATTTTTATTTGCAGAATTTTGATAGTTGTGATATTAAACAAACTTTATAGGTTTTTGGCCTATGTAATTTCATCATTTTTTATTTTCCTTTATATGCTTTGTCTATTTTTTCATAAGTATATTCATTTTTATTAATTTATAGAAGTGTTTTATGGTTTTCTTTTATATGTGTTGCAGATATTTCATCTTCTTTATGTGTCTTTAACCTTGTTCAAGATGGTTTTTTACTTCCCAGAAGAATTTTTTACTTTTATGTAATCAAATTTATGAGTCATTTCTTCTGTACTTTTCTGTCATGCTTAGAAAGGCCTTCCCCACCCCTAGATTGTAAAAACATTCATCCAAGTTTTTTCTGTAGGACCTCTATGGTCTCTTTTTAATATTTGCTCCTTTAACAATCTGGAATTTGGTTTATTATTATTATTTTTTAACAATCAGAAGCCAAATTGATTTTTGCAGAGTTGCTAACTTGGAAAATGTTGCCATAGGCCATTTATTAAATAGGCCACTTATATCACATACTAAATTTTCATATATGCCTGTATCTATTTCTGGATTTTCTCTTCTCAATTACTGATCTGTCTATACCTATATCAAAATCACACTACTATAATTTTTATAGTAGTTTTATGTTTACCATTTGGCAGTCAAGTACTCCCTTGTCACTTTCCTTTTACATAAATTTCCATTATTAAATTCATCTTGTCAACTCACACAGATTCCATTGAAGTTCTGAATTGTTAGGGAGAATTAGCTTCTATAATACTGAACCTAGAAAACACTTAAATATCTACCAGTAAGAGTGGTTATACAAATTGCATTCATCTATACTTACAGGATAGCATATACAATCATTAACAGTTACATGGAAGAATCGATAAGACATGATTTAGTTTTTTAAAAACAGGTCTCAGGAACTCTGCTTTGCTAAGGTGGAAGAGTCCTACTTATCCCTATCCCTCCTTCTAAGTACAACTGAAAACCCTGGACATTAAATATAAAACAAATGTAAGAACACTAAAAGGCACAGAGAGGTAAACTGATTTGGGACCTTGACATAATACGAGCTCCCTGGATGTTCTTTTGCTTCATATATCCCAGAGGTGAAGCTGAAGAAGCTGGCAGCCTGGAAATTCCAACAGGTGCAAACAAAAAAGGCCCCAACAAAAGCTTCCCTCTAGCTGGGGTACCAGAAACACAGCAGCTTAGTAAGATAGAAAACGTGTAGACAGTAATGCTGTACTCCGCCCCTCCGAAACACTGCAATAAAATCTGTGATCCCCACCTCCACTGATGCCAAAAAAAAAAAAAAAGTCCTAGAAAGAAGACTAGACCTCCACTCCCTGTAAGGTTCAACAAGGTGGTACGATATCTTCTCCAGGGTGGTATCAGAGGAGGCCTAGTGGAGGGTCAAGTTTTTCACCATTGCCTAGCAGTCAAGAGGCCATCTCCACCACAGTGTCAGTGGAGACTGAAAGGAACTAGGACTCCCACTCCTAACTTGCAGTACAAGGATCAACCCTTCAGGTGTCAGTGGAGACCGAATGGGGAACTTGGACTTGTACATTCACCTGGCAGTAATGAGGCAGTGCCCCCACTCCACCTTCCATGGCTAAAGTAGTATCAGATAAAGCCAGCTTAAACAGAGGTTTAAATAAGATCTAGAGTCTTATAATATAGGACAAAAATGTCCAGGTTTCAATCAAAAAACATTCATCATATCAAGAACCAGAAGATCTCAAAATGGGTGAAAAAAAAAAGATAATCAATAGAGGTCAATACTGATATGATAGAGATATTAGAATTATTCACAAGAATTTTAAAGCAACCATGATAAAAAATGCTTCAGTGAACAATTATGAACTCACTTGAAACAAATGAAAAAAGAAGCCTCAGCAAAGATATAGAAAGTCTCATCAAAGAAATAGAAAATATAAGAGCCAAATGGAAATTTTAGAACTGAAAATGCAATAACTCTGAAATAAAAGCTCAGTAGGTGGGCTCAACAACAGAACAGAGGAGACAGAGGAAAGAATCAGTGAACTGGAAGATAGAACAATGGAAAGTAATATGAAGAAGAGAGAGAAAATACACTAGAAAAAATGTTACAGAATAAAACATATGGTACTACCCTATTTGTGAAAAACAAAACATACACATGCATGCACGCCCGCACACACACACACACACTTGTAAGTGAACTCATAGAAAGATGCCTAGAGGTTGTACATACTACATCTAGGGAGAGAATTGAGTTGAGGGTTGATAAAGAGGGAATTTTATCTTTTGCTGTGTTCTTCTGTCTTATTTGAATCTGTTGCACCAGGACATTCATGTTACTTGCATGATATAAAATATTCCTATATTAAAGATTGCCTTTTTGTTTATTCTAAGATTTCTTTTATGTCCCACAGTAGAGTTTTATAGTTTTCTTTATACAAGTACCAAAAACATTGTTAGATTCTCCTTGAGTATCTTACATTCTTTTGTTGCCCTTATGAATGACATTTTTCCCATTATATTTTCTGATTGGTTTTTGTTGGTATACAAGAAAGCTCTTGATTCTAATACATTTATTTTTAATATATTCTGATTACTAAAACTTATCCTTTATAGATTTTTTAGATGATGTACTTGATACAGTTATATATAGAGAGAGTCTCTTTTGTTTCATTTTTTTTTTAAGTAGGTTCCACACCCAGCGTGGGGCTTGAACTCACAACCCTAAGATCAAGAGTGGCATGCTCTACCAACTGAGCCTGCCAGGTGCCCTGCTACAATTATATACAGAACCACCATCTGTAAATAATGATATCTTCCCCTCCTTTCCCATATTTTTCCTATTTCGTTCTCTTGTTTAATTGTATCACCTCCAACTCATAGAATAGTATTAACCAATACTAAATACTTATTTATAACATTAATAGAAATCCTTTCAGTGTTTTACCCTTAACAGATCCTTGATTGACTGATTCATTTATTCTGCTTATTAGCTGTCTACTATGTGCAAGGCATTGTACTAAACTCTAAAGATCTGATGATAAGCAAAGCCAGACATGTCCCTATAGTCACAAAGCCCTTAGTCTAGTGGGAAAGACAGACATTATCAAGTCATCATACTCATCAATATCTAATTACAAATTGAGATAACTGCTAGGAAGAAAAGCAATGAGATGTGTTCTATGAGAACACAGGAATATAAAGGAAGAAGAGGTACTCCTTTATGCCATAACTAAAGAAGAATTCCACTAAGCCCATTTTAATTCTACCAACTTTTCTCCTAAGAGAATATAGAGGACTTGAGTCTCAGATACCCAAATCTTTATGACTGTTCAGTGGTGCAAATACCACTTGCTCTTTGATTTTGAGTCAGGATGTATTTCATATTAACTCATAAGAGCTATTATTTGTAGAGTGTCTAGCTCTGTGCTACTTTTCACCTTATCAAGCCTCCCAACCACCATTTCATACAGATATTACTGTCCTCATTTTACACTCAAGAGAGTTCAAGTGGGCAAGCTGAGCATGTTTTAGGGCATAGATGATTATCAGGTGATGTCCTGATTGCTACTGATAGATGATTCTTACCATACAACAAGGAGCCTGGTAAGAGTAGGCATTGACTTAGACTTTGCATGTCATTAGACTGTATACTTCTTGAGTGTAGAAATTATGTTTTAGTTATATTTATATCCTCAGTACAAAACACAGAACCAAGCATTTAGGAAGTGTTCATTAAAATGTTCATTGAATGTTGAATGAATGGCTTAATCATGGCTTGCTATGCCTACATAGACTAAGAGCCTCAAAAGCCTTCACATTCCCATTTTGTCTAAATTAATATTCTAAGCCAGATTTTTATCAAGTCATAGGACTAGGAATGTTTTTACATTTGATTATTTACATATTAAATTTCAATATAGTTTTGGGGTACCTGGGTGGCTCTGTCGTTAAGTGTCTGCCTTCAGCTCAGGTCATGATCCCGGGGTCCTGGGATCAAGCCCCACATCAGGCTCCCTGCTCCGCGGGAAGCCTGCTTCTCCCTCTCCCACTCCCCCTGCTTGTGTTCCGTCTCTCACTATCTCTCTCTCTCTGTCAAATAAATAAATAAAATCTTTAAAAAAATAAAATAAATTTTAATCTAGTTTCAAAATATTGTAACATTGTCTAATTAAAATGAAATCAATAGGTATAAAATTTACATTCTTTAAAGTAAAATTTAAAGAATGTTTAGGTAGATAAAGAATAACCTGAAAACTAGAATGGGGACATATGAGAAGATGCTGATGAAGTTGGGAACATTGAACCTCTAAACTCTGCTTAGTTTCTTTCCCAGTATAAACAGGCCTTCCATTCCTGTCTGAGGAGGCTAACCCTGCTTTGCCTGAAGAATCTATAATGGCCTCCCTTGAAGTAGTTGCCTTAAAAGACCTCTGAGTCTCTTCAGGACCTACTCCTGCCACCTCTCTTTGTTTCTAGTTCTAGATTCAAGGGCAACAGACCCCAAAGAGTGAGATACAAACCATGACCCATGAGCAGGTATACTATACAAAAGAACTGCATAATTCTTCTAATTTATGCAGGCAGAAATATGGAGAGTATGTGTGGGAATGGATATCAAGAGGGTTAATAATGGTAGAAGGAATATAAAATTCGATCAGGTCAAATGTATTGATATGGATCCACTAAACAGAGATTCTAGATTCAGTGTTTTAACTCAAAGGGTTAGAAAGAGCTATAATAGTTTATTTGGTTGGTTGGCTAAAACATAGACCAATAAGTTGTCTACAATAAATGAAGTAGAAATTCCAGAACTGCATTGGTATACTATAGAGAAAGATACCCAAAGGCTCAGGGAGGTTAAAATGTTAGAGTGGAGTTATTGTGTAAGACCTGGTCACTCACCCCAGGAGGCTTTAGAGGACATGCCTTTCACCACGACTATGAGAGACAAATTTGTAAGGGGAACCTCAGCATCCTCTAGCGCTCTAACTTGAATCATTAAAACAGAGAGTCATCATTCCTCAATCAATTCCCATACTTGAGGAGCCAGTTTATAGACTCAGAACCTCTTGAATTAAGGGGAAGATGGGTTCCTTGAGGAAAGACACTGCTGCTCTACCAAAAATTTATATTATCAATCTTTCCCCCAGTTGTTCCCAAAGGGAAATAATCAGATTTTTCAGGGAATACTAGACACTAACTCTGAAAAAAAAAAAAACAACACTAATTCCAGGAGACCCAAAACATCATTGAAATCCATCAGGTATCAAGAAGAAAGCATTTGCCAGATCACTAGCTGCATATCAGGTACCAGGGGATGTATTCATTTGCTCAAGCAAGGAAATTACACCTGAAACAGCAGCTACAATTTGAGTCATCACCTGGTTAAGGTTTTAATAAAACACTGTCATTCCCAGAGATACATCTGTTTTCTGCATCAAGTTACCATATGACCTGAACGGCCCATCATTAACTGGGTGTTATCTGACCCACCAACCCATAAAGCTGGGTGTGCACAGCAGCACTCCATCATCAAATGGAAGAGGCATATACAAGATTAGGCTCAAGCAGGCTGTGAATGCATAAGTAAGTTACACGAGGAAGTGGTCCAAACTCCCATGACCCCCATTCCTGCTATATTACCTTCTCTCTCCCAGCCTGCACATCTGGCCTCATAGAGAGTTCCTTTCAATCAGTTGACAGAAGAAGAGAAAACAGAAACTGATTTACAGATGGTGCTGTATAATATGCAGACACCAACCACAAGCAAACAACTGCCCAATACAGCCCCTTTCTGGGACATCCCTGAAGGGCAGTAGTGAAGGGAAATCCTCCCAGAGGGTAAAAAAATAGAGCAGTGCATCTGGTTGTGCATTTTCCTTGGAAAGAGAAATGGCCAAGGGTATGAGTCTGTATGGATTCATTGGCTAGCGCCAATGTTTTGACTGGACGGTCAGGTACTTGAAAGGAACATGATTGGAAAAATTGGTGACAAGGAGGTTTGGGAGAAGAGGTACGTGGACAGACCTTTTAAATGGGCAAAAACGTGAAGATATTTGTGTTCTGTGTGAATGCTCACCAAAGAGTGACTCAGTTGAGGAGAATTTTCATAATCAGGCGGATAGGATGACTCATTCTATATATTCCAGTCAGTCGCCTTCCCCAGCCACTCCTGTCATCACCCAATGGGCTCATGAACAAAGTGTCCATAATAGCAGGAATGGAGCAACATGGGCTTCCACTCATGGAAGCAAATCTGGCTATAGCCACCATTGAGTGCCCAACTTCCCAGCAACAAAGACTAACACTGGGTCTCAAGTATGGTACCATTCCCTGGGGTGATCAGCCATTTACCTAGTGATAGGCTGATTACTTTGGACTGCTTCCAGCAAGGAAGGGGCAGTGCTTTATTCTTAATGGAATAGACCTCTTGATATGGATTTACCACTCCTGTAATGCACAGCTGCTGCCCAAACGACCATCCATGGACTATAAAATGCCTTATTTTACTATCACAATATTCCACACAGGATTGTTTCTGATCAAAGAACTCACTTCACAGCAAATGAAGCGCAGCAATGGGCCCATACTCACAGAATTCATTAGTTCTACCAACGTCATCATTCTGAAAGAGCTGGCTTGACAGAACAGTGGAATCACTTTTAAAAACTCAGTTACAGTGCCTGCTAGGCGGCCATACCTTGCAAGCCTGGAGCAGTGTCCTCCAGGAGTCTGTATATGTTCTAAGTCAGCATAGCCAATATTACCATTACCAGTAGAGCCAATATTACCATTACAATGATTCCATTGAACTGGAAGTTAAGACTGCCACCTGACCAATCTGGACTTGCCATGTTTTTGAATTAACAGGCAAAGCAGGGACTTACTGTACTGCCTTGGGTGACCGATCCTGATTCCCAAGGGGAAACTGGGCTGCTAATACACAATGGAGATAAGGAATGCGAGAGATCCCTTAGAACATCTCTTAGCACTCCCATATCCTTTGATTAAAGTCAATGGAAAACTACAATAACCACTTAAAGCAGGACTGCCAATGGCCAACCCTTTGGGAATGAAGGTTTAGTTACCCCACCAGGCAAAGAACCACAACTAGCTGAGGTGCTTGCTGAGGGTAAAGGGATTAAGGACCGGATAGTGGAAGAAGGTAGTTATAAATTGTGGGAGTGCTGACAATACTGACTCCATCTTTGGCCCTCTATCTTGTTCATATCCACTAGATGATCTCTCTTGGGGCTACGTGTACTGAGCCCCTTGGAGATTAATAAACATACCTTAGAAATGCCCGCCAAGGCCAGAGTGGGTGGGGAAGGGGCTTGCTTCAGCCTCCCATGAATTTGATAGAGATAACATGGTCTTTCCCCCTCCAGACACATAGATGGCTCCATGAGGTCTGTTAAATGTCAGCTGTCAATTAGGTGCATGTGAACCCACAGATCTCACTACAATGCCCTCTTGCACATCAGCCCCTCACTCTATAAAATCTGTAGACCAAGGTCCAGACTTTGCAGAGAAGACCTGCACAGCTTCAAAGGGTCATCCACCCGATCCTCCCTGTCAGTAAGTTATCCTGAATAAAACACTGTGTAAACTGTATGGAGTTACTGTCTTCATTTTTCAGTCTCAAAGCACCTTCTCATTATGGAGGACAAGTCCCCCTCCCTATGTTTTTTAAAAAATTATTTATTTATTTGAGAGAGAGAGAAGGAGTGGGGGGGGGTGCACAGAGAGATAGAGAGAGAGAGAGGCAGACTCCCCACAGAGCAGGGAGCCCGATGCGAGGCTGGGATCATGGGATCCTGGGATCATGACCTGAGCTGAAGGCAGACACTTAACCGACTGAGCCACCCAGGCGGCCCTCCCGCCTCCCTACTTTCTAACATAAATACTAGCTATGACCACATGACTCGTTGCAGGGGACTGAAATTGTTATGAATATTTCTTCCTTCTTTTGTTACGAATATGTATATTCATATATATATATATACACAGTGAACATGTTTTTCTTCCTTCTCTTATCTCCTTATCATGTAACACGTAAGATGTATTAATAACAGTTAACTTTACATCATAGCATTTAAGTTATAGGATATCAAGGAGAAAATCAAACATTACTCAAGGACTTCTGGGGAAAGGGTTACTGTGTTTTGGCTATATGTAAGAAAATTGTATCATGTCAGAGAGAAATTTGACTTCATTATTGTGGTCTTTATTTGGTTAAATATGATTTCCTCTTTGAACAAATTTATAATATATAATAATTCTTTTAAAACATTTATAACTTCTTTGAAGACTTTGTCTGCTAAATCCAACATCTGGGACTATTCAGAGGCAGTTTCCATTGACTGTCTTTTTCCCCCTGAGTATGTATCATACTTCCTTGTATTTTTTTTTTTTTTTGCATGCCTTGTAATTTTTTTTTAGAAAATCTGGACATTTTAGGTAATAAGTTGTGCAATTCTCAATTCTGATTTTCTTTCTTTTCTCCTCCTAGGATTTGTTGTTGCTGGCTTTGTATTGTTGTTATTGTTGTTGTTGTTTTAAGTAACTTGCCTGCAGTTAAACTGAAGAATCTGTTACTTCCAATGTATGTGGCCACAGATGTCACTACTCAGGGATTTTTAATTCTCACTTTCATCCTTTAGCCTGACTTCCCAGCAATTATCCCTGTGCTTGTAGAGCTTGGTGGTGAGGCACTGATTAGTCAGAGATAGTCAAACACCTCTAACTCTGAAAACTTCCATTCTTTGATGATAGGTCTGCACTTGCTTTAGGGATGCACTTAAAATTTGGGCAGTTTTCAAGTATGCACACACTTTCACTTTCTGCTGTAGGGCCCTCTTGGTCTTCACAGCACATGCCTTCAGGCTCCCAGATGGCCAGAGAAGTTTGGCATTCTTAATCAAGATTTATCTTATTGCCGTTATGTGCAATAGCCAAGACATGGAAACAACCTAAGTGCCCATTGATAGATGAATGGATAAAGAAGTTGTGGTATATACATATACATGTATGTGTATACACACACACACACACACACACACATTATATTATATATAATGGGATATTATTCAGTCATGAAAAATGAGGAAATCCTGCCATTTGCAACAACATGGATGGACCATGAGAGCATTATGCTAAGTAAAATAATCCTGACAGAGAAAGATAGGTACTGTATGATTTCACTTTTATATGTAGAATATAAAAAAAGAAAAATCAAACTCATAGAAAAAGAGATCAGAGCTCTGGTTACCAGAGGCAGAGGTTCAGGGGAGGAGGAGTTAGAGGAAGGAAGTCAAAAAGTACAGACATCCTGGGGTAAGATAAACAAGCACTAGAGATGTAATGGACAACATGACTCTAGTTAACACTGCTATATGATCTATAGGCAAGTTGTTAGAAGAGTAAATCCTAAGAGTTCTCATCACAAAGGAAAATTTTTTTGTTTATTGTTTTATTTTTTCTTTTTATTAGATCAGTGATGGATGCTAACTAAACTTCTTGCTGTAATCATTTCACAATGTATGTAATTCACACCATAATGAATAACCTTAAACTTACACAGTGACATATGTCAATTATATCTCAGTAAAAATGGATTTGAAAAGAGTTATCTTATTGCTAAGATCTCTCTGTTAAATTTCTGGATAGTCTTCCTATCCGCCTTTTGCTTCAACTGAGACCTAAGGCTAAGAGAGCTGCAGGCTTTTCCTGTTTGCTGAATGTGGGTTTTCTACCTTCTACTCCAAATCAGGTTAGCCTCCTCCAGCTACTGCTTTTCAGAGCCAGTATCATCCTAATAAGCCAACAGCCCCCACAGACTAGGGTAGCAGGTGGAGATGGCCCCTAGCAAGGACACTCACTCACTCTTTTAGTGAAGCCTCCTATTCGTCAGCAGTTTTTAATGAACATATATGGTTTTCAATTTGTTGTTTGCCTGAGCCCTGTAGATTCCCTGAGCCCTAAAATGATTGATTTTGAAAATTTTGTAGTTTTATACTTGATTTGGGGGGAGAGGATTTGTCAACCTCTTCACTTCTCTATAGCTAAAAATCCATCTTCATATAATCTTATGCCTGTCTGAACTTAAAATAATTTTCTAACAGTCCGAACTTTTCTGCCCTTGTTAGGGATACTTTAATGATGTTTCTTCCAATCTCATACCCTTACATTGCTTCATTCACTATACTATAAACATTGGGTTTATTCTACTCCATCATTTTTACTCTATCATTTTTCATAATATGGCTTCCCAATCTTCCAGGGGAATGCAATAATGTACAAACTACTGTTTATTTAATATAAAGTCTTAATGGAAGTTATCAGGCTTATTATGTTGCATTCAGGTCATCAATGAAGAAAAGAACTGGGAGGAAAGGACATTTCTATCTGGGAATAAAGAAAATCTTCATACATTCACTTAGTAAACAGTTAAGTGTCCCCATATGTGGGGTAACATTCAAGGTACTCTAAGAAGAAAGAGAGGGAAAGAGTAGAGTCATATTTGTTGAGGGCTACTCTGTGCCAGGCTCTAGGCTAGGTCCTTTACCTGTGATATCTCATTTAATTATTTCAATAACCTTAGGAGCTAAGTTTTGCCATCTACATTTTACAGAGGAAAAGCCAAAGCTCGTAGAAATCAGGTCAATTGCCCAAGGACAGCCGGTTAGTAAGTAACAGAGCTCAGGACACCCAGCTGTCTCAGCTGGTGGAGCATGTGACTCTTGACCTCGGTGTTGTGAGTTTGAGCCCCTCGTTGGGTATAGAGATTACTTTTTTTTTTTTTTTGAGAGAGAGAGTGAGAGAGAGAGAGAGCACAAGAGGGGGGAGTGGGAGAGGGAGAAGCGGACTCCCTGCCGAGCAGGGAGCCCGATGCGGGACTCGATCCCGGGACTCCAGGATCATGACCTGAGCCGAAGGCAGTCGCTTAACCAACTGAGCCACCCAGGCGCCCGGGTATAGAGATTACTTTTAAAAAATAAATGTAAATACATACATGCATAAAACTATTCTATCTGACACCAGAGTTGCACATTGATTCTCAAGGGATATCTTGGATTGTTTTTCTGTATATTAGGTAGGAAAAACATTGAAATTAGAAACAACAGTGTGAGGAGTGTGGGGTTTTCTCTGAGATTCAAGTAAGTCTTGCTTGACTCTGGGAAAACAGACAATAGTCAACTGTATCTCAATGAACAAGAAGTACAGTTACTATTATTCAAAAATTTTTGGTAACTCTACTTATCCCAAAATGACTGGGAGAAAGGAATGTAGTTTGTTAGCATTCTTATTGCTTCCTGTTTGGTTCTGCAAAGTTACTGGCAGTTTAAAATGAAACAAAAAAAAAGAAAGAAAGAAAAGAAAAAAAATGTTTTAAACAATTTTTTAAAACTGAAAAATAAAAAGTAATCTGTGTGTTTACTTCTAAAACAGTCCAGTGGAGGAAAATTTACGAAATTTTATCCTGCTTCATAGCCTTCCTGATAGGAAGAAGAATTCTTCTGGAATTGTATGTGGCGAGATTTAGAAAACAGACCACGTCAAAAGACTGTGTAAGAGAGAAAGGCTAAACACGCAGTTGACCGAGGACTCAGGAAGTGGCTCCTACCATCTGACTGGCAAGATGCCCCATGATTCTTCTCAGTGTTACTAAGGCTCTTATGATCTCTAGGGGGCACAATTTCACACATAAAATTGGCTAGTAAACACACACACACACACACACAAATTCCACTGGAAATATAGTATGAGTATAGAGATAACAAAGAAAATTATCTATAAAGACCAGCATGACTGAACTAGGACAATACAACTGCAAAGTATCTGTAATAGAACCTAGCAAACTAATGTAGGTTCTTTTTTTTTTAAGATTTTATTTAATATCTACAAATGAGTGAAACAAAACATAAGGAATAGCATGGAGGACATTTGGAGAAGGAAGGGAAAAACGAAGGTGGGGAAATCGGAGGAGGAGACGAACCATGAGAGACTATGGACTCCGAGAAACAAACTGAGGGTTCTAGAGGGGAGCGGGTGGGGGGATGGGTTATCCCAGTGATGGGTATTAAGGAGGGCACGTACTGCATGGAGCACTGGGTGTTATACGCAAACAATGAATCATGGAACACTACATCAAAAACTAATGATGTAATTATGGTGATTAACATAATAAAATAAAATAAAATTTTTAAAAAGATTTTATTTATTTATCAGAGAGAGAGCACACTAGCAGAGGAGGCAACGGGAGAAGCAGGCTCCATGCTGAGCAGAGAGCCAGATGCGGGCCTCGATCCCAGGACCCTGGGATCATGATCTGAGCTGAAGGCAGACACTTAACCAACTGAGCCACCCAGCCTTCGCTAATGTAGGTTCTTTAACAGGGAGTATCATAATGATGCTCCAGGAAAGATAGACCCTTCTGATCATGATTGTATATGAAGGGTTCGAGCAGAGAGCAATAAAAAGCAAAAGGACAAGCCACCAAGTCTACTGTAATAGCACAGATATAAGACAAAGGATGAGAGCGATAGCCTGAGAATTGAAAAATAAGGAAAAAGAATAAAATGTGAGATACAGAGAAAGAATAATCAGAATTTGATACACAATTGAATGTGGGAGGCTGAGGTAAAGGATGAGTCAAAAACGATTTCAGGACTATAATTCTAGGCAGCCAGAAGAATGGTGAGACTAGGAAGGCTCTCAGGATGTAAACAATAGAAAAAAAATTCATTTTGGGACCAAGAAACATTTTGGTGCTGGTATCATACACAAGTAGAGATACAATATGGACAGCTAGTTGTCCACAGATGTAGAACTCATAAGACACACACAAAAAATGGCATTTGAAACTATGAGAGCGCATGAATTTTCCAAGAAATTAGTGGCCCTATGCGGACCAACGGCTAAGTCTTGGAGAACTGCAGGTGCAGGTCATGGAACATCAGAACTAAAGAGAAACAATGGACAAACATAAGCATCCAAATGAGGGTCTTTTTTGGTTTTGTTTTTAAGAATAGTATGGTAAAAGCAGAAGAATTCAAGATTTTACAAGACGATTTATCACACAAAAAACCTGTACATGAAAGCTCATGGCAGCTTTATTCCTACTAGCCTGGAGCTGGACACAACCCAAATGTCCTTCACCTGCTGAATGGCTAAACAAGCTATGGTACATTCATGCCATGGAATATTACTCAGCAGTAAAAAAGAATGACTAGTGATACATGCAATGACCTGGAGAGACCTCCGAGAATTATCCTGGGTGACTAAAGCCAATCTCAAAAGGTTACATATTTCTATGATTCCATTTATATTATGTTCTCAAAATGATAAATTTATGGAGATGGGGAACATATTAGAGGTTATGAGGGGCTATGGAAAGGGAAGGAAGTAGAAATAACTATAAAGGGATAACAAAGAATCTTTGTGATGATGGATTAGTTCTGTATCTTGATTGTGGTTGTAACACAAACCTACACACATGATAAAATTGCATACCCCTACACGTACACATGCACACATACACAAGTCACTGCAGATAAAACTGGGGAAACCTCAATTTCATTATACAAGACTATATAACATTTCATTATATAAGATGTGACTATTGGAGGAAAACTGGGTGAAAGGCACACAGGATCTCTTTCTACTAGTTTTTGCTATTAGTCCTGTGAATCTATAATTATTTTGAAATAGAGTGGGGGGATAAAGGCTGTGCCAAGGAACACAAGCATGTGGGGTTTAGCCAGGAGCAGCTAATTTATTTCTGGCTTTATTGAGGTATAATTAAATTAAATTTTAAGATATTTGAAGGAGACAACATGACAATTTGATATACATACACTGTGAAAGGGGTCCCACCATCAAGTTAATTAACACATCCATCACCTCACATAGTTACCTTTTTTTTGTTTTCTGGTGAGAAATTTCAGTTTTACTCTTAGCAAATTTCAATTAATACAGTGGTATCAACTATAGTCACCATGTTATATATTAGATCCTCAGACCTTATTTATCTTATAACTGTAAGTTTTTACCCTTTTACCAACCCTATCCCTATTTCCCCCAATCCTCAATCCCTGGCAACCACTTTTCTGCTCTGTTTCTATGAGTTCAATTTCTTTTTAAAGATTCCACAAATAATAGATATTATGTGATATTTGTCATCTTCTGACTTATTTCACTTGGCATAATGCCCACCAGTTTCCTCTGTGTTATTACAAATGACAGTTTCCTTCTTTTTTTAGGCTGAATAATATTCTGGTGTGTATGTACCACATCGCCCTAATTAATTCATCTGTTGATGGGCATTTAGGTTGTTTCCATACCTCGGCTATTGTGAACAATGCTGCTATGAACATGGGAGTACAGATATCTCTTTGGGATAGTGATTTCATTTCCTTTGGATATTTACCCAGAACTGGGGTTGCTGGTTCATATGATAGTTCTATTTTTAATTTCTTGAGGAACCTCCATACCGTTTTCCGTAATGGCTGCACAAATTTACATTCTCACCAACAGTGCACAAGGGTTCACTTTTGTTATCTTTTGTCTTTTTGATAGTAGTCATTCTAACATGTGTGAGGTGGTATCTCATTGTGGTTTTGATTTGCATTTCCCTGATGATGAGTGATGTTGAGCACCTTTTCGTGCACCTGTTTACTATTTGTGTATCTTTTTAAAATTTAAATTCAGTTAGCCGACATATAGTACATCATTAGTTTTTGATGTAGTGTTCAATGATTCATTAGTTGCGTATAACTTCCAGTGCTCATCACATAATGTGCCCTCCTTAATGCCCATCACCCAGTTACCCCATCCCCCGACTCACCTCAGAAAAATGTCTGTTCGGGTCTTTTGCCCATTTTAAAATTGGGTTATTGGTGTTTTTGCTATTAAGTGTGTGAGTCCCTTGTATATTTTGGATATGAACCCCTTACAGAATATATGGTTTGCAATCCAGAAGCAGTTAATTTTAGAAGATTTTCTGTAAGGTGGTGAAGATGAAAGCCAAAAAAAGAAGAGATTAAAAAAGGAAATGCTATACATAGACAACGGAATATTATTAAATCATAAAAGAGAATGAAAACTAGTCATTTATGACAACATGGATGGACCATAGGGCATCATGCTAAGTGAAATAAGTCAGACAGAGAAAGACAAAAACCACTTATATGCAGAGTCTTAAAACAAATGCCAAGTTCATGAGACACAAACAGATTGGCAGGTGCCAGAGGCGGGAAGTGGAGGGTAATGCAATGGGTGAAGGGGGTCAAGAGGTACAAATTTCCAGCTATAAAATAAGTAAGTCATGGGGGATGTAATGTACAGCCCGGTGACTATAGTTAATAATACTATATTCCATATTTGAAAGTTGCTAAGAGAGTTGCTCTTAAATGTTCCCATCACAAGAAAAAAATTGTAGAGCTATATATGCTACACGATGTTAACTAGGCTCATTGTGGCGATCCTTTTGTAGTATATACAAATACGAAAGCATTACATTGTACACTGAAACTAATATAATGTGATATTTCAATTATACCTCAATAAGGAAAAAAAAGGAAGGAAATGCATGGTAAATAGCATCTTCTTCCAACTAAACCCAAATAATCCATAGTCTGTTCCTTAATGTTATATTCTACAATGTTTCTTAACATTATAATCTACACCAATCAAAATGGAAAAGGCTTTTGGAATAAAGGAAAAAGGGAAGGTTTCTCTAGGCTGGACAAACAAAAACAAATACAGTTTGAAGAGATTTGGGAGGTGCTATACTTTAATGTCTGATTTGTTGAAACTGATTGCAAGAGGAATATAAATGGAAGTTTCCCTGCCTTTTTCTAACTCATTGTCCTCCAGGAGAATTTATTTTTCAGCCAGGAATGAACATCCTGCAAAGCCAGGATTGGGGGATATCAAGGACTTACTACCAAATGGATTATTATCACAGAGCATAATATATATAATTATATAACAAACAGTTACATTTTTGCTTTCTGGTCCCTTCATGGTGTACTCAGGGTTAGAATTATAGGAAAGCAGGAGAGTACTTTGCAGAATAACTTATGAAATAGGAAGTCACTAGTGTATTTGCAGCTCAGCATGTGGGACCAAAGAAGTTCAACTCATTGTCTGATCTGAAAATAATCACTCTTGATGCAGAATCCTATTAGGTTCAGAAATTTAATATATAAGACAAAATGTTTCTACTTCTCTCAAAAGTCCCTATTGCAAAGACTGATATCTGACGACCTTACTGTCTAAAATCTGATTCATCTCTCTCCAACGCTCTTTTCCAAGCATTCCTTGAAGAATGTATTTATATATAATTTATATGTAAATATTTATATTTATACACAAAACATATACTTATATATATAGATCTCCTCACGAATGGTTTTCTTCTAATTTCATGATAGAAATCTTCCCTTTGCCTTTTGATAACAGCCATGATATTTCACGAACAAATGCACTTTTATTACTAACTTGGGGAAAAATCTTAGAAAATCTTGTTCATCTGTTTTGGTTTCATATAAATCAGGATTAGTGCTTCAGAGTAAAAATAGAATATTTATGTTTTATTTTTTAAAGATTTAATTTTTAAGCAATCTCTACACCCAATGTGTGGCTTGAACTGCAACCCCGAGATCAAGATTCGCATGCTCCACTGACTGAGCCAGCCAGGCACCCCTAAAAATAGGATCTTTAAACTTTGGAACTGGAAGGGACCTTAAAAGATTCCCCCCCCCTTTTTTTTTACACATAAAGAAACTGAGGCACAAAGAAATTAATTTCTCAAGTCTATGAAAACAATAAGGTTAGAAAGAAAAGAAGCCTGTCTAATGTTTTTAGTACTGTTCTTAAAAGCTGGAATCTAGTCTTTGTAGTTTTGCCACACACATGCACACACATAGACACACACACCCCAAAACTACTACTGTGTTCACTATTCTAAACAATGCTGCAGTGAATATTCTTCTACATGTCTCTTTGTGCACGTGTGCAAGCATCTCTTTGGGATAAAGCTCTAGAGTAGAATTGCTATAAATATTGACAAATTGAAATTGAATTACTAGATATTGACAATTTGCTTTCTAAAGTGGTTGCCTGATTTTTACTCCCACCACAGTTCGAGTCCCCATTTGGTCTACTCATGCATTTTAACTTTGGCCAATCTGATGGGTATGGATGGGATCTTATTGTTTGGAGTCAAATTTCCTTGATTACTATTTATATTGAACACCTATTCATATGTTCATTGCTCATATTGCATTTCTTCTTTGCCAATTTCTCTTAAATGTTGATCAGTAGTTCTTTATGTGATCTGCATATACTCATCATTTGTTGCTATTATGCATTGTAAATATCTTCTCCTAGTGAGACCTAGTCTTATCCATTTTCAGCAACCACAATACCTGGAAAAACCTAAAATATAGGAAAATGTGCAAAGTGTTTAAAGATAAAAAAGAAGATGAGAGAAGGAGGGAAAGAGCAATTTCACACCTTGTTCTGACTAAGGTAGGCATTTGAAGAAGGTTCCACAACAGATTTGATAGGACTAATCATCAAACCATTTTAGTCCAAAATATCTGATTGATTTATTAATATTTTTACAATCATAACTTCAGGGTATTTGGTGTTGGTGGTGGTGATGGTGGTAATGATGATGGTGGCTTTTTATTTTATATATTGTTTTTTTGGTCCCTGAGGGCAACTATTTTTTAACCAACAGTGATTTTTTTTTAAATTTTTGCTCACTTTTTAGCAAGTCACTATAGTTGACAAGGGCTCATAAATAGGTTAGTAAATGTTAGTTTATAATCTCTTAAGATTATTTCATTACTGTTTTTTTTTCTTTATCCCCACCCCGCCTTCTTTTTTCTATAGAAGGCACAATTACATAAAAGATACATAGAGTCCACATTTGCTTTCCTCAGGCAAAGGAATTATTCTGGGCTATTTCCATACAGGCAGTATTCTCCTAGACCTTCTCTATAGATGCCAATTAGAAGATTAGCGTCTTTTCTCTCTCCCTCTTTGCTATTAAATAGTCACACAAAAGCTGAGCTGACAAATTACTCTCTCCATGGTGCTCGACAAAGACAGACAATAGATCATCATCATTTACTATACTCAAATCCTATTAATCACAGATTAATGAGAACATGTCTAGTGGGGAAGAAATTACCAGAATGTGGGCCTATTGGCTTGTTACTCATGTAACATCTGCTCTGGCTTTACCTTTAGTGTCATGTCATCTTTTATCACATTGAAATAATGTTTGCTCCAGAAACATAATTAAGATAATGGCGCAGATTCAGAACCCTTCCCTTAATAATTAAAGAACTGGGGTTATATTTCTTCGTCTGATGGCTTTTAAAAAACTAATTTCCCTCTGTTCTTATTTCCTTTTTCTTTTGCTCATAATGATCTATCAAATCTTCGGGGTTTTTTTTCCCCTCTCTGTAAGCTGCGTGATTAATACTCATTCCCAAAACGAGGACAAAGTCAGAGTTTGAGTTCTTTTTTCTATTGAGATAAAATTCACATAAGATAAAATTCATTGTAATCATATTGAAGCATACAATTCAGAGGAGATCCTTTTTATAATTTGAAATATTCTAAATTCAAACTAATACTTAGAAGACTCTATAAAACTTGTGGTGAGCATCAACTACTGCATTTGCTTTCTTCAATCCTCACCTGCAGTGTGTGGTTTTATTTTTTAATAGTCAAATGTTTTTGTTTTTTAAACATGTGGCTTACCAATGTGCCTTTTGTTCGTAAGCCAGTGTTCTGCTTTACTTTAAAGCATAGAAGTTGAAATTTGGGTCAAATATTTAGTACTCTTGGAGGGCTCCTGTTGTCCTCTTGTCTTGACAAGGGGTAAAACCTGAGGAACAAATATAGAGATAAGTAAAAAAAAAAAAAATGTGCAATGGCATCTATAATCAGTTGATAAAGAGGAAAGAAGAATCATAATTTATAATTATAAAATTGGAGAAAGTAATTGTTCATGTTATCAAAATCTAGAAATGTACTTGTCACTCTTGGAAGGCAGTGGTGATTAGTTCTCAGGGCTGGGTAAGCTGTGAGCTAAGGCTTTGTGATTAAGTCGTGATTCAGCACCACAGGGATAAAAACAGCTCCACAACCAAGAGCTGGCAAGCAGCAGTTGAGGGAGGGGGGAGGAGGATTGCAAAGAGCTTCTTAATTAAATTTTAATTATTGCTAATTAGAACTACTGTTTTTTATATCCCCAACAAGGAAGACAAGAGCTGATCTTGCCTTTTTATTATTTGCTAATTAGTTTCCCAAAGAGAGGTTTGAAAGGGCAGACTGCTTTGACAGTATCCAAGTTGTTAGCTGAATTCAGATCTGAAGGTAGATCCCATCCTAAAGCTTGAGCTTTACCATTTCCAGGTAGTTCCTTTCCAAAACTAAGATTTTATTCCAGACACCTCAGAAAATGAGCTATTCCTATCTACTATGTAAAGAAATCCATGAATTAGTTTTCCTTTGGTTTATCCTGTGTACCTTATCTTCATACAGGTCTCAAAGATTTTTGTTTGATTATTAAAATAGATGGCAACCCCCCTACACAATTTAATGTACTCATGTAAACTTTTTGCATTTGTGAAATGTTAGAAATGATCTCTACCAGATTTTTTAAAATAATCAAGTGTACACATAAAAAGTGACTGCTAGTTTTCTCTAGCAGTGAACTCAGCGCTTTGCAATAGGCAACAACAACAAAATCCAAGTCCCTTCCCTGAAGAGCTCCCGAGTTCTATTGAATACCATTTAAGATGAAATGCTCCAGGTAAACCACACTTCAGACTGCAAAACAGAAACCCTAATTGCAAGTTTGAAGACATAATCCCAGAAGGTTCCCAAGACCTATTAGCATTATAAACCCTCTGCAAAATACGAATCCTACTTCATAAGTGCACACATTTCATAGTTCTTCTCCCAAGATAATAGTTAAGAGTTCTGAGTTAGTGCAACTCCCTGTGTTAATTACAATAAAATCCATCAAATGAAATTACATTTCTGGAATCAACAGCACTTGGTCGAGCACACACACATGCCTTGACAGCCTTCCTTTACAGTTAGAATTACATTAACACATGTGTTTGTTTCCTCACCTTCTACAGACACAAGAGCCCTGCGATATGTTAATTCACACCAAATTCCAATCCTTGCCCTTGTCTTTATCTTCCCAACTCAATGATATGATGTGTCAACACCTTTCATATTGGGAAGAAAAATGCTTAGACAAGATTTTGTTTTTACTCACTTTAATTAAAATTACAGAAACTAGAAAACAAAGAGTAAATAAATTAAGTCTGCCTTTCAGTGCCATTCACCATCTGCCCTGTCAATATTCACTCTGATCTGAATTATTCTAAAAAGTCATCTGGGTCTTTCTTACTCTGATTAGTCAATTAGCCACATCTCACACCGGTTTAAAAGGTGTTTCTTTCGGGTCAGTGAGTTACCCTCACAATCTTAGAGTAGTTGACATACCAATAAATAAAGACTTCTGAGATTTCCTATTAGTACTCAAAGATTTCTGCTGCTGCTTTATTTCACTTGTTCAATATTTGAAAGGTCCCTAATACATAACTTTTCTCTTCAAAAGCATAAACATTCCATGATCATGTTTTATTTTTCTTTATTGTATACTTTTATGTTAGGCACGGAGCAGGTTATGATTAACCTCCTTTTTACAGGTGAAGAAAGGCCACTAGAATATTATCCAATCCAGTTATGCTCCTTTTGCAACTTGCTTGTTATAATGTTGTTGCTTGTTCCACTAGGTTAGTCAATAGGAATTGGTTTTTTATTTATTTTTTTAAAAGATTTTATTTATTTATTCATGAGAGACAGAGAGAGAGAGAGACAGAGGCAGAGGGAGAAGCAGGCTCCCCGCGGAGCAGGGAGCCCGATGCGGGACTCGATCCCAGGACCCTGGGATCATGACCTGAGCCGAAGGCAGACGCTTAACCGACTGAGCCACCCAGGCATCCCTAGGAATTGGTTTTTTAAAGAGATACTTGGACTATCCCAAACCATTATGGGTGACCATGGGAAAAGCCTCTGGATTGGGTGCCTTTGAAGAAAAGGGGGGTAAGATGGGGAATGAAGGAGGAAAGTAACAAAATAGAACAGGAAAGTGACCTTGCATTGAATAATAATTGTGTGCCAAGAACTGGGGAGTTTGATTAATTCTATTCTGTGCACCTGAGCCTCGCTGCCACCAACCCCTACCAAAACCAAAACAAAACAAAAAGAAATCTTATGGCCCAGTGGCATTCAAGGATTCAAGGAGACCTTAGTACATATGGTTCCACAAGGCTGGAACTAAATTCATGACTTCTTGAAGGTTGGAATTCTATTTTAAATTTTGGCAGGTTTAGTGATGAGTTATAAGAGATAACAAATAATGCATGCCTAAATTAAAGCATATATAGTAGGTATGATTTAAAAAATTCAGGTAACAAGAAATATCACTTCATTTTATGTAAACACCTCATTTCTGACTTCAGCCCCCTGATCTCCTGGACTAGTAGGAAAATTAAGATTAGTTATTTTTAAAGCCTTTCCCTTACCTCTTCTGAGTTGTGTCAAGATCCTGATCTTTTGCATTTGAGGTGGGGCAAATTAGGTTACGACTGTCTCTAGCAATCAGTTACGTCCGTACCCAGGTTCCCACCGGGTCTTCCACAGTCTCGTCTAAACGGCACCTCCGGTGTCAGCGGTTCTCTTCTCCCTCATGGTTGTATTTAAGACTTGGAAGCTTCCTCAAAACTCACTAAATCCCCTGTGCCTAGAGTTTCGGAGAAGTCCCATTTTCTATCTTCTTCTCCAGGACATCTACCTCTACCTGAAAATCTCCTTCTCCCTTGTTCCTTCTCCACAAACTCTAAATTTTCCAAAGAGCTTAAGCTTTTGGAAACAAAAGCCAAAAATTCGTGAATACCCCTGCTTTCTGCCCTGTAGAGACCCTGAGCAGGCTATTTACTTTAAATGGGGGAAGTAAAAAAATAAAATGCATCAATATAAAAACAAATTAATATCACAAAATATTATCAATACCTCATACCATACACTAGGATTATTCCAAGTAGATCACAGATCTAAATGGAGAGAAGGGGGGGGGGGGGGGGGGAGAGAAAGGGCCAGCCATAAAAGTATGGAAAGAAAGGAGAATTTCTTTATAACCTTGGTGTAGGGAAAGATCTTTCTAACTATGACTTGAAAGCCAGATGTCATTAAAGAAAATACACAGGGATTTAATTACATAAAAATATTTTTTAATTTGGCATGGCGGAAGGAAGGAAGGAAGGAAGGAAGGAAGGGAACAACCACTATATGTGATATCGAAAGAAAAATTATAAATTGGAGGAAAATGTTTGTAATTCTGTAATTCTTTCCACAGATAAAATGCAAATCTCACTTATCTAGAAGGAGTCCCTATAAACAAAAATAAGAAAAAGACCATCAACCCAATTCAACAGTAAAATGAGTTAAAGATAGGAACAGTTCAGAGAAAAGGAAATTAAAACATTTTTTGAACATGGGAAAAGATACCTAACCTCACTTATTATAAGGGAAATGCAAATTAAAACTATACTGAGATATCATTTCTCAGCTATTAAATTGGCAAAAATCCAAAAGTTTGAGAATACACATTGTTGGCAAAGCTGTGAGGAAACAGCCTCTCTCTTACATTGCTGGTAGAAGTGTAAATTAATAAAACTCCTATGGAGGGAAATTTGCAATATCTATCCAAATTACAACTGTGTATATCCTTCAACTTAGCAAATCTACTGCTGGGAATTTATCTTACAGATATACTTGCATAGGTTATTCACTCAAACATTGTAATAACAAAAGATTGAAAAACACTCTAAGTGTCTATTAACAGGGAATTAGCTAACTAAATCATGGTACATCTATATATTAGAATATTTTGCACATATATAAAAACAATGAGAAAGTTCTATATGTTTATGTGGGAAAAAGTCTGCAGGATACATAAGGGTTTTTTTTTAAGCATAGAGTAGTGCTATCTTTTGTGTAAAAAAGAAGAGTGCATATTCATAACTACTTCTCTATGTAGAAACTCTGGAAAGATTCGGAGGAAACTAACAACAGTGATTATGGTGGGAGATGGGAACCAGGCAGATGGTGCCATATTTGAGAGGTATACTTCCATCTCTATCATGTGGCTCTTTAACCTGTACCTTTTAATCTTCAGCCATATATCCAAATGTTCTCTGTGATATTTCTACCACTTAACTATGAGTTAGGAATTTTAATAAACTCGGATCACTTTATCATCTATAAATTTTGATTAACTCTTAAAATTTAAGTCCAAAATAATTGTTCATTTTTCAAATTTTTAAGGTGTCTAGGCTTAAAAGTTGGTTTTAGAAATCCCCTAGAATGAATGCCATCATGCTGAACACTTCGGACTTAAAAAAAAAAAAAAAGAGTACAGGTAATTTTACTATAATCAGATCTTTTAAAAAGTTTATTAGAGTACAGATAAGCTCCTTTTTTGGTAAACATTATTACAGTGCAATTCATGCAGCCCAATTCCATTACAGGAAATTCCAAGTGACATCTATTTTACTCTATTTCCTATACTAGGAGTATGTAATTGAAATTGCTCAGAATGTATTAGCCAACAACTGAAGCATGAAGTATGTGGTAAGAAGGAAATTTTTGTTTTAATATTATTTGTGCTACTGGATTTGATCCATATGATTGATGTCAGCACAATGTATTTTTCCCTGGTTCTTGGACCACCCAACCTAGTAAGTAGAGAGGTCAAAAGCATAGACTCTAGGCTCAGACTATCTGGATTCATGTGGATTCACACACTAATTGTATGACGGTAGGCAACTGACTTCACCTCTGAGTGCCTCTGTTTCTTCATCTTCAGATGGGGATAATAATAGTACCTACCTTATAGAATGGTTCTGAGGATTAAATCACTTAGAGCCTGCACATAGAAAGCACCCAAAGGAGCCAAGAATATACAATGGGGAAACAACAGTCTCTTCAACAAATGGTGTTGGACAGGGAGTAGAGAAATAGTGCTTCAAAAGAAAGTAAAACTGGCCAAACTATCAGGAAGGAGATCACTTACCAAAAACAAGGAGGTTTCAACTTAAAAAAGAAATCATTATTGGCTAGTATCTCCACCACCCTGTCCCGTCTCACGCAGATGGATTTCCTTTGGCTATTTGTTTTGAGAATGAGGAATAATGATTAATCAGAAGGGTAGGTATTTATCTTTCTTTCCCAAGGGGGTGAACCCGAACCGATCCTCTATCTTCCCAGGCTTCCTATTGCAGTAATGAAATTCCATTACATTGAAAATGATGTAATTCCCCCTGGGGTTAGTTGTAATCAGACTTGACCTATATGGATATGGTGGGGATGAGAACTGAAGGATAGGGGAATTAACAGAAAGAAAAGGACAACATATAGATTTGCTCTGCCTGCTTCACTTTGCTTTAATTCAGTTATACAATGTCTATTAAAAATTTGCTTCATTTCTGACAGGAAAAAAATAATGCAAAATAATAGAGATAAATTGCCAAACAGCTTCAGAGTTCAGTGTTCTCTGAACAGTTATCCCGGTCTGTTCTTCTTCCTCCTTCCACCTCTAATCCCTCCCCACCCCCACCCCCCACCAGCACCATTGATCAATTCTCATTATTAGCTCTTAGAAAAGCAGACAATCCCTGGGACAAGCCTGGCTTCAGATCAGAGAGTCAATATTCTACTGTAACAATCTGCCAAAAAATGCAATTCAGGCACATTTAAAGTGTGTCTCCCCAGAGGAAAGCAAGAAACAGAGGCCATTGAGAGAGGCCTGACTATGTAGTTTGATTCAACCACAGCTGCCTCAGACATTTCTAAGCCAGTCAGGGTTATCATCAGAAAATGCAAGTGAGCAAATGCAGAGTGACAGCAGACCATAGTACAGAGGCTGCCTGCTTCAGGAAGTTTATCCAACTCCCCCCACCATTCGCTCCTCCTTCTCCCCACCCCCCCCACCTCTTATGAAGGCTAAGTTCATGATGAGGACTCAGAGAGAGTACCAGAAGGGCAGCATGTGAGAGGTGGTATAAAGTGTACATCAACCATGCAGTGGCATCACTTAAAAAAATAACTGATGAGGCACAGGCTGAGTAACAAATGAAGAATCCTTCCCCTGAAGAACCTTTGGGGCTGCAAGACGCAGGATCAACGCTAAACAATTCTCTGTGTATATGCATATGTGTATGAAGTTGCCATAGTCAAAAATTATCAAGCATCACAATTTTATATCATACAACCATACTTACATTTGACAAATGTAGCATGTACATAATCAAAAACAGAATGGAGTAGAGACAGTCTTGGAGAGATCAACGGTTAAGAAACGAGAGGTGAATAGAGAATAAATGGCTTATTCAGATATTGTTACATTGTTAAAAATCCATCTTTGATCAGTATGATTTGATTATATGCAGTACTCGACAAACCACAAGAGACTCTTAACTCTAGGGAACAAACTGAGGGTTGCTGGAGGGGAGATGGGTGGGGGGGTAACAGGGTGATGGGCATTAAGGAGGGCACATGATGTGATGAGCACTGGGTGTTATATGCAACTGATGAATCACTAAACTCTACCCCTGAAACTAATAATACACTGTATGTTAACAAACCTGAATATGACTAAAAATCTAAAAATAATTTTAAAATTATATTTAGTACTTAATACATACATAAATTACATTTACATTTTTAAAGATTACTTAATGTTAGTGATACAGTAGTAACAAAAAAGGATACAAATTGTGATAAGATTCCAATTCTATTTTTTAAATGTATGTTAAAAAAAAAGACTGTGGAACATTACATTTCTGGATTCTTGGATTAGATATAGTATAAACTTTCCTATAGTTTCAAAATTTTGATCATTTACAGATTTTTCCTTCTTTTTCTTCTCCCCCAACGTTAAAACATTGACCACTGACCCTAATGAATATGCAATTATTTTATAATCAAAAATATTTTTTAAAACATGCATCACTTTTCTTATCTCTACTCTTACTACAAGATAAAGTTTGATTCTCTTGAGAGATAGCATCAGAATTTTATTTTTTTTAAGATTTATTTATTTTGAGAGAGAAAGAGAGAGAGTGGGAGGAGGAGCAGAGGGAGAGGGAGAAAGAGAGAGAGAATCCCAAGCAGACTCCCCACCGAGTAGGAAGCCCTAGGACATGGGGCTCAATCCCATGACCCTGAGATCATGACCTAAGCTGAAATCAAGAGCTGGAGGCTCAACCGACCCCAGCATCAGAGTGTTTTAAAATACAAACCTTCTTTGCAAAGTATTTGAAGTAGAAGATAGGCCCCCATGATATTAGAGATAGAGGTAAAAATGCCTCACGTTAGATTGAGTGAGGGATTTATTATTCTGGAGAGAGAAAGAAAGGGGGTAAGAAGTAAAGAACTATTAAGTACAAAACAGAATACATAAATACAAAGCTATTTATATTATCAATAACTGTTGATCCCACATGAGCACTTGTGCACATAAGAAAAAAAAGAGGTTGGAAGAAACAATAATAGGTTATCTTTTCTGTGGAATACTTTGCCATATTTTTCAAATTATCTGCAGTAAACATGTATTAATTTTACAAACAGAAAAAAAGGTTATTATAAAAACCAGAGGAGTTCAGATAGATTAAGAAACAGGGAAGGGGCATTCCAGTATATGGAATGTGTTGAGCAAAGTTATGGGGTGACATAGCTCTGATACAGCAAAATGGGCTAAACAGAGTCTGGGTACCATAACTGAGCCAGTCTGATTGCTATCAAGAGTTCTCATGAGAGATTGGTGGGAGAGAAACTTAGAAAGGTAAATTAGGATCTGGTGAAGGCTCTGGATGTCAGTTTAACCCCCTAGGACCTGACTTCTTGAGACTTGAACAGAACGGGGGAAAACCTAGGATGCTGCTCTAGACAAGTCTGCTTCTGAGAGTAAATCATAGCAGGACTGCCAACCCAAGACAAAATTATGAAATATCAAAAAAACCCATACAAGTCATAGTGGGTGAGGGACATGAGTCAGAGAATCTATTCAATTCAGATGTCAGACTGCTAAAGCATTGGGGAAATTGGACTGATAAAGCTAGAGAATTATTATGGGGCAGCCAGGGAAGGCTGTCTGTAGCCAGGTTAGAATAAATCTTAAATTGAGGCCACAGATTCCTCTAAAGCAAGAATTTTTAACCAGAACATCAAAATTACTTGTGAAGGTTTTTTGGTTTTTTATATACAAACACATGCCCTGTCCCCTCTAGACGATATATTTACTCTCCAGATCTGACCTTATACAAAACCCTCGGTTGATACTACCCAGCGTTGTTCCTTCTGGGAATGCACGCTTAAAGAAATGATTATAGGAGCCTATTGAGATCAAGCTCTTAGGGCTTATTGTCTCCTAACCCAAGAAGTTCAGATGATTGATCCCAATAAAAATCTCCACAGTCCTAATGTGGCATCCCTCTCCCCAAATCCTCAGGGATGTTCCTTCGGTTCATTCCACATTTCATCAGTGTGATTCCCCTGCTGATGAACCTATTCAAGGAGGGCTTAATTCAGTTCCTGGATGGATAAGTCTAAGTTATTCAGCAAATTAAAGAAACTTCCCCCATGCTACAGTGCTAACCTCCTTCAACCCCACGATGCCCATTCTTTGAAGAGGCCAACACTTCCAACCTCAGCCAGGGCTATTTTTTAACAAATGAACCTAAGGCCAGTCCTTTCCAAGGCTCCCTGAAGAAAGAATCTCAGATTCCTGGGCCCAAACCTAGATCAACAATTATAATTTCCAGGGAAGAGAAATCTACTTCAGACAAATGCTCTTACAGCTAAAAGATACTTCTGTACATGCAGCCCTTTGTCTAACCCCTAAGCCCAGCTCACTCGGGTGAAAGAGCTTCTACAGTGATGGCTATCTTTCATACTACCCGGGAGAGCCCGGGACCCATCACATCTGAGACATCTCCACTGGCTGTGGGCTTCCTGCAAGCTGAGTCAAAACAGATACCGTTGGCTCTGTTCTCCTGGTTATCCTGTCTGATGCAGTCTCAAATCTTTTTCTGAAGGAAGCAGTCAGCTAGGCAAATGGGTCCTCCTCCAGAAGTGGATTAGAAAACAAAGTATCAGGAATCCCAGCACCTGCATCACCTCATCCAGAGATGTCACAGGAATGTGGCCCCATCCAGTTCTGTGGCAATATGATTCTATGGGCCACTAAGGCCTCCTAGAGCAGCAACATTGTTATGTCCCAGCCATTACAGTTCAGACTCCAGTCTGGACTGGGGTTATGGGGGCATACTTGGTCCACTAGTTCTCCTAGTAACCCTCCATATTCCACAACATTCCACTCATTTCAGGGTCTATACATGTGTGCCCAGGTGAAATACAGACAGACGGGAATGGGTAGATCCCTGGGGGTATTGCCTTCTGCATCTTCCTACTCCTTTGGCAGGCTTCCCTTAAAAGAACTTGGAGAAATCCAGAGTCTACCCCAATTCACAGTGAACACTAAAAATAGAGAACAGAAGTGAGACCCCTGGAAGCAAAGAGCAAACAAAAACAGGCTACAGTTAGGACCTGACATCCATTACACACAATCTTGTTCTCATGGATCACACTCTTCTCAGCCTGCTGCAAGCTTGATTCTAGCAGCAAGTAGCCTAACTGCTTTAGCATAAGGTGCTTTAACCACCTCAACAGCTTTGACATCTCCCACCACTTCAACCTCCTAGGTCACAACTCATCTTCCTGGCTCAGTATGTCTAGACCAACCACTCAGAAATCAAACCTCTGTCTTATTGCAGGACCTTTCTACTGGAAGTTGATTTTAGGAGTAAACCGAGTGGGCAGAGCTCAGCACATCCAGAAGTTTCCAGGTCTGATAAGAGAACCTAAAGAAAGTCTTGGAAGATTTTGAGCAAGAGGGTGGTACAATGAAGTCATACTTTGAGAAAGTTAATCTGGCATCTGCAGGATGGATTTGAAAGAAGCTGCTAAAATCATGGGAAGGCTATTATAATAATCAAATAGGAGAGTCTAAAAGTCTAAACTTGCAGGGCACCTGGGTGGCTCAGTCATTAAGCATCTGCCTTCAGCTCAGGTCATGATCCCCGGTCCTGGGATCGAGCCCTGCATCGGGCTCCCTGCTTGGTGAGAAGCCTGCTTCTCCCTCTCCCACTCCCCCTGCTTGTGTTTTCTAAATTCAAGAATGGCTCATCCAAGAAAAAGAATCTGAACAGACAATTCACAGAGGAAGAAATCCAAATGGCCAATAAGTATTTGAAAAGATATTCAATAGTGGAATTACAGCTGATAACGATTGATTTCTAAAAATAGAATGTAAGGCAAAAATCAAGTATAGTATATCCAATTACCCTTGAAAACCTCTTAAACCTCCCATGAAATACAGTGTACATGATTTCAAGGACAGAATGCTACATGGATGCATAAACATATAATGGATTGCATTAGAGGGAGTCCCCAAGACCACCCTCAGTTTCAGTGATTCCCTAGGACTCACAGAACTCAGAAAAACTGCTGTAATTGTGATGGTTTAATTCCTACAAAGGAAAATTCTCAGAGAGCAGCACTGGATTGTCCTCTTTGGGGCAAAGTCACATAGACAGTGCTTCCTTCTCCCAGCAACAATGTGTGACAACACGTACAAAGTATGGTCACCCAGGGAAACTCACCTGAGCCTTGGTGTCCAAGGTTTTTATAAGGACTCAATCACATAGGCATGAAGCACCTGGATAACTGACCTTAGCTAGTCAAGCTCTAGACCCGCAAAGGTCTAACTGATACCATGTGGCCCAGGTCCCCAGGTGACCCAAAACAGGTGCTCACCATAAATCTCATTGTTAACGTAAGCTATCTGGCATGGTCTATGCTCACCATCCACGGATTCCCTTATCAGGCAGGATACTCCAAGGGCTTACAGGCTGTCTCCCAAGCGCTTGTCAAAGGCCAGTCCTAAAGACCATTAGAATATACAGGATTTAGACACCTATGCCTGCTGAGTTAACCCTTTACTGCACATACCCATAAAAACATGGCCTATAAATTCAATTAGCTATACAAAACATAACCATATATCACTGTTTTAAAGACTAGAATCACAATTCCTCTTACAGAAATATATACAAGTAAATAACAAATATGAATAAAGATCTACATTGAAAGATGAGGATAAAAGAGCAAAATTTTGAAAACAAACTAAATGTCCAACACTAGAAAAATGGTCAAATAAATCATGGTACATTCATATCTTAGACTACTATATATCCATTGAAATCCAGATATTTTTAAGGGAATCAAACATGTTACAATGGGCGCCTGGGTGGCTCAGTTATTAAGCGTCTGCCTTCGGCTCAGGTCATGATCCCAGGGTCCTGGGATCAAGTCCCACGTCGGGCTCCCTGCTCGGCGGGAAGCCTGCTTCTCCCTCTCCCACTCCCCCTGCTTGTGTTCCCTCTCTCACTATCTCTCTCTGTCAAATAAATAAATAAAATCTTAAAAAAAAAAAAAAAAACATGTTACAAGACATGATCGATCCTTATTATTCATGGATTCTATATTTGTGAATTCATCTATTCTCTAACATTTATTTGTAATCCCCAAATCAATATCTCCATGCTTTTGTGGTCACTTGTGGACTTTCACAAAGTGGCAAAAAATGTGAGTCTCCCGACAAGTGCATCCTCAGCTGCAGCTGAGGAAGGCAACCCTGCCTCCTTGTTTCAGCTCTCGTACCAGAAACATGGGTTCTTTTCATGGTCTATTTACTGCTGTGTATTTCACATTTCTGTACTTTTCGTTGGTAATTTCATTGTTTCGATGCCCCCACACATAGTGCTGAAGTGGGGTCTAACATCCCTAGGCCAGAGAAGGCTGTGACGTGCCTCACAGAGAAAATACATGTGTTAAAGAAGGTGCATTTGGGCAGGAGTTTTAGTGCTGTTGGCCAGGAGTTCAATAGTCACAAATTAACAATACATATTAAATAAACTGTCTTCAAACTAAAACACACGTAAAAACAAGGTTATGTATTGATCAACTGATGAAAATGTTGTGCCCAGAGGCTCATAAGAACCTAACCCTGTACTTCTCTCTCCTGGTTCAGTATTCACTGTTCGGTATTCACAAATTCCTTGTCTGCAGTGACGTTATAGAACATAATTTCCTCAAAAAATGAAAACTGTATGAGCATATGCAACACGGAAGGATATATATCAAGATATTAATAAGAAGAATTTTTAATAAGAAGAATGTGGTTGATTTTAACTATTTTTTAATATTTTGCTACAGTTGCCAGATTTTCTATCAGCAACATGTATGTTATATATATGTCTATATATTATACATATAATTGAAGGAAAAATTAATTATAAAATAAATAAATGTAAGACCCTTAGAAACAGATTATACTGATTAAAGATCTTTGTAACATTCAGGAAGCCATAAAGGGGGGGCACTAAATGCCTCTAAAGCTACCAGTAGCATAAGCAACTGTGTAAAAACCACATAGGTGAGTACAGGGGTCTCCCCTGGAATAGAGGGGCTGGTACAGAAAGGTAACTGAATAATATCATGCTTACACATAGAAACAAAACAGAACAAAACCTCATTCTATTCACTGTCAAAGGCATGGGAGGGAAAATTCTTGTTGGCTTGCCCTTTTCAGTCCATCTCTAAATAAAGCTTATTTATGAGCTAGGAGCTAAAAAGGACTGAGAATCCCTGATTTGTTCCCACACTGATGCTTGGTGGTAGAGATAATAAAGGTGCTATGCGCCTTGTACAACCAACCCATCCCACATCACACAGTGGTCAGGCTGGACTTCAAGTGAACGTGTCATCTGAAAATCAATGCCCCTGCCATGAAAGCAGCCTGGTGGTATCATGACCATCTCACCCCCTTGTTTCCTCTGGGGGTCTGTGTGTTGTCAACACACCACCCTCACGGTGCTCACAGGCAACAGCATTTCTTCATCCTTGGTTTGTTTCCACTCCCCTGAGAACCGTATAGAACACACCTCCCATTTATGCCAACTCTTCCTTTGCAAAGGATTCCACAAAGCTTCATTCGTTTCTCAAGCTGGCCCCAGGAGTCATTGCCGCTGCTTTCGGGCAAAGCCCTACATGATAGCACATAGGGACCTCAGGATAGCCATTTGAATTAAAAAACAGAAAAGCATCCCACTATAGGGGAGCTCAGTGAAACTGCCTATGACCCTAACCTGGGATTTAGTCAGACATTCTCACCTTGACAAAGAAATAATGGCTATCAGTGGCTTTGAGGTAAGGACCTCACCCTGAGAGTCTGAAAAGCATTTAGAACAGGTCGACTCTGAAGAATAATGTATAAGAGGTAATTTTTGGTTGTGACAAAAATTTGACACATCGTGAAAGAAATACTAATGCAATGGAGTTTCCTTATATAATGTACTCAAAACTCCAAAGGAATTAATTTTCCTCTGATATAGTGCAGCTGGATATTAGCAAGAAGAACTACATGAAAAACTGAAGGTCAAATGCATCAAGCAGAGAGAACACAAAGCAATTAGTGTGAGAGAAAAAGAGGATGGTGACTCTAAAGGAAACGGAAATAGGATATTAACATCCTTCTGATGATCACCGACCAAGCCCTCTCTCTTCAGCAGGAAAAGGTTACATTAACCAAATGGCCTGGAAGTTCTTAACACAGATGAAAGACACACAGAGAATGTGTTTCCTGGGCAGGGAAGGAAAAAATGTTTACTCAAAATGAGAAAGCAAAAACTCTTTCAAAAAACTTTCTTATTAACTACCTAAAAATCAGTAAGAAAAACACCTCAATAGAACTGTGGGCAAAGATCATGAACAGGCAAGTCACAAGCACACAAAAAAACTGCTCATAAACATTAAAAGATGCTCAACTTCCCTTATAATTAACCAAACAAAAATTAAAACAATAATGTGATTATTTCTACCTATCAGATTGGAAAATAGTTAGATTGATGATATTCAGTGTTGGCAAGAGGGTAGGAAAGTGTAATGGGGATATACTCTTGTTGGAATTATTAATTAGTACAACTCTTTTGGAGGGAAATACAGAAATTTTGATTACATTTTTTTAAAGCTTTTATTTATTTGACAGAGAGAGACACAGCGAGAGAGGGAGCACAAGCAGGGGGAGTGGGAGAGGGAGAAGCAGGCTTCCCGTGGAGCAGGGAGCCCGATGCAGGGCTCCATCCCAGGACCCCGGGATCATGACCTGAGCAGAAGGCAGATGTTTAACGACTGAGCCACCCAGGCGCCCCTTGATTACATTTTTAATGTTATCTCCTTTGACTCAACATTTCTATTTTTTAAAAAAGATTATTTATTTATTTATTTGAGAAAGAGAGAGAGAGTGAGTGGGAGGGGGAGGGAGAGAGAATCTGAAGCAGACTCCATGCTGAGCACAGAGCGCAACACGGGGCTCAATCCCATGACCGTGAGATCATGACCCAAGCCAAAACCAAGAATCAGTCGCCTTTTTTTTTTTTTAAAGATTTTATTTATTTACTTGAGAAGAGAGAGAAAGAGAAAGAGAGAGCGAGCGAGCACAAGCCGGCAGGAGGGGCAGAAGGAGAGGGACAAGGAGACTCCCCGCTGAGCAGGGAGCCTAATGTACGGCTGGATCCCAGGACCCTGGGATCATGACCTGAGCGGAAGGCAGATGCTTAACCGACTGAGCCACCCAGGTGCCCCTCAACATTTGTATTTGTAAAAATGTGTCTCACAGAAGTGTACAAGTGTTCAAGGGTACTCAGTATAGCACTGTTCATAGTATTTTAAAATTCCAGAGTGAGGAGCAAGATGGCGGAGGAGTAGGAGACCTGGATTTCGTCTCCTCTCAGGAATTCAGCTGGGTAGGGATCAAACCATTCTGAACACCTACAAACTCAACAGGAGATCGAAGAAAAGAATAGCAGCAACTCTCTGAACAGAAAAGCAACCACTTTCTGGAAGGCAGGACGTTTGGAGAAGTGAATCCGAGACAATATTCAGGAGGATAGACGGCGGGGGAGGGGGCCTCCGTCAGCCGCTACTGGCAAGTGATAGAGCCCAAGAGCACAAAATCGGAACTTTTAGAAGTCTGCTCCGCTGAGGCACGTCGCTCCAGTGGCTAAGCAGGGGGGTGGAACCCTCAGGGGACAGTGTGGTCTCAGGACCCTCAGGGTCACAGAAAGACCGGGGGTACCTGAGTGCTGCAGAGCTCCCAGGGATCGGAGCGGGGAAGCCGGCTGCAAAGAGAGAGCTGAGGTGCGGGCTCTCAGCTCGGGGTTGTCACAAACCGTGATCCGCGGCACAGTCGGACCACTGCTCCTCCAGCAGGGACCCAACAAGCGGCAGATCCGGGGAGACTCCCCTTCCTCCCCTGGGAGGAGTGGCGCGGGAGCGCACTGCAGGGATCTGCTGGGTTTGGAGACTCCACACGGGGTCGTGTGCCAGAGCTAGAAACGCTCGGTCACAGGCCGGGTGAGCACAGAGTGCGGCCGGAGACCGGGGACACAGGATTGATTGACTGTTTTTCTCTGGGGGCTCACTGAGGAGCGGGGCCCCGAGTTCTCGGCTCCTCTGGGGCGGAATTGGGAGGCTGCCATTTTCACACTCGTCCTCCAAAGCTATACAGAAAGCTTGCAGGGAACAAAAGCTCCCGAGAGCAAACACGAGCAGATTGCTTAGCCAGGACCCGGCGAGGGCGGGGCAATTCCACCTCCGGCAAAGACATTTGGGAACCACGGCAACAGGCCCCTCCCCCAGAAGATCAGCAAGAACAGCCAGCCAAGACCAAGTTTACCGATCAATGAGAATGGCAGAACTCCAGCACTAGGGGAATACAGCACATAGAATTCATGGCTTTTTTGCCATGATTCTTTACTCTTTCAAAGTTAATTTTTTTTATTTTCTTTTTCTTTTTCTTTTTGAATTTTTCCTTTTCCTTTTTTCAACCAGCATCTTATCAATCCCTTTTTTAAAAATCTTTTTTATTTTTTATTTTTAGAGTCATATTCTATCACTTCATAGTAGTTAACCTTATTTTTGGTATATATGTATAAGTTGTTCTCTCTTTAAAATTTTGGGATACAGTTTCTTCTAACAGACCAAAATATACCCTAAATCTCTAGTGTATGGCTTTGTTCTAGTCTCCTGCCTGATCACATTCTCTCCCTTTTTTTTTTTTAATTCCTCGTCTTTCTTTTTTCAACCAACTTCTTATCAATTCCTTTTATAAAATCTTTTATAATTTTCATCGTTCTAGTCATATTCCATCCCTTCATCATATTTACCCTTATTTTTGTACATATATAAGCTTTTCTTTCTTTAAAATTTTGGGAGGCAGTTTCTTCTAACAGACCAAAATGCGCCCAAAATCTAGTGTGTGACACTGATCTATGCACTGATCATATTTGATGATAATCTTTTTTTTAATCTTTTTCTTTTTTCTTTCCCTTTCTTTTCCCCTGGTTTCAGGTCTCTTCTGATTTGTTTAGTGTATATTTTTCTGGGGTCGTTGTTACCCTTTCAGCATTTTGTTTTCTTATTCATCTATTCTCCTCTGGACAAAATGACAAGACGGAAAAAAATCACCTCAAAAAAAAGAACAAGAGGCAGTACCGACTGCCAGGGACCTAATCAATATGGATATTAGTAAGATGTCGGAACTAGAGTTCAGAATGACAATTTTAAAGATACTAGCTGGGCTTGAGAAAAGCATGGAAGATATTAGAGAAACCCTTTCTGGAGAAATAAAATTTAATCAAGTCAAAATCAAAAAGACTATTAATGAGGTGCAATAAAAAATGGAGGCTCTAACTGCTAGGATAAATGAGGCAGAAAAGAGAATTAGTGATAGAGAAGACCAAATGATGGAAAATAAAGAAGCTGAGAAAGAGAGAGATAAACAACTACTGGATCACGAGGGTAGAATTCGAGAGATAAGTGATACCATAAGACGAAACAATATTAGAATAATTGGGATCCCAGAAGAAGAAGAAAGAGAGAGGGGCAGAAGGTATATTGGAGCAAATTATAGCAGAGAACTTCCCTAATTTGGGGAAGGAAACAGGCATCAAAATCCAGGAGGCACAGAGAACCCCCCTCAAAATCAGTAAAAATAGGTCAACACCCCAACATCTAATAGTATAACTTACGAGTCTCAGAGACAAAGAGAAAATCCTGAAAGCAGCTTGGAACAAGAGATCTGTAACCTACAATGGTAGAAACATTAGATTGGCAACAGACCTATCCACAGAGACCTGGCAGGCCAGAAAGGACTGGCAGGATATATTCAGAGCACTAAATGAGAAAAATATGCAGCCAAGAATACTATATCCAGCTAGGTTGTCATTGAAAATAGAAGGAGAGATAAAAAAAACTTCCAGGACAAACAAAAACTAAAGGAGTTTGCAAACACGAAACCAGCCCTACAAGAAATATTGAAAGGGGTCCTCTAAGCAAAGAGAGAGCCTAAACGTAACATAGACCAGAAAGGAACACAGACAATATACAGTAAGTCACCTTACAGGCAATACAATGGCACTAAATTCATATCTTTCAATAGTTACCCTGAATGTAAATGGGCTAAATGCCCCAATCAAAAGATACAGGGTATCAGATTGGATAAAAAAAAAACAAGACCCATCAATATGCTGTCTGCAAGAGACTCATTTTAGACCCAAAGACACCTCCAGATTGAAAGTGAGGGGGTGGAAAAATAGTTTTCCATCTACCATGCTAATCGACACCAAAAGAAAGCTGGTGGCAATCCTTATATCAGACAAATTAGATTTTAAGCAAAAGACTATAATAAGAGATAAGGAAGGACACTATATCATACTTAAAGGGTCTATCCAACAAGAATATCTAACAATTGTAAATATCTATGCCCCTAACATGGGAGCAGCCAATTATATAAGCCAATTAATAACAAAAGCAAAGAAACACATCAACAACAATACAATAATAGTAGGGGATTTTAACACCCTCCTCACTGAAATGGACAGATCATCTAAGCAAAAGATCAACAAGGAAATAAAGACTTTAAATGACACACTGGACCAAATGGACTTCACAGATACATTCAGAACATTCCATCCCAAAGCAACAGAATACACATTCTTCTCTAGTGCCCATGGAACATTCTCCAGAATCAATCACATCCTAGGTCACAAATCAGGTCTCAACCAGTACCAAAAGATTGGGATCATTCCCTGCCTATTTTCTGACCACAATCCTTTGAAACTAGAACTCAATCACAAGAGGAAAGTCGGAAAGAACTCAAATACATGGAGGCTAAAGAGCATCCTACTAAAGAATGAATGGGTCAACCAGGAAATTAAAGAAGAATTTAAAAAATTCATGGAAACAAATGAAAATAAAAACACAAGTGTTCAAAATCTTTGGGATGCAGCAAAGGCAGTTCTAAGAGGAAAGTATATAGCAACAGAAGCCTTTCTCAAGAAACAAGAAAGGTCCCAAATACATAACCTAACCCTACACCTAAAGGAGCTGGAGAAAGAATAGCAAATAAAGCCTAAGCCCAGCAAGAGAAGAGAAATAATAAGGATCAGAGCAGAAATCAATGAAATAGAAACCAAAAGAACAGTAGAACAGATCAACGAAACTAGGAGCTGGTTCTTTGAAAGAATTAATAAGATTGATAAACCCCTGGCCAGACTTATCAAAAAGAAAAGAGAAATGACCTAAATAAATAAAATCATGAATGAAAGGGGAAAGATCACAACCAACACCAAAGAAATACGAACAATTATAAGAACATATTAGGAGCAACTATATGCCAACAAACTAGACAATCTGGAAAAAATGGATGCATTCCTAGAGATGTATAAACTACCAAAACTGAACCAGGAAGAAATAGAAAACCTGAACAGACCTAGAACCGCTAAGGAAATTGAAGCAGTAATCAAAAATCTCCCAACAAACAAGAGCCCAGGGCCAGATGGCTTCCCAGGGGAATTCGACCAAACATTTAAAGAGAATTAATACCTGTTCTTCTGAAACTGTTCCAAAAAATAGAAATGGAAGGAAAACTTCCAAACTCATTTTATGAGGTCACCATTACCTTGATCCCCAAACCAGACAAACACCCCATCATAAAGGAGAATTACAGACCAATATCCTTGATGAATATGGATGCAAAAATTCTCACCAAAATACTAGCCAATAGGATCCAACAGTACATTAAAAGGATTATTCACCACAACCAAGTGGGATTTATTCCTGGGCTGCAAGGTTGGTTCAACATCCACAAATCAATCAATGTGATACATTAATAAAAGAAAGAACAAGAACCATATGATCCTCTCAATAGATGCAGAAAAAGCATTTGACAAAGTACAGCATCCTTTCTTGATCAAAACTCTTCAGAGTATAGGGATAGAGGGTACATACCTCAATATCATAAAAGTCGCCTATGAAAAACCCACAGCAAATATCATTCTCAATGGGGAAAAACTGAGAGCTTTCCCCCTAAGGTCAGGAATGCGGCAGGGATGTCCACTATCACCACTGCTATTCAACATAGTACTAGAAGTCCTAGCCACAGCAATCAGACAACAAAAAGAAATAAAAGGCATCCGAATTGGCAAAGAAGAAGTCAAACTCTCACTCTTTGCAGATGATATGATACTTTATGTGGAAAACCCAAAAGACTCCACCCCAAAACTGCTAGAACTCATACAGGAATTCAGTAAAGTGGCAGGATATAAAATCAATGCACAAAAATCAGTGGCATTCCTATACACCACCACCAAGACAGAAGAAAGAAAAATTAAAGAGTCGATCCCATTTACAATTGCACCCAAAACCATAAGATACCTAGGAATAAATCTAACCAAAGAGGCAAAGAATCTGTACTCAGAAACTATAAAATACTCATGAAAGAAATTGAGGAAGACACAAAGAAATAGAAAAACATTCCATGCTCATGGATTGGAAGAACAAATATTGTGAAGATGTCAATGTTACCTAGAGCAATCTACACATTTAATGCAATCCCTATCAAAATACCATCAACTTTTTTCAAAGAAATGGAACAAATAATCCTAAAATTTGTATGGAACCAGAAAAGACACCGAATAGCCAGAGGAATGTTGAAAAAGAAAAGCAAAGCTCGTGGCATCACAATTCTGGACTTCAAGCTCTATTACAAAGCTGTCATCATCAAGACAGTATGGTACTGGCACAAAAACAGACACATAGATCAATGGAACACAATAGAGAGCCCAGAAATGGACCCTCGACTCTATGGTCAACTAATCTTCGACAAAGCAGGACAGAATGTCCAATGGAAAAAAGACAGTCTCTTCAACAAATGGTGTTGGGAAAATTGGACAGCCACATGCAGAAGAATGAAACTGGATCATTTCCTTACACCACACACAAAAATAGACTCAAAATGGATGAAAGACCTAAATGTGAGACAGGAGTCCATCAAAATCCTAAAGAAGAACACAGGCAGCAACCCCTTGGACCTCAGCCGCGGCAACTTCTTCCTAGAAACATCGCCAAAGGCAAGGGAAGCAAGGGCAAAAATGAACTACTGGGACTTCATAAGATAAAAAGCTTTTGCACAGCAAAAGAAACAGTCAACAAAACGAAAAGACAACTGACAGAATGGGAGAAGATATTTGCAAATGACATAGCAGATAAAGGGCTAGTATCCAAAATCTAGAAAGAACTTATCAAACTCAACACCCAAAGAACAAATGATCCAATCAAGAAATGGGCAGAAGACATGAACAGACATTTTTCCAAAGAAGACATCCAAATGGCCAACAGACAATGAAAAAGTGTTCAACATCGCTTGACATCAGGGAAATCCAAATCAAAACCTCAATGAGATACCACCTCACACCAGTCAGAATGGCTAAAATTAACAAGTCAGGAAACGACAGATGTTGGCAGGGATGCGGAGAAAGGGGAACCCTCCTACACTGTTGGTGGGAATGCAAGCTGGTGCAGCCACTCTGGAAAACAGTATGGAGGTTCCTCAAAAAGTTGAAAATAGAGCTACCCTATGACCCAGCAATTGCACTACTGGGTATTTACCCCAAAGATACAAATATAGGGATCCGAAGGGGTACGTGCACCCCGATGTTTATAGCAGCAATGTCCACAATAGCCAAACCATGGAAAGAGGCAAGATGTCCATCCACAGATGAATGGATAAAGATGATGTGGTATATATATAATGGAATATTATGCAGCCATCAAAAGGAATGAAATCTTGCCATTTGCAACGACGTGGATGGAACTGGAGGGTATTATGCTGAGTGAAATAAGTCAATCAGAGAAAGACATGTTAGCATATGATCTCACTGATACGAGGAATTCTTAATCTCAGGAAACAAACTGAGGGTTGCTGGAGTGGTGGGAGGTGGGAGGGATGGGGTGGCTGGGTGATAGACATTGGGGAGGGTATGTGCTATGGTGAGTGCTGTGAATTGTGTAAGACTATTGAATCACAGACCTGTACCTCTGAAACAAATAATACATTGTATGTTAAAAAAAAAAAAGAAGAAGAAGAAGAAGAAGATAGTAGGAAGGGAAAAATGAAGGGGGGAAAATCAGAGGGGGAGACGAACCATGAGAGACTATGGACTCTGAGAAACAAACTGAAGGTTCTAGAGGGGAGTGGGGTGGGGGATGGGTTAGCCTGGTGATGGGTATTAAAGAGGGAACGTATTGAATGGAGCACTGGGTGTTATACGCAAACAATGAATCATGGAACACTACATCAAAAACTAATGATGTAATGTATGGTGATTAACATAATAAAAAAAAATTTTTTTAATTCCAGAATAACCTAACTATCCACTAATTGAGATTGGTAAATAACTATAGTACTTATAATGGAATACTATAAAGCTATTACAAAGAATGAGACATATCCTTACACAGTGGCATGCATTAAGTAAGAAAGCAAGTCGCAACCATGTGAATAGGGTACAGGATTTCTTTTTGGGGTGATGAAAATGCTGTGCAGTTAGATAGTGGTGATGGTTGCACAACACTGTGAATTTCCTAAAAACCACTAAATTGTACAATTTAAAATGGTTAATGGGTGCTTGGATGGCTCGGTCGGTTGAGTGTCAGACTCTTGGTCGTGACTCAGGTCACATTCTCAGGGTCATAGAATCAAGTTCCACACCAGCCTCCATATTCAGCGGGGATCTGCTTGAGGTTCTCTCTCTCCTCTCCCTCTGCCCCTCCCCCCCAGCATAGGATCATGCTCTCTCTTTAAAATAAAATCTTTAAAATAAATAATAAAATGGTTAAAATGGTCAGTTTTAGGTTATGTGAATTTTACCTCAATTTTTTAAAAGAAGTGTGAATAACATGATCCCATTCTTTGTGGGGAAAACAATATCTATTAGTGTGTGCACAGAAAAAAATCTGGAGAGAGATATACCAAATAATTGATAGTGATTATTTCTGAGAGCAATAGATATGGTACACTGTTGTTTTTTTTTTTAAGTAAACTCTACGCCCAATGTGGGGCTCAAACTCACAACCCCGAGATCAAGAATCACATGCTCTACCAACTGAGCCAGCCAGGCACCCCAGATAATGGTATCTATTCATATCCATGTTGCATAGGCCTCTAACGTTTGAATTTTTAGTAAAAGAGCATTTATAACTTTCATATTCAGAAAAAAATATACTAAATCACTTGAAAAGTATACCCTTTTCTAGAGAACAAATGTCTGAGAACAAATAATTAAAAAAATTCCTTTCATCAAAGATATTTCAAAATATCTATTTCCATGATGATGGGCTTAGGACATGCTACTCCAAAATATGGCAAGCTGGCATTTTAAATATCTTAAGCAGAAGGAATTTTTAAATAACAGCAAAAGCAAGAAGGTCACTCTGACCTCTGCCCCCTCACCCTTCTTCCCTTGAAACAGGTCATAAAACTCCCTTGTGAAAGGAACCCTCCTTGTATCAAGAGGAAAGAAGACAGTTTGATCACCAGAGACAGGAAATTCAGGGCCAAGAAGGATGTATGAACAAACCTTGTTAAACTAACCCTTATCTTTCTAGTTCCTACTTCACCATTTACTACCCCTAACCCAAACTTCTTTGTCTTATCAATTCTTCACGAATTTATTTTTTCTTTGTCTAACAAGTATAAAAACTTCCTGCTCTGGTCACTTTTTGGGGTCTTTTTCTCTGCTCTTGTAAAGGCTCCCATGTACATGTAAAAATTTAATAAAATTTGTATGCTTTTATCCTGTTAATATGTCCTTATCAGCTTAATTTTCAGACCCAGCAGGGGCCCTAAGAGGGTGGAGAAAAATTTTTTTCCTTCCCTATAGAACTATATTATTTCAGAATTGTGAGATTGTAGAGATTGCTTTTCTTGCATCGCCTAATTCAACAAAGAAAAAGAACATGTACAAACCCCTTGCTCAGGATAGTTAGATGCTATGATCGAACCTTCATTAGGACTGAAATGTAAACACTCATTTATCTAGAAGGAATTGGGTACCAAAGTCTATGTACCCTGAATTATGCTTCTGTTTCCAAACCAAAGCATCTGCTGACCTTCAGACGATGAAAGGAAATAGAAGATTCAGGGTCAGAAGATTTGGGATTCTGGTTTCAGTTCAGCCGCTAATTTGCTGTGTGAATAAAGGCGAATGCTTTAACCGCGTTAGAACTTCATTTTCTCATCTCTAAAAATGGGGAGAGAGCACTAAATACTTAGAGTGGTAAACAAAATTTTTTAAGATTTTATTTATTTATTTGAAGGAGAAAGAGAGCACAAGCAGGGGGAGGGGCAGAGGGAGAGGGAGAAGCAGGCTTCCTGCTGAGCAGGGAGCCCGATGTGGGGCTATATCCCAGGACCCCGGGATCATGACCAGAGCTGAAGGCAGACGCTTAACTGACTGAGCCACCCAGGTGCCCCTAGAGTGGTAAAATGATGTGATTATGTGAGAAATCAAGAAGCCAAAACAAACACTACACTCAGAAAATTCCATTTAGGGCAATGCCTATTATTTTATATAATCTTAGGAGAGTTTCTTAAGGCAATTAAATGCAGAGCTACGGCCAAAATACCGCTTGGGAGGATGGCCAACAGACTGGGTGCTTACCTGACATTTTAAAAGCCTGGAAATGAGGCATCTATCAGAGCATTCCTGAGTATCGTGAAGTCCATCTCTAAAGAAATATTTGAGCATTCCGGGCTGCCTGGGTGGCTCAGTCATTAAGCATCTGCCCTCCACTAGAGTCATGATCCCACAGACCTGGGATCGAGCCCTGCATCAGGCTCCCTGCTCAGCGGGGAGTCTGCTTCTCCCTCTCCCACTCCCCCTGCTTCTGTTCCCTCTCTCACTGTGTCTCCCTGTCAAATAAATAAAGTATTTAATAAGAGAAAGAAATATTTGAGCATTCCAAGAAGATGAGAAGTTCACTCAACTAAGCTAATGTTTCTTCCAGTTCTAAAGAGATGTGATTTTTGCAGACAATAGAAAAAAAATGTATTCCTTGCTGCCCCCTTGTGACTTTTAGGGAAACTGTTCCTTGGTTTATTAAATTCATTTTTTAATTCCGCAAACATTTATTACTGTTTATAGTACGCCGGGCACTCTACTGGTGATGAGAACACACAAATGAGGCACGATGCCTACCCTTAAGGAACTCACAGACTAATAAAGGCTAGCAATGGGGGTGCCTGGTGGCTCACGTCCGACTTTTGATTTCAGCTCAGGTCACGATTTCAGGGTCGTGAGATTGAGCTCTGCTTCCAACTCCCCACTGGGCATGGAGCCTGCTTAAAATTCTCTCTCTCCTTCTCCATCTGTCCCTCTCCCCCCTTGCCCCCACATGCACTCTTTTTCTCTCTCAATAAAATTAAATAAAGTAAAATTAAATTAAATTAAATTAAATTAAATAAAGGCTAGCAATGGCTAAACATCTACAATGCAGTGTGATAGTGGTAAGTTAAAGGACTTACCTGGACCACCTAAATCAGCCAGTTTGTTCTTGGGAGGTAGGGTGAAATACTCCAGGAAGTCTGCACAAGGAGGGATGGGAGATGTTAGCTGTTTCAAAAAGACATTTAGGTAGTAGAATTGATGAGATTCCCTGATATGGTGATATAGAGATGGGATGATAGGGATCAGGAAACTGGTCTAGGAGAACAACAAAGACCATGTCTGTATGGCCAAAGCTAGACTGAATACCACACGGAAATACAGGAGACTTTGAAATGGTCAGTCTTGTCAGTTCTTTCAGCATAGTCTGTGAGCTATATCCTATCAGTGTCTTAGCCATATTTTATATTTATCTGACTTCTAATCTCAGCTATTATCACTTAGTACTTTTAAGGATTTTATTTGGGCATAGTTATCATCATTTTATGTTTGATAACTGTAGACAAAGACCAGGGAATATTCAAACCATCATAAGTCAAACACCAGTGTCATGGAAGAATTTTTAACAATAAATAAAAGCAAAAGTGGTGTCAGGAAACAAGTTAAAAAAAATTTCAACTTCTCATTGTTGTTCTCATCTCCAGGGTCATCTACACGACCTAGCAAATGATTGGTTGGTTGAAATAATAAATTTGAATGAATGACTAAAGAGTGAATGCATTTGAATGATTGAATGGTTCTGGAACCAGCCTGTAAAGAAAGGGTAAGATGTGGATTACTAGAAAGGATGGAGAAGAATATTTGAGAAAGGGAGAGCCACATAGAAGCTAAGGCCATCTACCAAAGGAAACATAATACCCAGGACATGGATTGTTACTAAGTAGTGCTGACTAATTGAGGGGGCTACTGGAGGGCACAAGTGTCCAAACGTAGACAGAATCTGACTCGGGTCTTTTCTCTCAGCCTCAAGGGATTATTACTGCACATCTATTCTTTGGACTATGAAGAGATCAAAGCTGAGTGGGGGGTGAAAGCTTAGGACCCAGAAGATCTCCCTCCACCACTTCCTCCCAAAATGTGGCCTGTGTAACCCACAGCTTCAACCGCTTCTTTTCAAGACCTAGATATAAATCTTGTTCAATAAAAACAATTAGCAGAAGAGAGAACATTCAACAGTTGTAATTACCTAAATGTCCCACCATTAACCATTTGAAGGACTAAATCCCCTACATTGATTGTTTTAATGAATGATAATTAAAACCAAATAACCTCTAGGCTCATTTGATTGCTGCAGTGACAAAACCGAACGTCTTGGCATTATATTGCAAGGCCCTGAATTGAGCCAAGCAAAGCAAAACAGATAAAGTACAAGGAGAATCAGGGGGTGAGTGGAAAGGTACTGGTGCACACTGGAGTAGAAAGAAGGCCGTGGCTACCCTAGCAGACACATTTCAGTGACCAGTTGATGGGAGATCTGCAACACCGCTCCCCAATCAGGAAAATTCTTCCTGGCTTGGTTTTTTGTTTTTGTTTTTGTTTTTAATTTAAATTCAAGTTAGTTACATATAGTGTATTATTAATTTCAGGGTTGAATTTAGTGATTCATCAGTCTTATATAATACCCAGTGCTCATTACATCACGTGCCCTCCTTAATGCCCATCGCCCAGTTACCCCATCCCCCCCACCTCCCCTCCAGCGGCCCTCAGTTTGTTTTCTATGATTAATAGTCCCTTATGGTTTGCCTCTCTCTGTTTTTAACCTATTTTATTTTTCCTTCCTTTCCCCTATGTTCATGTTTCGTTTCTTAAATTCCATACATGAGTGAAATCATATGGTATTTGTCTTTCTCTGGCTGACTTATTTCACTTAGCATAATACCCTCTAGTTCCATCCACGTTGTTGCAAATGGCAAGATTTCATTCTTTTTGATGGCTGAGTAATATTCCTGTGTGTGTGTGTGTGTGTGTGTGTGTGTGTGTGTGTGTACCACATCTTCTTTATCCATTCATCCCTCAATGGACATCTGAGCTTTTTCCATATTTTGGCTATTGTTGACATTGCTGCTATAAACATTGGGGTGCATGTGCCCCTTAGAATCACTATTTTTGTATCCTTTGGATAAATACCTAGTAGTACAATTGCTGGGTCGTAGGGTAGCTCTATTTTTAACTTCTTGAGGAACCTCTATACTGTTTTCCAGAGTGGCTGCACCAGTTTGCATTCCCACCAACAGTGTAAGAGGGTTCCCCTTTCTCTGCATCGTCGCCAACATCTGTTGTTTCCTGAGTTTTTAATTTCAGCCGTTCTGACAGGTGTGAGGTGGCATCTTGAATAGGTTAAGGAAGAGACTGTGTCATACTCATCATCAGACCCTAGTACAGCACCCAGTCAGTTCACAAAAATAATTTTTTTGAACCGAACTTAATATAAAGTAATTTAGATTAAAACCTAGGATAGGCCTAACAATATGAATGTACAAATCATGCACTAATGAATCTTTCCAAAGCAACATATTTGTTGACATTTTTAAATACTTAAAATGGCAGGTGAGCAGTCTTCATAATTCATTGCTCTGTGGCATGTGTGAATACTGTGTTCTAAGCTTTTCTTCTGTAGGACAACCTCTTCTAGGTTGAAGCCAGAGCCAGAAAGTTCAGGTAGTTCAGCACTTTTTATAACCACTCAGTAAATCAACATTTATAAAGCACTTAACTGGGGTTCCTGGGTGGCTCAGTCAGTTAGGCTTCTGCATTCAGCTCAGGTCATGATCCCAAGGCACTGGGATCAAACCCCAAGGCAGGCTCCCTGCTCAGCAGGGAGTCTGCTTCTCTCTCCTTCTGCCCCTCCTCCTGCTTGTGCTCTCTCTCAAATAAAAATCTTTAAAAATTTTTTTAAATAAAAAATATTTATATAAAGCACTTAACTGTGTGTGCAACACACTGTTCCAAGCACTGGGATTATAATGGAGAGTCATCTGGGGTTGAAAAAGGAATTTAACTACCTCCATTTTGACCTTCGTCTGTACTTTCTAACTGATTAAATTCTTCTTTCCAGCTTATCTCATAACTCAGGCAAAAGACCCGGGGGGCGAAGCTGTGATAGGAACATAATTACCCCTCAAGCAATAACGACTGCCCTGAGCTAGCAAGACCCCACTTGATTGTCCCCAAGACAATGACCTTTACTGCCCACCTGCATGTACCCACTGACCATTGTCCGCATTTTCTTTATATAAACTTAGACATATTTTCAACACTTTGGAGACAGTCTTTAAGACATCCACCCACTGTCTCTGGGTGTTGGCCTTACTGAAATAAACTCCTTTCTTGTCTCCCCACCACTCCTGTCTCTGCCTTTGGATGTTGTCAGCAGCCGGTGGCCAAACCTGGTCTGCTTGGGACCCCCGGAGCCGGGTGCTCTTGTGCCCCTGCGCCCTGGTTACAGGATCAGCTAGAAGTATAGGAAGACTCTTTCCCAATGAAATACAAATTACCCCCAAATCGCCTATCTGCTTGGAATTTTTACTAAGAACCTCCTATCAAAGAAAACTTGATCAAGTACATGGGTTGATTATTAATTCATGCTGACTAATTTAGGGGTCTACTTGAGGGTGTAAGTATCCAAATATAGACAGAAAGCAATGTATTTTAATATAGTGCAATTTTCATAGTGCAATTTTCACAGCCTGTGTGTTTAATAGGACCCATGTGCAATGGCATTTATGATGCACCAAATAAATAAGCTCACAAAAATGCACCACACTATAAATAAAACAATCATAGAGAACACAGTGCCAACTTCTCCCCTAGTAATCTTAAATTCAGATAAATCTGTGTTTTTCATTACGGCAAACCTTTGTCTCTTTTCTTTCTTTCTTTTTTTTTTTTTAAACAATGGGACTTTTTTTTAAGATTTTTTTTATTTACTTGACAGAGAGAGAACACGTGAGCAAGCAGGGGGAGCGGCTGGCAGAGGGAGAGAGAAGCAGACTCCCCACTGAGGAGAGAGCCCGATGCGGGGCTCGATCCCAGGACCCTGAGATCATGACCTGAGCCGAAGGCAGATGCTTAATGACTGAGCCACCCAGGTGCCCCATAACTTTTTATTTTTTAAAGATTTTATTTATTTATTTGAGAGAGAGAGACAGCGAGAGAGGGAACACAAGCAGGGGGAGTGGGAGAGGGAGAAGCAGGCCTCCTGCAGAGCAGGAAGCCCGATGCGGGGCTCGATCCCAGGACCCTGAGATCATGACCTGAGCGTAAGGCAGACGCTTAACTGACTGAGCCACCCAGGCGCCCATAATTTTTTCTTTTTTTACCATGAGCATGTATTCTCTATTACCATTCTCCTTCCACCCCAATCCCACCAAATCTGTACCTATTAGGATACTTTTATCTTTTAGGGAACCATCCAGGTTTTTGTTTTTTTTTTTAAAAAAAGATTTTATTTATTTATTTGACAGAGAGAGAGATAGCAAGAGCAGGAACACAAGCAGGGGGAGTGGGAGAGGGAGAAGCAGGCTTCCCACCGAGCAGGGAGCCCGATGTGGGACTTGATCCCAGGACCCTGGGATCATGACCTGAGCCGAAGGCAGACGCTTAACGACTGAGCCACCCAGGCGCCCCGGGAACCATCCAGGTTTTTAAAAGTTGAAAAGAACCCTATCTCTTCAGCAGGAACGGGTCAGAAAAAAAGCACTACTATATTTGAATTAATTTCAGATGGTTTAAGGACCTAAATGGGAAAAGCAAAAGTCTTAAATGATTAGAAGCCCCTTTAGGAGACTCTGACATCCAGACATAAACAAGAACCAAAACACAAAACATACAGAAAAATATTCATAAATTCAACTACATTAACATATAAAGCTTCTAAATGACAACAGTTACCATTTTAAAAAGTTAAGAAAAAAGCTACAGGCTGAGAGATGATATTTCGGAATGTAAAATCAGCAGTTCCTTTCAAGGCCATTGATCTGCATCTCATAAAGCTGGAAATACATATCTCCTCTAAGCCAGCAACCCTACTGTAAACTGTATACCTAGGGCAGTAATTCTCAAGCTTGAGCTTGCATCAGAATCACGGGGGGAGCTTGTGATACAGTTTGTGGGGCCCCACCCTCAGTTTCTGATTGAGTAAGCCTGGACGAAGGTCCCAGAACTTGCATACCTAACAGGTTCCGGATGATACCGCTGCAGCAGCTAATGAATCAGGCACTACGTTTGGAGAAGCTCGGCCCCAAAGAAACCTCCTCCATGTTCCTAAGGGGCCACAGACAAAAAATGTTCACATAGTATTGTTCACAGTCCCGACAAACTGGAAGCCAACAATAAGGAAATGGAGGAATAAATGTACATCAAGCAATGCAGTTACATGAATGAACGACCTGTATCAATATGACTAATTCTCAAATCATAATGGTGAGTGAAAAAACAAGTTGTAAAAGAATATACTGAAGATGCCGATAAGGTAAATCTTAAACAACAGTCTATTGCTCATGTCTCCATTCACACGTACCAAAAGGACAAAACCGTGGATAGGAAGGATACATATTAGCGAGGGGTGAAGAGAATTAAGATTGGGAAGGGTTCCGAAAGGAGCTTCATTTTATCTGTGATCTCTTGTTTCTTTAAAACTGACCTGGAGCTCAGCCCTTTCCAGTTCCCTACTCCTCACCGCAGCAGAGGGCGCTGAGAGCAGACACCTTGTCCGGAAGAGGACCGCAAAGTATGGTTCAATGCGAGCATCCCTTCCTGTCCAGCAAAAGGAGGCAGGATTGAGAACCATCTATTTCACTAGTTTTCTGTTTTCCTGGTTTTCCAAACAAACTTGGACATTAATACCTGCCTATATGGACAAAATATATATATATATATATGTATATATATATATATATATACATATATATAGAGAAAGGAAGGGAGGGAAGGAAAAAAGGAGGGAGAATCACACCAGCACTTGTTAGAAGGATAATGTCTCTCTTTAGAGAATGGATATATTTTATCATCCTGGGGTGTGAGGGGCACAATGGGATCCACAAAATCAATAGTAACACCAGCTTATATTTCCACAGTACCTTCCCCTTTGCAAGCTGTTTCACTGGGACTAGAAAACAGACAGTTATACGGAGGAAGAGAAATTCAAGGTACCTTGATATGACGACCGTAGGTTTGGGCTCTGACCCCTGCCCCAAATTTCCTTCTTCTTTTGGATGTGAAGGAGTTCAGAGCATGTTACCCCAAAATATGTTGCTTGGCATATAGGCTATTTTGAGTTAAAGGTACTTGGAAAACAGCAAATACAAGAAACAGACTCTGACCTTCCTTCTTGTCCTTAAAAAATGAAATTCCTGAGGGACAGATGTCCTCCCCATGCCAAAAGGAAAGTAACATTCTTATCATCAAAGACGAGAAGTTGAGACCGAGAGAGTTCTACACAAGCAGACCTTGTTAAAACCATTCTCTTCCTTCAGCTTCCCCACATAGTCTAGTCACTTTTGCCTGTCTTTGTTCAACCTTATTTAAAAGCAAGTAGGGTTTGCCATTTTTTGAATCTTCATTCATTATAAGGGCTCACATGTCATGTAAAACTTACTATAAATTATTTGTATGCTTTTCTCCTGTTAATGTCTTATGTCAGTGTAATTCTTAGGCCCAGCTAAAAAACCCTAAGAGGGCAGAGGGAAGAATGTGCCTCTCCTACAAATGTGTGGAATGCCTCTGACAACCTATGACCTTCCTGTGAGCTCGGTTCCCCAGAAACCTCAAAACTATTACCTCTTTGAAGAAACCTTTCTGACTATTCATTTGAAAATAGCATCTTCAGTCTCTCTCCAATTCCTTTCCCTGCTTTATGTTTGTTGAGAGCATTCATCACTACCTGACATGATCTTACACATTAACTTATTGTCTTCTGCACTCTCTAGCATATAAGCTTCAGAATGCAGAGAGCGGTCTAGTAGCGAGCATTACCGGTACACCCAGGGCCTAGGATGACGCATGACCACTAGCAGGGGCCCAGTAAATATTTGTGGGACATGTGAATGAATGAATCTACCTTTCTTATGCTCTCTGTTCATCTTTCTTCCTATTAATATTCCCTCCACTAATTCTAGATACCCTCCAGAGGCTGGTGCCCTGCCAATGTACCAAGACATTTCAACCTTTTGCTTTTAATTCAACCTCACATGTCCACTGTAGGAAAGGCTGTCCCAGAATCCCACGCTCTCGGCTACCTAACAAACACCATTTTATTTTCTCCAAAAGAAAAAACTCAAAACTGGGTCCTCTTCACATCCCATCTGCCACCAACTCTTACCACTTTTCCCCCTATAATTGTTTCAGCCTTTTGTCACTACAGTTTACCAGTATTAATATAACTCAGAAAAACATAAATTAAATTTAAATTGAGCACGGCCATTGACAAAGTATTTTAACATTAACCTTACTTAGCCCTGAAAACCTTATAAAACTGGGTATTTACCTTAGGGAAGTGAAGCTTGTGTTCATAAAAACCTCTATGTTCAGAAAACCAGAAATGCTCATGGCAGTTTTATCTGTAAGAGTCAAAGACTAGAAACAACTCAACTATCCCCCAATACGTGACTGGAAATGCTGTGGTACAACCACGTAATGGAACACTACTCATTAATAAAAAAGCACAGACTATTAACACGTGCAACAACCTGGATGGGTCTCAAGAACATTATACCGAGTGAAAAAGCCAATCTCAGAAGTTTACATATTGTATAATTCTACTTATATAACTCGCAAAATAACAAAGGTATAGTGATGGAGAACAGATCAGTCATTGCCAGGGGTTGGTGATAGGGAGGGTGAAAAGGAGTTTCTGTGTGGCAGTGGTTACACAAATCTATATATTTGACAAAACTTCACAGAACTATGTAGTAAACCACCACCGCCCCCCGCCCCCCACCCCCAGCAAAAATCAGTATACACAAGAACTGCAAAATCCGTAATTATTGTATTGTACCAAGGTCAATTTGCTGGTGTTTTGATCATGCTATCATTGGAGGAAGCAGAGTAACGCATACACAGGAACTCTACACTGGTTTTGCAACTTTTGTGAGTACAAGATTCTTTTGAAATAAAAAGCGTAAAATGACTGCTTTTAATTAGAAGGGCTATCAAGTAAAACATTTACTTTGGGAAGATCCTCGTTTGCAAGCATGAGGACCATATTTAATAGTCTGTAGATCTACACATCCTGAGTCATTCCAAAAACTGAGTAGAACAATGACACTCTAAACTGGTTACCTGATCATCGTGGCTGAGAAGAAGCAAATTTAATTTTACTAACCTGGAGCTATCGTTGCCAGTCGGGTTTCCAGAATAACCCTCCACCACGATGGTCTGTTTTTACTCTCGGGAGGGCTGGCTCGCCATCTGCTGCTCAGGAGTCACCAAGCCCGCGATGTGAGTAGAGGGGAGTGGGCTTAACTGAATGCTCTGGTAAATAAAACCCTGTTCCGTACAAAATTCTAATGTAACTGTAATCTGTATTACTTCACCTGGAAAGCCAATTTTGACTAAAGATGCACTGTAGAGATAATTTTGTAAATAGACACCTGATCTCTAAAAAAATATATCTATCCGAGCTGCGGCAGTCATTTCATCCTCCAAACAGCCGCATCAGGAGGTGAAATTATTATTATTATTTTTTTTTTTGGAAAGATTTTATTTGTCAGAGAGAGAGTGCGCACACAAGCAGGGAGAGCTGCAGGCAGAGGGAGAAGCAGGCTCCCCATGAGCAAGCAGCCCAATGTGGGACTCGATCCCAGGACCCCGGGATCATGCCCTGAGCCGAAGGCAGACGCTTAACCCACTGAGCCACCCAGGCACCCCTTATTATTGCTTTTTATAGATGAAGCTTTTGAGACTCAGAGAGGTTAAATACCATGATCTGAGTCACACAAGGTAGTAACTGGCAAAACTGGGAACCCCAACTGGTCTATTTCCTAGGTCTGTGCTTCTGCCCCGATTAATGGTGCCTTCATTGTAACTCCTCACCTCTCATCTCCCTCCCTGCCAATCCATGTATTAGCTCTCCTGCCACTGCCAGAACAGATCACCACAAATTCAGTGGCTTAAACGATACCAATGTATGGTCTAAAAGTTCTGGAAGCCAGAAGTCCAAAATGAGTCTCACTGGGCTAAAATCCAGGTGTTGGCAGGGCTGTGTTCCTTCTGGAGGCTCTAGAGGAGAATGCATTTCCTCGCCTCTTTCCAGCTTCTAGAGGAAGCCTGTATTCCTTGGCTTGTGGCCTCACCCCCTCCATCTTCAGCAACATCAGGCTGAGTCCCTCTCAGATCGCCACCTCACTGCTTCTCTCTCTTCTGCCTCCCTCTTCCATTTATAAGGAACTCTATGATTCTGTTAAGTCCTCCTAGATAATCTCCCTGTCTCAAGGTCATTTGATTAGCGAACTTCATCCCACCCACAACCTTAATTCCCTTTTACCACGTAACCTCACATTATCACAGGATGTGGGGATGAGGACATGAACATCCCGGGGGAGGCGAGGGCACTGTCCTGCCTGCCATAGCCCTAATGCTATAAGCCACAATCACAGAGTCCATTTTTTTTTTTTATTCAGATGACCTTTTCCTTTCCCATCAATTCTAAACTTTTTCATTCGTATGTTTATAGTCCTGCCTTGTTCTTAACAGTTTGGTTGGCTTAGGCATATGTATTACAGTATAGACAATTACGATTTTTAAAAAATCAGAGCTAGTCTCAGACAAGCTCCAGCCCTGTGCTGTCTACATGATAGCCACTATCACATGTGACTATACACATTTAAATTAAAATTAAATAAAATTTACAATTCAGTTATTCAGTTGGACTAGCCACATTTCAAGTGCTTAAAGGTCAGGTGACTCATGGCTACTGTATTGGAGAGTGAGCATATAGAACATTCCCATCATTGCAGAAAATTCTACTGCACAGTGCTGCCAGAGATTCAACTTGTAGCCTTCCTTGGTCTGGCACTTTGAAGACTATTTCCTGGCAGGTGTCCTCACTCTGATGCTTTTTCTCTCTGAGATTTCCCTGTAACTTTGTCTTAGACTATCAACAGAAAGTCCATTAGCACCTGGAGGTGGGAGAGCTCTGGGATCATTTCTGGGTAAATGAATGGCTGACTTTTCATCTTCTTTAACAGTATTTTTCAGAGAGAGGTCCTAGGATGATTGCTATTATAATCAACTGGGGTAGTTATTTAAATCTGAGATTCTTGGACCACACGGCAGACCTTCTGAATCTGCATTTTGAATGAGCCTTCTCAATCATTGTTATGGAATGTTCAAGTTCGAGAACCTCTGCTGAGAGGAACAACCAATATTAGTATCCAGTTACCAAGAACCTTATAGTTGGATGTTAACTGGCATAGAAATGGAGAGCAATGCCAAGTTTAGGTACCAAAGGAGATGTTTTTGGAGAAGGATTATTTTTGTTGCTGTTCAAATTATACAGTAGAAGGTTATCCACACATAGGCTGATTGCAGACCCACTGATGATCATGATTCCATGTGATAAAGCTCACTTACTTAGTAAGACAATTTTTTAAAAAAATTTGCCCTTGACATGAGGTATTTTGTTTGTTAATATTTTAGAACCAGGTTGTTTTAATGATTTTATTTTATTATTATTTTTATTGAGGTATAGTTGACAAAATTGTAAGATATTTAAAGTGTACAGTGTAAAGAACAAATATTGTTAAAATGTCTGTGCTACTTAAAGCAATCTACAGATTTAATGCAATCCCTATCAAAATACCAACAGCATTTTTCACAGAACAAGAACAATCTGAAAATGTGTATGGAATCACAAAAGACCCCGAACAGCCAAAGCAATATTAAAAAAGAAAAACAAAACTGGAAGTATTACAATTCCAGACTTTAAGTTATATTACAAAGCTAGTAATCAAAATAGTATGTTACTGGCACAAAAACAGACACATAGATCAACAGAGAATAGAAAGTCCAGAAATAAACCAACAATTATATGGTCAATTAGTCTTTGACAAAGGAGGCAAGAATAGGCAATGGGAAAAAGACAGTCTCTTCAACAAATTGTGTTGGGAAAACTGGACAGTTTCATGCAAAAGAATGAAACTGAACCACTTTCTTACATCTAAACTTGAACCACTTTCTTATTTTCAAAACAAAAATAAACTCAAAATGGATTAAGGACCTAAGTGTGAGACAGGAAACCATCAAAATCCTAGAAAAGAGCACAGGCAGTAATTTCTCTGACATCAGCCATAGCAAAATCTTTCTAGATACGTCTCCTGAGGCAAGGGAAACAAAAGCAAAAATCAACTATTGGGACTACACTGAAATAAAAAACTTCTACACAGTGAAGAAAACAATCAACAAAACTAAAAGACAACCTATGGAATGGGAGAAGACATTGGCAAATGACATATCTGATAAAGGGTTATAACCAAAATATAAAAAACTGATACAGCTTAAACACCAAAAGAACAAATAATCCACTTTAAAAATGGGCAGAAGATATGAACAGACATTTCTCCAAAGGAGACACACAGATGCCACAGACATGTGAAAAGATGCTCATCACTCATCATCAGGGAAATGCAAATCAAAACTACAATGAGATATCACCTCATACCTGTCAGAATGGCTAAAATCAAAAACACAAGAAACAATAAGTGTTGACAAGGATGTGGAGAAAAAGGAACTCTCGTGCACTGTTAGTGGGAATGCAAACTGGTGCAGCCATGGAAAACAGTATGGAGGTTCCTCAAAAAGCTAAAATAGAACTACCCTACAATCCAGTAATCACACTACTATGTATTTATCCAAAAAATACAAAAACACTAATTCAAAGGGATACATGCACCCCCATGTTTATTGCAGCATCATTTACAATAGCCAAATTATGGAAGCAGCCCAAGTGTCCATCAATAGATGAATGGATTAAGAAGATGTGGTACACACATACACAGGAATATTATTCAGCCACAAAAAAAGAATGAAATCTTGCCATTTGCAACAACATGGATGGATCTAGAGAGTATACTGCTAAGCAAAATAAGCCTGTCAGAGAAAGACAAATACCATATGATTTCATTCATATGTGAAATTTAAGAAACAAAACAAATGAGCAAAGGAATAAAAGAGAGAGAGACAAACTAAAAAACAGACTTTTGACTACAGAGAACGATCGGATGGTTACCAGAGGGGAGGTGGGTGGGGGGATGGGTGAAAAAAGTGAAGGGGATTAAGAGTACACTTACCTTGATGAACACTGAGTAATGTATGGAACTGTTGAATCACTTTATTGTATACCTGAAACTAACATAACACTGTACATTAACTTCACTGGAATTAAAATTTTAAAAAGTATACAACATGATGATTTGATATGTATATGCATTGTAAAAGGGGAAACCAGTTAACTTTTGTAATTTGGTTTTATGTCATTTAAAAATTTCCCTTTGATGGGGCACCTGGGTGGCTCAGTCGTTAAGCGTCTGCCTTTGGCTCAGGTCATGATCCCGGGTCCTGGGATCGAGCCCCGCATCGGGCTCCCTGCTCAGCAGGGGGCCTGCTTCTCCCTCTCCCTCTGCCACTCCTCCTGCTTACGCTCTCTCTCTCAAATGAATAAATAAAATCTTTTAAAAGTTTGCAAGGGTCAAAAAAAGACATTATATATTAATAAATGGTTGAATTATATATTGCTGACATATATAGAACATTCTACCCAACAACAACAGAATACACATTCTTCTCAAGTGCACATGGGACATTTTCCAGGATAAACCATATGTTAGTCCACAGATTAAGTCTCAAAAGATTTTAAAAGATGGATATCATACAAAATGTCTAATGTGATCACAAGATGAAGTTAGAAATCAGTAACAGAAGGAAAACTGGAATATTAATTTGTAGAAATTAAACAATGCACTTTTAAATAACCAGTGAATCAAAAATGAAATCACAAGGGACGTTTTCTAACTTCTAATTTTCTAGTACTTAGAAACCAATGAAAATGAAAGCACAACATACCAAAACTTATGGGACACAGCAAAAGCACTGCTAAGGGGGATATTTATAGCTATAAATGTTTACTTTAAAGAACAAGAAAGATCTCAAATCAATAACCTAACTTTACAACTTAAGAAACTAAAAAAAGAAGAAACAATAATCCCAAAACTGGCAGAGGAAGAAAAAAATACAGACCAGAAATAAATGTAAGAAAGGGTAGAAAAACAATGAAGCAAATCAATAAAACCAAAAGTTGGTTTTTTGAAAATATCAACAAAATTGACAAACTTTTAGCTAGATTGACTAGGAAAAAAGAGAGAAGACCCAAATAACTAAAAAAAATAAATAAGTAAGTAAAAGTGGGAACATTACTACTGAACCTACAGATATAAAAAGGATTATAAGAGAATACTACGAACAACTGTGTGCCAACAAATTGGATAACCTAGATGAAGTGGACAAATTCCTAGAAAATACTAAACCTGCTGAGTCTAAAATCTGAATAGACCTATAACAAGTAAGGAGTTTGAATCCGTAATCAAAAACCTCCCCAAAAATAAAAGCCCTGGACCGGATGGCTCATATTGAATTCTACCAAACATTTTAGGAACCAATACCAATCCTTCTCAAACTTCAAAAAACTGAAGAGGAGGAAATACTTCCAATCTCATTTTATGAGATCAGCATTTTTGTGATACCAAAGCGTGCCAATGACACTACAAAAAAAAGAAAACTACAGACTATTATCCCTTATGAACACTGATGCAAACATTCTCAAGAAATGCTAGCAAACCAAATTCAATAGCACAGTAAAAGGATTATATATCACTGCCAAGTGGGATTTAGTCCTGGAATGCAAGGAGGGTTCAACATACAAAAATCGATCGATGTAATACACCATATTAACAGAATGAAGGGGAAAAAACCCTTCATGATCATCTCAATTGGTGCAGCAAAAACATTTGATAAAACTTCAACACTCTTTCATGATAAAACACACACACACACACACACACACACACACACACACACAACAGACTAGGAATAGAAGGACACTACCTCAATATAGTAAAAGCCATATATGAAAAACCCACAGAGGCCATCACACTCAATGGTAAAAGACTGAAAGCTTTTTCTCTAAGATAGGAACAAGGCAATGATGCCTGCATTTACCACTTCTATGCAACACAGTACTAGAAGCCCTCGCCAGAGCAATTAGGATAAAGAAAGAATGAAAGAACATCCAAATCAGAAAGAAATAAATAAAATTATCTCTATTCACAGATGCTGTGATCTTATATGTAGAAAATCTTAAAGATTTCACACAAAAAATTGTTAGAATAAATGAATTCAGCAAAACAGCAGGACACAAAATCAACACACAAAAATCAGTTGACTTTCTATATACTAATATTGAACAAATGGAAAAGGAAATTTTAAAACCAGTCCTACTTACAATAGCATCAAAAAGAGTATAGGGTGCCTGGGTGGCTCAGTTGGTTAAGCGACTGCCTTCAGCTCAGGTCATGATCCCAGGGTCCTGGGATCAAGGCCCGCATCGGGCTCCCTGCTCCTCAGGGAGCCTGCTTCTCCCTCTCCCTCTGCCTGCCACTCCCGCTGCTTCTGCTCCCTCTCTCTCTGTGTCAAATAAATAAATAAAATCTTAAAAAAAGAAAAAAAGAGTATAATACCTAAGAATTAACTTACCTAAGGAGGTAAAAGACTTATATAATGAAAACTAAAAAACATTGCTGAAAGATATTAAAGGTATAAATAAATTGAAACATATCCCATGTTCATGAATTAGAAGACTTAATATTGTTAAAATTTCCACACTACCCAAAATGATCCATAGATTCAATGCAATCCCTATCAAAATCCCAATGACATTTTTTGCAGAAATAGATCCATATGGAATTCATATGGAATCTCAAGGGATCCAGAATAGCTAAAACAATCTTGAAAAGGAAGAACAAAGTTGGAAGTCTCCTACCTCCTGATTTCAGAACTTACTACAAAACTACAGTAATCAAAACAGTGATGTACAGGCACAAAGATGTACAGAGAGACCGATGGGACTGAATAGAGAGCCGAGAAATAAACCCTCTCCTATACGGTCAATGCATTTTTGACCAAGGTGCCAAGGCCTTTACCCCATTCAATGCTGAAGAGACGGTCTTTTCAACAAATGGTGATGGGAAAACTGGGCATCCACATGCAAAAGAATGACATTGGGCTCTTACCTAATACCATATACAAAAATGAACTCAAAATGGATCACCAACCCAAACCTAAAGCCTAAAACATAAAACTTCCAGAAGAAAACATAGAGCAAAAGCTTCATGACATTAGATTTGACAGTGATTCCTGGATATGATACCAAAGGCCCAGGCAACAAAAGAAGAAAAGACACAAGCTGGACTTCATGAAAATATAAGTGTCCTTTGTGCATCAAAGGACATTTTCACCAGTCTCTCCCGAGAGTTGCCATAGTTTCCTGCTTCAGCAGTGCCTGGAGGGAAGAGGTGCTAACCCTCCACCCCCAGTGGCTGCTGGGAGCCAGCCCTCAGCAGCTGCTCACCGGAAGGCCATCACCCCGCTCCAGCATGGGGCAGGAGCAGCGGCTGCCGCCTCTCGTCAGCTGCCCACCGTGACCTCGGCGTCTCCCTCCCTGGTGGGCTGGAAATACCCACTATCGACTTCCTGAGCAGCCTGGAACCCTACACCTCCTCCATCTACCTATCCATATCTTCCTGCTTGGACCTTGATACTGTGGCTTTGAAGAACTTCATCAAATATTTTCTTCGCCAATCTCATGAGCAGAGAGAACATGCTGAGACACTGATGAAGCTGCAGGACCAAGGACCACATCTTCCTTAAGGATATCAAGAAACCATACCGCGAGGCCGAATGCAACGGAGGATGCATTTTTACTTGGGAAGCGAGAATCGGTCCCTCCTGGAAATGCCCAAACTGGCCACTGATGAAACCCCCCCCCCTTGTGTGACTTCATGGAGACTCATTACCCAAACTAGCAGGGAAAATTCACCAAAGAATTGGATGACCACAAAACCAACTTGCACAAGAATCTGGCGTGGTGGGGTATTCCTTAAAAAAGAAGAAAATTCTGACATATGCTACACATGGATGAATCTTAAGAACATTATGCTGAGTGAAATAAGCCAGCCACAGAAAGTCTAATACTATATGACTCCATTTATATGAGGTACCTAGAGTAGTCAAAATCATAGGGACAGAGAGCAGAATGGTGGTTGCCAGGGGCTGGGGGAAGGGGGATGGAGTTTCAGTTTTGCAAGATGAAAAGAGTTCTGGAGAGGGACAGTGGTGATGATTGCTTAACAATATGAACATAATTAATACCACTGGACTATACACTTACACAAGATTAGGATGACAATTCTTATGTTTTGTGTATTTTTTTTTTTAAGATTTTATTTTATTTTGACAGAGAGAGACCCAGCGAGAGAGGGAGCACAAGCAGGGGGAGTGGGAGAGGGAGAAGCAGGCTTCCCGCAGAGCAGGGAGCCCGATGCGGGGCTTGATCCCAGGACCCTGGGATCATGACCTGAGCTGAAGGCAGACGCTTAACGACTGAGCCACCCAGGCGCCCCTATTTGGTGTATTTTACCAAAAAAAAAAAAACTGAAAAAAAAATCAGGGCTAATTCAGGCCAAATTCAGTATGCACATATGTAGGCTTTAGTCTTTATGTCTTTAGGTTTCTACGTAGCTAGTAAATTAAGCAACTAATTTGATTTGCCCTCCCTCTACTACCTCTCACATGCCAGGGGCATGTAATTTACAGGTCAATCTTCCCCAGGAATTCAACAAGTGAGAGTAAAGTTTACTTTATTTAGGCAAGCTGTCTTAAGCATGAATGTCGAATAAAGGTATTGTCATACATGCAAATTCCTCCAAAAATTTACATCCCAAGCATTCTTAGGAGACTATTCTATGGCAAAAGTCAGTCCCTAAGTGCTGGTATAAGGAAGCCTGGGTTTTCTCTAATCCACCGAACTGGTTATAAACTCTCTGAGGGAGGGACCACGTTTTATACTTCTATTCCTTGGCAGGATTTTGAGGCTGTGTTCATATCATAGTAGAGATTCAATAAGTGTTATCTATTCTAGAGGCATTACCAACAGTAAGTGAAGCTTCCGTTAGCAGAATTAGGGGAGAAAAGAAGTCACCTGGCACACAGGGATTGTGAGGGCTCATTTCTCCAGCCAGTCACTCAGCAGCAGTCCATTATCTGGTCCCACAGAGTCCATTCAACTTCATCTCTAGTTCTTGCCAACATACACCCTCCCAACTGGAGGCTTCTTGGTCTCTTCTTCCAGAAGTGATCATTACTCATATTCTCCATTGTCAAGAAACTTCTTGGGTTGGGCAAAGAGAAAAAGCTGTGCCCCACTCCCAAAGAAAGACGGTCTCTGCAGTTCCACTAAGTACCAGTAGGTGGCGGTGACACTGTACAAACCAGTTCCAGTTTGAGCTCCGTTTATTGAAAGAATCCATCTCCTTTTGCCATTGAGGTTACAATATTTATTTTTAGTGTGATTTGATGGGCCTTGTCTGTAATTTAACAATATTGGAATCAAATTCTGATACCTAATCACATGGATGTAAGCTCTATTAGATTTCAATTAGCATTTCCTCTGATTTGATTATCAAGCTTTAGCCATTCAAATGGCTAATAGAGAAACATTTGGATAATTGCAGCTGTCTGGGGTTATTACATTTGCTATCATTTTCACAGAGTGATTCATGTAAAGACTGGGCCATAAAATTTGTTTTTGTTGGTGGAGACAAGAAACTATGGCTTTTTGGGGTGTGGGGTTTTTTTCATTAGGAGAGAAATACGAGTGTATGGGTGCTTGCCATTTAGTTATTTTCCAAAAAGATATTCTTGATTCTCCATCCACAATATTGTTTCATTTGGCAAAAGAAAAGAGGCATTAGTCAAGTTTCCTTTTCCTCTCTTTTAATTGAACTGAATTACATTTGAACTGAACAGATTGACCACATCAAAATTTATCTCCTACACAAAGGCCTTCCTGAGTAAATGAAATTGGGGTCTCACTTCCCACCTAATACTATTCCTAAGTACAAACACTAGAGGTGTTTTACCAAAGTTGCTAGACCACTTGGTGGGGATACTGAGGCATGCTTTAAACATAAATGGAGTCGTTGGCTAAATAACATTAAAGGGCACTTCAGCCCCTACCATCGAAGATTCTAGGATCAACAAAATAATTGTCCCTGCCCCAAAGAGCCCTCAGACCTTAGAAGCAGGCCCAGTTGCCTAGGGTCTTGGAGTGGCCCACATGTGGGGCCTGCTCCAGAGAGGTGGGGAACCTCACCTAGAGAAAGTCACCCCTCTACTCTGTGTGGGCCACTAAGAGCCAATTCAAATCTGGAAAGAAAAAAGCCATTGATGAAAACTCATGTGTTTTTAAAATCCTATACTTCATAATTTTTTACCCACAGGTAACTTGATAATGTATAAATATGGCTTCAAAACTATCTTCTGTTCTAGGAAACAAATGGAGTCTCTGAAGACTCAAAACCAAATTGTGAGGGAAGCTTAGAATTCGCTTTTGTTCTGCTGGAAAATATTTCTCATGTACTGACATGAAATCATGAATCCTCATAAACACCCCATCCATTCTCAGAGGCCCAGGACATACCTCTTCAAGGCCAGGCCTGCATCTTTCCAGTCCCATGTATTTGGGCAGGACCCAGCTCCAGGCTCTGCAGACGAAAGCCAGGCACGTTGCTGTGCCTCAGATCCAATTCTATCCCAGGTCATACGGTTGTTGTGAGAACATTAAAAAAAAATGCAAAACTTTCTTACAACAATGATCCAGCCAGCCTAGTAGTTTGCCTTTGATGGTGGCAACTGTTATTTTTAAGATTTCTCTCTTTAAGTTCAGTAATCCGCTAGAAAGACAAACATGCTAGCCTGCCCTTTAATGTGTTAAGGAATCATTTTCTTCCCCAGTACAGGTGGTTGTGGGGTGGGCCAGCCCCAAAAGGCTTGACCATAAAGAGAGTGCAGGCTGACAAACTAAAGGCCTGAGCCACTGCCCAGGACTCATAAGGGTGGGGTCAGTTTTTCCCAGAAGTGCACACAATGTAACATGTAATCCAGAAAAAATGCAGAAGACGTTGCCAGGGCAATTCTCTTGGAATTTAGTGAAGAGATAGGGGGTGGGAGGGTGGATTAGGGAGGGAGAGAATGGCGTAGTGCCCAGATATACATAAAAGGTAACCAAAGAAACATATTTCGTTCTATACTGGTCTTTCCAGACTGGTCCGTATTCAGTTGTTTTGGTAAAACAAGCAGCTGAGCAAACTCAGTAGCCACTAATGAGATCTCACTAATGAGATCTCAGTACTGGGAGAGCCATAGGTCAAGTTTGGGACCTAGTGTTCCCTCAAAAGTAAATAGTACATTTTAGTACAAGAGAACCAGAGTGATATCTTACGGAAGAATTTCCTAAGTGTTAAAAATCAATACCTAAGATCCCACCATTGACCTGACACTCTATTATCTCTGACTTCATTTCCTGTTACTCTTCCCCTGACTCACTTTACGTCACTCACACTGAGTTCCTGCTGCTCCTCAAAGGATGTCCCCACCTCAGCGCCCTTGCCCTCACTGAATACTACGCAGGCCGTTCTTCCCCTCCATACCCACACAACTCACTTTTTCCCTTCCTTCCGAGCTTTCTGTCAATGTTGCCCTTTCACCTTCCCAGCCGCCCTCCGTAAAATTTTAACAAGTCCTCTTTTTTTTTCTTAAGTTTATTTTTCTTAGTAATCTCTACACCCAACATGGGGCTCGAACCCACAACCCCAAGATCAAGAGTCGCGTGCTCTTCAGACTGAGCCAGCCAGGCGCTCCAAAATTTTAACATGTCCTCTTGCCCTGACATTTCTATTTTTTCCCCTGATTTATTTTTCTCTTCATCACTCTCACTAGCATATTATATATTTCACTCATTCATCTAGCATATTTGTGTCTCCTGCACAAGGGACTCTCCCTGAGGGCAGACTTCTGACCATACCTCCAATGCCTACAAGAGTGTCTAGAACAGTGTGAGCGCTCAAAACAGTTTTGAATAAAGTTCTGTTCCATATTCATACTTTCCACAAAGATACTCTGATTTGCATAAAGAAAATATTCTTTCTAAGCAAATTAATATTATAAGGAGGGTTACTTAAAGAATGATTAAGCCAACCCAGGAGACTTAACTGCTTTCTAGACTCCTCAAGCACTTGTTTTTTTTAAGTCTTCATTTACTTATTTGAGAGAGAACGCGTGAGTGAGAGAGAGAGCCCGAGTGGGGAGGAGAGGGAGAAGATGCTCCCCCGCGAGCAGGGAGCCCGTTGCGGCGCTTGATCCCAGGACCCCAGGATCATGACCTGAGCCACCCAGGCGCCCCTCCTCAAGCACTTGTAACTATTAGAGATAAAGAAGCATATAGCACAGTGGTTCTCAAAGTGGTCCCAGGCCAGAAGCAATAGAGAACCTGGAACTTATAAGAAGTGCATTCTCAAGCCCCATCCCAGACCTCCTGGATTAAAATCTTGGGGGAAGCAAACCATAAAACAGACTCTTAACTACAGAGAACAAACAGGGTTGCTGGAGGGGAGGTGAGTGGGGGGTGGGCTAAATGGGCGATGGGTCTTAAGGAGGGCACTTGCTGTGATGAGCACTGGATGTTGTACGTAAGTGATGAATCACTAAATTCTACTCCTGAAACTAATATTATACTATATGTTAACTAACTAGAATTTAAATTAAGACTTCAAACATAAATAAATAAATAAAAATCCTTATTTCATGACACAATCCATGTTTTAAAAGCCCCCCCCGGTGACTCTAACGCAAGCTGACATTTGAGAACCCATCACTGATCTGGAGGAAATTGCTGTGGGCTAAATATCTAGAGATCTGGGTTCAAGTCCTGATCTATTTAATTGGGTGCCTCTGGTTCATCCCTTAACCTCATCTACTTCCATCCATTCACTTACAAAATGAAAGAGATGCTACATTTTTATTACAGGCTTTTAATGTACTAATGGTAAATCTTTAACTCACAGCCCTGAAGGACCCCTTAGTTAGCCTTGTCATTGTATATTTGTAAGTAAGTAAACATCATATCTCAAGTAAAACTTTCTTTTCTTGCAGCCTGGCCTGGCCTTTTTCTTCTCAGAGCAGCCTGAAGTAGTGAGCAATTCACACAGACACACTTAACACTCTTTACAAGGACCATCTCCTTGTACCCCTCACCTTTCCCAGCTTCTGGGACAACCCTCTCCCCTGGTTTCCCTCTCATTTCTCTGGATGTTCTTTCTCGACTTCCTCTGCTGGCTTCTTAGTCTCAGCTCACTCCTCATATGCTGGTGTTCTCCTGTCTTGGCTCTTGGACCTCTACACACAATTCCTGGCTGGCTTTGTCTTCACCCTGACTTTATTTTTTGAACAAGCTGATGACTTTTAGATATTTCATTCTCTTAGAACTCCCCACATTAAATCACCTGTTCTATATCCAGCAGTCCCTCAAATCACCATGTCCAAGACAGAACTCATCCTCTTTTCCCCAACCCACTCCTCCTCCTGTCTCTCCACTAGGCAGCCCAAGTCAGAAACTGAGAGCTCCTAGATGCTTCGTCTCTCCTTCCCTCATATCCAGTCAGCACGACCAGCAGATCCTTGCTCTTGGATCTCTCTTCAGCCAACTCTCTTCCTCACTTCCCAGTCACTGTCTTTAACTGGTCACCAGCTTCATAGCTCACCCACTCCAGCCTGTCTGCCACACTGTCTTCTGAAACACACACTGCTGATAGCCATCACATAAACTCCCTCAGTGGCTTCCAGGGTGCGGTTCCAGCTTCTGTGCTCGGTCACATGACCACGCACCATCTCTTTTCTCCCTAACCCGCTCATTTTCCTTTACCACACGCCAAGCTCCACACACAACACCAAGGTATTTCACACCTCCATGCTTTGCCACAGACTCAACCTTCTCTTGCATGCCCTCATACCCCTCTCTGACTCCTACTTGTCCCTCAAAAGCCATCCTTGACCAACCCTCCCCCCACACACACTCTGCTGTGGCTTTCCCTGTTGCACACTCCGAGAGCACTTTGTTCTTACCACAAGCATAGCCCTTATCACTCTTTACTAGAACCACTCATTTACCTGTTTCTCTACCAGCCTATAAGCACCTTGAGAACAGGAGCCCTATTTTAATTCCTTTGTACCTCCAGAGCCCAGCACAATGCCTGGCACAAAATAAGTCCATAAGAAAGGCTTGACACATTCGTGTTCATATATAGTAGCTTGGGTTTGGGGTTTTTTTTGTTTGTTTGCTCTTCATTTTTTATTTTTTATTATTATGTTCAATTAGCCAACATATAGTACATCATTAGTTTTTGATGAATGGATAAAGAAGATGTGGTTCATACAATGGAATATTATTTTATTTTTTAAAGATTTTATTTATTTATTTGAGAGAGAGAGTAAACAAGAGAGAGAGAGAGAACACAAGCAGGGGGAGGGGTAGAGGCAGAGGGAGAAGCAGACTCCCCACTGAGCAGGGAGCCCGATGCGGGGCTCGATCCCGGGACAAGGACCCTGGGATCATGACCTGAGCAGAAGGCAGATGCTTAAGCAGCGGAGCCACCCAGGCGCCCCAGTACTTTCTTTTCTTTGGAGATTCCTTTCCTCACATTAGCCATGTGTGTCAGTGTTTCACGTTGCCTTAACCAATCCTTCGACTAAACACAGCTCCAGGCAGTTAGAGACAGACATCTGTGCTTCATCCTGGAGCAGGAACTAAGAAAGTGAATTTACGCAGAGGGAAAGTCTCTGATCTGAGATCTAGGGGTGAGGAATAAGAGCCTATCTGTAGGAGCTGTGACATTTTGAAAGCACCAAATTCACTGTCACCTTGAGCCTTTTCTGTGGGGCAAAAGGGGTGACGGGGGGGCTGGCTTTTGTCCTCTCTTGTGGGCAGATTTCTTTGGTGAGTTTTCCTTTTGTGGTGCCTGTGGCCACGAAGGAGGCTACCCCAGGAACCTCCACTTATTTTTAGCCTCAGTTCAATGCCCTACAGACAGCAACCCTCTCACACACCCCTGGCAACTTTCAGTCTTGCTCTTGCCAGTATGAATCACCCAGGTTGGCTGGTAAAACTGAGAGAATTAAAAAAAAAAAAGTGAGAATAAAAAGACTTGCAGTGAAAAAGTCTTGGACAGTGGAAAGTCGCAAAGATGCCCTGACATCTAATACGTCTAGCAGGCCCCTCCCCCCATGCTACTTTTATCAAATAATTTCATGTATGTTCATATGTAATGTGATTTGAATGAAATTCTCTGTGATCAGTCTGAGATGTGGAGCCTGCACTGGAAAACCTAAACTCCTCCCCTAGGATCCTCTTTAAGGAAAATGTATCTGAGAAATGAATGGTTCTAGATGTTGCCTGAGTCAGAGAGACTACACTGGGCTATTTCTTGGTTAGGTTAGTGGCTAATACGCTTTGTCACGCCAGCTCAAGCTCTAGAGGTATGATATTTGCTGTTGGAAACGTTGCTGCTTCTGAAAGCCATCGGAGGTCACCCTGGAAGGGCAGCTGCTGGGTCTTCCCAGCTACACCCCCACTGGGTCCAGCCAGCCACGCATCCATGGGCCTTCAGCTTTGCAGTCCTCTGATGGGAATTCCGAGGATGCATCATCCCGCCTGGCAACCTTTCAGTCACCCAGACTGATTCCCACTCAGCCCCCTTCCCTTCACCCCCATTCTAGGTCCCCAGAGGATTTTTGACACAGGGCTACTGTAGGCAAGTGTTCCATTATTCCTCTAAACTAGAGCTGCGGCCCCAGTTTCCTTTTTGATCTCTCGTCCTGGGGAGCCGGACTCAGCAGCAAGCAAGACTCCAGGACCTCACCTATTTCCATACTAAAGGTTTTGAGGAGGACTCTTCCTCCTTACTCTGGGGCCCACTAGAGGTTACTCTCAGGCAGCAAAAGAGGGGGAAAAAAGAAGGGGGAGTCCTATCTAGGTCTATTTATAATCTCCGCACTCCTCTTACAAATGCTCTAATCCCCAGACGGGCTGTGTTCTACGGCAGCTCTGGTTTGACTTCCTATCCTCCTAAGAGCCTTTACTCCACAGTGCCTCCTTCCTTTATAAAGTGGGAATAACACCTTGCTCCCGCCAAGGCAGAAGGGGGACCAGAGGAGTTCTTGAGATGATTTCCAGATAGAGAAGAAAAGTTGATTGGATGAAGAGTATGGTATTAACAGAGAAGAAGTCAAAGAACAGTTATGATAGGGCTGAAGAAAAGAGGATCCTCATGCCTGGGGTGCCTGGGTGGCTCAGGGTCCTGGGATCGAGCCCCGCATCAGGCTCCCTGCTCAGCGGGAAGCCTGCTTCTCCCTCTCCCACTCCCCCTGCTTGTGTTCCCTCTCTCGCTGTGTCTCTCTCTAATAAATAAAATCTTTAAAAAAAAAAAAAAAAGATCCTCATGCCTGAAACAATGGACTGAACAAGGGAGACACAGAAGAAATGAGTGTCTTCCTCCCCGCCCAGCCGTGCCCATTCTGTCCCACGTTCTTAAGTGTCTAACTGGAGTCAAAAGAGGACATGAGCAGTAGTTAAGCGGGGCGAGGCAGCATGTGACCACAAGCCCAATGTGTAAGACAGACGATGAGAATTAGGAGGGTTCAGAAGAGAACAGAGCTCTCCAGGGAGAGGAGGACAGGGAAGGACTCTTGGAAAGGACAGGCGCTGGCAAGGAAGCAGAAAGACATTGCTCCTTGGACGGAGCGGGGGGCAGAGGATGCAGCCCAGGGAGACCCAGAGCAGCTGGAGCAGAGGCTTGGTGCTGGGGAGAAATGGGGCATAGGAGCGGCCAAGCTGGGCAGAGTCGGACCCTGGAGCGGTTTAAATGCAGCCTGAGGAATCCCGACTCCATGCTGCGGGCGAGGGTAGGTTTCTACAGGCTCTCCTACAGGAAATAAAATGTGTGTTAGAAACAGTAGTGAAAGGGGATAGAATTGTAGAATTACAGAATTGTAATCCTTTTATAGCACTTGAGTTTTTAACCATGTGCACGTGCTATGTTTCAACTTAAAAACTAATTTTAATACCCCCCTAGAAAACACAAGGTATAATTTGTGTCAATACCTTTGCAGATGTTTAAAATAGAAACAGTCCGGGGGCGTCTGGGTGGCTCACTCGGTTAAGCATCTGCCTTCGGCTCGGGTCATGATCTCAGAGTCCTGGGATCGAGCCCGGCATTGGGCTCCCTGCTCAGTGGGGAGTCTGCTTCTCCCTCTCCCACTCCCCCTGCTTGTGTTCCTTCTCCCGCTTTGTCTCTCTCTGACAAATAAATAAATACAATCTAAAAAATAAAAAAATAAAAAATAAAATAGAAAGAGCCAAGCAACACCGTAGAGTATGGGGAGCAACCGTCGGAGGGGCAGCATGGGGTGAGAGGTTTGCACACTGACTTCGGCCTTCTGAGTGAGTGGCTTAACCCTTCCGAGCCTCAAATTCCTTTAAAGATTTTTTATTTATTCATTTGAGACAGAGAGATACAGAGAGAGAGAGAGCATGAGCAGGGGGAGAGGCAGAGGGAGAGGGAGAAGCAGACTCCCCGCTGAGCAGGGAGCCCGATGTGGGGCTCGATCCCAGGACCCTGGGATCATGACCTGAGCCGAAGGCAGACGCTTAACCATCTGAGCCACCCAGGCACCCCCTCAAATTCCTTTAAAACAGAAATAATACTCACCTACAGAAGGGTTCTGAAGATTAAATAGGATGAAGTATAGCAAGTGCCGAGGCTGGCAAGCATTCTGTGAATGTATACACAAACTGGGAAGCTCCCGTGGGCTGGAGTCACTGCAAAAGCAGGAGGAACAGAACTGATCAGCCACAGGGCTCTCAGGAGAAGGAACACTCGCAGCTTGCCCTCGGCACCGTAAGAAACGATGCACCATAGTCGCACCTAAATATCCAGTCTGGGTGGCCGTCTTTAACCCAACTTTTCCTAAAATCCCCTCAAGAGAATGTGATTCCTCGGAGGACAGTTATTCCACAGATGGCCTGAAGATGTCGCTGGAGACAGTACCATCCACACGGTGCTTCTCATCGCGGCGTCCGGATTCTGCCCTCGGTTAAGGAAAAATTCCACAGGGGCTCTCTACCTAACTCCCCTTCCTCCACGTTCCTGACCTCTATGTGGCCTCCTCTTTCTCCTGTGAATCCTTGTCCTTCCCAGCACCTCCCTGTCCTGATGCCCTGGCCACGTGGGGGTGGATCTGAGTCCTTCAAGGCAGCAGAGCCGAAGTTGTGATTGGGTTATACCTATGCTTCCCTGTTCTCTCTCCATCGTCGTGTTCATACCGATTATTTACCAAGACCTATAGCCATGCTGTCGCCGCCCCCACACACAGTCCCCTTGCCTCCGGAGTTTCAATCAGTGAATGTCAGGGCACCCCTGCTCCCTGTCCCCCATGCTCTTTAACTTCTCTTCTAAATTGGCCCAATTTTCAAATATTAACAGTTAAACATTTGGTGATGCATTAACCCACCTTGCTTTCTGAAAATAGTAGTGTTCTTGGTAAAATAATCCCTAAACTTTAGACTGCAAACAGCCCTAGGATATAGGAAATGATGAGCATTCATGAGCCAAGCTGAGGGAGTATGTCACAGTCATGAGACTAGACTCTGACAGCAGAGATCTGGAATAAAGGAAAAACATTCCAGGCCAGTTTTCCCCTTTCTCCCTGATCACAGCTTCTGGCTTGTGACCTTTCTTACTCTGTCTCTCATTTGCTTTCAGTATTTAAAAACCAGCCTAAAAATAACTTTCAGAATCAATATTTTTGTAGGTATCCCCCATGAACAGCCTCAGAGATAAGCCTCTGAGACTCATCTCAATTTCTAATACTTAGCCACGTAATCTGGGGCTCTCCTCCAGAGGAGAGAGGCTCTAAAAGGAGGTTTGGGAAAGACATTAACTTATGATTACAAGAAGGGGCTGAGGATCAAGGTTCCTAAATCTTTACTTATAATCTGAAGCTCATCTTTTAGCAGCCATGATTCTGTTTACCTCTGTCCTAAACCATTCTCAAGACCTTAGACCACAGAAGGTAAAAACAATGTGCACATATAGTTTCTGGCGGTAGATTTAACTCTGATGCTGAGAGGGATCATGAGCCCCACACCTGATCATGGTGCCCAAGAAGAGGGACCTCCTATCGTTCATGCCCCGTAGCCTGCGAAGTAACAGGCTTTTCTGTGGCACCGCCCTAGCGCTGAGTGTCCTCACACCCTGACTAAACTCAGAATGAATTAACATCCCAGATGAAATAGCAAATAGACTGGCATGCAAAGGAGGAACGTGCTATGAAGCCTCTGCCCCCCTCCTGCTCCAACTACTCCTCCCAGAACGCAAGAGAACATGAACAACCCTACACACCTATGGATATTCCTTGGTTACCGCCAACAAACAATGGAAAAGGAGAGCCAGGAATTCTGGCCAGAGTGACATGTGCAGGCCTCCGCCTTCTCTGACGGCAGGTTACCAATCAGGCAGGCTGGGCACGTGGTTGGGGCACCAGCAGAACAGGAATACCTGCACTAGGTGTTTATTGAAAGGAGTTTAAAACAAAAATAACTAACTAACCTAAACAGTCTTTGTGAGAAAAATCAGAACTTTGTCGAATTGGTTATACTTGTTTTACAGTGAAATGTTTAAAAGTTCTTTGGGGGAGAGAGAACTCTCCTTTCAGGGCTTAGAGCCTCTGATTGCAATCTTGCCTGCCGGGAGCAAGCCAAACTCCCTGGAAAGACACACTTCAGTCCCAGCCTCTAGTTCCGTGGAGGAACAGAAATCCTGTAACACCAGGGGTGGGAGTGGGGGGCCAATGCTGGGGCCTTCCCCCAAAGCACCAAAAAAACATCATACCTCAGCTGAAAGAGAGGTCATAAACTCAAAGCCTGTGGGCTCTGTTTGGCCAGAAGATGCAGAAATGCATTTCTTTTGGTTCCCATGTTTTAAAATTTTTACATCAAAGTCCATTTTCTGATTTTTTTTTTCAACAGTGGAATAGCAGTACTGAATTTCAAATGCTGCTTGGCAAAAATTGTCTGAGCTGAGTGTGGGACATGCTCTCCCAGGTCTAGTCTGTTAGAGATGACACCACTCCCCTTGGACCCAGTCCCATGGCCGGCCTCCCTCAGGTGTGAAACCCTCCTGGCCCCTATGGGTAGGTACTTGGGTCTGGGACCCTTTAAAGCTTTGATCCCCCATTAAAATGCAGAATTTGTAGCAAAAGAAACACATGAAGGCTTTGACAGTGTTATTTTCAGGTCACCACAGATGAAGGTCCTGATGGTTTTTCCTCAGGAAAGATCCAGAGAGAGCTTGGGAGCTGCAGGTTCTGAGTGGGGCGGATGGAAGCAGTTGCTGTCACAGGAGGAAAAAAGACCACGCCTGGGATTGAAAGCAGACTATAACTGCAGGATTTCACAGTGGGGCGGTCTGTTAGTGGTGTGTCTGACTTGCTTGCCCTTCAGGACCGTGCCATGGCTCCTTTCTCTTCCGGCCCAGCCGCATCAAGCAATGAGTTGCCTTCTTCAGGAGATCGGTTTGCTAGGGCTAAGACAGTGTGAGTTTAATCGGCCAGGGCACCTGCCACAGAACACCCTGTCCGTGATGTTAAGAAAAACCAAACCTATTGGCCCACGCTCCACGCTCCTAGGCCACTGGGCACTTCCCACACCATGCATTTCCCACCCAGGAGGAGTGCGCAAAGGGTCTGTGACAGTGCTCCTTCCCCCATGGGGGTGCTCCTGCCCAGAGTGAAGCCCACTGAGCATCACTGGCCATCCTGTCATTCCCTATGGCTATGTCCTGAGCTAAAATAGAAACCCCCTTTGAGGTTAACGTAGTCTTTCTTTTGTCTTTTGCATTTAAAAAAGCCAAATGGCTTGAGCATCTGCTCATTCTTTCTGACTTCCAAGTACGTTCTTTACCATCCAAGTAGTAACCTTTGTTGATTTAAGCCACATAGAGCTCTATATGAGAAAGAGAAAACATGTTGGATCACATTCAAAACGGTCTCCTAGGTTGCAGAAAAATCATAAGGTACCCCCTTGGGAATTCCCATCACAGGGACAGGTCGTCAAGGCTCAGCACCTCCCAAAATTTCCAAAAGCATGATGACAAATCAGGGAATGCCTGGGGCCTGACTCTTACCACTAGGTGTCACACTACACAATCAGGAATAAAGACTACCAGGTCTTGAAGTCCATCAGGAATGTAAAGCAGTAAAAGGGGGTGTAAGAAAGCTATTGAGATACTTTTTATTTATGCACGATTTTGTTCCTTAATGATCATTTTTTAATTTGCAGCTAAAAATCCTCTTCTAAGCTATATAAGTGGGGCATTTAGAGTTTAACATTCTTTTTTTTTTTTTTTTTTCAGAACTTGAATATTCCAGGGAGGGGAACATCAACCCTCTATTTTACCTAACGATTGGAGTAGAAAATATTTTGAGAATCTTCTTCAAATTATAGTACATTCAGCCTCATTTCTACAATGAGTATTCAAAAGCATAAATACTACAACTGCTTTGGCCCCATGATTAATATGTTGGGATAGAAATTAGATAAACTGCCATGGGGTGCCTAGGTAAATTTCTCTGCATTTCAGTTCTTTTGGGGAAGACAGGAACGATACCTATCTTACAAGAGGAGTTCTGAGAACGAACAATGTATTGCAAGAAGTGTGGGAATCCTTCCAAAACCTATACTGTGATATTTCCAAGAGACATAGTCACCCTTAAGCAGCTATATATGTGTTTGTGGACAAGCAATACATTTTTTAAGCAGGAAAAAAACCTTAAATGACATTAAATCCAATCTTATTATAAAAGCACGTAGACCACAGCAAAGTTAACTGATCTCTTCAATTAATATGCAATTAGAGGTGGAGTCTGAAGTGAGATCTCCTACTTATAACTGCTATTCTATCCTGCCTCAATAATTGTATATTTTGTACATCATATGCCTACAGAGACAATGGAGTCTATCCTTGGGAAGTTTTCATTGTAACGTGTGATCATTACTATCCTGAAGGTTTTATTTCTTGATTTTAGGGCTTTTTCCCCCTCTCATATTTTTTATCTCACTCCCCCCGGACCCAGCTTCCCTCCATTTAGATAGCCGGAGGAGTGGAAGGAGAAGAGATGGCAAACGGTTGGTTGGTTGGTTGGTTGGTTAGTACATGGCCAGTCAAGGTAAAGATGATTGCAATATAATCACCAGAAATTTCTGCAAAACTATAGAGGCTCCCTGGGGCTCATCCTGAAAAACTCTGACCCAAGTTGCTATATTTTGCCTGGACCAGTTCTAGAAGTAGATAAACTCGATTAGATGCTTGCTGGCTAGGAGATGGGGGTGGCGTGGGAACATAAGTTCTATTTCTGCGGGTGATACCAGAGGATGAGGAGTCCGGGGTGGCTATACATATTGCCTGGAGAGGTCCAACTGAGGCCCTCCCAGGGCGGGAGAGCACGGAGCCAGCAAGGGGGTAATGTTAGGGCTGCCGGGGGCCTCCTCTAGCATGCTGAGCAACTACTTTCTTAGCCATCCTTAAGGCCCTATCTTGGGTAAGGCGCTGCTCAACCTATTCTTCAGCCTCTTCCAAATGCTTCTGCAAAGTCACCCAGCTGGGCACCCAGAAGTAAGCTGAGGATCCATTCTCTGCAGCAGCATGGTGCAAATCAGGGAACATGACCTCAATAATTATTTTGTTCATGCAGGGTAGCTAGCTACAACCTCTACTACAAAGATCAACACCTTGCTTTACTTGGAAAAAAAAAAAAAAATGATGGTCATGTTCAGCATTTTCCCTGAATACAGGGCAGAGTGTTTGCCCCTCCTCCAGTCACCAGGGCTGTTTATCCCGAGGAAATGATTTGAGGGTTCTCCAAGCCTTAGGCTCTTAATGCCAAAGCATTCACAACTTCTCCCGGGGGGGGGGGGGGGGCTACATGTCCCTGCGCTGCAGAGAGCCTGGCATTGGCAGGAAGGCAGAGGCGGCCTGCGACCTTCTAACGTGCAGTGCGTCCTTCCCCGCAGCGAGAAGTTTGGGGAATCAAATCCCGACGTCCAGCCATCATTTCCACTCCCGTTTTCAAAAGATCAAGAATCGGAAAGGACCGGCCGGTCGGCAAACCCCAAGGAGGAACTGCCCAGCAGGTCTGCGTTCATTGGGATCTCAACAGTCGACGACCCCAAATCGAATCGACCGTGGGAAACCCCAGGGAAAGAAGGCTTCTTGCAGAGGGACGGGATTACTGACTGCAAGCTGCAGGGAAGTACCGGGGGAGGGGACCTTAGTCGGGAGGACTTTCCAGCCACTCAGCGTTCATCAAAAAGTTCCCTGTACATGACCCCAGTGGCTCATCGCAGGGAGTTTCTCTGATGAACCCGGCTCAGGGTTTAGGCTTCTCCCCCACCCCCCCACCCCCCTCCCTCCCGAGCAGAGGACGAGGCCAGTTCTCTTTTCTGGTCTGACTGGCTTGGAAATTCCCCGCGCCTGACCCCGCCCCGGAGAAATCCCCTGCCAGCGTTTATAGGGCGCCGCGGCGGCGCTGGCGAGCCCACAAGAGTCGCAGCCAGCGGTCCTCCCTCCGTGACACTGCGAGGCAGCGAGCGCGCAGCCCGCGGCCGAGCGCACCTGGGCCGCAGCGCCAGAGCTTTCACCGCGCCATGTTTCAGCCCGCCGAGCACGGCCAGGACTGGGCCATGGACGGTCCCCGGGACGCGCTCAAGAAGGAGCGGCTGCTGGACGACCGCCACGACAGCGGCCTGGACTCCATGAAGGACGAGGACTACGAGCAGTTGGTGAAGGAGCTGCGGGAGATCCGCCTCGAGCCGCAGGAGGCGCCGCGGGGCGCCGAGCCCTGGAAGCAGCAGCTCACCGAGGACGGAGACTCGTAAGTGTCGCGGGGCCGGGTGGGGACGCTGGGCCTGCAGCGCGAGGCCCGCGAGGCGGCCGCACTCCGGGGTTTATGCACCGCCGCCCCCCTCCCTCCCCGGAGACCGTGCAAAGCGGAGGGCTGCGCGTAGGGGCGAGGGAATGAGGGTCGGACCCCGGGGCGGCGGTGCAGCAGCTCCGCCTTGCAGCCGCGCACGCCTCCCCCCCCCCCCCCCCCCCGGCAGGCCGGGTCCCGGTCCTCTCGGCGGGGGCGGGGCGGCGGCGGGGACGCGAAGTCCCGGCTTTGCAAAGGGGGGCGGGGGGAGCGGGAGTTTCTGCCCCGCTGGCGGGCGCCGCGCGGCGGGGAGGGGAAGTACAGGGCGTTCCGGCCCGGCGGGAGGGCGGGGCGGTCTGACCGGCGCCCGCCGAGGAGAGGGGGGGGGCCCGGAAAGTCCCTGGGCGCCTGCCAGGAACACTCAGCTCATAATAACCTCGCGGAAAACACCGCGGCCTCGGCCTCCAGAAACCCCGGCCTTGCGCAATCCCCCGCAGCCCGCGCCGCCCTGGGCCCCACGCAATGCACTCACCAGCCCTCGGGGTTTTTCCCTCTCTTCCCCTTAGGTTCCTGCACTTGGCCATCATCCATGAAGAGAAGGCACTGACCATGGAAGTGATCCGCCAAGTGAAGGGCGACCTGGCCTTCCTCAACTTCCAGAACAACCTGCAGCAGGTGCGCCGGCATGCCCAGCCCCGTGCCTCTGACCCAGTGATGAAGTTGCATCTAGCACAGTTGCTCCCAATCCTTTGTAAATTAATAATCACTGGTCGTTATCTACCCTGACCTTTTACATTGGAATCAGCCAACGTCCTAGAGAGGAAAGAAAATTCCATTGATTTGGTGAGGCCTTTCTGAAAGCCCACCTGGGGCCTCCGGGATTTGTCTTGCCCCTTATACCTGTCTGGGAGGAGCAGCACCCACGACCAGGAGATCTCTGGGGTTCAGGGGGAGACGGACTCTGAGTTTGGGCCATGGCTTACCCTCTTTCTGTTCCCTCTTCTGTTTGCAGACTCCACTCCACTTGGCTGTGATCACCAACCAACCAGAAATTGCTGAGGCACTTCTGGAAGCTGGCTGTGATCCTGAGCTCCGAGACTTTCGAGGAAATACCCCCCTACACCTTGCCTGTGAGCAAGGCTGCCTGGCTAGTGTGGGAGTCCTGACTCAGACCTGCAGGACCCAGCACCTCTACTCCATCCTCCAGGCCACCAACTACAATGGTAGGTCTGCCTGCCCTACCCTGCCCATCAGAAGGCAGGTGACATGGAGAAGGGAGAGGTGGGCCAACTTTAGGAGTCCGGGCAAGGGCGGAAACTCTCAACACTTGAAAGAATGAGAAAATGTACATGCAAAAGGCCTATTTGATGCCTTAATAAAGTTCATTCAGAGCCCAGATTGTGGGTTCTCCAAATTCAGAAGCATTTGTTCCCTAAAGAATAGGTGGAAAGTTCTGCTTGAGATCTGAGGGTTGAAATAAGTGGTTATACTTTCTTCATTGTTCTTGTAGGTCACACGTGTTTACACTTAGCCTCTATCCATGGCTATTTGGGCATCGTGGAGCTTTTGGTGTCTTTGGGTGCTGATGTCAATGCTCAGGTGAGTGCTTCATGTCTCCAGATGGAATGCATCAGGGCTGCAAGGCCCTCCTCAATAAGACTTCACGTGCTCTTGTTACAAGCAGAAATTCCAAACTCAGCCATAAACATCTCAAATTCCTTTTGGTTTCAGGAGCCCTGTAATGGCCGAACCGCCCTCCATCTTGCAGTGGACCTGCAGAATTCTGATCTCGTGTCACTCTTGTTGAAGTGTGGGGCTGATGTCAACAGAGTGACCTACCAGGGCTACTCCCCATACCAGCTCACCTGGGGCCGCCCCAGCACGCGGATACAGCAGCAGCTGGGCCAGCTGACCCTCGAAAACCTTCAGATGCTGCCAGAGAGCGAGGATGAGGAGAGCTACGACACGGAGTCAGAGTTCACAGAGGACGAGGTAAGTCTCAACTTCGTCACTCTGCACAAAGCAATACCCTCCCAGGCCCCTAGAGCGACTCTTTATCCAAAGGGCTCAACGTAATGAAATTCTCACACTTCAGTGTGCGTGACCAGTAGTACCCCAAAAGTGTGTCTTCATTTTTTGCCCTTTTTAAAGGAGAGAACTAAAGAAAAACTCCCTCAGCCCCTGAAGTTAATTTATATTCGGGTTATGGAGAATGGAATGCAAGAATACTTGAGTTGTTTCCAGGAACAGCCCTCACCATTATCCCAGCACCTTCGGCAAAGCTCTGGAAGTTTAATGTGCCTTTTCTTTCTCTTGTTTTTAGCTGCCCTACGATGACTGTGTGCTTGGAGGCCGGCGCCTGACGTTATGAGCTTCGAAAAGTATCTAAAAGAACATGGACTTGTATATTTGTACAAAAAGAGAGTTTTATTTTTCTAAAAAAAAAGAAAAAAAGAAAAAAATCGAAAGGGGGTACTTAAGACCACACTTCACCCTCCCTGGCCCGAAACATTTACTATGGTGGATCAGCCCTCATTTTGTTATTTTTGTGAACTTCGGAAGGGGGACAAGAAAGATCATTGGAATTCAAAGAAAACCTTTTTCAAACCTCGTCTTTGTGGGGTTTTTGGAGGAGGTTATGCAAAATGTGACAAAAGGACAACATTTTATTGTGCTTTTTGATTGAATCACCATAGATTCCGTGGCTGAGCCCGGTGTGGGATGTGTAACGACCAGGTGTGTCGTTAAAGCTTTCACGCAGGGATGTGGGGTCAAAAGTCACTATCTGTCAAGGTTTGTGTTATCCTCCTGTAAATGGTGTACATTGTGTATTTTGTTGGTAATTATTTTGGTACTTCTAAGATGTGTATTTATTAAACAGATTTTTACAAACCGAATTCTCCTGATCATTCTCTTTGGGCTGCCGAGGGGCTCCCAATCTGAGAGTCTCTGGGGGAAGTGGAGAGCTGTGTGGGAGCACTTACCACAGCCAGCCACAAAACCCTTTCAGAGAGCAGCTTCTCACACTGTGTACACCAGACTCCCTGCGAGGCTTTGCAGGCAGCCCCAGGGCCCTGTGTGTGGGAGGGGAGGCTGTTGCAAGATGATAGGAAACACCATTCTTAGGCCTGGGGTGGGGGTGGCAGTGAGTTGCCTGGCCTACAGCTGGAAGCCTCCATTGCCATTTGCTTTCATCTTGGTTTAAGCTATGCTAGGACTCCTCCACTTTAGGAATCATTTTGGTCAAGACAAATCTGCTGAAGTCATATTTTGTATTACTGGGAAAGTTCTTCACTATAATGCTGGAAGTTCCTAAGGCATGGGCTCAGGATTGGGACTGCATGCACTAACATTTATTAGCAGGTACCCACCTCTGAGGCTTCTTCATTTATAAACTGGGCTGTTAAGATTGCACAAGACAACGCGCGTCTAAAGCATAGCAGAGTGCCAGGCACATGGTGCTAGAGAGAAATGCAAGCTATTGCACAACATCCTGTATTTCATAGGGGAAGAAACAAGTCCAGAAAGAATGTCCTGTCCGGGGTCACCTTGCAGGAGAGGCAGGTAGTTAAATTCCAACTCTTGTTTCCAGAGTTGGTTAACATCTTTTAACTGCATTCCACCTCTAAATCAACCTATTGTTACGAAGTAGTGTGAATGATACTAAAAGCTTGAAAAGTCTTTTCCCCAGCTCGATCAGTGTGCTAATTCTACTGAATAATTCTACAAGAAGTCAAGAACTTGTGAAATTTAAGTGCTCCATATGGATGTTTTCATCCCTAAAATACATTTCTTGCCAAGGTAGAAAGAGGAGTAAAGGAAAGTTCATGGCATTCTATAAAATACAGAATGGCATATAAATGCAATCCCTGTACTTTGGCTTACACCTAAGAGAATCTTGCCATTACATTATCCCTTTCCGGATCCATAAATGAGGTCAAAGTCAAGTAAATATGATGATCACCTTCCTCCCAAACCAAAAAGGAGCCAATACTTAGGGGGTCTTTTAATATATGAAGTGTATTACTGTCAATTGGACTGACCTGTCAAAGCCAGCCCTGTCGCCGTCCTGCAGCCTCAGTCATCTAGAGCTGAGCACAGTGGTGGCCCTTCTACCAGTCTTCCCTTCCCTCAGAGAGCTCCCGGCCCATCACAGAAATTCCTTGTGCATCCCAGAGCACATGAACACAGGTGCTATGTGATCTCACACAGGAATGTCGACTAGGTTCAGCTTTGTCCGCTGCTGAGTAGAAGAGGTAGGTAACGGGTGGTGGGGAATATTCACCTCATATCCAAAAGAACACAGGTTGGAAACTTGGCTTCCAAATTTGGAATGATGCCCTCAGTATTTCTTAGTCACACGTGCCTCTTCCCCCCCCCCCCCGTAATGGTACTGAATTTGTGCCAAGTTGCCCATCGCCTTTACTCCAGCTCTGTGAGAAGGTTGGAGAAATGGGACAAAGGGATGTGGCCCACTATTCCTCAGCCTCCTTCATGACTGACTTTTGTGTAGAGGTGAACCTTCCATGGTCATGGGTCAGCGAGGGGCCTCTTCTGAAGCATTTGGGCCTAGTCTCCCACATTTCTAGGGTCAAGGTGGATTCCATTGTCTGCATAAATCTCAAGGTCACTGGGCCCAGTTTCTTACTCTCAAATCCTTCTTCCTGTTCCTCTACCTCCTTTCTTTCTCTTCTCTTTATTTGAAACCTACTTTCTATCCTTTATGCCATTGGTTGGGTGGCTGGAGCCTGGAGTTCCCTAAAAGAAAAGTTTTAGAACAGAAACATACTAATCTACAGAGTCTTCAGCATATTTCTAAGCAAACAAGAACAAAAGTTTTCAAAGAAAACAGTGCGGCAGCCTGAGAGCCTTTTCGGCACTCTGATTCTCTCCAAGAAGCCAAAGGTCCTGTCAGGACAGGTAGAAGTAAGGGAGCCTTGGGAAAGAGGGAAGTGACAGAAGGAGGGAAATAAAGAATCACATCAGCAACTTCCTTGAATTTAGTTCCTTGATTCCTTCTGCCTGCCTCATCCTCAGGACAAATTTCCTTTATAGGTCACATGTGCCCAGTCCCTCCCAGAAGGAAGGGTTTTTCTTTAAAGAGGGGATAAATTCCAGTGTGAGCAATTGGAAGGCCTTCATGTGGGGCCTGGACTTGCAGGAGGCTAGGTGCCGGCGGGGGGGAGGGGGGGGAAGGGGGGTATTTGCTTTGAAACTTCAGTAGCTACTGGAAGTGATGAAGTGCTGACCGTGAGAACTGAGTCAGTGCAATGGGTTCTTCCTTCACCCCCCTTCCTCCCTATTTTCATCAGCTTGCCCTAGGTGCAGTTGAAGTTTCATTTGGCAAGAAAGGTCAGAGCAGAACTCCAGTCAGAAACATGCCCAAGAAGCATTCCCCAACCCTGGTACTTGGACAAGAAGATCCCAGGCTGGTTCCCCATTTTAAGGGACCATTACAGAAACTAAAACCAGATACCCTGTGTGTTTCCATCCTAGAGAAGTGGAACTCTCAGACTCATTCATTCATTCACATTATGAAGCACTATGATTCCTCAGGGCCTGTGCCAGGGACCAGAACCCCCAGGAGGGACCAGAACCCCCAGGAGGAACCAGCCATAGCCTCTGCCTCAAAGAACTCCTTGCTTAGGTCAGAAAGGGAACCGAACAAGCACACCTAAGAGCAGAGGGTAAGATGAAGCAGAGTGTGATGGGAACTCTGGTCAGGGGCCCCCAACACTGAGTGCAGTGAGATGAGATGAGTCTCAACTATGTCACTCTGCACAAAGCAGTACCCTCCCAGGTCCCTAGAGCTACCCCCCTTTTTTTTAGAGAGTGAGTGAGCAAGAGAGAGAGAGCATGAATGGGGGGAGGGGCAGAAGGAGAGGGAAAAGCAGACTCCCCGATGAGCAAGGAGCCCAATACAGGACTCTATCCCAGGACCCCGGGATCATGACCCGAGCCGAAGGCAGATGCTCAACTGACGGAGCCACCCAGGTGCTCCTAGAGCTACTCTTTATGAGATTACACCCTTGTTGGCTATTTGCTCCCCCAGACCAGCACTATCTATTCTTACTCCATTTCCCAAGTGACTCATGGTAGCCTTTTGACAAGTGGCAGGGAGCGAAGCTGGACTCAGAACTTATAAGCTGGAATAGACTATTCATTTTTGCATCTGTATGTGATCCTGGATTCCAGAACTGAGCCTAGAATTTGCCACCAGCCTTCAAATTGATGGCAGATGATGTGCATGCCTGAGGCCAGAGCTTCTCCAACCCAGTGTGTACTCCAACAGCCTGGAGATGGTGCGGAAATGCAGGTTCTGATTCAGTTGGTCCACAGCTGACCTGACACTGCATTTCTAACAAGTTCCTAGACAAGGCTTGTGTTGCTGGTCCAGGGAGCACACTCTGCAGAGCATTTTGAATAACATTTTGAAGAAAATGCTATTTTATTTATTTAAGGTCAACACTTGCTGGCACCTGCACCCACTCCTCCCCGCCCCCCCCCGCCCCCCGCAAACTGGGACAAGCACTTCTGCAGCCATATATGAGGATGATCCAGCATGATCCAGCATGAGTCTTCTGGAAAGTAGGGCAGGATCCTGAGTGCTGTTGGCCAAGGCCAAGAAATCTGCCATCAAAACAAGTAAGTGTAATTAGGAAGGAGGCTGCCACAATACAAGGCCAAAGGTGTCATCAGCTGAGGTCCAAGAAAGGAACAAAAATTCATGAAGGAAATGCACTTGAAGGATGATTTGCTAATTAAGAAGTTGACAAGCTGGTTTTTAAAATGAGCTTTTTGTACCTTTGCATGGCGTTGGCATGGCGTGTGGGAGGGGCCCTGACCAGGCCTCAACCGAGAAGGGGGGGACAGAGAGCTGCTTCCCTATGACAATGTCCCCACTATCCTTATCAGAATATGAGAAGCCTTCACCAGCAGTTGACTAAGCTATATCAGGGAAAACCTTAAGTGCTGCCATCGTTTCATATTTCCTAATTTTAAAAATTTATTGAATCTATACAAAGCTGTAGTCATCAAAACAGTGTGATACTGGCACAAAAAACAGACACATAGATCAACAGAACAGACTAGAGAACCCAGAAATAAACCCACAATTATATGGTCAATTAATCTTCAACAAAGGAGGCAAGAATATGCGATGGGAAAAAGACAGTCTCTTCAACTAATGGGAAAACTGGACGGCCACATGCAAAAGAATGAAACTGGACCACAATCTTACACCATACACAAAAAGAAACTCAAAATGGATTGAAGACCTAAATGTGAGACCTGAAACCATCAAAATCCTAGAAGAGAGCACAAGCAGTAATTTCTCTGACACCAACCATAACAACATCTTTCTAGATACGTCTCCTGAGGCAAGGGAAGCAAAAGCAAAAATCAACTATTGGGACTACATCAAAATAAAAAACTTCTGCACAGCGAAGGAAACACACAACAAAACTAAAAGATAGCCTATTGAATGGGAGAAGATATTTGCAAATGACATATCTGATAAAGGGTTAATATCCAAAATATACAAAAAACTTCTATAACTCAATACCAAAAAACCCCAAATAATCCACTTTAATTTTTTAAAGATTTTATTTATTTATTTGAGAGAGACATAGAGAGAGGGAGAGCACAAGTAGGGTGAGGGGCAGAGGGAGAGGGAGAAGCAGGCTCCCCATTGAGCAGGGAGCCCAGTGCAGGGCTCCATCCCAGGACCTCGGGATCATGACCTGAGCCAAAGGCAGACACTTAACCAACCGAGCCACCCAGGTGCCCCTAAATAATCCACTTAATTTAAAAAAAAGGGCAGAAGAGGGGCACCTGGGCGGCTCAATCAGTTAAGCCTCTGACTCTTGATTTCGGCTCAGGTCATGATCTCGGGGTTGTTAGCTCAAGCCCCGTATCGGGCTCCGCGCTGAGTGTGGAGCCTGCTTAAGATTCTCTCTCTCCCTCTTCCTCTGCCCGCCCCCCTGCAACTTGTGCTCACACTCTCTTTAAAAAAAAAAAAAAAATTGGCAGAAGACATGAACAGACATTTCTCCAAAGAAGACATAGAAATGGCCGACAGACACATGAAAAGATACTCAACATCACTCAGCATCAGGGAAATGCAAATCAAAACCACAAGAAGATATAAACTCACACCTGTCAGAATGGCTAAAATCAAAAACACAGAAAGAAAGAAATGTTGGTGAGGATGTAGAGAAAAAGGAACTCATGCACTGTTGGTGGGAATGAAACCTGGCGCAGCCACTGTGCAAGACAGTATGGAGGTTTCTCAAAAAAAAATCAAAATAGGGGCGCCTGGGTGGCTCAGTCGTTGAGCGTCTGCCTTCAGCTCAGGTCATGATCCCAGAGTCCTGGGATCGGGCCCCACATCGGGCTCCCTGCTCAGCGGGAAGCCTGCTTCTCCCTCTCCCACTCTCCTTGTTTGTGTTCCCTCTCTCGCTGTCTCTCTCTGTCAAATAAATAAAATCTTTAAAAAAAAAAAATCAAAATAGAACGACCCTATGATCCAGTAATCATACTACTGGGTATTTACCCAAAAAATACAAAAACACTAATTCAAAGGGATACATGCACCCCTATGTTTATTGCAGCTTTATTTATAATAGCCAAATTCTGGAAGCAGCCCAAGTGTCCATCCATAGATGAATGGATAAAGAAGTGGTATATATACACAATAGAATATTATTCAGCCGCAAAAAAGAATGAAGTCTTGCCATTTGCAACAACACGGATGGATCTAGAGAGTATAAATGAAATAAGCCAGAGAAAGACAAATACCGTACGATTTCACTCATATGTAGAATTTAAGAAACAAAACAAATGAACAAAGGGAAAAGAGAGAGACAAACCAAAAAACTGACTCTTAACTATAGAGAACAAACTGATGGTTACCAGAGGGGAGGTGGGTAGGGGGATGGGTGAAAGAGAGGAAGGGGATCAAGAGTACACTTATCTTTTTCTTTTTTCTTTTTTTAAAGAATTTATTTTTAAGCAATGTCTATACCCAACATGGGGCTTAAACATACAACCCTGAGATCAAGAGTTGCATGCTCCACAGACTGAGCCAGCCAGGTGTCCTATGAGTATACTTATCTTGGTGAGCACTGAGTAATATATGGAATTGTTGACTATTGTACACCTGAAACTAATATAATACTGTATGTTAATTACACTGGAATTAAAGTTTAAAAAATTTATTGAATATAGTCTATATGAAGAACATTCAGCTATTTATTTACTTATGGAGGGGGAGGGTTGGGGCAGAGGGAGGGGGGAAGAGAGAATCTTAAGCAGGCTCCACACCCAGGACAGAGCCTCATTTGGGGCTCAAACTTATGACCCTGAGATCATGACCTGAGCGGAAATCAAGAATCAGACACTTAACCAACTGAGCCACCCAGGCACCCGGAAAATATTCAACTATTTAAAGGTAAGTTTTTAAGGTCTTTTAAATTGCCAGATGTTCAGTTTGTACAATTTTTTTTTCAAAATATTACCTAATTGATCTGATAATATATATCATGGGATAAAATCATAAATTCACTTTTTATTCATTAAATATGTATATAGTGCTTCCTATGTCCCAGACACTATTCTAAGTGGTTTGCAAACATGGATTCCTGTAATCTTCAAACCACCCTGTGAGGTAGGTACTATTATTATTTTCATATTTTTTATGAGGAAACTGAAGCACAGTCAATTACAGAAACTCAGCCCAGGTCACAGGCAGCGGATGGCAACGCCAGGCTTGGGTGGGCTCCAGATCCACATTCCCAACCTGTTAGTATAAAGCAGCTTCAAAGTACACATGGGAATCCCGCTAACTGAAATGACTGCAGCTCATCCATTCTGAATCTGGTTCTTACACAATCGTTACTGATATCCTACCAAAATTGGATAAATATTACTAAGGATGGTTTGAATTTCTGACGTGTCTTGTTAAATGAAGAGTGTCTCCTAGAAACTACGTAATAATGCAGAGGCTGCAAGACATAAGATCTTAGGGAACCTCAGTAAACTGAACAATAGTGTGGGACCTGGATTCAGCTCGTCTGAATGCTTAGGGTCAAGTTTCAAGTGGTGCTAAATAAAAGGAAGTGAGGCATGTGTCTCCTTCCAGGAGTTTCTAGTCATGTGGTTTATGTTCACTTCTGATTGAGGCTAGGTGTACCCGAAGCCACCACATTAAACATTTTGGTCAGACGTTTTAAAATTTTGCAGTATTTTAATATTCATCTCCAGGGAAGCCCGAAACAAATAAGCACATGCAAGTTTTAAGGACTCATGAATGAGCTTCTTTCAGGTGAAATGTTCTAGTGTTGATTCAATTTTGAGTTGGGTTTTAAAGTTCTCCTTCCAAACCTTCACACTCCCATCACTGGGAGGCAACTTGCCAGGGCAGGACCTTGCCACCTGGCCCACAGTGTGTGGCCTGCAGGGGTAAGAGGGGATGGGGGTGAGGGGGATGGGCTCCACAAACTTTTCTGTGTATTTGCACTTAACTCAGTTGTTCTCCACAAAACACGGAGTGAACCTCTGGTTTGAAGGGGAGGCCTAAACCATTGATACGTAAATATCACATAACTTATAAGTTAAATGGAGTAGAAAGCTTTCACCTTTTTGAGGCTGGAACTGGGAATAACTATACCGCCAGCAGATTCACCACAGAAGAGTCTGTCTGGGGTGCATGCGGTACTTTCCAGATCTGAAATCCATACGACAGCGATGGGCAAGAGGGGCTCTATGCACAGAGCCTCCACCCGTGGTCCCCAAAGCATCCCAGGGTGGTGGGGGGCAAGGTCAAATCTCAATGAGAATTTCCAGTTTGGTTTAAGTGGGTCTTTCCTTTTCTTTTTTTTTTTTTTTTTTAAGATTTCATTTATTTATTTGACAGAGAGAGCACAAGCAGGGGGAGCGGCAGACAGAGGGAGAAGCAGACTCCCCGCTGAGCAGGGAACCTGAGCAGGGCAGGCCGATCCCAGGACCCGGGGATCATGACCTGAGCCCAAGGCAGAGGCTTAAAGACTGAGCTACCCAGGCGCCCTTCAGCGGGTCTTTCAATGCAGGGGCTTGATGGCGATTGGCGAAATTTCATGATAGAGCAGTTTGGGATTGGAAACAGCAAGGTGAGATTTTTAAGGAAAGAGGTTTGAAGCATCTGAAGCATGAACTGTCTGTTGATACTTCCTCTAAAGAATTGATGGGTCTTTCAGGAAATTCCTGTAAAGAACAATCAAGTTATTTGCCTAGGCAAGAGCAGCTTGGAATAGTAAAGTGACTATAATGAAGATGAAGAATCGTCACATTAATGTAGACACAAAACAAGGGGCAGGAGGGGGTAGATTCATCCCCAGTCTGATTAGTCATTAAGCCTAGAGTAAGGGCCTGAGGAATATGAGGACACATGACAGGCACATTTTGATAAATTATAATGATTAAAAATTCAGGACATAAACCCATGAGCAATGGGGGGTGGTGGGGGTAGGTTAGCAGGGAGTTTGCAGAGGAAACTCTACAAAGGGAGCACAGAGGAAGTGAGGCGCGGATCAAAAAAGCAGTTTACATGTTCTATGATTTCACCTGTAATTGACAAGTCTTAGCTACAATTTCTGTCCTTAAAAGCATTAATTCACATCACAAATTCACACCGCCAAGGACCCAGGTGAATAATAACAGTAGGCATCCTTTCTCAGACAGTGGCTAGATGCCAGCCATTTTCCATCTGTGATCGCTACAGGGCAGAGGTGGCCTTATGATCCAAATTTTATGGAGGTTCAGGGAGGTTTAGCAACTTGTCCGAGGTGACGCAGCCCGGAAAAGTGGCAGTGCTGGGACTGAAACCCTGCCCCTCGGGCCCCCAAGGCCCTTTGTCTCTCTTTCTGGCCCGGGTGAGCCTCCTCCTCTGCTGAACATGTTTGAAGCTGCTAACCACTGCCATTTTCCACTACGGCTGTCCTTAACCTCGAGTCGCTCCGGCTGCCACACAAACCCGTTTTACTCTGAGACGCCATTTGCTACTGTTCCTATTTTATAAAATTTCCTCATCGGCAGAGTACCTCCCAGGAGTGTTGGAAGGGTAACTGATACGGGGCACCTGCACGGCTCAGTCAGAAGAGCATGCGACTCTTGGTCTTGGGGGTTGTGCGTCTGAGCCCCACGTTGGGTATGGCGATTACATACGTACGAACATTTTACAAACTTGAAAAAAAAAGGTAGGTAACTGATGGAGTTGCTATAAGTGCCCAGGAAACTCAGTTTCCTATAAACTCACTGCACAGCTGTGGAGGCAGCCCTGGCCCCGGGCTTCGGTGAGAGGCCTCGGCCACAGACAGACAGGCTCCAGAATCTCTGGTCCCAGGTCAATCCTCGGAGCAACTGGTAGGAACCCACCTGCAAATGAGAGAGAAAACTCCACCTCCTCTGGGCCTGCTGGGAAACCTGCCCAAGGTCATTTGTGCTTAAGTTGAGACCCCATTCAGCTGATTCTCTGAGGGGGCAATGGGACCATGAGCAAGTGCCCATGGGGCCTGGGGGAGGCTGCTTCAAGGGACACCACCCCTGGTGACCATCATGACAGAGGCAGCCTCCAGAGGGACTGCTCAGTTAATAGCATGTGGGGGGTGTCTTTTTGTAGGTATAAAGACCTCTTTCCTCCTTCATTTTTTCAAACACTATTAATGCTGCTACAGGAATGAGGACGCTCTCTTTCCCTGCCTTTCCCACAAGCAGGCTGGTAGAAGGAAAGGAAGGGTCTCCATAATAAAGGTTCACTTTCCTCATAATGAGGCAGGCGTACGGGTCCGCCAACCTGGGTCCCGCTTTGGGCCCAGTCTGTAGCACCATGTGACGCTGGGCTTCTCAGTCTCTCGTCTGTAAAGGGGTCTGGTACAGCTCTCCTGCAGTTGCCACCAGGCTTAACCTCACTGGTAGCGCCTGAGACTCTGGCAAAGTGCCCCCCACAGTAGAAGCTCCGCAGATCACAGCTCCTGCTATTAGGATTATTCACATTAGCAAGGTTGAGGCACGCAACGCCCTCCCTCTGGCACGCATTCCCTCCGAGGAGCACTCCTTCCTCTGCCTCTCAGGGAAGCCCAGGGCCTGTGGAGCCAGATTCTCCAAGGACAAACCGGGGCAAGGAGCTTACCTGCAGCCTCCCTGACCTTGTGCCTCCACCCTCCCCAAGCCCATTTTGGCCTCCAGATGTGGGAGGAGCCCATTCAGCCTAGACCTGACTCACAGGTTGCCATGGGGCTGGACTAGGAGACTGAAGGTTGTTGTGGGCCCTGGCCGCGGGGGCAAGCCTGCAGGCGCGTAACCTCAGGCAGCCCTGGAAAGGCTTGGAAGGTGAAACCTCTGCTCCTGCGATCAGCAGCGGGCCAGGCTGCAGGCTGCTCAGGGGATGAGTCTCAAGAAGTGCAACCTGCTTAGGGAGTGTGATGCACACCCCTCTCCGGGGCCTTGCCGGGAGCCCAGGGTTAGGGGCCAGCTGGTCAGGCACACCCTCGGGCCATCCAGGGTCCCCCACCCTGCCTCATTACGAGGACAGTGAACTTTTATTATGGAGATCCTTCCTTTCCTTCTACCAGCCCGCTTGTAGGAAAGGCAGGGAGAGAGAGCGCCCTCATTCCTATAGCAGCATTAACTATGTTTGAGAGGATGAAGGAGGGAGAAGTTCTGTTTACCTACAAAGACGCCTTCCTCCTATTAAGTGAAAGAAAAAAAAGCACCTCACAGAGTAGTTTGTATAATATAATCTTCTCAGTAAGCAAAAAACTATACTAAAATGTTCTGCCCACCAGGATTTTTAGTTTGAGCCAAAGAAACTAATTCTGGATAATTTAGGCAGAAAAGATTTGTGGGAAGGATTTTGGGAGCCCTCAGAATCTCCAGGAGGAGAAGAGCTAGTGAGTTCACGACTGCAGTCTAGGCTGACCCACTGTGGCCCTAATGGTTGACCCAACGTGCTCTCTCATTATTAGCCTCTGATTCAAGGTATGGGCAGAGGGTGTGATTGCTGGAGCCTTCCATCATGTGCCTGAGAAGGGAGGCTGGGAACGTGAGTGGCTGGTGTTTTTGCTTTAAGTTAGGGCATCTCCCCCAAACATAATAAGTGGGTTTGGATGACAAATTTGAGTGGACAAATGTCCCAAGATGTTAACGGTGGTTATTTCTGGGTTGTTGGATCAAAGGGTGAGGTGTTGTTTTTGTTTTTGTGTAACTTATTATGGAGAATTTCAAACATATACAAATGCAGAAAGAATATTAAAAGGAACTGGCATCTCTGGCTTCAGTTATCAGCTCATAGGCAATTTTGTTTCAGGTATACTTCTATCCACCTCCTTTCCCTATCTTATTTCAAAGTAATAACACTAGTCATCACATATAACTTCATATAAGGTCATATAAGTTCACTCTTAAATATCTTAGTACTTATCCCTAAAAGATACCAGGGGCACCTGGGTGGCTTAGTCGGTTAAGGGTCCAACTCTCGGTTTCAGCTCTGGTCGTGATCTCAGGGTCGTGGTATTGATCCGTGTGTCCGGCTCCATGCTCAATGAGGAGTCTGCTTAAGATTCTCTCTCCCTCTCCCTCTGGCACACTGCCCCCCCACCCCATGCGCACTCTCTCTCTCAAATAAATAAATTAAATAAAAAATAAAAATAAAAGATATGAACTGTATTTTATTTTATCTTTTTTTAAATATATTTTTTAAAGATTTATTTATTTATTTATTTATTTATTTGACAGAGACAGTGAGAGAGGGAACACAAGCAGGGGGAGTGGGAGAGGGAGAAGCAGGCTTCCCGTGGAGCAGGAAGCCCGATGCGGGGCTCGATCCCAGGACCCTGAGATCATGACCTGAGCCGAAGGCAGACGCTTAACAACTGAGCCACCCAAGCACCCCTATTTTATTTTATCTTAAGATTTTATTTTTAAGTAATCTCTACACCCAGCATGGGGCTAGGACCCACAACCCTGAGATCAAGAGTTGCATGCTCCACCAACTGAGCCAGCCAGGTGCCCCAGATAAGAACTATATATTATTTCATTCATTCATTTATTCATTCATTCATTTGTTCATTTTAAGTAGGCTCCTTGCCCAGTGTGGACCCCAACACGGGGCTCAAACCCATAACCCTGAGATCAAGACCTGAGCTGAGATCAAGAGTCAGACACTTAACCAAATGAGCCACCCAGGCATCCCTAGAACTATATTTTAAATGTGTAACTTTAATGCCATTATCACACCTAAAAAAAATAATTAACAATAATTCAGAGAGATTTTTAAAATTATCTTCTCTGTGTATCTCTCTATTACTTTATCAGGAAAAAAATGAAGTTTTCTCATATTTAATTTGTTCTAAAACACATTAACTACATATTAACTACAGTTGAGCATTCCTCACAAACCCTGTCTGAGGAGAAAGGCCAGTCAGGGGACCCAGAAGCATAACCCAGGGTGACAGTGGGCATGGTTTGGGCCACAAGTAGCAAATCCCCCAGAGCGAGGTCTCTGGAGGCTCACTGAAGTGGTGAGGCCATCAGAATTCACCAGGCCTCCAGCTGAGCTCCTCTCCCTCATCCACGTGACAGGATGTCACGTGACAGGATGTCACATGGCAGGAGGGCCTGGCTGTGGTCGCCAAGCTCACAGGTGATAGGCACCCAGTGGAGACAGGCCAACCCCTCAGTGAATCTTGCTCTTTTCTTACACGCACATTTACACACATCCACACTCTTAGCCAGTACATTCATACTTACACACGCCCCCACACACATATATCCTCACCCCTGGCCCACATACGCTCCCAGGGAGACAACTCAGACTAGTCTAATTATATCTCAAAAGTGGGGCATGTTTACACCTGTCAAACCCTGAGAGCCTGCACTGAATCCCTGGATGAGTCTAGGCAGGTCGATGACCAGAAGGAGGGCCACTGTGAGCTGGAGGGCCAGCCTAGTGGGTGTCCACCTCACAAGACATCTGTGCTGACAGAAAGCTTGGTTTCGGGGAGAAGTCGCAGTGCTGACAACGGTTAGAAGGCCATGTGCAGCAGCACCTGACGCCGGGGCGGGTGGAGGCCTGGGCCCCAGCACCCACAGGAGAGAGTCTCGTAGACTACAGCATGACCAAATCCAGGACTCTGCACACCCCACAGGCTCTGGTCCATGTGACTGGGGCCAACAGTGAGCTCTGTGCCTTTGTGCACCTGGGATCAATGTCTGTCTCCTTTTTTCTGGAGTGCAAGGCCAATTGCACCCACCCAGCTCATGGGACTGTAATGATGAAGGAAGGAGTCAGAGAAAGGGAGGTCTTTGCGTGGTCCCTTCATGACCTCTGCCAGGGCTGGGGCCTCAGGAAGGACAGGGGTGAACCACAGCGTGGGGAAGGCGGCTTTGCATAGGATTGGTTCAGTTGGAAACTGTAAAGAACCATCAGTGACCACCTGACCCATCCCAGGCCTTCTATAGAGGAGAGCAACGGCCCCCAGGGAGGGTCAGTAACTGCCCCAACCCAGGACAAGTCCCTAGGAACACCGAACCAGATCCAGAGAGCCAAATTCTTGCCAGAGTTTGGACAGACAAGAAGGGACAGGCTTTCCAGCAGGGAAGTGCAAAGGTGGGTGTCCACTTGGAGCCCCTCAAGGAGTACACAGGGCCTCCCTGGTCAGATGGCAGGGGTGGGACCAGATTAAAGGAGGGTATGGATGCCTGGACTTGACCGACAGGCAATAGGGAGTTACAACAAGTTCTTGAGCAAGGAAGTCACAGGATAAAGGGCTCCAGTAACACTTAGCATCGCTTAGAATGCAGAGTGAGCTGTAAGGGCGACCAGCTGGGAAGCAGCTGCAGTTGCCCAGGAGTGAGAAAACACAGATCTGGATGGAGGTCATGGGGGATGAATTAGGAACAAGATATATTGTGAAGAGAAGAGTGTGGGATACTCTGGCTGACTCCCCATTGCCAACTGTCAGATGAGGGCTTGTCTCAGGCTGATGCTTGTGTCCATGAGCCGTAAACCAGCCGCAGCTAATTTTAAGCCAAGGGGAAGTTGATGGAAGCCCCCAAGGGGTGGAGAGCTCACAAAATAGACAAGAGATTGGGAAGACCAGGCTAGGGAAAGTCAGGAATTGAGGGCTCTAGAGAGCCAGAAGAAGGTCATGGCCAGTGCAGCAAGACTGCAGCACCGTGGGGGCACCTGCTTTGGTAAACGACCTCTAACCACTCACTGTCCTCAGCTCACTTGTTCAGGATCGGAAACCCGACGCAAGAACATCCACTGGCCAGGTGGAGACCACATTCCTGTCCTGACTGGGCAGGGAAGGGGGTGGAGTGGAGAGGATTTGGCTCTCTTTCAGGTTCTTTTGTTGAGGGAGGTGGGGATGAGGCAATCTCCCCAAAGGAGGTTAGAATGCTCTTAATGGGTGCTGGACACCCCAGAAATGACAACTAGCTTCCACCTGGCCCTTGCTTCCATCTCAGATTCCCCAGGTTGCTGAGATCTCTGACCGCAACTATTCCTCTCCTGAAGCTACTACCACCCTTGTAAGGGCCGCTCAAATATCCTGCGTTCCTTAACTTTTGTGCTACATTTGATGTTCCCGCAATGACGAACAGTGCCTGCCCATGGGCGGGTGGGTGAGTGGTGGGCTGACCACTGGGTTTCCAGGACACTACAGGATTGTCCCTGTCTCCTAAGGTAACTTCCTCCCCCAGTTCACCTTCACACAGCCCCAAAGCTAGCCTTCCAGTGCCCCCAAGATGAAGCTAATGTCCTTTGGGGGCTCTTGAGGCCCCCAGGAGTTTATCCTGTCTGTGTGGCCTCCCTATCAGCCACACACACTTGCCACAAAATGTAGGTCCTCGCTTCTGCTGGTCCCTCTGCTGAAAGACCTCCTGTACCCCACCCACCAGCCCCAGGTCTGGCTGGGACTAGCTGACTCCTCTTCAGCCTGCAGAACCCCTTCCCCAACCTCCCTAGCATTCCTAAACCCTCCTCCTTCCATCCTCCCACACTGGTACATACCTCAACCAAAGCATTTCTCCCCCACCCCCTCGAATTATCACATTGTGTGATATTTACTTGCAATACTTTTCTCCTGTCAGTACCAAAGGGGATTTGACATACAACTTTTAAAAAGTCCTTTTTAACTATCACCCCGTCCTTACTCTCGTCTCTGTAGAGGTAGCACTCTCCTGAATCTGCTGCGTAGCCTCCAGATCCATTTTATTTACTTTTATACACTTATATTTATCCACGACCAGCGCTTAGTACCGGTCTTCGGCTGTGTTGATCTTACGCTCATTTGCGTCCGTGTCGTCGTGCTGCGCCTTTGTTTCTCCTGCTCAGCGACATCGTGGCGACCGGCACAGTGCGCCAGAGCTGTTTCTCTCTCACTGTTTGTGTCCCCCTTGGAGGGCAGGGCCTGTATCTTTTCCACTCTATGTTTCCAGTTAGGTGCTCAGTAAATATTTTTGAATAAATATATGAATATGAAGATGGCTCAAGAGTTACTTTCAGCATTTCTACTGAGAATGTAAAGTTAGGGCAGCTGCTTCCTTTCCCATCTTGCCTGTCACCCTCAAATTCTAATTTCTCTTAGTTCTAAATTTTGCTACTATCTCAGCTCCATGTGGCTTAAAATGTTTTAAATCAAATCTATCAATCTTTTCTTGTATGATTATTTCTCTTTCAAAGATTTATTTATTTATTTGAGAGAGAGCAGGGGGGTAGGGGCAGAGGGAGAGGGAGAGAGAGAATCTCAAGCAAACACGACATTGAGCACGGAGCCCGATGCAGGGCTCGATCTCATGACTCTGAGATCATGACCTGAGCCAAAACCAAGAATCAGACCCTCAGCTGACTGCACCACCTAGGCGCCCCTAATTATTTCTCCTTTAAACTTAGGCCTTTCATCTCCAATGATTATATTATTTATTTTGTTTTGTTTTCCTTTAGATTTTAGGGGGGGTTTTATTCATTTATTTTTTTAATATCTAACTTCAATCCATCTGGAATTTATTTTGGTGGGGTAGATCTAGGAACAGTTTGGAAATAGGCAACAAAAGCTATATTTATGCTCTCTGACCCACTTTAGAGGTATACCTCCAAGGAAATAATTCAAAATAAAAGATTTGCAAAGACGTTCATAGCAGCACTATTTATAATAGCAACAGTGTAGAAAGCCCAGATATCTACTTGCAGAAGAGAAGTTAAGCAAACTGTGACATGGAATAGGAGAAAGAAAGTTATGTATGATGAATTTTTAAAAGAATACAAAATGTACCTACTGTATGCTTACACTTACATATAATCGTGCAAGAATAAGACCACAGCCTGGGAAAAAGACACAAGTGGTAGGGTGTGAGTGAATTACTGATTGTGGCTGGGCAGGGGGTGACCCCTGGCTGTTTGTCCCTTTCTTGAGGGTATTCAGAAAGTGGATCTGAAGATGGGAGGAGTGCCCCTGGGTGAATTATTTTCCCTTTGTATTTAAATTCGATTAATATCAGCAACAAAAGATTTATTACATTAACACAGTAGTCCTGACATTTGGAATGGATATGTTTCAAGAACTTTGCTAATCTGCAAATATGTACATAAAGCAACATCCATCTCCTCACCTGCTGAATCCTATCTTCACAGAGAGTCCCTGTGTGTCTTTTGCTTATTTTTGCATCCTTTCAACTATCACTAGTTTTATCTTTCCTGTGATGTCCTTTATTGTCCCCCCACACACACACAAAGAAAAAGTGTTGAATCCCCCTGCCCCCACCCCACACTTGACAAGAACTACGCGGTAGCCAAGATGAATGGAGGCCATCGAAGCCTGGACAGCTCAGGTGCTGGCTAGACAGCCAGGCTCACTCACCAGTAAGTGATTCTCACTTCAGCCCTGGCCTGGAGACACAATTCTAATGCTGTCCTTGCAAAATCACAATCCTAATATCAGGTTTGCTCTCAAAAAATTGAGCCTAAAAATGTCAAATCCATAACTCTTACTAGTTCTTCTGGAAAAGAAGGACGTTGTGGCGGACTGTTACATTGCCGCAGACGGTGCCCTCCCTGGAAACAAGCGTCCTGGAGCCCACGTCCCTGTGTAGTCCCTCCCACCCCCGCCCTGGCCTTAACCACGTGTCTGGCTTTGGCCAATGGGACTTTAAGGAGGCACGATCCAAGTACAGCCTTGATAAGTGCCTGTGTTTTAGGTCTGTCCTCTTGCTATACTCCCTCTTAGAACCCAGCTGCCACGCTTTAAGGAAGTCCTGGCTAGCCAGTGGGAGTGGGGCGATGCCTGCGAGATGCGACAGCTCGTGGAGAAGGGCAGGGGTGCCCAGCTGAGCACCCTGCTGAATGCAGCCACGGGAGTAACACCATGTGGAGCAGAAGAACCTCCGAGACAACCCACAGGACCGTGAAAAATAATAAATCAAGGTAGTTTTAAGCCACCAAATTTGGGGGTAGTTTGTTAAATGGTAACAGATAACTGAAATACATGGAAGTATATATACAGTAGATCCTGTAGGAGGTTAAGTCAGAGTAAAATACAAAAGAAGACACGCAGTGATCAAGTCTATGTAAACATGCATGCCTATACTAAAACCAGTCCTAAAAGCCACTTTAAAATTGCAGAAAGTATTTGCTGCTCATTCGGCTCATTTTTTTTTAAGTTTTGATTTAAATTCCAGTTAGTTAACCTACAGTGTAACATTAGCTTCAGGAGTACAATACAGTGATTCAACACTTCCATACAACACCTGGTGCTCGTCACACGCACTCCTTAATCCCCATCACCTATTTCACCCATCCCTCCACCCACCTCCATTCTGGTAGCCATCAGTTTGTTCTCTGTTTCTTGGTCTGCTTCTCTCTCTCTCCTTTTTTCCCTTTGCTCATTTGTTTTGTTTCTTAAATTCCACATATGTGTGAAATCAATCATACGGTATTTGTGTTTCTTTGACTTATTTTGCTTAACATAATACTCTCTAGCTCCATCCAATGGTAAGATTTCATTCTTTTTAATGGCTGAGTAATAGTCCATTGTGTATCTGTATATATATACACATATATACCATTGTTATACACACACACACACATATATACCATGTCTTCTTTATCCTTTCATTTTAATGCAATTGCTATCAAAATACCAGGGGCATTTTTCACAGAGCTAGAACAAACAATCCTAAAATTTGTATGGAACCATAAAAGACCCCAAAGAGCCAAAGCAACCTTGAAAAAGAAAAGCAAAGCTGGAGACATCACAATCCTGGACTTCGACTTATATTACCAAGCTGTAGGGATCAGGACAGTATGGTACTGGCACAAAACAGACACACAGATCAATGGAACAGAACAGAAAACCCAGACGTGAACTCATGACTATATGATCAATTAATCTTCAACAAAGCAGGAAAGAATGTCCAATGGAAAAAAGACAGTTTCTTCAACAAATGATGTTGGGAAAACTGGACAGCGTCATGCAAAAGAATGAAACTAGGCCACTTTCTTACACCATACACAAAAATAAGTTCAAAATGGGGTGCCTGGCTGACTCAGTTGGTGGAACATGAAACTCTTGATCTCAGGGTTGTGAATTCGAGCCCCATGTTGGGTGTAGAGATTACTAAAAAATGTAAACTTAAAAAAAATTAAAAATGGACTATAGATCTAAACATGAGACCTGAAACCATAACAATCCTAGAAAAGAACATAGGCAGGAACTTCTTTGACATTGGCCATAGCAACTTCTTTCTAGATACGTCTCCTAAGGCAAGGGAAATAAAAGTAAAAATAAATTATTGGGACTACCTCAAAATAAAAAGCTTCTGCACAGCAAAGGAAGCAATCAACAAAACTAAAAGGCAACCTAGAGAGTAGGAGAAAATGTTGCAAATTACATATATGATAAAGGATTGGTATCCAAAATATATAAAGAACTTATAAAACTCAACACCCAAAGAACAAATAATCCAATCAAGAAATGGGCAGAAGACATGAACGGACAGTTTTCCAAAGAAGATATCCAGATGGTCAACAGACACATGAAAAGATGCTAAACATCACTCATCATCAGGGAAATCCAAATCAAAACTACAATGAGATGTCACCTCACACCTGTCAGAATGGCTAAACTCAACAACACAAGAAACAACAGGTGTTGGTGAGGATGTGGAGAAAGGGCAGCCCTCTTGCACTATGGGAGGTAATGCAAACTGGGGCAACCACTCTGGAAAACAGTCTGGAGTCTCCTCAAAAAGTTAAAAAAAGAACTACCCTACAATCCAGCAATTGTATTACTAGATATTTACCCAAGGAATACAGAAATACTAATTCAAATACATGCACCTCGGTGTTTACAGCAACATTATCTACAATAGCCAAATTATGGAAATAGCCCAAGTGTTCATTAGGTTATTTTTAAAGTATATATCTCTTTGAAAGTGCTATAAGGAATTTCAAAAAGTCTATCATGGCTCCTGTTCTCAAGAACTTCCAGTCCTTGAGACAAGTAGTGTCAGGCAGCTCTTGGGAACAACACTTGTGACTCCCAGCCCAGAGAGGGACTGGCTGAATGGAAGCTCTGGGGTCTGCAGAAGGCCAGTATGGCTTCCAGGAGAAGCAACTGACATCCTCTTTTTATGGAAAGGTGGCTCTGAATAAGGAAGAAGTTCCGCTACCGAAACAAAGGATTGTGCATGTGTGCATGTGAACGTGTGTGTGCACGTGCACGCAAGCAAAAAGTAATCTGGCCTCAGAACCTCCCCCGACCCTGCCCAGTCCTGAGCTTCTGTGGTCTCGGCAGTCCTGGGCTCAGTCCCCAGGTTCAGGGACCTGCCTGGGTCTCACTGACAAGTCTTGAACTCTCTCAACTCTTCCGGTCAGCTTCAGACCAGACCATGCTGTGGTTGCCATCAGCAGTGGGTGCCATGATGTGAGATGTCAGCTGGGCTGTTCTAAAGTTGACTGAATTCTTGTTGGCTAAAATACACCATATGCGAGCCTTGTGCAAAATCAGAAAAATTATAGCATAGGTAAGGAGGGCATGACATCTGGAAAAGTACTTTGTAAAAATAAACAACTGAAGTAACTTTGCAAAGCAAGTAACCAACAAAACAAAATTTGACCTCCATCCTTCCGATTTCTGGACTAATTACAGTAAAAGTCCATATACATTTACAAAAAGTCCAAATACATTTATAAGAACAAACGGATATTAATGAAAAAAATCAGAAACCATTGATCACACTGTGAAGGAAAGCTTTTTTGGTCACCTGCCTTTGAGGACGATTTCATGTCTTAATTATAGGCAAAAAATCTGTTGGCACTGTTCACAAGATGGATTCATAGTTTGACATTTCTCAGTGTTCCAGGAGGACACCCTGGCTACCAGGGCTGAACCAGTCTTCGATGCTCTGCAGAAGCTCATCAGCTCCCTCAGCCATTTCAGACTCAACCATTTCTGAAAAGGTGAGAGTGCTCTTCCTGCCAACCGCAAATCTTGTAACTGAGCCCAGGGCCTTCAGCAAAAAGTTTAGGAATCAGGAAATCCTGGTTCAATCTACTTAGTTAAAAGGAACAAAACTGTTCTTGCGAAACTCCTGGTTCCCTTTGTGAAATGAAATACTGAGTCACCTGTCTGAGGTATTCCTGCAATGAGCTTCCTAGATTTCCCAAGATTTTTTGCTTCATTTTTCCTTGATTAAGAAATGAGTACAATGAGTAACCTAGGAAATGTCACAGAAGTTAGAAAGACGCTGGTGTTGACAGCTAGGACTGCTTCAGGATCAGGAAATGGGAAGCCGGACGCGCCTTGCTGTTTGCCGAAATCTCCATTCACAGAGGCAGGAAAGATCGCCGGGCCCTGTCCTGGGAAAGGAGTGGACTGGCTGTGCAGCGTTGATTTTCCTCCCAAATTGTCTCCTTCAATAACAGCTCTGCATTCTAATTGGAACCTTTTGTTCCAGCTACTCCGTGGACCAGGCCTCTGTGATCTTGATAAGGGGAGGCACCTTTCCTATTTTTTCTGGCTTCTTAGCCCTGCATCTTGGCTTGGTTTCCAGCCTTATTGTTTCAGTCTGTTTGGAATAACCAAGCCCTCCGGTGAGGGTTCCATGACCCGCCCTCCAGCAGGCAGCACCAGAGGTGGGGCCAGGCTTAGGCTGGACCCATTCCTCATGGAGTCCTTTCCATGCCCACTCTTTGCGTCAGAGGCCCACTGGGCACCCAAGGGTGGGGGCTGGGCAAGGACGTCTCACAGCTCAGAGGTCATGGAACTATCGGAGTCCTCATGGCGACCTAACGAAGAATAAACTCCCTGATCTTGGAACCCACCTTGCCTGAGCAGCCTTTGTGACTGCCTGCTCAGAGGACCCCTTAATGCCCCATCAAGGGCAGCGAGCCCACCACAGAATCACTTGGGGGGGGGTGGGCAGCAGAACATAGTGGTTAATGGTGGCCTCCAGGCCTCACCACTTGTCAGCCATGAGGTTAGGAGAACATCATTTAGCCTTTCTGTGCTTCAGTTTTCTCATCTTTAAATTAGGGGTTTTGGTAGTTCCTATCCATAGGGTGGAAAGGAGCAATCCAAATGCCCTGGTAAGCTCTCAAGACTACAACCATTAATATCAGCTGTAAGGTAGTGGGGAGAATAGGAAATCTTTTTATTTGCTCTGCTCCAGATAATAATCCCAGTTAGTTCCTGTTAATCTGGCCCAACCCTCATCCCCACCCCTGCTGGGGCTGTAGAAGGCCTTGTCCCAGCTGGAATGGCCCAGGCATCAGCTGTGAGACCTTCTTCAATCTCAATCCTTGGATTTCTGTGGCTTCTGTCCTCTGATGACTGTACACCCAAATTCAACACGCACTGTTCCGGCTGGGCATGAAGGGGGAGGTGGAAAACGGCCTCAGAATCTGTGTACTGTGCAGGAGGAAAGAGCACTGACAGTACATGGAAAATGTGGATTGATATAGAAAATGTTCCTGTTTACAGTCCACTTTGGGAGATCCTGAGAAACAGCATTTCAGGGAAGGGAACGGTCAGTCCAATAGGGGTCATCAGGAAAGGCTTCAGAAGACAGCATTTACTTTGCTCACTTTGCCAGGATCATCCCTCCTCAGCTTCTGCACAACCAGGTTTCAATGAAGCATCTTTGACCCGAGCCTCTGGGCCTTTGGCAAAGGGTTTTAAAAAGCTGCTAAGAAGACAGCTTAGTGCTAGAGGAGAGTAGGGTCGGCAGGAAGGGTGCTGTTCGAGGCTGGGATTCCTGGGTTCTAGCCCAGCTCTGCAACCCAGGCCGCTTCCCTGTCTGTGCAATTAGGGTGATGAGGAAGTTGGCCAGAAGCTCCCCAACCTCTCTGCTGGCTTGCCAAGTCCAGGGTCCTTTGCACTCCAGTCCCTGCCCCCACCCGAGCCACAGATGTGTGCACCTGGGGAAGAAGCCCCAGCTGGATTCAGCTGACTCATGTGACCGTAACAGGATGCCTTTCATATTGCTCTCTGGACCTGGAAAAAACCGAGAGTGCCAAGGGTGGCCCAGTATGTGAGCGTTTCCTGTTTCTCCGAAGGCTCACAGGCCATCAGCATCCCGGGAGCAACGCAGGCCAAAAAAGACAGCACCTCCTGAAGTGCGGGTTCCTCCAGGCCTCCCGGGTTCCCGAGGGCTCCGGGCGTGGCTGCGGCGGGAGCGCGGAGCTGTCGTCCCTGCCCCCGCCTCAGTGTGGCCGGCGACGGGGAAGGAGGGCTGGGTTCGCAGCCCGCAAGCTCCGCGAGGGTCCTACGCGCCGTGCTGCGCGCCGCCCAGGCTGGCGCCCAGGAGGTCTCAGTCGGATCCCTAGATGGTACGGCTGATCCCTGGCGCATCCAGAGGCTTCGCGTCTGGAGGAATAGGCTCGGCACATCCGTCTGTCGTTTTCCAGCGCCCCCCCCCCACCCCGGGATGTATTCATCCTTCCAGACACCAAGCCCCATCTGTTCCTTCAAATACACCAAGCTAGGATCTGCCAGGCTCTGGGCGTCCCCAGCAGAGGGTGGCATTCATGGAGCTCATTTTGACTGGGTACGGTGGGAGTGAGGACTGGATAAGAGGAGAGGGTCTCAAGTATCTGTTATGCGCATCCCTGGTGTAACCGTCACCCGCACGGCAGATAGTTTGTCACCACACCGAGTTGAGTAAAGGGACTGTGGAGAAAGGCGAGAGGCAGAGTGGGTGGCATGGGGGGCGCAGGAGGCTTAGTGCAAGGGGTGGGGGGGCGCAGAAGCCGCCAGGACCCCAGAGGCCTGGCTGTGGGGAGAGGGAGAGGGTGGTGAGGCTGAGCCCTGAGAGCCTGCAGTGAGGCCAGGGGATGGGCTGGGCCTCCTCTCCCTCCTGGCCTCCTCTCGCTCCTAGCCTCCTCTGCATCCTGCCGCTGCCCGGGGCTGAGTCCAGCCTGGACCACTGCCTGGACGTGCCAGTCCCCGCGGGGCAGAGAAGGGGGCTGGCAAGCCAGAGGGACAAGTGTCTGGCACTGCTAACTAATGTTTCAGTGGCTTTGTTTTGTCTTTGAAGTTTAGAGATAACCCTATAAAATTAGCTGCAACCAGATGTCTCGAGAGTCAAACAGAGTCACCCCCAAAGGACCGGTTTCAGGCTGGATTTGTGTCCTGGGGCCATTCAAGGAGGACAGACTTCCTCTGGTGAGCTCTCTGCAGCACTGCCCAGGCACGTGCTCTACGGCCCAGCAGTCACTGTGACCAGCAAGCTCAGGTCCCCTGTCGAGAAAAGCCCCGGCATCACATGTTCCACCCCAGAGACCACTGAGAAATTCCAGCTGATCAGTCACTGTCCCCTCTCTGGGCCACCCTCCTGCAGAATCCCAGCTGAAGGAAAGCACCAGTGACTGCAAATTACTTAAAAATGAAACTTATGCTTTCTTTTTTTTATTCAGGCTCCCTGCTAAGTCAGGAGCCTGATGTAGGGCTCGATCCCAGGAGCCTGGGATCATGACCTGAGCCAAAGGCAGACGCTTAACCATCTGAGCCACCCAGGTGCCCCGAAACTTATGCTTCTTAGCCCAACAACATAAAACAGTAAGAGGAGTTTTATTTTTACAAAATCCAATAAACCACCCACAACTGTACCTAGCAAGCAAAAGCATACCTTTGTTGGTAAGCAGAGGAATGACAAAGCAGACTGGGGACACTTGATCTCATGTCCAGGGCACAACTTTAGGTGCCAGTCTTGTTTTCTAACAGTCTAAAAAGAGTTGATAAAAAGTGACATTTATTGGATACTTCCCAGCTGCGTAAATGTGGACAAGTTTCTTAACCCCGCTGTGCCCCCATCTTTTTATCTGTAAAATGGGAATACTCTTATCCCCTCTTAGAGTTTTGTGAGGATTAAACGTACATGGATGGGGTCTGGTGCACAGAAAAATGGGAGTTAAGTGTTATCTCGATATCAGCTATTGTCCCATGCCAGTCTGGAGCGGGGACATAGTCTCTGTTTTTGAGACTAAATCTTCAGGGCTTCCTCAACACCAGGACCAGCCAGCCATTAAGTGGAGCCATGGGTCTCCTGATCTTCCTTCCCTGGAGAGAGATGTCTCCAGAACTCTCTCTCAAGGCCCTGCCTTCTCTAGCCTGAATGCCAGGCCCCCAGACCTGCCTCTGTGGCTCTTGGTGGTGGAAAGTGGCCCTGAGTTAGAATTTAGAAGATAGTGTATCAGCTGAGTGACCTTCATCTCTGGGCCTCAGGGCTCCTATCCCTCAATTAGAGATAATAATTGCCCTCCCCACCTACCCACATGCAGGGTGGTTTTTTTTTTTTTTAAGATTTTATTTATTTATTAGACAGAGAGAGAACAAGCAGGGGGAGCGGCAGGCAGAGGGAGAAGCAGGCTTCCCACTGAGCAGGGAGCCCAACGCGGGCTCGATCCCAGGACACGACCTGAGCCAAAGGCAGACGCTTAACCACTGAGCCACTCAGGCGCCCCCACAGGGTGGTTTTAAAGACCAAATGCAGGGGCGCCTGGGTGGCTCAGTCATTAAGCGGCTGCCTTCGGCTCGGGTCATGATCCCAGGGTCCTGGGATCGAGCCCCGCATCGAGCCCCGCATCGAGCCCCGCATCGAGCTCCCTGCTCAGCGGAGAGCCTGCTTCTCCCTCTCCCACTCCCCCTGCTTGTGTTCCCTCTCTCGCTGTCTCTCTCTCCATCAAATAAATAAATAAATAAAATCTTTAAGAAAAATAAAAAAATAAATAAAAATTAAAAAAATAAAAATAAAAAATAAAGACCAAATGCAGAATAACTATAAATTCTTCCTAAATGTAACATCTTGAGTCTCCACTGCGCCTCCAATCCCAAACTGCACTCCCTAAAGCTCAGCCGGGGGTGGGGGGGGGATTAAAATAAACCAACCTCAATAGGTATACAGAGGCCTCAGGGGAGTTCCTTAGCCACAGACAGTCTCGGTCTACCCCCACACCAGGCTGCTACCGAGAGGAGGCCATTAGCCCACTGAGCCCTTGAAATGCTGGGGGCAGTCGTTCCAGCCCAGGGGGTTCCCACGAGCCAGGAGGAAGTAGGGATCTTGTCCCTGACCAGCCCAGGCTGGAGTCTGGGGGATGCTGGACGGTCTTCTGGAAAAGGTGGCCCAGGCCTTGGGGCCAGCAGGGCTCAGAGGGAGGGCGGTGAGGGAGGGGAGGTGACTGGGTGTGAAGCAAACCTGAGCAAACCCCTTGCAAACCTAAAGCTCTCAACTGCAGCTGAGGGTAAGGCAAAGTGCCTGGGAAGGTAAGGGGCCCTGTGGGCAGAGCATCCTCCAATGGGGGAAATAAAGATAGAGATAGGGCTCTCCCCATCCCCACCCCAGCTGAGGAACGTCTGCATAAAAAGCCACCCTGAACTTAAACGGGAGCAACCACACAAATGACAGTGATGGAAGGAGACGCCACGAGTGCGGGGCCGAGCTCCGGCCTGGCACTTGGTAGCGGCACCATGGCTGTGTTCCCCTTGTGCGCACGCACGTGTGTGCACCCCTCCATTTGGCCTCACCACCAGACTTTCTGCAAATGCAAGGTACCTACTATGCCACTATGTACACATGTGTACTATGTACAAAGTACCTACTATGTGCCAGTTCAGGGGACCAGGCTCAAGTGCTGGCCTTGACCTCTGGGAGCTGCCAGTTTGGTGGTTGAGACAGACTTGAGCCCCGGAGAGAATTGGGGCCCTAATAGGAGCCCCGAGGGTGGTGCTCCAGTAGACGGACCTCCAGGCTGAGGAGACAGCAGGCCCAGCAGGATGGGGCAGGAGCTTTGGGGTGACTGTGGAGCATGGGTTAGGCAGAGGGAAGCCTCTGGGATTTTGTTACATACCTACTTGATTTATTCTTTGGTGCTTCCTGGAGAGGCAGGACCTTGGCGGCCCACTGTGCAGGTCTCTGCACGACCAGTACACAGGAAGCCCAGCACGGCACCCGTCATGGAAGGGGGTGGCAGTGCAGCCCTTGCCCCAGTGATCGCACAGGGGGACTGGAAGAATCGACAACGCAATCCTATCCTCTGGGTTCCAGGAGAAGCCCAACCAGTCACAGTCCTCATGGGGCTGAAGGTGTTCTCAGGCAGCTCCTAGGACTAACTCCAGGTGCAAGGCCTGGGTGCCATCCATCCCTTCTTCCCTCCCACCCACCCCCAACTTTAGGAGCAGTCCCCTCCACATCAGGCTTCCTGTAGGGTGGTCCTGGGTTGTCAGATCTGGAGTAGGGAAGGGGAGGGAATGGTCTGCCCCTTGGGGGTGGTGTCTCAAGCTAGGCCAACCTTTCACATGGCTCAGAGAAATCAACTCCTCAATTACGATGATGGAGCTTGTCTCCTCCAGCCACACATTTGCATGAACGTTGGGGACTGGATATGGGGGTTGGAGAGGGATAACTCTGAGAGTTGAGCCCTGGGGGTTGGAGCCAATTTGAGTTGGGCCTCGGAGCAAGTTTAGAACAAGGAACGTGTATAGAGCACCTACCAAGGGCCAGGCCCTTTGCATGTATTTTCATGTCAATCTCACCACAACTTTGTGAGGTAGGTGTTCCAGACACATGTTATAGATGAGGAAACTGAGACAGAGCAAGTTTAATGTAGTTGCCCAGAGTCACACAGCTGTCTGAGGGGATTGGCATCTGGTTTGACTGGGAGCACGGTCTTTTCTGACTGGCAGCCCTTCAGCAAGCTTCCGGGGCCAAGGTAGATTCTGGGTGAATGGCTGAGGCTCAAGTAGATGCTGCACCTGAGAAACAGCGTGTGGAAGGCTGGCTCCATGAGCATCACAGCTCGGTCACAGATGGGCCAGGGATGTGGGTGCCCTGCCAGCCAACGGGGAACAGTGCAAGGGGTTTGCACAGGCCACCCTATTCCTGCAGTGACCAGGACGAACCTGAAGTTAGCGGGGGTCCCCAGGTCTCAGGTTCCAGCGTGGGTGAAGGCTGCTTCCCAGCTGATGCACTTGGAAAAGCCCCTGCCTCTACCATGGGCCACAGAGTGCTGTGTAATTTCCTCTGTGGGTCAGTCCTCCACCAAGGGCTGTGACGGGGCCATGAGTCAGGCCTCAGCCTGTCACTGATAAACCATCACTGCCTGGCTTCCACCCTGCGTGGCAGACACCAGGATGGCTGCCCCTTGCCTCCTCCCATCTCGGCTCTGTCCTGCGGAGGAGAGGTGGGGTTGCTCCAAGGAGGGTCAGGCAGATAGGGGTGGGTCCCTGCGCTTCTGGGGTCAGGAACCGAGGTGCCTGCACCAGCAAGCTGTTTCAACTGGGCCTGATCACACCACTCAACTCCCAAGTAAGAACATTCTCCACCTTCCCCTCAAGCTCAGGAGATCCGCAGGGGAACCTGCTCTTCTCAGAAAAAGGCGCTTAGCTTAGGTAATTAAAAGAAGAAAAAAAAAAATCAGCGGTTACTTCAACTGCCTTCAAGGAATTCACCATGTTCGGACAGGCTTTGAACTCAACAGCTGGCTTTTAGAAAACAAGAAGGATTATCTTTGGATCGCTTGCTCTGAGCTGCCAGTGGCTCATCCAGAACCCCTGGGGGGGCGCGGGAGGGGGGAGGCACAGGCTGGAGTGCCAGTCATACTTCTGGGCAATTTAAAGCCACGTGCTCTGTGTCACCAAGACTGTGACTCAGCCATGTGCTTGCCAAAGCTCATTCACGGAGAGACGAAACTGCTCGGTAGGCACTTTTCAAAGTGAGGGCCCTTCACCTCCTGGAGGGAACAACATGGGGATACACAGGAGGGGAGCCTTTCTAGCAGCCCAGGGGAGTGGCCCTCGGAGCCAGGACCGGTGGGTGTTCACTTCTGTTCCCTCAGCCCCTGGCTTTCCATCCATGTCTGTTAGATGACCGAATGCACAACAGAAGAAATGACGTGAAGCTGGCACAAAACCCCAAAGCCCATACTTTGCTATGCATGTCTTCCCTGTTGTCTTGCTGCTCAGCAGAGAGGAATGATGCTCGTGTGGTCCCCACAAGGGAGCCTGAAGCTCCACAGAATGAGCAGACGCCCAGCTGGGAGCAGAGAGATCCATGCGCCCCAAGGACTCACCCTGTCTCTGCGTTCCTCCGAGAAGGTAGGAGTTGGCCCTGAACGCCTGGAGGGGATAAGGCCCCTCATATCTGGGCTATTTCGGGAATTATAAAGAGTGTGTATTGGCTAAGACCATCAAAAGAGTTTTTCATTATTTTGTCCCTTAAAAACAAAAACAAAGCCCTGGTGACAGGTGCTGAGAGTCCAGGCCAGACCAGCATGGCCAGGCTGGGAGGAGTGGGCAGCCCCCTGTGGGCCTGGTCGGGCTGCCCTGCCAGAGTGAGCAGACAGGCCCTCACCCTGCAGGCGCCATCAGCCCATGGCATCTCCTCATGTCTTGAAATCTCCACCTTCAGCTGCACTTGTGAGAGCCGTGTGTCAGGCAGCTGCCAGCTCACTACTCGCCACGGCAGAGAGCGACCCGGGCATCTTGGCTGGGGTCGGCTGGGGCCGGTGGCGGCGGCGGGGTGGGGGGTTGTCTTGCCTTTTCTATCCTTTTCTCTTCCTTTTCCTTTCTTTGCCATCTCCTGACTGAGTCTGATTGTCAGCCTGGCTGGTGGAGACCAGAGGCCGGAGAGGGTGCCGTGCTAGGCAGAGATTCCCAGTGGAGGCGAGGGCCCAGCGGCAAGGACGGGGTGACTAGCGGCTTCTCGGCCCTCCCACAGGACCAGCAGATCCCGCTTGTCTCCCTGGAGACTTGGTTTCCAGGGCCCGCCCAGGAGATACCTGTTAGGGCAGGAGAGGACAGGGGCGGGGGAGAGACACCAAGATTTGGGTCTCTCAGAGAAGAGGACAGCAAGAAGGACAGGGACAGGTTTATTAGGCTGAGCGTCTTAACAGCCAAAACACCAGAGCTGAGTGGATCAGAAACACAGCAGGCATTCGGGGCTGGACAATGCGAGTTGGCTCTGTGCTTCCTCTGGAAGGATTTGTCACCTGCCGGGGCCTTCCACAGAAGTGCTTTTTCCCGTTCTCTGCACCAATGAAAACTCTCCTGGCAAGTAGTTTTCAACGACTGTTGTCTCAAAAAGGAAACTGGGACTGCATTTTCCCACAAGAACTTCAAGGAATTATGATTACTCAGAACTCCCTCTCGACATTCTTGTGAACATTTGAGAAATTCCCAGTGTCTCCAGTTGTCCTAAGTGCGGGAAGCCAGGGATGTGGCGACTCACACACAGCCCAGAGAGCACTTTCAGGCTCATAGCAACTGCATAAACCATTGCATAACTGGAACTGGGCTGCTTCTGCTGCTGCTGCTTTTTTTTTTTTTTAACTTTGATAATGAAAGGAAATGCAAATAAAGAAGTAATGACTTCTGGTAAAATTATGCTTAGAAGATGACTTCCTACTCCCTGTCCCTCTCATCCCCTCGAAAGTCCTCCTCTCAAGAGCTCTCCTCCAGGAGCTAATTTCCCACCGCAGTTTTCCAGGATCGCAAAGGGACATGGGACAGTCTAGATAATTAATTCTGTGAGACCTCCTACTTCGGGACCCAAAGTTTCACTCAGGCCCAGAGATGGATGCAGGGATTCTCCAGGCTAGAAGAGCCTCTGGCCACCAGCCAACTTCCAATGTAAAGTGCACCTCCAATCATGAAAAAGACATGAAGAGTCTTGCCAAACACTAAAGACTGCCAGGAAAGACTAAAGGGCCTGCATCACCCTGCCCCCCTCAGTCCATGGAGAGACAGCTTACCTTTGTTACCGACAACCATGGACGATAGGTATGTAGGGGCTGGATATGTCCAGGGGAGTCTAACCAGAGGGCTGCCAGAAAACCCAAAGAAGGCAACTGATCACATGTATGCTGCAACACTCAGGAATTTTTCCTCTCAAGGGCCACTAGACAGAGGGGAATTCTGGAAAAAAAAGGTTTCCTAGAATTATCTGTCTGGAGAATGCTGTAGGCAGGTAGACATAGGTCTTGTTTCTAAAGAATGATTTGTTTTTCTAAGAAAGAAAAGAAACAAAGAAACCAACCAAGAAACAAAAAAGAAAAGAAAGAAGAGAGAGGGAGGGAAGAAAGAAGTGGGAAGAAGGAAGGAGGGAAGAAGGAAGGGGGAGGGGAAGGAAAGGGAATAGAAATGGAAAGAAGATTTAAAAAAAAGTTCTAGAGCTATGCTGTTCAGTATGGTAGTTTCTGTTTGAAATATGGCTGATCAGAATTGAGATGTGTTGTAAGTATAAAATAGACTGGATTTCAGACTTAGTATGAAGAAAGGCATGTCAAATAGATAACAATTAATAATTGTTATTGGTCGCCTGGGTGGCTCAGTCGCTTAAGCGACTGGCTTCGGCCCAGGTCATGATCCCAGGGTCCTGGGATCGAGTCCTGCATGAGGCTCCTCGCTCCACGGGGAGTATGGTTCCCCCTCTTCCCTTCCCCCTGCTCATGCTCTCTCTCATAAATAAATTTTTTTAAAAACCTTTAAAAAGATAGTAAGGTCCTTTAAAAAATAATAATAATTGTCATCAATTACATGTTGAAATGATAACGTTTTGGAGATTTGGGATTAAACTAAATATATTAAAATGAATGTCACCTATTTTTTACCCTTTTTAAGTGTGGCCCCTATGGCGTTTACAGTTACATCTGGGGTGCACTCCATTTCTTTGACAGCCCTGCTCCGGAGGAGAGTTGCCCTCGGTGGCTCAGGGCAACCCCCCAGTCCTAGCCCCATTTCTAGTTCCCACCAAACTGTAGAGGTCCTCCGCTCCACCCCTTTCCCTGTCCTGAAAGTCAAGCAGCCCAGATGTGAGATGTCTTGATTCTTCGATTCTCCAGATAAGATCCAAGCAGAGTTTCAAGCAGTCATTTTTGACCTTTTAAAATCCTCTGCTTCGAAGGAAGGGCGCACAGGGGCTTTCTTGCACTCGTTCGAGAGAGCCGGTAGGTGGCTGTGTGATAGCCACGGAAACTTTGAATAGGATGTGTGAGCCGTGGGAGGTTTGGGTTACGCCTCAGTGGGGACTAAGGCATTGGCAGACACTGTGCAAGTTTGAATCCACGTTCACGGGTAAATGTTTAGAATGTTTCAAAGTGGCACCCTAGAACATCGCACGGCAACATTAACCAAACATTTCTTCCAAATACATTATATGTTAATTAATTGAATTTAAATTAAATAAACATTTCTTCCAAAAATATGCATTGAGCACCCTCTCTGTGCCCTAAGTACGCAAGGCCATGGGGTGGGTGTGGGATGCGGGAGGGAAAGGGTTCAGGTGCCCACGGTCCGGGGGCTCAGTTTCCCAGGTCTCCAGCCCCTGCCTGAGAACTTTTATCAAGTCGTAATTATAGCATACTTGCATGTCTTACTTTATACTTCTTTCTCATAAATGCTCGTAAGCATTTTCCATATTCCTATGTAGTCCTCATAGCCTCCTTTTTTAGTAATTAACTAACACTCCCCCAAGGGATTGTATCAATTTGTAACCTTCTGTGGGACATTCAGTTTCCAGTTTTGTTCATTTAAATAAGATTGCAGCAAAAGTGCAATTTGCTTTCCTTGCTGTCTTTCCTTTTGGATTTAAATTTCCTTGTAATTAATTCCCAGGAAGGAAAGAAATACCATGTTTAGGGGTTTGAATTCTTTTCTAGCTCTTGATACATATTGCCAAGGTGCGGTCCAAAAGGCATGCGTGAACTTACATTGCTCACAGCAATGGATGCGAACACTAAGTTTCTTGCAACTTTGCCAGGATTGAGGTGTTACAGCATATACATGTATATATGCGTATATATATTTTTACAGCATTTAAATTTGCAAATGTATATATATGTATGTACATAAATATACATATGTATGAATTTGCAAACTGTACTGCCGATTTTTTGAAGCTTGAGATTTTTAAAGCTTTTATGAGCAAAATATTTACAGACACATAACACAAGTATATACACATTTTTTTCCCTGAAAAATGCCAAGACACTGTCTTGAGCATTTCTGGACTTTGAACGCATTTCTGTTTTTAAATCATTTTGTACAGAAGATATCTCTTTTTCTCCATTTATTAATTTATTTAATCATTTCTTTATATCAACACGGACTCATTTTATATTTTGGGTTATATTCCAATTAACTGTATTGTTTAAAATCTTCCAGCTCAGGCCATTAGGAACTCTTTCATCTGGCTCCCACAGCCCTTTGACATATCCCTATCAATGGATTTGTAAGTACCTCCTTACTTTCTAGCACTCCAAGATGCTCCAGGCTCATCTTCCTCGGTCCTGGAGTCAGACTGTTCTCCAAGGAGCTCTGTGATTAGATAATGGTTCTAGAAACCAAGATTTGGCTGCTCAGTGTGCTTATTGCTATTGGGGGTGTCATTCCTCAGGCTCTCACGTGACACAGAAAAGACATATGTGTGTTTACTAGCCTGCATCGGGGGTGGATTCCCATAAGTGAAATTTCTGGATCAGAGTGACTCCACATTAAACATGTTGTTACTGCCTAATCGTCCTCCAAAAAGATTGAAGTGATTTTCACTCTCCCCAGAGGTGCTTAAAAGCACCTGTTTTCCCACAATCTCACCAATATTGAATAGTAGCAATCCTTAAGATCTTTACTAATCTGATGAGTGGAAAATGGAATCTCCCGGTTTGAATTTGAACTTTTTTTTGAATTGATGTTTCTAGTTTTCTCATTGTTCATCTGTTACTAGACTTTGAATTTCTTCTTTTATCTTGTGCAAGCACTTGCATCCTTCCTAATAATCATCTAAAATGACTCTTTACAACTCTTTGCTGATCCCACCTTTGAGCTTAGGTCGATTTTGCTGAGAAATCGGAGCTCTTTTGGCAGAGTGACTGCAGCCCAGCTGGGGACAAGAGGACTCATGTTCCATCTCTCCTTGCAGACACCTCCTTATTCGTCCTTCCCAGTCCCCCCAAGAGCCCTTCCTGTGCTCCTTCCTCAAGGATGAACTGTTCTAGAACACGTCAGCAATGCCTGCCTGTTGTGGAATTTTGTCACAATTTCCAGGGTGGCTGTGACTCAGCCCGGGTCCCTGAAGTCTGAGGCTGTCCACATGGAGAGCACTCATTCCCTGGCACAAACCCGCCCCCCTCAGCCTGAGGCCAGCAGAAGTTCTGGATGCGCCTTCCCCCGCTGCTCCTCTCGCCTGGTCGCCCCTTTAACTCATAATGCTATTATACAAATGGAACATCCACAGACATGAACCATTCAAACTACAAAGTTATCCTGTGAAAATATATGGATATTTGTTTAACCTCTGTGCCTCTTTAGAAATATCCACACATAAACATGCATATATTTGCATATAGGTTCTTTTTTTTCTTAATGCATCTGGCGGACAACTATACACAGTCTTCTTGACCTTGCTTTAATTTTTAATTAACAATGTATTTCCAAGATCTTTCCATATCACCATACACAGATCTATTTCATTTTGGATGACACACAGTATTCCATTGATGTGTTATTATTTATTTATCTATCTAGTCCCATATCAATAGACATTTGGGTTGTTTGTATTTTTTTGCTGCTACCAACAGTGCTACTGTGAAGAGCCTTGAACAAACAGCCTTGTGGATCTGTGGGGATATGCTACAGAAAATTCCAAAAATTGGAATTGCAGGTCAAAGAAAATGTGTACTTTAACTCCGATAGCCATTGCCACCTTGCTCTCTGAAGGCGCTGTGCCAATTTACCCTCCCGGCAGCAGTCACTGAAACAGGGTATCCCCTGTCCTCTCTCACCACATCCAGCTCTGTTACACGCGTAAACCTCCTCCCGTCTGGTCGGTGAAAATGGCATCTCATTGTAATCTCAATTTGCATTTCTCTCATTACGGCTGAGGGATGCATTTCAAATGTTAAGAAGTCATCTGTGTTTTTCTGTGAACTACTTATATCCTTTATGAACTATCCTATTGGTTGCCAGCCTTTATCTTACTGATTTATAAGAGTTCTTCACATAGGAAGGAAATGAGTACTTTTGTTAGGTATGGTATAGTAATTTCCCCCAGTTTATTGTGTCGTTTGTTTGTAGGCTTTTCTTATATACATATTGCCCTCATAGATTCTGCCTTACAGCAGGTTAGAAATTCAATACACGTATTTGGGTGTGCAAGAATTGATTTCTTTAATATCGCATCCTCATTTCTGCATTTCAGTCCCCATTCCTCTAAGGTGGCAGACACTTCATCTCATCAATTCAGAGATCAACTGGTCCTTTTGTCACCCCCCCCCAAAGTTCCTGGGATGGTCCTGGGTTCAGGTGGGCTTACTCAGTACATGAGGGGACGCTGGAGGCCCTTTGATCCACCAGCCCAGCTGTCCATGGAGTGTCTACTGGGATTCCCTGTCTGGTCACTTTGGGCTGTCACTTCTTGTCCACAAGGTCCCTCCATGGCTGTTCTCTCCTCCACACCCCTGCACTACCAAGTACACAGGATGCTTTGTGCCGCCCACAGTGAAGCAGAGGCCCATCTCCCTGACACACCAGAGCTATTTCTAACCTAGACCTTTGCCACTTCCTCTGGGTTCATCCTGGGAAACTCAGTCAGGGCTCCTTTCTCAGGACCCCGCCAACATCCACATACATCTCAAGACACCCCCACCTCTGCCCTCTTCCCAAGCCCAGGGACTCTATCTGGTTGGAGTGACTACAAGCCTCGCTATCCCTTGTCAAGGAGCTCCCACGTCGATTCCTATGTCTTCCATTCCTCTAACGAGTTGTAACTGTGGAGCTCAGAGGTCAGCAAGACTTTCTTCCTATACTTTTTCTTCTCTTTCTGTTGTCACATCCCTTCCCTGAGGCAGTGCACACCGAATGGCCAGAAATGTGTATGTGTGTGTTTGTGTGTGTGTGGTTCCTGGGGAGGGAGAGGCCAAAGCTTCTCAGGCAGCCATTAAACTCTGTGAACTTCCCAAGGCTTTCCCAGCAAGTCTCAGCCACCCGCCACACTGCTGGGGGCCTGTCCTCTCTTAGGCCCTCTCTGATACCGTCTGAGGCTGCGGGTGGGGCCTGGCCCATCTTGCTATCCTCTGTGGCATCTAGCCCCACGGGCCTTGCACATCTGGGCACTTCAGATGTATGGCATTGAAGCATCTGCTGGTTTTAACAAGCCAGGCTGTCCTTGTCCTTGGTGCTCTCCAAGAAAGTCAGGAAGGTGGGGCATCAGTGAAGGGGGTTCTCAGGGTGTCCCCCAAATGGCCTCCTCGGCTTCTGCTTTCTCCTGAAAGCTTTCCTCAGCTGACCCCAAGAAGCCAGGGGAAAAAAGATTTCCTCCAGAGAGCACTGCCTGCAGATGAGGCCTCCCCACCCAAGTTTGTCTCCCTTCGCCTCCATCCCTGCTTTGCTGGCGTTCCTTCAGGCCAGGGGGCTGGATAGCGTGAAATGACCTCAGCCCCCGGGTCCTCAGGAAGGGATGCTGGAGGCAGGAGTTGGAGAGGAGGTGCCAGGCACCAGTCTTCAACTGAACACAACTGAATTCATTCCTCATGGAGTTTTCATCCCATCCCTACTGCACCCCTGGTTCCGTCTTTATTTTGCCTCTCGCTAGATAAGAACTCCACCTCTAAGCCTTCTGTTGGTGAGGACAAGGTCCTTTCTGTGAGGTGCCACATTTCCTAGAAGTGGACATGGCAATATAATCCAGTGACCTGTATGCTGAGAGCACCCTCCTTGCTCAGAACGCCCTCGCCCTGCTCCTCCTTCTCTTTCTCTTTCCCCAAGCAGGGCCGGCTCTCAGGACAGTGCAAACACACTTTCAGCTGGTCTCCAGTCTTCCAGCCATTTCTAATTGTCCCCTCCAACATCCTCCAGGGACTCAGCCTGCAATCTGACCAAGTTTTGCTGACCCTGTTACCCCACATCTCTCCCCATTACTGCCGGGGCCCACTGGTTCTTTCACGTTAATTCATCTTTTCCTCAGTAGCATCTCTGAGGAGCACCACTCACCAGCAAGCTTATCTCGGGACCGCAGGCCGAGCTCTGGGAAATGTACGCAGTGATGGAGATTTGGGGTCTGGAGGAGGGTCCAGCCCCCACTCTGGCATTCACTTCCCTGAGCCTCTTTCTTCATCAGTAAAATGGTGGGGGAAAACAAACAAACAAGCAACAGTACCTACCTCACAGGGCGGCGAGGACTCCACAGGCATCATGTGCATATTTCTAAAACATGGGCTCTTTGGGGCGCCAGGTTGGCTCAGTCGTTACACGTCTGCCGTTGGCTTGGGTCATGATCCCAGGGTCCTGCTTCTCCTTCTCCCACTCCCCCTCTTTGTGTTCCCTCTCTGTCTCTCTGTCAAATAAATAAATAAATAATAAAAACAAAAACATGTGCTCTTAGTAGTAGTGTAACGTGAAAAGCACTTCTCATAATTGGCCCAGCCCCATCTAGCATCCATCTTCAGTCTTTTATATATATATATATATATATATATAGTTGTTGTTGTTGGAGGAGGAGGGTGTGTTTCTCTACCATTTTCTTTTTCCTTTGTCTACAATTCCTCTTTTACCTGGAAGGTGGCGGTGGCGGTGGCGGTGGCTGTGTTAGGGAGGAAAAGCCACACAGGGTGGGGATGGAAAGATAAATAGGCTAGCGGCAGCCAGGCCTCCTAGAGTAGCTGCCCGCACATTCAGCTGGGATTGAATCAAGTTTGGAAACCTGGGGCTGAGCTCCTCACCCCTCCAGATGCCGGTCAGGCCCCCTGCCCCGCCGCCCTGCAGGTGCCATGTGGGTGCTCCCCATGAGCCCATGTTAGGAAGGCAACCCCACCCATGGATGCTACGGGGCCACTGACGTTCTCTTCCTTTACTTTGTGTCATTATGCTTTGTCACATCTGGAACATAGGCTGCCAGGGAGGGTAGTGGGCCCCTAGGCACAGGCTGGGGTCACTGCAGAGCCAGAGGGGAAGGAACAGGTAGTCTCCAGAGAAGGGACAGCAAGTCAGGAACCCAGAGGCCCGGAAGGCCCTGAAGTCACAGTGTTGGTTGGTCTCCCTTGTAGGGACGCGGAGGGGGAGATGCAGGATAATGGGCCAGGAAAGGAGACAGGAGGTTAGAAGCAAACCATGGCTATCTGTCCAGCAAAAGAGTGAACACACCCTCAGTTTCCATCAATGTGGGAAGGCCCAGTTATATAGGGAATATCCATACAAGGGAAGGCTGAACAGAAGGATGAGAACTGCATTATTCACTGATGTGAAATGATATCCAAGATCTATTATTAAGTGAAAAAAGCAAGATGCAAACAGTGTACAAAATAAGCTGCCATTCGTGTTTTTATTTATACGTGTTTGCTTGAAGATGTGTACAATGTCTCTGGAGAAATTCACCAAAAAACCATTTCAAAGAGTTCATATTTAATGGGTCCAGACTTTCAGTTGGGATAGAGGAGAAAGTTCTGGAAACAGATGGTGGCGATGGTTGCACAACAACGTGAATATATTTAAGGCCACAGAACTGTGGCCTTAAATATGTGACTAAAATGATAAACCTTATATTATGAATATTTAACCACAATAAAAATACCCCCAAATATTTCAGTGGTTGCCTGTGGGGAGAGCAGGGTGTTCGAGAGAGAGACAGAGAGACAGAGAGAGAGAGAGAGAGAGTGGAAGGGGGACTTTCTACTATATCCTTTTGTACCCATTTAAATCTTTTCAAGAAATAAGAAAAATTAAAAATAAAAGCAGCAGCAGACTAATAAGGCGCAAAGACAAGCTGAGCTGGACTGAGGCGGTCCAGGGCTGTGGCTGGTTCATTTACAAAAGGAACTATTTACACAGATGGAAAGGGGGGAAGGAGAGCGTAGGGCTGGTGCGGGGTGCAAGCGCTCCAACAGCACTCACCCTACTTCCTGGAACACGGAAGGAGAGAATCAGTGGAAGAGGCTGCCTGACCCTGGAAGGAAGGTCACAGCCAGCCTGGGGGACCCTGCAGGGAGCCTGTCAGGGAGTTAACCTGACTCCCATCTTTTCCCTCGCTTTCATCTCCCCTGGGCTCCCCGGCCGTTGGAGGGCAAGGGCGCCTGTCAGTGCAGGGCCAGTCACGGGGGTCAGCCTCCTCCGACACCGTGCAGGGGGGCAAAGGGCGCAGAGAGGGTCTGGTGAGACAAAGGGACCGTCTCTGAGACTGCTTGCAAGCCGGTGAGCCAGGCTGCTTGGACGCGAGAGCCCAGCTCCACCCCTTCCTACCTGGGTGTGCTTAGGTACCCTGATCCGCAACACGGGTACCAAGGGTACCTCTCCTAGAGGCTGCTAGAATTGTATTTGTTCACATCCATGTCACGTGCTCCGAAGAGTGCCGTGCACGTGGGAATCCCTAGCCATGTGGCCCTGGGTTGGACGCAAGGGAGCAGGCCGGTCCTGAGAGGCATGAGGGGAAAGCAGCCGGGAGCATCCCGCTGAGGCCGGCCCCTGCGAGTCACAGATACCTACTAATCCAGCACCTCTTGCCGTCAGCCCTCTGCTGGGCCCGCCGTGTCCACTGTCATGAACCCCTCGGCACGCAGGGCAGCTGGGTGGATCTTCTCGCCTTACGGCTGAGGAAGACTGCAGCTCAGAAAGGGAAGCCCCAGCCCAGGGCCACACAGCTAAGGAGAGTGACTCTTGGCCGGCATTCACCATGACAGGCTTCCCAGCGGCTAAGCCTTCCTTGAGAAACTCAGAGCCCAAGAAAAGATTCACACATTGCAGTATAAAAAAAAAAAAATCAGAATTAAAAATAGCCTCTATTTACAGAAATTCTCTGAGCTTCTCAGCACATATACAGAGGGCAAATTCTCATTTAAAAATATTATGGGCAGTAGAGAAGAGTCCATTAAAAGTGTCAAAAATGTCAAATTTATTAACTTTAAAATGCAACTTTAAAGGGGACTGCAGGTAATTTTATGAAAAATTAAAAATAATAAGCCTGGGTTGAAGGTAATGCATTTTTTTTTTTCAGAAAAATATCAATGGTATGGTATTTAGAGACAGATTCAGTTAAGAAAGTGATTGAAGTACAAAAGCAAGAGCAATATTAAAGTGATTATAGCACCAAGAATATTTTTCTTTTGTTATTTTTAAATATTGGGATAATCAATATAAGTAAGTTTTGTATTTGCTCTAATGTACATGTTATCTTTTAAAATAATTTTATTTTTGAAAAGTTTTTAAATGTATTTTGTAAGTGCACCAATATAATAAAATCAATTTGTTAGTCAAATGATACTTAAAAAAATTTTTGAAGTCCAAGGCCACGCCACATGTCAGGATCTGTCAATGGACATATGGGTCACCTCCTTGCTCCCTGTCCCTGTCCCTTCACAAAATGAAAGATAATTTTCATCCCTATCAGTCTCCATTCATGGTAAATATAAATGCATGAATGAGTGGATGGACAAATGGTATATCTGAAGGACAAACAGACCAACGAAAACAAGCACTGGTGAGGACCTTGAGAAGCCAGTTTGGGCTACGCGGGAAAGGCTGTGACACGAGGCTGAAGAGAGGATTTTACCCAAGAAGTGGTAAAGTGCCACTGGGGCTTGGGACAGGAAAGTGATGTGACTCGGGCTTTAAGGAGATTTATCTCACCAAGGGGAGCTTAGAGAAGCGACTTGTGTCAGGGTCACCATTTGGGGGCTCAAGGTGACAGCATCTTTGGGAGGGCCTGGAAAGAAAGGGAAGGAAGCCCGACATCTCCCTCGTGCCCAGAATGGAGGACACCAAGGCCACTGTACCACACCTCCTCTGATTCTGGCGCTGTTTCTTTCTTTAAAAAAAAAAGAAAAAAAAAAAGATTTATTTGAGAGAGAGAGAGTGCACGCACACTTGTGGGGGGGGAGGGGCAGAGGGAGAGGGCGAGAAAGAATCTCAAGCAGACTCCACACCAAGCTCAGGGCCCGATGTGGGACCCCACCTCACGACCCTGAGATCACGACCTGAGCTGAAACCAAGAGTCGGACGCTCAACCGACTGAGCCACCCAGGCACCCCTGGCCCTGTTTCTGAGGTGAGGTTCTGACCTCTACTTGAGTGGCTGATGGGAGGCACTGGGTCCTTCGTTATAGTCCCCGAGACTTCTCCCAAGCAGGCAGACCCTGGCCAGAACATCCATCCAGACATGCTTGTATAACCCTCAGCGTATTTCCAGGATACCCAGTGGATAATTCTCAACCACCTGAGACAATCTGTCTGTGCTGAATCCTGAGGGGCTGAGACAACACAAGAACAGAAGATTCTAGACGATCTCTCCCTTGCTCTCTCCAGTCCTGCCTTGAATGTCAAAGTTCAAACTGAACTGGACATAAGGGAGAAGACCAACCAAAAAGGAAGTGGCGGCCCCTCCCATTCATGTACGCAGAAAGGCATGCTGGTAAGGAGGCCAAAGCGCCACAGACCGGAAGTTTCTGATTCTTGTCTGCAAAGGCCAGTGCTGGGCAGATGGGATCTTTATCAATAAGAATGTAGATCAAGGAGTCAGCGGCCTCTTACAGCGTCACAGGGATGACTTATGATGCCTATGATCCCCAGGGTGCTCCTCACACCTGGGTAAGAGAAGGGGCAGGGGTCGAGTCCCTTGCCCGAAACGGCCTCGGTGGGAAGAAGACCCTCTCTGGAATCAAATGGCAATTTTCAAATTTTCAAATGAAGCTCCTGAGTGATCCCTCCCTGTTCCTGGAGGAGAGGACAGGGCTAGGCCAGAGGCTCAAAGACACATTGGCGCCTCTGGCATTTCCTTCATTCAACACATATTTATGGAGCATCCCCTAGCTCTGCCTGCCTTCCAGAGTTCCAGCAGAGCCTGGAATCACTCCAGGGGCGAGGCTGATGCATTCTCAAATGTCTGCCCAGCCCTCCTTGGACACAGGAGCCCAGGACCAGCAGCAAGAAGCTGGAAGCCAGGCAGGTTGTGGGGAATGGGGCTATGGCCAGTGGAGGCCTTGGGACATGCACGGGGCAGGGGAGGCCCTTGAAGTCCTGGGCAGCAGGTTCCTCAAAAGCAAAACCACTTGAAACACAACATGTGGGACAGCTGAGGCCCCTGTGGCCAGCCCCCAACAGCCCTGGTTTCTGTTGTGGAAAGCCCCGGCCGACAGGGGCAGCTGCTGACTGGAGATGCCCAGAGATGCATCTCCTGCCACACCTCTGCACAGTGCCCAGGATGGCCGAGGGCAAGGGGCTTAGGGACCGAGGAGGACAAGGAGGCGACTCTGGGGACACAGCCACTCCCAGGGCTCCCCTGCGTTCCAGGACCCAGTCCTGAGCTCAAGCCTCCCCATCTTGGCTCTGTTCCCCTCTTCTCCTGTCCCGGGCTCTGGCCTTTCCCCCAGTGAGGGCAGGCTGGGAGGCTCGACTCCCCGAGGAGCTGCCAACAAGCTGCAGAAGGCAGGGCCTTGGCAGGCAGTGTCGCCTCTGTGGGAGCAGCAGGGCTAATTATATTCAGCTGGCGGCAGCCGTGGCCGGGAGTTTCCCAGCTTGCTTGCCTCGCCTCCTTCTGTGTGGTAAACACTGTGGGGAGGTGTGGGGACAAAGGGTGGGGAGGTGCGGGCAGGAGCCCAAGTCAGGCCTTGAAGGGGAGCCAGGTGGGACAGCCCAGCCAATGCTGGCTCCAACTAGGAACTTGACTTAGAATCCCTGGATGCGGGGCCGGCTCACCGCCCCCCACCCCAGGGTCCAGGGGCCTATTGAGGGGGTCTAAGTTTCGCCCAGCTGGAATACGGTCGAACCCACACGGGATGGAATGCTTGGGAAAGGCCCAGAGAAGGGGCCTGGTGGAGAATGTACTGTGTCTGCCTTTCCTTTTCCTACAAATTTTGGGGACTTTCCTGGGGTCGAGGCTGCTGTGTAGGACCGTGCAGGTGTGGGCCCGAGGCATGAGTGGGGACTAACCCAGATGGTGTTGGGTTGTGTCTATCTGGACGATGGGTCACCTTTTTCCACCTCACACAAAGGCCCCGTGCTGTTCATCAGAGATGAGCCCTGTACATTGGGGTGGCGGCTGGCCTTGGGGCCCTTCCCCAGAGGATGGGGTGCCACTGTCCGGACTGTGAATCTGACCTGGCACATCATGTCGTCAGGCAGCCCAGGAGGGGACCCGCAGGTCTGCGGAGTAGCCTGAGAGCCCTCCGGCTGAGAAAGCCCAGACCCCTTTCCTCCTCCCCACACTGTTTGCTTCCAAATCCTTCCCTGCCCGCGTTCGAACTTTCGCCACTGTGGCAGAGTCACCTCTAAACCAATCAAGTGTCATCAGCAGTGGCTCACCAGTGAGCCCATGGAAGTGGAGGCCAGGGGCCAGCGTGGCACCTGCACTTGATCTGAAAAACAGAGACCAGGAGACCAAATTACCTGTCAAGGGAGTACATGGGGTCAGGATCAATGATTTAATTTCATATCTATGGCATAATTCACGAGAATGTTTGGACTTACAAAAAGTAATCTCAAAGCCCTATGTACGCGGTCAGCAAATGTTAACTGAGCACCTCCTGGGTCTCACTCAGCGCTGTTCCTGAAGACTCAGTAAGGAAGCAATTGCACTACATTGCCACTCACATTCTAGTGGGTGAGACAGACCAAAACAGCAAGAAAATGCCGAACACAATAATTGCAAATTGCAATAAGCGCTAGGGAGCAAATAGCAGGCTCAAGTGGAGAGCAACGGGCCTACGTGAGTGTCGAGGGTGTGACTGAGCTGGTCTCGCTTCACTTCTGAAATAAGATCATAGGACACCCCCCCAAATCACTGTCGGGGTAGAACAAGCCCTGCACGACCTCCAGACCACAGAGCTAAATGGAGAAGACCCGACTCGCCTGCACATGAGCCCCAAGCTGCCGCTGCTCCCAGAGGAGAGGCCTGCAGGGAGCCTTTGCGTGCCGACAGGAGGGCTCACAGACGTGCGCGACGGGACCGCAGACATGAGAGCCGTGCCACCTTGCGGGCACCACGGGAGAGGGCGAGATCGGGTCTCTGTCACGGCGGCAGGAAGGATTCACAGAAAAGATGAGGGAGGTGAGACTGGTTTTGAAAGATGAATTCGAATTTGCAGGTCTGCAAGGGAGGTGCAGAGGAGGGAACGGGAGGAGGTGGGTGTGCTGGAGTGGGGTGCAGTGGGCACCCTGGGGAGAGACGCCTAAAACCTCCCCCCGGGGGGGTCAGACAGCACCCAAGGAAAGGACCCGTTACCCCCCCGGGGTACCTCCCCGTCCCGCCGCCTCTGCGGCTCCCACGGGGTTTTCCCAGGCTGTCGGCCTGGCCAGAGCCCCATGAGGCAAGGTCCAGGCAGGGTTACAGGGCGGGGGACTCTAGGGAGGGGCCCCCAGCAGGACAGGCTGCTTCTCCGCAGGCCAACCACCCATTCCTCTGCAGAGAGCACCAGGATATGGAGAAATGCTGCTTGTACTAAGTATCGGGTCAGTAACACAGAAATCCGGGGACGGAGGGGCTGCTTGGGAAAAGGAAACAGGCTTTGGATAGAGGTGCCCCTGGTCTGGGTCTGGCCTGAGTATGCGGGGCAATGGTTCTCAAACTTGAGGGTACAAAAGTTGCCTGGGGCAGAGGGTCCTGTTAGCATGAAGACTCCATGTCCACACTAGAAGCTCAAGGGCCCCCTCCCCCGTATTTTCAATAACGTTTTTTTCCACCAGAAAAACAGCCTGAACAAAGCGAACATGAGGATTTGGGGTGGTGTCGGTCTGGGACTCCAAACCTGAGATGCGTTTTAACTCCACGTAAAGTCCTTGGCCCCCCGGGTACTCACAGCTGATGGCGATGTTGTCAGTGGACAAAGATGAATATTCCACAAGGAAGGCTTGAAACCCAAGCAACAGAGAGAGCTCACGGCTGCTGAGAACCTGGAGGCATGAAGGCATTACTTCTCTGAGCATCCTGGCTGGTGCGAAGGTCAGAAGGGGATGGAGAGGCCCAAGGAGGACCTCAGGCAGGGCAAGCGTGCTGCCCTCAACTGGCCACCCCTCTCCAGGGTCAGAGGCTGACGGAGCAGAGGCACGGTGCTTGCCTGGGAGCAGATGGGCCTCATTGCACAAACTTTAGGGCCTCAATTAAGATTCCTACTCACCTGCAACCCACTGTTTCCTAAATCCTGAACTGCAGCCCTGCCGGGGGAGGGTGGGGAGGTGGGTGTTTGCCCTTAAGGCCCTTGCTGGGAGGCTAGGCAGAAGGAGGCCTATGTTAGGACTTACAAAACTGTACCAGTATTTCAAGATCCTTTGTGGGAGGCAGAGCTTTTGCCCTGATAATTCTCTCCCCTTCCCAGCCCCAATCCTAGCTCTGGCTTGTGGCTTTTCATCCCATGAGAGCTATCAAGTGGGGGGTTAAGAGGGGCTGTCCTGCCCTAATAGGAGACAGGCTGCAGAGCCCCAAACTCCTCCCTGGCTTCTGCCTGGTGAGATCCACATTGCTGACCACAATGAATACAGTTAGCAGCCTAATACCATCCCACATGAGCAAATTCCTCTTTGAAATCATAAAGCGAGGTTACTTTGACTTGTTTCTTATTAGGCCTTATACCTCATTTGGTCTACATCCTAATTTGGAGGGCTCAGTGTGAAAATGGGGAAGTTTTGCCTGCCTTCTTTTTTTTTTTTTTAAGGTGAATTCTGCATTTTATTTTTTAAATTTTATTTATTTATTTGAGAGAGAGAGGGAGTGCACAAGTGGGGAGAGGGAGAAGCAGACCCCTGCTGAGCAGGGAGCCCGACACGGGCTTGATCCTAGGACCCTGAGATCATGACCTGAGCTGAAGGCAGACACTTAACCAACTGAGCCACCCAGGTGCTCCTGCCTTATTATTCTTAACCGCCATTGTCTGCTCCCTCCCACCTGTCAGTTCCAGGCCATTCCAGAAAGCTGAGCCCATTCATACCTATGTCTTCTGCGGGCCTCAAGGGAGGCTCTGGGCTCCCTTTTGTAGGTGCCCGATGCTGTGAGACTTGAAGCTGGGAGCTGGGTGAAAACAGGATGAACCATGCTGGCTTTCACAAGACAAGGCTGCCTGTGTAACCAGGGAAGACTCCATGGCCTTGGAGTTCCAAACAGACCTGGCTTTGAATCATCATCTACTACCTGTGTGACCTTGAGCAAATCACTAATCATTCTGAGCCTCAGAATCCCATCTGTCAAATAGGCATGACAACATCTACCACTAGGATTGCTCTTGAGATAGTCAGCGGAGGTAGTGTTTACTTTAAGCACCCATCTGAGGGCCTGGTACACAGTATACAGTCAGTGGGCATTCCTGCCACCTTGCCTTAATAGGAGCAGGCACCCCTAGGATTCCATTCCTCTCCTGAGCAATCATGACCAGATCAGGAGAGACAGCAGCAGTAAGAGGAGGAGGGTTGGCCGCTATGACAGGGCCTGGCCCCCAGACAGCCATACAGCCGGCCCTCCCGTGTGTCCCTGCATTAGCCACTAGCCAGGCCTGTGGGACTGACAGGTGTCTGGCCACAGGTTGTCACTTTCTGCTCTGGACAGGGCAACGAGCTTAAATGAAACAGATAAAGTCTCACCGTGAACACAAACTTTATACAAACCGTTTTTATGTATTAAACAGACAAAAAGGACCTCAGAGCATCTGAGGGTTTTGTGTGGCCTTTCTCTGGCTTGGGCTCTGTTCCCTTAGCAAAGCCAAGGCATTGTCTGGCCCCCACGTGGCCCTGCTGAGAGCTGCTGGCCCCGTGGGGATGGCCGCAGAGGGCACCGAGGGACGCAGGCCTGCCTCATCCTCCTTTCCCAGGTCTCCTGGAGACAGACACTGCAGTTGCCTGAGCAGTCCCAGGAGCACATTTGCATTATTTTGTGGCAACAAGCAAATTTCCTGGAGGGGGTTTTTGGAAGAGCTGGGAGCCTTCCAGAGAGAAAGCTGAAGGAAACAGGAGAGCAGGAGGCCAGAAAGAAACAGGCCTGGGCAGAGGCCGAGGCCGCAGGCAGCCAGGGGGGAATGCAGCTTGGCCTGAGCACGGGCCTGAGGGATCTCTGGGGCTCTGCACCCCTCCTCCACCCTTCTGAGCCGCAGAGGGAGAAGCCAGGTCCTGAGCAGGCCCAGGCACTGCCTCTACCACCCGTGCTGACCTGCGGGAAAGCTTGCCCAACGCAGGCCTGTGTCAGTGGCAGGGTGATGATCTAAGGAGGAGCCAACCAGGCTGTAAGATGGAAAATCCCCACAGTGCTCCCGCCCGTGAGGCAGCAGGTGGGGATGGGGGCACGGCGCTCGCGCCCTCCCTGTGAGACGGAGGAGGAGCCCAACTGCTGCGGTTGGCAACGGCAGCTGGACAACTTCAAGGAGAAGGGGATGGAGACCTGGCCTTTGACCTTCCCCTTTGTTCTTGCGGCCTGGGAACTGGCCCGACTCTGGGCTTCGTGTTCGTGTGTGCTGGGTGGGACGGGGAGGCCTTAGGACATGAGGAAAGCCAGACCTGTTTTCTGAATATAAAGAAGGTCCGACTATGGTCCAAAATAGGCTGGGAATCTGAAAAAAAAAAAAAGCAGGCCATATTGGTTTAAAGAAATCAAGCAGCATTCCGCAAGCGTATCAGTCACTCTTGAAGGCCAGATGGAGACACTCTGAGGTTCAACAACTCCTGATGGCTATCAGGTGTTGCTGGGCCTTGGGCCTTGAGGAAAAACCCCCATAGGACCCCTGCTGTGTGGTGGCACGTTCACAGAGTCACTCGTTCAGTCCTTGGTTGGTAAGGCCCCATAAGCAGGAGGAGATGTGTGATGCCATAGAGGGCAACTTCAAAATGCTCCTGACCAGTGTGCTCTCTCAGTTTCCCCCAAGAAGCCAGGCTAGGGCAGGCTGTTCCAAGGCCCTGGGGATGCCGGTATTTTCCGTCCAGTCTCCAGAGCGGGAGCCTCAGGTTCCCTCGCCTCCAGGAAGATGAGGAGGATCTGTCAGGGGGTGTGTCCCCACTGTGGGGAGGCTGCAGGAGGCCCAGCCGAGGGAAGAAGGAAGGAAGTCATACAAGCTAGGACTTCCCCACCTCAAGGCCTGCAATCTGGCTCCAATCACCTGATAATCAAGTTGCTTTGTTAGCTAACCTATAGTTTTCTATAGGTGATAAAGCCATGAGGAGGTTGCAAAACCCTCCCACACGAGCAGGCTTAAGAGGCCATGCTCTTTCCACAAGGATATGAAGAGAAGGTGGAAGAGCCCTGCCCGTTCTGTAGGGGCTGGCTCGCTTCAGGACCCCCGAGCATGGCCCAGAGCTACAGGGAGGAACTCGGAAGCACAGGAGGATTTCCCGTCTCTCCTCCCCCTCTTCTGGCCTCCCAGGGCCCCTCCAGCTCTGCCTCTCCCTCCCTAACCGGCCTTGACTCACACACTCCCTGGGTGAGGCACCTGCCGTCTGGCCTCCTTCCATCTGTTTTGCTGTCATCCTCAGGCCACCTGGGTGAGGATCCCCTGGGAAGCAGGCTCTGGGTAGAGGCCACGGGCCTGACAGCTCTGTGCTGGGGGCTAGCTAACCCAGGGCCATCAGGGCTCTTGAGGACTGCAGGCCCGAGGGGTGGAGGTGGGAGGAGATCCGAGCCCGGGTTCCCCTCAGAGCTCCAGGAGACTGCTTGGACTCATGCAAGGGTCAGAAGCTGCTTGCTTCCTAATGCCGTCTTGTGTGTTCTTCTAGTACAAGAAGGCTCTAGCCAGGACAGGACTGGCCCCAAAGGCCAGGGACCCCCCATGGGGAAAAGTTACAGCCTGTAGATGGCATGAGCAAGTGAGCAATGGGGTTCCCAGGAAGGAACCTCTTCACCCAGAAAGAAGTGGGAGGTTGGCTCCCAGGCTGAACCACGAGCCCTTGTGCAAGTGACATAGGCCATACCTGCTCGGCTCTGGCTGTGGAGAGAGCCTGTTTAACGGCAGGCTGGCTCCTGCCCTGCCCACACTACAACTCGGGTGAAAACGTTCTCAGGAAATCATATTTTGGAAGGTCAGGATGCCTTAGAAACTTGAAAGCGTTTAAGAGCCATTCTGTAAGAGCTACACTATATCCTGTTGGTAGATAGCACCTACCGTTCTTTTCAGCACTTTAAATGCATGATGTCGTTTATCCTCATGGCATCCCTTCTGAGATGGATCCCATGATTATATCATTTTACAGAAGAGAAAACTGAGGCTGTAAATCACTCAGCTGTGGGTCAAGAATTCAATGAGGCTCTCTGTTGGAGAGTTGAAGTCCCTGGCACTTGAATCTAACAGAGAGAAGTCCCCTTCCCCCACCTCTCTAATCTGCCTCTGTCACCGGGATCTCCTTGGGGCCCCGTCTGAAATGGAGCAAATGCAGAGCTGAGACTTCGGTGGTGGGTGTGTAGCCATCAGGTGCTGTTGGCCATGTTTTCAGCGGGATCCTCCCCGTGCCCAGTTTTGCTCTGTTGTCTGGGGTCGGGTTCCTGTGACCCCTCCATGGAAAGCACCCCCCTCTAAGGCCATCAGCTCCCCTCCTCACTTTGTGTAAGGGAGGCCTGCTACTGGGGTTTTTCAGAAATGTGAAATCAGCCATGAGCACCTGCAGCTCTTCCTGCTTTAGAAGAAACTGCACAATGCTCTGTTTTACAATGACGTTTTGTTTTTTAAGAACACAGAGAAAAAGAAAAGAAAAAACCCAGAAGGGATCTCCACGTAGTTTGTGGTAGGAAAGGAGCGCATTAAGCTCATGACAAATGAGAGTTTTTTAGACGCATCTTCTCACCAATCATGGGCAGGTTGCTGCTGGTCCCAGGGGGGTGCCCCAACAAAGCCCATCTGGAAGGGGGCCCGGAGGCTGGCTTGGCACAAATGCCTTCGTGCCCGATCTGCTTCTGTGAAGAGGCAAGCCCCTACCCTGCTGCATGGAGACAGGATGCGAAGCTGCCACAAATATCTCAGCGACAGCTCGCTCGCAGGAGCTGCTCAGCGAGAGAGAAGCGAGGGCCCAAAGTCTGAGCCCCTGGAGAGAGTTAGTCCATGTTGCCTTGTTCCTCACTGTGTCCCCAGGCCCGAAGGCTGGCTCTGGCTAATAGAACAGGTCAAAAATAGTTGCTGATAAATAAGAACGAAGAGAGCTTTCCCTACATTGACAGGAGACGGTGCAATGTCTGACCCCTGGGCCTCTCTGAAGCATGGTTCTCAGGGGGCTGCTAGGCACAGAGGCACAGAGAAGCTGGTAGGCCTCTCCAAGGCACTCCGTAAGGCTCTACAGCCATTCTAGTAGGATCGATGAGCACTTTTTTGGAGGGGGTGCTCCTGTCCCGTTGCGTCCATCCAAGACTTAGAGCTTGACCACCGTCACTTAAGAAATGTCAGCATGGCCATCCTCACAGAAGTTTTTTGCCTTCCCTCTTGGTGAGAACTCCCATAAAGCTCCCCGAAACATGGGCCCACCAGGCCCCTGGAGGCAGCCCAAGCAGGACGGTGCCAGGTATACTGACCCAGGCAAAGCAAGCTCCGATGGTGGTTATCAGCTCGAGAGCTAGGAGCCATGGATAACCCAGGTTCTGCCTCTATCCCTGGAAAACCCCAGCTCAACCCGGCGCTCTGCGGCTGTTAGCTGGGGCTCCCCCCGATTCATCCCTACTCTGCCCAGGGAAACCAGGTCTTTCCTGTTCTTCTTCTGCTTCTCCTTTTCATCTTCATTCCAGCCCCAAGTGGAGGCTTAATCACTGTAGCTCTGGGTAAAACCGTCATGACAGGGTTCACTCTGAGGTTTGCAGGTCACGCTCGTGCAGTAAGGCCAGATGTTGATTTCTGAGCAAGAGCTGTCTAATGCCGACAGGCTTCTTGTGGTGACTTCTCCGAAGGGGCATCAAGACCATCGCCAGAGCTTCTGCAGCCCCACTTGCCTTCCGGGACAAGGCCACATTCCCTTCTCCTACACACGTCTTTCCCCCTATTCCCTTCATATCCCTGTGGGTCTTGAGCCCTGGCCAGGGGAGCCCCAGGATGAGGCGGCTGCAAGCTGGACTGCCGAGGTGGGTTAATTATTGTTAGGCATTTGCATTTTTTGTCCCCTTGACTGGCTTCAGGACCTGAGGATGAGGTCCGCAAAGGCACAAATGACACGAACCTAAGGCACAGGGTCACTTCCTGGACACCCTCTTGACTCCCCAGCACACTCGTAAGCTGCCTATTGACCACAAAAGGAGTCGAGGGGAGATGGGCCCCAAATACAGCGGCCCATGATCATGCCACCTGCAATATATAAATGCACCACATGAATGCGACAGCCCACAGCTGCTTCCTGAGCCGTGGCAAACACCGGGCCTACTGGGGAGCACCTCCAAATACACGCGTCCAGAGCAGCATCCTGGGAACCTCTGATTTGATTGATCAAGTTTGGTGGCCAGGCTTGCATTCTTCAAAAAATTCCCCTGGTGCTTCTGATGTGAAACCCTGGCTAAGAATGGCTAATTCAGACATTTCAGTTTAACAACGTTCACTGCTCCCCCTCATGAGATGTGGGCATAGAAAAGTGGTAATACAGAGAATTTGAAACCACACTGAGCTCTTGGTAGAGAGGTCAGTGTGCAAATTGTGCTTTTTGTTACCCAGGTGGCTCTTCTTGAGTCAAAAGCATGCGCCAGTCCCCGATGTTTCATCTAAGGCTAAGGCGAGGCAAGTTCCTAGGGCTAGAGGTGAGGTCCGATGGATAACAGGCGAGCAGGGTGAGATTGGGCACCAGGGAGCTTTGTAGGTTGCTTTCCCCTATGTGTGCCGTGTGTAGCCGAGATGACTTTGCCCAGGAAATGTGAACATACTTCATGCATGCTCAGAGTTTGGGCCATCCGGGGTAGGGCTTGTCTGTGGCCCCGAACTGAGGAAAGCAAGTGCCCACATAGAGTTTGAACAAGGGGTCTTAACCAGCATATGACTAGCTGAGCAAGGCCCCTCTCTGGGTAACGTTATGTAGGCTGTGCAAACACTTCAAAAAGGGGTAAGACTAGCCATACCTTCACTTTGGATATTTTACTGGGGAAATTTGGGCCTACTTGCTCATTAAAAAACTGAAAACTTTAATCAGGTTTTAAAAATCCATGCTTTCCAGGATAGCTGTTTAGAATTCAGAACTTAATTTTTGCCTGGTTCTATAAGTAATACATAATCCATTTAAAAAATGTGGAAAATACCTTGAAGTATAAGAAATGAGAAAAATTATTCATAACCGGTATGGACATTTTGGATTTTTTCTTGAAATTTTCCCCATGCATTTAAAAAATTAATAGACTTTATTTTTTAGAACAGTTTTAGATTTACAGAAAGATTCAGTGACTGTACTGAGAGTTCCTATATAACCCCCTCTCCAACCACACACATCCTGGTTTTCCCTATTACAAATATCTTGCGTGGTACATTTATTACAATTAATGAACTAATATCAATACATTATTATGAACTAAAGTCCATGGTTTAGATAAAGATTCACCCTCTGTGTTGTACATGTCTACAGGTTTTGACAAAGGCATAATGTCATGCATCCGCCATTACCGTATCAAACAATAGTTGGGCCACCCTAAACCTGTCATTGATCTCTACCCTCCTCCACTTTTCCTCACCCCCATTCCAAATTCCCAGTACCATTGATCTTTTTACTGTCTCGATAGTTTTGCCTTTTCCAGAATGTCTTATAGTTGGGATCATACAGTATGTAGTATTTCCAAATTGGCTTCTTTCACTTAAAATATACATTTAAGCTTCCTCCATGTCTTTTCATCACTTGATAGCTCATTTCTTTTTAGAGCTGAATAATATTCCATTGTCTGGATATACCAGTTTGTTTTTCATCCACTTATTGGAGGACATCTTGCTTCCAGTTTTGGGCAATTATGAATAAAGCTACTAAAAACATTTGTGTGTAGGATTTGTGTGGGCATAAGCTGGATCTTACAGTAAGACGATGTTTACTTTTATAAGAAACTGCCAAACTGTCTTCCAAAGTCATTCCCACCAGTTCCTGCTGCTCTGCATCCTCACCTGCACTTCATATTGTTAATTTGTTTTAAACCATTCTAATGGATGTGTAGTGGTATCACGTTGTTGTTTTATTATTATTGTTATTTTTAAGATTTTATTCATTTATTTGACAGAGAGAGAGACTGTGAGAGAGGGAACACAAGCAGGGGCAGTGGGAGAGGGAGAAGCAGACTCCCCGCTGAGCAGGGAGCCCGATGCGGGGCTCCATCCCAGGACCCCGGGATCATGACCTGAGCCGAAGGCAGATGCTCAACAACTGAGCCACCCAGGCGCCCCTCACGTTGTTGTTTTAATTTGCTACTCCTGAGGATATATGATGTTGGACAACTTTTCATATGCTTATTTGCCATATGTATATCTTCTTTGGTGAGGTGTCTGTTAAGATGTTTTGTCAATTTTTAAACTGGGTGTTTTCTTATTGTTGAGTTGTTGTGGTTCTTTGGAGGGGGCAGAGGGGCATGGAGCCCATTGCGGGCGGGGCTCGATCTCACAACCCTGAGATCATGACCTGAGCCGAAACCAAGAGTCGAAGACTTAACCGACTGAGCCACCCAGGTGCCCCTCTTATTGTTGAGTTTTAAGACTTCTTTATATATTTTGGATCCTAGTTCTTTACCATATACGAGTGTGCAAATATTTTCTCCCAGTCTATGGCTTTTCATTCTCTTAAGTATCTTCACAGAGCAGAAATTTTCAATTGTAATGATGTTTAGTTTATCAGTTTTTTCTTTCATGAATTATGCTTTTGGTGTTGTATTCAAAAGCTCATTGCCAAACCCAAGGTCTTCTAGGTTTTCTCTTATGTTGTTGTCTAAAAGTTTTATAGTTTGGTGTTTTACATCAAGTCTATGATCCATTTGGAGTTACTTTTTGTGATAGGTGAAGATCTGTGTCTAGATTCATGTTTTGCATGTGAATATCCAGTTGTTACAGCACCATTTATCAAAAAGACTCTTTTTTTCTCCATTGAATTGCTGTTATTCCTTTTTTCAAAGATCAGCTGATTATATGTATGGGGGTTCTATTTCTGGGATTTCCATTCTGTTCTATTAATTGATTCATCTGTTCTTTTACCAATAGCATACTGTCTTGACTACTGTAGGCAGTAAGTCTTGAAGTCAGATAGTATCAGTCCTTTGACTCTGTTCTTCTTTGGTATTGTTGGCTATTTTGGGTCTTTTTGCCTCTCCATATAAGCTTTAGAATTAGTTTGTCAATATCCACAAAATTAACTTGCTGGGATTTTTATTGGGATTGTGTGGAATCTATAAGTTGGGAAGAATTGATATCCTGACAATATTGACTCTTCCTTTTCCATTTATTTAAATCTTTCCTCAGAATTTTATAGTTATGGATCTAGTACACATTTTGTTAGATTTATGTCCAAGTATTTCATTTTTGGGGATGTTAGTTTAAGCGGTAGTGTTGTGGTGTTGTTTTTTGTTTTTGTTTCTTAAGGAGGCTCCATGCCCAGTGTGGAGCCCAACAAGAGGCTTGAACTCAAGCCCTGAGATGGAGACCTGAGCTGAAATCAAGAGTTGGACACTTAACCAACTGAGCCACCCAGGCACCCCTTGTGTTGTGTTTTTAATTTCAAATTCCAATTGTTCATTGCTGGTGTATAGGAAAGCAACTGACTTTTGTATGTTAATCCATATCTGCAATCTTCCTATAAACACTTAGTAATTCCAGGAGTTTTTCCTCCATTCATTGTTTATACTGTTGAGGTCATAGACTTTGTAAACAATCTTATACCCTGTTTTTTTTTTTCTCAATTATGTCGTAAGCATTTTTCAAAGCCGTTTAAAATTTTTTAAACACTTTTAATGGCAGCAAAATATTTTATGAGGTATGATTAGTTAACACGTTAGTGGGCGCCTGGGTGGCTCAGATGGTTAAGCGTCTGCCTTCGGCTCAGGTCATGATCCCAGGGTCCTAGGATCGAGTCCCGCATCGGGCTCCCTGCTAGGCGGGGAGCCTGCTTCTCCCTCTGCCTCTGCCTCTCTCTCTCTCTCTCTCTCTGACTCTCATGAATAAATAAATAAAACATTAAAAAAAAAATTAAAAAAAAAAAAGAATAGTTAACACGTTACTTAACAGATCCATCTTTAACTTCTTCATGTATATACCTTATTAAAAATACAGAAGAGTATAAAGAAAAAAATGAAATGTGCTCATAATTCTACCATAAATAACCAAATTAATTTCCACCAGAAATAACCACAGTTCATATTCTATTGTTTTCCTTCTACTGTTTTTTTCTGCCAGTGGTTCTCCTTTCTTGGGAAATAGCCTTCTTTGAATATCTGATGAAAGCTATGGGTCTCTCCCAGGAAATTAAGACATGTACTAAATTTTGCATAGTTCCAGAACTCTAGAGGCCTCTATGGCCCATCCCAGAAATGCCCCACAGGAGGCTGGGACAGGGCTACGCTTATGGCTACCCTAGGGGATGAGGTGTTGGATGGTTACCTGTACCAAGTGCCCATCCCCTTCTGGTACCCTGCCCCTACCTGCTTGCCTGCCTCCCAGTGGCACCAGCGTGAGGGCTATCCTCCTCTTCCTCCTACTCATTCTTCTCTGCTGGGGTGGCCTCCTCATCTCTCCTGGGCTACAGGCATTTTGACAGCTACCAACAGATGCAGCTCATGGCTCTCCTGTTGCAGGTGAGCTGGGCCTCGTCCCTCCCCTCCGGCCCTGCAATTAACAACAACAACAAAAAAGCTGGGGCGTTTATCAACCTGCGTTAGCTGGCATTGTTTACACCACACTTCCAGGCTGTGTTAGGCCTGCATAGACTGAGCAGGCTTCCCTGACTTTGCAGAAGGCCTGAGGCTTCAGAGAAGCCCCTGAGACAGAGAGAGAAGCAACAAGGGGGGATATTGTTGGCAGGAGCCATAACACTTTTTGGGTACAAGAAGTGTCTGCTGTAGGGATCACACTGGATATTTTGTGTCCTATTTCTTACATAATATTTCATTGTAAATGTTTTCCATATCATTAAACATTCGTCAAAACAGGGATTTTAATGGCTGCACAATATTCTACAATATTGGATGCAATGTCATTTATTGTTGTACATAAAAATAACTGTAACATAATTCTGCATCTCTAAAAAACGCCCCCGGATAAGTTCTTACAAATAGAATATTTTTGTTGTTGTTCTTGATGCATATTCCCAAGTTGCTCTCCAGAAAGACTGAATGTTTATGCTTCCATCAGCAGAATGAGTAACCAACTTTTAATATACTATCATCATTCCTTCATGCAACAAAAAATGTTTGTATACTTGAAATGTACCAAGTATATTATGTATTATAGTTTTAATGTAAACATTTTACTAATTTGATAGAAAATACGGTATCTTGTAATTTGCATTTTAAAATTGAGATTTACTGTTTTTTCAAGTCTATTGACTAGAACAGTTTCATGACCTGTGTTGTTACTACACTTTTATATCTTGTTGATATTTTCTTACTATTTGAACTTTGTTTATGGTGGATGTTTTGTTGTTAGTAAACTTTAAATTTGTATGTAGCAAAATATATAGATTTTTTTTCCTTCATGATTTTATCTATTATTTCTGCTTAGAAAGTACTTCACCATCTGGAGATCCTTTTTAACCGAAACTTTGCCCCCCTTTTTCCTTTTTTTTTCTCTCTTTAAAAGATTTTTTAAAATGATCTCTAGGCACCTGGCTGGTTCAGTCATAGAGTATGTGACTCTTGATCTTTGGGTCATGAGTTCATGCTCCATGTTGGGTGTAGTTTGCTTTAAAAATTGTGTGTGTGTGTGTGTGTGTGTGTGTGTGTGTATGTATGTGTGTGTGTGTGTGATTTATCTCTCTAAGCCACCTGGATTTTATTCTGATGTAAGATGAGGAACATTTTTTTCCAATACAGTCATTCCTCATCCTCACACCCCCAGTTTTCTCATCAACGTGTGGTGCTAATTTTATCATATATTAAATTTTCATATATGCCAAAGTCTGTTTCTGGGCAAGTTTCAAAAAACTTTCCTCTAGCATTTTGACTCAAATTACTTAAAACCTATACATTACTTTGGAAAAAGAATTGACTTTACAATACTCAGTACTCCCATTCAGGAGCAGGATGTCTCTCAGCCAAGTTTTTTAGTTCCATCATATAGGTTCAGTATTTCCAGTTAGAATTATTCCTAGGGACTTTAATTTTTTTGTTGCTGATGTGACTACAACTATCTCTGAGAAAGTTACAGTCACACCAGCAGCAGCGACAACAAAATATATTGAGAGAGAATACTCCCTCTGTTGACCTGAATATATTCTATTATATGTATCATATAATTACTTTATAGAGAGGATATATTCTATTTTTGAAGCAGTTATTCTTGGTATACAGTAGTAGTATTTTTTAGAATTTTGAATCTAGCTACTTTCCTGATGGTGGGGAGGGGAGAACTTGACAAAAATGATTGTAGGTTTCATCTAATGCCTGGACAAAAGATGTCTTGGGGTCAGAGTTGTGGGTCTGTCATCACTGCTTGTGCGATCCTGGACAAATTAATTTATTGAGCTCAGTTTTTTCACTTGTAGTAGGGGACTATTGATAGTATAGGTCTATGATCCTTTATCAAGAAGCCTTAGTGCATTCAATTTGGGATTTGCTGTTTTGGATTTTAGGAAGGTAATATGGTAATATATTACATAACTCTTCCACTGGAGTCTAGTAGCACCCTATAATTAAACATATTAACATTTCTGCAGAGATAAAGTAATATAAACAAAGAGTGTAAATGGCCTTACAATAGTTCAGGACACATTTTGAGGCTAAATGAGTTTTTTTTTTTTCCCAAGTACCAGTCAACTTTTACTGGATATTAATTCTGAATTAGAATATGAAAGGATTCAAGGGTGCCAGGCAGGGTCATGGTCAGGCTAAATGAGTTTTAACAGCTTCCTAAATTTGTGGGCACATGATTAGGGGCCTGAACTCACTTTAACTTTAAACTTAGAACAGTTTAAAGGATATTGTATGGAAGATAGGGCCTGCCTCAATACAGGCTAATACTTCATTAGGCCATTCTCTTGCCTTCTTTTTAGGTGAACAGTCTAAACAGCAAATTATAATTCTCCTTTCTGATAAATCATTTATTTTTTTAGCTGGATTTTCTGAAATGTAAGTAAAATAAATGGAAAAAAACAGTCATTCTGGGATCCCATTTGATTTCAGTGGAAGTGCCTAACATGAATTCACCATGATATTAGCTGTTAAGATTTTCTTCTTCTATTTTGGAAATGCAGTAGAGGGTCAGAACACATTTAACTCTAGCATTTTTTAAGGGAGATACTGAATATTCTTAATGTGATAATTTGGTTGTGGCATAAATCTGAATCTTAGATTTGGGATCTAAGGAAGGAGACAAGTACCTGGTTTGTTCCCTTATAGCCTAAATGGTTCAGAGCTGTTTCTTCATTGAAGATGGGTACCAAGAGAAGCTGATGTCTATCCAAATAGCTTCACATTCATGAGTGTCTCAACATATCCCTTTAAATGTCAAATATTTGTATTCGAGTGCCTGGCTGGCTCAGTAACATCATGTGACTCTTGATTTTGGGGTTGTGAGTTCGAGCCCCGTGTTGGGTGTAGAGATTACTTAAAAATAAAATCTTTTTTTAAAAAACCCTATTAATTCGGGCGCCTGGGTGGCTCAGTTGGTTAAGCGACTGCCTTCGGCTCAGGTCATGATCCTGGAGTCCCTGGATCGAGTCCCGCATCGGGCTCCCTGCTCGGCGGGGAGCCTGCTTCTCCCTCTGACCCTCCCCCCTCTCATGTGCTCTCTCTCTCATTCTGTCTCAAATAAATAAATAAAATAAAATAAAAAACAAAACCCTATTAATTCATCTAGATCTTGCATAATGTAGAAACTTACTTTTCTAACAAATGAGGTAATTTTCATTTTCTATCACTAGAAGGTATTTTCTTACAGAAAAACCAAGTTATTTGCTAATCTCTCATCCATGACTCCAGAATGGTGAAGTCGGTCAAGGCTCCAAGGGTACAGTTGTCTATTCAGGGGAGTAGGCCTGGAGTCTATACAGACCCCACTTTCAAAATGGCAGTACCTTTACAGAGCCTAGTGGGTATGGATGGGTAATCCGACCAGCAGCCCCTGAACTGGAAGAACCTTGCTTCCCCTTTAGGACACTTTACAACTAATGACTCAGCTCTGAAGAGGATGTGGTTGAAGTTTCCTGCTTTTAGTGGTCACAAGTTCACATGGCCTTCCCTTTTGTTGGTCTGGTGGCTATAGAAACAGGAGCAATGGACTCCAGGGATTTGTATTAGACCAGCAGCCATATTCACCTGTGTGAGGTGTCCTGGGTCTCACCCAGGACAGATGAGGACATGGAATATATCAACCTTAGAAATTCCAAGATTTTTGGATCATCTATAACAATTAGTGGTTCAGGTCACCAGGGAATCACTATGGGGATTTAAAAAAGCCTTAATTCAGGGGGTGCCTGGGTGGCTCAGTCAGTTAAGCATCTAACTCTTGGTTTTGGCTCAGGTCATGATCTCATGGGTCTTGAGATCAAGCCCACATCAGACTCTGCTCAGAGGTGCTCTGCTTTAACATTCTGTCCCTCTGCACCTCCCCCCCACACACTCTCTAAAATAACTAAATCTTTAAAAACCTAATTCTATTCATTAATAATTATTCTGAATATACTTTTCCCCTTAATGTTGTTTATAGTGGCATCTCTACTATAGACCAATTCCTTAAAGTCTGCTTTAAATAATTTTAAGGCAGCATAGAAAATACACATATTCTACTTTTCAAGCCCTATTGTTTCTCAAAGGTAACTGCAATTTTGCTCTTAAAAATACTGGATCTTATGGAGTACAGGTTAAATGTGTATCTCAAAACCTCTGAATAATAATAATGCCAATCTTTTCACTATAGTTAAAACCTCCAAGAGCACTTGGAGTCTAGGTTCAGAAATATCCCATTCGAATGAATGAAGTATTGAAAATAAAGGCCTTGCCTTACATGCCAGCTTACAGTCAGAGCAAGTTTTGAAACCAGAGTTTTTAGTTTGCCATTTATGAGGTAGGCCGTATAACTATAGTTTAAACTTCTGCCCGTTAAGTTCCTGAAGCCAAAGAAACTTGGATCTCCGTCAACAAAATGAGTAAAGCTACAATGTGGGGATGGTGAACATTTAACAGTCTGCATGCACCAAGAGGCTTACTACTTAAAACTAGAGGTGAAATTAAGACAAGATGCGATTATTTTCCAAAAGCACTGTTTTTATTTATACAGAGTCCTGACCACTTCAGCGGCAGGGCAGGAGTGGGAGAGGTTCCTTTTTCAATCCAGGGGCCTCCATAATGTTGGTCTGTTGCTACCAAACACACAGGCAAGTGGCGTCATGGATTTGGTAAACTAACTACAATGTTTAGTCTCTCTCTGCTAGAGCAACAAGGTGAGCATCAATCTCTGCTTCTGAAAGAATCCTAGAAGGCAAGGGGGAAAAATCCACAACCATTTTACTTTTTGAAAACTTTTTATTATGTAAAATTGCAAACACACATGGAAGAATAGATAGTAATGAATTCCTGTGTACCTAACACCCAACTTCAACAATTATCAATAATTTATAGCTACTATCTTAAAAATCTGTATACCCACCACTCATCCGTTCAGATTATTTTGAAAGAATTCCCAAATATTTTATCAACTTCATCAATATACAAAAACATTTACTTCTTTGACATCAGATCAAAAATTAGGTCTTCTGAAAATAAGACCTTTTAGTTGCAGCTATGATAGAAAATAATTAAACTAAATATAAAGCTAACTATACATAATGTATTCATGTATTCTATTTTAGCTCCTATGTCAAAATGCCTTTACACTTTGTGTAACTCAAGTTTCTGTCAGCTGAGAGACAAGAAGGCACTTCATGATGAACACATATTTCCTCCAAAGAAATCAAATGCTCGGCAACCTTTAATGTGACCTATTACTGCTCGACTTCTAAACAGTGAAATTCATCAAAGTGACATTTTTTAGTGCAGACTGGGGCAATATAAGTAATTTATATTGTAGTTGTTGATGCTTATGTTATATATTGTAGTTATTATTTAAGCATACTTCCTACCATCAAATTTATAAAGTTCTTCAGAACTTTCTGAAGATACAGGTTCTTTGGTTTCTTACCTATTTAACTAATAGATGGAAATAAAAATGTTAAAAGCTATCAGACGGTCTCAGAATAGAAAAGAAAAAAGAACCTGCAGGTCCTTTAAGCAGATTCATGAATTGCTCCTGCTAGAACAGTACTGCTAAAACAAAACAAAACATACAACTATTTTCTACAGGAAAAAAAAAAAAGAGGATTCACAATTTTGTTAATTCTATGAATTTTTCTTACATCGTTCATGTTTAAATCACTTACCTGCAGGCAACAAAAAGAGTAAATTGGGGGGGGGGGGAAGCATAGTAACAAAAAACTCTTCAAGCCAGTTAAGCTTAGTTTACCACCTTTTTCCCCACCCCTAACCATGACCAAGTGTCCGTGTAACTGTGACCTAAGAGTAGATACAAATAATAGCTAACATGCCTTCCAGCACTTCCTTGCATCTATGGATTTAACTGAAATATTTTTCATAAGCACATCCAGGTTCCTGGTAAGTAAACCACCTTGCAGGGTTCTGGGAGAATTAAGTGAGATGGTATATGTTAAGCACCCAGTACAGATTTGACTCATGGAAGCTATAAGGTTGATTTTTGGGAGTTAGTCACTTAGTAAGAACAGACAAGCATCCAGCATCTGTAATTCAATTAGCTGTATTCAAAATTTGGGGTTTCCCAAGATCTCCAGACAGGGTCTAACGCAGATCAGTATTTCATACTGCTCTTCAAAGCTCCACTTAACCACTAAATAATCAAAGCTCCACCTCAAAAAACTAAGTACTACTACTACTCTGGGAGATGAATTTCTATTGGCCTTAGGCTAAAAAAAGGAAAACACTTATGCTTACTTTAGTCCTAACATAGAGAAGGTTATTTTATGTTGCCTCTGATACAGATATAAAACCACTCTGAAATGAGAAAAGCAGTTATGTCTGTCTTAAAGGGACTTCCAATAAATTTTAAAACAGATCTCTCAAATATTGAAGGAAAAAACTGTAAATCTAGGTAAAAAAAATGCTTTCCCCCCAAGTTGTAGGATAAACGGACCCATACACCTCTACCTTTCTAGGCTGTAATTTACCTCTTGGCAAACTTCTCTAAGCACTTGGCCGAAAATATAACTCACCTGAATTTAGGATTTTCAACTGTAACTACTCCAACTTCTATTTCTGAAGGTTTGAAATCAATTGATAGAACAGTAGATAGGCATGTAATTGCAGTCTGAAAAAAGTACCAAGATTAAAATTGTATTTTTCAGAGATTCCAAGATTTTCTCATTCCAAGCTTATTCAAAACATGAGTTAACCACAAGCTATTCATTTTTGCTTCATGTTTCAGTGATACATTTCTATAGCCACATGTTACTGGCATATTGCTTAATTCTAATATGTTGCCTGCCAATGAGAAGAACTTACTTATATGAATTCAAGATAAATGAAAGGGGTCCATCAAACAAAACAGGATGATTTACACACAATAGTCTCTTTGCTTGATGATGACTACATGCTGGGGACTATGCTAAGCACTTGGGGTGAGAAGGGGGAGAGGATAAACATGAACGATACAGTCTTCCTTCACGGAAAATTTACAGTAAAAAATTTAAGAATGTATTTAAGTGGCTTTGTATCTGATGTGATTAATTACTTACGTAATTATGAACTGCAAGTAAAAAAGACCTTTTAGAAACATTTACACAGGGCACAGTACCTCCCCGATGAGAACTAGCTTTATATCTCCTGTTAGTATAAATGAGATAATACTGCCAACCAAACATAGAAGTATCAGATAGCATTTTTCTTTTGTCATTTATCAGAATCATGCGTCTTTAGAATGGCTGCATCTCAGCTCCTCCTTTCCAAAATCCACTAAAATTTTTGTTTTTAACCTCTTGGCAGTAAATAAGAGGCTTCCTTAGTCTAAGGTTACTAAATATTTGTATAAGAATTTTAGCTTGTTGTATCTATTTAAAATGTCCCAATCGTAATGAATAATCCCCTTAAGATCCCTGCATTAAGTGAGCTCTACTTTTGCATCCCAGATAGATTTTCTCTGCCAAGTTATCCTATGAGCATATATTCTTTTACCCAGATGTTTGTCTCCCTGAGAATTTGGTATGTGGCTGTTTTTCCTTTAGGGCCATAAGAGTAACATCCCTAAATTTTTTCACTTTTGCTACTAGGAAGGTTAAGCCTAATTTGACTCACAACCATGCAGGTCTTACGCCCTAGTTTTGATTCTTATTTTTAGTTACATCTTCCCATTTTATACGTGTTTTGTTGAAAGCAGTCTCAAATACATTATGAAATGAGATAGGGAATTAAGTCAATAAAAGCAGTCCTCATTGTTCCCATGTCGGCTGAATGACACCAATTCTATGAAGCTGACAAACCTGGGTCATGTGATAAACCCAGGAATAGCCTTTATAAATTGTCAATTATACAATGATTTTCACTATTCTATATAGCATTAAAAAAAAAAGTCAGCTCCTTTTGGCTAACTTACTTCCACTGTCTGTTCAAATGTCCAATCAAATTTCTTCTTCACTTTTTTTTCAAGGAAGCTGGTTGACTCCGTTTGTTTAACTCCTGCTGCAGTGGCTTTAAACCCACAGTAGTAACCTGCAGGATCACACTTGTACACCTGAGGGCCTTGTTCTTCATCTATACCAATTAAAATCATACCTAAAAAGAAAGACCCTCATTAAATAGCTTATACTTTTGTACAACACAATTTCTTCTCTCTTAGTATTGTCATAAAGCTGTTGTTGATCATTATTCTGGCCAGCTATTTTAGGATAGGTATTTTGCTTTAAAAAACTGATGAAATACAGGTTATTACTATAGATAAATTAGGTAACCAAGAAACTCCCATTTCACCAAAGGTTTATCACAGATGTTTTTTTTTTTTTTTAAAGATTTTATTTATTTATCTGAGAGAGAGAATGGGAGACAGAGAGCATGAGAGGGGGAGGGTCAGAGGGAGAAGCAGACTCCCCGCTGAGCAGGGAGCCTGATGTGGGACTCGATCCAGGGACTCCAGAATCATGACCTGAGCCGAAGGCAGTTGCTTAACCAACTGAGCCACCCAGGTGCCCCTATCACAGATGTTTTTAAAATTTGAACTATCACAAGTGTAATTTACAATTTTCTAATCCTTGCTACTACCCAAAACATGTTTCTTTGATCCCTTGAAATATTACCAAAAAAATTTGGGAAGCATATTTTTCATATACTTTCTTTTAGAGAAAATAATATATAATAGTATGTTAGATATTCTACGTAGGCTGACTTACTTAGAACTTCAGTAGTTCTTTAATTTATTTGACCATGGAAGACTTTTTCTTTTTTTTTTTTTAATTTAAGAGCTTAAGGTTCTTAAGGATTTTGGGTTCCAGGGAACTAAAAGTGTATGGAATACACCTTGGGAATGCTGGCACCAAGTGAAACACAGAGGCTACTTCCTTCTCTTCACACTGCCCAACTCTGATACTGCTGGTATACACTCCCCAGTAGTCAAGAGAAACCAAATTCTGAATTCTGTACATACAACTTTGTTATTAAAAATCTAATCATATTGTTATAATGACATATAATTAAAATAAATACCGCCCCCAAACTTCTTTCTACTCAGCAAAGCAGGTAATAAAGTATTTAAGGAATGGCTTAACTCCTGCTTTCTTCTATTTCTAGATCTGAACCTCTTTTATATAAAGGCATGCCTCGTTTTATAGTGTGTTGCGCTTTGCGGATACCTTTTTTTTTTTTTTTTTAAAGAATTTATTTATTTATTTGACAGAGAGAGACACAGCGAGAGAGGGAACACAAGCAGGGGGAGTGGGAGAGGGAGAAGCAGGCTTCCCGCGGAGCAGAGAGCCCGATGTGGGGCTCGATCCCAGGACGCTGGGATCATGACCTGAGCCGAAGGCAGACGCTTAACGACTGAGCCACCCAGGCGCCCCGGATACCTTTTTTTTTTTTTTTAACAAAGGTTTGTAACCACCCTGTGTTGAGCAAGTCTATTTTTTCAATAGGATTTGCTCACTTTGTGTCTGTGTCACATTTTGGTAATTCCTGGAATATTTCAAACTTTTTCATTATTATTATACGTGTTATGGTGATCTATGATCAGTGATTATGACTTGCTGAAAGCTTAGATATTAGCATCTTTAGCAATAAAGTATTTTAAAATTAAGGTATGGTACATTATCTTTTTAGATATAATGCTATTGTGTACTTAATAGATTATACTGTAAACATAATTTTTATATGCACTGGGAAACCAAAAAATTCATCTGACTCACTATATCGTGATATTAGCTTTATCGCAGGGGTCTGTACTGAACCTGCAATATCTCCAAGCTATGCTTGGAGTGTCCTCTCTTTTAAGATTCAGTATTAACCAATTACTTTATTCACTTTTATAGATGTCTTATAGAGTCTACTAATGAGGAATTTTCAACCTTATTTAATTGATAAACACTATGACAGTGATCAAGTAACTGTGTTTTATTCAAAGGTTATGTCACCCTGTAATTTTCTTTACATGTTATACTTGATATACACAAAGTACATGGCAACACAAAAGAGGTACCCACTTACTGCTCTGGGGGAACAAACACTTCTCTACTTTGGGTCTTGCAAGATGAACAGGGTTTCATAGGTGATAAGGACATGAAAGGCAATCAAGGCACAAGGAACAACACGTACAAAGGCATCATGACATGTAAGGTAACAGCACACCCAGGCCATGACAAAAGACCCATATACTACTGGCACGTCAGGTGAGAAAGGAAAGCAGGACGTGCAAGAGGCTGCCTGGGAATAAACTATCAGGGGTCTTGCACATCATATTAAGGAGTTTCGAATTTACACTATATCCAACGAGGAATCAGTTTTTCTAGGGAGCAACAACCAAAATTTGATTTAAAAATGATAATTACGTAGCAACATGGAAGAGAGATGAGGAAAGAGTGAGAAGGGAGAGAAGAGACAAATAAATTAGGCAGCAAACGTAAGAGATGATGAAGAAGGAAGAGATATTCTGGTAAGGCTCAATGACTAACCAGATGACCAGGGAAGGTGGAGTGAGCATAGCAAAGAGAAATTGAGGATGAAAGTAGGAAAACAGCAATGATTTCAAGGCTGAAGTATCTGCGGGACATTGGCTGTATACAGGTAGTAAATGAAAGCATGAACTCAAGGGTGATCTCTGGGTGATCTCACCCAGACAGAACCAAGAGGGAGAGAATGACCACAGAGAAAACCTGGTGAGCAAAAACATTTAAAGGAAAAGCAGAAGAGGATGAGAGTGAGGAAGAGTATCACTGAAGAAACTGAGGGAGCATTCTATCAGAGTTCAAAAATAGGGTCAGATATTGAAGAAAAATCATTACATTGATAATTCTCATAAATGACACAACACAGAAACAAATGTGCTGATTTTTTTAGGCTACTGTACTACATTAAATCTAAAATCAGTAAATCTCATCTCTCTCCCAAGAGAATTTTACTTATTTTTTTTAAAGGTAATGTATTCTAAAAATATGAATCACAGGAATGTGTGTGTGAGCCTGATTCTTTAGGGTGGTCAAAAAAAAAAAAAAAAAGATCTACACCGTTAAGATGCCTAATATAGGCATTTCCATTGAAAGCGTAATCTGGAATTGCAGTAAAACCCCCAGAACAACAGCCCAATATGACAGTGACTCAGATCTTTCAAATCAGACACCCTTAAAAGAAATATTTTGGTAGAAAGTCTAATAGCATCTAAAGCTTAAAAGATAATGCCTAAAATACTACTGTGAAACCTACTCTTCATTGCTGATTTATTATAAAGAGTTCCTCATCTTATATAATTTCCAAAAACCACATGTTCAGAACCCAAGTGTTATTGCAATAACTTTATTCATATTCTCTAAAAAAAACCATGTAATTCATCAATTCTTTGGAAGTCTTCTTAGCATACTTACAACAACCAAGAGGCCTCATTTCAGCATTCTGTGTGTAGACCTGAGAAATATCAGCAATTCTTTTGCACAGCATGTCCACAGGAATCTCATAGCCATACTTGTATTTCCAATTAGCTGCCTCATAGCGTGCCCTCTGTACCTGGGATCTGCTGTCAGCTTAGAGCATAAAAAACCCAAGTTTATTACTTTAGAGGAAAGAGTGAACCTCAAAATCAGACAATTTTCAATTTTCCATATATAGAAATATAGAAATACACACACACACACACACACACACATATATAAAATCTCCACTATGACTTAACAAAAGCAGAAGTGGTCCACTATGGCTTTTTCTATCACTAATGAATAGTCAATGACTCAGCAACAAGTACATGACAAAAAAGGAAAACATTTTTAAAAGATGGAGTTCCACACACAGCACTGGACTTTCATGCTGAGCCCTTCATCAGCTGTCAAAATAGTTCCTGCAGGTAGCTAATAATTCCCAAAAGAACAAGTTTTAAGGAGAGAGAATAATGTTTCTCTTGATCTTTTCTGTAGGCTTGAATTTTCCCTTGATTTTAGAAAATAGAAACCCAAAGTAATTTTTATAATTCTCATTTACTTCTAACAGTGTCATTATTACCAGGTTTGAAATATACTTGCATCTCCTTTAACTATTAACTATATATGAAATCAATGTCCATGAGAGGGGCTTCAGCCCAGTCTCCCTGAAAGCAGTAGCAACAGAGATCTAATTCTATTATACTTATAATTTCAAAAACCTCGTAGTACTCTGAATATACTGGTATTAGCCTTGGAAGACTGCAAATTTACTCCTATTATTTGCCAATGAGGCACTAAATGGAGCCTTTTAAAAATTAATACAAAACTCAAAAATAATTTGAAGAAAATAACAAATCTAAGTAGACATCGAGCCAATTACCTGTCATTCCTGTCATCACACAGCCAATGTTTTCAGTTATCTTGAATAAGTGAGTCACTGTGCTGGAATCCAATAATTTGTCCTAATGAACAAAATAAATCAAGATAACTTTTTAAAAACCAGAGGTCTCTGTGCAGGGATAAAAAATACTATAAAATTATAGCGATAAACTATGTAATATATGTTTTCTGTTCATTTTATAGATAAAACCAGTTTTTAAAAAAGGCAGGGAGGAGACTCTGTCTTCCTTTTTTAGATGACAGGTTTCCTGTGGGCAAGAACTATAGCTCACCAAAGCCTGTTTGAAGGTCCCCGAAGACAAAAGACCTAGAATTCCCACTGTGCTTATAATCATACCACAAAGCTCAATATATTAACTCTGTCTACTCAGCTAAACCGTCCATAGCTACTCAGTAAATACTTGTTGAATGAAACAGGAAAATAGAGGCAAAGCAAGAATAATGTGAATGTATAGAGGTAGTCATATACCTTTGCACAAACTCATAAAAAATCCTTGCATTATATTCTGTAACAATTGGCTATCTGGGCAGTATTACTTACAGGTACTTTCTTCTGTGTGACAATTACTGCACAGTCTTTCCCTCTGACAGCTACTGATGTAAGGCCACCCTGGTTAATAGCCTTAAAAGCATATTCTGGAAAATAGTGTTTTGAGAAAGTGGAATAAATTATTAGATTCATGCAATGGCATAAAAGCAGTCATTAAAAAGAATGAGCTAGAGCTATATGAACTAACATGGAATGTTGTCCAAGACATGCAAAGTCAAAATAATAATAATAATGATAATAATAAATCATAGTTAAACCAACTCCATTTCTTTCCATTTTAGTTTACTGTAATCATTTTCATCAGGATCAAGTACCAAATTTCCAATAAAGAATTAATTTATCATATCAAATCTTTATCAATTACATCTTATCATTTTAAAAGTCTGTTTTGTGGCCATTATTTCTACCAAATCTGGTTTTCCTGGGTCAAATTCCAGTTGCTCTATATTTTCTCCAGATTTACTAGTTCTGTTAATTTTGGCCAGTAACTAGTTTGATTCTATGCAATTTTAATTGCTGTTAGATTATTCTGCATTGTTTTTTTTCTCCCTACCAAGTTGAAATTTTCTGGATCATGGTTTTTCCAATCTTCATGATACCTAAAACAAGGATCCTTGAGTTTGTCTATGACAAACTTCAGCTTGTGCACTTCCAGCTGCTGTCAGACCATTCCCTAGGTTAAAACAGATGAATCAAAGTGGTAGAATGCAAACAAACTACTTTGGCATCATGCAGTATAGCTGATAGTGACTGCCTCTGGAAGGCAGAATTACAGATGAGACTACTCCTTTCTATGCTATGTATTTCTATAATATTTAAATCTAATTTAAACATATATTTTGTAATTATAAAAACAGCAGCAGAAATACATGCTCACTGTAGAAAATATGGGGAATATAGAAGATAATGTAAAAAAAAAATTACTCGTAACTCCAATCACTATCTATATTTTGACATAATAGATGTTTTAAAAATTCTGTCAAGTATTACTGTGGGCATTGGGTCTGAAGCCTGGCCTCATCATCTCTTCAAAAGCCAACTGGTAATGAGGACCAGCTGAAAAAAGATACTATCTATGCCAAAGAATTTCCTTTAATAGGAGCTATAATAAAAACCCCTTATCAAATATTTCGAAATGGCTATATTTTGAAGACAGAAAAGTAGAGTAAAACGACTCTACCATAAGGGAAATCCTCAAATTCAGCTTAGATTTAATTAGATTACAATTGCTTATTTTTACCACCCCATTACACCACAAATAACTTCTAAAATACAATGTTTCAAAATGCTTCTCAGTTCTGTTTCTCATATGGCCAAAAAGCTTCTACTAGATCAAAACTCCACAGCTAAAAACTGTAAACTCTAAACAAAACAACTACCTGAAGGCACCAGAAAGTGGCCAAAGGTGGGCAGATTCTGGAGGGGGAGACAATGCTTGGAACAAGGAAATGGCATGAAGTGAGTTTCCCGTCTTCATGGCTTACAGACCGAGTGCAGGCCCTGGTCAGGGCTAAACACCCATAGAAAATTCAGTCTCTTTGGCATGAAGAACTAGAGAACAGTTTGGGGGTAACTACAGCTGCAGGAAAATAAGGGAAAGAAAGGAGAGAGCCAGAGAGGGAGAGTCCCAACCTATATATGTTATCCAAATCTCTGGGTGATTCCATAACCACACATGCACAAGACAGACTCCAGGCAGCTTAGCTAAGGATAAAAGAAAATGAGATTTGAGTTGCCATCCAAATTAACTGCCTGCTAGAACAAATCAACATTCTTTGGAGGAATAGAGCAGAATCCAAGTCAACAACTTCATTAAATATTAATGGACAAAAGACTCCAATTAAAAGCAGAAACTGGGGGCGCCTGGGTGGCTCAGTCGTTAAGCACCTGCCTTCGGCTTGGGTCGTGATCCCAGGGTCCTGGGATCAAGCCCCACATCGGGCTCCCTGCTCAGCGGGAAGCCTGTTTCTCCCTCTCCCACTCCCTCTGCTTGTGTTCCTGCTGTCGCTCTCTCTCTGTCAAATAAATAAATAAAATCTTAAAAATAAATAAATAAATAAAAGCAGAAACTGTCAGAATGGATAAAAAGGCAAGACTCAAACATGGTATCTATCACAGACACAGTTTAATAAATGGATGGAAAAAAGAGTACCATATAAACAGTAAGCATCAGGAAGTTGAAGGGACTATATTAACATCAGACAAAGTAGAGACTTCAAGGCAATATATCAGAGATAAACAAGTACATTTCAAAAGTAGAAAAATCAATTCATAAGGAAGATATAACAATCACAAATGTATATGCACCTTGTAAGAGTACTTCAAAATACATAAAAGGAAAATGGACAAAATTAAAAAGAGAAATGGCCAAACCCATCCAGTTAAACATTTTAACACCACCACCACACAAGTGAAATAGACATAGAGAGACACACACAAAATAGACAAACACTATATGGACCACACAATCAAGCGCCTCGACCTCACTGCTATCTGTAGACTACTACTGATGACAACTGAAGAATATACATGCACATGGTATAATACAAATGCACATGGTACCTTTACTAAGACAGAGCGTATATTAGAGGCCATAAAACAAGTCTCAATGAATTTTAAAGTACTGAAATCCCTAAATATTTGAAAATTTTAAAACACCTTTCTAAGTAATCCATGAATCAAAGAAATAATCGTAACAGAAATTTAGAAGTATTTTGAACTGACTGGTAATAATATATCAAAATTTGTAGGATGCAGCTGAAAGAAGGAATTTTATGGCTATGGTGGACAGACCCTAAAGTGGCCTACTCTCTACAATCCCTGCCTCCTGGTGTTCACACCTTTGTGTAATCCCCTCATCTTGAGTGTGGACAGAACCTGTAACTCGCTTCTGACAAAGTGAATATGGCAAAGGTGATGGGATGTCATTATCCTGATTACATTACAGAAGACTGCTTTAAAAATAAAAGCAGTAGGTTATCTTCCATAGCATGATAAAATTTCTCCTACCATCATCTTTTTCTAACACATTGTTTTGTCTTACAAAGGTAAATGTCTGCCCCAAATATGAGAAATATGCAAAAATTTAAAAATAAAAATGTTTAGCTAATACAGTTTAATGCTTTTGAGCAAACCCAAACTAATTCCAATTCCTTCATAAATATAAGTGAAATGTAGGCAGATAGCATTGGATCTAAAATATTATCAGAGGTAGGGGCGCCTGGGTGGCTCAGTCGTTAAGCGTCTGCCTTCAGCTCAGGTCATGATCCCAGGGTCCTGGGATCGAGCCCCGCATCGGGCTCCCTGCTCAGCGGGAAGCCTGCTTCTCCCTCTCCCATTCCCCCTGCTTGTGTTCCCTCTCTCGCTGTGTCTCTCTCTGTCAAATAAATAAATAAATAATCTTAAAAAAAAATAAAAATAAAATATTATCAGAGGTAACAATTATGGCATTTATAGATATTAAGTGAACTTACAAATTGATTTACCTGTGAAATGAGTCTAATTTCAGTCCTTAACTGTACCTGTATGTGCCTCATTTATCAATAAAACTACATATATATTAAAAAGACTCTGTCTTGCTAGCAGACTAACTCTAGAGATTCCTCTTACTGGCTTGCTAAGTGGCTGTATGGCAAGGAACCACGGGTATCTTCCAGTGAACAGCCAGCAAGCAGCTGGGGTCCTCAGTTCTATACTGAAAGGAAATGAATTCTGCCAAAATCCTCAGTGAGCTTGAAAGCAGAGTCTTCTCCAGTTGAGCCTCCACATAGGAACACAACCTGGACAACACTATGATTACAGACTTGTGATGTTCTACGCAGACTACTCCTGACCCACAGAAATTGTTGGAGTTAATAAGTGTGTGTTATTTTTAGCTGCTGTTCGTAGTAATTTTTATGCATCATAGAAAACTAATATGCTAGCCTTGTTTATATTAGAAAAGGTATAAAATCAAGGATCGAAGTTTCTACTTTAAGAAGTTTAGTGAAAGGCAAAATAAACCCAGATTTGAAAAAAGGCAACAACAAAGATCAGAAATCAGTAAAATAAACAAAAAAAGGAAGTCAGGAAAGTAAAAAATTGATTCTTTGAACAAAAACAACAAACTTGAAATGGGGAGATTATCCCAGTGGGCCCCAAGTGCAATCATATGTATCCTTATACAAGAGATGGAGAGGGAGATTTTACACAGAGAAGGTGCTGTGAAGAGGGAGCAGGGATTTGAAGATGCTGGTCTTGATGAGTAGAGCGATGCAGTCCCAACCCAAGGAATGCTGGTAGCCTCCAGAAGTGGAAGAGGCAAGGAATGTATTCTCCTAAGGTCCTAACATCTTGATTTTGGTCCAGGGAAACTGATTTTAGACTCCTGGTCCCCAGAACTGTGAGAAAATAAATTTCTTTTTTAAGCCACCAAATCTGGTAATTTGTTACGACAGCCACAGGAAACTAATAAACCCCCCAGCCAGACTAATCAAGAAAATAAGAGAATACAAAAAATAAATAAATAAGAGAATACAAATTGCTTGTACCGGGAATAAGAAAGGGGCTATCATTATAGACATTACAGAAATAAGGCAATATTAAGAATAGTCATTTATATACAGATGATTCTTTTATCTGGGTCACTATCCTTGACCTTGCCTAATTTCAGCACTACATTTCCAAATGCCTGTTGTCTGTTATTACCCAATTGCTCAGAACATGATTTTGGCCTAAGAAATAATCCATCTATGGCTGTAGAGGGAGATTAGTTTGCAACATTTACCAACTCTCCTCTTACGTTATATTTTTCGTTTACAAACCCGATCTTTCCCATATCTTTGCTTCTTCATGCCCTGCCTCAAGTGCCCTTTCACTCTTATCTCCGCTTAGCCAGCGCTTGCCCTTCCTCCCCAAGCCTCTTCCAGCTCCCACGGATACTTTCTGATTATCCCAGATGGGATCCTTCAACCCCTTCTCTGAATTTCTATAGCATTTATTTCACCGCTAGTTTTAGCATTTAGAAGTGTGTATTTTGCCCCTCCACATCCAGACTGGACAGTGAAATAAAGTAGGAACCAAGGAAATTTAAAATTACATTTGCAACCAATATATACTAAATCGAAGGTTGGCCATGGGCCCAATCCAGCTTACTCAAGTTGGTTTAAAATGCAGGGTTTTCTAGGAAGGTTTTAAAAGTCAGAGAAAATAAAATCAGAACTTAGTTTTTCTCAGGAAAAAAAACTGGGGTAACACTTGACCCTCATTTTTTTTTTTAAGATTTATTTATTTGAGAGAGAGAAAGTGCACATGCGTGCAAGTATGCACAAGCTGGGAGGAAGGGGCAGAGGGAGAGAGAGGGGGGAGAGAAGCAGACTCCCTGATTAGTGCTCATCTCATGACCCTGAGATCATGAAGACCTGCGCCAAAACCAAGTCAGACACTCAACCTACTGTTCCACCCAGGCGCCCCAACCCTCATCCTTACATAGTGAACATCAACCTAGGGCTGACACGTTTTGCAGTTTTTCACAGTTTCCACCACTCCTTGTCATATCTCACCCAGCCTCTTTCATTCACTTACACTACTTATCTGATCTGCTTAAATAATGCAAAAAGATTAAAAAAAATAATGCATTAGATAAAAGTCATAAAAGATAGAGCTACTCCCATCACCACATAAATAAAATTTTGTCCCACAAAATAAAAAATATTTTACATATAAAAAATGCTTCTCACTAGAGAATACAACTGTGAATTTGCCAGGATTCATTAAAGAAGTCCTCTACCTCCCTCTCTATATAGATTAGTGTTGTCAAATAAAATAGTCATCAACCACATGTAGCTAACGAGCACATGAAATGTGGCTAATGCAACTGAGGAACTGATTTTTAATTTAAAGTTCTTAGTTAAGAATACCTTTTCATCTCCTACTTCTCTTAACTTCCCTTCTCAGTCTCCTTCATTGCTTTTACCTCCTCAGCCAGGTCCTTAAATACTGGTATTCCCCGGGATTCTATCATTTCTCCCTATCCCGGGATGATTTTATCCTATATAATCACTACTAACTGTGTCATCTTTAGCTCTGAACCCACACTTGCAAATGACTATTTCTCCGACAGGCATTTCTGAAAATTATTCTTCTCTGTATACCTGCTTCTTTACAGTCTTTATCTCAACAGTTTTACTAACCACTCGAGCTACAAACCTGCGTACCATCCTTGACTTCCTCTTCTCTCTCAACAGAGAAATGTTCATTCGTATCTAGGATTTGCTTTAAAATACTCTAACAGAGAGGGGACAAGTGAAAGGGAATAAAGAGGAAACAAGACTGACAAAATGTTCACAACTGATGAAGCTGGGTGATGGGTATATAAGGGTCACCATACTATTCTATGTACTTTTGTTTGGAATTTTCCATAATCAAAATTTTAAAAATAAAACTCAAGAGTCTCCTCTTCTCCACCCTTTCTCAGTACCTTAGTTCACTCATTAGGGCTTACATGGATTATGGAACAAGTCTCTCCTAATTGGTCTTCCTGTCATCAGTCCCTTTCTGCTCTAATTCTACTCAACTCTCCTGCTACCTTACTTAATAATCTTGTCATTTTTCTTCCAGCTATGTCCAAAACTCAAGTAGCAAAGTCCAAACCCTACCATGGCACCCAGATCTCTTCAAAACTTGCTATAATCTGCTCTTCCAGTTGTCACTCTTTATGCTCTGGCTATCCTGACTGACCTATGCACTGGTTCCCCCCAAATTTCTTTATCTAATCAATTCACCTTCTCTGTCGAATCTTTCTTGGCTGTGTCACTTTTTTTTTTTCTTTCTTTCCTTCTTCCTTTTTTTTTTTTTTTTTGAGTAATCTCTATACCCAACATGGGGCTCAAACCCATATCCCCAAGATCAAGAGCCACACGCTCCCCTGACTGAGCCAGCCAGGTGCCCCAGGTGTCACTTTCCATAGTAACCTTCTTGTACTGTTATTTTAGTATTCACCATGCTGCACTGTATTTTTCAATAAAATTTTGTATAAATAAATCCCTGTAACATTACTACCATAAAATATTTTGTAATAATTTCCAGAAAAATGGAAGCTGCTGGAATAAAGAATCTCGAGATAACATAATAACGAGAGTATCCTCTAAAGAAACACTGGTAGGGTAAAAATATGATAGTTTACAGCATAAGTGAGGATGAAGGCCAATTAAGAAAAAAACAGAACAGCATAAGGGGAGCATTTAAAAGGTGTATTTGTTTTTTAAAGCCAGAATTAAAATGTCGGAAATATTAATTAAACACTACTTCCATCACTAAAGACTGGGGTTTTGGGGTTTTTGGATAAAATTTCAGAAACTTACAAACTAACAAACACTATTACGTTAATCTCCATAATCTGTTCTTGAATGTCCAAAATTATGCAAGACAATGATAACTGATAGCCCATTTCCCATTTTAAATGGAGTAAGTTATAATGAATTACACTCAATCCCAAGCCTCCAATTTCTTAAATTGTAACTTAAATACATAGTAAAATACCTATTTGTAAGTATTAGGTTGAACCATGAGACAGCCCCTTTTATAGGTTAAAAAAAAAAGTCAAACATCAGCAGTTTCATATGGTTCAACCTAACAATAAGTCATTAGGTTTGAATGTACATTGCCTCCATGACCACAAACAAAATGGTAAATAAATCACTGTTTTGTATAGAGACTTCTCTTTCCCAGTAATCTCTTATTCACTTTGTTTCTTTCCTTATACTTTTCCCCAACACTTTCCCAACTTTTCTGGGAGTCATTTGTATAATACTAGGAAAAAATGGGGGCTCAATATAAAAGATACTGAGACAAAAGTGTTGAGGACAAGCACAATGCCAGACAATGGCTCATAGTATGACCTCCTCAGTGTGATGTTAGCAACAACAGAGATGCACATCCCCTTACGGACACTGGCTTTGCAAGGCCTCTATAGGTGATTCTGAGGTTCTGCCAATTACAAGACTGTAACTCAAGATTTTTCCCGCCCATAATTTTGTTTGAAATGCTGTACTAAGTTTTAAGATAATGTTTTTTTCCCCCACATAAACTTAGGCTGGAAAAATAAAAATGAATTGAGAGATCTATACATTCTATGAAGTTTAGTTATTAAAAAGAACCGGTTGTTCTACTGGGGCAAGGCAGGTATTCTACAGAATATGTCTCTATTTAATTTCAAAGCTGCGTGCTAGAAACTTTTTGTTATTAAGATTTTTGGAAGCTGTTCATTCTTTGGTCTTCCCCTAACCTTGTAACCTAAATGGAAACTGCATCTCATTTCATAGTGCCACCTAATATTACCCTCTTTAATACCATGATCTTGGGGCGCCTGGGTGGCTCAGTTGGTTAAGTGTCCGACTCTGGGTTTTGGCTCAGGTCATGATCTCAGGGTTGTGAGATCGAGCCCCACAACAGGCCCTGTGCTCAGCGCAGAGTCTGCTTGAGATTCTCCGTCTCTGCCCTGCCCCCTGCTCGTGTGCTCTCTCTCTCTCAAATAAATAAAATCTTAAAAAACATAACAAAAACACCCTGATCTTTAAGCAGGTGGGGTCATTAGAAATTTTGGCACTGGCATGGGGATGGGGGGAAGAATATGAGGTTTGAAAACATAGCAGTGCTTGATCTCATTACTTTTTTGTGTAGTTATAATACATATGTATTTATGTACAGACACATATTTCATTTCAAATCTAACTCAAAGAGGGCATGACAAGTCTGGGTTCAGAAATACTACTTTAAAACGAGTATTTTTTTTTATAGCAAAAGATGCAAACAGTAAGTACTTCTCAGTCCATTATCAGCCACTGAGCACTTACTATGTGACAGATACTGTTCTATGTACATTGCATCCATTAAGTCATGAAATCCTTAGAGCCCTGTAAGCCCTATTATTTTCATGAAGAAAAGTTCTCATAGTTGGTATGGAGCAGGACTTGAACCCAGGAATCCTGGCTTCAATACCAATGCCAGATTGGTATTTCTAGATTAGAAAACTGTCCTCTCCAGTCTATTTCTACTAGTCCATTTCTTTCCTGTTCCTTATCAATATGCTCCCTTAGATGCAACGAGGCAATGCTCATATCCACCTGGCAGGCAAATTCAAGTGCCACTCCCCTCCCCTCCCAGATCTATCCAGCAAAGGATCAGCAAGCAGAAGAGAAAAGCCTGAAAGTAATCAGGTTTACTTTGTCCCACCTGGGCCTTAGTTAGATTTCAAAGCTAGGGGCTCTGTGTATAGCTCTACAGTGTGTGTACACACACACACACACACACACACACACACACACACACCCCACACACACACACACACCCACCCACCCCCGAATACATTCATTAAAGCTAGGGGCTCTGTATATAGCTCTACAGTTTACACACACATACACACACACACCCGAATACATTCATTAAAAGAAATTTTTCCATAGTTACTAAAGAGTACAAATGCACAAATGACAATAAAAAATCTTTCTCTTACTCCCTGGGAGCAAACACTGTCAACAGTTTGTTTATAATTATGGTTAGCATTGTAACTTTAAATTTATATCTTTATTTTTTGATTTATCAATTTTAGATTACATTTATCTTTTGAGTACCAACTATGGAAGATGAGGAGCATACACTCACCTTTCCATTAATCTTTCCTTCCCTTTTATTTCCCCATTTTTGCTATATTATTTTCCCATTATCAAGGTTAACAATTTGCACTTGTAATTCTTATATGCTTTGTCTTTGGTGGATTCTAAAGTTTATAAACTCAAACAGCATTTACAGTATTATCATAATGTACAATTATTTCACTAGAGAACCAAGCATGGATGGACCATAAAAAAGGAAATACTCCATGTCTACAAAGCTACTAATCTAATACACCAAAACAAGAGCCAAATAATCAAAAAGGCATCTAATAACATTTACTGATCACTTAATACTGTGCTAAGTACTCTACATATATCTTATTTAGTCCTCAAAACAACCACACAAGAAGGAATTATTAACCCAACTTTGCAAACAGAAACTAAGGCTAACGTCATATATCACTTGCCCAAATTGGCTAGTATGGAGCACGCAGGGATCTTAATCCAGGTATGGCTCCAAGGGCCTCAACGCTTCACCACTATACTGCTTGCTCATACTAACTATTCTTTCACTTTCCTTTTCCTAGCAATGTCTAATTAGTGCCCTGATAGCAGAGACAATGTGTTATTCAACAAGGCAGACCTGAAAAGTCATCCTCTCTATATATTAAGCTTGTTTTGGACCACATGTTTTATTCCAAATTTTAAAAAATTATTTAACTGACACTCTATCCAGCCTTTCTACTCACCAAATCTGGGAAGCATTAAAAACTATGCTTTATGGCTGGATTTCACAATATGGTATAGAAAAGCAAAGTGTAGATCTGACTTTTCCTGTTTCACATATTAAAAAACCACAAAATAGAACATTCAAAGCAGTGACCCAACATAGAAAAATTCTTTAAAACTCGGGAAAGAAACTAAACATGAAACTTTCTTGAGGATACAGTTATCATCTCTCTTGTTTGATCCTATTTTTCAACTGGGGATGAGTTAAAAGGGTTACCGAATTACCCTTGTTTCTTGCTACATTATACACAGTATGTAGCCATATACAGGATAAGTTTCATTCCAAGTTATCTTTAAATCTAATTCTAAAGTTTACAGATGAAGAGAACCTCATTTATATGCCAACTCTCTCCTTATGATTTCCAAGCACAGATGATATTACTGTCCTCCCCAAAGCACTGAGGTGCTAAACTCACTCAAAAATCAAAGGATCACGGGGCCAGATATAAATCAGATTCTCCAGATGCTAAATTCTCTACGGCAAGAGGTTAAGGATCCGGGTTATAATTATAATCTAAACGCTGACAGCGCTTCAATCCAACAAAATTGTTATATTGAATGAATGATAACTAGTTTAGGGTTTATTTCCACTAAAGCTGTTCTTCAGGAAACAGCTAGTTCACAGTACCTCACCTACAATTCAGAACCAGCTTTTAAACTATTTAGAAACATTCAGATGTGGGAAAAGGGGATGCTAGTTTCTCTAGAATTGACAACCACTCACTCAATCTGCAGTTTTCCAAAGATGTCCTGAACCCTGTAGATACTTTTAATTTGGCTCTTTTTATTTTTCTTTTTTTCGTTTGTTTACGTATCTGTCACTCCCTTTCAGCTGTGAGCGTCAGTACAGGAGAGTGTCTGACATCTTTGCATCCCCTAGGAGCAGCACAGCGTCCGGCACATAAAAGGTTCTAAATGCCCGTGTGGAATTAACTACGATAAGTGCATGTTGCAAACAAAGGAAAACGGAGAGGAGCGTTTCAATGGCAAGGTTAAGGAGCCAATTATCCTTTAGAAAAGTACAGACGCTGGGCCCACCCAGGCCAAAATATAACACGTGAAGAGGCGTCAGGAAGCGAGAGTCAGGCTACCTTCCTTAACTCTTTATTGTGTCCAGGCGGTGCGGCCGCTCACCCCGAAGAGCCCGAGGCCTTCAGCCATAGGGCTCCCGATCCCTGCCTCCACGCAGGAGTGCGAACACCATGGGATTGGACCCTGCCTCGGCCTTTCTCCCGTCCCAGCTCCGGCCATGCCTCAGCCGCGGACTACACTCCGGCCGCGTCTGGCTGCTCCAGGCCATACCATGACAGAGCAATTCGAGTGGACCAAAGGCAGACTCGATTCACTCACCTACTTGGTAGAGCCGGCCCTCGGGTGAAAAAATGGTAATGTGGCGGTCAAAACCAGCGCTGGAACCACGGGACATGTTGGCGCCCCCACTACTTCAAGCACTGTCTCTGATCCTCGTAGCTCCCGCACCAGGCGTACCAATCCCCCCGGAAGTTGCAACGACTGCTTCCGGGGCACCGGCCGGCTTCATCCGCTCTTGCGCGCCGAACTCACGACTCTAGCGTCCGTTCAGGGGCCGAGAGAGCTCCGAGGCCCCACCCCCGGTTGGGGTGGGAAAAGCAGGGGGAGGCCTTCGGTGTGCGCTTGCGCCAGCCCCACGTCGGAGCGCTGTGTAGATACCAGGTGAAACTCGGGTTGTGGCGTTTTGGAGCTTTCATCTGGAAAGTGAATTGACCATAGCAAGGACGAAAAAGATTTCTGGGGGCCCAGAGTAGTGATCTGCCTACCCGTGGGACCTAAATGGATGGTGTATTTAAGTCCCTCGTTAGTTTTGGGACGTGTATATCCAGCTTGTGTCTAGATTGCTGGCGTTGTTCCTAATCTATACCCACCCACTTTCCTTCCTACTACAGGGGAAAATGGGTTGCAGCCGCTGCGGCAGTAACCGTTAATTTTAGGTACAGAAGGGAGGGGGTTCTGGTAGCCACTGGAAAGAGCAGAATTTTCTGGCCAGGCAAGATCCTGTTGGCCAGCAACCCCGACAGTTTGTCTTAGAGGTGGAACAGGAAATAGAGGAGTAGTGGAGGAATCATTAAGTTAAGTTGCCTTGATTGATACTGAAGAACAGAAAGGACAGGGCGTATAGCAGGCTGTTGTTGAATAAACTAATGGGAGTAATTCCAAGAGAACTGGGTAGCTCAGGGAGAACAGCAGGTGGCCTTTCAAATCGTAAAATTGTGCCTATTTTGACTTTTCCCGCAGGCACACTCCTATTTAACCAATATAAAATGCAAAACATGACGTTAGGCTAGTGTCGTCCCCCCCGCCCCCCATATAGTTTGTGTACTAGAAGGCCAGTTATTGCCAAGGTTTCTGGCACTTTAGTATTACTTACAGCAGGCACTAAAGTAGGGATTCTTACCTCCTTAATGAATTTTCTCCTAAACTCACTTTGCATTTAAAGGAAAAAAATGTATAAGAATCTCTTAAGGAGTTTAAGGAAGCTCCAATTCTCAAGAATGTTTTTTAAAAATAAACTATTTTATTAACCTGAAAAAAATCCAAAACTGAAACCTGATTAAGAAAATACTAAATGCAGGGGCGCCTGGGTAGCTCAGTCGTTAAGCGTCTGCCTTCGGCTCAGGTCATGATCCCAGCGTCCTGGCATCAGCCCCGCATCGGGCTCCCTGCTCAGCGGGAAGCCTGCTTCTCCCTCTCCCACTCCCCCTGCTTGTGTTCCCTCTCTCGCTGTGTCTCTCTCCGTCAAATAAATGAAATGCTTTGAAAAAAAAAAAAAATACTAAATGCAAACAGCGTCTCTGGCACACGGTACTTTCCAGCTCTGGCTAATTTCCAAGTGTACTGATAAAAGTTGTCCCTTGCTTCTGGTTCAGGTCTCTACCCTCAGGACCAACTCCTCCTGACCTTTTCAGTGCTTTTCTTCCCCTCACACTCTGAGCAACCTTAGTGTACCGTAATTCCCAAACTGCCTGAATAGTCATAGAGAGTTATCTGTAAGGCTGCTAAGGAGGGTGAATTCATTTAGTCCCACAGCCCCTCTATATTGATGTCTCCCAAACCTAGGTCTCTAGCTGGACCCTTCTCTGGAGGGAAGTCTCTCTCTCTTTTTAAGATTTATTTGTTTATATTAGAGAGACACAGAGAAAGAGAGAGAGAGAGAGAGAATGTGGGGGGAGGGGCAGGGGGAGAGCAGGAATCCCAAGCAGACTCCCTGCTGAGGGCAGAGCAGGACTCAGGGCTCCGTCCCAGGACCCTGGAAACCCCAGGGATCATGACCTAAGCCAAAATCAAAAGTTGGATGCTCAACCGACTGAGCCACCCAGGCACCCCATGGAGCACAGTCTTACCTAATTGCCTGTGGGATGTTTTTTACATTGAGACACATGGTACCTTAAAACCCAGTGTGTTAAAACAGAGCTCATCATCTCATCTCTTCTCCCACCAAGCCAGTTCCTGCCCCATGCACCACACTTTACAAGTCCTCAGAGCCAAAACCTTGATGCAGTCTTCAATTCCCCAAAACTTCTTACTCTGTCCCTATATAATCCTGATCATTTTTTATTCTGCTTTTTTTCTGTTCTGTAATTCGTAATTTTGTTCACTATTTATTGTGCCCCCCACCCTCCACTAAGCTCCATGAGGGCAAAAGTCTTTGTGTTGTTCACAGTATAGCTCAGGCAACTTGAACAATGCTGAGCATAAATATTAGTCGAATGAATGAATCCCTTACAGCATAAGGGTTAGAAGTGCATCCTTTTCTATTTAAACCTGAATTTAAATGCCATCTGTGACAGTTGCTTGGTATGTGACCTTATGTAAACTCCCTAAGTCTGGATTCCCTTATCTATTAAATTTGGATAAGATTCACCTTATGGAGGCTGCTGTGAGGATTAAATAAGAGAAGGCAAGTGGAGTACTAACAAAGTAACAAAGTACTAACTAGCGCATAACAAGTGCTCATGAGGGGCACCTGGGTGGCTCAGTCATTAAGCATCTGCCTTCAGCTCAGGTCCTGATCCCAGGGTCCTGGGATCGAGCCCCACATCGGGCTCCCTGCTCAGCAGGAGGCCTACTTCTCCCTCTCCCACTCCCCCTGCTTGTGTTCCCTCTCTTGCTGTCTCTGTCAAATAAATAAAATCTTAAAAAAAAAAAAAAGATTGTGAAAGTTCTTTATAAGGAAAGTCACCATTTCAGAGCACTTAGGCATTTGTCATTAAAAAAAAAAGTGCTCATCGAACAGTTGCCCTTATTGTTGCTTTCCTCTCTGTTCAGTTACCAAATCCTGTTGACTATTCCTATGGGATAGGATAGATCTGCTTTTCATTCCCACTGCTACTGTCTGAATTAAGACCCTTTTCCCAGTTTGTCTGATCTGGCACATAGTCTCTTCTTGTTGATCCACACTCTTTGAAATCATTTTTTTCTGGAGCAAGATCTCAATTGGGTTGCTTCTCTGCCTAGATTTCTTTATGCTACTGAATAAAATAGTCTTTTGCTTAGAGTTCAGAGTTTTCTACAAATTGACCTGTACCTGTGTTTTCAGCCTTCTGTTTCTACTTCATCCGCCTATCTCTATTATGTTAGAATTTGAGATGTTTTCACCAAGGCAAGTGAATTCCTCTGGGAAATCTTTCAGAAAGCCAAAACCCTTGCCGATTCCACTGCTGAGGGAAATCCCCTGGAAGCCGACTGAATATGTACCACTGGGGACCACGCAGCAGCTAACTACTCACCCAGGTGGACTTCCCCCCCAGGGTGGGGAAGCTTTCGCCAAAGTCATCAATGCCCTTGCAGCTTTAATACAGGCCTATGGGGGCAGGCTTGCTGTGTCTGTGTGGAAAGTTTGATCTTCCTCTCTGTGGGGCCACCAAGTTAGACTTTTTGAAATGACTTTCTGGTTTTTTGAAAAATTTTAGAGATGACTTGACATCTTGTGAGTCTTGGAAAATCTCCTGGGGGGCCTCCATTTGGCAAGGCCCACATTCTCCCCTGGGGGTGGAGGTAGGTGGAAGGCTGGGGTTACCCACAAGGCAAAGGTAAAAAGTGGCAGCGTGGATTCCCAGTGACCGACTGTAGACATGCTGAATCACATGGTGTTTAAAGGCAAGATAAGAATTTCGCCCTGAGCCTAAGTTGCTCTGCTGGCAGTTCAGTGAGCCAGGTAATATAAAAATGAAGCTTCTCTCTGTTTCCATGCGATATTGGCAGATGCTGAAACACAATGCCCTGTGAGTTAGCCATAAGTACTGGTAATAGGGTACTTTAGGAGAGTCAGGATTTCTTGATGTTAAGGGGCCCCAAAGATCAACAGCAGCCAGGACAGAGGTAACAATGTAGCAGCTTGGGTGAACAGTAGGAGGGAGGCAGACCTCTACCCAGCTCTCTGGCCACGCTTACCAATCAGGTGCTCCTCGGGGGACTGAGGGCAAGAACCTGGCTGTAATTGTAGCTTTACCTATTTGTATCTTCCTCACAGCAGTCTCAGTCCTGCAGCTCTCCCTGCACCCCACTAGCTACGGTTGGCTGCCCGAGAGTTGTCACTCTGGCTGAGTCTCCGAGGAGGAGAAAAATGATTTCTCTATACTTCAGTTCTATAACTTATGGGCGAAAGAGGACAAATGAAGCACCAAATGTGGGGTGGAGTGTGCTTCTGTGACTTACGTGAGGCCCTTGTGAAAGCCCTTCAAATCCTTTACCTGACCAGATTCCAGTAAAGCAACACTCCCCTGCCCCCTTGTCCATAACATTTAGTGTGGTTCTCATCCTCCAATAGCAACGGTGGGGACAAGATGATGTCTATCAATAGAGCAGTCACACAACTGTTATTTCCTTTCTGCTCCAGCCTTTCCTTACCAGTCAATATCATTCTGTGCCTGGATTCTCTTAGTCATCACCAATATTGAGAATGCTGTCCTTTGATTTGAAAGGGAATTAACCTGCATCAGCCTAATCCGAAGGACATTTAACTAAAACTACCCAGGAACCCTCTCCCCTCCTATAGAGCAAAATCTTTTTTTTTTTTTAGAGCCAAAACCTTTAGTTTTCAGTTCACCCTTGATTTTTAGCTATAACAACTTCAGTAGTATCCTCTTACAACTTTTGATGTTTCTCTCGTTTTCCCAAACTCCCTTAAATGAAGACCAAATGCTCGACTGATCTCTTGTTTCTGGAAGCCAAAGATCTTGAGAAAAACTGAGCATTCTCACAGGTCTCCCCAGATACTGGAAGCAGCAATGGAAGACCCCAGCTGGCTTGGGCTTAACCGTTGGTGGTTTTTAACATACAACTTCCCCTTAGACATGATAACACAGGAAGCCCTTCATAGCTTGAGAGAACAGCAAACGTTCCAGTGAAAAATCAGAAGGGGAAGGGAGGGGCCCGAGTCTCGAACATGGTCAGGCTCTGCTCTGAGTGTCAGAAGCACTGAATTATAATCTGAGCCTTGCCACAGACTACCTGATGACCATGAACCTCGGTTTCTCCTCTCAAACAGGTAAGCATGCTGTACCCACCTTAAAGGCATAGAGGAAAAAAAAAAAAATTAACCACTGCAGTGAAAATAAGCCACCTAATAGACTTGAACTCAGCTTAGAGCTCTCTTTGTGAAGGGGGGGGGCCACTGGTGAATAAGGACCGGACTGTTGGCTATTGCTTTGATCTCTCCCTAGTACAGAAGGAAACCAAGTACCGCACCAACCTGCACTGCACTCTGCTATTGTTCAGAAGTGAAAGTCTATTTTCTTAGCTTGGAAAGCAGCCAGTTCTTACCCACCCTATCCCATACACATGCAGCTTCACCCACGGCTGTGGACGGGGATGGGAACTATAAGCATCAATCAGTTCATTGATAAGATTTTCAGGCCCAACCTCTTGGGGTCTTTATGAATGCTATTTAACTTTATTCACTCTGCTCACCACCCTCACCCTTACCCTCGTTCCAGCCCCCTGGTCAGGTGGGGAAAGGGAGGTACAGAAGTTGGCCAGGTACCAAGAGAGTGAGTTAAGAACAGAGAGGAAATAAGACTCAACAGCCTTCCCTTTAGCCTAAAGACACTTCCTCTTCCTTGAGGTTTCCTAATGGACTTCCTCTAATTCCTATTTTCTTACCACAAAATTAAGTCATCTCTGACTTAAGAGAGCCAGGCTCTCTTGGGTAATGGGGGAGAGAACAAATGAGTGAGATTTCTGATCATTCTAACCAATATCTTCAGTCATTAATTTAGGAACTAGTTCTTAAGAAGCTAATTATTGGCAGGAAAGCAAGGGAGTGCTCCAATCTTATTTTCTCCTTGCTTTGAAATGACATGATGAACCTCAGCTGAGGTCCCCAGACTTCACCCAGAGTGCATTTCGTCCACAGTGGTGAAACAAAGGAAACTTTCAAAAATCAACCAGACAACAGATCTAAAACATTTTCAAGACAGAAAATTCTGGAATGATGTCTTACAGGTGTAGAGCAAATTTCATTCCAGTTATCACAGTGCCATATACACAGTAGATGCCTAATAAATATTGAATTCATTTAAGACATTGGAGGTTTAAATGGTAATGATTACAGAGGGTGGCATTGAGAAATTATTATTTCCTAAGCCAAAGCATCACACACCAGAGACTATATTCTTGAGTTAGCCAGTTCACACACAAATTACCATGGAGTAAGAGGGGAATTCACTCAAAAGAGAAGTGGGAACTGGAGGTGAAAATCAGGAAGACATTTTCAGACAACTTCCCCAAAGTCATTCAACAAACATGTATTTAGCCCCTTCTATGGGTAAGAAGCTGGGCGGGCTGCTCTGGGAGACACACAGATGAACCAGATGGGGGCCACACCAGAGTTCAGTGGGGAAGATGAAACATGAATGAAAGCAACACTACCATGAGGCAGTTCATGATACATAAGGTCAAGTCCAACAGAGCACTGTAAACGGGAAATCACGTTGGGCCATAGGGAATGTAAGCTGCCTGCTGGAAGAAGTGTATCTGAGCTCAGCTTAGGAGGACAAGAACTCTGACAAGTGTGTTAATGGTTACAGTGGGAGTGGCACCACGATGCAACATGGAGTGGCATGAAAACAGAAGCAGCAGAAGAAAAAAGAGCCTGTGTTTAGGACATGGCAATGGCCTAGCTTGACTAGGACTCACAAATGTTCTAGATTAGGATACAAATGCAGGGAGGAGGCCTTGATTGCCTAAGCTAAGGAACTTAGAGGCTCTGGTTAGAAGGCAATGGGGAGACATCGAATGGTTTTGAGTTAGGGAAGGAGCATGATTAGAATTGTGCTCTGGGACTATAAACGTGGTGGCAGTGTTTATGATCAACTATACATGGGGATATCAATCAGAAGGCTATTGCTAATAGTCCAAGTGAAAGTTTCTGAAGTCCTGAACTGGGGTAGCAGTCATGAGAACGGAAGGGAAAGAGTATTTGCAAGAGAGTTTTCAATTTCTCTCCACCCATTGTGAAAAGTAATATACTCTTCAAAGCACTGCTATTTGTAATAGGCAAAAACTGGGAGCTTTTTAAATGCCCATCAACAGCACAATCAATAATTTGTGGTGCATTCACACTACAAAAAAAATTTCTTTTAAAGATTTTATTTATATGATGGAGAGAGACACAGCGAGAGAGGGAACACAAGCAGGGGGAGTGGGAGAGGGAGAAGCAGGCTCCCCACTGAGCAGGGAGCCCGATGCGGGGCTCGATACCAGGACCCTGGGATCATGACCTGAGCCAAAGGCAGACGCTTAACGACTGAGCCACCCAGGTGCCCCACACTACAAAATATTGTAGAATAACAAAAATGAATGAAATACAATTACATGCAACACTTTGGATGGACCTCACCTACGACTGAAAGGAAGAAGCCAGCCACAGAAGAGCACATCCTGAATGATTCCATTTATATAAAGTACAAAATCATGCAAAATGAATCTATACTGTTAGAGGATTAGATAGTGGTTAATTTTGTGGGGGCAAGGCAAGAAATGATGGAAGCAGGCATCTGGGTTCTAGTAACAGGCATGATGAACAGACTGATAAAACTACAATGTGATTCTTCTTCTCCCACTCTTTCTTGCCTCTACTTGAAAACTGGCAGGTCCCATTACTTCTCTGTTCCTTAGATAATATGCAGTGCTATGGTCACTTTAAATAACAAATGCAGTCTCAATCCAGAAACAGTTCCAGAACAACAAAAATTCCAAACAGCACTGCATCATTTCTAATCTGCCAGTTTAAGTTGGTTTCAGATTAAAGCCTCCAGTGGAAAGAGGTTGGGAGCATGGTTGGCTTTTCCTCCCTAATCACTCCTGGCTCAAAATTGTCCCTAGCCAAGGTGGAGGATGGGCAGTGGAGGGCTAGGATGGGGAGGGTAGGTCAGAATGGGTGGCTTAATACTTTCTAGGCCTAGCAGATGTTTAAAGCTGGTGTTTCTGGTGAGCCTGGCAGATGGTTAAAGCTGATGCTCTTCTCCTGGCCACTCTTCTAGGCCCTTCAGTGGTTCTCTGCTGGGCCCATATATCTTTATATTTTGGCGGCCACTTGCAGCTCCTTCTTCAAACCCCTGGGCATCCAGAAGTTCCCCTCCAGCCCAAGACAACCCTCTCCCCCTCCCACATCTGGCCCCCATAAGACCTTTCAAGGCAGAGCTCTCTCTGGTTCCCTTTCCGATGCCCCTTGTCAGCCATTCTGTCATCTTCTATATTTGCAGGTAGACTCAGGCCCCATCCACAGAAGCTGCAGTGTTCTCAGACACCAGCACTCTGGGTCACCCATACTGCAGGAGGATCTCCAAGTCCTCCTACTGAGGCATCTTTCTTCGGGTCCTGGGATCAGAGGACACTCAAGGAACTCAGACTGGCAACGGCTCTCTCCAAAGAAACTTCTTAATCTTTTTCCTTCCTCAGACTCTTTTACAGCTCTGGCCTGCCTAAGGGGCCAGAGGTTGTGAGGCAGATTCTCCTTTATTCTTTTTGTAAAATCTGCCTGTGGGGTATGTGCCTCACACTCACCTGGGAATCTTAGTATCTACTGTATTTGTGCCTCAGTGGAATATGGCACATACATTGTAACACTTTCAGACTATGCGGACAAAAGAAGAAAGTAAAAATCATCCACAATTCTAACACCCAGAGATACCTATTAATATTTTAGAATCAAAAAAATGTTATTTCTTTAAGATACTTTTCTCCAGGTGTCTCCTTCCTTCCTTCCTTCCTTCCTTCCTTCCTTCCTTCCTTCCTTCCTTCCTTCTTCCCTCCCTTCCTTTCTTCCTTCCTCCCTCCCTATTTAAAAAATGGGATCATATTAGACATACCATTTTGTAGATGCTTTTTGATTTAACCCATGCCAACACACAAAGAATCATTTTAATCACTGTAACATTTAAAATTATATCTACTTCTTCATTCCCTTGTTTTGAGCATTTAGTTATTTACAATGCTATTATTATCAATAACACTATTATGGATATCTTCATGTACAAAGCTTTTTTAAAAAAGAACTTTTTCTTTTGGAAACGTAGTCAAGAGTTGACAAGCCCACAACAGATATTTTAAAGGTAGACATCAACACAGTTTGCTAATTGAATAAGTATGCAAGTAAGGGGGAAGGAACAAGAAAAAAATAACAAAGTAAGGCAGGAAGTTGCTCTGTTGGGGTGAAGATGAGTGGTTTACAAAGTGCTTGAGTTTGAGGGTCTGTAGGCCACCCAGGTAGAAATGCCTAACTGGGAAGAAACCAGGGGTAGAGATGGCACCTTCCTTTAAGACACTTGTCTATTAAACTAACCCCAGCAAGGCATGGTTTTGTCGGGCTACAAGCCTAACGGTGTTTGCAGTTAGATGGGAAAAGACCCAGTGGAAAGGGATTGACTGACGAGAACAAGGTCTCAAGTCACCAAGAAGGGACAGAATGGGGGCAAATAGAAAAAGTAACCTAGAAAAGAAAAGGGAGAAAGTGTCAGGATAGGAAAGTTATTGGAAAGGGCAAAAATTGCTGAAGAGGCTCAGAACAGATGGCTTGTAGATCCTGGTTAAGTCATCTGCTTACAGTGAGAATGGTGAGGTGATGACTCAGGACTTAGACTGAGAAGTGTTGTTGTATTGTTATTTTAAAGTAAGCTTGAGCTCATTTGCCACTACTCAAAATACTATTCAAAATATGGTCTGCAGCATTGCATCACTAGGTACCCCAGACCCAAATCAGAATCTGCATTTTAAACAAGATCCCAGATGATCTATGCCCATTAAAGTTTGAGAAGTACTGCTGTAGCCCATCTTCCCCACTTAACAGAAAAGGAAATGGAAGTTCCAGGAGATAAGCTATTTTTCAAGTCAACTTTGCAAAGGTTGAGAGAGCTCCTTCAGGAAATTAATGGGAATTCAATGATGATGAAAACAAGAATCTTTAAATGGGAGTGAAGTTCCAGCTATATAATTTCACGACCTTTTTAGCAATACTGGTGTGTAGGAATGAAGAGGAATGGTTTGGGATTATCCAAATATGAGGTATATAAGGCACTGCAGGAGATGAAAGGAGTGAAAGAATCTGCAGTGTTATTGGCTTTTTCCGTCTGGGCTGCCGACACGCCATCCAGACTGAGGAAGACCCGGAAACTTCGGGGCCACGTGAGCCACGGCCACGGCCGCATTGGCAAGCACCGGAAGCACCCATGAGGCCGGGGTAATGCTGGTGGCATGCATCACCACAGGATCAACTTTGACAAATACCACCCAGGTTACTTTGGAAAAGTTGGTATGAGACATTACCACTTAAAGAGGAACCAGAGCTTCTGTCCAACTGTCAACTTTGATAAATTGTGGACCTTGGTCAGTGAGCAGACACGGGTAAATGCCGCCAAAAACAAGACTGGAGCTGCTCCTATCATTGATGTGGTGCGATCGGGCTACTACAAAGTTTTGGGAAAGGGAAAACTCCCAAAACAGCCTGTCATCGTGAAGGCCAAATTCTTCAGTAGAAGAGCAAAGGAGAAGATTAACGCAGTCGGGGGCGCCTGCGTTCTAGTAGCTCGAAGCCACGTTGGCGGGGGTGGGGGGTGGGTGGGGGGGGTGGTGTTCATTAAATGCTAACAAGTGCTTTTCAAAAAAACCCAAAAAACCAAAAACAACAACAACAAAAAAACCAAAAGCGGGATGGGGAAGAAGGAAAGCAAACCCAAATGGGGATTGACAATTGAGGCCTTTAAAGTAAGGAAGGGATGGGCCTCAGAACACACCAATGAGCTGGTTGTTGGGATGAAGCAGTAGGGCGAGTAAAGAGTTGTGGTCAAAATGACGAACTTGAGAGTTGGAAATTCTGAAGCTGGAACACTTTTAAGTAATTTAAAAGGTCCAGGTTGGCCATCTCACAGGGGGCCAAAATGACCCAAATTTAAGAGATTAAGAAACGAGACCAAAATACGGGTGGTGTTGGAATCTCTGGGGATAACGGCAGTGGGTGGGAATAAAAAATCTACTGACACTTATAAAGCACAAACTGTTCGATGCTGATTTCCTCACATAAACTTCCCTTGGTGTGTCAATGAACAAAAAGAGCCATGTGATTTGCCTTAAAAGATAAAAAGCTCTTTATCTGTGTAAAGCAGCAATCCTTCCTGAGCCTCTCTTCAAAAACTTGGTCTGACTAGAGTTTATTTCTTTAGTAGTTGGGCATTAGAGGGCCTAACTTGGAAAAGATTCATTTCTTCAAAGATTTAACCACGCCTGCCAGAACAAGACTAAATGCCAAAGGACATGACCCTTCATTTGAGCCAGTAGATATTATCAGACTGACAGCTTCCTGGAACACAAATTTCCTTCTGAAGACAAGGAAGGCTTGAGGAGTTTATGAGTACACAGCTTTGCAAGTAGTATTTTATGGTATATACAACAATGCCCCGGCTTAACTTGGCTGCCTCTCTTTAGGAATATACATTATTATGATTAGAGTACACGAAGAAGAAGTGGTAGAAATACAAACAAAGAAGTTTTCATTTTCTCTCAGGTGAAAAAAAAGTTATAAGAGTTTATAGAGAATGATCCTTTAAAAAATTATATATATGTAACAGGCATATAAATATATGTATAAAAACTTAATAGCAAGTCTAGACGCTCAGCTTTGGGGCAGAGGATAGAAAAAAATGCGGCTTTGGATTCTAAGATAAGGTCACTGAAAAGAGGAAGAAACTATAAGAATAATTTTTTTTTAAAGATTTTATTTATTCATTTGAGACAGAGAGATAGAGAGAGAGAGCATGAGCAGGGGAGAGGCAGAGGGCGAGAGAGAAGCAGGCTCCCCGCCGAGCCAGGAGCCTGGCTTGATCCCAGGACCCTGGGATCATGACCTGAGCCAAAGGCAGATGCTTAACAATCCGAGCCACCAGGTGCCCCAAGAATAATTTATTTTTAAAGACTTAGTAATAGGGGCGCCTGGCTGGCTCAGTTGGTAGAGCATGCATCTTGATCTCAGGGTTAAAAAAAAAAAAAGACTTAGTATATACAGTACATCTTAAGCAACAAGTCTGGGCAGGGGACTTACCTTTGGGAAGACCTGCCATAACCACTTCCAAAGGAACCTATTTCCCGGAGGTGTGGAGGCCCATTCTCTTCTCCCAGGCTGGGTCACCGCTGTGCCTGAGACAGCCAAATGAACAGCAGAATTGTCAGGGAATTCCACTGGCACCTGTTAGGACACTGACATTCTCTGTTCTAATGTAGTCATAGAAAGCAAAAGAAATCTGTTTTAATAATCAATTTTAAGTATTTTGACATGAACTCAACCTGATAGCAAGTAATGTTCTAGTCCAGCTGAGAGTGACAGGGCAATCTGACCTGGTTTCTTCAAAAATGAATTTATGTCTCTACTATATTAGAAATCAAAGTCTCTAGCAGTGATTTCTCAAGTATTTGCTTTTGGGGGCTGGATTTTAATGAACACCAAAGAGAAGACAGGGGTAATTATTTTTATTTATTTTTTTAAAAGATTTTATTCATTTATTTGACAGAGACACAGCCAAGAGAGGGAACACAAGCAGGGGGAGAGGGAGAGGGAGAAGCAGGCTTCCATTGAGCAAGGAGCCCGATGTGGGGCTCGATCCCAGCACCCTGGGATCATGACCTGAGCCGAAGGGGCAGACGCTTAACCCATGGAGCCACCCAGGCGCCCCAGGGGTAATTATTTTAATGCGGTTGAAATTTATGTCACATTTCTTGTCAGAAACTACCAAAAACCCTTCATATGACACTGCAATTTACAACAAATTATGGTTACCTTAATAACTTAATCCATTTGGTAAGAATGTACTGAGAGTACTCTAGTAGCAACACAAACTATTTTTAGCTGCCATCAGTGACTAGATAATTGTCTTCCTGTTTATTTCAATTCCCAGTTGAACGCAAGTGGTGTATGTGGGGTCTCTGGAAGCACCCGTCAGATCGAATATTGCCAACAAAGAACAAACCTCGGGAGAAAGAGCTTGAGGGAATTTTGAAACACCATGAAATAGACATGATAAGAGAAATTAAAGATTATTTCTCAAGATTTATTGCATTTACTCATTGGTATTCTCTTATGTTTTTTCATCTCACTGTTTTCTATGGCTTTCTCTAAGTAGATCTCTAAATGGAAGTCTCTTTGCTTATAGAGTATACATTCAAGCAGACTACTTGTCATTGGCTGGGGCAAACCAGGGAAAAGCTGGTCTTCTTGCCTTTCTTTCCCCACCCAGGTGCCTTTTACTCACCTCTTTGTTCCCCTCCTGTAGGACTGCTGGGCTATTTCGATGCTTCATTCCCCACTACCGCTCACCCTCTCATTTAATTCTCACCAAGGGTTGTCAGATGTAGCAAATAAAAATACAGGGTGCCCTGTTAAGTGTGAATTTCAGATAGACAATATTTTTAGTATAAGTCTGTCCCTGCAATACTTGAGACATATTTACACTAAAAAAATGTTATTTATCTGAAATTCAAATTTAACTCATAGTCCTGTACTTTACCTGGGAACCCTGCTCTCAACCCTGTGGATTACAGGTGGCTCTAACAGCTGCCTGGTCCCTCTTACTGAGAGCTCTATCTGCTTAAGTCCCAGCCTAGAAGAATACCTAAATCTAAATACCACCATTTCATTACAGTGGTGTATGTTCCTCGTTCCCTCAGGGGCACCCTTAGATGTCTTTCACTCTAGGAATTCCAAATTACTGAAGGACAGCTGAAATACCAGATCTGAACTCCATTTAGCTTTGCCCTCAATTACTCTGATAATATTAATTTTTAGCCAATGAATGTAAGACTCACCATGATAGACCAGAATTCAGGTGCCCATATAACACACTCTTCCTTTCCATTCCTGCTTTACAATGAAACTATTAGGGAAAAAAGAAATCTAACGTGAACATACACGATGCATTTTATGGTGCATTAGGACAATTTTTTAAAAAGTGACAAACCTGTTATAGAACCAAAGAGCAAGTCATTCTATTCAAGTGCAAACTTGAAGACAAAAATTAATTTAACATGACGAACGAGGCACTAGAGGTGAGGTAGTGCCAATGTAGTCCCGAGAGAATCGTTAACTCAGGCTTCCCCTTTGAGATCTTCTCGCTCTGGGGTCCAGAGAACAGCAGCAAGGAAAAGAGAGTATAAATTCAGGAGCATGTCAGAGGGAAGCACAAAGCACTTCAGAAGTATTTTTCAGTAGTAAGAATCAATGCCCTCTCAAAGCCTTCATTTGTTCGTAGCTGACTTAAAAGATACTGTCAATCCAGGGCACAACTTTCTTTTTTTTGTTTTCTTCAGAGCACAGCTTTTAAAAGAATTCCTCTACGCTGACAGGTAGCTTTTTCTTTTCCACTCAGGTTATCAGAACACAAAAGGCAGCCTAAGCGTTGGGTACCAGCTGCCTTCCTTCCTTCAGATCTCTGCATTCGCGAGGGTCCTGTGTCAGTGTGATTTACCCTAAACAGTCCTAGAATTCCCCTACTCCTGGACAAAGAAAAGATGCACCTCAATTCCTGTCAAGCAGAAATTAGGAATTTTAAAAATTTTATTCTTTAGTTATCTTTACACCTAATGTGGGGCTTGAATTCACCACCCTGAGATCAAGAGTCACATCTTCTTCCGACTGAGCCAGCCAGGAGCCCGAGGGTTGGTTGGTTGGTTTGTTTAAGATTTATTTATTTGAGAGAGAGCACAAGTGAGAGGGGCAGGGGAAGAGGGAGAGAGAATCTCAAGCAAACCCCTCGCTGAGCGTGGAGCCCTATGCAGGGCTCCATCTCACGATCTCAGGATCATGACCTGAGCTGAAACCAAGTCAGAGGCTTAACCAACTGTGCCACCCAGGCGCCCCCCAGGGTTTTATTTTTGAATAGTATTAAAGAGTTCAAAAATAAGGTAATTTCCCTACCCAATTTTCTACACTGATAAGCCATTTTGCAAACGTGGGCCCTTTAGAGAGGTACTCCCTCGTTTCTTTGCTCTCATTCTACCCCCTTTCTTTTATGTGGCTAACAAAGTTCCTAAATCTAAATACTGGATGCTCCACCATTCAGTCTGAATTTTTATGAACTACTCTAGCCTAAATCAGTGTACAGAAGAAAGAATATTTGGCTGGGAATCAGAGATGGGTTACAGTTGAAATGTCTTCCCTAACGAGCTGTGGGATCCACAGAAGCCTTTACATCTTTCTGGGTCTGTCCCTCCTCTATAAAATGCTACTGTTGGACTTTATGTTCTTCAAAGTTCACTCCTACTCTAAAGTTCTAGGATTCCTTTTGTATCCTCCCCCATTCTACATTTGCTCCTTGTGAGGTATTTGCATTAGGCTTTTAGATAAGCTGATTTAACAAATGTTTTCTTTTTAAAAATTTTCTGAAAACTAGGATAGTTCCTTTAGAAAAAGTTTAATTCACTGAAAGCACAGTTTTCTAAGTATGTGGTTTATGAAATTTAGAAAATAAGCAGACTGGATTTATGAGAACTTTCTGAGCCTCAGCATCTTCAGTATTATCAGTTTATTAAACACTTTCCTGGAGAGCTATCTTGTCTAGGCATGCAGCAGTGTAGGATCCAGTAAATGGATAAGGAGATGAAACATCCCCTCCTGTGTTTTTCCTGGATAGTTTCTCTCTGCATACTACACATCCTACTTATATTGGTGTAGATAGTTTTATGTAAATGAGGTAATTTACTTGTTTATTTCATGTAAATAATTCTTTTTAAAAAGATTTATCTATTTATGAGAGCTCTAAAGAGAGAGCATATGTGCAAGTGAGTGGGGTGGGGGCAGAATCTTCAAGCAGACTCCCTGCTGAGTGAGGAGCCAGACACAGGGCTCAATCCCATGACCCATGCATCATGAGACCCATGACCATGATATCATGACCTGAGCCAAAACCAAGAGCCGGAAGCTTGACTGACTGAGCCACCTGGGCACCCCTAGATGATTACCTTTTTAATGTTAATATTTTTTGATATGTTGTTGTAAATACATCCATTTCAAGTATTTAGTGTGATAAATTTTGACTAATATACACATACACCTAAGTTAGCATCATCCAGATCAATATATAGAACTTTCTATCACCCTCCAGAGAGTTCTCTTGTGCCCTTGCCTCAGGAAACTACTATTGTGATTTTTATCACCACAGATTGATTTGGCCTATTCTTTTTTTTCTTTTTTTAAAGATTTTATTTATTTGAGAGAGAGAGACAGTGAGAGAGGGAACACAAGCAGGGGGAGTGGGAGAGGGAGAAGCAGGCCTCCCGCAGAGCAGGGAGCCCCATGCGGGGCTCGATCCCAGGACCCTGGGATCATGACCTGAGCCGAAGGCAGACACTTAACGACTGAGCCACCCAGGCGCCCCTGGCCTATTCTTGAATATTAAACCATACAGTATGTATGTATGATTAAGTAAAGAACATCAAGTACTGGGACATGAATATTTCCAGTTAAAATCAAGGTCCAGTGAGGTGTACGCTGGCTGGCAAGCAGGTAAAACAGAGGCAAATATGAAAAGTTATGACTTGTTAAACTAAGTCAAACTTGATTAAATGAAAAAAAAAATCTGTATCCTTTAAAAAGCTCTCATATACTGAGTGATGGAATTAATAGTGTTTACAAACTATTGAACCAACTTGAAAAAGGCATTGTAGAATGAAGAACAAATGACCACAGGCTAAAGAGAATGAACTGCTCCTTTTCCTCCAACCCAAATCATTGGATGGTAAGTAAAAGTTGCTAATAAGCTTCTGATACCTTGGCCAGTTTATCACAGAGGACATTAAGTGATTCAGTGTGAGCAGGAGATAATCTGTACAGGATGAGATGATATTGGAAATGGGAGAAGGGGTTTAGCAACAACATGAGCAGCCTAGGCCTAGATGCATTGATTCTGCTATTGGGGGACCTGGAAGGTGAGGTCAGGAGTAGCAAAATGGCTATCAGAAGCACTTGTTGCCCAAGTAAGTGGAGTAGCCGGCCACCAGCAGAAACGTAAGCTTCACTCTGCCTTGAGTTCCCCGAGTCTGGATAAGTCTCCAAAAACAAATGCAACTGGTTATGAAAAGATTTTATATTTTATTTCATTAAAAAAAGTCAATCTGTTGACATGCAAACCAACTGGACCAAACAGGACAGAGTGGATCACGCAGGAGCACTGCTAAACAAGCATCGACTGAAGTGCTCTGATGCCAACCAGAAGGGCACCCAAACACAAGTTGAGCATGGGGGAGAGTTTTCATGTCTTTCGGTGAAGGCAAAGCCATTTGGTTGGCACTTCATAGGAGTATCTTTCCACTGTGTTTTCATCATATGGTATGTGCCACGAGTCTCCAGTTGTTTGTACCACTGTGTTATAACAGGGGATATGCTGTTGAATTAAAAAGGGAACCAAACATTGAGAACAACACTGAGGGGTTACCTGGCCATTTCCCTTTCTTTTCTGACAATTTCTCAGTTTGCTTCAGGAGTATTCTCTCTTACTTAACAATGGATTTTCAGAGAGCAGCTAGCTCTGTGAAGATGAACCCTAGAATTAGGGGTCCCTTTTTTTGGGGTGGGTTCATTTTTAAGGTTAAAGATTCTCTATAGTATTACATTTATAGGCGATAGTATCTCTTTACTTGCCGTTATCAGCTTTGTATGTGAGAGAAAAATTTCATATATTCAAAAGTAGAGAAACAGTATAATGAACTCCCAGGTACCACCCAGCTTCAACAATTACCAACACATGGCTAATTTTATTTCATCCATACTACCCCCCATGATTATTGTGAAGCAAATCTCAGATATTATATCACTTCTTCTGTAATATTCAATATGTACCTTTAAAAGATAAGATCTATTTTATAAATAAAAGTTCAATACTATTATTACACTTAAGAGTTAATAATTCCTTATCATCAGATATCTACTATTCACATTTCCCCAATTATTACATGTGCATACATGTATTTTTACAGTTGATTTCTTTGAACAGGAGTTGAAATTAGGTTATGACTGAATTATCTCTTAATTTTATTTTTTTAATTTAATTTTATTATGTTACATTAATGACCATACATTACATCATTAGTTTTTGATGTAGTGTTTCATGATTCATTGTTTGCGTGTAACACCCAGTGCTCCATTCAGTACATGCCCTCTTTAATACCCATCACCAGGCTAACCTATCTCTTAATTTTAAATAGTGCTTTACTTTTCATCTCTATTCTCATAATTTTTTGTTGTTGAGAAAACCAAGCCAGTTGTCCTATATCGTTTCCCAAGTCTTGATTTTTTTGTATAGATCTATTGTTTTGTATGTTTTTTGACCATTGGACCGTATTTACCATTGACTAGTGTATTTTTCCATAATAACTCGCCTTTGGATTTTTCTCCCTTTGCTTTCACACAAGAGACATTCCTTGTATTTGCAGGAATCTAAACTAGAATCAAAGGAAAACTCAGTTGAGACCATGCTGTAGAAGTGGATTAACAGGAAAAAGGAGTTGCTTAGCAGAAATATGATGAACCATAAAGGATAAGGAATTTTCAGCTATCGCAAATAAATAGGAAAATAAAAAATATGTATGAAAATAAAAAACAAGTTATAATCAGTGACATAATTGAAGTCACAATTGATGACATCTCAGATGTTTTCACTATGTCAATTAATATGGGGCTGGTCTATGAAAACTTTTGCCCTGGCCGACTTTCTGTTTCCAGGAACTGGCTAATTCCAAATACCAACCTACAGCTGAGAAAAATAAAGCATTTAAAACCTCCAACAAGTAGCAACATTCTTTGACTGTGCCACACTCTGTTGACATTATGTAGAGAACAAATAACATACCTGAAAGGTTATTTTTGATCCTGCAACCCTATTAATAATGGCTAGCTGATGTCCCTGCTGCCACTTAAAGAAGAGGCGCTGGGTCTTGGCATCACGTAGACAGGCCTTGTGGTCCCGCATCAGATCTTTTGTGATAAATTTGCAGTGGTTCCCCGAGTGCAGTGTGGCATACAGAAGGAACGGATCATCCTCTGAGCTGAGCCAGGCAGAAGAAAGAATACAATCACACACAGCCCCAAGGAGGCAGAGGAGAGCATTCTTTACCATGCTTTTTACTTCTTATTCTACTTTCCTCAGAGGAGCTCTGCATTCTTTTTTTTTTTTTAAGATCTTATTTATTGAGAGATAGAGAGAACACAAGCTGGGGGAGGGGCAAAGGGAGAGGGACAAGCAGACTCCCCGCTGAGCAGGGCGCCCCACGCGGGAGTCGATCCCAGGACCCTGGGATCATGATCTGAGCTGAAGGCAGATGCTTAACCGACTGAGCCACCCAGACGCCCCAGTGCTCTCATTCTTAAGTGACATGATCCCAGTGATGCTTATAAACCAAGCACCTCCAAGTCTTTTGGTAGTAGACAGCACTATCTAGAATACAAATGGAAAGCTAAGGGGAAGGGAATGCAAATGCTCAACTTGGCTCAGTTGGGTTCTTCCACTAAAATGGAAAATTCTAACAATAATTCCCTCTTCACATTGAAAAGCTGTTTCTCTGTGTGCCCCGGGTGTTGTTCCTATTGGCCTTATCCACCACGAGCATACCCTTCCCCCCGCACCCCTACTCAAACTCGAAAAATGTTCATAATATTAATAGGACAGGATGACACTTCCTTGCAAGCTACCAAAAATAATGGGTTGCCTCAAAGCTAAAATTGGTATCTCAAAGCAGCTTCTGGGAAGTCACCCAGATCCGCAACAGAAGGCATCACCTGCTTTGAGAAGAGCCACTGACTCAGAGTCTCCAACAGACCCTCAGCTTCAGCACTCAGCACTGGAGGAGGTATGCTGTAAGAACAACAGGGGCCGCCTTGGCTCAGGACACTCGGACCGCAGCATGGGATAGGTCTTATGCCTTGATCCAAATGACCCAAAGTGGGACCATTTGATGTTTATTTTATACTAAACTATTTCAAATGAAATGATAAATGACTGGAATATATCTGCCTTAAAAATCTTCAGGAAAAAGAGGAAAAGAAAAAAATAGGGGGCTATATGGAACAAGATGAGAAAAATGATGGTAATCGTTGGAGCTGGGTGACAGTTACATGGGGATTCACTATACTATTCTCTGTAGTATATGTTTGAAAGGATTTCTTTGGCACATTTGTGGAACATAGAATTAATGTTAAAAACTTAAATATTCAAATCCAAAGCCTCAGAAGGTCACTTTAAAGTCCCAAACCAAGCATGAGACCAATTTCCATCAGGCTTTTTGGTTTTACCATCACATTTCTCCAATTCCTCCACCTAAGGAAAAGAACAGTAATGATGACAGCACTACAAATGTGCTTTTCATGTGCTTGGTGCCCTGCCACAGTTTTATATGTATTATTTACAGGTATTCTCTCATTTAATCTTCACAATAACCCGTTGGGGGTTACATATGAAGAAGACACAGAGAAGGGAAACACCTTCCCGGATAGGAGGTGGCAGGCCCATGTTCTGAATCTGGGTAGACTAATTAAAGACTGTGCTCCTCATGTCTACCCACTGTTGCCTAAAGTGAGTGTGTGCAGAGCGTTATTGTTGTCTTCTACTCTTAGAGACAGAGAAGTAACCCTTTCCGTGAATACATAAAAAGACTTAGCTAAAGAAAAAAGGGATTGGTTTGGGATCTGAATGAGGGGTTAGCCTCCTGCTCCATGCACTGAGAGCCATTTTACCTTTTTAGGAATAAATAATTTGGGGAACACTGACAAATCCTGAAGCTATCACATTCAACATAATGAAACCTAGACCTGGGGCTGAGGGTACACACATTATCCACACAAAGTTGGAAATAAACTTTTGTCAGCATAAATCATATGTAAAACTAAGTGTATTTTAAAACTTTACATGTACTGTTGAGGATCTGTGCCCCTCTGGAGTAGATGCTTCCTTCCTTATGGACACTGTACCATTTTGTCACTGACCTTGTTTTCCATGCTCCTTTGGCTTCCTGAGAAGTTGTCGCTCATAGCAACATTCCCTTTATAGTTAGAATAAAATCCAGGTTCCTTGCTTGCCTACCAGAGCCCACAAGGTCTTCTTTACTGTGGTCCCTGCCTTCTCTCTGACCTCAGAACCTAGCACTTTTCTTCTTGCTGCTATAGCTCATCTGCACTGGTTTGCTTGCTTTCTTCAAACATGCCAAACACATTCCTGCTTCATAGCTTTTTGAACATTTGCTGTTCCCTCTGCTTGATATGTTCTTCCATCCACCCTCCCATTTTCTCAAATGACTCCTTCTCCTTGTATCTGCCCTCTCCCAAAGGCTATTCCTGACCACCCCATCCGCTACCTTCTGACCTACCCCCTACCTAATCCTTTTTTACCTATTTACTCTGCTTTATTGTCTTCTTAGCATTGATCACTGCCTGGACTTACATTACATTTTTATTTGTTTAAGTCCCAAGAAGGGAGGGACTTGGTGAACAATTGCGGTTTCCCAAGAACACAGAAGGTGCTCATATATGTATAATATTTGTTAAATGATCTATGCAGGACCTAACAGCATGCATTCTGTCTACTCATCTCACTTCTGACTTTATCTTCCTCCTAGTTCTCCTTTATCCTGATTTCCTCATCTATTTAAATTTATCCTGCTGTAGGAAGTAGATTTTTGTCAGCTGCCTCAAATCTTTTTTTGGATTCATACGCATGCACTTTAAAAATGGCAAAAATAGGTACCTAGCAAGCAGATGACTTGGGCCGAGTGTAATTCACCTAGTACCTTCAGTACTTACATGTTGTCAGCAAAGAAGCACCTGGCTTGCTTTTGCACCTTTTTCATCTCATCCTTTCTCCACCTCAAGTGCTGTGTTAGCATGTGCTTTCGGCCCAGGACCAGCAGCTGCACATTCCGCTTGGCTAGTTGAGAGACCACATCCAAGAGCTAGAAAACACAAAGCCAGTCCCCAAGAGGGCCAAGGGAAGAATCTCAAGTAAATGGAGTGGTTCTTCCAACTGGTAGTCTCAATGGTAAAACACTCTTTTCTGGTAACAGGTGAAAAAACATTCCTTAAAATAATTTTCCATCTTAAAAAAGAAGAAGATAGCAGGAGGGGAAGAATGAAGGGGGGAAATCGGAGGGCGAGACAAACCATGAGAGATGATGGACTCTGAAAAACAAACTGAGGGTTCTAGAGGGGAGGGGGGTGGGAGGATGGGTTAGCCTGGTGATGGGTATTAAAGAGGGCACGTTCTGCATGGAGCACTGGGTGTTATGCACAAACGATGAATCATGGAACACTACATCAAAAACTAATGATGTAATGTATGGTGATTAACATAACAATAAAAAATTTTTAAAAAAATAATTTTCCATCTTTGTAAGCCTGAAGAAAATGTTTTCTTATTACAAATAAATGTCTACCACCTTCCTACTAGTTAGGCTACATTTCACTGGGTCTGGGGGCGGGGGGGGTCTAAGCATAGACAAGATGAGTGGTTTTTATTTTTTTTTTAAAGATTTTATTTATTTATTGGACAGAGAGAGACACAGCGAGAGAGGGAACACAAGCAGGGGGAGTGGGAGAGGGAGAAGCAGGCTCCCACTGAGCAGCGAGCCCGATGCGGGGCTTGATCCCAGGACCCTGGGATCATGACCAGAGCCGAAGGCAGATGCCTAACAACTGAGCCACCCAGCTGCCCCAAGACAAGTTGTTTTTAAAGTGTGTTCCACAGAGTCCACTGGGATAGATAGAGGGAGGTTCAACGAGGATGGGTTTTAGTACCCACCCTGTTTTAACCAAAACAGCTCAGCTTTTGTATATTTATATATTGGTATTCTGCATAAGATTCCATTTGAATAAAGGGTTCTACTTTTTTTTTTTTTTTACAGTTTGTATACGGCTGGATTAGATAGCATCTTTTCAGCCAACTTTTCCATGTCATGATTCTGCTGAGACTGCTACCTTTCACTGAAATCCTTTTTTCCACTCAAAGATCTGTCAATTTCTATTCCCTAGTCTCCTTTTCAGTGAATTTACTCCCATTTTCTCTACTTCCCACCCATCTTCTGTGCACATGACTGCCTCTCAAAAGTCTGGATTTTTAGCAAATCTAGTACCTTGGTAAGCTTGCCTACATTCAACCGTTCATAAGGAGAAGTCTACAGATTACTTTTATTGACAACTTACTAAACTAAGCTATAAATGGATATTACTAAGTAAAATAAAAGTTAATGAAAAGTTAAATTATATAATATTGTATCAGAAATATAAAAGTTCTTTATAACAGTTGCTGAGCCTATGAAAATCAGGAGTTGAAAGTCACTGAATAAATCATTAATTTTCTTGAGTCTTGGTTGGAAAAGGCACTAATTTTATTATTTTTACTTATTTATTTTAAAATATTTTACTTATTTATGTGACAGAGAGAGAGCACAAGCAGGGGTAGCAGCAGAGGGAGAGGGAGAAGCAGGCTCCCCACTGAGCAGGGAGCCCAATATGGGGCTCAATCCCAGGACTCCGGGACCATGACCTGAGCTGAAGGCAGATGCTTAAGAGACTTGAACCACCCAGGCGCCCCTAAAAAGGCACTGATTTTAATCTATCTTCCCTTTACTCATAATTTCTTCCCATGTAGATTTTTAGGATATTTAAAATTCTTTAATCAATAAAACTTCATTTATTTGGTCAGTTGTCAAATATTGCTATTGCACCTCTTATGTATAATATCTGTGTAGACTTTCTAACAGTCTAAGAATGAATTTAGTAAGGGCCAAATTTTTAATATTACCGCTTAATGCTTTGGATTTATATCGTCCATCCTACTCTATTACTAATCTTATTATTTTAGGAAACTGCAGTTGGTTTTATTATCCCTAATTAGTAGTTCTAGAATTAAGACAGAATGGACACAACTTGCCCACTGAATGTGTGCTCATACATAAGCAGAAAAGTATACCAAGACCAGTGTAAGGCCTCTAAACCCAAAGCCTTACAACCAGTAAAATATAATTCTTTCCTTCAAAGCTAGGAATAAAGGCTTCTGTGTTCATTCAACAGTTATTTCCCAGGTCTCACTATGTATAAGGCACATGGTAGGTATCTCAGCCTACAAAATTTTAAAAGACATGGCCCCTGGGGCGCCTGGGTGGCTTAGTTGGTTGAGCATCTGCCTTTGGCTCAGGTCATGATCTCAGGGTCCAGGGATCAAGCCCCATATCAGTTCCCTGCTCAGCAGGAAGTCTGCTTCTCCCTCTCCCTCTGTCTCCCCCACTCCCCTGCCCATGTGTGTGCGCTCGCGCTCTCTCTCTCTCTCTTTTTTTTTATTTAAAAGATTTTATTTATTTATTTGACAGAGAGAGACACAGTGAGAGAGGGAACACAAGCAGGGGGAGTGGGAGAGGGAGAAGCAGGCCTCCCGCAGAGCAGGGAGCCCAATATGGGGCTTGATCCCAGGACCCTGGGATCATGACCTGAGCCGAAGGCAGACACTTAACGACTGAGCCACCCAGGCGCCCCTCTCTTTTGCATAAATAAATAAAATCTCCAAAAAAAAAGACATGGTCCCTGTCTTAATGAGGGAGTGCCTATCAAGGCTAGGAAAATATATATGCTGGCTCTACATTTGTTAGGTGGTTAATAAATATTTTCTGATTAGCTGAAGAATATACTCAGTCAAAAAAGTTGCTCATTATTGAAAACTTAAAAAATATAGACCAGAAGAAAGACAAAGAAGAAACCACTCATACCTTACCACCCAAAGACTGTTAACATGTATCTACCAGTAGTTTTATTCCATACATTTTTATATAATCTTTTAAGCCATCATTTTACAAGTTAGGCTAGTAATCAAAAAGCAAACATCTACACTGTAAGAAAGTTTGGCTGATTCGATTCAAATACCTCAAAAGACAATGAGAGGTGCATCTCCTTCAGAAAGCACTTATAACATTCCTTTCTTTCTTTCTTTCTTTTTTAAGATTTTATTTATTTATTTGAGAGAGGGAAAGCATGAGCAGGGGGAGGGGGAGGGACATAGGGAGAGACGGGAAGGGACAAGCAGACTCCCGCAGAGCAGAGAGCCCGATGCAGGGCTCCATGCAGGGCTGGATCCCAGGATCTGAGATCATGACCTGAGAGGAAGTCAGAGGCTTAACTGCTTAGCCGACTGAGCCACCCAGGCACCCCTATAACATTCCTTTCCTAAAGCAATGCTGAGGTTACAGATTATTTTCTGTGAGCCCAATTACAAATGTCAACTCAATTCATTAAGAGGAATAACAATTACTTTTAAATTTTCCATATGAATTGCCACCAAGTTAAAGATACAAAAAAAAAAATTCAAACAAAAACATTTTTTGATACTGATTGCTTAAATTTTCATGCAACTGGGAAGACATGGCTTAAAGAAAAACACAATTGGGTCTTCAGAGCTATATGCTGGTTTAGATAAACAGCCTTGAGTTTCCTAATATTAAGTTAAAAACAGGGGCCCAGAGAAGAATAGCAAAGATTAGCTTGAACTGCTCTGGGGCACCATCTTCTGGCTTAGAGGTCTCTAGTAGCAGCAGCTCTCTCTCTGAAACAATGCAAACAAAGGAGAAAAAGCGAAAGACACAGGAAAGAAAGATATGTATACAGAATAAAGGCACTGGCCTGAAACTCTGTAACAGTCTAGCTATGAGCCAACTTCCTCTGGGGTAAATTCCAGGGCTGGATCCAGTGGGCTGGGTCAGAGTCAGAGGTATACTCAGAACAGTAAAGAAAAAGAAAATTTACCTTAACTCTACGTTAGATCAAAAATAAAACTGGGAGGGATTTCCACTTTTAGGAAGATGGGAGTAGGTCTACTTTTTCCTATCTCTGCCACTAAGCACAACTAAAACCCCTAGACGTTATATAAGACAAACACAGAAAGACTTTGAAAGTCTGATGTTTCCAAAAATCAAAATGTTTTCAAACACATTTAAAATATAAAATAATAGCATAGGGGTGCCTAGCTGGCTCAGTCGGTGGAGCATGCGACTCTTGATCTTGGGGTTGCAAATTTGAGCTCCATGTTGGGTGTGGAGATTGCTTAAAAATAAAATTAAAAAAAACAGCATAAAATGAGATTTATGCCTATTTTCCACATAAAGGAAAAAAAATTCAGAAATTAAAAAAAAAAAGAAGACTGTGAAAGGTAGAGAGAAAAAAGACTGGCTAGGGACCTGGGGGCATGAAGAATGACATGGCAGTGAGTTCTTTTTGCCTCATACATCCTAGACTTGGAGCTGAAGAAGCCGGAAACCCAAAAATGCAAATGGGTACAGACAAAAAGAGCCCAACAAAGGCCTATTTTCTCTAGCCAAAGGACTAGAAAGAGGCCATCTGGCAATACAGAAAACTTGTTACAATGATGACACCAGCAGACAGTGATATTGTGTGTGTGTGTGTATGTGTGTGTATACATATGTAGTATCCGGAGCAGCCATTAAAAATGCTATACAAAGAGGTACACTAAAAAACACTATAGATTAAAAAATTAAAAAAAAAACCACTATAGGTACATAAAAGTGGAATTCTATAAAAAATTCAAGTAGCCCATAGGAAGGCAAGAAAAATAAAACAAACACAAAAATAGAGATGATAGAAAACAAAAAAATAAAATGGCAGGCATAATCTTAACATTTCTTTTTTTGTTGTTTTTAAAGATTTCATTTATTTGACACTGAGAGAGACAGCGAGAGAGGGAACACAAGCAGGGGGAGTGGAGGAGGGAGAAGCAGACTCCCCGCTGAGCAGGGAGCCTGATACAGGGCTCGATCCCAGGACCCTGGAATCATGACCTGAGCGAAGGCAGACGCTTAACGACTGAGCCACCCAGGTGCCCCTAATCTTAACATTTCAATAATAACATGAAACATAAAGGTTTTTTTTTTTTAAGATTTTATTTATTCATTTGAGAGAGAGAGAGAGAGCACAAGCAAGGGGACAGGCAGAGGGAGAGGGAGAAGCAGGCTCCCCACTGAGCAGAGAGCCCCGATGTGGGACTCAATCCCGGGACCAGGAGATCATCACCTGAGCTGAAGGTAGACGCTCAACCATCCAAGCCACCCAGGTCCCCCAAAATATAAAGGGCTTTAGTACACCAATTAAAAGAGGCCGGTAGATGGGGCGCCTGGGTGGCTCAGTTGGTTAAACGTCTGCCTTCGGCTCAGGTCATGATCCCAGGGTCCTGGGATCAAGTCCCTCATCGGGCTCTCTGCTCAGTGGGGAGCCTGCTTCTCCCTCTCCCTTTTGCTCTGCCCACTTGTGCTTTCTCTCTCTGTCAAATAAATAAATAAATAAAATAGTAAAAAAAATAAAAGAGGCTGGTAGAGTGGATTAAAAAACATAACCCAACTATACACTATCTAAAAGAAACTCATTTCAAATATACAAATATAGGCTGGTGGAAAGTTAAAGGATGGAATCAGTTAAATCATGCAAACTATTCATCAAAGGAAGGCCAGAGTGGCTACATTAATATTAAATGAAGTAGGGTTCAGAGCAAAGAAAATGACCAGATATGCAGAGAGACATTATGTGATAAAAGGATCAAGCCACCAAGAAGACAAAAATCCTAAATGCATGTGCACCAAACAACGGAGCTGCAAAATATGTGAAGCAAAAATTGTGAAATAGACAAATCCACAATTACAGTTGGAGACTTCAATCCTCCTCTCTCAACAGCTGGGAGAAGACCTAGACAACAAATCAGCAAGCATATGGAAGAACTCAACAACACCATCCATGTTCATGGATTGGAAGCCTCAAGACAGTAAAAATGTCAATTCTTGGGGCGCCTGGGTGGCTCAATCGTTAAGCGTCTGCCTTTGGCTCAGGTCATGATCCCAGGGTCCTGAGATCGAGCTCCGCATCGGGCTCCCTGCCCGGCAGGAAGCCTGCTTCTCTCCCTCTCCCCCTGCTTGTGTTCCCTCTTCGCTGTGTCTCTGTCAAATAAATAAATAAAATCTTAAAAAAAAAAGTCAATTCTCTCCCAAATTGATATGTGGGTTTTTAATGCAATTCCTATCAAAATCCCAGCAAGGTTTTTTGATAGATATATACAGGATTATTATAAACTTACATGGTAAGGCAAAGGAAGAAGAATAGCTAAAACAATTTTGAAAAAAAATAAATTGGGAAGAATCAGTCTACCTCATCTTAAGCCCTATTATAGAGCTAAAGTAATCTAAATTCTGTGATATTGATAGAGGGATAGGCATACAGATCAACAGAATAGAACAGATGACCCAGAAATAGACCCACACAAATATGCCAAGGAAAGATAACCTTTTTAACAAATGGTGCTGAAGCAATTGGACATCCATAAGTAAAAAATAAACCTCTATTTAAATCTCATACCTTATATAAAAATTCAATCAAAATAGACCATGGAATTAAATACTAAACATAAGCTATAAAGGTTTAGGAAAAAACCTAGGCGAAAAATCTTCATGATAGAGCTACACAGAATTCTTAGACTTGACATCTAAGACATTGTCTATAAAAGGAAAAATTGATAAATTTTTGAAACAAGGAAAAATTGATAAATTTTGAAATTTTTGAAACTTTATGAAAGGCCCTGTTAAAAAGATGAAAAAGACAAGTTACAGACTGGGAGAAAATACTTGCAAATCACATATTCAACAAAGAAATGGTTTCTAGAACACAAAAAGAATCTCAGGACTCAACAGCTAAAAAAAAAGCGAACTATCCAAATAAAACATGAACAAAGTCCTTTTGGGGCACCTGGCTGGCTCAGTTGGTAGAGCGTGTGACTCTTGATCTTGGGATCGTGAGTTCCAGCCCCACCTTGCACCAAAGAAGACATACATGACATACAAGCATATGAAAAGATATCCAACATTACTAGCCATCAGGGAAATGCAAATTATAATCCAATGAGTATCAGAATGGCTAAAATGAAAAATAGTAATAACACCAAATGCTGGTGAGGATATGGAGAAACTGAATCACTCATATATTGCTGGTGGGAATTTAAAATGGTACAGTCCTATAAAAGGAGAAAGACCCCAAGAGTGATATACAACAGAAATTTACAGGGACAATCTATAAAAACAACGTCTTCACAGGCAACATGATGACAATTAATTCATATCTTTCAATAATCAGTCTCAACGTGAATGGCCTAAATGCTCCCATAAAACAGCACAGGGTTGCAGATTGGATAAAAAGACAGGACCCATCCATATGCTGCCTACAAGAGACTCATTTTGAACCTAAAGATACATCCAGACTGAAAGTGAAGGGATGGAGATCCATCTTCCATGCCAGCGGACCTCAAAAGAAAGCTGGGGTAGCAATTCTTATATCAGACAAATTAGATTTTAAACTAAAGTCTGTAATTAGAGACACAGAAGGACACTATATCATTCTTAAAGGGTCTATCCAACAAGATCTAACAATTGTAAATATCTATGCCCCCAACATGGGAGCAGCCATCTACATAAGCCAACTGTTAACCAAAATAAAGAGTCATATTGATAACAATACGTTAATTGTAGGAGACCTCAATACTCCACTCTTAGCAATGGACAGATCATCTAAGCAGAAAATCAACAAGGAAACAAGAGCTTTGAATGATACATTGAACCAGATGGACCTCACAGATATTTACAGAACATTCCACCCTAAAACAACAGAATACTCTTTCTTCTCAAGCACACATGGAACTTTCTCCAGAATAGACCACATACTGGGTTACAAATCAGGTCTCAACCAATACCAAAAGATTGAGATTATTTCCTGCATATTCTCAGACCACAATGCTTTAAAACTGGAACTCAATCACAAGAAAAAATATGGCAGAAATTCAAACACTTGGAAGCTAAAGACCACTGCTCAAGAATGTTTGGGTCAACCAGGAAATCAAAGAACTTAAACAATTCATGGAAATCAATGAGAACGAAAACACATCGGTCCAAAACCTATGGGATACTGCAAAGGCGGTCCTAAGGGGGAAATACATAGCCATCCAAGTCTCACTCAAAAAAAATAGAAAAATCCCGAATTCACCAACTAACTCTACACCTTAAAGAACTAGAGAAAAAGCAACAAACAATGCCTAAGCCATGCATTAGAAGAGAAATAATTAAAATTAGAGCAGAAATCAATGAATTAGAAACCAGAAACACAGTAGATCAGATCAACGAAACTAGAAGTTGGTTCTTTGAAAGAATTAATAAGATCGATAAACCACTGGCCAGACTTATCCAAAAGAAGAGAGAAAGGACCCAAATTAATAAAATTATGAATGAAAGGGGAGAGATCACGACTAACACCAAGGAAATAGAAACAATTATTAGAAATTATTATCAACAACTATATGCCAATAAACTGAGCAATCTGGATGAAATGGAGGCGTTCCTGGAAACCTATAAGTTGCCAGGACTGAAACAGGAAGAAACTGACAACCTGAATAGGCCAATAACCGGTAATGAGATTGAAGCAGTGATCAAAAACCTCCCAAAAAACAAGAGTCCAGGGCCTGATGGATTCCCTGTGGAATTCTACCAAACATTCAAAGAAGAAATAATACCTATTCTACTGAAGCTGTTTCAAAAAATAGAAACAGAAAGAAAACTTCCAAACTCATTCTATGAGGCCAGCATTACCTTAATCCCCAAACCAGGCAAAGACCCCATCAAAAAGGAGAATTTCAGACCGATACCCCTGATGAATATGGATTCCAAAATCCTCAACAAAATCCTAGCTAATAGGATCCAACAATACATTAAAAGGATCATCCACCACGACCAAGTGGGATTTATCCCCGGGATGCAAGGGTGGTTCAACATTCACAAATCAATCAATGTGATAGAACACATTAATAAGAGGAGACAGAAGAACCATATGGTCCTCTCAATTGATGCAGAAAAAGCATTTGACAAAATACAACATCCTTTCCTGATTAAAACTCTCCAGAGTATAGGGATAGAGGGAACATTCCTCAAGTTCATAAAATCCATCTATGAAAAACCCACAGCGAATATCATCCTCAATGGAGAAAAGCTGAGAGCCTTTCCCTTAAGATCAGGAACACGTCAAGGATTCCCACTCTCGCCACTATTGTTCAACATAGTACTAGAAGTCCTAGCAACAGCAATCAGACAACAAAAAGCAATAAAATGTATTCAAATTGGCAAAGAAGAAGTCAAACTCTCTCTTTTCGCAGATGACATGATACTTTATGTGGAAAACCCAAAAGACTCCACCCCCAAATTACTAGAACTCATACAGCAATTCAGTAATGTGGCAGGATACAAAATCAATGCACAGAAATCAGTTGCTTTCTTATACACTAACAACACAACTGTAGAAAGAGAAATTAGAGAAACGATTCCATTTACAATAGCACCAAAAACCATAAGATACCTCGGAATAAACCTAACCAAAGAGGTAAAGGATCTATACTCTAGGAACTACAAAACGCTCATGAAAGAAATTGAAGACAAAAAAAGATGGAAAAATATTCCATGCTCATGGATTGGAAGAATAAACATTGTTAAAATGTCTATGCTACCCAGAGCAATCTATACCTTCAATGCCATCCCAATCAAAATTCCAATGACATTTTTCAAAGTGCTGGAACAAACAATCCTAAAATTTGTATGGAATCAGAAAAGACCCCGAATTGCCAAGGAGATGTTGAAAAAGAAAAACAAAGCTGGGGGCATCACGTTGCCCGATTTCAAGCTATATTACAGAGCAGTGATCACCAGGACAGCATGGTACTGGCATAAAAACAGACATATAGACCAATGGAACAGAATAGAGAACCCAGATATGGACCCTCAACTCTATGGTCAAAGAATCTTTGACAAAGCAGGAAAAAACATGCAATGGAAAAAAGACAGTCTCTTCAATAAATGGTGCTGGGAAAATTGGACAGCCACATGCAGAAGAATGAAACTCGACCATTCTCTAACACCATTCACAAAGATAAACTCAAAGTGGATGAAAGACCTCAATGTGAGACAGGAATCCATCAAAATCCTAGAGGAGAACATAGGCAGTAACCTCTTTGACATCGGCCACAGCAACTTCTTTCAAGATACATCTCCAAAAGCTAGTGAAACAAAAGCAAAAATGAACTTTTGGGACTTCATCAAGATAAAAAGCTTCTGCACAGCAAAGGAAACAGTCAACAAAACAAAGAGGCAACCCACAGAATGGGAGAAGATATTTGCAAATGACACTACAGATAAAGGGCTGGTATCCAAGATCTATAAAGAACTCAAACTCAACACCCAAAAAACAAATAATCAAGTCAAAAAGTAGGCAGAAGATATGAAAAGACACTTCTCTGAAGAGGACATACAAATGGCTAACAAACACATGAAAAAATGTTCATCATCATTAGCCATCAGGGAAATCCAAATCAAAACCACATTGAGATACCACCTTACACCAGTTAGAATGGCAAAAATGGACAGGGAAAGAAACAACAAATGTTGGAGAGGTTGTGGAGAAAGGGGAACCCTCTTACACTGTTGGTGGGAATGCAAGTTGGTACAGCCACTTTGGAAAACAGTGTGGAGGTGCCTCAAAAATTTAAAAATAGAGCTACCCTATGACCCAGAAATTGTACTCCTGGGTATTTACCCCAAAGACACAGATGTAGTGAAAAGAAGAGCCACATGCACCCCAGTGTTCATAGCAGCAATGTCCGCAATAGCCAAACTGTGCAAAGAGCAGAGATGCCCTTCAACAGATGAATGGATAAAGAAGATGTGGTCCATATATACAATAGAATATTACTCAGCCATCAGAAAGGATGAGTACCCAACTTTTACATCAACATGGAGGGGACTGGAGGAGATTATGCCAAGTGAAATAAGTCAAGCAGAGAAAGTCAATTATCATAGGGTTTCACTTATTTGTGGAACATAAGGAATAGCATGGAGGATACTAGGAGAAGGAAGGGAAAAATGAGGGGGGGTGGAATTGGAGGGAGAGATGAACCATGAGAGACTATGGACTCTGAGAAACAAACAGGGTTTTAGAGGGGAGGGGGAAGGGGGGATTGGTTAGTCCGGTGATGGGTATTAAGGAGGGCACGTACTGCATGGAGCACTGGGTGTTACACGAAAACAATGGATCGTGGATCACCACATCAAAAACTAATGATGTATTGTATGGTGACTAACATAACATAATAAAATTTAAAAAATAAATAAATAAAAAAATAAAATGGTACAGCCACTCCAGGAAACAGTTGGACAGTTTCTTGTAAAACTAAATATGCAACTACCACATGATCAAGTTATTGTATTTCTGGGCATTTATCCCAGAGAAATGAAGACTTATGTTCACATAAAAACTTGTACACACATGTTTAATTACTTGTTTATTCGTAATAGCCAAAATCTGGAAACAATCCAGATGTCCTTCAATAGATGAATAGTTAAACAAACTGGTACATCTAGATCATGGAATACTAAACAACAATAAAAAGGAACAAACTATTGATACTGCAACAACCTGGATTGATCTCCACAGAATTATGTCTTGTGAAAAAAGCCAGACATAGAGGTTATGTACTGTGTGATTCCACTTATGTAACATTTCTGAAATGAGAAAATTCTAAAAACTGAGAACAGATTAATGGCACCTGGGGGCTAAGGAGGAGGTGAGGTCAGGTGGGAAGTATGTATGGCTATAATAGGGCAACAGGAGGGATCCTTGTGGTGATGGAAATTTCTCTATCTTGACTGTATATCAAGCTCAATATCCTGGTTGTGATAATATAGTTGGGTAAGATGCTACCACTGGAGGAAAGTGGGTAAAAGATACATGGGATCTCTGTGCACTATTTCTTACATCTGCATATGAATCTACGATTATCTCAAAATAAAAAGTAAACAAAAAAGCCAAACTGAAACAAAAAACAAAACCTCTAAAACCAAAACTGGGGCTTCTAAGGACAAAGGGGTATGTGACAAATAGCCAATATGTACTGGATGGTCAATATAAGATATAAAAGGCAATCCTCTCCTGATACTATAAGCAGGAAATAGGTTTAGATAAGAAAGATAAGAATTTTCTTGAGCTCAGGGTAGTCCTGGCCAGAGAAGCTGCAATCCACTCTAGACTGTTCTAACCTGGGAAACCATGAGATGGGAGGGACAGTTCTGGGCTTGTCTAAGGAGTCTAGAATCTGAGCCACATAGTAGAACAAACTAAACAGTATGCCTCCTTCTAGAGAATATCTAAAATTCCACACTGATTCCAGAACTTCTCTGGGTACCTCAAGGTTAACCTGAAATTAGATCTCACATACTCCTCACAGCCCCATTGCTCCTTAAGATGTCTAAAGGATAATTTTCCAAAAACCAGAAGAGTAAGGACAAATTTCAGACTAATATTTGATGCAAACATTTTCTGGTTTAGGCGTTCATTCTAACTTGGTTTCTCTCCTGCAGGAACAGATAAAAGATTTTTTACTTGTAAGTGACACACTTATTTTTGGTATAAAATTGCTGAAAGGTAGTTCCTGAGCTTAGGGTAAAAATATATTTGGCAGGGCTACATGTGTTAGAAATAACTGTGTAGGGATCCTCAAGAAGTAGAAAAGCTGCCTGTGAGGTGGTAGAGGCCAATGAGGGCAAGAGTTTTTCTGAGTAATCCTAGACAACAAGGGTAACTTCCTTTCCCTATTCTTAACTTTTTACCCCACCACCTGCAGTCTCTGGCACTTCCTGGGTTGTATGGACCGTAGATCTTAAAAAACTCTTAATCCCTTGGGATCTGACGTCTACAGAAATTAGTTTTATGCCAGTTCCTCAGCAAGATAACTACAATCAGTATACCTTATATTAAGAATCCTCATTATCAGACACCTTCTGGAAAAAGTTTTGGAAACAACACAAATGTCCAACAGATAGATAAACAAAATGTGTAAATGCATACAACAGAGTATTATTTAGCCTTAAAAAGGAAGAAAATTCTGATACATGCTACAACATGGATAAACCTAGAAGACATTATGTTAACATTGTGAAGACATTAAGCCAGACACGGAAGAACAGATATTATATGATTCCACTTACATGCTGTACCTAGAGTCGTCCAATTCATAGAGACAGAAAATATAATGGTTGCAAGGGGTAGGGTTGGGGAATGAGATATTGTTTAACGAGTACAGAGTTTCAGTTTGGGAAAGTGAGAAAGTTCTAGAGATGAATGGTAACGACGGTTGCACGACAATGTGAAGTACTTAATGCTATTGAACTGTATACTTAAAAATGGTTAACACAGTGTGTTATATGTAAGTGATGAATCACTAACTTCTACTCCTGAAACTAATATTACACTGAATGTTAACTAACTGGAACTTAAATAAAAACTAAAAACTACAAAAAAAGTGGTTAACAAATTTTGTACTATGTATATTTTGCCACAATAAAAGTTTTATTATTGAAATCTAAAAATATAAACAAAAGTAGGTAAAATAGCATAATGAACTGCTGGGTACCTGTCACCAGCTTCAGTAATTACCAGCTGCTGGCCAATCCAATTTCATCTGTCTCCCAACCCAGATTATTCTCCCTCTCAGATTATTTTGAAACAAATCCCAGACATCATATCATTTCATCTGTAAATACATCAGAACGTACGTCTAAACATAAGGACCCTTTAAAAAAATAAGCACAATGCCATTATCATATCTAAAAAATTAACAATAATTCCTTAATATCAAATATACAGTGTTCATCTGAGTCATAATTTTTTTTACAGTTTTCAAAAAAAATCAGGATCTAAAAAAGCTCCATATATTGCAATTGCTTGATTGCAGTTAAAGAAATGTGGCTGTTTGTCTTAGAATTTCCCACACTTAGATTTTGCTGACTGCATCCCTATGGTATCGTGTAACATATTGTCCAGGCCTCTGTTTTTCTTATAAATTGGTAGTTGGATCTAGAGACTCGATCAGATTCAAGGATTTTTTGGGTGTGCACTTATGTATGTGTGTGCGCGTGTGTGTGTGCTTAAAACGGCGGCCTGATACAGTGAAAACTCCAGTTCATTCATCAACCATTAACGAGCACTTCTCTTGTTAGCCAATAAGCAGGGGGTACTGGAGATACAGACAGAAAGACATAGTTATCTCTAACCTCCAGGAGTTTGCGGTCAAATGACTATAATATAATGTAATAAGTGCTAAGAGGGAGGACAAAGGACGGGCACTTAAATCACACTGGGGGTGGGGAGAGTGGTCAAGGAGGTCTCCACAGAGGAAGCAACAGCTGAGGTTTCAGATGAATTATCCGGGCAAGGAATGGGAGTTTCCAAGGACAAGCAGTAGCATGTTGAAGGTGGAAGCTCTTTATAAGTACACTGAATTTGAGGAACTGCAAGGTGTCAGATGCGTTTCACGCAAAAGTGTGGGATGACAGTGAGGAATGCCAGAAAAAAGGCCGGAAATGAATATAGAGGTCAGATCACAAAGGTCCTTGTAAGCTATGATAAGGAATCTTTTCCCACCGGAAGGCAATGTGGGTAAAGCAAAGGATTGAAAACAGCATGACATGACTGCCAATTTAGAGATCAAATTTGTAAACTGAAAGAAGGCTGAACAAGGAGATCAAGTAGGGGGCATCTCAAGTAAGAGAACCGAGTGCCTGGCAGTGAGACGGAGAGAAGAGAGCCCTCTGAGAGTTAGTAGAGCAGAGCTGATCAGACTTAGTCATTGACTCCACGTGGGAAATGAGGAGAGGGAAAAACCAAGGAAGACTGAGACAACTGGACAAATGATGGTAGCAAGACAGGATCTATGAGAAGAAAAGCTCGTGATATCCCCAGGTGGGAGATATCCAGTGGGCAGCCGGTGATGGGACTCTACTATTTAGTAGAGGGCTCTGGGCCGGAGATAAAGATTTGGAGCCATCAGGAGTAGATGAGGTATCACAGGAAGGATACAGACTTAGAAGGGAATAAAGCTGAGGATGAAACATGAGGAATACTATTTTTTGAAGGGTAGAGTGATGAGAAAATTCTTTAACGTAAATTGAGGAATAGCGAGAGAGCTGAAAGAAAAACCAGGAGACGGAAGTCTTTCAGAAAGACTATAAAGAGCATTTCAAGAAGAAAGGAGAGGCTAAGTATCAGTGCTTACAGAGACACCAAAGTGTGGCCTGCAGTTTGGAGGAGTCATTTTGATGACACCACGGAGGCAGGACTGAGAGTTCAGTTGGTTTTCTAAATTACATACGGTTACAGTTTGCTTTGTCCAGAGACACTCTGTCTTACAAGCCTGGCTCTATTTTGCTTACCAAAAATAACAATCAATTCTGCTTTTTCATTTTAGAAACTGTGTCGTGTGTCCTCTTCAAAATTTCCAACTTCCAGAAGCTTCAATGTGAAGGGAGGAGGTGTTTGATTTTTTTTTTTTTAAAAATGGAAGAGACTTGACAATATTTATATTCTGAGAAAAAGTGAGCGGCAAGGTAGAGGCTGAAGATACAGGCATAGAGGGGATGATTGCTGGAACCAGTTTTCTGAGAAAGCAGGCAGAGAATCTAGAGAACAGGTGAGAGAGAGAACACCTCTAGCACGGAGATGGATTTGAACAGAGATAAACTGGTTTGACTGTGGTGTGTGTGTGTGTGTGCGTGTGTGGTGTATGGAAACACGAGCTCGCTCGTCCCGACAGCCTCTATTTTCTGTGTGCAGCAGGAGATGAGTCATTGGCCGAGGGACGGTGGTGTGGGGGTTGGGGAGAGCGGGAGGCCTGAGGGCAGAGGCACTGAGGTGACACAGCTGGTGTGAGGCTGCAAGTGGGAGCGGGCTGCAGACGCCCAGGGCAAGCCAGTCAGCCTAAGAACCCAGAAGAGGGTGGAAGCCAGGAGTGCCTACAGGCAGCAGCAGTGGGCACAGTAGGGAGATTTTCAGCACTCAGCATCCTGGCTGAGAGGCCGGCGTGAGTAATGATCATCCCTTACTCCACATTCACGTTTGGTCAAAAGGCACTTTCAGGTGGAACCATAATCAGACCACCAGTCATCTAGTATCAGTCTTCCTATTTACTACTGAAGATACCATTCCAAATTTACATCAGTAAAGGATCTGTGGCTTGGAGGTCCAGGCCTGAGACAGGAATTCCAAGTTCCTATTTTATTTATTTGCTCAGATTGTTTTATTTTTAAAACGTGGTATCAGGTACCCTCCCACCCTCTCCACTCCCCCACTATCCTGAACAGTATTACGAACATTTATCTATCAAGTCATCATCAACAAAAGTGTAAAATGCCATCACAGCCACATACAATTTCTATATGAAAAGCTCACTGGAGAAAGGATCTCAAAACCATGTGGCTTTCAGGGCACACTCTCTCTGGCAACGTCTCCCCCTTCTAATGACTCTTGGAAACAACCAGGCACCAATTCGATAAGGTGGCCCCGGGAGGCCGCATGTTAATGCTGAAGTATGTTTCTTTCCTCAACCTACCTCTCCACCTTCAGCCCAACCTCTCTCCTTTTAATGTGGAGGAGTGGTGGGGCAATGGTGAGGAGAAGCTGTATTTACTTCTCTTAGCCTGACTGAAGGGCAACCCCTCCCCCAATTCTATTCAGCTAGTTAGAGCCCGGTACCCAATGGATAAGGCACCCAGTGTCATTCCCTGGCATCTTCTGATGCCGGTATTCGATCTGTGAACTGGGAAGTTCAAAGATTCCTGCACTCAGCTGTGGACAGTTTTCTTTAAAAGATCTGATGTAGAAGGGGGAGTTTGATTAAGTAGAAATTGTTCTCATTGAAAATGGTCAGCAGCTGTTACAGGTGCAAACTGTGACCAGGTGGGGTGTTTGAGGTGCAAGGCATCGTGCACTTGACCGGTCTAAGCTTTTGGAGGCCTCATTTTTCTCAGATGAAACCATATAAGTGCTCCCACCGAGTAAGATGTGAAGTGATTTTGTCTTTGACCTGTCTCCTCTTTATGCATACACACAGCTATAGTTCAGCACCTGAGCTGTGCAAGGAAGCAGATTAATTTTAAATAGAATGTTGAGGGGCGCCTGGGTAGCTCAGTCGGTTAATCATCTGCCTTTGGGTCAGGTCATGATGTCAGGGTCCTGGGATGGAGCCCTGCGTCAGGCTCTCTGCTCAACGGGGAGTCTGCCTCTCCCTCTGCCCCTCCCCTGCACTCGTGCACGTGTGCGCGCTCTCTCTCTAATAAATAAAATCTTTAAAAAAATAGAATGTTGATGCTAAAGAGATTATTTTCCATTATTTGTAAGTGGAGAGACTTAATATTCCATAAAAAAAGAGAAAGAAATTCTTAAAATAACCAAAAACACCCTGCATATAGTTTTTTTGGACACCAAAGCCAGGAAATACACATTCACTTTTTATGCTATTGCTTTACTAAAGACAACCTCATGGTAACTTGGGGCTTGAACTGGGATGGATGGGGGGTGGAGGGTTCCTATTTGAATCTGGCTGGGTTTTAGGATATGATGGGTTTAAGTCAAAAGCAGAAAAGAGAAAGCAAGAAAAGTAAACAAAGATTCTTTGGATCCTTTCCTTTCATGTGCATTAATTAACAATTATTCCCCACAAACTATGAGAACATGAAATCACTTTAGAGACACAATGATCGATGCACTCCATAGAGGCAATGTTCTCACAGACTCAGAAGACTACAAACACAGTATTTATAAATTGACACACTGTGCTCTCCACAAAGTTTGCAGCAGAAAAAACAAGGCATGGCAAGTCATAACTTACACTAGAACAATGGAGTTTTCTACTTGTTTCTGTGTTCCTACCATCTGCAGGTAAGCACATACCCAGTTTCATTCTCTTCTTTGTCTTTGTAACTCTCACTGTTCCCTAGAGCTAAGTTTTGGGAAGAGAATTCCTACCCTAGAGATAGTCCTCAGGTGACTGCTATATTTGACATTTTTTTGTGTACCTCTGAAAATGCCACCAAGGAGGAGTGCAGGAAACCCACCAAAGTTATGGCTCAAGGCTTCTTGTCATGTTTTCATTTGCCAACTACTTACTGATGCTGTCTCAGACTCAATTCTACCTATGAAGCAGTTGCTGCTTACACACACACACACACACACACACACACACGAGAGAGAGAGAGAGAGAGAGAGAGAGAGAGAGAGAGAGATTATTCTTTACTTAAGGAAGATTAATGATGTTTCGTTGCTGGAACTGTTCAAGAGCTATATGCCATGTAAGATATAGATTAACACTTGATGAAAACGGGTGAATTGGAAGAAGATGAAAAAAGGAAATGTTTTAGAGAAGCAGCAGAAGCTGGGGTGAGGAGGGGGAGGGAAACTTCACTGGGTGGTATTCAAGAGCCTGGTGGTGGAGTTCCAGAGAAGCGAGGCTGGGACTGAACCAGAGTCCTGCTTCCATCTCTGGGACCATGAACTCTGAACACAGATTTAAAACTCTGATGACTGATTGACTATAAAGTTCTTTAAATCTCTTGGAAGGAAGTATATAGACAAAATACTATCACTTTATTATGATGTCATAAATGATCCCACTACATTACATTAGACTCACCATCTCCTATATCCTGCTTTCGTCAGTCTCTGGTATTTTGGGGAGATTTCAATGATCTCATGTTGTCTTTAGTCAATGAAACAACTCTACTGAGGAAGAGAAATGCCCTTCCTGACTTGGGAACATCCTGTCAAGTGTGGGATGTGTTTCCTGCGTACCATGTCTCTCCAATGCCATTAGCACCCACACAGTTGTCCAGCCTTTTAGAGAATGATTAAATTGGCCAAGATGGATTTCCCCATCTAGCTGAGAGTCAGCGCTGTCTGGAAGACAGAAGATTTCACTCCTGACTCATAGTATGACTTTTCTCCAAACATTTACATACATCCTTTTGGTCTTCTTAGTTTCTCTGTTAAGATATTTGTGTTTCTTTTATCACGGTGAGGCAGAAAAGGACAGTATTTTGAAGACTGAAAACTAATTTCAGGAAGATTAAATTAAATTACTCTGATGCATTTTCATTTCCACTTTCAAAAATTTACTTAAAATTTCCGCCAGTGTTCTAGATCCAGTTCATGTACAGGGAGTAATCTGCTCACACTGGGGAAGTATGTAAATACTTTCAGGCTCACAGATACCATTTAATAACTAGAAGAGAAAGAATAAGATGAGGGGACTGTGGAGGCTTGAAAATTTGTGTAGCCTTTCCATGGCTGCACTGATTCACATAGCTTCTGTTTTAGCACAGAGCCACATACAACTGTACACTGTGACTATTGATTTTGTTTTCTGGAACAATCTGACGTCAGTTCAAAATAGACAAAAGACCCAGGAATAGAAAAAGACACCTTGGATATCTCCAGTTAATGTTTCAGGGCATCTATACAGCTCTGCAGTGGAAGGGCTTATATAGTAAATGAAACTGAATAGAGACATAAAAGAGACTTTTCCAATTTATATCTAGTATTTGATAGTGTAGTAATTAAGAGCAACAAGCTTTGAAGTTAGGCTGCCTGGGTTCAAATTCTGGTTCCACTATGTCAGAACTGTGTGACCTTGGGAAATTTACATTTCCTCTTTGGGCCTCTGTTTCATCACTGGTAGAATGGAGATACAAATTGGGTTATTATGAGGATCAATGTAGATGCATTTAGCTACAAAGCACATGGAAAAGTCCTCAATAAGTACCAGCTATTATTAGACAGTACAGCCTGGATTAGCACATTTAGACCTCCCAAACTTCACTGTATCCACCCCCCCCCAAAAAAACAAAAACAAAAAGGAAAGAGACTCAAAACAGAAGAAAAAGAAAGGAAAGAGAGGTTCTTTTGGTATTGTCACAGACTTGGGTGATTTTTGTGTTAATCTCTCTGTCAACACTTGTTAATAACGAGTAGAATGTAAGCTTTCAGGTTAAGAAGACAAAAGGAACACATGCATCTAATATTAATCCCACTTGAGATCCCAGTAAAACTATAATATAGAGCCTTCTAAAATGACAAACCCACAAGAACTTGGAGAACAAGAAGGGAGATAATAGCAATAAAATTTGGAAGCTGGAAAGGAGACGGACAGGTGGTAACTAACCTTGCAGATCCAACAAAGTTAGATTTGAAGAGGGGTAAGCTAAGAACCAACTTAATTTCTCAAAATACTCCAGAACTGAAAGCAAAGGAGGCATACTAAATGGAAGTCTATGTCCTACCTCAGGAGAACTGGGTAAAAGCTGTTAAAGAAGCATCAGATTCCTAAATTTGCCCTCCCACCCCACATCCATATTGCTTCTACTGGGGTGGGGGCAGGAAGTCTGAAGGTTCATTACTGGGATGTGGTAAATCAAAGGATCTCTAGACTGGAGTACCAAGCACATTTGACGGTGTGGGTACCATACTGAAAATAGGGATTACGTGAATATATGCATACTGAAATTAGAATGTGGAGAAACTCAGACCGGTTTCCTTCCTTGGCTCTCGGAAACACTAGCAGTAGTTAAGTCCTTTACCCTGCAGGCAAGATACTAGAAACTCTCCTTTGGGGAATCTGACCAGGCAAAGTAAAAAAAACCCTAGAGATACTGATTGGGAATTCCCCAACAAATGGCCCACCCAGATCACCCTACTATGAAGTCAACAGTCAATAATCCCACCTACACACTCAGAGCTTCTAATCAGCTCTTTAGATTATGTTTAATCATAAGTAGATAGCAAAGAATTATCACAGGGTGGAGAGCCTGTGAAATGGAAGAGTCTAAAACAAGGAAAACAAACAAGAGAGTATAAAGGGAGAAGGCAAAAACCCTACAAAAACCTATCATTAAAATACTATGAGATAATGGGGCACCTGAGTGGCTCAGTTGGTTGAGCCTCTGACTCTTAATCTCAGGGTCATGAGATAGAGCCCCCTGTGAGGCTCCCCAGTAAGCAGGGAGTCTGAGATTCTTTCCCTCTGCCTCTCCCCCTGCATGCGTGTGTGTGTACGCGCTCTCTCTAAAAATAAATAAATCTTTAAAAAAAATCCCATGAGACCATGCATTCATTATGCTTTTATTTTTTTAAAGGAAGAAAATAAAGAAGGGCTCTTAGGAATTAAAACATGGCTGCTACCATGAGTAAAAAAAAAAAAAAAATCAACAGAAGGGTAGGAAGAGAACACTGAAAAGGCTTCCCAGAAAAGGAGCAAAGAGATAAAAAATAAATTTAGAGGACCAGCCTGGGAGATCTAACATGTGAATAAGAGAGAGAGAGAGAGAGGTAGAGAGGAAGGAAGGGAGGGAGGGAACAAACAGGGAAAACAGAGAGGAGTCATCAATGAAATAATCAAAGAACATTTCCTAAAACAGAAAGATAGTGAGTTTTTAGAATGAAAAAGTCCATGGGGCGCCTGGGTGGCTCAGTTGGTTAAGTGTCCACCTTCGGCTCGGGTCATGATCCCAGAGTCTGGGGATGGAGCCCCACATCACTGGGCTCCCTGCTCAGTGGGGAGCCTGCTTCTCCCTCTCCTCTGCCCCTCTCCCCTGCTTGTGCTCTCTCTCTCTCTTTCTCTCAAATAAAATCTTTTTTTTTTGAAGAATGAAATAGCCCATTGCATACCCAACTCGATGAATGGCAAACAGACCATATCAAGCCACACTACTGTAAAAGCTTATAACACTGGAGACAAAAAGACAATTCCAAAGGCTTCCAGAAAGAAAAAAGCAGATCATATAGATAAGATCAGGCGACACAATGTCTTCAGATTTCTGCTTTTCCCATAAGCAGCCTGAGGCGATCTCTGAAAATGGTTACTTGACCCAGAAAACCCTACAAAATCATGCAAATCAAGAGGTTCAAATCTTCGTGTTCACTTTAAGAACACACATGAAACTGCCCAGGCCATCAAGGGTATGCAGATCCGAAAAGCCACCATGTATCTGAAGGATGTCACTTTGCAGAAGCCATGTGTGCCATTCCATCGCTACAATGGTGGAGTTGGTAGGTGTGCCCAGACCAAACAGTGGGGCTGGATGCAGGGTCGGTGGCCCAAAGAGTGCTGGATTTTTACTGAGAGAGTCATGCTGAACTTGAGGGTTTAGATGTAGATTCTCTGGTCATTGAGCACATCCAGGTACACAAAGCCCCCAAGATACGGCATAGAACTTACACGGTTCCTGGTCAGATTAACCCATACGTGAGCTCTCCCTGCCACACTGAGATGCTCCTTCCTGAAAAAGAGCAGAGTGTCCCTAAGCCAGAAGAGGAGGTTGCACAGAAGACAAAGATATCCCAGAAGAAACCAAAACTTATGTCTCAGGAGTAAATTCTGCATAAAATAAAAGCAAATAAAATTTTTAAAAAAGTGTTTTCGGATTTCCAACATTGGAAACAAAGCAGTGTCTTCAAAATTCTGAAGGAATATTATTTCTAACCTAGAAATCTATTTTCAGCCACTCTTTCATATATAAGAATAATACAAAGACACTTTCAGACACGGATGCATTCCAAAATTTTACTTCCCACGCACCTTTCCTTATGAAGCTCCTGGAGAATGTTTTCCACCAGACACCAACCCAAGAAAGAGGAAGGCAGGAAACAGGAGAGAGGGAAGTAGGGAAGGGAATAGAAGGAAGGAAATAAGGAAGCGCAGGAGGATGGTGAAGAGAGATTCCAGGATAAGGGCTGTGTATAAGATTCAGAAGGCAATCAATCCCGATTGGAAAGTGACTTGAGAGATGGCCACACTGGGGACAGTCATCACCACGATCCCCACTGCCATGACATCGGCATTTTCATTTGTGCACAGAGTGCCTGCGTGAGCTGGTACTTGGCTGTCTTACCAGTCTCGAGTTACTATACTCCCACTTCATGCCCTGCTGCTGCTCAGTGAAGAGTTGCATTTTACTGAAAAGGCAAGAAAATTTTACTTTGATCTACTCCTAAAAGCTGGAGGAAATCCACATGAGTTTAGAGGCAGTAAAAACGCAGCCTGTTGTGTTTGACCGTATTTCTGTCAAATGTTGTACAACTGATTCATAACTACAACTCTGCCAGATGCCCTCACTGTGATAAAAACCTGTTTCCTAAGACTCGTGCATAACCCTCAACCCTTACTTTCCCAGAAGGGGCTCTTAGAAGCTCTCAGAGAAGCCATGAACCAAAGATTCTGTTCACTTTCTCTGGGGAGTTGTCATCTAATAGCGACAATACTGCTCTTTCCTCACACACCTAGGGCTGAGCTTGCTACTCAGTTTTTCACACCTAAACAAAGAAAAGCAAGGAAATTATTTACACCATACTCAGGCTGTGGGCCTGGGGGAAGAAGAGGTTAGCAGGAGGAAGAAAAATAGGGCACACAGAGAACCTCTTAATCTGACTGGCAGGTACAGGAGAGTCAGTTTTATTATTACTCTGCACACTATACATTTACATTTAAAGTGTTCTTAATGACATGTTACATACACACCAGAGGCTTTGTAATATGAATCATATGAAGGTCCCAATAGTCTACCATTTTTGAGGTACAAAGAGCAACCTCATATGTTTAAAACTAACAGTTCAGGGGGTGCCTGGGTGGCTTAGTCGGTTAAGTGTCTGACTCTTGGTTTCGGCGGGTCATGATCTTGCAGTCCTGGGATCAAGCCCCACATCAGGCTCCAGCTCAGTGTGGAGTCCGCTTCAGATTCTTTCTCCCTTCCCCTCTGCCCCACCCTGCTCACGAGTGCGCGTGCTCTCTCTCAAATAAATAAATAAATACACTTGATCTTAGCCAAAAGGCCAAGAAGCGATCTCTCAAATAAATAAACAAATAAAATCTTAACAAAACAACAGTTGAGGCTCAGCAATGTACCTGTGCCCTTGAGGCAAGTCAAGAGCCTAAGTTTCCCCATTTGCAAAATGCAGAGTGAAAAAATAAAACAACAGAGAATTTCTTTGATGTAATGAACTCTCATAACTGCATAACTCTCATATTATGTATGGCCAATACAATAATTCTTGTCCTCTAAAAAGTTAAAATGTAACACTAATGGGGAAATTCCTTTGTGTTTCCCAGAGAAAAGATCCAGCAAATACTATATTCATATAACTATAGTTTAATGTAATGTAACAACGAGAACTTAGGAACAGTTTTTAGAAATCCCCAAACCCTCACATTTCCCTCACTTCTGCTTTTCTTAGCAGAAATGGGGGCACAGAAACTGGAAATGACAGGAAGCAATAATGGGGATGTGATTTGAAGGAGAGGTGTAAGAGGAGGAATTACATATAAAATGAGACAAGTGTGCTCACTATTCTCTTATCAAGGCGGAGATATGAGTGGACTGAGTTGGTTGATAGAAGAGCTATTATGAGGCTCTTTTTCCAAGTACATAGATTAAAAATTCATGTAAACTAAAAAGAAGAATCTTCTACTTTTCTCCCTTTAGCTATAATTTACTGGGCAATTCTGATGTGTCAGAAGCACTTTAAATATCTTTATTTACATCATCATTTCATCCCCATAGATGTCCTATGATTTTGGTACCATTGTAGAAGCTCCTGCTCCTAATGCCCTTTTACAAATGAGGTAACAGAGGCTCAGTAAGGTTAAGGAAATAGCTCATGGTCACAGGTCAGTAAACAGCAGAGCCAGGTTTCAAACCTATGTTAATTCTAACCTCAAACCCATTCTCTGAATCAGTAACCCTCATATTAAATACTTCTTCATTCTAACTCCTTTCTTTTCAAAATGTTCCCTTTGTAATCCTGCCCCTTATTCTATAGCTAACTGTGATTTTAATTTTTCCAGTAGCATCTACTGCTCCCTCCTTCCTGAGTGAGTTGTAGGAAATCCCTAGGTACTTTTGTTTGAAGACCTAACACTGTATTTCTCATACTAGGGTATACACAAGCAGGACTTGGCAATATATTGGGGGTACCCGGAAGCCCAGAGGACTAACAAGCACATCCTCCTGGACTGACAATTTTACTTCAGGTTTTTTTGTTTTTGTTTTTTTGAGACTCTCCTTGTTTTTTATTTGAAAACAGAGATGCTGTGATACCTGCAAATGCAAGATCTACACTAACTCTTTTTTTCTTAAGATTTTTTTTTTATTGGTTTATTTGAGAGAGAGAGCATGAGAATGAGAAGGGGAAAGAGCAGGCAGAGGGAGAAGCAGAAGCAGACTCCCTGCTGAGCAGGGAGCCCGATGCGGGACTCAATCCCAGGACCCTGGGATCATGACCTGAGCCGAAGGCAGTCGCTTAACCGACTGAGCCACCCAGGTGCCCCTACACTAACTTTTAAGATGAAACAAATAAGACTCCAAAGATATTTTCTACCTGCAGCAGGGTCATCTATTCCAACCCTTAGGTACAAGAGCTCTTCCTCCTCTGCAAGTAGTGTGAGGATTGACCACTAGATTGTAAAATAAGTTAGCTAAGAACAGCAGCACTCTGCCCAGCCAAGGAACAGAGTCACAACGTGGAACATGACCCTAATCTGACTGTTCAAAGACACTTACAAAACTTTGTACTTGGCAATACATATATTTTTAAAAATGCAAATTTTTAATGATGGCATTTTTGTGAAAAATAATTACGTGTCTATGTGTGAAAATAGTCTTGAAAGACACACACTTCACTCTTATCAGTGGTTTCCTCTAGGGAGCAGGACTGAGAGAACTTTCAATTTCTATCATTTGATATTATTTGACTTTTTCCCCAGTGCTGTATACTCCCTTTAAAAACGATAAAAAACATATAAAGGTTAAAAAACAGGAACAAGAAGGTGGGGGACATGGGTGAAGGTTGTCAAAAGGTATAAACTTGCTGCTATCAGGTAAATAAGTTCTGGGGATGTAATGCACAGCATGGTGACCACAGTTAACAATACTGTATTGTATATTTGAAAGTTGCTAGGAGAGTAGATCTTAAAAGTTCTCTTCACAAGAAAAAATCATATCTATGTGAGGTGATGGATATGTTAACTAAACTTAGTGTGGTAATCATTTCACTATGTATATATGAAATATATATCAAATCATTATGCCGTACACCTCACACTTACACAAAGTTATACGTCAATTATATCTCAATAAAACTGAGGGGAAAAACAGCAACAAGAGCACACAAAGTAATCCCAGAAACTAAAGATAGAAAAGGATTCCTAGAGTTCTTCCAAGTCAGTAACCCTCTGAATGATTGAGCCTAAAGGCCCATTTGAAAGTCAGCAGATTTCAGAGTAGGTTCTGCATGAATTTATTTAATTCAGTTCAACAAATATGGTGTCCACTCTGGCAGGCACTACTTGGGGTGCTGGGATATGTAGATCTTTATGTATCAATAAGATTCACTTCTTTTCTTCCAAGAGTTCATTCCATAGCAGGGAGACAGACATGTAAACAAATCAGTGTAATATATATGATTTTAATGCAATATAACTAATACAGAAACTTACCCTGTTCTGCTCCAGGTACTGTCCTAAGCACAGATGGACATGAGGGTGAATAAGACATGGGCCCTACCCTCAAGGAGCTCAGAGCTCAGTGGGAGTAAATACAAGGTGTTGGTAGAATCTCTAAAAGGGAAGGAGAAAAGAGGGGCCTCTGGAAAATTTTGAAAGTTAAAATCCAACACCCCAGAAAGATGGGGGAGGGGTGGGGAAGAGCATTCTAGATGAAAGAATCAGAAATGCAAAGGCACAGATGAATGAAACAGCATGGTATGTTTAGGGCAAGACAGGAATTTTTAGGACTGGTGGAGGATACTGTGCAGGGTAGGGGGAAGGAGGTGCTGAGAGGGTGAGAGACAGGCTGAGAGGTACGCAGAGGTCAAATAAGCAAGACTGTGCACTGCACAGTACCTTGGGTTTATGGGATGACAAGCCTCTGAAGGGCTGTAGGAGCAGTGCAGTGACACTTTCAGATGTCCATTTCAGAAAGAACATTCTCACTGAGCTTCAGAAGGTAGGGAGGCCAGTTACTAGACTTCAGCAGCAGTGAAAGATGAAGAGACTCTCACTAAGATAGGACAAGGTAGACGAGAGCAGTACTGCCCGCATGAAATAGAACCTGAGCCACAAATAAAAGTTTGGTAGCAACATTAAAAAACAAAAAGGAACACATGAAATAAAGGTTAATAATATATTTTTTCCTTAACCCATTATATCAAAAATATTATTTCAATATGAAATTAATATAAACACTGTTAACAAAATAGTTTCTATCCCTTTCTTATACAAAGTCTTCAAAATTGGGTGTGTATTTCACACTTCTAGCACTTCTCAATTTGGTTAGCCATGGTGCAAGTGCTCAACAGCCCCACTGGCTGGTGGCTACCATCTTAGTGCAGGACTGGAGGGATTAATTTAGGAGGCCATACTGGCAGGATGTGTTAACTTAGTGGAGAACAAAAAGGTAGAAAAACCTGGAATTGCTGGCTGGGTAAATGGCTGGAGAGTGGTATCGGCAAACCCAACAGAAGATACAGAAAGAAGACTAGGTCTGAGGGAGGAGGAGGGGGGAGACAGAACGTTTGGTTTTAGGGTATTAACTTAGCAATGAAGTTATGTGCCCAAGGTGACCCTGCTAGTACATGACAGAGCCAGAATTCTGATCCGGATCTCTCGGACGCCAAATCTTTTCTAAAGATTCCTCTGAGGGGGGATTTGATAAAAAAGAAGGATGAGGCATGGAAGGTCAAAGTGTTCCCTTTGTTTTCATTCAATATGAAATACCTTCACACTGACATGTGTCAAAAAACAAACCAAAAAGATAAAAATAAAAAACCCCAAGTATGTGAGGCTGTATATTTTATCTCCAAATTAATAATTTCTTGCATTAATAGTACAGCCATAAAAAAAAGTGCAGCCATCATTTTCAATATTTTTGAAGATAGCAAGAGATTTTTTGAAATGTTCATAATTTTTAAAATCTAAAGTAAAAAATATACTTTCCAAGGTATGCCCTACTTTGTAAATATATACACCTAGCCTAGAAGTGGGACTTTAAGATTTCATCAAAATTATGTTCATACTGTAGGTGAAGATATTAATTTTTAAGAATAACTTAATAGTCAGAAAATTACTAAGACCTTCTGATATGCTAAAGAAATCAGTGAAGGGATATGCTAAAGAAAAAAGTGAAGGGATCCAGTCTGATTCTATACACTAATTCAAAGATGTTTACTTGAACTAAATTTTGTCTTTTCCTCTAATATCTGCATATGCCTAGGAATATAGCATCAGAAAAATGGTACTTCTTAAGGTAGGTGGCATCACAGCTGTCCTTGAGATCTGCTGTCTCAAAACACAATTGGTTGCCTTAGGAATGACTATGATCACACACACACACACACACACACACACACCCCAAAGGTATCTATGAATGGGAATAAACAAACAAATAAAATAATCTGTTTCCAAAGGCATGATTTTCCAAAACAGAAACAGATAAACTGAGAAAACTCACCTGGGTATGTTTTAAAACAAAGAAAAGAATGGTTTAAAAGTTGACCACTCTCCAGGAAGTAGTAGCCACAGTATTTTTAAAGGATGATAAAATTAGAACGTGTGTGCACAGAATGCTAGGAAATAGCCTGAGTGGTAACACTGGTGATAGTGAAATGATTTATAAATCACCAACTCTATGCCAGTCTGTACAACATTTCTATCAAGCACCCGGTTTCAAAAACTTTTCTAATTTTTTTAACAGAGAACAGAGCAGGAGGCCCTTGGTTTTCCAGTTTGACGAGGCAGGACAACGAATGGGACACTTGTTTCGATGTGACATGCCCCTGAGTTGACACGGCAACGGTATGGCTTCATTTACTTACTGCTATTGGGCAATGTATGAAATGCAGAATAAATACTGTGCCTACTTTCTGTCACCTGTCAAAAAGAACAAGAATCCTGCTTGTAAGATGTAGACCAGGCAGGCATCTAATTCTAGAAAATATTGCAGTTGGGAGTTATCATAAGAAAATAATTTTATGAACTGTCTTAGCTTGGGCTGCCATAACAAAAGATCATAGACTGGGTGGCTTAAACAACAGAAACTTATTTCTCACAATTTTGGAGGCCGGGAAGTCTGAGATCGGGGTGCCAGCATACTCAGGTTCTGGTAACAGCTTTCTTCCTGGCTTGCAGATAGCTGCCTTTTCACTGTGCCCTTGGCATGGCAGAGAGAGAACTCTGTCTCTTACTCTTCTCATAAACACACTAATCTCACCATGAGGACCCGCCATGACTTCATCTAAACCTAAACATTGGTGGTTAGGGCTTCACATGTGGATTTGGCAGGGGTACACATGAATCGGATCTTCTGTTCTTGTTTTTCATCCACTCAAGGCCTGATCTAACCAACTCATAATACACTGCCAAGCTGACATTCAAATGCTGAGAATGTGATCATTCGCTTTGAAAAAATATTGTTTGTTTTCAGGGAAGCAGAACATCTCTGAAAGAAGCACAGGATGTGGATTGAGTGTAGTACTAGAGAGCTGTTAACCTCTGGGCAAGTCACTTAGCCTCTGAGCCAGTTTCCACATATGTTCTCTCTCTCTCTCTCTCTCTCTCTCTCTCTCTCAAATAAATAAATAAATAAATCTTAAAAAAAAAAAAAAAAAAAAGGAGATCCAAGAATCAAAAAAGCATGACACAAAGAGCCCAGAGTACTATTTCAAGAAGGACGGAATAAATAGATCTGTTACAGAAGAAAGAACATGGAGTTTGGAAAGAAGTGTGTCTAATCCTGTGACTTTACCACCTAGGAGCTATGAGACAAGTTACTTAACCCTTTCCGAGCCAGAGTTTCCTCATCCTTAAGAAAGAAATAGCACTATCTGTGGAATCGTTGTGAAAATTAAATGAGACCCTGCATATAAAAGTGCCTCACACGGGCACCTTCTGCTTGCTCCACAGAACATACTCAACAAATAGCAGCTCCCATTTCCCCACAGAAGTCACTGGTAACATTGAAGAGCGTCATTTCAATTAAGCAGTGAAGATGATGGTAAGTTGCCCCAGGTTAAGGCATTCAGTTATGAAAGACTAAAAATAGGGAACAAGAATTGAAAGAGGAAAAGGATTTGAGAGAGTTAACCTTGTCTGAAGTCTAAAAAGGATGAAGCAAGTAAAGTGCCAAGAGGGAAGTGAGGCCAGGGGAGCCCTCGCATCTTAGTAGAATTAGCATATGACCCCAAATTATTTGAGATAGAGATCTCTCATTGTTCTTTAAAGGATGCAATTTGCACCAGAGATGGAACCTGTAGGAGGCTGGACATGGAAAAGATCACAGGGCAAATGAGCCACCTCATGGAGGAAAGTTTTGATGGAGCTGATGCCTGATGCTGTTGATCATTTCAGCAAAGATCCAGGAAACAAAATATTTAGGAAAATTAATTTCCAAAGCAGATTTGAATTTAAGCATCCTTGGGCCTGTTAATGAATGTGAACCACACAGCTAGGGAATTTGTGGGTAGAAAACATTCCTTAATTGCACAATCTCTAAACCTTTCCATCTGATTCTAACTATAATAGATATGCAAACAAACATACTTCTCAATTTTTCCAACCCTTCAAAGACATACTTCATTCTAATAATGAGTCTTGACATGATAGCTTTCTTAGATAAATTCAAAGTTATTTCATGGGGCACCTGGGTGGCTCAGTCAGTGAAGCAGCTGCCTGCAGCTCAGGTCATGATCTCAGGGTCCTGAGATCGAGGGTCTCATTGGGCTCCCTGCTCAGCAGGGAGTCTGCTTCTCCCTCTCCCTCTGCTGTTCCCCCTGCTTGTGCTCTCTTGCTTGTGCTCTCTCTCTCAAATAAATAAAATCTTAAAAAAAAAAAAAAAAAGATAAATTCAAAGTTATTTCAGGTGGGGGGGTATGTGTATAAAATTATCAATATATATTTTCAGCTTCATATGCTGATTACAAGGAAAACCTAAGCTTTAAAGAATTTAGAACTGTGCAGAGTCACAAGGCAAGATAATGGTATAATGGAATCCAATGCTATTCTTTTTCCAAATCTCTCTTCCTAATAAATATAAGAAATGCAACTTTGTCTTCAAAATACAGGGCACAGACTTCTTACCAATTGCACATTTACTGACCACAAATTAAGGTGGAAGAATCACTGCATAGAAAAAAAGAAAGAAAATATTCTGTGATGATTTAAAGGGAAAATAAAACTAGGAAAAACTTGCCATGTTTCGCTGTACAGAAAGAAAGAAAGAGAGAGAGAGGGGGAGGGAGGGAGGGAGGGAGGGAGGAAGGAAGGAAGGAAGGAGGAAAGAGAAGGAAGGAAGGAAGGAAGAAAGAAAATAGAGAACTCTTTAAAGGCAAAGAAAAAATCCTCCAATTACTACTGAAGGTGAAGAAAGAAGCTGTAAGTGAATTTTAGAGCAGCTTAACACAGCTAGTCTGAGAAAGACAAAGGTTGGTTTCTCCACAAAATCTTCCACCCCATGGTGATGACTGCATGCTTTCCTTAAAGGAAAGGGTTGCTCTCTGGCAATGATGGAACATGGCAACTGACTTTATTATAGGAAATTAATTTTGACAAACATCCGAATTAAGCTTAGTAGACAAGGCCACCGTCTAGAGTTGAGCTGGCTGTGCACTGCACAACTCTAGGGCAACATTCACAGACTAAAATGTGAGACACCCTGTGGAGTTATGCACAGCAACAGCCCTGATGACAGGTATGTATTAAAAACAATTTGAGCTCCAAGAGGGCAGGGAGTTTTTTCTGTTCCATTCACAGTATCCCTGGCACAAAAAACGGGGCCTGGTGCTTCAGATGATCAATTAAAATGTGCTGCATGAATGAATACACTAGTGAATGAAAGAAAAAGAGAAAACGGAAGTTTGAGAGCAGAGGGGAAATATATATTAGAGCAGGATTCCTTACATTCCTTGGAATGTAATTCCTACCTGTTACAAAGGAGGAGAAAGAAGGGAGGACAGAACCAGTTTTGAACTGTCTTGCCAAGTTTTATTTTGCTCTGGCATGGACTATTAAGGGTCAAGCAAAAGTTATATAATAAAGAAGGGTAGAAAGACCATGTTAACATAGATAGGAGATTTTCTTCTTAGTTAACAGGCTAAGTATGTCAAGAAAAGTTCACTCAATTGCTTTTTCTCTATCAAAAGTATCTGCATGTCCATACCCATACAGGGAGGTGGAAGTCGGAAGAAAAGAGAGGACTTTCACTATAATATGAACCCCCCCAAATAAATTCTTGAACACATAAGCAAGTAATAGAAACACTGCAGAGGTGATCTCTAAATTGTTATATGCTACCATAGCATTAGCTGCTTTTATTACCCAAGTAATAGAAACAGAGTTCATAAAGATTAACCAATTAATGTCTACTGACCATACTCTGAACTTTAGCATATATGCATGTATACAAAATATGTAACATATTATTCCTTGGGTATACTTGATTTTCATTCTGTTCTATTTATCAGGTTTCAACTAGACCTAAGTTCTGTTTCCTTAAAACCCCTGACATCATCTTTACATGATCCCATAAATATATATAGAATTTCTAAGGACATGGTCTATAGCTGTTTCTGTGGCATTTCTTTCTTTCTTTTTTTTTTTTAAGAATTATTTATTTTTAGAGAGCACGTGTGTGCATGGGGGAGGGGCAGAGGGAAAGGGAGAGAGAGAGAATCTTGAACAGACTCCCCACTGAGCATGGAGCCTGATGTGGGACTTGATCTCATGGCCCTGAGATCATGACCTGAGTGTAACCAAGAGTCAGATGCTCAACCGACTGAGGCACCCAGGCGCCCTGCTGTGGAGCTGCTTTACACAGAGCATTTTTTTAAAATTTCAGCTACAAAAGTTTTTTCTTTTTTTTTTTTAAAGATTTTATTTATTTATTTGACAGAGAGAGAGAGCACAAGCAGGCAGAGCGGCAGGCAGAGGGAGAGGGAGAAGCAGGCTCCCCGCTGAGCAGGGAGCCAGACTTGCGGGGGCTCGATCCCAGAACCCTGGCATCACAACCTGAGCCAAAGGCAGATGCTTAACTGACTGAGCCACCCAGGCGCCCCAAAAAATTTATTTCAAGAGAGCTGATGCCTCTATATGTCCTATTATGATTCCTCTGATGACATATCACAAACAATTCTTCTCACCAAGGAAATCTGTTAAAGTTGCTCTAAATTCTGAGCATTACAAAGGTACCTACTGACCCATATTTTTTCTGTTCACAGTCTGTTTTCTGCCATGGGTTTGGCACACACCATCTGTAACTTCCATTAAAACAACAAAAACCAAACAAAACAAGAACACATAGCTCTTCACTGCATAAAAAAATCTATAGTTGGCTTCTCTGGGAGGAACCACTCCTACTCACAGCCATCTGATGTTTATCAGGATATACCAGTTGAAAGCTGAGAAAAATAAAGAGTGGGAAGTTCCCTGTAACCAAAACAAAAAATGTTACAGATACTTATGTGATCCTTAGCAACACTTGTCTCCTATCCACTGTCTGTTTAGGAGTTTAGTAAGTTGTAGAACCCACCAGATAAAGGACAACTGGTATATATTCTCTTCATGTGGTAACGTGATATACCAAGTCAATAAAGCTTTTTGTATGGGTAATAAATCCACATGGTTCAAAATCCAAAAGAAACCAACGGGTATTCACTGAAAAGTGTCCTTCCCACCCTATCCTCTAGCCACCTAGCTCCTCCCCCCAGTGGCAACGAATACTATCTGCCTCTTGGGTAGCCTTCTCAAAAGACATGAACGAGCAAATGTGTGTTCATTTTCTTTCCCCTTTTTTGCACAATTGGTGGCATAACATATACCACTTCTAGGTAGACTCTTAAGCATTTCTCCCACGATGCCCACTATCCCACAGGGATAGGGAATAGGCTTCTTCTGGCATGTTGTTGTTGTTGTTGTTGTTGTTGTTGTTGTTTCGATAGAACAAGAGCAGCTTCCTCAAGTGCTGTATTGTGAAGGAGTTTGAGGCCAGCGGGCTTAGAAAGTATGTTGTGAATGTTTTGTTTTATCTGCGACAGCCATCTATTCCTGTCCTGTGCCTTACTTTATCTTCTACATGCTGCTATTGTAAGAATTACCACACTTTATTTTATGCTTGGGAAGGGGTGTCTGAAGGTAGGTACCATGCTCTTTTATGTATATAATGCAAGATGCCTACCCAGCCCAGGGCCTAGCAAGTAATAGCATTTAATTATTTATTTAGTAAATGATTAGTACATAATTAGTAAATATTAGTAAAATATTAGTATGTTATTAGTAAATATTTATTTACTGAGTGAATCCCACAGCAAAATTCCCAATGTGTGGGGACAATGAGAAAGCTTTTCATATTCCTGAATGAGCTACTTCCCTCCATGCAAAGATAGACTTACCAACCTTGGAATTGTAGATGTAGAATGATGGTGTCTTTGAAACATACATGACAGTGTTCTCCCTGTCCCTATCAGAATTTACAGCAAGGCCATCTGGCACTCAACCTGCTTGAGAAAAAATACTTCTACAGAACTTTACATAGGATCCATGTGCATAATCACCTGGTTTCCAATCACTGCCATCTAAAGAGAAAATGGTTGTATAACATGTGATTTCTGAAACAAAGGTGAGGTAGGGAAGGAGGTCAGGTGATGGTGAAATAAAACTGAATGGAAACATCATGAGTGAAAAAGAAAGTTTATGATTATTTTTAAAAAATCCAGTGAATGAGAAAAATTAACTAAGAACATTTCAACTGAACCTTACTCATTTAAGACTCTATCTGCTAATCATTCTCAAACTTCCATTTTCCATATAAGTATTGCCATCTACAGTACATTTAGGAATCATGGTATTTTTTTAGGGGGGAAATAACTGAAATGAAAAGCTTGACACACACTACAGGCTAATGTCTTCATGCCCTTTAAATACATGCATTTATCAAAGTTAATGGTACGTTTTCTCTTTATCACATATTTTGAAAGGTAATATTTAATGGGCTCGTTATTATCTTTTAAAAAATAATATTGTAAAGCTAGATCTTATGATTTTAATTCTTTAAATTATATATTATGTAACTATTAATAATGAAGAAAAAAGAAATCTATATTCAAAATTATAATTTTGAACTAGATTTTAAGAAATATTTTTAATATACCCAAATTCTTATTTATTTCATTTTGCTGTAAGATACAAATTGGGACTTTCCAAGGAGAAGTAAATAGAGTCCCTTTTTTTGAAGTGAAAAGAATCTTCTTATTTTTGGTGGGATTCCTCTTTGCTGACCTGTGGGTTAACCTAGAGACAGGATGGAAAAGGAGGAAGAACATCAAAAATGAACAGACTGACTCAGATTTATAGGTGCAAGCTGGAAAAGCCTAAATGAAGTTATCCCAAACCACAGATGATCTTCCTGCTCCCAAGAGAATACTAGAGCAATATGTTGTATTGTCACAATACAAGGTAAATAAGTGGAATCCATTAAAATGGTATTTTAGAATTAAAAAGAAGACATTTGATTTTGGAGATAATTGAAGATAACCAATAATATTAAGACAGTGAGAATTTTTCTGGGTTGTTTAACCAACTATTGTCAACTGGGTATTAAATTTCATCTTCTCAAATCTCATCCTATGAAGGATACGACGTGGGTTTTTTTCCTATTCTTAAAGTTTTTTTAAGATTTATTTATTTATTTTAGAGAGAGAGCAGGTGAGAGAGAGTGCACGCCCATGTGAGTGGGGGGAGGGGCAGAGGGAGAGAATCTTGAGGCAGACTCCCTGCTGAGGGCGAGCTAGATGTAGGGCTCCATCTCAGGACCCACGAGATCATGACCTGAGCTGAAACCAGGAGTCGGACACTTAATGACTAAGCCACCCAGGCACCCTGTGATGTGTTTGATAATAGGAGAAAAAGATGATATTTAGTACTTTTTACCCACCTTTTACCCTCTAGCTCCGAAGTACTACTTTGCTATCTGGTGCTATTTGAACAATGTTGTCTGGATATAGAATCAGCCCTTCTTCTTTCCCACCCACCCCTCAACTCTAGTTATCAAAACCTAGCCTAAAAATAAAGAACGAATTAAATGCTGATGTCTACCTATAAAGTATTCTTTGATTCCTCCTTAGGTAGGAGTAGTTTTCCTTAGCCTATGAATTTTTTTTAGCTTTTTTCTTAAATACTTCTTAGGGCCCTTATAAATATTCTACATATTAACAATTTGAGTATTTACAAGACCATAAACTCCTTGAGAGGAGAGAACTGCATCTTGTTCATCTCTGCATCTTCTACAATACCTAGCACTGTGCCTGGCACTGGAAGGAAGTCAATAAAGATTTAATGAATAATGTATGTTTACATTTGAAAGTGGCTCACAGTAAACCAAATAATTATTTTGAGAAATATCATGGCACAAAGATCAACAATAGAAGGGTCTTTGTTAAATATTTCTTGGTATGGGGCGCCTGGGTGACTCAGTTGGTTAAGCATCTGCCTTCAACTCAGGTCATGATCTCAGGGTCCTGGGATCGAGCCCCACGTGGAGCCCCATGTTGCATTGGCTCCTTGATTCTCCCTCTCCCTCTGCAGCCCCCGACTCGTGCTCTCTCCCTCCCCAAATAAATAAAATCTTAAAAAAAATATTCTTGGACAAGGAAAGCTAGAATCTATGGCAACTACAATAAAATATACATACTTAAGCTCATGGTTTTTATAAGAGTAATAATTAGTGTCATTAAGTCACCAGCAGTCTAGTGACAACTTAATGTTATAACTTGTCAGAGCATTGATTAGGCTACGGGTATGTGATTTTACAAGGAGCTAAAACTTCTAAAGCTCTTTTCTAATCATTAATTTATAGATTAGACAGACTGTACTATTGCCAGGGAGATGTCACAACTACCAAAAAGGAAAGCATAACAAATTTTAAAATATACCAAATGTTGGGAAGAAAGGCTGGCATTTGAATCCTTAGCCTTATGTTTACTGATTTAGTTTCTTGGGGCTCCCTTCACTACAGTAGAAAAATGCCCTACCAAGGTATTCAAGTATTCAAGCCCTCCATAGATTTATTCAGAGTTCCTAGTAAGTTTATGTATGTGGTAGGTTATACCATATGAAATTAACTACAACAGAGTTTCTTTTAAAACAATTAAGAGCAATATATTCAAAAAAGAAGAACATAGAATCCATGCAGACACATGGAAAGAATTAATTTCTGATACTAGTAAAACTAATATGAAAGATTAGATGTGAACATGGACAGGCAGAAATAATTATCAGGCAAAATTATAATTAAGCTAAAAGAGAAACAGATGAAAGGACATCACTAGTCTAACCCTGGACACAATCAATAAACTTCCCACAATTCCACAACATATCACAACCGACCAAAAAGGAGCTGTGGTCAAAGACAGACAAACAAGAGCCAGATACTAACCATGTAATTTGAAAACTGGGAAATGAGGGGAGAACCAAGGAGACAATAATTAACAGAGAGGGAACATTATTACAATTAGGCAGCTTTTGGTTAAGTTGTAACTATGAAGGTCAAGGTACTACACACCTGATAAAGTTCTTTTTTTTTTTAAAGATTTTATCCATCCATTTGACAGAGAGAGACACAGCAAGAGAGGAACACAAGCAGGGGGAGTGGGAGAGGGAGAAGCAGGCCTCTTGCGGAGCAGGGAGCCCGACGCGGGGCTCGATCCCAGGACCCTGGGATCATGACCTGAGCCGAAGGCAGATGCTCAATGACTGAACCACCCAGGCGCCCCTCTGATAAAGTTCTTAATTAGTTGTTGTTTTTGTTGTATTAATAATGTTTCACGCTCATTAGGTATTTTCTAAAATAGGTTGTAACATTTTTCTCCATTGGAACTTTAGAAAGAAAATAAATGGAAGAGACTGAAATTATGTATGTAGTGTTGCGAGCACTCGCTCAAGCCAGATTTCTTGAATTCAAATTCTAGCTCTCGCTTACTAATTCTGCGACCTTAGGGATGTCACTTGACCTCTCTAAGCTTCAGTTTCCTCATCTGAAAAATGGGAACTAATATTAGTTCCTACCTGGTAAGAGGATTTATTTGTTATGAGGATTAAATGATTAGTAGATTAATTTATTGTTTATAAAGCACTTTGGAACTGTATCCCAGAATAAGTGCTATATGAGTGTTTGCTAAATAAAATCTGTCCTCAATATTTCAGCTGTTCAGCTGACTTAAAAAGTTTGGCCCCCATGACTGAGGTCTCCAGATGTACATATTATGATGACACTAGGTATAACCTAAAGAAAGATTTTCTATTTTTTAAGAAGCCCACTTTGACTTTATTGTCTGTCCTTCATTTTCTCCCCTATGATTTCTAACTCTGTTTCTATAATTTTAGTTAAAAGATTGTTATTCAGGAAACAGTACACCTCTTGCTCAGGGTTCTTAAGTACACTGCCTTCAAATCTGCCATGCCTCTAAAGAAACTAAAGGGGACACACACACACACACACACACACACACACACACACACGTGGGCGGGAGGGATTTATAGTGAGAGGATATAAGAAGACACATAACACTTCCCTTACTAGATATATGACAGTACACATTAAAGCTGATGATAGGGTGGGGTCTGAAGTCTCATTAAGATCATGTAAAATCAAGACGAGCTCCCACAAAGAGGTGCTGGTGTGATAACTAAGGAATAATCTCGTAGAGCCGTCCAATAATTCATCAGTGAAAAATCAAGTAGAGGGAGAGCAAAGCTAATGGTCTTATTTCTAATAACAATCTCTAGAACATGGATAATAAGAAAAGGAAAACTCAGAAGATTAACACAAGGAGGCAAGTGTCACTGAGACTCATGACATTGGAAAGGTATGTTCTATTCTAATGATGCTCTTGTGGTCGACGAACAGTGATGCTTTCCTAATACAGATTACAAAATAGATAGAGACACGATATACAGTAGTAACGGGAAATGTCACCTCTCCCAGCATGGGTGAGAGGTTTCATTCTGGTAAAAGTAGAGCACCTGATAAGTTGATATCATATTGACAATTTCATTTCTCAGAAAGTAGAGGAAACAACAAAGAGAACTGCTATTCAGGACTATAAAGACCAAGGAGGAGGAAACTGTAGATGATGTAGGAGTGACAAGAGCTTTAAAAGAAGTGACGGTCCTCACTAGTTTGGACTCTGTAAGAGCAAAGGAAGGAAACCTTTCGCATGGGAGGACCCTAGACCCTAAGAGAGTAAATTTCAAAGTGTTCAGACATAGGATGGGGTAATTCCAATTAAGAGTTTAGAAACTCTAAAAGGGAATGTAACTTAAGACAAGTGGAAGGTAAGGCTTTAAAAGTAAAATTGTAATATCATTGACTCCAATGAGGAAAAAAGGAGAGAAGCGACTAAAGAAAAAAACAACAGGTAGAGATGCATTTATGAAAGGATGAATACAAAAGTGGTGCAGACTCACCACAATAGTATCAGGAAAGTTAATGCCCAGAAGGAGGTAAATATTTCTTTTCCTATCCACACGTCCTTTTTGTTTCCTCCCCCCTTCTCCTGCAGGTCAGAACTGCTGGTTACATTCTACCTAGGAGTCAGGAGACCAAAGAATTAGAACCTCAGCCTGTGAAAGGAACATGAAAGTCTAAAATGGGGAAAAGACAGTACCTGCTAGGGACTTGGCAGTATCCAAAATAAGCTATTTTATGGCCAACAGAGTGGTCTGTGGGGACCTTAAAATGGGGACGTGCTAGTTTGGACTGAGGGTGCCAGATGATCTACAGAAATTAGGGAGACAGGGTTACCTCCATCAGTAGATCTGGGTGGTGTGCCCATACTTCTCATATTTCTTGTGACTTCTCCCTCAGGTAATTGTTATTTTGAATTTTTTGTTGCTTTTACTGAATATGCCCTTTGTTTTTTGAGTTCTGCTCTTAAGTTCCTCCAAATCTGTAGTACCGTTATATATATGCCCATTTTTAAGGCCATTCTTTCCAAAGACTGGAGTTTGGGCCTAATGAATACTGAATAATACCTCTAACTATTCCAGCTGTTTCTTGGTGAACATCATTTGTTTCCCTCCATGGATGCCTCTGGTGCTTGTCTTTGGTGAGATCCCCTGAGTCTGGCATCCTTTAATCTCTGTTGTTCATATATTCAGGTCTAGTGACTATTATAATTTGTAAGTTATGGACAACAAAAAATATATGTTCAAAGTTATATTCAAGTTGGAAATGCTGGACAAAGGACTGAATGAGAAAAGAAGTACAAGACAAGGGAAGTGACCGAAAGAAATAATTACTCCAAATGAGTTCGTTTTTCTAGGCCTGGATGAATTTCATCCTAAGATACCAAGGAAACTTACATATATAATCATGCAACCATTACTGATTATCTCTAGAGAAGGAAGAATAGAAGTCTGGAGATAAACAAACATGACTGATTTTCAAAAAGGAAGGAAATATGAATTTTGAATACCAAAACATCAGCTCAGAAAAGGTGCAAGACCCAGGAAGGCCAGACTAGTAACATGACCCAGGTCATGCCAAAGGAGTGGTCAATTGGACACTGCCTCTGGGGCCTGCCACTGGACCCTCAGGTGAGCATGCTTGCATGTGCGTGCAGAAAGACACACCACAATCACAGTAGGGTAGGATTCTGACTTCCACTGCTGTTGTTGTGAAATGTCTCCAACCACATCTGTGTCTTTACATCCTCCAGGGTCAAAGTCCCAAGAGGGAAAGTCCACCTGGCTAAGTAAGCATGGATCTTGTGTGTCTGTTTTAGTTATAGGGCTGGGACCAGAATGAGGTGACTAAGACCCTTACGGTGGGCACAAAATTTAAAGGGGCACCAAAAAACTCACTGGACAAGATAAACAGTATTTTAATGCAGTATTTTATAAAATCAAAATTAATGCACAAAAATCCATAATGAACAAAATATCAAAATTTAAAGAAAGACAGGTTCAAAAGTAGCGCCATGCCAAGCCATACTGGTGCCTGAGACAAAAGGGAAAATCAGTAACAATGATCCTGTTTTTCTTTAAAATTTTGGTATTTTGTTCATCATGAAGTTTTTTTTAAAGTTTATTTATTTATTTAAGTAATCTCTACACCCAATGTGGGGCTTGAACTCACAACCCTGAGATCAAGAGTTGCATACTCTTCTGACTGAGCTAGCCACGCACTGCCATCATGGATTTTTTTACATTAATTGTGATTTTTAAAATATTGTATTAAAATATTTATCCTTATTAATTACTGAATTTTGGGGCATCCCCTTAAATGTTGCAGCTGAGGTGAATGCTCATTCTTAGCCCTTGGTGCCAGGGAGCAATAAGAGGTACTGTCTGCAGCCATCTTTGATTTCCTCTATGGGAAGCACGGCTCTAAAACAGGAACCGAGTGTGGATGCTCCTTCTGCCTGGAATGCAAATCTGTCCTGCCTCCCTCCCCTCACCTCTATCATCAGGTCTCAGTTTAGATATCACTCATCACTACTGATTCAGGTATTCCTCTGTGCTTCCTTAGCATCTTATACTTAAGCTTACCAAATGCTTACCACACTGTTTTGCAATTTATTTGTTTACATCCTCCCCCAAACTACAGTCTTAGGTGACACGGATTCTGCAATATTCATCCTTGCATCACTCTAATACGTAACAGAGTGCTGACACATATTAGGCCCTCAATAAATATTTTCTGAATGAATGCATGGAAGCATATCATAGGGGAATAACTGAAACTTAAAGTGTTGATTCCAGAAAAGAAGACTCAGGGAAATATACATAGTTGTCCTCATCTATCTAAATGGCTGCCATGAGGAAGAAGGTTGAGATTGTTGTTTCTCAATCTTTTGTCCATTCCTCACCCTCCTGGAGGAAGTTCATTACATTTCCATCACAACTGGCTCACAATGATTATTAGATATTCATTAATCTGGGTTTTCTGTGTATTTTTTTTTGAGGGTGGTGGTAGTAGTACAAATGCTGGAAAGGATCTCATACCCCTAGAAGACTGTATCAGAATGATGGAGAAGCAGTTAATGTGTTATTCTCCCTCAGCCTGAGGATCATGGGACAAGTTTTACTTATCCCATATAGCTTCGTAGGAGAACCCACTGTCAAATATTATCCCAGGACAGGTTTTGGCTTAACAGAAAGAAGAATTTCTAACCTTTAGAACCGTTCATAAACAAGATGGGTAGAGATGAGAAATGATGAATGTGCCATTACCATGAATCCTGCAGCTCCTTATCAAGGTGTTGCGAAGTGAACCTGGCAGGGAGTGGAGGGAGACTGAGGTGTGATATTGAATAGTGAACCTCAAAAAGATACATCCGTGTCCTAATGTCTGGAACCTGTGAATGTGAACTTGTTTGAGAAAAGGGTCTTTTGAAATGTAATCAAGTTAAGGATCTCCAAAGATGAGATCATCCTGGATTATCCAGCTGAGTTCTATATCTGATGACTTTATAAGAGACAGAAGGAAAGAGGCCAGGAGACACAGAGAAAGCAGCATGAATATGGAGGTGGGGAATTTAGACAAGTAGATTTGTGAGAACTTCTAAATTGCAGAATCTGTATTTCTAATTATTTCCTACTTAGTGGGAAGAAAAAAAAACAACAGAAAAACAGAGTCCATGTGGAAAGCTAGCACTTAGGAAAGCTTTTCTGCAATGTTTCCAGAAACTGTTTACAGAAACTGACACCTCTACTCTTCTGGCAATGAAGAAGAGGACATGTATTTTGATATAAACAAGCTGGCATACAGAAATTACCAATAAATTAACTGGTGATGTTGAAAAGTTCACAATACCAACCTCTCTCTAACAAATGCATGAAGCTATGTCTAACATGTAGGATGCCACGAGATGGACTCCATTCAAATGTCATGCATGGTCACTTAGGGAATGGTAGCTAATTCAAATTATGCAAGTAAGGGGCAAGGCCACTCTTCTGAGTGGCTACCAAACACTTTTCAAGTACTCAGTGTCTAAACAATGTCACATGTAGGCCACTAGCTTTCATAAATGCTGCATGTCCCTTTGTGTCCATAGGCCCATCTCACTCTACCCACAACTTGCTATTAATTTACAAAATGGGCTTAAAAAAATCTGTGAGTACTTCATAAGCTTTTAAAGAAATGTGAATACCCACAGAGAATGACATTCCAATTTCACACTTTTTGGATTGTTAATTAAAAAGGGGGCTAGTACAACTAAGACAAAGGAATAAATCTTAACTATATGTCACCAGTGTTTTTTTTTATACTTCTAAATTGTCTTCAGAAGACCAAATATTTTAAATAAAAAGGAATATTTTTCTACTTCCAATACAAGTTTTATTTGCTAATCATAAAACTATTTTATAAACAGCCTAGTGTATGATGAAGTTGGGTTGCACACAGATAATTATTAAGTAGCAGATCCAAACCCAGATACCTTTGCTCCTGAGCTCTTACCCAGTCATAGTGTCTCCCACGTTATTATTCTATTATTGTTAATATGCTACCCTGAGTTTGTCACCAGTTTCTAAATTTATTTAGTAGCTCAAAATATTTAATGAAAGTGTACTATGTGAGAATGTATTGAACTGCTAGGTGAAAAATACAGAGAACTGCAAGGATTCGAGTGACAAGCAGGGAAGAAAAGACATGTACTATAACATAATATAAACCATTACATAAAGAGTGGCAAGTGCTACAAGACAAATAGAGACAAAATATTATAGGAACTCTAAGGAGAAAGAGATGATTTTTAGCTTGAAATAAGAATAGAGTGGTGGAATCTGGGAAAATTTTTGAGATGTGCCTATATGACATCTCAGAGTCAGCTCACTAGAGGAGGTAAGCAATGGAGTGGTGATGATGATGATATAACATCACCTATTAACAGAGCATTTACAATGTGGTCAACATTTAAAATGCATTTTTAAATTTAATTCTCACTAAAATCCAATGGGTAGGTATTTGTCCTCCTTCTATAGATGAAGTAACCAGAGAGATATAAGGTCATTCAATTAATAAATGATGGCTCATGAATAGAGCACATAATGCCAAAATGTATGCTATGAATAATATGACGGATGCTTCTCAAAAAAGGTAGTAAAGAAAACATGGTTGGGATAGGAATTTACATGTTGGAAGGAGGACAGTTGGTTTGTCTTTGTCAATTCCAGGATTCTTAACTGGGAGATGATTTTGCCCCATGACATCTGACAATGTCTAGAGACATTTTTGGTTTTCACAACTGGGGAAAAGGGTAGGGAGTGCTACTGGTATCTACGTGGGTGGAAGCCTGGGATCCTGCTAAACACGAACAACAATAACAATGAACAACATAACCCCAAAACAAAGAATTATCTGGCCTAAAATGTCAATAGCGCCACAGTTAAGAACCCCTGGGCTATGCTATCTGGTCTCAACACTCCTGGTTAAGATAGAACCAGGAATGTTATACTTCAGAAAGTAAGTCAGAAAGAAGGAGATGAAAGGGGCAGAGGATAAGGAGAACCAAGCAGAAAAAAATGAAGAAACTCTGTAGCTTGAAGCTAATTAGAATGAGAAACATTAAAACAGGAAAAAAAAAAAAAGAGGGGGGTGCCTGGGTGGCTCAGTTGGTTAAGCGTCAAACTCTTGATTTGGGCTCAGGTCATTGCCTCAGGGTAGTGGGATGGAGCCCCACCAGGGGATCCAGGCTCGGTGGGGACTCTGCTTGAATACTCTCTCCTCTGCCCCTCCCCTCACTGGTGTACATGCTCTCTGTCTCTAAAATAAATAAATACATCTTAAAAAAAAAAGAAAAGAAAATGAAATGAAAAAAGAATAGCCACTCATACAGTTTCTGACACAGGGAAATAACAAAGAACAGAGAACACAGGAAAGGCAAAGTAAATGAAAGTCTTTCTCAGAATTAAAAGAAGAGCACAGGGGAATCCTGAAGGAGGCTACATGGAAGAACTTGAAGTTACAGCATTCTACTGAAAACACAGTGACATGCACGTGCACAGAAAGGCCTTTTTAACACGAAGTAAATCTAGCGAATTATACCAAGGTATTTTGGTGAGGTTTGTATGTGTGTCGGGGGGGACCCAAAAACAAAACTAAGGGATGAGGATAGACTGAGAATATCTCTAATATAATTACTTTAAAGTTTTTAAAGTTTTTAAAGTCTTTAAAGTTTTGTTGTTTTAGGACTAATGAAACAGTTCTGTTTATATATATATATTTTTAAAGATTCATTAGAGAGAGAGAGAATACAAGAAAGAGAGAGGGCGCAAGAGCGGGGGAGGGGCAAAAGGAAAGGGAGAGTGAGAGAATCTCAAGCAGACTCCCTGCTGAGCGTGGAGTCCAATGGCGACCTCGATCTCACAACCGTGAGATCATGATCTGAGCTGAAATCAAGAGTCAGACACCCAACTGACTGAGCCACTCAGGTGCTCCTTGTTCTTTTTATATATTTTTTAAAAATGAGTTTTAAAAGATGTAGTAATCTGGGGCACCTAGGTGGTTCAGTCGGTTAAGTGGCTAACTCTTGGTTTCAGCTCAGGTCATGATCTCAGAGTCCTGGGATCGATCACCCCCCACCCCCCCACCCTGGGTCAGGCTCCCAGCTCATGCACTTTCTCTCTCTCTTTCTCTCTAGAATAAATAAACAAATTTTTTTAAAAAATGTAGTAATCTACCTTTAAATTAAATTTACCAACCTGGCTTTTTGGACCAAGGTGGCCAAGGTTCATCTGATTTCCTAAGAATGAATTTAGGAAGGGGCAAATTTTCCAAAGAAAGCAAAGAAAAAAAAATAGATTAGGCCACTTAAAAACTAAAAGCTTGGGAAAATATTTGCAACAAATATAAGAAGGTCCAATATACTTACTTTATAAAGAACGCATACAAACAAAATAAATATTAAGCCTAACAGAAAAAAAGCATAAACATATAAACTTATAGAAATGACATGAATTCACAAAAGAAATCAAAACTGTTAACAAACATATGAAAACTGTCAGCCTCATTATTTTAAAAAATACAAGTGAAAACAAGATACCCTAGATTCAGTGCAATCCCTATATCAAAATCTCAGCTAGCTTTTATGTAGAAATTGACAAGCTGATCCTAAAATTCCCATGGAAATTCAAGGGACTTACAATAGCCAAAACAATAAAAAAAGAAGTTGGAAGAGTCACTTTTTCCAATTTCAAAACTTACAACAAAGCACAGTAATCAAGACTGTGTGGTACTGACATAAGGACAAACCTAGAGATCAATGGAATAGAATTGAGGGTCCAGAAATAAATTTTCATATTTATGGTCAAGTGATTTATTTAATAAGGGTGCCAAGAAAATTCAAATGGGGAAAGAACAGTCTTTTCAACAAATTGTACCAGACAATTGGATATTTACATGCTCATGAATAAAGTTAAATCATACCTTATACCATAAATAAAAATCAACTGAAATAGATCAAAGATCTAAATATATATATATATAGAACTAAGAACTATACATACATATATATATATATATATATATATCTGCACACACACCCACACACACAAATCAGGAAAAAATTGAATGAGACAAAAAAATAAAGGATAGAAATACACCAAAATGTTAATACTGAGTGGTGAGATTATGTATATTTAAAATTTTTTTTGAAACATTACTTGCCAGATTTTCTAAAATCAACATTAAAGAAAAGCTTTTAAAAGTAACAATAACATCAAGAATTGGTTTATATATGGGGGCGCCTGGGTGGCTCAGTCGGTTGAGCGTCTGCCTTCGGCTCAGGTCATGGTCCCAGGGTCCTGGGATCGAGCCCCGCATCGGGCTTCCTGCTCAGCGGGAAGCCTGCTTCTCCCTCTCCCACTCCCCCTGCTGGTGTTCCCTCTCTCGCTGTGTCTCTCTCTGTCAAATAAATAAATAAAATCTTTAAAAAAAAAAAAAAAAAAAAGAATTGGTTTATATTACCTCACCTATATAAATTTAAGGAATTAGATGCTATTTCTCAAAGGTTGGGAGTCTGAAGACAAAAGTAAGCTGAGATTCTAACTCTGTTCAGTTCCTTTCAAGAAAATGCTAAAGCACTCAGAAATACCACAGCACCCTCTTTTGGAAGAAATGTATTATTTTTCACAGGGAGCCTGCTGGAATCATTAAGTTTTTAGAGCTGAAATTCTCTCAGATTATTAAGCCTGGTCTCCTCATTTTACAAATAGGAATTTGGGGTTCAAAAAGAAGAGACCACCCAAAATCATAAAGGGAGGTAGCAGGAGAGCTGGGAATCGAGCCCCATATCAGATCCTAACCAGAACTTATTTTTTTCTGATCTTTGCATTCTTTATTAAACACATTTTTTTTTAAAGATTTTATTTATTTATTTGACAGAGAGATAGAGAGAGAGCACAAGTAGGCAGAGTGGCAGGCAGAGGGACAGGGAGAAGCAGGATCCCCGGTGAGCAGGGAGCCCGATGCGGGGCTTGATCCCAGGACCCTGGGATCATGACCTGAGCCGAAGGCAGACGCTTAACCAACTGAGCCACCCAGGTGCCCCTATTAAACACACTTTTAAGGATTAAAAGAAGTAATGATCCCCTTCCAGTCTTTGGTAAGTATGAAGGCCTATATTCAAAAAGCACTCTAGGCACCCAGCTATTTATTTATTTATTTTTTATTTGACAGAGAGAGACACAGTGAGAGGGCGAACACAAGCAGGGGGAGTGGGAGAGGGAGAAGCAGGCCTCCCGCAGAGCGGGGGGCCCGATGAGGGACTCGATGCCAGGACCCTGGGATCATGACCTGAGCCGAAGGCAGATGCTTAACGACTGAGCCACCCAGGCACCCCTAGGCACCCAGCTATTTAAAAGTATTATTTTAGAAATTCTTACCTGTTGCTTGAGACAAATCAGAATAAGAATTTATAAAACCTCACAACCTCTGCATTTGTCTGCTAATAATATATCCTTCTTCTAAAAAGAAGCAACAGTAGATGAGAGAGTAAAATAATTCCATTTAATCCTAAAAAACAAAATCTTAATGAGATAGATTTGATACTAGTTTGGGGCTTCTGAAAAAATCTACTATCATATAACTGACCTAATGTACAGGGATATTATTCTGGAGTAAAGTCCTACAATTTCACTCTTAGGCTGGTCGATGAATGCTTATTCATAAAGGGAAAGAAACAGTATATAACTCTAGTCCAAAAAAATAATATAGGGACTGCCATTTTAGCTTTTATCATTCTCCTACTTGTAGATCTGAGCAGTACATCTACTTCCCTGACAGATAGTATTCTTTGAAAGAATACCCTGTGTTTTCCTCTTATTTGAAGGATGACTGACAAAAAGAAACAAATGGACATTTTGACAAGTGACGAATAAAAGAATAATGTATGGCTTTTATCATCAGCATTTTAATGGCCTTTTAAGTATATTGAAGCAGCTGCACTGGGGATATGATACTTATTCTTGGCTGATAGTTATTTGTCTATTGATGAATCTGTAAAGGTAAGCATCATTAATTCTTTTGACAAATATTTACTAAGCAGCTCCTGCCTGTAAGGCATAGTTTTAGGTGCTAGGAATATAGCGGTGAATAAAAGAGGCAAGGTCCCTGCTCTCATGGAATGTACACCCTTGGGAAGTGGGAAACTGTTAGTAAACAAACAAAAACAAATAAATGAACACGATGATTGTAAAATGTGAAGACAATAAAATGGGTACCTAAGGAAAACCTTAAAATTAATCTTTACAGTGTTGAACACCCACTAAAAATTGTTCATCAGTTCCACTGTGGCAACCGAGCCAATCCTATATAGATTATCCATTATAATGCAATGTGATGTGGGCATGGAGCCCACAGTGACTTGCTCTACTGAAGAAAACTGGAAGAGGTGAACTGCTGTGCTCTTTTTTTTTTTTCCAGAAGTTTAGTGGGCATATCTTAGTATTCCAGATACTTAAATTAGTTTATTTATCCAGTATCTAAATTAGGCAATGTTTCAGCTATTTCTAGATAGTGACATGGGTTGATTTTCAAGATAACCGTCACTTATCAACATGAGCCTCTCATGAAATTCTGCCACTGTCAGAATACTAGCTACTCTTGCCCCTTCCGCTGGCTTCCCAGTCTAAGTCTTCTCCATCGCCTGGTCGAGACTCAGAACTAAGAGCTAAATGTTAAAAATAAAAACCACAGATATATCTGAAATCAGATATGCTTTACATAACTTTTGATTTTTCCTCACCCATTTTCTGGATGAAATACACCAATTGAAAGCGAAGAATGAGATGAGCATCTTCATTACCCAAAATTAAATATTTTGTAAGTGAAAAATGAAAGAATATAGATGTCCTCTGACAAATAATTAATGGAAACTCAATTTATACTTTATAAATAGGAACACTGTTCTAGTTATTCAGCCAAAAGCCTTTCTTCTGGTTAAAACTCCCTAACACCTAATCAACTTCTTTTTTTCCATTTGTGAGTTTGAGTGTGTGTGTGTGTGTGTGTGGATGCACACATGCACATATGTAGTTTTATGAGTTTTAATCAATACCACAATTAGGATACAGAACAATTTCACCATTAATTAATTTTTAATTTTTATAATTCTATGCTGTGAATATTTTAACTCTAACATGTATTTTTTACTTTTATAATTGAAATGTAAAGATCTTATCTGTTTTAGAAAGACTGCTCTAGCAAAAATGGGAGAAGATAAACTGGTACAGTATGAAACTAGAGGGTGGGTGGCAGAAAAGTAATAAAATACACTAAATATTGCCATAGGGAATGTAATTCAACTCTAAGTATTGATGCCAAGAAATCAAGAGGAATCAGTAACAGGGTAATGGGGAGACTAAAAAGTTTCTGACAAGGGAACTAAGAATAAAAATGACCTCAACATAAAAAGGTATAATTAGGGCTTGCTATGAAAAATACTACTATTTCTTTTTTTTTTTTTTAAGAGTTTATTCATTTATTTGAGGGAGTGAGAGAGAGCAAGCTGGGGGGGCGGGGCGGGAGGGGGAAAAAAGAGAAGCAGACTCCCATCGAGCAGGGAGTCCGATGCGGGGCTTGATCCCAGAACCCTGGGGTAATGACTGAGCCCAAGGCAGATGCTTAATTAACTGACTGAGCTGCCCAGGTGTCCCTAAATACCACTACTTCTTTTGCATTCATTAGGCAATTGACTGCTAAGTCATTATATTCAGGCATTAGACATTTATGAGAAGAAATGTACTCCTGAAGTTTGAAAGTCTAGAACTATTCTGTCCAATATGGTAGCCATTAGCTACATATTACTATTGAGCACCTGAAATATAACTAATGAGAACTGAGATGTACTGGATTTCTATGAAAATTACTCTTTACATAGACTATAAACTATTTCATCAATAATTCAAAAAATATTAATTACATGTTGAGATGGTAACATTTTGGACATGCTGGGTTAAATAAGATTTAAAGTTATTGCACCCGTTTCTTTAATTTTTTTATGTGGCTACTAGAAGATGTAATCTAACATTATATTTCTATTGGACAATGCTGATCTAGAAAATTACTCTAGAATGTCACTGGTCTATTCTGTGAAGACCACGCTGTATAGGCTGATAGCACCGTACTGATAAGGCTGGTGATACGGGTTAAGAACTACATGAGTCAGTCAGAAGTGGTCATGCCTGTGCACGTGAGTCTAACCAGTTTTGGCAGAAATAGAAACACTGATCAAAAGAGAATAGGTATAGATATCTACAATCTACTTTGAAATACATTTAAAAAATCCACATGAATTAAAAGAACAGGTAGAAAAAGAGCTGATAAAACAAGTACGTATGGTAAAATGTTAATGGTAGAATCAGGGAGATGGGTGTACAGGTGTTCACTGTAAATTCTTCATAAACTTTCATGTATTTTAAAAATGTTTCATAATAAAATGTTGGGGAAAAAAAAAAGGGAAACGGGAAGGTTGTATCAGCCTGGAATAGCATAAGGGTTAAACTGGAGGCTAGGAGGCCTGCTCCAGATACCCTTGGTGTTAAAATGTATACTTTGCAGTTTTTTTGTTGGTGAACAGAACAATGAGCAATTAATGTATTCATAGTAATACTGAAGGAGATAACTTTTTTTTTACTACTGCAGTTCTTGATTTTTGTTACCTGATTTCTGCCTTCAGGAAGTGGGGCTTTTAATAAAGAATTATAAGGTCTCTTATTTTACACTCAAAAACTTTCTTTTGAGAGTAGAGAGTTAAAGGGCCTCGGCAAAAATACTCCAGCTATCACATGTGCTGATATAAATGTATGCACATGCCCAAAAGGCCCTGGTGTCCGTGGTAAATGGCTTGACAGTATTCATTTATTCAGCAGTATTATGCTGTTACCCTTAAAGAAAAAAAAATAAAAGAAACACCACCACCTTAGGAAGAGAAACTCAAAAAGAGAAGACTCCACATGATAATAATCCACCATGAGGAAACTTTCAGTTAAAAATCAACACATTGAATGCAATAAATTCATGTGTTAGAATTTCAACACTCTGAATGACAAATGGCAAATGTATAATTGCTACAGAGAAGAAAACTCCTAATCAACTTTCTCAGTGGGCAGCACTAGAATATTGCTAAATAAATAACACAAATTATGCAACCTAAAACAGAAATGGAACAGACCTTGAGAGATAATCTAAGTTAGTTCTATGGTCTCATAAATGTAAAAACTTAGGGCTTTCACTTTAGAAAGGAGATGAATGAGGCCCAGAGCAGCTCTTTGTCTAACCTAAGGTCATCTAGTCAAAAAACACTGGTGATGGGGATGGTGTGCAGTCTTCCTGCCATCTGATATATGACAATGTTGCTAGTCTACAGACTTGTGATAGAGAATAAGACATTGGTTTCAGGTTAGGGGTGAACACTTAGGAATGATCCATCACCTTGACTTAACAAAGTTTAAACCTGGTGCTGCTTGGTGAGAATATAAAGTTGTATAAAATAGGTATGGGCCTGAACAATGTAGACCTGGCCAATTATTAAATCAGAGGTCCTAACCAGTAAACAGTAAGCTAATGATAGACTCTGAGGTTTCATGTGAGTGCCACTGTCTTCCCCCTAACTCTACAGCTTGGCCTCCTTCTCACTGGGGAGGGAAGGAAGCGAAATACCACTGTCCTCTGTCCTACTCAGGGAATTCACTAACAGTATTCCCTCACTCCTCCCTCTCCCCTATGATGACTTGAAGGCTTCAGGGATATGAAAAACACTCCTTATTCACCAGAAAGATTGGAGAACCAAACAAAAAGGGACACTGTCTGTCCTAAGCACCACTATCACAGCCACCAAACATTCTACAAGTCTAAAAATACACTTTGGGTCAAACACTCACTCAACCTTTTTCATATACTTGCCACATGCCAGACACTGCATTGGACGTCGAAATTTCTAAAAAGAACAGTCCCTGCTTACCAAGGAGCTTAGATAATTGCAATCGTGTGACTGGTGCTATGGCCAGAGATGAGAGCAGGGTGCTCAGAGAGCACAAATAAGGGGCCAAGAGCCCAGACGCAAGAGGACCACTGGGAGAAGGTAGGGAATGTGGGGAAGGGGGTTAGGAAAGACTTCCTGGGGAGGATTTCCAAGCTGAGCCCTGAAGGGCAAGAAGAAATTAGCCAGATTAAAGAAGCTTCATGTACAAAGGCACGAAACTATGGTGATACTACTCAACTGTTTGGTAGACTGTGAACATTTTCTATTTCAAGATCATATCAATACCTAATTAAAATAAACGAATACCATTGATGGCTTTCCTTTCACTGCTGAAGCTGCTTTTCTCTGTTAATAGAGCAGATGTACGGGAAGCTGGCAAGATCCACAGAGAGAGAATATAATACAGTGTCACTAAGCTAAGTCTCTGGTGTCAGAGAGCCTAGGTTTGAATCTCAATTCTGACATTTACTAGCTGTAAATTTTTCACGGGCAAGTTTCTTGACTTTTCTAACCCTTTGTTTCTACATCTGTAAAATGAAAATAATACCTTATAAGACTGTCATGAGGACTAAATGAGATAATGCACGTAAAGTACTCAGAACAGTTCCTGGCACATGTGAAATTCTTCATTTTCTCATTTCTTTCACAAATCTTCTCCCAACATGACTTTCCAGTAACACGACCATGTGACATGAGTATCACCTTTGACAAATGTTAAAGTGGAAGAAAAAAAATTTAAAAGAAGAAAGGTAAGTAAACAGAGTATTACCTAAAAATATAAGCTCTTTCTCTGCAGGAAGTTTTTGTGGTCGTAGATTAAAGGAGATTAACAGGTACCATTTGTGAAATACAAAGCTCTCAAGATAACTATAAAAGGTGTACATACTTAGTAGTTCAGAATTTAATTAACTAATTCAATAAAAAAACCTTTGGACATTCTTGCTTGATTTTCAGATTTCTTTCTTTCTTTCTTTCTTTTTTTGCTTAGAAAACCTTATGCTAAAATGTAGATGTTATTAGTGGTAAGGTCAAGCAAATTAAATAAGGCTTAAATCTACATTAATATACAATTTCTTTGCTCTTACAGACTAATCTTAAGAAAGTATAAAGAACATTTTACTATCTAAAATTACTTTTAATTTATTATTTATATAGAATATATATTCTATATATTCTTTATTATATATATAAATAAATATTATTTATATAGAATAAATTAATTTATTCTAAAAGGAATCCAGGATTAAAAAGCGGTAAAAACACTAATTTTGAATATCTGTTACAGCTTCTCATATAACAAGTGAATAGTACTTGATGACTTAGGAAGTTCGGAAGACAGTTATGTTTTAAGGCAAAATTTCTTCAAGCGTATTTTGAAGAATATGTCCTTTAAAATGCTCTGTGAAAAAAATTCCATAGTCAAACTGTATATCCTCTCTTGGAAAATAGCTGAATCTCCTTCCCTCCACACTTGCTGTTTTGGCTTATTCCTCCCTCTACATTTTGGACCCTGTCATTTTCCGTGTTCTTGAATACACTATCATTCACTCCTTTTCCCTTACACAGTCAGCTTCAACCCCTATCTGGATCTTCTCTCACTTGTCCACTCACATTATGCCCCTTCAGATACTGCCCAATTCTATCCTCCCTGCTTCCTGTCTCAATTTCCTTTATTCCTTGTGAAATAATGGAAAGAATACATATCAGTCTCTGCCCCTAGTTCCTAGCATGGAGCTCCTAAAACCCTTGGCATTTCCTGGGTGACAGGAGTATCTTTTGTTCTAATGAGGTGACTCTTGGTGGGCTCCTGGATAGCTTCAGCAGGGGGCTGGACACCAGAAAGACCAAGCCATGATTAGAAGTGTGGAACTTTCAGCCCCAGCACCCCCATCCTCCAGGAAAGGAAGAGGGGCTGGGAATTGAGTTAATGATTGTGCCTACATGATGAAGCCTCCATACCAATCCTAAAGTATGGGATTTGGAGAGCTTCTAGGTTGCTCAGTATATCTACATGCCGGGAGGGTGGCACACCCCCAGCTCCTCCTGTATGGAAGCTCCTGTCCTCAGGACCTTTCTAGACCTTGCCTTATGTATCTCTTCATCTGGCTGTTCCTCTGTATTCTTTATCATATTCTTTATTATATAATAAATCAGTAAGCATAAGTAAGTGTCTCCCTGAGTTCTGAGAGCCATTCTAGCAAATGATGAAACTCAAGGAGGGGTCATGGGAACCTCCAATTTACAGCTGATCAGTCAGAAGTACAGGTGACAACCTGGGACTTGCAACTGGTGTCTGAGGGGGATGCAAAGTCCTGTGGGGCAAGCCCTTAACCTATGGAGTCTGCACTAACTCCAGTTAGTGTCAAAAAATTCAATTCAACTGTAGGACCAGCTGATATAACAGATAATTGCTTGATGTGTGAAAAACCCACACATCTGGTGTCAGAAGTTAAATAAAGTGTGGAATGTTCTGTATGAGTGATAAAAGAGAGACACACAGAGTGTGTTTTCCTATACAACCCTCAAGCCACTCCATTTGGCTTCTTGTCCCTTCCCTCCACTTCCATAGCTCACTCTACAGTCAACCATCTCCTTATCACTATATTTAATGACACTTCCTGATCCTCATTCCCCATGATAGTTGTATAACATTTGACAATATTAATCTCTGCCTGCCTTTTGAGACACTCTCTTCTCTTGGCTGCCATAACATACTTACTCTTCTAGTTTACCCTCAATCTCTGCAGGCACTCTTCCACATCCTCTGGCAAGCTTATCCTCTTCTACATAGAGTTATGTATTAACGTGCCTTAAAGCTCGGTCTTAGAATTTCTTTCTCCTTCCATATGATTTCAATTATCACCCACAGGCATTTGAGTTAAAAATTTCTATCTCCTGCCCAGACCCCTCTTCTGAACTCTAGGGACCAACTATTTATTAGGTATCTCCCTTTGGATACCCCAGAGGCATCAAACTCAACACATTCATGATTTTCCCTCCAAACCTCTTCCAATCTCTCGGTAAAGGGCATCACCTTCCAACCAGTTAAACAAATCCATACCCTGGTGACCTTGATAGCTCTCTACAATTCACACCCCCCCCATCCAGTTCATTACCAAATTCTCTGTTTTATTTCCTAAATATTTGAAGATTCCTCCATTTCCAACTAGCCTCTCCCTCTCTGAATCTATCTTTCTGTGCTTCATTCTGGGTGAGTTTCTCAGTACCAATTTCCAGTTAATAAACTCTTTCATTGTGGCCAGTCTAGAGTTTATCATGTCTACTGAATTATTTCAATGACTATTTTTCATTCAAGAGTTCTAACTGATTCTTTTAAACACCCATCTGGTTCTTGTTTCATTTCTGCCTGTTTTTGTTTCATATTTTCTTGCTTGCCTTAAATGGAATATATTCATTTGAATCTGAGCATATAAAACATACTTTATTTTTATTTTTTTGAGAGAGAGAGAGAGCTCAAGAGAATGAGAGCCCAGGGAGGGGAGAGGCAGATGGAGAGAGAGAGAGAACTTTAAGCAGGCTCCACACTTAGCACGGAGCCCGGTGCCGGGCTCAATCTTATGACCCGAGATCACGACCTGAGCCAAAATCAAGAGTCTGACGCTTAACTTACTGAGCCACCCAGGTGCCCCTAAACATACTTTAAAATATTTGAACCTTCATAGAATTAATTTGATCTGTAAATGTATGTTGTGTTGGTTTTCTTTCTTAGCATTAAATTTCTTCACACTTTGGACTTGCAGTTTGTAGATTCATTTTCATTTTAAGAGTTTTCGTTTATTCTTTCTCTCTTCTACATTCTCTCTGTTCTTAACTTCCATTATGTTGATCCTATCCCTGCCTAAAAGTTTTGGGATTACTGGTCTCCCCAATTCCTGAGTTCTTTGTTGATGGGAATATCACAGATCCTGTCACTGATGGGTTGTGAGACTATTTCTTATGTCTTCATTCCTGGGGCTTGCAATTTGTTATGGGCCATTAACTTTAAATGGTAATTAAAAGGTTTGTTTTGGTTTTTTTCCCCTTACCTCAGATTCCTTTGGCATTTTGAGAAGCCTCCCTCTTGCTCCAGCTTTAAACAATAAATCTGACTTTGCCCTATCTCACCTGGCACACTTTTAGTCTTTACTACCCCAAAGGAGTTGAAATCCATGCCTCCATGTCTATTCTAGGACTCAGAGCTAAGCAGGCCTGTGGTTTCAGCTCTACTCAAGAGTTTATTTATGCTTTGTTTTGTTTTTGAGCTTGGCAATACCTTTTTGGCTTGCAGTTTCTATAGTTCATCTATCATTAATATGTATTTGGTGCGGACGTGGTACACTGAAGTGTGAATTTACGGAACCACCTTGACTGGAAATCACTGATTCACTTTCCACACTACAGCCAGAATTATACTTTTAAAATGAAAACTGGATTATGTCAGTTCCCTGCTTTCTATCACTCTTAGGATAAAGACCCAACTCCCTGAAGTCTACAAGGTCTGGACCCTTTCCGCTCCTACCATTCTGACCTCAGTCAGTCTCTCATACTTGCCATTTTCCTGTTACCCAGCCCCCCTAAGGGCCTTTGCACATGCTATCCTCTCTACCCAAAATATTCTTTCCTCCTTCTTTGTTATTTTTCTTTGCCTAGTTAACTCCTATTCATCCCTCTGATCTCACTCATTTGCCATGTCTTCAAGGAAACCTTTCCTGATCTCCTTGTCTAGCTCAAGTTCTTTTTCTTCAATGTCTTCCTAGTACCATGTACCTTTTGTTTGTTTGTTTGTTTGTCTGTTTGGTACCATTTATCACAACTGCAATTTTACATGTATTTCTAGGATTATTATAATATCAGGCTATAAACTCCATGGGGGCAATGTTCATGCCTGTTTTTATTTACCACTGTATCCTCAACCTAGCTGCTGAATGACTGAAAAAAAATCCACAATATATTTAAGGTGCTCCAAACCAGGGCCACAACCAACATTTTCGACCTCGTCTCCCACTACTACCAAACAAGTAAGCTATGCTCCAGCTACTAGTGGTTGGTCTACTCACTATTCTTCAAGTATGCCTTTATTTTATGCCTCTAAACACTCATGACTCAAACCATTGCCTCTGCTTAGAATACCCTCCCCACTAACTCTGCCTGATGAAGTTTATTTCAAATGCCACCTTGTCCATGAAATCTTTCCTTAATCTCTGTATCTACAACTCATAGAGTTAACATGCCTGCCCCTCCCCCATCTGTATATGCCTTACCACTTCTAGGTTGTGAGTTTTCTCAAGGCAAGCCATATGGCCATTTCCAGAACCACACAATAGTCATTTAATATTTATTAAACTGAATCTGAGCACAGATAGTTAAAATTATCTTTGTTGATTTGTAGAAGATTTTATTAGAAAGTGACTATGCTGTATTTAAACTCTATCAAACAAAATATAGTAAAACAAAACCTTTTTGGTTTTGAGTTATATAAAACAAATGTTTGGTTATTTTATGTTGTACTGAAATAAAAATCAGAACACATGGAGATGACAAGATGCCATATTTTACGGCTTCTAAAGTAGCACAAAGAAATGTAAATAAAACTCTATCAAAGTTTTATTTATTCCTTCTGCTATTAAATCTGAGAATATCCTAATTTCCAAATGGGATAGCTAGATTGAGAGTTTAAATACTTAGGGGCTCTTGGTGGGGGGCAGGGGTGGAGTGTGGCAGTAAGGCAATAAAGAGAGGGGAGCTGCTCCCTACTAGAGCTAGAAAACATACAGATTACTAGCTGCAGTGACACTCTGATTTTGAGACCATGCCATATCCCAGGGAAAATGCAGAGAGGGCTTTCCTTGAGTTGGCAGGGTCCAAGTTGGTGGGTTAAAAGAGAGGAAAAAACCCAGATAAGTAATCTCGGGGTGTAAGGGTCAGCAAGCATAGAACAGAAAACCCAGTGGATATGAAGAAAGAAAGAAATCAAGTCTCAGGATAGCAGGAAAAGCAGTAGAACAAAGAAACAGTGGGAAAGATTCCCACCTATTCCTTCTATAGTCATACACCAAAACAACTGTATGTCTTTTTGTAGACATCATAAAGACATCTCTACTTACAATATATTTGTAACTTGGTTAAACAGAAGTCTTACACACTTGAAACAACTGTCAGAGAATCCCAAATAATCTTCAAATGCTAAAGCAGGCCTTGCAATTACATAAAACAACTGGACAGATGTGCCAATTTCACTAGCACAGGTACAGGTAAAGAATATTAATGCAAAATAACCAGAAGTTTTGAGTACATCAGGTGTGGGGAAAAAGTCCTTAAGTTCCAAAGCATTTCAAACCACAGAAAGGGTAAGTTTTTTTCTTTGCATTTCCACTGACTCTAAAAATAAACCTTTATTATTTTCCACATTATAAAAGAAATGTAAGTTCGTTTTTTAAAAAAATTCTAACACTATACAAATATGTAATATAGAAAACCAACGTTCTATATAACCTTTCCCTTTGGAGGAAACTAGTGTTTATAAGTTGGGTAACAGCCACTTTTTTTTTTTTGATTACTTGAGACATAGTAATAGGAGAGCTGCTCTGAACAAGTTTATACTGATTATTCCAATTTCTCCTTTGAGCTGTACCTTTCCTACTCCACTGCTAAGGAAACAAAAAAGGAAAAAGAAAAATCCAAAATACACGCTGATCCTCCAAAACAGGCAACCCATAAATAAGACTATCCCCTGAAGAAAAATCAAAGGTGACTGGGCAAAACTGCTACACTAAGTAGCAGAACCAAATATTACTTGATACTGAAAAATGGAGTAAAAGTCGAAAAAATACTAACCTTTCTTTTTTATTGTTCTCGATAATCAAAAATGGGGACAGTATCTTTTCCTTCAAAGAAGATTGAAGCAGCTTACCTAATTATTGATGTTTTTTAGCTTTTAAAAAAGAACGGTGTACAAACGAGGTATACTGTAGTGCCAGAAGGTAAGGAAGTGCTCAAGAAACAGCACAGTTACGGGGGTATGTCAAAGCGGCAGGAGCCAATAAAAAGCTTGAAATTGCCAAAGCTAGACTAATTTGAACAAAATAAATATTAGATTATAACCCAAAGTATAAAATAAAATATCCATGAGTCCATACTACTATAAGTAAGGATTAAATAAATAAGTAAATAGGGGAGAATATACAAATTTCCCATGTAGAAGAATTTAAAATAATTTATATAAATATCCTGCCTCCAAGGAGGTAGAGCATAACTCCACCCCTCTTTACGCGTGGCTGCACAATGACTTCCTTCCAAAGATTACAGCATGAAAAGAGGGGGAAAAAAGTAACTTCATGTTGGAGAAAGCTGACAAACCCTTCCTCAGCCAGATGACCAAAGTTAGTATCAATAGGGATAAGTCATGTTGATACTATGTAATTTTTCTATGATGTTATGGGGCTGGTACTTTACCTCTATGGTCTTCCTCCCCAAAACCCATAACCCCAGGCTAATCATGAGAAAAACATCATACAAATCCCAATTGAGGGATATTCTACATAAAACCTGTCCAGCAGTCCTCAAAACTGTCAAGGTCTTCAAAATAAAGTCTGAGAAACTGTCACAGGGAAGAGGAGTCTAATGAGACATGATGACTAAATGTAAGGTGGTATTCTGGGTGACAGTCTATGACAGATATTATGATATTTATATGTCATTTTTTTCTCTCTGATCACTCTGTCAGAGTGATAATCAGGTAATGGACATTGAAATGGAATTAAAACAAAATACTGGCAAGTAATTAAGAATTTGGTATACTTAGGATGTTTTTACACCCATGGAACTATGTGGCTTTGCAATTTTCACTTTCAAGTTCTTATTTTGGTAAAAAACTGATATTGATAAAACACTTTATGAATATTTTGCATGGTTATTTTTGAACCATTTGAAGAGGAAGTGCTGTTTCCATTTATCTTCTAGGCTTAAACCCAATAAGATTGCCTGTTATCTCTTTTCCTAAACTGATGAGAAAATTTTCAAGAGGTTTTCCTGCCATTCATATCATTACAGCAATTTTGCCTGCCATATCAGAGTACATGTAGATCTTTTTCTGGAGAGGGACATCTATAATAATTGGAAAGCTTCAATTTAGACTAATTCTATAACTTTATATACACAAGCAATTTCTAGGCATTTATGATTGACACAAAACTGAGAAAAATGCTCTACTGATTAAATTAAATGTTGAGTTTGCAAGCTTCTTTTTTCACATTAAAGAAATGGTGTTTGCCATAGTTACTTAACAAAAACCAAAGGCAATTCTGATACTCCAACCCACCTGAGTATCTCTTTAAATCTTAAGAGTGGTTACTACATGGGAAGCATATTAGGGATATATACTTCCTGACCAGATTTTTTAAAAACTGCAATAAATTTATAAATTTTTAAAACAAGGTCTAGTACTGCTATGGATTACTGTGAATCCGAAGGGAAAAATCAGCTTACCCATTTTCTGAAGAGGTCAGTAAGCAAGCGTCCTGCTACCAGGCCTCGGACCAATCTGAGATAGCATTAGTGATACTGAGTTACTGAGGCCTGTTCTCTCAAGCTCATATACTCTTCTTCTGACTCCTTTACTGCTGATGCTCACACAATCTATTTGCCTGGTCCTAACAAGGATGTTGTAAAGAGCACTCAGAGTGCCCACACGGCGCTGTACTAAAAGGGCCTACAACAGAAATCTCTTTGGTTTAAATATTAGGAATAATGGTACTTTCTCTAAACAATTTGTTTCCATTTGATCTTATGAATTATGTGAATCCCCCATATCAATGACTCTTACAGTGGAAATAACTTCCTTAAAAGGTGCACCAGAATGATGTGTCTTCAAACTTCTCCACTTTCTGATATATCTTAACTCTCCCCAAACCCATCCCGGCCCCTTTGAGAATCCCTTTAGGTAAAGAGAGTGTTTATAAATGGCAGTGTGGAGTGCTTATGAATGATGTGCAGGAAGATGAAAGGACAAACCCCTGCTCTTTGGCAATCATGTTTTCATCTTCAAGTTTGTTGACGGAATTTATAGCCACATTACTACAGCACTTCATCAGTATGAATTTTGTGGACCAAACTCAATCCTCTTATTTTTCCTAAGCTTATTTGCCCTTTGTGCTCTTACTGTAACTTACTTTATTTTATTTTTTGCAATGCATACATCATTATAACCATCTTTTATCTATAGAACCAAGCAGGACAGAAACAATCTACAAATGAAGAGTATCTACTTTGGAGCTGGGAGATGAATACTTGAAGGAACTATTATAGGGCTGCCTGGGTGGCTCAATCATTAAGCGTCTGCCTTCGGCTCAGGTCATGATCCCGGGGTCCTGGGATCAAGGCCTGCGTCGGGCTCCCTGCTCAGCGGGAAGCCTGCTTCTCCCTCTCCCACTCCCCCTGCTTGTGTTCCTGCTCTCGCTTTCTCTCTCTCTGTCAAATAAATAAATAAAATCTTTAAAAAAAAAAAAAAGGAACTATTATATACTCTTCCTAATAATATCTAGAAAAAGAATGTCTAAATGAAATACTGCAGTAAAATTTGAGCTCTGAATTGATCTTAATTGTATCTGAGAGAAAAATCAGCCTTTCAATAGTTAAAAGTCTGAAATAAAAACTATTTTAAAAGGAAAAAGACCTGTTATTTTTAAATAAATATTTTAATACAACATTAATGACTAATAAAGTATTACCACTGTAATAATCATTAGGGACGAGTGATTTATACAACTTCAAAAACATGTTCAAATCAATTTACTACTCCTTCTGGAATTGCTGTTTACCTTACAGATTTAGCAGTATATATTTTTAAATTTTGGTTAAAGTGGGTATTATATTTTCATAGGTAGCTCTACCTAGCACACTCCTGAGAAGTATGTTTTAAAATACTGCCATAGAAGCAAGGTATACACAATAATGATTCACAAAGACAATCTCACCACACCCCAGTTATCACACAAACATTATCAGTGGCACATCGAGAGAAGAATCAACTTGCCATTAAGATTTTGTCAGAGAGAAAACAGATATGGGAGCCTGGCAACGCTGTATTCCTAACAATGCTGTTCTAAAACACACAATCATTTGACTGACTAATGCAATCGGGGAGATTTTGTTTCAAACACTATGCAAAGTATACCCTTTTGGGGATATCTGGGAAGAAAGAGATACGAGGCTAAATTCATTACAGCAATTTTGCCTGGCTTCATTCATCTTTCTACTTACTCCCTTGATTACTTAACCCAAAATCCACTTATGTGACAGTTGATCATGCACTCCATTAGCAGTCAGTCCATGTAAGAATAATTCTGAGTGTAGACTATTTCAGCAGTCACATGACAAAACAGAACTCTTACAACATGAAGCAGGCGGAGTGGATGGAATTGCACATGGATGAAGGAAGTACCCAGTCAGTCTGGCATTATTTGATCTAGGGTAATGTGACTTCACTGAGTTATCATGTCATGAAAGATGAAGAGTAAGAAAAAAAAATTTGTGTGTGTTTTTCAGTAAATTCTGGATTGGCAGTCACTAACACCTTTTTATTTCCCCAGGTCACTTACATCACCTTTGACTAGCCACATGCAATTATTTTAAAAAATAAGTAGTCAAGATTGGATCTACTTTTTCCTCCCATTTATAGATTAGAGAACTCATATCAGCCCTTCCTAAATCCTAAGGAAATCGAACTTAAATGTTGCTACCAGGTTAGCTGCCTTAAGATTCACAGTCCAAGTTTATATAGTTTCCACAGTTTTTCTTTTTCTTTTTTTTGAAATCTTAGGTTTACAAATACATACTAACAATGACTTATTCGGATGATTATTTCAGATGCCCTTGAGAGAAACAAGCAATTCCATTGGTTTGATATTCCATATAATTACTTTTAGTCTCAGGCTTTCCTCAATTAGCACACTCTCTTTGGCTACTTAACATATTTTTTAAATTTTTTTTTAAAGATTTTTATTTTATTTACTTGAGACAGAGAGAGAGAGCACAAGAAGGGGTAGGGTGAGAGGGAGAAGCAGACTCCCTGCTGAGCAGGGAGCCTGATGCGGGACTCGATCCCAGGACTCTGGGATCCTGACCTGAGCTGAAAGCAGTCGCTTAACCAACTGAGCCACCCAGGCGCCCTTAACATATTTTTTTAAAAGTCATACTCTAGGTACCTTAAAATCTTCAAAATGCTAATATAACTACTTGATAATATAATACTTGTAATATTATAATTATTAAGTATACATAATATATAAATATTATACATAAGTATTATATGTAATACTTATAATATATAATGTAATATAATATAACTACTTGATATATAATACTACTCGGTTATGGAAATATGACAAACTTCTATTTTGAAAGTGGAAGAAGTATATTATTCTTAGGACCAAGTTTCAGTACCTTAAAATGAGTTTCATATAGTCAGTTAAAAAAACAGATTCCCAATCTAAGAATCATTAAGACTTCTAATAATTTTGAGTGTTTGACTGTTATAAGCTGCTTATTTTTGTAAAGCAGTATGAACACACTTCTGAGAAACTGTTTTTATATAATAGTGGTTCTCAAAATGTGGTCCCCCACCCCAAACCAACAGCATCAACATTACCTAAGAACTTTTTAGAAATGTAAATTCTCAGACCTTCTGAATCAGGAACTCTGGGTGTAGGGCCAGCATCCTGTTTAACAAACCCTCAAGGTGATTCTGAGGCACACTAAAGTCTGAGAATCAATATTCTAAAATATAGCAGAATCATTAGTGGTTCAGTCTGTAATACTACATATTTATTTTAAAGTTTCTTATCTTTAAGAACATAACATGTTAGTATTTTCTAAAGAAATATAATGAGTACTTGTAGAAATATATAATTTGGATAAAGTAAAAAGTGCTTTCCTGGATTAAAGTTTTAAGCTAGAAATAACTGGATTAATAATTGTACCTATAACTCCTACCCTTAAAAACACTGAAAGAACCACTTTTTAAATTTATTTATTTTAGAGCGAGAGAGGGAGAACAAGCATAAGTGGGAGGGGCAGAGGGAGGAGGAGAGAGAATCTCAAGCAGACTCCATGCTGAGCATGAAGTCTGACGCGGGCTCAGCTGGATCTCACGACCCTGAGATGGTGATGTGAGCCGAAACCAAGAGTCAGTTGCTTAACTGACTACGCCACCCAGGCGCCCCAAGAACCACTTTTTAAATTCATTGGAAGGAAACTATTGTTAACCAGTTGACTAAAATTAAGAAAATATTTAGAAACAATCTTCAATCACTTATTTCCAATCATTAGTAATCAACAAAACTTATGAAAGTAAACTGGGAAAAATGACAAGTTTTCCATTCTAGATTTCAATATAGAAAAAATTACTCAAACACCTTCTCAGAGCAAACATGGGGGTAGTACATGTTCTCTGAAGGCAAGTGGCAGCATGACATCCTAGTTTGGAGACCCAAGGAACAAGACCTTTTACCTCTAAAGCCAGCCCTTAAGAGCTACTCTTTAAGCTGGAGGAACTATTATATGGACAAAAGTATTTAAAAGTTAAGGAGGTTTAATAAAAATACTTCAATACTTAATCTAACATTTGCCATTGTAAACACAGTAAGGTATTTAAGAGTTTCTTTGCTACTTTAACATTATTAAAACATAATTTCAAGCACAGTTTGTGTTAAACTCCACAATATTTCTATAGTTTGGGCAAAAAAACATGCACACACACACACACACACACACAAACACCGAGCATAGCTTGATTGTATCTTAGGTTCTTTATGGTACTGAAACATTTGTAAGAGGTTATGTAAATCAACAGAAAGAAATAAAATAACTTGGGTGGCAGGAAAAAAAAGAGAACTCATTGCCAAGTAAATGCTACTGCCAAATGACCTTTAATGGCTAATACCCACATTTCCATTTTTCTCTCACTGTAGTAAAACCAACTAAGAGATGGCAATCAAAACAAATTCTGCAGTGTTTCCACCAAACTACTTTCTATTCAACGTCCCAAGCATGCTGTAAGAATGAAAGCATTCGGTGCTGATCTCTGGCCATAATTCTTTAAAATTACATTATAAATTTTCATTCTGCAGAAGCTATTTTAACCAATTCTCAGTTATCTACAAAAATTGGTAGTAGAGTTTTGAACAGCTAGCAAGATTATCTAAAATGATGTACCTTTTTCCTCTACACCTTCTACTAAAGGAGCTTATGAACAACTGAAAATCCAAAACGCAAGCTGCAAAAGGAGCAAGGAACAAAGACAGTAGGACTGAATTATGGGCAGGAGTGTGGGGGAGGGGGAGGGGAGACAATGAGAAAACTCAACATAAGAAGCTTTCCACTTTATAACCTTTTGTTTTTTTAGATGAAAGGTTATTAGTACGGTGTCCCTCTCCCCTCAAGGCAATCTCAAATTGTCAATTATTAATGATGAAATGGTGACTCAAAAGAAAAACCCATCTTAAAAATGAAAGTTGTGAAAGTATGTGTAAAGTATGAGTCACTGAGATTTTAGAATTTCTACCTGATCACTCTAGAAAAAATGATCAACAAATGCATCAGTTCTTTCCACATAAAACCATGGTGAAGGAAATTGATATTGGAAAAAAAGAACATAAGCAAAGACAGTTTGCATGGTCATGTTGAAACTCATTTCTAGCTCCTGGACTAGACTTGACCATTATAACAAGCAATCTCTGTGTGGCAGTCACTAGAGCTCTTAAAAATACTAATTCTCTTTCTCCTTCTGGGCACATGTGGTAGGACTGCCTCCCCTATCTTGCTGAACTCAGGTGTAGCTGCATAGCTTGCATTAGTTGCTAATTATGAGCAGAAGTGATAGGTATCATATCTGAGTAGAAGCTTTATGAGTCAGTGTGTACTCCACCACCTTCCCCTTTCCCTCTGTCACAGTGACTGGTAATATTTCAGAAAGGTATTCTGAGTCCCAGAATGAGGATGATGATGACGCAGATGATCCACAATAAACATGTAGCATGAACAAGAAATAATTTGTTTTAAGCCACTGAAGTTGGGGTTTATTACTGCAGCATAACCTATTCTGACTAATACTAATACAGTCTTTTATTTTCTCTATATGGGTAATATATTTCCTATTTAATTATTTTACAGAAAAGTTAGCCATTAATTTGGAGACTCAAGTTTAGATTCTAAGCATCAGTTTAAAAAAATCAAGACCCCCAAACTGAAAAAACTAAAAGAGGAAACTGTCAGTTATATTTAAATTAGGAAACTAAACACATCATAAAAAACTACCATGCTGTTGTTCCTACAAAGTTAAGGCCATGGACAACTAAATGCACTCACAAGGTGGCTGGGGTTTTTTTGTTTTGTTTTATTTGTTTTTCCTGTTTAAATTTATTGGACTATGTGCCAGGTACTGCAATAAGTGCTTTTCAAGGATTAGCTCATTTAGTCTTTACATAAGGCATGAGGAAGTTAAGTGACTTAGCCTAGATCACAAAGCTAGCAAGTGAACTAAGGTGCAGAAGAGTGAAACTCAAGAAGTCTTTCAGAATTAACCCTGAAAGAAAAAGCAGACGCTATTTCTAACAGGTTATACAATGTACTGTATACCCATTTGTTCATTGTTTCATTCATTTACTAAGTATCTACTGAGCAATTTATTATGTGCAAGGCCCTTTTCTCAGTGCTCAGAATATAACCGTGAACAAGATGCACAAGATCTTCAATCTCAGGGCATTTACATTCTTTTTTTTTCAAAGATTTTGTTTATTTATTTGACAGAGAGAGACACAGTGAGAGAGGGAACACAAGCAGAGGGAGTGGGAGAGGGAGAAGCAGGCTTCACGTGGAGCAGGGAGCCCGATGTGGGGCTCGATCGCAGGACCCCTGGAACCATGACCTGAGCCGAAGGCAGACACTTAACAACTGAGCCACCCAGGCGCCACCTTTTCTTTTTAAGATTTTATTTATTTATTTGACAGAGAGAGACACAGCGAGGGAGGGAACACAAGCAGGGGGACTGGGAGAGGGAGAAGCAGGCCCCCAGCCGAGCAGGGATCCTGATGCGGGGCTCAATCCCAGGCCCCTGGGATCATGACCTGAGCCGAAGGCAGATGCTTAAGGACTGAGCCACCCAGGTGCCCAGGGCATTTACATTCTGATGGAGATTAATAAAGTAAGCAACAACATGCATATGTAATTGGAGATACAAAATGTTATGAAGGAATTCAATAAGTTAACTATTGCTGTATAATTAACTACCTCAAAACTTGGGTTAAAATAACCACTTATTTTCTCAAGGTACCATGGGTTGCCAATTTGAGTCTCAGCTAGACAGTTATTCTGTTCTACATGGTATTGGTTAGGCCAACCCACGTGTTCACAATCAGTTGGCAGGTTCCAGATGACCTTACTCACATGTCTGGAGTCTTAGTTGAGATGGCTGTGCACATGCTCTCTCTTGTCCCCTCTCTCCCTCTCTCTCCATGTGGCATCTCATCTCAAGGAGACTAACGTGGGCTTGTTCACAAGGTGATAGTTCCTAGAGAGTGACAGCATAGCTGCATGGCCTCTTGAGCCCTTACGTGGAAGTCCCACAATGTCACTTATGCCACATTCTACTCATCAAAGCGAATCATAAAGCAAGCCCAGATACAAGAGATGGAGAAACAGACTCCATCTCCTGATGAGAGGAACTGCAAAGAATCTGTGGCCATTTTTAATCCACCACTAAAGTAAGTAAGGTTGATGTAACTTAAAATCCAGGCAGAAGGTAAGAGAGCAGACTGGGTTTACTTCAGAAGAATTAGGGAAGACCTATGAGGTGCTGATAATGAAGAAAGAATATTAAAGGCTGAACGAATAGCAAGTACAAAGATCTTGAGGCAGGAACAAGTTCGATATGTCTGAGGAACAGGAAAAATTCTAGCGTGTCCATAATTTAGTGAAAGAGAGAAAAAAACAGACATGAGGCTGAAAAGAGAGGGAACGATCAGATGATGAAAGACACTATACTCCATGATCAGGAACTTGGATTTTATCCTAAGGGTAAGTCAAAGTCATTGGGGCAAGGGTGAAAAAGCAAGGAGACCACTTAGGAGATTAGGCGAGAGATGATGTTAATGGAGATGGAGAGAAATAATAAGATTTTGGAAATATTTGAGGGTTATGATCAATAAAATTTGCTAGTCAACTGGATGTGGGGCGAGTGAAAAAGAACAATTGAGGCTAGAATCTTTGGTTTTTGACTTGAACAATTAGGAAGTTGGTGGTGCCAATTACCTACTTACTTAAGATTTAAAAAACACAATTTAATTTCTACCTCTGATTATCTATACAATGCTCTTCCTCAGAAGTATTTGCAAGAGTCAAAACAGCATGTTGTTGGGGGATGGCTGTTCATAAAAAGATTCATGAACCTAAAACTGCTCTAAAGAGATAAGTTTATTAAATTAAAAGAAATGCAATCTAAGAAAATCCAAAATACTGTATCTTGCAGCAGATAATGTGAACGTGCTACATAACGGCTGACTCAAGGGTTCAATCGTACAAGAGTTCATACCTGACACCTTAATTAGTAAAAATTTAAAATTTAATCAAATTTGGTTTCTCCCAAATTACAACATATTCTGGAGAAATTAATGTTATGAAAACTGTTTTGCAATACTTATTTAAAACGAATTCTTATCCAAGTATTTTGGGTATTCTCTATTCTGACATTTTAGGTAAATTTTTAAGAAAAGAATCATATACAAGAATCATTGTTAATAGAAAACAACATGCCCAATATACTACGAATGTTTTGTTTAGGTAACATGACCATTGGTCTAATCATGTTCCTAGCAATTCCTAGCATTTATTGGCCTAAAGACATATCCTCACATCTTAAAAGAGTATCTGGCATGGAATAGGTGCTCAATAAACAGTAACTGAATCTACATCATAATTCCCAGCTAGGATGATCTAACTGTCCTCAAATGGGAGGTTATATAATTAATCTGTTGGTCATTCAGAACACTTCCCTCTTCTTCAAAATAAAAATATAAACCAGAACCTTTCTTCATATGAAAATTTGAAACTATATGTATTTTAAGCAGGATACACTTTACACTTGAAAAACATCTACAAGGTTAGTAGCAAATCTTGTAGAACTCTTAGAAGAAAACAGAAATAAATCTTCATGACTCCAGGTTAGGCAATGATATTTTTAGATATGACACCAACAATGACAGGCAACAAAAGGAAAAAAATAGATAAACTGGACTTCATCAAAACTAAAAACTTTTGTGCTTCAAAGGTTACCATCAAGAAACTGAAAACACAATCCAAATGGGAGAATATATTTGCAAATCGTATGTCTGATAAAGGTCTAATATTCAGAATATATAAAAAATTACAACTCAACAATAAAAAGACAAGTAACCATATTAAAAAATAGGTAGAGGATTTTAACAGCTATGTCTCCAAAGAAGATATACAAATGGCCAATAAACACATAAAAAGATGCTTAACATCCTACGTCATTAGGAAATGCAAATCAAAACCCACAAAAGATACCACTTCATACACACTAGATGGTTATAATAAAAAGACTGATAATAGCAGATATTGGTGAGGATGTAGAGAAACTACAACTCTTTTATATACTGCTATGGAAAATGGTGCAGCAGCTTTGGAAGTTTGGCAGGTCCTCAAAAAATTAAAGAATTACCATATGACCTAGCAATTCTACTCCCAGGTACATATCCAAAAGAACAGAAAACATGTCCACACGATGCAGCAAAAGTGATCCTAAAAACAAAGTTTATACCAATATAGGCCTACCTCAAGAAGCAAAAAAGATCTCAAATAAAAAACTTAACCTTATACCTAAAGGAGCTAGAAAAAGAATAAAGAAAAGCCAAACTCCATGATCAGGAACTTGGATTTTATCCTAAGGGTAAGGCAAAGTCATTGGGGCAAGGGTGAAAAAGACAGGAAATAATAAAGATTAGAACAGAAATAGGGGCACCTGGGCGCCTACCTCAGTTAAGCATCTGACTCTCAGTTTTGGCTCAGGTCATGACCTCAGGGTTGTGAGATCGAGCCCTGCGTAGGCTCCACACTCAGCACAAAGTCCGCTTGAGATTCTCTCTCCCTCTCCCTTGGCCCTTCCCTCCACTCATACTCTCCCTCTCTCTCTTAAAATAAACAAATAAAAATTTTAAAAAGAGATTAGAACAGAAATAAATGATACAGAAACTAAAAAAACAATAGAACAAATCAATGAAACCAGAAGCTGGTTCTTTGAAAAGATCAACAAAATTGATAAACCTCTAGCCAGACTCATTAAAAAAAAAGAGAGAGAGGATCCAAATAAACAAAATCACTAATGAAAGAGGAGAAATAACAACCAACACCACAGAAATACAATTGTAACAGAATATTATGAAAACCTATACGCCCACAAATCGGACAACTTAGAAAAAAATGGATATATTCCTAGAAACACATAACCTACCAAAACTAAAGCAGAAAGAAATAGAAAATTTGAATAGGCCAAATGTCAGCAATAAAATCGAATCACTAATCAAAAAACTCCCAACAAACAAAAGTCCAGGACCAGACGCCTTCACAGATGAATTCTACCAAACCTTTAAAAAAGAGTTAATACCAGGGCGCCTGGGTGGCTCAGTCATTAAGCGTCTGCCTTCAGCTCAGGTCATGATCCCAGGGTCCTGGGATCGAGCCCCACATTGGGCTCCCTGCTCAGTGGGAAGCCTGCTTCTCCCTCTCCCATTCCCCCTGCTTGTGTTCCCTCTCTTGCTGTGTCTCTCTCTGTCAAATAAATAAATAAAAAATCTTAAAAAAAAGAAGAAGAGTTAATACCTATTCTTCTCAAACTATTCCAAAAAATAGGGGTGCCTGGGTGGTTCAGTTGGTTGGGGGTCTGACTTTTGGTTTTGGCTCAGTTCGTGATCTCAGTATTGTAAGACTGAGCCCCGTGTCTGTTTGAGAGTCTCCCTCTCCTTCTGCCCCTCCCCCGCTCTCTCTCTCAAATAAATAAATAAAAGTCTTTAAAAAAAAAACTATTCCAAAAAATAGGAAGGAAAACTTCCAAATTCATTCTGTGAGGCCAGTATCACCCTGATACCAAAGCCAGATAAAGGCACCACAAAAAAAGAGAACTACAGTCCAGTATTTTTCATGAATATAGATGCAAAAAATCCTTAACAAAATATTAGCAAACTGAATCCAACAATACACTAAAAAGACATCACCATCAAGTAGCATTTATTCCCAGAATGAAAGGGTGGTTCAATATTCACAAAACAATCAATGTGCTGTGTCACATCAATAAGAGAAGGATAAAAATCACAGGATCATTTCAATAGATGCAGAAAAAGCATTCAACAAAGTATAACACCCATTCATGATAAAAAAAAAAAAAACCCTCTGCAAAATAGGTCTACAGGGAACATATCTCAACATAATAAAGTCCTTATGTGAAAAACCCACAGCAAACATCACACTCAAAGGGGAAAAACTGAAAAGCTTTCCCCATCAGGTCAGGAAAAAGACAAGAATGTCTGCTCTTACCACTTTTATTCAATATAGTACTGCAAGTCCTAGCCACAGCAATTAGACAACATAAAGAAATAAAAGGCATCCAAATTGGTAAGGAAGAAGTAAAACTCTCACTATTTGCAGATGACATGATAGTACATATAATAGAAAACCTTAAAGACTCCACCAAAAACTATTAAAACTAGTAAATGAAATCAGCAAAGTTGCAGGATACAAAATCAATGTACAGAAATCTGTTGCATTTCTTTACACTAATAATGAAGCAGCAGAAAGTGAAATGAAGAAAACAATCCCAAGAACAATTGCACAAAAACAATAAAATATCTAGGAATAAACTTAACCAAAGAGGTGAAAGACCTGAAAACTATAAACCACTGATGAAAGAAATTCAAGACGACACAAAGAAATGGAAAGACATTCATTCCATGCTCATGCGTTGGAAGAACAAATACTGTTAAAATGTCTATACTATTCAAAGCAATCTACAGATTTAATGAAATCCTTATCAAAATACCAGTAGCATTTTTCACAGAACTAGAACAAACAATCCTAAAATTTGTATGGAACCACAAAAGACCCTGAATAGCCAAAGCAATCTTGAAAAAGAAAAACAAAACTGGAGGTATCACAATTCCAGACTTCAAGTTATATTACAAAGTGGTAGTGTTAAAACAGTAGAGTACTGGCACAAAAACAGACACATAAATCAATGGAATAGAACAGAAAACCCAGAAATAAACCCACAATTATATGGTCAATTAATCTTGGACAAAGGAGGAATGAATATACAATGGAAAAAAGACAGTCTCTTCAACAAATGGTGTTGGGAAAACAGGACAGCTATATGCAAAAGAATGAAACTGAACCACTTTCTTACACCATACACAGAAATAAACCCAAAATGGATTAAAGACCTAAATGTGAGACCTGAAACCATAAAAATCCTTAAAGAGAGCACAGGCAGTAATTGCTCTGACACTGACTGTAGAACATTTTTCTAGATAGGTTTCCTGAGGCAAGGGAAATAAAAGCAAAAATAAACTATTGGGACTATATCGAAATAAAGTTTCTGTACAGTGGAGGAAATAGTCAACAAAACTAAAAGGCAACCTACTGAATGGGAAAAGATATTTGCAAACAACATATCCCATAAAGGGTTAGCATCCAAAATGTATAAAGAAATGATACAACTCAATACCCAAAAACAAATAATCCAATTAAAAAATGGGCGAAGACATGAACAGACATTTCTCTTAAGAATACATACAGGTGGCCAACATATACATGAAAAGATGCTCAAAATCACTAATTATCAGAGAAATGCAAATCAAAATTACCATGAGGTATTACCTCACACCTGTGAGAATGGCAAAAATCAAAAACACAAGAAATGACAAGTGTTGGCAAGGGCTGGAGAAAAAGGAACCCTCTCGCACTATTGGTGAGAATGCAAACTTGTGCAGCCATTGTGGAAAACAGTATGGAGGTTTCTCAAAAAATTAAAAATAGAACTACCCTATGAACCAGTGATTGCACTACTGGGTATTTACTCCCCAAATACAAAAACACTAATTCAAAGGAATACATGCACCCCTGTGTTTACTGCAGCATTATTTATAATAGCCAAACTATGGAAGTAGCCCAAGTGTCCATCTCCATCAATAGATGAATGGATAAAGAAGATGTGGTGTGTGTGTAATGGAATATTATTCAGCCATAAAAAGAACATTGCCATTTGCAACAACATGGATAGAGCTAGAGAGTATAATACTAAGCGAAACAAGCCAGCCAGAGGAAGACAAATACATATGATTTCACTCATTTGTGGAATTTAAGAAACAAATGAGCAGGAAAAAAAAACTGAGAGAGAGAGAGAAAGACAAATCAAGAAACAGACTTTTAACTATAGAGAACAAACTGATGGCTACCAGAGGAAAGGTGAGGGGGGTGGGTGAAATAGGTGATGGGGATTAAAGAGTACACTTATCATGATGAAAAAAAGTTAAATAAAATTAAATTTCTTTTTAAAAAGGTGTAGTTCACTAAATATTCAGTTTACTGGCCAGATTCAGCTATTTTATTTTCTCTAAAATGATTTGTTTTTCTAGATTTGGCCTTTGAATCAAGACTAACCTTTCTAAAAGGTTGTTACCTTAAAAGGTCATTTAATCTATACCCATGCCTTGGGGGTGCCATTCAGGAAGGTAATTCCTCAATGTCAATAGAGTTCTCTGTGTAACTTAAAAAAAGAAAGAAAACATTATCTACACAAAAGCCTGTATGTGAAATGTTCCCAGCAACACTATTCTTAATAGCCAAAAAGTGGAAACAACCCAAATGTCCATGAATGGATAAATAAAATGTGGCCTATCTATACAAAGGAATATTATTCTGCAATAAAAAGGAATAAAATAGTGATTCATGTTATAAACAGATGAATTTTAGAAACACTATGCTAAGTGAAAAGATAAAATGTCCACAATAGGCAAATCCATAAAGACAGAAAGCAGATTAGTAGTTGCCAAGGAACTAAGGGGAAGAAGGAACTGGAAGTGAGTACTAATGGGTATGGGGTTACTTTGGGGAATGAAAATATTCTGGAATTAGATAGTGGTAATGGCTGCAAAACTTAGTGAATATACTAAAAAACACTGGATTGTACACATTACACTTGATCTTGGCCAAAAGGCCAAGAAGCAGTTGGACTGTACACTTTATATATATTCTTAATTTTTATTTATTTTTATTTATTTATTTTTAAAGATTTTATTTATTTGACACAGAGGGAGAGATAGTGAGAGAGAGCACAACTGACTGAGCCACCCAGGTGCCCCCTATTTTTATTTTTTTTAAGTAGGCTCCACGCCAGGGTGGAGCCCAAGGTGGGGCTTGAACTCACAACTCTGAGATCAAGACCTGAGCTGAGATCAAGAGTCAGATGCTTAACTGACTGAGCCACCCAGGCGCTCCTGGACCATACACTTTAAAAGGCTCACTATTATGGTTTATGAATTATATCTCAATAAAAGAAAAAGAAAACTCAAACAGATACGAAAGAATTGAGGTATGACTTGGTCAAGATCCTAAATTATGTCCAAAGTGAAATCTAATCAGGGACTTTACAATCTCCATTTTCATTTAGTATATCCTGTAACTGTATTAAGACACCAGAAACTGGGGGTGCCTGGGTGGCTCAGTCATTAAGCGTCTGCCTTCGGCTCAGGTTATGATCCCAGGGTCCTGGGATCGAGCCCCACATCGGGCTCCCTGCTCGGCAGGAAGCCTGCTTCTCCCTCTCCCGCTCCCCCTGCTTATGTCCCCTCTCTCGCTGTGTCTCTCTCTGTCAAATAAATAAAAATCTTTAAAAAAAAAAATAGGACACCAGAAACTGTAAAGATAAAAATTAAATATTTACTTAGTAATAACTTTTCAGCAAAAAAGTTCTGTTTTTCAGTAAACAACAAAATCATATATTAACCTATACTTTTCCATATCATATTTTTTTTCAGAATCTCAAGTAACATTTAAATATAAACCTTCACATCTAAGTTAAAAGCTCTTCTGAAGGGCGCCTGGGTGGCTCAGTTGGTTAAGCGACTGCCTTCGGCTCAGGTCATGATCCTGGAGTCCCGGGATCGAGTCCCGCATCGGGCTCCCTGCTCTGCAGGGAGTCTGCTCCTCCCTCTGACCCTCCCCCCTCTCATGTGCTCTCTCTCTCATTCTCTCTCTCTCAAATAAATAAATAAAATCTTTAAAAAAAAAAAAAAAAAAAAAGCTCTTCTGAATCATTTCTGGCCATAATAGCTCTGTACATCCTCATGGTGATAGATTACATACCCTTCTCCTTAAAACCTGTGTTCTTCATCTTTACTTCTTATATCACTTTTAGGACCAACAGCAGAGACAGATTGAAGAATACTGAGGTATTACCTGTATTTCACATTGATTACTGCTTTTTCTTTCAATGAATTTTGCCATTCTGCCTTTGTCACATGTGTTGTAAACAATTTTTTCTTTTTTACCAAGTTAAGTTAACTGACTTGAATGTCTATGGGAAGGTTTTGGCAGACAGAAGTTTGCAACCTGAGTGACAGCTTTTCAAAATGCAAAAATCAGTTATAACAACCTCTCCTTGCTTAAAAATTCTGTACCTCACTATGAAAAATGTGTCAATTACCACTACCTTTTACTGCATTGTTAGAAAACCTTCAGCAAATATTTAAAGTTCAGATTAAGGTTAATATTAAACTGTGTAGAGCTGCCAATACAACTAACTCAACTGAGGTGACAAGCGGATGGACAGACATATGTTATGTACATATGGCTAAATGTGCACATACCCAAGCAATGACAACCACCAATAAGTCTCAACTCCACATGGTGGCTGGCCAGTTTCTGCTGACATCATATATAAGACATAAATAATCTGGCTTCAAAAAATTAAAATACAAAACGATGTATACAAAAATTGAGAAAATAAAGTCACAAAAGCTTATTTTTAGCTCCTTGACCTCTGTCACTCCTAAGCTGTAGTCTCTGAGACCAAGATATACAATCATGGTGCTACTTTCTAGATAATGAAGGTAAAAATGGTCTTTTCTTATCTATAAGCTGACTTACAGAGAATAATGGAAATTGCCATTAATGGAAAAAGACCAAGAATTTGTAATGTATTATACAGAGAATTCATGGGAAGAACATAAATGATCTGTGCATTATTCCATTTAAAAAAATCCAGAAACTTCTTCACACAAAGATGAAAAGATTAAGGCACACAGAAATAGGATTCCTAATATTTCCTTTATTCATGCTTATAGGTGACTGTAGCAAGAGATGGAAATAAAGAGGACATATCAAGAATATCTTGACAAGTCAAGAATATTACCTTTCTGGACTATTTAATTTTGTTAACAAATGTTTTAAATCTAAAAAATGGGCGGGGGGGAACCTGTCCTTCTCTTTTCACATAACAGATTCACAGCACAAATGTAGCTGAATAGTTGCAGCAATCATGTAATAAGCAACCTTGAAGAAACTTCTATTGGGAGGCTTTGCAGAAGTATAAATTGCTACAGTCATTTTGGAAAGTAATTTGGCAATATGTATTGAGACCTTAAAATATCCACACTCTTTGACTTCCATTTCTGAGAATCTATTTTAAAGAAATCATCTGAAAGCTGCACAGAGATCTCCCAAGCATTATTTACCATAGTGAAAAACGGGAAAAAATTTAATATGCCCATCAACAGGGAAATGATTAAAGAGTTGTGGTATATCCATAAGATACAAAGTATTACACAGTTATTTTAGAATATTTACCAAGAATGCCTCTTCACTTTTTTTCCTGATGGTGGTTTGCTTTTTAAAGTAATACGTACTCGTGAAAGAAAATTCGAAAAAAACAAATGAAAAACTAAAATCCTCTCATTCTCTTATACTCTATTTCCACCTCCAAAAATTTATTATTGTTAAGATTTTATGGGTAGTTTCTAGAAAATTTCGGGGTATATACAAACTTATCTAACAAACATTTATATGGATAATCCTTTATTTTGTTTTAACACAAGTGGGGCCATATAAGCTTGTTATTCTTCAAATTGCTTCTGATACTTATTTGGCTATTATTCTATATCAGCACATATAAATCTACCTCATTCATTTAAAATAGATGTTTCAAGACTCTTAACTATAGAGAACAAACTGATGGTTACCAGAGGGGAGGTGGGTGGGGGAATGGGTGAACGAGGTGAAGGGGATTAAGAGTACACTTATCCTAATGAGCACTGAGTAATGTATAGAATTGTTGAATCACTACATTGTACACTTAAAACTAATTTAACACTGTATGTTAACTATACTGGAATTAAAATTAAAAAATAAATAAAATGGATGTTTCAGTATATATCAGGACCTAGACTGATAAATATTTAGGCTGATTAGACTTTTCTGCTTACAAACGATGCTTAACTAACATATTTGGAAATATAACTTCATGTGCTTGTGTCAATGTATCAGTTTCAACATTTTAGGTATTCAAAGTTGTTGTCAAATCACCCACCAAGAATACTGTACTGATACCCTTCTCCCTACCTCTCCAAACCATTCAAAATATTGGATACTACCAACTTTTTAAAATCTGCCAATCTGGAAGATAAATATTTTTATTTGCATATCTATAATCACAAATCACTTTTCTACTGGATGGTTCTTTTTCTTATAGGCTTATAAGAGACTATGGTAGTGTCAGAAAATTAGCCCTTTGTCACATGTGTTGTAAACAATTTTTTCTCTTTGTTGTTATCTTTTAACAATGTTTACAGTAAATTTCTCTGTTCTTCCCATTAGGGCTCCTAGGTTTTATATACACTTTTAAGGTGCTTCCATCTCAAATATTTTAAAAAGTACATGTTTTCTTCTACTCCTTTTATAATTTCATTTTTATTGAGAGCTTTCAACAACTGTAAATTAAAATGCAGATATACAATTATTTACAAAGTTGAAGCTCAACTAGGTAAGAAAATGGAAAAACACTGCAAGGAAATAAAACACTGACAGTGGTTATTGCTAAATGATGTGGTTATATATGATATTCTTTATTGTAATTTCCAAATTTTCTATATGCATTACTTTTATAATCAGAAGAAAATAAAACTTCTTAAAATAATCATACTTAAAATTTTTCTTAAGTTTTTGATGATACTAGCTTCATTTCTCAATTATTATTTGAGTACCTTACCCAGATTGAATCTAATACTAGGGTAGAGCTTTGTATTTTAATTCTATTGACACAGATGACCTCACAGGAAAAAACTACCAAATAAGGGTCTACTGAAAGCAAGAATTACAGTTCCAGTTAGGAAATTAATCTGAATAGTAATCCCAATAATGGTTACTCCTATTAGGTATTTACAATGTGCCAAATGCTTACATTTATTAACTCATTTATTCTTTTCAACATCTTTGTAAGTACTGTTGTTCTCTCCATTTTACACACTGGGAAACTAAGGCACAGAGAGGTTAAATAATTTGCTCATGAAAGCTCTTAAAAGTGGAAGAGCCAGGACTGGGATTCAAAAAGTCTGGCTCTAGAATCCTTATTCTTTTTATTTTTTTTTCTTTTGAGAGAGCGAGCAAGCGAGCATGGGGGTGGGTGTGAGGGAGTGGAGAGCCAAAGGGAGAGAGAATCCTAAGCGGTGGGCCCCACAAACAGCACAGAGCCGGCGCGGGGCTGGATCTCACAACCCTGAGATCATGACCTGAATGGAAATGAAGAGTTGGATGCTCGGGGCCCCTGGGTGGCTCAGGTGGTTAGGCATCTGCCTTTGGCTCAGGTCATGATCTCAGGGTCCTAGGATCGAGCCCCGTGTTGGGCTCTCTGCTCAGTGGCATGTCTGCTTCTCTCTCTTTCCCTCTGTGATCCCTCTCACTCTCTCAAATAAATAAATACAAAATCTTAAAAAAAAAAAAAAAAGAGTTGGACACTTAACTGACTGAACCACCCAGGTACCACTGGAATCCTTATTCTTAACTTCTAAACTAAAATCCTATTTAAAAGATTAACAGAAAAACTGGGAAGCTAGTTCTGACAACCTAGAAAGTGTTAAAGAATAAAACTAAGCCACAAAAGGGCCTGACGATAGATTTATTTAAAAAAAAGAAAAAAGAGAGAGGTCTATGAGAAATATGATATATCTTTATTTTTCACAAATCCCTAGCTTCAGAGATTTGAGAAAAAACTTGAGAAGGAAATTTTTTCCTTCTTTATTCAGGTGGTGTCTCTAAGCTGAGCCTGAGCTGTGGTTTCCCAAACATAATGTCAGTGCACTGCCAAAAGATAATGGTGCTTGTAAGAGCTGAGTAATAACAATTACCTGTCACATAAAGCATTGCTAACATTAAATTATTTTAAGAGTAAAAACTAAAAGCAGTGGCAGGTGCCTATGATTTCACTGGTCAATCATTTGTTCTTTGTCTCTTAGTTTGCCAAACTGCTTGGATCTTTCCAAATGTGCAAATTTTTCTCACATAACGCAAGGGGATATATCCACGACATCATTTTCAATGTGTTACTTTCCCCAAAAATGTTCACCCAATTTAGGCCATATATTTCTGGCAAGTCAATTTTTAGTGCTTTGTGTGAAGCTGAAAGTCAAACAAAAGGTAAACAAATACAAAACTTTACTTCTCACAGATTAGAGGTGGAATTTTTAGAATGAGCCCTTCTGATTCTGAGTTCCACCATGTATTAGAGATAGTAATTTTATGCTTCATTTTCTGACTTTGCCCTTGTCAATATTACTGCCTCAAAGATCCCTTCAAGTACCTAAAAGACAAAATATTTTCAACTTGCTTTTTTGCTTTTTAAAAATAAAGGATTGAAAACTAATACCTGACTGCAAAAATGTAGGCACAAACATAAAGGAAAGGCATATAAAGAAATTTCTGTAAATCAACCTTGTGCTTTGTGTACTTGTAAGCTTTTCTGAGTAAAAATGGCCAAACTGGACTAGTAGCATCTCTGAGAAACAGCTTTTAAGTTGGTAGCAATTTTTAAGAAATAACACAGATTAACTACAGATGAATGGCCAAAAATTGCCAGTGATAAGAACCATAAACTTGGGGGTGCCTGGGTGGCTCCATCAGTTAAGCATCCGAATCTTGATTTTAGCTCAGGTCATGATCTCAGGGTTGTGGGATCGAGCCCCACGTCGGGCTCTGTGCTCAGCAGGGAGTCTGCTGGAGATTCTCTCCCTCTGCCCCTCCCCCTGCTCTGTCTCAAATAAATAAATAAATCTTTAAAAAAAAAAAAAAAGGACCATAAGCTTGAAACCCAGGAGGTCTCCACAATTGAATTTTGATGTTATGACTGCTTTCTAAGGATTTGCTCTATAAAATTCACTTCACTTTTCTAATATTCTAATCTATAAAAAAGGGGATTAAAATAACTGCTCACTACTGCTATGAAAAATCATGATATTCCTATTAGAAACTACTAGACATTTATAAACTGATAGAACAAATGATTACCTTATAAAAAAAAGAACTGCTTAGATTCATTTATGAGCATACTATGTTTGGAAAAAACAAATATATTAACATCTCTTGATAGTTTATATTGATAAATTTCAAGCAGAGGAATGTGACTCACAGGGAAATGACAGAGTACCCAAAGAAAGAGTAGAGATACAGAAGAAGGTTACCTAAAATTATATAAGAAAAAGGCCTGAAATGGCCCTTTATTACGTGGACTTTTTTTTTAAGAAGGCTCCACACCCAGTGTGGAGCCCAACACAGAACTTGAACTCATGACCCTGAGATCAAGACCTGAGCTGAAATAAAGAGTCAGATGCTTAACCAACTGAGCCATGCAGGTGCCCCTATTACATGGACTTTTTAATCCCTCTTGGCCAGCCTAGAAGAGCCACTTACTTGCCAGAGAAGAAAACAGTGACTCTTAGATAAGTAGTTAGTTACCGTGACACCTTTAGGAGCTTATTTTTAGAGGAAGGAAAAATGGGGAATTAGAGACCCAAGAAAGATCACAAATAAGTACAATAAATATTTCTAGAGATTTGGAATAACAATATAAAACTTGTACTTACAACTTGAGATTCACGAGCTTTAGGAAATGTTTTGGCAACATTGAGCCCATCGATGACGATATCAAAAGGAGGACAGCATTTTACAAAGTTCTGAAATCTCTCGAGTTCCTAAAAAAGAAAAGCCAGATAAAATATTAATAAGAACTTAGCAAGGACTTTATTATAAACACACTGCTATGACTTTTATTACTGTTCTGGTAAGTAAAAATATTCATCGCTTAAAAATACACAAACTCAAAAACACTTTCGAAATGAAATCTGGAAAGACCAGACTAAGAGATGCAACTGCATGGAATTATCTGAAATGCTTTATAATCTCATAGCACTTTATACTTCATATAGTACTTCCACATGCTAATTGCATTTGATCCGTAACCAGTTCTCACCTGCTAAATTGACTCCCATGGCAGTCATGATGAAAATGAAATGTCAGAATCTCTATAACCTGCTCTTAAGCCAAGGAGATGTAAACCTCAGATATGCTAGTCTACCAGTACAACAGTGTTGAAAGAATAAGGCTCTATAATAGTCCCTCTTCGATCATCAAGATGATTTTGTTTACTTCTAGCTATTTTGAAGAGTTGAAATATTCAACAAATATTTGTGGAGCATCTACTATTGTTCCCAGCAGTTACTAAAGAGACAAAACTCTAATGGAGCCCGCATTTTGGTAGAAGGAGACACAAAATAAACCAAATAATTAAGTTAATAAATTATATTAAATGCCAAGTGTGATGAGTGCTATGGAGGAAAGAAAAGGAGGAGTGGGAGTTCCATTACTGGTAATGATGGAGTAGTCTGTACTGGACTATCAGATAACATAAATTCTATATGAAAAACAACTATTTGAAGGTACTACAGAATGACCAAAAGCAGGCAGAAATTCAACGGAATGCAAAATTTGAAAGACAGTGTAGCTACCCGACAGTCCAACTGAGTCCCCTCCAACAGTCAGCATCAACATCAGCCCCATGAGAATGAGGAAGACTTCAAGATGACCTCAGCCCCCTTTTAATTACAATGGTAGAATACCCAAGCAAGAGCCACACAGCTGAGTCTAGTCAAACTCAAGAACCATGAGAGATAATAATAAAAATAATAAGTGTTTCTATTTAAAGCCACTACATCTGGGTGGTTTGTTATCTACGTATGGATAACCAAAAAAGAAAGGAACCCTCCCTCCCCACCCACCCTGCACCTGCACATGCTCACCCGGGCACACTCTCTCTCCCTCTCTTTCTCAAATAAATAAATAAATAAATAAATAAAATATTTCTTTAAAAAGCCACTGAGTAGACCATGCTGATAAAGCATGACAGAAAGAGCTGACCTATTGAGATAGCATACTAACTATGGCATAGGGCAATACAAATCTGCAAGCTTAAATTTTTTTTTTTTTTAAAGATTTTATTTATTTATTTGACAGAAAGAGACACAGCGAGAAAGGGAACACAAGCAGGGGTAGTGGGAGAGGGAGAAGCAGGCTTCCCGCAGAGCGGGGAGCCCGATGCGGGGCTCGATCCCAGGATCCTGAGATCATGACCTGAGCCGAAGGCAGACGCTTAACGACTGAGCCACCCAGGTGCCCCAAGCTTAATTGTTTTAATGGAGGGTAAATTTAAATAATTATTTCTTTCTAGCACTGCTGCTAGATTGTATTTGATTACAGATTGGCTAATGATCTGGGGTATGAAAATCCACAAAGCTTTTGATTAACAAAAGAAGTCCTTTTGAAAAAACATTTATTGATATATAATTCACATACCACACAATTCACTCATTTGAAGTATACAATTCACAGGTTGTGCAACATTACCATGATCTAATTTTAGAATATTCTGGCTTTCCTACTAGATACTCCATACTCATTAGCAGTCAATCACCATTTCTCTACCCTACCACATAGCAACCATTAAACTATCTTCTGTCTCTATCGATTCACTTATTCTGGACATTTCATATAAACCAAATTATACAAATATGTGGTCTTTTGTGATTGACTTCTTTCACTCATCATAATGTTTTCAAGGTTTGTTAACACTGTAGCATAAATGAGTATTCCATTCCTTCTTATTGCTGAATAATATTCCATTGTATGGATATACCACATTTTATTGATCCATTCATTAGTTGATGGACACTTGGATTATTTCCAATTTTAGGCTATTATGACTAATGCTATGAACATTTGTGTACAAGTTTTCATGGGAAACTGTCATGTAGTAATAGTAACTCTATGTTTAACTTTTCGAGGAACTGCCAGACTATTTTCCAAAGTAGCTGCACTGTTTTACATTTCCAACTGCAATGTATGAGGCTTCCAATTTCTCCACAGCCTCACCAATACTTGTTATTGTATGTGTTTTTTATTAAAGTCATGCTTGTGGGTGTGAAATGGTACCTCATTGTGGTTTTGACGTACATTTCCCAAATGACTAATGATGTGGAGCTTTTTTTCATGTGTTCATTGGCCTAAAGGGAGTTCATTTTTGTAACACAGAGGTTTTATAAATTCAATGTACAGCTCCTTCAATAACAGTCACAACTTCTATCATCTTTACCCATTTTATACTTTTAAATTTAAATCTGAGGGCGCCTGGGTGGCTCAGTTGGTTAAGCGACTGCCTTCGGCTCGGGTCATGATCCTGGAGTCCCGGGATCGAGTCCCACATCGGGCTCCCTGCTCAGCAGGGAGTCTGCTTCTCCCTCTGACCCTCCCCCCTCTCATGTGCTCTCTCTCTCCTCTCATCCTCTCTCTCAGATAAATAAATAAAATCTTAAAAAAAAAAAAAAATTTAAATCTGAAAAGTATAACCGCACAGGAATTATAAATACCATGACTTGCAACAGAGTTTGTTACCTCAAATGCCTACAGGGATCAGGCAGGTGACATAAATAAGTAGAATGGGCCAAGTCTAAGAAAACATAACAGAGCAGGCAAAATGATAAACAGCAAATGGTGTAAGTCTCATTGTCCAAGATTCTATAGAAAGAGATCTTAAAGACTAACAAACTAGAGAATGTAGGTCTCTTATAAAGGGAGTAGCCCAGTGCTCAGTCCAGCTAATTGTTGCCCCACAAAAGTAAATACCCAGGTTTAGCAGTTAAAATTTTTCAAGGAAAATAAAAAATCTAGCATTTTGAAATATTATCAAATAACTTTTAAAAAGAGTAAAATACAAAGATGGATGCTCAAACAAAAAATATATATGGACTCGATTCCACCCACAGACCACAAGTTTGTAACACATACACTGGGTCAAGCAATAGATTTTCATTAAGCACCTACTCTGTGCCAAATAATGTTCTTATTCCTAGGAACAGAACTGTGAACAAGTTCATTGAGCTCAAGAAATTTACATACTAGGGGCACCTGGGTGGCTCAGTCAGTTAAGCGTCTGCCTTCGGCTCAGGTCGTGGTCCCGGGGTCCTGGGATCGAGTCCTGCATTGGGCTCCCTGCTCAGCGGGGAGCCTGCTTCTCCCTCTCCCTCTGCTGCTCTGCCTACTTGTGCTCTCTCTCTCTCTCTGACAAATAAATAAATAAATAAATAAGTAAATAAAATCTTAAGGAAAAAAACAAAATTTACATATTAGTAGAGGAAACAAGCAATACCAAGATAACAAATAGATATTTAATTTTCGGTACAGAAAAGTGCCTTGATGAAAAATTAATTAGGTTAGGGTGCTAGCACGACTCTTCCTAGCCCCTCTCTAAGATATGGTGAGGAAAAGGTCTTTCTGATGAGGTGACATTTAAACAAAGACTTGAATGAAGTGAAGGAATCAACCATGCTTCCGAGGAAGAGCCTTTTAGGCAGAGGGAAAAACTGCCAAGGCCCTTAGTCAAACATCAAAGAGCTTTGCACGTTTGAGGATTAACAACTGGGCAATCTGAAAGCTCAAAGAATAAGTATAAAGTCTTTATACTTACAATTATAAAACAGCTAATCAAAAGTCTTAAATTGTCTACCTTATTCAACTTATTAGGAACAAAGAGCAGAACTGATATTTATTGCTTTGTAGTTGTTACCTAATCACAAATGAGTAGCAAAATGATCCAAGTATGTGCAACAAAAGAGAAATAAAAGAATGGAACAGCTTATGCCGTACACATGACACATGAATTCTAGAGGTGACTCCAGCACCTGCCGTCAAAGAGCTGACTTCATAATTGTAAGCGACTCTCAAAACATACATGGCAGTAAAAATTGACTCTTCTATTTATTACTCCTCCTACATTATGGATGAGAAGGCAAAGAGGTTAAGCAACTGATTTTTCTCAACAGGTGATATTCAAAGAGATGCTAAAACTTCTTTTTCACCTTGCCACTTAAGAGTAGGTTAAAACTCTTCAATTTTTTGGAATGATGGTCCATGTTTAAGGTGGTTTACTTCTGAGACTTTGATACAAATCTCACCAGGAAATTCAAAACACATCTCTCTCACTGATTTTATTGAGTTAACATCCTACTCTAGAATGGCAGCTAAGGGGAAACAGGACTACAACAATGTATACTCAAAACTTTACATCATAAAAGAAACAGTGAACTTAACATGTTAATTATATCCAATGTACTACAACAATCAGATTATATTTTCCAAAGATCAGAAGAAAGGGAGTATTAAAAAAACTGGCTTTAGTCATAGCGGATATGGAAAAACAGGGGAATACCAGCTATTTTGGTGGCAAGCACTGCTCTTAACATGGGAACCACAATAAAAAATCCATCTCTGCATCTAATGGCCAAATTTCTTGTGTGCCTTCTTTACACCATGAGATACAAATAAATCCTAAATAAAAAGAATACTAAAATGACTGCCTTAATGTAGCCAGAGAAAAATGAAATCATATGTCTGGAAAACATCACTGCAATCTAACAACTAGTAGTCTTAGAAAGCTTATACTCATTTAATAGCAAGTTACGTTTTAGAAGATACTTTTCATTTAGTAATTACTGCTATAATTACCATGGTATACTATCTTATTTTTAAATACTTATAATCTTATCTGAATTTTCTGATTCCAGTAAGATGAAAACAAAAACAAAACAAACCTTTCCTGCTATAAGTATCTAAAAAGCTGTATAAAATACAACAAAAATACCTATGCATGGTTGAACTTGTGAGAAAGAAAGAAATCTCCCAGTGCCAGAGATGAGGCCAAATCTGAAAATCAGAATGGTAAGGATAAAGATTGATGCTAATGCTGTCTAGGAGAGAAGAAAAGAAATGGGATGGGTATTAGCAAACAGGGGCTTGGCTTCTGATACCTCCATGGGAACTGGAGATATAGCAAACCTCCCAAATGAAGGGAGAAATTGCAAGTGAACTTCTGAATAAAAGAGGAACCTTTACAAATAGGAACACTGATATCAAAACACAATACACCACCTTCTCTATCTCTACCAGGGATTGAAGTAGGGAAAAACAAATCCCTGAACAAAAAGAAACTCCAGGCTTGTGTTTTAAATGGGTTGGAGTACAAATTTAGACGCAAAATTCATGATGCTCCACCAAGAAAGCACACAAAAACTGGTTGTGAACCAGGGGCGCCTGGCTGGCTCAGCTGGTAGAACATGCGACTCTTGACCTCGGGGTCATGAGTTCAAGTCCCACGTTGGGTGTAGAGCTTACTTTAAAAAATAAATAAATAAAAACAAAAAACTGGTTCTGATCCAGTAATATCCCTTGGACACTTGGCAGAAGCTAACAGAAAACCTCTCCGGAGAGATACTATCAACAATCCAGACAATAAAGGAATTCTCACAGAAAGAACAAGTTCCTCTAAAACTGAACTCACCAATTTAAAATCATAAAACACAAGAGTAAACAATCTATCATGTGTGAGTCCTCTGACACAACAGAAGGATTAAATCCCAAAGAATTCAGGATAAAGAATAATAGAGAAATCTAAGAGGCAATATAAACTAAGTATAAAAAATAATTAAACATAAAAAAAAGAATCAAAACTGTAAGAAAAGAAATAGGCCATGAAAGAATGAAGAAAAAAATTTGAAAGAGAAGTTCTAAAATTAAAATTTTAGAATAATGGAAACTAAACGGATGGGAGAAAATCCAAATGTCCGTCAGGTGGTGAATAAACAAACTGTGAGGTATTAATACACTAGAATACACTCAGTAATGAAAAGGAACTACTGATTCATGTAAGATAAACTCAAAAACATATTTAAAACTATATCTAAAAACAAATATACAACATTATATTAAGTGAAAGACAAAAAAATTACAGATTATATGATTCTATGAAAATTTTAGTAAAGGTGAAACTACAGAGACAGACAGCAACTAAGTGGTTGCTGGGGTTAGGAGTAGGAGCAGGGATTGTTCCCCAAAGGGCATGATGAAAGTTTGTGGGGTGAAAAAAGTATTCTAAAACTGAATCATGGTGCTAGCCACACAAGTATATAAATTTACTCAGAATCACTGAACTGTACACTTAAAATGGTGAATTTTGTGGTCTATAAATTATTGAAACAATGGGGAAAAAAAACCTGTAAACAAATGGGTAGAGAGAAGAACAGACACATCTGAGGTAAGAAGTAGTGAATTAGAAAACAGATCTAAAAATGTTACCCAGAATGCAGTTCAGAGCTACAATGAGATGAAATACATGAAAGAGTAAGAAACATGGAGGAGAGTGAAAGGGTCCCATAAAAGTCTAATAAGAATTTCAGGAGAAGCAATACTTGGAAGATGCAAGGGCTGAGAATTATTCAGAAGTGACTCAAGACATGAAACTTCAGATTCAGGAAGCTCAGTGAATCCCAAGCAGGAAAAATAAATACATTCATACATACACATCATAATGAAACAACAGAAGTGAAAAAAAATTTTATGGCAACGACGAGGATAGAGATGATATATGGAACAAAACTTGAACGGATGGGGCGCCTGGCTGGCTCAATTAGAGGAGCGTGGGACTCTTGAACTCAGGGTCATGAGTTCAAGCCCCACAGTGGGTATAGAGATTACTTAAATAAATAAAAAAATTTTTTAAAAATTGGATGGAAAGCAAATGTCTCAAAATAGAGACCAGAAGATATTGCGATACTATCTTCAAAGTGTTGAGAGAAAATATTAAATTCTATGTAATTAAACTATCATTCAAATAGACATTTACAGACAAAGAATAAAACAGTTTACCACTTTTATCCTGTCACTGAAAGAATGTTATTCAGGAAGATGCCCAACAGGAAGTTCAGGGTTCGGTGAGAACGTGAGGGCTGGAGGTATATATATCTGTGAGTCATTGGTGCACAGGTGCTAGAGAAAACCAGAGTGGGTGAAATGGCCAGAGACAATGGGTAGTGTAGCAAAAGAAGAGAGAGGAAGCCCTCAGAAACAACAAAAACTCAGGGGATGGAGGACATATTTTATTATTGTTTATTTATTATTGAAGACAAACTCAGTTGCATATACGAAGAAAGAGCAATAAGCTTTAAGGAGAGAACTGCAAGAAATGCAAAGGGATCTGGCAAAAATAAAATAGAAATGCAAGAAAAAACGGAATGCAACAGTAGAATTTAAATCTCCAAAACAGTAAAGATGAGAAGTAATTTACTAGAATATGGATTTCGTGAAATACAGCACAAACGTTGAGAAATTCTACCAGAATGTAGAGGAAAAGAAGTAAGAGAGAAACAGAGAAAACAAATTATAGATACGAAGGACAGAGAATAGCCTCACAACTGTGAGGAATAAACCAGAACAAAAAGATGAGAACTAATCATTAAAAAAAAAAAACAACAAACTCTCCTAATATTAAAAAAATCTATGTCTTTAAGGATTCATGAGATTCAAGGAAAACTTAATGAAAAAATTCACCTAGTCTTCACAAAATTTTTAATTTTGACGTTAAAGAAAGAAATCCTGTATACATCAAGCCAAATAATAATAATAATAACAGAAAGACTTTTATAGTGTTCTCCACGTTCCATGTAGATCACAAAGTATAGAAAAACAAGCATTCCAAGTGCTTTTCATCTATTAACTCTCTCATTCCTAAAAATGGTTAGGAACTGAACAGATTAGGAAACTAAAGCACAGAGAAGTCAAGCAGGTCACAGAACTAGGAAGTGGTGGACCTGGGATTCAAAACCTAGAAATTCATGCCCTCATGTGCACCACAATAGCTCCGAGCAACAAAAATCAAGCTGGGAACCACAAAAGCCAGAAGACAACAAAACAACTATGTTTGAAGATGGTGGAGTAGTCCTCACATGGGCCTGAACTCCCATCCACCTGCCTTGTAACAGTTTTTCCTTCTTTCTGGACAGTACATACTAATAAATTATGGTCTATGCTCTTTTTTTCCAGTTTTATTGAGAAATAACTGCTATACATGCCTGTATAACTTTTCGATGTACAGTATGATGGTTCGATTTACATACATTGTGAAATGATTGACACACTAGGTTTAATTAACATCATTTCATATAGGTACAATAAAAGGAAAAAAGTTTTCTCCTTGTGATGAGAACTCTAAAGATCTACTCTCTTAACAACTTTCCCATACATCCTACAGCAGTGTTAGCTACAGTCATCATGCTACACATTACGTACTTAGTACTTATTTATCTTATAACAGGAAGTTTGTATCTTTTGACCATCTTCCTCCAATATCCCCTTCTCACCACCTTCTGCCTCTGGTAACCACAAGTCTGATCTCTTTTTCTTTGAGTTTGGTGGGTTTTCTTTTTTTTTTTTTTAAAGATTTTATTTATTTATTTGAGAGAGAGAGTGAGAGAGAAAGAGCACAAGAGAGGGTCGGGTCAGAAGGAGAAGCAGACTCCCCGCCAAGCAGGGAGCCCGATGCAAGACTCAATCCCGGGACTCCAGGATCATGACCTGAGCTGAAGGCAGACGCTTAACCGCTTAACCGACTGAGCCACCCAGGCGCCCTGGTGGGTTTTCTTTACTTAGATTCCACATATAAGTGAGATCATACAGTATTTGTCTTTGTCAGACTTATTTCATTTAGCATAATGCCTTCAAGGTCCATCCATGTTGTCATAAATGGTAAAATATCCTTTTTTTATGATTGAATAATATTCCCATTGTATATATATGCCACAACTTCTTTATCCATTTATCCATCAATGGACACTTAGGTTGTTTCCCTGTGTTGGCTACTGTAAATAAAGCTATGAACATGGGGGTGTAGATATTTTTTGAGTTAGTGTTTTCATTTCCTTTGCATGTAGTCCCAGAACTGGAATTGCTGGATCATATGGTAGTTCTATTTTTAATTTTTTGAGGAACTTCCATATTCCATACTGTTTCCCATAGTGGCTGTGCCAATTTACAATCCCAACAGTGCACAAGGGTTTCCTTTTCTCCATATCCACTCTAGCATTTGTTATCTCTTACCTTTTGACAATGGCCATTCTAACAGGTATGAGGTGATATCTCATTGTGGTTTTAATTGTATTTCCCTAATGACTAGGGATGCGGAGTATCTTTTCATGTACCTCTTGGCCATTCACATATTTTCTTTGGAAAAATGTCTATTCAGGTCCTTTGTCCACTTTTCATACAATGATGAAAGAAATCTAAGAGAATACAAATAAATGGAAAGGTGTCCTGTGTTGATGAATTGGACGAATTAGTATTGTTAAAATGTCAATACTACCAAAAACACATCTGTAGATCCAATGCAATGTCTATCAAGTTTCTAAGCACATTTTTTAAATAGAAATAGAAAAAACACTCCTAAAATTTATATGGAACCACAAAGACTCCAAATAACCAAAGAAATCCTGAAAAAGAAGAACAAAGAACAAGGCATTATACTTCCTGGTTTCAAGCTCTATTAAAAAGCTATAGTAATTAAAACCATATGGTGTTGGCATAAAAACAAACAGACCAAAGAAACAGAAGGGGAAGCCCAGAAATAAACCTAAGCATACAGTCAACTAATATTTAACAAGGGAGCTAAGAATACTCAATGGAGAAAAGATAGTCTTTTCAATAAATGGTGCTGGGAGGGGTGCATGGGTGGTAGAGTTGGTTAAGCATCAACATTTGGTTTCAGCTCAGGTCGTGATCTCAGGGTGGTAAGATCAAGCCCCATGTCAGGCTCCATGCTCAACATGGAGTCTGCTTAAGACTCTCTTCTCCCTCTCCCTCTGCCCCTCTTCCCTGCTCACTCTCTAAAATAAATAAATATTTATGGTGCTGGTAAAACTGGATATTCACATGTAAAAAAATGAAACTTGACCCCTATCTTACACCACTCATAAAAATTAACTCAAACTGGATTAAAGGCTTAGATATAAATCCTAAAACCATGGGGTGCCTGGGTGGCTCAGATGGTTAAGCCTCTGCCTTCGGCTCAGGTCATGATCCCAGGGTCCTGGGATCGAGTCCCACATTCGGCTCCCTACTCAGCGGAGAGCCTGCTTCTCCCTCTCCCTCTGCACCTCCCCCTGCTCATGCTCTCTCTCTCTATCTCTCTGTCTCAAATGAATAAATTAAAAAAAAAAATCTTAAAAAAAAATCCTAAAACCATGAAACTCCTAGAAGAAAATAGGAAAAAAGCTCCTTGACATGGGTATTAATAATAATTTTTTGGAAATCATACTTAAAGCAAAGCAACAAAATGAAAAACAAGTAGGACTACATCAAACTAAAAAGCTTCTGCACAGCAAAGGAAATCATCGACAAACTGAAAAGACAACCTATGGAACAGGAAAAAATATTTGCAACCCATATATCTGAAAGGGAGTTAATATGCAAAATATATAAGGAACTCATACAACTCAATAGCAAAGCCCCAAATAAGCCAATTTAAAAAGTGGCCTATTTTCTTTTTTCAAAAATTTTAACCACTCAGTGTTCATTATGACAAGCACAGTCCTTAATCCCCATCCCCTATTTCACCCATCCCCTCCACCTATCTCCCCTCTGGTAACCATCAGTTTCTCTATAGTTAAAAGTCTGTTTCTTGGTTTGTTTCTCTCTTTTTTCCCCTCTTTCCTCATTTGTTTTGTTTCTTAAATTCCACATATGAGTGAAATTATATGATATTTGTCTTTCTCTGACTTATTTTGCTTAGCATTATACTCTCTAGCTCCATGCATGTCATTGCAAACAGCAAGATTTCATTCCTTTTTATGGCTGAATAATATTCCATTGTATTTATATACCACATCTTCTTTATCCATTCATCAATCGGGCTACTTCCATATCTTGGCTATTGTAAATAATGCTGCAATAAGGGGGCATGTATGCCTCTGAATTAGTGTTTTTCTATTCTTTGGGTAAATACCCCGTAGTGTGATAGCTGGATCATAGGGTAGTTTCATTTTTAACTTTTTGAGGAACCTCCATCCTGTTGTCCACAGTGGCTGCACCAGTTTGCATTCAAAAGTGGCCTATGCTGGGGCACCTGGGTGGCTCAGTAGTTAAGCATCTGCCTTCAGCTCAGGTCATGATCCCGGGGACCTGGGATCGAGCCCCGCATCGGGCTCCCTGCTCCGCGGGAAGCCTGCTTCTCCCTCTCCCACTCCCCCTGCTTGTGTTCCCCCTCTCGCTGTGTCTCTCTCTGTCAAATAAATAAAATCTTTAAAAAAAAAAAATGGCCTATGCTCTTACACAAGGCATGCCAATCAACACTATCGACTACTACAGACAAATGAGATTTTACCTGTATAGAAGTCTAATGAGGTATTTTTCAACTACAGGTCACAACCCAGTACTGGGTCATGAAATCAATTTAATAGGTGGCAACCAGCATTTTGGGGGGAAAGTAAACAATTAAAATAGAATACAACATATGCAAACAGATTTACAAGTAGATTTTTCTAAAAGGCAGAAGCAAGCAGTTTTCAGAAAAAAAAAATACAAGTGGTTTTTAAACCTATGAAAAGATGCGTAACTTAGTCATTAAGAAAAATGTAAATTAATTCTATACTGAGATTCCATTTTTCACTTCAGATAGGCAAAAATCAATATGTTTGATGACACACTGAAACACAAAACTGTGGAGAAACAAGAATTCTCATACCTTGCTGATCAGTGTGTATGTATACCGATAAATTTCCATGGAGGCCAATCAAAACTGATACATTTCCACTGCCCTAATAATACAAACCGATTTGCAGGAATCTATGTTACAGCTGTCTTGGAGTATGTGAGAAATTACAAATGTGTAAGGAGATTCACTGTGGCATTTTTGCAATAGTAAGACTTAATTTAGACAACTGAAATATCCTTTAATAGAAAACTGAATAAGTAAATTATGGTCATTCTGTTAGCTCGGATGCAAAGGGAAGTTACTCAAATCTAAGAGGGCTGAAAACTATCAAACAGAAGGGAGAGGGAGAAGGGATAAGAGTAGGGAAGGAATGTGTTTTGTTTTGCAGAATCAACAGTTCCAGCCAAGGAGACACTAATTAGGTGTTCTACCTGATAGCCCCTTTCTGTGTCTCACGTGATAGCCCCTTACACATGAGCCAGTTTGAGATAGACTGGAGTTGAGAACCCATGCAGGGGCTCCTGGGAGCTGACCTGAAGTTACCTTTAGCTCATTAGAATACTAAGATCTCCTCCTATGGGCAGAGTTTTCCACCAGTTTTTGAACATACGATGTATATACTAGCATACTGACATGCTAGGCATGTGCAATTGAACCACAAATTGTCTGTAAACTCCCTGCCCCGCCCCCTAATACACTGAATAAAAGCTTCCTGTACTAACCCCACAGGGAGGCAGTGCTTTTAGAGCTATCTCCCTGCCTCCTCACTTATAACAAGTAATAAAAAGTTCTTTGCAGTCCACATTTACCTTGGGTTGTGTTCAACACATGTTCTCCAGCAGCTAAGTATATTTACAAGTATATTTGTCTACTAAATATCCCAGACAGAATGGTATTTACTCACAAGTTTAAAAGTTGTTTCTTAAATCCTGCATGGGCTTTGAGGAAACAGATCTTATTCTGTTAAAAATAGTTTCGAAATTAAATTTCTAGGCAAAACAAAAAGCTATATTCTTTTTAATCCCACTCTCCTTCCTGTTCCTATCCTATCCTCACTGACTTACAAAGACGGGCTAAAAGAAAGGGAAAAAGGCAATACATTTTTTTAAGGCAATACATTTTTCTAATTGCAGAGTCTTGCTCCCAAATTAGAAAGGAACAAATCAGGCAAGGAAAGGCGATAAACATGGCTCCCAGAAATGCTGTTAACCACTTTTTTTTTTTTTTTAATTCTACTTTCAGTTAAAGGAGTTCATCCGCGCTTACACATTCTGGAAATCCCCTCTGCTTTACAACCAACCAGGAAACAACTCTAAAGCACCAATACTGTGCCAAACTTCCCTCCTTCCCTGGAAGCAAATACACAGAAAATTTAAGTCCTTGCACTAGATGATCCCAAAACAAAACAAAATAAAAATATGCAGAGCTGAAACTCAGTGGAAAAACTTCCCCCCAAAAAACAGAAAGTAAACACTTTTCAAATAAGAGAGAGAAAAGTCTTGAAGAAAAATTTAGCACGATATAGAACTTGAAGCCCTCAAAAAGAGTTCCCAGAGAAAAGCAATTATAGAGGGTTGTTCAAGGCTCCTTTTAAGAATCTTTATAGATTTTTCATTGTCCACCCTAAAAAAATGATCAAACTCAAAATGTTTCCTTTAACAGTAACTCTGAATACTGTATTATTATTATCCTTCTCAGGTACAAGCACAAGCCCTCAGAGGAGCTGTGAAGGTACTAAAGGAGCATGGACTAGCTCTAAGTCTCTGGATTTGCATCTTCTCTACGGGCCATCCATTACCTTATAAGACTTTGGTCAAGTCAGTTCACTTTTTTGAGCCTCAAGGTTCCTCCGGTATAAAGTGGGCCCACCTACCTACTTCAAAGGGCTATCATAAGGACTCCATAAAATTAAATGATTTGACTATAAAAAGTCAATACTACAAAAGCATCTAGCACGTGCATTAGATAAGGAGTAATAATAGTACAAGTTTTATCAATAGTTTGTCACTATAAAAAAAGGGAGGGATACCAGGAAAATAACCTTCCCCACTCCTGTCTTCACATGGTGGTAGGGTAGATGGATCCCTGTAAGTACCAATAACCTGCCTCCATATGTGTAAGAAAAGCATGTCTACACTTCATTTTTTCCCAGGTGTTCTGGTTCAGGGGCCAAACAAACCATTCAGCTCATCCCCTTCAGAAGGGCTCTGGACTGAGACCAGATCCATTACCCTTGCAGGATGCATGTACAGATGATTCATAAATCAAGTGTTCTCCACTAGGACCGCCTGTCGTGCATCCCTGAAAACTACTTTATGCTTTACAATGTGCATATGTCTTCTGATTCTGCCCTCCAAACAACGCTGTGAGAAAACGGAGATACACAGGGAAACCAAGTTAACCAATTACATAAAAAACACAGAACCTCTATTTCTGGCTCCTGCTTTACTTCACTACTTTACTGAGCTGAATAAGCTATTTCTTTTGTTTATAAAGCAGAAACAACATTGTTTCGGCAAAAGCCATCAAAGTTTAAGATTTTCGCACTAGCACTGAGGCAGAATTTGCTATCACCTATACTCATTTTTATTGCTAACTACAAAAGATAATTGTTTGGGTTGTCTTTTTGTCCTCTTCCAATGAAAAAAAAAATCAAGAATAGAAAAGGGAGAATAGAGAAGGGAAAATTTTCAATTCCTGGAATTTCTAGTGTCTGAGTAAACAATATTAATCTGACTACAGTAAAATAAGCATACAGTAAAGCCTTGTGCATCACAGTAATAAAAAGTAGCCTCTTGAAGCTGCCTACATGGAAGGCAGAAAGGAACTGGGAAGCGGCTTCATTCTGAAAGAAATCCAAAAGGTGAAAGTCAAAAGTAAATTGGAGAGGCAAGAATACACAGGCAGACATCTTGGGGATATCCCGGGAACACTCATAAGCTCAAATGACGTGTCTCGTATATCTCATCAGCGGTTTTCCCTCCCATGTCCAACTTATACAAATACTGAATAACTTAAAACAACGTACAACTAGAAGATGAGTCACTCCACCAGTAAGCAATGAGATTAAGGGGAAATCCTATTTTCCCGTGAACTCTGACCAAGTTTGCTTGGCACAGTTTGCATCTGTTTGCATTATCCCTGTTAGCAATGACTGCTGATCCATGTTTGCACACTTTTTCGGCTACCATGAATTAAGCAAGTAATAGCAAGGTAGGTGTTAAGCACTCTCCCAGCCTCAAAAAAACATACATCAAACTAATAAGCAGAATTACTAGTAAGTGTAAATGGCATGTGTAATCGAATCCAAAGATCTGAGTGTGAATCCTGACTTCAACAGTGTGGCTGTGGCAAGTTACTGAACTTCTCTGAGCCTGTTTACTCATCTGTAGAGTATATAAAATACTCCTTCCTTCAAAATTATTGTAAAGATTAAGCAATATAATTAAGTACATGGTAGCTCTTGCTAAGAAATATAAGCATTGAAAAAAAGAAATATAAGCACTGGATGATAACGTATAAATAACAATATTTACTGCACGCCTCCTGGATGCCAAGCATCATGGAGAATACAAAGAAGGGTACCCTGTCCTTCAAAGAGCTTATAATGTGGTTGAAGAGACAGATAACCAATGTGAAAACCTAAGCACTAAACGAGAATAGACAGTATAGGGTTAATAGCCAAGTGTGTGCCAGGGTTCTGAAATGCTACAAGTTCCAAAGAAGAAAAGATAAATGCAGACTAGAGAGGCCTTCATGACAGAAAGGGGACTTGAGACAAGCCTTGAAGAAAAAAAAGATTTGGGGACAAGTGTACATTTTAGAGGAGGAGAAAAAGCAGAGGAAGGAAAGGGCAAAGCAGGCCAGAGCCAGTGAGCAGTCAGCTCTGGCTGCAGCAGGTGCTCATAGAGGAGAATGATAAGAGAGATGAGGCTTGAAAAGTGGGTTGTGGCCAAAGAAGGAGTTACTTTTAGGGTAGGAATGGGAAACGGCACCAGGTTTTTGGGCAAGGGAATAATGTAATCAAATCAGTGTTCTGAGAAAAAACTGACCTGGCAATAGTGAGAAAGAACAATGGAAGGAGAGTGTCAACACAAGAAAACCAGTTAGGAGGTTAACATGGAAGCTGAGGTTGAGGAAGGATCTGGTGGAGGGTTGGAAGCAGTGGGAATGGAACAGCAGAGGCAGATATGAGAAATCCTGCCCAAGAGGATCTGTGACTGATTAGACACAAAGGTTAAGGATCAGAGAGGAGTCAAAAGCAGTTTTATTCTCTTCAGTCTGGGTGGCAAAGAGTAACGTCACAAAAAGAAACTCAATGGTATGTGATCAGAAGCTAGAAGGGAAGGAGCGTTTGTGAAGAATCTGATTTGTGACAGTGAATTTGAGTTCATAATGGCATAATCACATATAAATGTCACACAGGTGATTACACTGATCTAGCATTTGCAAGAACAGTCAGGATTAAAGAAGACAATTTGGGAATCACTGGGACAAAAGAGTACTAAAGCCGAGGGGGTAAAAAAAAATCCCATCCAGGACTCCATAAAGGCTCTGGGTCTTTTTCCAGGAGAAAAATGTATTCCACTGCAGGGAAATGGGTTTTCTCCTCCGGTGAGGAGAGGACATGGAGTCCAGGAGAGCCCAATATTCATAAAAGTCCTCTTAAAGAAGGCATCCAGATCGTGGTGTAAGTCTTTGTAAACAGCAGCGTCAGCCTACGTATAAAAGATCTGTGACACAATGTGAATTAAAGATAGGGAGATCCTACCTTGAATGGCCATCGTCACTGGCTGCTCAACCCCATTAGGCACTCCACTGACCTAGGCAGTCTGTTGAAATACACTGCACCTGTTTCTTCTGTATTTGGCCATTTTCAGATAAATGTTGGTGTCCTGAGCTTTGGGAAATTTAATCTAAGTTAACCTAATTTTACCCTGGATATATGTGTGGTGTCTACCTACAAGTCCAAAACCCACCTGAAACACTGCACACATATCTACACAAAATTTTACTGACGTTTCTGGGGGCTCAGAAACCCATGGAACAGAACCCCAAAACCATCAGAGGTAATTACAAAACAAGGAGAGGAAGAGTTATGATCCCTTCTTCTCCCCCCCAAAATTTACCATCACTCCTTTACTTTATAAGGGTATTCTACTTTAAAAGTTTTATTCTAACACAATAATGCTAAATTAAAAGTAAACACTTTTGGATTTCAATACTAGTTTAGCTTCACTGATAACACAGCTGACAGTCAGGAACAATGAATGCTGTGCTTTGGATTTGATCATTCAGCTCTGCTAGTTCTGGAAGTGATCTGCCAGGTTATTTTGGTACTTTATATAACAATCATTTCCTTACATATATCACAACACTACGTTATACCCCTTAAAATGATACAATGTTATATGTCACAGATCTCAATAAAGTTGGAAAAATAAAATAAACATTTTAAAGTAATAATCAGTTCTTATTTTCTAATAATCATCTGGTGTTTCTCTGATTGCACAGAAGCCTGATACTATAGTATCAGTGAGCAACTTGGGAAGCGGTCACTTTAAAAATTTCTCCATCCAAAGGTCTGGCCCGTGTTTATTTGCAGTACAGGCCCCCAAATATATTTTGAAAAAAATGAATCACAGTTATTAGGTCATGGGATATTGCCTGCAGAAAAGGTATTAATTTATGATAATGTCTTTCACCTTTCACCTAATGTTTAATAGCTCCTGAGCATTCACTCTACTAATAAGTTCTTTTCACTTCTCAGGGACATTGCACCCAGGAACAGTACCTGATATGGCCTTACCCTATTTTCCTGAAAAATACCCCCTCACTTTTCTCATTTTGGGGAATTTGTAGGTTAAATAATCAGTTCAACCCCAAAGACAAGCATTTATACTGTATTAATCTGCAAAGGAGATAGAGTATTTTTATTAACATGGCAGAATGCAATTTTGCCATTTATGGTCTTTCAGTTAGTTTGCAAAGAAGCATACTGTTAATTAAAGCAGTGGTCCATCAAGATGAATGCCCGCCTCTGAGACTACAGGGTCATCTGCTATTTCAAATCATCTGGGCAAATCTACCACTGGCACAAATGCAGTGAATTTATAAACAAAACAAAACAAGTGTTTACATCAGCTGTGTAGGTAGCTCAATCCATAAATATTCCACTCTTTCCATTATAAATCTCCAAAAGTAAAGCCAGCGTTCTTAAGTGCAGGAAATCACATTTTACTACCCTGCAGCTGCTCATAGCTCAGGAAAACACAAAAACAAAGAGGAAATACACCTGGAGATCTTATTAAGAGTGGAAATCCCCTTACTCCACATCTTCCAATTAGCACTGCTGAGAACATAAGCTCTCAGGTTCAAATTTCCCTTCATGGAAGGCCTAACCACACCGGAATTAATCTGCAGTTGCCACCTGCACTAAAGACAGGGATACATGCCCTCTGGAGCATTCCAGATTGCCACTTTAGCTATAGTTTTCACTACAGAATGGATTAACATGTAACGGATTTTTTTTTTAAACTCCAGAACAGACATTAATCTTTCTGCAAAGCGAAAGCAGTGTGGTTCAACAGAAATCTCTCTCCTGCTCTTGATCTAAATTTCATCTTTCATGCGTTTCCTAATGGCAAAAAAGAACATTTATCATGTGCAAAAGACATGACAATTTTCAGTATTTTTAAATATTTGATTAAAGAAGGGTGTTTCACTTTCTATAGTGACATTTCTAAACTATTTTCACATTTTACAATGAATATTTGGGGAAAAATATAGAAAGATGTTGTCTCTGCATGTAATTCACTAATGATACATTGATTTATTAATCTCCCTCTTCATAATTTCTATCCTGAAAGCATCCATGTATTTGTTTATGGCAACTTTTTTAAAAAAATGATTTTTACAATGAAAATGTCAAACATATACGAAGTAGAATAACATAATAAATTCCAATGAACCCATAAACTAACTTTGTCAACTCAGGGCCAATCTTGTTTCATATGTAACCCTACCCGCTCCATCCTCCATTTCCCAGTTATTTATCTTTTTAAGATTTTATTTATTTGAGAGAGAGAAACAGAGATAGCAAGAGAAAGCACAAGCTGGGAGGAAAGGGAGAAACAGGCTCCCTGCTGAGCAGGGAGCCCCACTCGGGACTCGATCCCAGGACCCTGAGATCATGACCTGAACCGAAGCAGACGCTTAACCGAATGAGTCACACAGGCACCCCTCCCAGTTATTTTTGAAGCATATCTCAGACATCACATCATTTCATCCTTGAAATTCAGTGCATAGCTCTAAAATATAAAGTTTTAAAACATAACTCACTGGCATTATTACACCTAAAAAATAATAAACAATAATTTCCTAATATTTCCAACAACTGGTGTTCAGATTTCTCTGATTGTTCACATCAGGAATTAAAAGCCAACACAGTCCACACCCTGCAAATGATTGATACAGTACAAATTGCTTTTGATTTACAGGTCTCTTTCTGTCTCCTTGCAATTGATTTACTGGAAGATACTGGGTTGTCTCACAGAGTTTCCTATGGACTGGATTTGGTATTGTAGTCTTCAGGTATAACATATCCCCTATATTTCCTATAAATTAGTAGTTGGCTCTAGATGCTTGATCAGATTCAAGTTTGATACTTTCACATACCACATTGTTAACTCTTTTATCTCTTATTTCTTGAAACCTACCGGGAGAAGAACCACTGGCTAAATTTCAACCCAATGTTAAAAAGTAGTACTGAATAATAAGGAGTGTCATGTGCTCTGCTCAAGACTTAACTTTGAATTTCTACCTTTGAAAGGCAGAGAAGTAAAGAGCTTCACCCCACTGAAACCTCAACAATGATTTGATGCTCCCTTTCTTCCTTCCCAGACTGACACTGCTAGATACAGATTCTGCATTTTTATTCATCTAAATCACAACTTCCTCTTCTACTCTGTACTGTTTTCAGGGCTCCACTCTCAGCTCTGCTCCCACTAGGAAAGGATATGGAAAACAAGAATACAGTAGTCCCCCTTATCTGCGGAGGATTTATTCCAAGACCCCCAGTGAATGCTTGAGACCATGAATAGCACCGAACCCAAATACATTATGTTTTTTCTATACATACATACCTATGATAAAATTTAATGTGCAAATTAGGCATAGTAAGAGATTAATGACAATAACTAATAACAAAATAGGACAATTAGAACAACATACTATATGAAAGTTATGTGAATGTGGTCTCTCTCTCTCAAAATATCTTTCTTGGACTGTACTCACCCTTCTTGTGATGATGTGAGGTGATAAGATGCCGATGTGATGAGATGAAGTGAGGTAAATGACACGCACTGTGACACAATGGTAGGCTACTACTGACCTTCTGACAATACATCAGAAGGAGGATCATCTGCTTCCGAACCATGGCTGACTACGGGTAACTGAAACCGTGGAAAGTGAAACCGAGGATAATAGACACTACTGCAATGAAGTAACTTTCCAACGGTCACTATAAAGATGATGTTAGGGGCGCCTGGGTGGTGCAGTTGGTTAAGCAGCTGACTCTTGGATTTAGGCTCAAGACATGACCTCCTGAGGGCGCCTGGGTGGCTCAGTTGGTTAAGCGACTGCCTTCAGCTCAGGTCATGATCCTGGAGTCCCGGGATCGAGTCCCGCATCGGGCTCCCTGCTCGGCAGGGAGTCTGCTTCTCCCTCTGACCCTCCCCCCTCTCATGTGCTCTCTCTCTCCTCTCATCCTCTCTCTCAAATAAATAAATAAAATCTTTAAAAAAAAAAAGACATGACCTCTTGAGATCAAGCCCTGAATCAGGCTCTGTGCTCAGCCTGGAGTCTGCTTGGGATTCTCTCCCTTTCCCTCTGCCCCTCCCGCTGGTGCTCTCTCTCTCTCTAAAATAAGTAATTCTTAAAAAAAAAAAAAAAGATGATGGTGGCTCAGTTGGTTAAGTGGCTGCCTTCAGCTCAGGTCATGATCCCAGGGTCCTGCTCAGCAGGGAGCCTCTTCTCCCTCTGCCTGCCACTCCCACTGCTTGTGCTCTCCCTCTCTCTCTCTCTCTCTCTGTCAAATAATTAAATAAAATCTTAAAAAAAAAATGAGGTTAAATGAGTTAATAGTTGTAAAGTACACACAATAGTGACTAACATATAATAAGCCTTATATAAATGTATGCTTTATTTTTAAAAAAGCATAGTTAAAACTAATAAGCAGACTTTTTTTTTCAAAGATTTTATTTACTTATTTGACAGAGAGTGAGAGCAGGAACACAAGCAGGGGGAGTGGGAGAGGGAGCAGCAGGCTTCCCGCCGAGCAGGGAACCCGATGTGGGGCTCGATCCCAGGACTCTGGGATCATGACGTGAGCTGAAGGCAGACGCTTAACGACTGAGCCACCCAGGCACCCCATAAGCAGACTATTTTAAAAGATCTCTTGAATTTCTTCGAGAATACAAATACTCCCTTCTACCTTGCATTTTAAGGGAATAATGTATTCCACATATAAGTAAATGTTCCAGATAACTGAGGCATGCTCCTTTAAATACCCAACTTTATTCCATTTTAATCTTTTAAAGTCAAGATAACCCTGGACAGAAATTGTTGTTAGAAATATGTTACATACTTTCCTTTATCAAATGAAGAACACCAAACAATCTCATTAAATTTCTTAGTGACCTGGTATTTCATTATGAACATAGGTAAGTTTAATGAATAGAACTCAGTGGGGTAACTCAGTTGGCTGGGCGGCTGGCTTCAGCTCAGGTCATGATCCTGGAGTCCTGGTATCGAGTTGCACATCGGGCTCCCTGCTCAGCAGAGAGTCTGCTTCTCTCTCTGACCTTCTCCCCTCTCGTGTGCTCTCTCTCTCTCAAAAAGATAAATCTTAGAGAAAAAAAAATGAATATGACTCCTGGGTGGCTCAGTTGGTTAAGCATCTGCCTTCGGCTCACGTCATGATCTCAAGGTCCTGGGATCGAGCCCCACATCGGGCTCCCTGCTCAGCGGGAAGCCTGCTTCTCCCTCTCCTTCTGCTGCTCCCCATGCTTGTGCTCTCTCTCTCTCTGTCAAATAAGTCAGTAAAATATTTACAAAAAAAGAGACTGAGTTTCAGCCAGAGTGACATGAAAAGCTCTTGGAGAGTTTTAAGAAGAGAAGTGACATGCTCTGACAGGGATTTAAAAGGATCACTGGCTGAAGACAAACTTGGGCGCTGGGAAACAGGGAAACCAGTTAGGAGGCTACTGCAGTTGCCAGGTCTAGAGATAATGGTGCCTTGGATCAAAATCTTGGTAGTAGTGAAGGTGATGAGAAATGGCCAGGAAAGGGACAGGATTTTCTGGTAGACTGGAGGCAGGGTATGAAGGAAAGAAAGCGGGGAGTCAATAATGAGTGACATTATTGGTATCTGAATAACTAGAAGGAGAAAGTTCTATTTACCAAGAGAAAAAAGGTGGTAAGAGGGGCATCTTTAAGATCAGGAGTTTAGAGCTATGGAAAATGAAGGAGACCTTTGCCCTTACTCTCAACATTTCTGCTGCTGCCATTTCACATTGATAGTTTTCTCTTCCCTCAGAAGTAAACAGTCTTCAGTACCAGTGTGTTATTGTTTCTAATCTATCTTAGTCCCCATTCTATTCTCTAGGGAGACATAAATGAAAAGGCAATAAAAACTGATACATTTATTCAACAGTGAAAGAAAAACTGAATCAGAAATCTGAGGCAGCATTTTCTAAGGAAAAGAAACTAAAAGTGGGGTCACTCTGGGTAGTGCATCACTTCCAACACATTATTTCTAAAAATTCATTTAAAATGGTTATTTAGAACTCACAATATTTTTCCCGTAAGTACAAATTTATTAGAAATGACTTGGTTTCCATGCCAACTACATAACGGGGCTACATTATAACAATAGCAGTACCAGCCTGAATTCAAGGGAGAAAACATCACGGGGTATAAGAGAGACCAGACTTTCTTGCCCTTGGCCTAAGAAAAAAAAAGTTTCTCCTTTGCACACTCCCACCTTGTTCAAATCTCCCACACTAAAGGTACCTTTATCCTCTGCCTCTAGCGCTGTAACCTTCATGAAACCTCCCATTCTACCATCCTCTTCAAGTCTGTCAGGAAAAATGTTCTCCATGTCTAAAAATTGGCCACCCAACTCTAATACAGTGGCAACCAAACACCGACCACCACACACAATTCTCATTCCCTTGTAAAACAAAACTCAGCAAGGCATCAGAAGGAAATGCACTGCTTAAAGATAATTCTAATAAAAATAACATGATCCCAGTTGGAAGAATTTCAGCAAGTACTATATAAGAGAAAATGAAAAAGAATACAGAAATAATGGAAATATTTGATATTGAGAAGGCCACTGCAAAGAATCCGCCTGCTTCTCTTTGTATGTTTTCACCCCTCCTGTACTTCTAAACTCATTGATTTTTCTGTAAGTTTCACCATAATTCTTGCACCAACACCCTGGATGATCTAGAGATTACACGCTTATTTTCCAGTTTTCAATTGTGGAGCTGAAGAAGAGGGAATAGGGAATAACATTAATGATTAATTAAGTATGCATTAGGTAAAATGTTCCTAAGTTAAGGACTATATTCATTAATGGAGTTTTATAAAGACTTCAAAATATATGAATTTAAAACTATACTTAGCATATAATTACATTCCTTTCTCAGGTTTTTTCTTAAACTACCAAACCCCTCAAGTTTGCCATTTGTCACTCAACACTTTTTTAAATCTTGGCGGAGGAGGGGGGACACCTCATAGTTCATCCTAGAGATAACTAGAGCTTCAAACCCAGAAAAAATGAGCATGCAGAGTTCTGAAGACTTTAACAAAGGGCTCAGTCAGCTCACATCTTTCACGTTTGCAGCTGCCCTTCAAACCAAAATCAGTAACACCACCACCACCAACAGACACCTATGTTAGATCAGTTCTTATACTGACATTCATTTGGGTCACATGTGCTGTCTTAAGTCTGTAATTAGAGAAACACCAGAAGGTCTCCTTTCTGTCAATTAACTCAAGAGATATCATCAAGCAGAACAAATGGTCTGATTTAAACTTAACCCTAAAAACTCAATTAAGTGTACCACAGGCGATTTGCCTTCCTCCAATTTCTTTTTCAGAAAACAGAATCCCAAGTCATTAAAGTTTTATTTAAGAAATTCTAAATCACAGGATTATGGGGGACGGCTATTGGGATTAAAGTTTCATTAAGAGTTAAAAAAAGAGTTTCATTAGAAGTTCAAAATGAGAGGACCATGGTAGGCTATTATTTCCCTCTTTAGAGCTATCTATTTTGACTGAAATTTTTTATAATTAATAAATATCATTTTTGTGATTAGAACAAAAACACTTCCATTTTGGAAAGTGACAGATGGATGGGGCATCTGGGTGGCTCAGTTGGTTGGGCATCTGCCTTTGGCTCAGGTCATGATCCCAGGGTCCTGGGATCGAGCCCCGCATTGGCTCCTTGCTCAGTGGGGAGCCTGCTTCTCCCTCTCCCTCTGCTTGCCACTCTTCCTGTTTGTGCGCTCCTTCACTCTCTCTGTCAAATAGATAAAATCTTTAAAAAAAAAAAAAGGAGAGTGGCAGGTGGGGATGAAATAAGTCTCAATAAGAACTAAAAGAGGGGTGGCTGGGTGGTGCAGTTGGTCAAGCATCCAACTCTTGATTTCGGCTCAGGTCATGATCTCAGAGTCATGGGATGGAGGCCCGTGTGAGGCTCTGCACTCAGCGGGGGGAGTCTGCCTAAGACCCTCTCCTCCTCTCCCTCTGCCCATCCCACTTGTGCTCTCTTTCTCCAAAATAAATTAATTAATTAAAAAAAAAAGAACTAAAACAGAAGACACTAAATAGAAAATATGCCGGAAACAAAAAGCTGAGTAGTGAGACTGTTCTTTGTTTTAACTTGTTTTGTTAATGTTTGTATAATAAAATTGAGGGAAATAAGTTTTACTTAAACTTTTCAAAGAGAGAGAAAAAGGAAACTACATCTATAGCACAGTATTTCTAAAGCAGTGGTTCTCACGCTGTGGTTCAGGAAATCTGTAAGGTTACAACCTATTTTTATAATAATATTAACATGTTATCTGCCTTTTTCACTCTCATTTGCTCACAAGTGTGCAGTGGAGTTTTGATATAATATCAAAGAATAACCACAATTATCTGAAAATGTGAATAAAATAATCTCACCTTTTCTAACTATGTTTACCTCTTTGAGCTTCCATTTTTTCATATGCTTCAGCCAAAATCACATACAACAGACTGAGTACAGAAACAGATATAAAAATTCAGTTGTCTTCTATTAAGCCATGTAATTAAAGACATTTACAAACATATAACAATGCCTCTCTTTTCACAGATTGTTTTTGTTTTGGACAACAGTTATTACTGAGGAAATGTTATTTATATTAACATGTAATAGTTTTTATATTGTTATTTCAAAGAAATTAATACATATTTTTAAAGGTTCTCGGTTTTAATTTCTAATCCAGTAATTAATTATCAATAGATAAAATCCCACATAAACAAAAGCTCTCAGGAGTCCTTAATTTTTAAGAATGTAAAAGGGTCTTGGGGTGCCTGGGTGGCTCAGTTGGTTAAGCGTCTGACTTCAGCTCAGGTCACGATCCCAGAATCCTGGGATCGAACCCTGCATTGGGCTCCCTGCTCAGTGGGGAGTCTGCTTCTCCCTCTCCCTCTCTGCCTCTCTCTCTCTCTGTCAAATAAATAAATAAAATCTTAAAAAAAAAAAAAAAGAATGTAAAAGGGTCTTGGGGCACCTGGCTGGCTCAGTCAGCGGAGTGTGTGACTCTTCGTCTCGGGGTTGTAAGTTCAAGACCCACATTGGGTGTAGAGATTTTTGCTATTCTCAAGTATTTGTTAGGCTTTAAGAAAAATCACTCTACAAAGGAGTATTTTTTAAGGTACAAGAAACAAGTGAAGTGAATTTATAACTTACAGGACAAATGATTAAGATCAGATTTGCTTCACAATCATCTGAGGGGCAAGGGAAGAACAGGTGGAGGTATAAATGAAGTAAGAATGGCCATGAGTTAATAATCATTGAGCTGGGAGTTTGTTATACTAGTCTCTCTCCTTTTACATATGTTTGAAATTTTCCCTAATAAAAAGATTAAAGAAAAATTGAACTCATACCTTAACAGTTGAATTAAAAAAAAAAATCTGACTGTAATGTAATTTATTGCTAAGAATGAAGGAAAATAAGGGGGAAAGTTCTTACTAATATTAAACTAACAGTATCCACATAGCTCCAAACGCTCTTTTTGATCTTCACTGACGTTCTCTCAATTAGTTTCATATAGTTAAATCAGTAGGACATGCATACTATTTGGAGTTCTGCTTTGTTCACTTAAAATTCACATATACAGCTCCCATCTTTATCTGCTATCACTAACCAGACTTCAAAATGGCATAGATATCTTTCAGTTTAGTAATAAAAGAAGCTTGCCAAATCCTTTAACCTGATTGATCGGGCTGTAAAACCTAGAATAATTTTTACATGTTATACTATTGCCATCTGCTGGCTGTGATGTCTAAGTACAGTAAACAAAGGTTTAAAGCAGAAAAGCTAAAATGACTGAGGTTTTCTCCCAAAATTATCCTGTAGAAAAGAAGCTGCCATACATACATTAGGGCTCCTCAAAACCTCACATTAGACAAGATGGGGTGTGTTCAGGGTGGTATGGTTATAAACCAAAACCTCACATTAGAAGCAGTGGTTCTCGACCCTGGGCTGCATTATAAAATCACCTGGGAGCTTTTGAAAATCCTGATGTCTGGGCCCCAAAACCGGAACAATTAAATCAGAATCTCTATTTTATAAAAATGAAAGGCAAGCCACAGACTGAGAGAAGATATTTGCTGAAGACATATCTGACATAGGAGTTTAGCTAGAATACATACACTGTTACAACTAAATAATAAGAAAGCAACCCATTTTTTTTTAAGAGTTTATTTTTTAAGTAATCTCTACATCCAACATGGGGCTCAAACCCAAACCTCTGAGATCAAGAGTTGCACGCCCCACCGACTGGGCCAGCCAGTCACCCCGAAAGCAACCCAATTTTAACAATGGGCAAAAGATCTGAACAGGCATCTCACCAAAGAAGATACATAGATGGCAATTAAGCACATAAAAAGATGCTCAACATCATCAGCCATTAGGAAAATGTAAATTAAGACCATGATGAGATACTACTTCAAATCCATTAGAGTGGCTAAAGGTAAAGAGACTGACCATAGTAAGTGTTGACCAGGATATGGAGCAACTATAATATTCATATACTGCTGGTAGAAATGTAAAATGGGACACCACTTTGGAAAATGGTTTGGCAGTTTCTTAAAAAGCTACACACACACCCACCATAAGACCCAATCATTCTACTGCTAGATACATATCCAAGAGAAAGAAAAGTTGTAGTGGGTTAGTATCCCTTCTGAAATTCATGTCCACCCAGAATGTGGCCTTATCTGGATGCAGATGTAATTAGTTAAGATGAGATCGTACTGGAATAAGGTGGGCCTTAAATCTAATGACTGACGTGCTCATAGGAAGAAATGGCATACAAAGAAGAGGCAGAGAGTGAAGAAATATAGCTAACAGCCCAGAAAAACCAAGGATACCAGAAATTGGGAGCTTGTGAAGCTTTAGGAAAAGAGAAGTAAGGATTCTTTCCTAGAGCCTTCAGAAGGAGCATGGCCATGTCAATACCTTGATTTTGGACTTCTAGCCGCCACAACTATGAGAGAATAGATGTCTGTTGTTTAAGTCACCAGTTTATAGCAATTTGTTACAGCATCCCTAGTAAATAAACACAGAAGCACAAAGTACAAAGACTTCTACAAGAATGTTCTTATTAACTATATTTTTAATAGCCCCAAACTGGAAATAACCCAAATGTCCATCCATAGGTGAATAAATTTACAAGTTGTGGTATAGCCACCCAATGGAATGTTATTCGGGACTAAAAATGACTGAGACACAAAACATGGATGAAATCTCAAAATTATTGTACTGAATATAAAAAAAAAAGACAAAAACCACTATATATGGTATGATTCTATGGTGTTTACCTGGGGGTGGGGTGGGGGAGCAAGAGCGAGGTACAGGAGTCATTACAAAGTGGCATGAAGAAACTTTTGGAGGTGATAGATATATTCATTATACTGACAGTGGTGACAGCTCCACAGAGGTATATATGTGTCAAAACTCAAGTTGAAGGGAAGATGGCGGAGATGGAAACTCCAAGAATCTGTCTCTCCCACCTAGACAACAATTACACTGACAGAAACTGATGTAACTATTTTGGAACTCTGGAGTCTGTTGAAGGCTTGCAACTTGCAGGGGAGGCCTTGGATGAGAAACTGTCCTTAATTTTGTTCAGTTTTAGCTCCTAGCGCAGCAACAGCTACCTATCCCTCACCCCACGCCAAATGGCAGGCAACTGCCATGTTCCTAGAGCAGCTTGCATACCTGTTATGGGAGCCAGACAAAAAGGATCCATCCTCCAAATAGTGGGGATCTACACTCTGCTGATTGCTGCTTTTGATCAGAGGTTCAGACAACAAAGCACACTCACAAAGAAAAAGAAAATCTGAATACATCTATATGTCGTAAGGAGATAGAATCAGTAAAAGAAATCTCCCAACAACAACAAAAGCTCTGGACCTGATGGTTCACTGGCAAATTCTACTGAACATTTAAAGAATTAATACCAATCCTTCTCAAACTTTTCCAAAAAACTGAAGAGAGACTACTTCCCAACTCATTCTTTGAGGCCAGTGTTACACTGATACTGAAGCCAGGGAAAGAAACTACAACTACAGACCAAGATGCTCCATGAACATTGATGAAAAAATCCTCAACAAAATACCAGCAAGCAAAATTCAGCAGTATATTAAAAGGATCACACACCGCATGACTAAGTGGGATCTGTTTCTGGAATGCATGGATGGTTCCACATATGAAAATCAATCAGTGTAAGAGGCCACATCAACAGAATGAAGGGGAAAAAAAACACATGATCATCATCTCAATTGAATGCAGAAAAGCATTTGATAAAACCCCCTTTTCATGATTAAAAAAACCGAAAACTAGAAATAGAGGGAAACTATCTCAATGTAAAAGCCATATATGAAAAACCCACAGCAAACAATGGTGAAAGACTGAAAGCTTTTCCTCTAAGATTAGGACCAAGGCAAGGATGCTTGCTTTCACCACTTCTATTTAAATATATACTAGAAGTTCTAGCCAGAGCAATTTAAGCAAGTGAAAGAAATAAAAAGCACCCAAATCGGAAAGGAAGATGTAAAATTATCTTTGTTTGTAGATGATTTGATCATATATCCAGAAAATCCAAAAGCTACAGTAATCAAAACAGCGTAGTACCAGGGGCACCTGGGTGGCTCAATCGGTTAAGTGGCCGACTCTTTTTTTTTTTTTTTTTAAGATTTTTATTTATTTATTGAGAGAGATAGTGATAGAGAGAGAGCATGAGAGGGGGAAAGTCAGAGTGAGAAGCAGACTCCCCGCTGAGCAGGGAGCCCGATGCGGGACTCGATCCCGGGACTCCAGGATCATGACCTGAGCCGAAGGCAGTCGCTTAAACAACTGAGCCACCCAGGTGCCCATGCAGCCGACTCTTGATTTTGGCTCGGGTTATGACTCAGGGTCTTGAGATCCAGCCCCGCATCAGGCTCCACACCCAGCATGAAGTCTGTTTGTCCCTCTCCCTCTGCTCTTCCCCCTGCTTGAGCTCCCTCTCTCTCTCTCTACCTCTCTCTCTGTCTCATAAATAAATAAAATCCAAACCCCCCCCCCCAAAAAAAACAGCGTAGTACTGGCATAAAAACAGACATATAGACCAACAGAACGGACACAAACCCAAAACATCTCATGTATGGTCAAATGATTTCTGACAAGGGTGCCAAGACCATTCAATGGGGAAAGAACAGTCTTTTCAACAAATGGTGCTGGGAAAACTAGATACTGACACGCAAAAGAATGAAGTTGGACCCTTACCTAACACCATATACAAACATGAACTCAAATGAATCAAATCAAATATAAGACCTAAAAGAGTAAAACTCTTAGAAGAAAACAGAACAAAAGCTGCATGACATTGAATTTGACAATGATTTTCTTGGCTATGACACCAAAGACACATGGTAATAAAAATAAACAAACTGGACTTCCCAATATTTAAAAATGTTCGCACATCAAAAGACACTATCAACAGAGTAAAGAGACAATCCATAGAATGGGAAAAAATATTTGTAAATCATATTACCTAATAAGAGTCTGATATCTAGGGCGCCTGGGTGGCTCAGTTGGTTAAGCCTTCGGCTCAGGTCATGATCCTGGAGTCCCGGGATCGAGTCCCACATCAGGCTCCCTGCTGAGCAGGGAGTCTGCTTCTCCCTCTGACCCTCCTCCCTCTCATGCTCTCTCTATCTCATTCTCTCTCTCGCAAATAAATAAAATCTTAAAAAAAAAAAAGAGTCTGATATCTAGAATATATACAGACCACCTAAAATTCAACAGCAAAAACCAAAAACCCAGTTCAAAAATGGGCAGAGGAATGGAATACACATTTCTCCAAAGATACACAAATGGCCAACAAGCACATGAAAAGATGCTTAACATCACTAACCATTAGGGAAATACAAGTCAAAACTATAATGAGATATTACCTCAGACCCATTAGAATAGATACTATTAAAAAAAAACAAAACAGAAAACAGTACGTGTTGGTAAGGATGTGGAGATATTGGAACCCTTGTGCACTGTTGGTGTGAATGTAAAACAGTGCAGCCACTGTGGAACACAGTTCCTCAAAAAATTAAAAATAGATTTAGCACATGATGCAGCAATAACCCTTCTAGGTATATACCCAAAAGAACTGCAAGCAGGGTCTCAAAGAGATTATCTGTAGCCCAGGCTCATAAACAGCATTATTCACAATAGCTAAAATGTCTAATCAACCCAAGTGTCCACTGACACTTGGATAAATAAAATATGGTATATACATACAATGGCATATTATTCAGCCTTAAAAAGGAAGGAAATTCTGCAACATGCTACAACATGGATAAACCTTGCGAACATTATGCTAAGTGAAATAACCCAGTCAAAAAGGCAAATACGTCCATTTATATAAGATACTTGCAGCAGTCAAAATCATAAAGACAGGAAGTATTGTGGTGGTTGCCAGCAGCTGGGAGGAAGGAGAGAATGGAGAGTTACTGTTTAATAGGTATAGTTTCAGTTTTACAAGATGAAAAGAGTTATGGGGATGGATGATGGTGATGGTTACACAACAATGTGAATGTATTTAATATCACTGAACTGTACACTTAAAACCAAAATCTCGAGGGGGTGGAGTGCAAGTATCATTAATTTAAGCCGTATTGAAGTCAGTTCCAGCTACTTGCTCCCAGCACAAAATAATTTAAAATGCTGAACATGATATAGCTCTAATATATAATGCAATGAATGGTGTCACAGACTGAATTGTGACCACCTCAGAATTCATATGTAGAAGTCCTAGCCCCAAGCACTGCAGAATGAGACTGCATTTGGAGATAAAGCCCTTAAAGAAGTGATTAAGGTAAAATGAGGTCATAAGGATGGGCCTTAACCCAATTTGACTGGTGTGCTGGACAGAGATACCTGGGACGCTCAAGCACAGAGGAAGTCCATATGAGGATAAAACAAGAAGGGGGTGATCTGCAAATCAAAAGAGAAGCCTCAAGAGAAACCAAAACCTGCCAACACCTTGATCTTGGACATCTAGCTTCCACAACTGTGCAAAAATAAATTTCTGTTGTTTAAACCATCCAGTTTGTGATATTCTATTACAGCAGCCCCAACAGATTAATACAAACAGTGAGCAAAAACAAAACAAGAGACGAAAAATCTTTGGGAAATGATACTCTGGAGCTACAGTTTACCGTGGGGTGCATGCCAAACCCTGACAGTTGGACAGTGGTGCTGGCCAGGGCCTGGAATGGCTCTTCCTGTCAAATCTTAGCCTCAAAGATTTCACCTGCCCTCTAACCTCAGCCTTCTAGTATTCTTTCCTTTACTCCCACTAAACCTTTTCTTCTATTTTTTTTTTAAATTTTTTTATTGTTATGTTAATCACCATTAAACTTTTTCTTCTACCCTACACTGAGACTGCTGGTCCCTTGAACTCTCCTAGACAGTGCTCTCTGGCCTTCCCTCCTTCCCCATATAGTCTGAGCGCCATAGCAATCATGTTAACTACTCTGTCAAACGAACGACCTTCCCTTGCTCCCCATCATACTGTCACACCTCACCAACAAAACCCAAAATCTGAGCCAATGCTACATTTTGTCTTCACTACTACCATTCCAGGTGAGCCAAGCTCTGTCAGAAAAATATTAAATCATGTAAAGTCAAGTCTACAAATTACTGATTCAAATCTCAGCACCCACCCCCTGCCACAATCCTGCCTGGAGTTAGCATCTCCCCAATTCTTTCTTAACAACCATTCCAAACTTTCTTCACTGTCTCTAGTGTTGAACAGACTCCCATCTGGTGTCGACTAGACTTTCTACTTGACTCCAACCTCTCACCTTGCACCCATTTAACACAGATGTCATTTCCTTCAAACTTCTCTCCCTCCACCGATATATTTATATCTGCACCCATATTCACTTTCTTTTCTACAGTCTCAGATGAGGCCTCTCCTTTCTAACTTCCCACATTTGCGCTCTTTTTGGCAGCCCCTCCGACTTCTGAACCTTGCTCATTCGTCATCCATTCTCTCCCCTACCTGTCCTGCTTATTTGACATGTTTATCTTTACTGACACCCTTTCTTCATCACCTAAACATGCACAAGTCTTTCTCACATCTCTACATCCTCCCTTGATTTCTACCATCCTCCAGCCACAACTATCCCATTGCTTCTTATTTTCATCTAAACTTCTCAGAAGTATAGTTTACCCTCAATGTGTGTTCACTGAGTTGCTCTAACTTGGCTGGCTTTGGCCCCCAGTGTAAGGCTGAAAGTGTTCTTCCTGAAGTTATCAATAACTTCCTAGTTACTTAGTTCTTAAGTAATGCATTCTCTCAAAGCATGCTATAGGACTGAGGACAAAGAGGCCCTCTTCTAGTACCCGCTGTTCCTTCAAAGTCACTATGTCTCCACTCCTCACCTCATACCAGGGGTCAGCAAATTTTTCTGTAAACGGCCAGACAGTAAACAGTTTAGGTTTTATGAGCCACACGGTCTCTTGTATATGTACCCAATTGTGCAAGGAAAAAGCAGCCACAGACAATACATAAATGAATGAGTGTGGCTGTGTTCCAATAAAACTTTATTTATAAAAATACATAGTGGGCTAGATTTGCTCTGCAGGCCATAGTTTGCTGACTCCTCCTCTTTGCTAGCACCTTGTGTCACCCCAGGCACTTCTACATTTCTCTAGAATTTGCCACCTGACTCAGTTCTTCATCACCAGCCTAAGTAACAAGGCACATTACCTGGGACGTGGGAAGCAATCTGTAAACATGGCTACAATTATTATTTTTTTAAAATTATCATACAGACACTTTCAATAAATCTGTGGACGACCAACTAGCACTTTTGGCTCTGTTTCTTCATCTACTGAACTCTCACACTCTGGACTTTGTCATCACTGCAGAGCACTCTACCTCTGAAATCTAACCTCTAATATACACTGATCAAAATCTCCTGCTTGTCATTCTCACTCCTCTCATGCTCACTCTTCAACCTCCACAAGCCTCCAATCCACTTTTATCTCTATTGTCTCCTAATCCACGAGCTCCCACCCATCTTTACTTCCTATCAAGCTTGATCTCATGGTCCCTTCATTGCGCTATCCTCTCACCTACACCCTCAACTCCTGTTTTCCAACTGTACCAGACTAGCAAAGTCCTGTACCATCCCATCTATCTGCCCTCTTTATTCCTATACCTGGATGGCCCAGGACTGCTGAAAATGTCTCACAGATCAATGCCATTACAAACTTATGCTCTGGCCCCAGCTGGGGCTTCAGCATCACCCAGCAATACTTTCCCCAATCCTCTCACAAATAATCCAAACTTCCAAAGCTTAAAACTCTCCTCAAGGTCCCTTAGGCTTAGGCTAGCATACTCTCTCTCACCTTCAAATGACCGATTTACCTCAGGCTCTTCAGAGAAATTAAGAGATGTGAATATATGTTTTCAACTCTTTGCTGCACCAACACACTTAACTTGTCCACTATCCTAATTCCTTTCCTCTAGTCCCAGAAAAAGAGTTGCTTCTACTCCAATCCACCAGCAGTGTTCTGGATCCATCCTTGCCCCTTCTACCTCACCAATACTACAAAAACCAAACCCTGCACAAGCCAGCCACATCGTATGACTTTCTTTGCTGCTCTTTACCCATGGATACATTGCTTATCCTGAGATTCCCCATATTCAAAATGGTTGATATCTTTGCAAGGTTGTTTTGAGTGTAACAGATCTATAAGTGCCTGACATATGGCAATCATTTCACAAATGGTAGCAATTATTATTATTATGTTAATAGCCTGAGGTGAAAGGCGGTGTGACAAGACATGCAATACAGGATTGGAGACCTTCAGTGGGGAAAAAGGGAAGCATACCTGGAAAGAGAAAAAGAGAAAATAATTTCCTTTGACCTAAAATGTTCCAATCTTTCTGTGAATATATCCAGTTGCTCTGTGAATTACAGTAATTAGATATATGACTACTCTTTGCTATTCTCACCATAGTCTGGAGCCTGCAACTCCTCTTAACAGTGTAACACTCTCCACGGGGAAGATTTGCTCTGGGTTCTAAGTCTTTGCCAACAGAGAAAACTAACAAATCTTACCTCCATTAAATGAGAATTAAAGTGATATACATTAAAAAGGAATTATAGCAATGTTTAACCATTGAGAGGTGTCAAACAAAAGTATTCAATTTATGATTCCATCATTGGGACAGAAGCACTTCAAGGTGAGAACCTGGGACATCCTGTGCCAGAAATAAGAGAAGTGCAAAAACTGGGGATAATGGGTGCCTGGGTAGCTCAGTCCGTTAAGCATCTGTCTCCGGCTCAGGTCGTGATTGCAGGGTCCTGGGATCGAGTTCTATATCAGGTTCCCTGCTCAGTGGGGAGCCTGCTTCTCCCTCTGCTTCTCCCTTTGCCTCTCTCTCTCTCTCTTTCATGAATAAATAAATAAAATTTATATATAAAAAAAAACTGGGGGCAAAAACTGATAGGGTAGTGGAGGAAATGTCAAAAAGACACAGGAGCTGGCTTGAAGGGGCTCCCAAAGGATAAATCCAGGATAATTTGAGCATCAAAAAGAATGATGGTGGTAAAGGACGGATTCTAACACAATTAATCAAAAAAAGAAAAAAAAAACAGTCCTCATGTCTAGAAAAGGTAATTAAAAAAATAAAAAGCAGGAGCTCCAAAAAAAAAAAAAAGAGAGTGGAGTAATACGTGAGGCCAATGCAGATGTCCTGTCATTCTTGCAGATATCCTGTTAACTCTTCACCCAGTGTTTTTCGCATCATGGAGATGATTTCTACTTTGGGAGGTTGTAAAGTGGTGATTTTCTAGTTATTTCATTCCTTCGACATTTATTAACTGGTATTCTATAAAAGATTTCTCTCTTTTTATTAAATAAAAAGTTGAAAGGTGGGAAGACTATTCAGTTAGTCCACAACAGAAATGGTTAAGTCTTTAACAACAAACAGCATGAGTTGCACACAACCTTGCATCTATCTTAACATCTACTTCAGAAAATACACATAAGTGTCCAATAGATGTTGGATGAGAGAAAGGAAATTTATCTGTTCAAATCATATTTCAGCCGGCAGAAATTCCTAAAGCATTAAGAGCTGCTACAACCAGCTGGCTGTCAGGTATATATGGAACTATGGATTGTCACTGGAACTTTTCAAACAATGAAAGGCAACAGAGTGTGACAGCAAAGGTTTTGGGGTCAGTCGGACCTAGATTTTATTAGTGTGGTGTCCTTGGGCAGATTTAATCTCCCAAAGTCTCAATCACTCTATCTGTAAAAGAGAAATAAAACAGTACCATATAGGGTGGTTATAAGGATTAAATAAGATATAAGATAATGAATGTAAAGTACTTAGCATCACTTAGTAAGTTTTAACTCTAATTTTATCAATAAAATCAGCTAAAAGTTATTCCATAAAATGAAGCTCATGTTTTTATGGACCATATTTTGACTTTATTTTGAAGATTAAAGGTCTTCATATGATCTAAGGGCATTCTGTGAAAATTTTAAGTCAAGGTAAGAAGGCAGAACAATGTTCACTTCTTGTTTCTATTTGGTACCTTGAAGAAAAAGCATTTACTAAGATAATAAGCGACCTTTCCCCAAGGTAAAAGCATTTTAGTTCTTCAACTTAATCTTAATAAACCAGTATAAAGTACTGAAGATTAGCAAAATGAAGCTATTAAAAATGACTAACGGAATCAAATTCAATACTAAGAAAATCTGGAAATAATTTTGTCAAGCTACCTTAAACTCTTTTCATTAGAGAAGTTGTAGGTTTTGTTGCTACTGATCAAAATTTTTTTAAGAATACATTAGAGATAGGATATGACAAAAGATAGGAATTACAAAACATGAAACCATGTTTTCATGGGAGTTACTGAACACAGTTTTTTGGAAGTACTTAGACAAAAAAATGAGCACCTATCTTTTTGGCTTAAGTGGACCTATGCCTAGATAAAACAGGACTGACTCCAACAGATGGATGACAGTCTACCCCAATTATTCTGCTAAATTCTAAAGCAGTCTCTCCTAAAGGTTGGCAACTGTAGCCAGCAGGCCAAATCCAGCACACAGTGTATTTTCATAAATATAGTTTTAATGGAACACAGCCATGCTCATTCACTTATGTACTGTATTTCAAGTTGAAAAGTTGCAGCAGAGACCATATGGCCCACAAAGCCTAAAATATTCGCTATTCGGTCTTTTACAGAAAAAAATTACCAATTCCTATTCTAGACAAGCAATCCACAAAAGGAATAAAATCTGTTCAGGACTCACCTGAGGTGTTGTCTTTTTGTACTGATCACCTCCATCTATCACATCCCTCATGATTTTGCCCTTAAGAAATTCATACTCTTCTGGACTCAGGTGAATAGACTCCATGGTTTTTCCACAGCCCAAACACTGACCGCTGTAATTACAATAGTTTGTGTTAAATGGTATCCTGGAAAAAAACTTTTTCTAAAATGAATAATCCTAGGACAAGAGGAAATTGAAGAGTAATGAAAAAAAAGAACATTATAATCTTTGTGATCATCACATGCATCCAATTTTTTATAAACCTGATAATAACACACATTAGGTGTGCCAGAAAACCCAAAAAAGTAGAATGCTGGGCACCCAGTTTTTAAATTCATTCTCAAAACACAACTGGGTCCCAAATCTGTAGAGGAAAATATCTCTGAGGCTTCACACAAGGCTCACACCACTTTATGGGAAAAACATTTTGAGCACTGAAAATTCTCCATATGCAAAACATGGCTTTTTTTCTTGGGTACTCTCTTAATTATCCTATCTCTAATGTATTCTTAAAAAAATTTTGATCAGTAGCAACAAAACCTACTAAACCCACATCAAGCAAGTTAAAAATTAAATACTGGCCTTTACCTTTCCTTGACTGTTGTGAACTGTCCTTTCCATTGTTCTCCAGGAACACTACAAAAAAAAGATTGCAAAACCAGATCATTAGGAGGTCAGATTCCTACAGAACCGAAAGATAGGCATTTTATTTAGAAACTCAGCAGGCAAGAGCTCTGAAAAGTTCAGGATACTTTCCTAGAATGGTTTAATTAGAAGAGTGGGTGATATACTGTGACAGGGCTAAGGAGATAATGGTACCCTACTGTGGACCTCCTTCTTCCCTTCACTTCTCCTTTGGTCATCCAATCTTCATCTTCACATCTAAATCTGCCTACAGGGGACCCAGTAGCTGACATTAATAGTGTAACCTATAAATCAAACTCAACTCTAACCTTCTCCATAGAGCTACCAGAGATTGTTTCTCCCCAAAGTAATTTCTTCCCTTATACTATCTTCTTATGCACTACTATAAACTGTCAAGTATTATATTCCCAATTAGGTTGTGAATGCCATCATAATAGATCTTATATCACCAAACACCCACAGGGCCTAGCCAAATGGAGGCATTCAAAACTACTTGATTTTTTTGCTCAATCAACTTACCCTTTCCTTTCTCTTACACAGACTACTATCAGCTTCTATTGATTCAATTGCCTTCTCTCCTTCCCTAGTTCTTAACTCAAGATCTCATCATCTCTCTTTCAAACCTACAATTGCTTCCAAATAGATCTTATTTCCAATCTTAATCCCTCTCCAACCTTTGTGTGTGTGTGTGTCTGTGTGTGTTGGCAGTTACCTTTCTAAAACTCTACTCCAGCGGCACCTGGGTGGCTCAGTCGTTAAGCGTCTGCCTTCGGCTCACGTCATGATCCCAGGGTCCTGGGATCGAGGCTCGCATCGGGCTCCCTGCTCTGTGGGGAAGTCTGCTTCTCCCTCTCCCACTCCCCCTGCTTGTGTTCCCTCTCTCACTGTGTCTCTCTCTCTCAAATAAATAAAATCTTTTAAATAAATAAATAAATAAATAAAACTCTACTCCAAGGTAACAGAGTAAAATCCAAAATCCCTGGCATTCAAGATTTTCACAACCTAGCCCCTCCAGTAATATTCAATAAATTTGTTAAATAAGATAATTAAGCATGGTTGCTATTTCAAAGATCTGTAAAGAGAATATATAATTGAAATGAGAAAAAGAGAAAAGGAATAAGTTTTTAGGAAAAGAGCCTGAAACAAATTAGTGGTGAAGAAATAAGTGAATAAAAGACTGAAGCAATAGGGGCACCTGGGTGGCTCAGTCGTTAAGCGTCTGCCTTCGGCTCGGGTCATGATCCCAGGGTCCTGGGATCAAACCCCGCATTGGGCTCCCTGCTCGGTGGGGAGCCTGCTTCTCCCTCTCCCTCTTCCCCTGCTTGTGTTCCCTCTCTTGCTGTCTCTCTCTCTGTCAAATAAATAAATAAAATCTTAAAAAAAAAAAAAAGACTGAAGCAATAAATAGGCACAGAGCCACTAACATGAATAAAAGCAAAGAGAAAGCAGAGAGCCTTGGAGAGAGCAGCTGGATGATGGAAAGATCCAAAATGAACTGGAACAATGAGATTTTCCATTTTTAACACTTGCATATCATGTCTGATCAGGGTCCCCCATCTGCTCTAACCATCCAAGTTAATGAAATGCATAGATTAAACAGATACCAGTCACTAGGTTTCAGAAGAACTTCTTAAATACTAATACGACCCAAAGACAGCTCCAGTTTTCTTGCTATGAACTCCAGCCACAAGTGCTACTTGTAAGTACATACCGTACACCTCAGGAAAAAACAGATGATCCTTCCACAAAGAAAAAAAATACATGAAAACATACAAGTGCTTGATAATTTCCCTTTAATGTGACGGAGAATAGAACTTGTTTATGCTACTACTTTTTTTAAAGAGAAAGAAAATTTTGTCTTTAATTTTATTTTTTTTAATTTTTTAAAAAAAAATTAAGGATTTTATTTGCCAGAGAGAGAGCGAGAGAGCCCAAGCAGGGGGAGTGGAAGGCAGAGGGAGAAGCAGGCTCCCCGCTGAGCAAGGAGCCGGATGCGGGACTCGATCCCAGGACCCTGGGATCATGACCTGAGCTGAAGGCAGATGCTTAACAGAATGAGCCACCCAGGCGTCCCAAAATTTTGTCTTTAAAGGCAAACAAATCCGAGAGAAGGAAAGAAATATAATCTGAATAGAGTAATTCTCAGCAACAACAAAAAAAGGAGGTGGCTGCTTTTAGGTAGACGTATTAAAATAAAAACATACATATAAAGATCAAAATTACCTCTCAAACCATGTTTTTATACTCTGTGCAAATGATTCCTCAGGATACAGTTGATTATTTCTTAGATACAAAAGAATGTCAAGTAGCTTGTTTGAATACTGATCATCTTTTATGTTTTTTCCAAAATCAAAGAATGCCTTTAAAGTTTTCAGCATAGGAATAAGATCATGACCTAACAATTCCTGATACAAATTCCAAGCTAGGTTTACATCTTGATGAAGAAGGGCTCCCTCTATACAGTCATTGTAGTTCTTTCTTGAAGGGATCATGACTTTTTTGACATCCTCTAACAGCAGCAAGGCCTCTTTCCATCTGTCTGAGTGGACTAATCCCTGGATGAGGAGAGTATACCCTTCAGATTCTAATCTCTTGTATCTGGCTTTCATGATCTCATAGACATCAATAACTTCCGATGTCTGCTTATGAAAGACGCAGAGATACAAATACCTGACCAGCAAATCATAGCCTACAATACCATTGTTTTTTGCAGCTACCCAAGCTAACAGAGATTTGGCCACATCTACAGAGCTATGGGAGTGGGCCATTTGAGAAATGATCCAACTTTCAAATTTAGCCTTTCCTTTGAAATCTTCCTTGAGTTTATCCCACTCTTCTGAATTCAAAGGTTTTGTTGGGAGTTGAATAGGGTTCCTCACAGGTGGCAAGGCACGATCTTCCTTATGAGGATTCATCTCTGATCTCTTCTTAGCCGCTCCAGCTGCAAAAAGATGGGAATCAGAAGAAACTTGCTTATTACTGCCTTCATCTCCTTTCCTGAGATATCTGGCCTTGGCAGTCAGCAGATTCACTGCTTTAGTATTTTGTGCAGACACTGTTTTAAGAGAAAACCACTTCTGTTGGTTCCAGATGCCGTAACAGTCTTTGAGAAAGAGAGAGAGATAAGAGTGTCCTGGGCTTAGGCCAAGATATGGGTTGTTCTTCCAAAGCTTAGGAAAGCTTCGAATACCAGTGAAACAGAAAGTCATCATGCAGTGAGATCAGCACCAGATAGAGAGATGTTTAAAAAAGCCCCTACTTCTGCAGCATAATTAAGGAATTGGGAGTGTGGGCGGAGAATCGAAGCACAACTTCTTAAAAGATGATTTTCAGTTTCTCACAGACAAATCAAGGATCTGCTTTTGAGGCTACTTAATACAACGAAGCCTGCTGAGTTCTCTCCATTAACAACCATCCGGGGACATCCGACCTCGGTCGCAAGTCTCAGAACCCGGGGACGGGGCAGGAATCCTCCGGTGCCTGATATATTCCAATCTGTGAACCTGAGGAAAAAGCACAAGGAGGTCCGTCCAGTTTGATTCGCGTGGATCACAACAGCCCTTGAAAAAGAGTTAGGATCCCATGGGAGCCTTGCTGAAGGAGGGACGCAAAGTCGAAAACGGCTACCAGGTGTCCCCAAACCCAGACCTAGGAGCAGCATGGACAACGACGAAAGCCAAAATCTAGCGACCCTGGGCCGGCATAACAATCCTCCCAGGCCGCCAAACGCGTCAGGTGATGATATGAGGGCGGGGGAGGTGGGGAGAGAGCCGAACTGACAATTCAGGTAAGGAAGGAAGGTCCACGAAGGGCAGTGCTGGCCGTGTACCGACCGATCATAAACGAAGTTCACTCGATTCAACTCACCTCAGCACTCACGCTTAAGGCAACCATAAGCACGGCCGAACTACCGCGCCCACAATGCACCGCGAGGGCCCCGGCGCCGGGGCGTGGCTGAACCTCACGGAGGCGTTCCGCCAGGCCTGACAACGATAAAAAGACAATTTTGAAGATGTTAGTGGCAAAAGGGGCTGTTGAAAACGTCTGCTATGTTCAGGGAAACTTTAGGGCCTTTAGATATCCGCAGTGAGCAATGAAAAGAAATTGTGAAGCAAAAAAATCTCTTCCTCGGGCCGGAAACGCCATAGGACTCCTGAATCACGTGGTACGCGCCAAAGTCCCAAGTTAAAGAAATAAAAACGGGGGCTTCCTTATCCTGCACCTTTAAAATTGGACTTGGTGAAGTTGGGCGCTGCCTTACAGAGGATCATTCTTCCATCTGTTTCATGTCGGCTTTCCTCGCTGTTAACACGATCGCTGTATTCGCCGCAGTAGCTGTAATGGGTTTTTGCCTGGTTAGCCGACTTCCGCCCAAGTCCAAGATGGCGGTTGAGCGTTCCTGACCTTTACGGGGTTGGGCGGTGATTGCAGTCTGAGCTAGTAGGGGGTGGAGCGGTTAGTAAACAGCAAATGCAGAAGCTGTTGCGCGGGAGTCAGCCATGGACTGGAAAGAAATTCTTCGCCGGCGGTTAGCGACGCCCAACACAGGTACCAACAGTGAGTTTGGGAGGGACTGCTCGCGGAGATAGGTCGGCCCTAAACTCTGGAGGTAGGGGGAGATCCGGGACGAGCAGCTACTGGGAGCCGCACTTTTCGCTTCTATAAAAGCTCTCTTGACAAAGGCAGAGGGGACGTGATTTAGGGATACTGAGAGGTTTGACCCACACTTCCCGGGAAAAGGATTGCGGGAATGAAGAGCTTATCTTAGCATTCACTTACGTGGCCTTGACCAAGGCTTTTGAGGGGTAATTGAGAACCCCGGTTCCAACAACTCTTCGATCCTACTACAACCTTCGATCCTACTACAACGACTTTTTACTAACACACTTTTGACTTCCCTCCTTATCCATTTTAGATTTAATCATCTATTTTTCCTTATTCTTTTCCTCCTCCTTCACACTTGCTTGTTAACCAGCCTGGTTAAAACTCTTTCTTATTCCACACGTGCCCTCAGGGCAGCCAAAAGTGGCTGGAGAACAACGGAACCGTGGTAAATGGTGTCACTTTGAATTCATGTCCACTAACCTAAAGTGTTTCAGTTTTTCATTTACACATATTCCGCGTTTCCCTAGATATTCATTCTCCTACACTCTAAGGCAGTTCTCATCTTCCAGACCTCCAGTTCTCCAGTATGTGCTATCTATTCCTTATGTTCAGTTGATAAACTTATGTATATATTTGAGAAAGTCGAAGCAAAGAAAAACCTCACCTGTTCCCGCTTACCATTTCTATCAGCCCTTTCACCACCATAGATGCCCATAAACTCTGCCTTTACTGTTCAAAATGAACTGTCCATGCTCCTATTTGAGACAGTTTTTCCAGTCCAACAGCAGATCCCGTTCCCTTTTATTCACTGATTTCACTCTGTTCTTATCTTCTGTCTCATATATCATCAAATTTTCCTTCTCTACAGGATCATTTCCATCAGCTCTGACAAACATGCTGTAATATACTCCACGTAAGAAAAATCATTTCATCTCACATCTCCTTCCAGCTTTTGCTGCATTTTTCTGCACTTCGTGTAGGAAAACTTATCAAAAAAGTCACCTGTATTTGTACTTTCTCCTCTTCTTCACTCTTTTTTTTTTTTTGTCGTCAAAAAAAGTATTTCTATTGAAGTATATTTGCTTTATTTTTTTAAACATTTTTATTTAAATTCACTTAATTAAGATGTATTATTGGTTTCAGAGGTGCAGATATGTGATTCATCGGTCTTATATAATACCCCGTGCTCATTACCTCACATGCCCTTCTTCTTTTTTTTTTTTTAAAGATTTTTATTTATTTATTTGACAGAGAGAGACACAGCGAGAGAGGGAACACAAGCAGAGGGAGTGGGAGAGGGAGAAGCAGGCTCCCCGCCGAGCAGGGAGCCTGATGCAGGGATCCATCCCAGGACCCCCGGATCATGACCTGAGCCGAAGGCAGACGCTTAACAACTGAGCCACCCAGGCGCCCCATCACATGCCCGTCTTAATGTCCATCACCCAGTTACCCCATCCCTCAATCTCCCTCCCCTCAAGCAACCCTCAGTTTGTTTCCTATGATTAAGAGTCTCTTATGGTTTGTCTCCCTCTCTGGTTTCATCTTGTTTTATTTTTCCTCTCTTCCCCTATGATCTCCTGTTTTGTTTCTTAAATTCTGCATATGAGTGAGATATAATTGTCTTTCTCTGATTGACTTATTTCACTTAGCATAATGCCCTCTAGTTCCATCCACGTCATTGTAAATGGCAAGATTTCATTTTTTGATGGCTGTGTAATATTCCATTGTGTATATATACCATATCTTCTTTATCCATTCATCTTCATCTGTCAGTGGACATCTGGGCTCTTTCCATAGTTTGGCTATTGTGGACATTGCTGCTATAAACACTGGGGTGCAGGTGCCCCTTCAGATCACTACATTTGTATCTTTGGGGTAAATACCCACTCCATTGCATGCCTGTTATGTGTCAAGCACTGTTCTAGGCTATAGCAGTAAACAAAACAGACAAAAGTCTTTGTCCTTGTGGAACTTAAGCTTCAGTGTTGGGAGAGATGATTAATAAGTAAATCGTTTTGGTTGTACAACTTGTATTTAAGGCTGTTTTCTTCATTGGTGTGCTAGATCCCATGTTTGCTACTCAAAGATGTATTCCTGCAGTTGTCCCCCTCTGTCCTGCATCAGTTTTTCTTTCTCAGTCATCCCTATCAGTGTATGAACATGGTGGTATTTCTCTCACCCTAGAGAAACTTTGCCTTAACTTCTACCTCTAGCTAAGCCTCATTGCTCCCCTTACAGCAATGCTTGTTAAAAGAATTGTTGATTAAATCTGTGCTGTAATTACTGCTTGTCAAGATCATCAGTGATCTCCATTGTTGTTCCAGTGGTCAGTTTTTAGTCCTCACTTTCCTTGACCTGCTGCCAGTCCCTGCCAGGGATATGATAGTTCACTCTCCCCCTAAACATACTTTCCTATCTTGGTTTCTGGGAGTCATACTCCCTTAGTTTTCTTCCCACCCCACCAGTCCTCCGTTCTCAGTGTTCGTTTTCTTCTCTCCAACAACTTAGCATTGGAGGGCCCAAAGCTAAGTAAGTCCTTGGTCAGCTTCTGTTCTCTATCTACACTCCCCTTCATGGTGAAATTAGCCATTCTTATGGCTTTAAATACTGTGTATTTCCTTCTGTCTCCTAAATCCAAATGCCAGATTCATATGTCTAATTGCCTACTTGACATGGCCACTTGGTTCTAATAGGTATTTTAATCTTAACTTGTCCAAAACTGAACTCCTGGTATCCTTTCTAACTTGCTCACTTGTAACTTTCCCCATCTGCTCAGGTCAAAACCTTTGGAGATATCTTCAACTGCTCTTTTTCTCTGATACCCACATGCAGTGTGTCTGCAGATCCTGAGACTAAGAAAATATATCCAGAATATTTACTCCTAACCACCTCCGTTGCAGCCACCATGATCCAGGCCATCACCATCTGTCACCTGGATGACTGCATTAGCCTCCTACTTACTGCTGGTGGCTCTCTCCCTCACCTGAGTAAAAGCCAGGGTCTTTCTAATGACCTAGTGGCCTTGACTCCCATGATCTGCCTTCCCTCATCTACTCTTTCCTCTGGCTCACTCCGCTGCAGGCGCACTGGCTGCCTGCCTCTTCCCGGATACACCCGGCACGCTCCTGTCTTCAGGCCTTGGTGCTGGCTGTGTCCTCGCCTGGTATGCGCTTCCCCGTTTATCTGCATAACCTGCTTCCTTGCCTTCTTCAGTTTTTTTGCTCAGTTTCATCAGTGAGGCTTTCCCTGACACTCTGTTGAAAGTCGTATGTAGGTATGGACACATGTGCACACGTCCACCCATACAGATAATTGTGTGTCCCTAGAATAGTTGAATGAAAAAGAATGAGTGAAATCATGAAAATGACTCCTGGGATTTGGGCTTGGGTGACTGGATGAATACCATTAACTGGGAGAGAAATATGGAATTAGAAGAATAGTAAGGTGAGGGATGGGAAGATTATTTTAGATATGTTGGGTGAGGATGAAAATATTTTGTTTTGAATGTGTGAGTTTAGAGTTCAAAAGCACTGTCTGGGTTAGTGACATATGGGACTCAGAAGTCAAACTACAAAAATTGAAATGAGGAAGAAAGATTAACAAAAAAGAAATGGCCAGAAAATAATAGAATCAACAGTGTGGCCTAAGGTTAAAAATTAACATGGCACATGTGGCAGAAATGCAGGCATAAGAGAGGTTTAGGGGAACAGCTATAGGCACGTTGGAAGGAAGTGAGACCAGGAAGAGGAAAATAAACTATCGAGAAAATAAGTCACAGATTTGAAGATTTCAGTGAGGGCTGAAGTGTAGGTATTATGGCAGGTTTTGAATAACCAGAAGGAGAAAAATTATCTGAGAGTATAGTTAAGTTTAGTATATTTAGGAGCAGATAAGATCTGTGATCTTGCCATGGAACCGAGTGACAGAGGTGACCCCTCTTCAGAGATGAGGGGTCACAGTTACTCATAAACGTTTATCCTTCCTTGACAATTGGAGGATCTTGAGCTGAAGAACACTGTGCGACAGTTGCTGTGGTCAATAAACAGTGTGACTGAATGAGACAGCTGTAGGCCAGCAGTAGGCGGGCTGGAGGGTAAAAGCAGCCTGAGAGGGAAGGGGTTTGTTTCCATTAGGTAGAGGAACAGGGATTGCAAAGCCGAAACTTCATGAGGTCAAGGGCTGCGTCTGTTTTCTCACCACAGTAGCCCCAGAGTCTAGCAGTGTTCTATACATAGTAGGTGCTCAGTAAGTACTTTTGATGGAATGAATCAGGAGCATGCCAGAAGTCCGTAAGAGAGACAGTGACTTGAGGAAGAGACAAGTATAGTGATAAAAAGAAGTAGAGGGAGCAACTAAGATGTGGTTGAAGATGCAGGGGAGGCTCTTTCGATTCTTGGTGTTTCAAGAAAATTAATATAGATGTTCAGTGTATAAGCACAATTTTGAATGTCTTTTTTGCACTGTAAATACCCTATAGTAAAAAATACTGATTTTAAGGGGTGCCTGAGTGGCTCAGTCAGTTTGAGCGTCCAACTCCTGATTTTGGTTCAGGTCATGATCTCAGGGTCGTGAGATTGAGCCCCATGTTGGGTTCCGCACTGGGTGTGGAGCCTGCTTAAGATTCTCTCTCTCTCTCTCTCTCCCCCCTTCCCCGTCTTCTCTCTCACTAAAAAAACAAGTAAAAATATTGATTTTGAAAGTGCTTTTCCCCTTTTAATCTATTTTGTTACCAGAAAAAAAAAGTGAACAAGAATTAAAAGATGAAGAAATGGATTTGTTTACCAAATACTACTCAGAATGGAAAGGGGATAGAAAAAACACAAATGAATTCTATAAGACCATACCCCGGTTTTATTACAGGGTAAGTGGTATCTAAGCATATGTCTCAGGGAGTTTATAAATGAAATGTTAACTTTTAAAATGGGATCAGACTCTTTTATATAAATGAATAGAGGTTGTATTTTAAATTTTATATATTCTTTCATTGTAGTTGATCTTATTGTTTTGGAATTGATAAAATCTCAAGTTTTGATATAAATTGGTATAAGAACACAAAGTTGTTACTTGGCCCCCTTTGAGTTATAGGCTTTTCCTTCCTATTTTTTCTTATGGATATTAGTAGTGGTTATTCTGTTGGATCATGTATCAGGCTTTTTATAAAACTTAGGTTTACTTGGCTGATCACCATTTTTAACTTTGTCTTTTATCCATGTTCTAAGGTGTAATACATTTTGCTCAAGGTTAAACTGAAAAATAGATTAAAATGGAAAACTTGAAGAGTTATACTTATTTTTCCTTGTGCTGAAACCATAAAGAAGTCTTTGAAAGAGATTATAGAAGACAGGAAGACCTTAAGAAAGCTACTTACAGCTGAAATTGAAGGCTAACTGAAAAGAATAAGACCTATTTAGTATTATGTAAAATGTGACCACTATAGAAAAGTTAACTGAAACTTTAGCTGAATGTCTCTTAAACTTGCTACCTTCTAAACTCAATTATAACATTATTTACAAAGAAAGTAAACATTGTTTTACTTCCATTTAGGAGCAATGTATTAATATAAGTGAATTATCTAGATAGTTGTAACATTTCTTCAAGTACAAACCTTTTCCAAGTGAACCATTTTTATTGGAAACCTTTCTGTAATACTGTTTCCCAGTCTTTTGAGAATTATATGACTAGGGCCGCCTAGCTGCCCCAGGGTCATTAGAGCATGTGACTCTTAATCTTGGGGTTGTGAGTTCAAGCCCCATGTTGGGTGTAGAGGTTACTTTAAAATAAAATCTTTAAAAAAAAAAAAAAAAAGAATTCTATGACTAATCCATGTTTGTCATGGAAAAGAGAAAAAACAGCTGATATTTTCCCATAACATTGCACAGAGATGTAAATAAATATTTCTACATGAATGCTTCTCCATACTTTTGTGTACACGTGTGTTTAATAACAATGGGATCATTTCATACGGACTTCTCCTGCTTTATGTGTTTCACACTTTCTTAAACAGAGTCCACTACACAACTGAAAATTTTTGATAGTCTGGGGGAGCAGGAAGGGAATTGATGTTTATCGAGTGCTGATGTACTTCAGAGCACTTTATATTCATGATCTCATTTAATCAGGATTATGAAATAGTATCTTATCCAGAAACAGCCCTTAGATGTTGACATGACCCCATTTCTGAACCAAGGACTCAACTTTCCTGTACTTCCAGTACCAACCTTTTGCTCTCCCCTGTGGTTCCTGAGGGAATTCCCTTTTCCCCACTTCTGTCTCTTCCTTCTCTCTGTGACCTCTTCTAGATCCCACATGGTTTCCTGTCTGCAGATGTGGATTTGTGGGATGTTCTCTCTATTTCTTCTCTCTCTGTCTTCCCACTGCTTTGGAGAAACCACCTACCATCTTTGGTTACCACTTCTCTCCTTGGCTGATTAGCTTGTTGACTAGCCACTGGAGCAGGATCACAGTCTCAGCCCCAGCCTTACCTCCTATGCTTCCTCCTTTTCCATTCCTTTTGATGGGAGGGATGGCATCTTAGTTCTTGGAAATGAAAGAACTGATTTGGACTGTGATTACTTAGCTACATTTAATGGGGAGAGATATAGACGACCAAGAAGAAATCCTCGAAGCAAATTGTTTGAGGTTGAACTGGAATGAGTCATTTTAAAGCCCTGTTTATGGAAATCACCCCAGCGGGCAGACCCTCTGCCTAGGCGGTGAACATAGTAGACCTTGGCTTGACCATCTCCAAGAAGTAACGTCATTCAAGCTCAAAAGGCATACTTTGCTAAGACCATGTATCTTCACTTAGTCTTATTTAATTCTATGTCAGTCTAAGGTTATAGTGGAAAGAGTACTCTAAGAATATAAAATGAAACTTGGGCTAGACCATTAGTTCTTTCTAGGCAGGGATCTGGCCTTGCTGAACGTTGAATTCTCTGTGGATCTCTTTTTGTTAAATGAACTTTTTAAATGAATGATAACTTGAAGTTAAGCAAAACTGAGATACAAAAAGTAATTTGAGGCAATGCAATAATGTAGAAATTTTATGAGGCCAAATATATTTTACATAATCCAAGAATAGTCTAGAATTTAAGTGTAGAAATTAACTCTAGTGTATTTTTAGCTGCCAGCTGAAGATGAAGTCTTACTACAAAAATTAAGAGAGGAATCCAGAGCTGTCTTTCTCCAGAGGAAAAGCAGAGAACTGTTAGATAATGAAGAATTACAGGTAAGAATAGGATTAAAGGTTGCTTTGGATGTTAGCCATTTCTTTATTTGTACTAAAGTCCTACAGGATCTCAGGGTGTCTTAATGGAGCCACTGCTGCAGAGTGGGTGAATGCACAGGCCCTGGAGCAATGATTCCTGCCAAAATCAGCTGCAGAGCTTGCCTGGGCACCGTCTCCCCAAGATCTGGGTGTTTTTTTTGTTATGTTTTTAAGTCCCTAGGTGATTCTAATGTGAGGCCAAAGTTGAGAACTACTACTATAGGGTCAAACTTTGGGGGTTCACATCCTAGCCATGCTCTGTGACCTTGGGCAATGGACTTAACATTTCTGTGCTTCAATTCTCATCTGTTATGTAGGGATAACAGTATCTATCTGCATCACATAGTTATATGAATTAAAGAGGTACCATGGGGGGAGGGTATTAACCGGCTGATGGGTATTAAGGAGGACACGTGATAAGCACTGGGTGTTATATGCAACTAATGAATCGTTGAACACTACATCAGAAACTAATGATGTGTACTATGTGTTCACTAATTGTACGCAATAATAAAAAAAAAAAACCTTAAAAAAATAAAGAGGTACCATATATGAAAACTTTAAACTTGGGCACTCAATAAACACCAGCTCTTTGTATTATGTTATTAGTAATCAAAAGGATAATAGGGAATGAGATTCATCTTAATATTAAATCTCTGCTATCAGACTATCATTTTAATAGAAATAACACATTTAGCTGATGTTAAATTTTGTTTTGTTAACTGTAACATCTTCATTTCTGAACTTCTCCTAAGAACTTATGGTTTTTGCTGGATAAGCACCAGACACCACCTATGATTGGAGAGGAAGCAATGATTAATTATGAAAATTTTTTGAAGGTTGGTGAAAAAGCTGGACCAAAGTGCAAGTAAGTTTAATTAAGTATAATTAACAAAGGAGTATGTTATGTTAAGCATTTTAAATGCCTGAAATAAATGTCAATGAAAATATAAATCAGTCGTGTGACAGTTTGAGTCCATTTCAGTTATTAATGAAATTTTAAAATTATTTAGTCAAGAAAATTGGTATGAAGTTATTAAAAGAAATAATAGAAGAAATAATAGTTTATAATAGCATATTTATATACTATACAACTATATATAGTACATTTATATATAACAGTATAGGCTTTCATTCTCTTTTTTTTTTTTTTAAGATTTTATTTATTTGACAGAGCAAGCGAGAGCAGGAACACAAGCAGGGGGAATGGGAGAGAGAGAAGCAGGCTTCCCGCTGAGCAGGGAGCCCGATGTGGGGCTCGATCCCATGACCCTGGGATCACGACCTGAGCTGAAGGCAGATGCTTAAGGACTGAGCCACACAGGCACCCCTAGGCTTTCATTCTTTTTGGGGTTTTTTAGCCTCTCATTCTTAAGGCAATAAAATTCAAAGATGTATGACTTAATATTTTAAGTTTTAAACTGTGGTTCTCACTTTGATTTTTTTCATTTTGATTTTTAATTGTTTGAATTCATGCTGTTTGCTAATTCAGTATGTTTGCTATATTGGCAGATGATTTTAATCTTTATTTCCTTTCCTTAGGCAGTTTTTCACAGCAAAAGTCTTTGCTAAACTCCTTCATACAGACTCTTATGGAAGAATTTCTATCATGCAGTTCTTCAATTATGTCATGAGAAAAGGTGATTCCATTTTCATTGTGTTTAAACTCCTCTATCGCATCGAGCCCTGCATCGGGCTCCCTGCTCAGCGGGGAGTCTGCTTCTGCCTCTGACCCTCCTCCCTCTCATGCTCTCTGTCTCTCATTCTCTCTCTCTCAGATAAATAAAATCTTAAAAAAATTAAAAAAAAAAAAAAATTCTTAAAACTCCTCTATCTGGGAATCAAGGAGGTTTTGGTACATGCTTTTACAGTATTCCTTCTATGTGAAACAACTCTCTTAGTAAGTTTGAATAAATAGCAGCATTTCTTTCTTTTCTTTTCTTTTTTTTTTTTTGGTAAAAGGGAGAGCATGCATGAGTCAGGCTTGGGGGGTAGGGGTTGGGACAAAGGGAGAGGGAGAAACCCAAGCAGGCTCCATGCCCAGCAGGGAGCCCAACACACAGCTGGATATCAGGACCCTGAGATCATGACCTGAGCCAGAATCAAGAGTCAGATGCTTAACTGACTGAGCCACCCAGGCACCCCTGAATAGCAGAATTTCTTACTTTTTGACCCAGATTTATTTTTTATTATTCTAGTTCTTTCCTTGAGGAACTTACTAGAGCTGAGATTTTCTACCATACATATGGGTTCATTATTATAAACAAAACAAAACAAAAACATGTATCCTAAAGATACTAGCTAAGAGCTATATATCAAAAGCTGAACCAAGAGTTTTAATGTATAGTGATTTAAATTATTTTAATTCACTGGTAATTCTATTTTACCAATATACAGTTGACCCTTGAAGAACACGGGGGTTGGGGAACTAACCTCCCATGCAGTCAAAAATCTGAGTATAAGTTTTGACTCCCCAAAAACTGAACTGTTAAGAGCCCGTTGTTGGCTGGAAGACTTACCAATAACATAAACAGTTGATTAACACATGTTTTATATGTTAAATGTATTATATACTGTATTCTTACAATAAAGTAAGCTAGAGAAAAGAATGTTATTAAAATCATGGGATGCCTGGTGGCTCAGTTGGTTAAGCGTCTGCCTTCAGCTCAGGTCGTGATCCCAGGGTCCTGGGATCGAGCCCCACGTTGGGCTCCTTGCTCAGCCGGGAGCCTGCTTCTCCCTCTCCCACTGCTGCTCCCCCTGCTTGTACTCTCTCTCTCTGGCTGGCTCAATCAGTGGAGCAGGCAACTCTTGATCTTGGGGCTGTGAGTTTGAGCCCTACGTAGTGTAGAAATTAACTTTAAAAAAAAAAACTCATAAGGAAGAGAAGGTACATTTACAGTGCCATACTATATTGGGGGAAAAAACCATGTATAAGTGGACCCACACAGTTCAAACCCATGTTGTTCAAAGGCAGCTTATTACAGGTTGAGTTGCCTGAGAGGATAGTTCCAAACTCAGCATTGTAGCATCAGATTCAAGTATTTATTAAACAACCTCGAGTTGTTATGATTCCTGTAAGTTCCATAATGATCTCTGAAGTCCTATGTGTACCATCTTTAATATTTAGTCACAGTAATTAACCTCAGTAGAATAAGAATAAATGCACCTTCACTGAAGGCGTAACATTACACCCACTGTCCCTTTTTGGTGGAACACTAAGTTTAGTGGGTGAAGAATATTTTCAAGAGCATCAACTTTATTGTTGCTTTAGGCAGGGTAGAATTGTTGATACCTGCCATTAATGCTATGGTATATTTTGATACAAACAATTTTGGGGTTACTGAATAAGTAATATATGTGTGTGAAGAAGTATGTTTGTAGAGTTATTAGTTTGTCCTTCTAATCTAGCTGTTTATCTCCTTTTATCCATATATATGCTAAAGGACAGATCTTAAAATTACATTTCATCTTCTTATTTATTGTCAGTTTGGCTTCATCAGACAAGAATAGGACTCAGTTTATATGATGTTGCTGGACAAGGGTACCTTCGGGAATCTGTAAGTATTAACCCACCTCAATAACTACTATAGACACCAAAATGTTAGTAGTTATCACTGCGTGTTGGGATTACAGGTGATTATTTTGTTTTTGTTTCTCCGCTTTTGTTCGTTTTTACAAATAATGTGTTACTAAAAGTCTTTTAAAATGTATATTGATCACAAAAAAATGTATATTGGCCACAAAAATTCCTTTTTTGATTCTTTTTTTCCAGCTTTTAAAAATAGCTTTCCAAAGGAGAAAATAAAAATGTAGTGCTTTAACAGGATTAAAAATCACTGAAGAAAGAGGAAAACTTCTGGTTATTCATGAGTGTTATAAATGTTAGGGCCAGAAATTTTTCAGGCTGACAAAGATCATTAAGTTTGATAATTTTTTTAATAAGGGAATATAAAATAGGTCATGATTTCCCAAACTCTCAATTCACAGTGCCCTTAGTATCTCAGTAATTTTTGCATAGTGCCTCTAAGTCAAAAGAAATACCTACCAGTTCCATTTATTAGTTAGTTCTAAACAACTTATGAAAGTATTCACTAAGATTATTATTATATTAGCCATTTGAAAAAAATACATATAAGTTGAAAGTAAGTAATATTTTTGCTTCATTCTTAAATTACAAATACTAATGGAATCTGTGCCCATGGGGCACACTGTATGGCCAGTCAAAACTGGCAGTTAGATTGGACAGTCATCCTCACTTCCTGTTCCACACTAACTTTCGTGTGGTACTTGCTTCATCACAGCAACCATCAAGAACCTAGCTTTGCAGAGATTGATGTCATCAAAAAGCATGTATCTCCGTCAGTGTTGAAAATGTGAACTACCTTGAGCTCATAGCTCTAGCTCATAGCCACATCTATTGTGTACTCTCTGGCAGATGTCACTGTCTCCCTGAAATTTTTTTAATATCCTGCTGCACCCCTGTGAGTTTACTGAAGCATTCCAGGGGCACAATTTGGGAGCTGTTGGTTTAGCCTTCACATTGCTGGTGGGAGTATAAAATGGAGGCGGGTAGGTGGGAAGTTTTCTCCTCCCCACTTGTGCTCTTTCTTGCTATCTCTGTCTCTCTCAAATAAATAAAATCTTTAAAAAAATTAAAAAATAAAAAGATTTTATTTATTTGAGAGAGAGCGTGAGCATGAGGGAGCACAAGCAGGGGGAGGGGCAGAGGGAGAAGCAGGCTCCTCGCTGAGCAGGGAGCCCAACACGAGGCTCGATCCCAGGACCCTGAGATCACCACCTGAGTCACCCAGGCACCCCCTTTTTGGTTCCTTTTGAATTTGGAATTATGTAGAATATATTGCTTATTCACAAATGTTAAAATTGAAATAAAAAGCGAAACAATGTAAGTTTTACCACTAACATAGTTATGATTTTATTTTATCATTAATATACTATTAATGCTGAATAATTTTTAGGACTGAAATTCAACATTCCAGTATCTAACGAAGAAACAAGATCAAGACAGTTAACACTTTAATGTTTTGATTTGTTTTGTTCTTTCAGGATTTAGAAAACTACATATTGGAACTTATCCCTACTTTGCCACAATTAGATGGGCTGGAAAAGTCTTTTTACTCCTTCTATGTTTGTACAGCAGTTAGGAAGTTCTTCTTCTTTTTAGACCCTCTAAGAACAGGTAAAAGAAAATCTTAGATATTATAAGGATATAATTCTAAATCTCAATAACTAAAGTCTTGAAAATGTCATTTTTCTACTATGCTATTGCCTTTAATATATAAAGATCTCTCATGATTTATTCGTACCAACTAGAACCAGCTGTGTGACAGTGGACATGTCACCTGACCTCTTAGTTTCTTCATCTCTAAAGTGGTGTCTGAGCTGGATAACCAGTGGCTCCTTCTGGTCCTAAGAAGCCAGTTATTCTGATATGATTTGCTATCCCTGATATGGAATATACTGGGGAGTTGTTCTTGATGAAAGATATGAAGCTTTAAAATACCAATTGTGTGATTACTCTTCTAAAATAATATCTTTATGAAATTGAGTTCCTCTTTTCTTAAAAATGAAATTGTGTTTGTTCTTTAAAGGGAAGATTAAAATTCAAGATATTTTAGCATGCAGCTTCCTAGATGATTTATTGGAGGTAAATATGTTTTTTAAATACTTAATTATGTCACTTGACAGTTACTGTCTTCTAATTATATCTCTGTGTTTATTTAGTTAAGGGATGAGGAACTGTCCAAGGAGAGTCAAGAAACTAACTGGTTTTCTGCACCTTCTGCCCTAAGGGTATATGGTATGGTTCCTGTCATAATGCTAAAATTTGAATGATCCATTCCTCAGTTAATTAACGTTCAAAGGACAGTTTTATACATAGGCTAATTTACCTTAGGATGAAAGTATTTTAATTACCTTAAGAGCTAGTATTCTAGATTACTAAAATTTACTTGTCATTTTCTTACTCTTTAATAGAACATACAGAATGTAATTTGATCCTTTCTTGTTGACTCAGGAGCATCATTATGGACATCAATTATTATCTTGCATGGTGATAAAATGCCACTGCTATCAGCGTCCACAGTGGCAAGTGTTCTAGGGACTGTTTGCTTTTTCCTTTAATTTCATTAGTCTGCTTCATTATTCTCTTGGGTGGTCTTCTGACTCATTTTGGCATCCTTGTTCTCTGCTTTTCAAGAGCCAGCATTTCAGTGCTTTTTATTGACTCCATCTCTAATTTTAAAACCTAGGAAAGTTCTAAAAGGTTGCAAACTGAAAACAAATGATGATGGAAATAGCCCAAACACCATGGCTTTATGCAAAGCTTAAGGGCTGTTGTGATAGAGAGTACAGGGATAGCTGATCTTAGGGCACTACCCTAATATAGTTAGAAAATCAAAGTATTAACCAATAAAAAGAACTTTTTGTGTTTATTCTTTTGTCCTCTAATTAGAATTTTATTTTGGTCATAAATGTCTTTTTATCATTTTTCTTCCCAAGGCCAGTATTTGAATCTTGATAAGGATCACAATGGTATGCTCAGTAAAGAAGAACTGTCCCGCTATGGAACAGCAACCATGACCAATGTCTTCTTAGATCGCGTTTTCCAGGAGTGTCTCACTTATGATGGAGAAATGGTAGTAGTTTAAATTTCTGATAAGTTTTAAAAATTTAGGCTCCAGGGCGCCTGGATGGCTCAGTCGTTGGGCGTCTGCCTTCGGCTCGGGTCGTGATCCCAGGATCCTGGGATCGAGTCCCACATCGGGCTCCCTGCTCGGCAGGAGGCCTGCTTCTCCCTCTCCCACTCCCCCTGCTTGTGTTCCCTCTCTCGCTGTGTCTCTCTCTGTCAAATAAATAAATAAAATCTTTAAAAAATAAAAATAAAAATTTAGGCTCCCACAGTTTCCACAAACCCTTTTCTTGATGTGATACAGCATTATTTTTACATCAGTATCGTTAAAAGCCTGAACTAATCAAATTGTGAATTTTGGGGGCTTTAATCTTAAGGTAAATTTGCTTAAAAATATTATGGACTGGGGGCGCTTGGGTGGCTCAGTCGTTAAGCGTCTGCCTTCGGCTCAGGTCATGATCCCAGGGTCCTGGGATTGAGCCCCTGCTCGGCGGGGAGCCTGCTTCTCCCTCTCCCACTCCCCCTGCTTGTGTTCCCTCTCTCGCTGTGTCTGTCTCTGTCAAATAAATAAATAAATAAATCTTTAAAAAAAAAAATAGGGGCACCTGGATGGCTCAGTCCTTAAGCGTCTACCTTCAGCTCAGGTCGTGATCCCAGGGCCCTGGGATCGAGCCCCGCATCGGGCTCCCTGCTCCGCAGGAAGCCTGCTTCTCCCTCCCCCCACTCCCCCTACTTGTGTTCCCTCTCTCGCTCTCTCTGTCAAAAAATAAATTTAAAAAATCTTAAAATAAAAAATCTATTAAAAAAATATTATGGACTCCTGACAAATACAAAATTTTAATATTTTGTTCATTTTATTATCAGTGTATCTTTTTTTAATGTTTCAAGTTCTATTTAAATTCCAGTTAGTTAACACTAAGAAATTTAGTGATTCATCACTTTCTACAGTACCCGGTGCTCATCTCAACAAGTGCCCTCCTTAATACCCATCACCCATTTAGCCCATCTCCCCTAAGGAGTATGGATTAGTGGGGGGGGGAAAAAATCCTGAAAAATTGGCAAATCCTATTGACTGTTTCCATATAGATGGTTCATTCATTAAATTTCCAGATCAGATAGTGTACCACAAATGCCGTGATTTAAATCTAAGAATCAGGTTTTATTACTTACTGTAAGTGGCTATATTAGTAGCTAATGATTAACATGCACCTGTCCTTTTATCACAACAATGCAAAATACTTAAGGAAATTCTGTCTAGCATTTTAAAAATCACTATCCTTGCTATTAAAAACATGTGTTAAGGATGTGATAAATTACCAAACCAATGACGCTTAAGAAATGGTCATATTGTCAGAAGAGAATTGGGGTTTTAGGTTTTATCACTTAGCTTGAATAGCAGTTTTCTAAATAACACCATTTTTAGCCAGCAGTATAGGAAAGGGGGGAAAAGGTGGAGAAACTGTGCTTTGTGACTTCTACAGCTGTCTACAGTCGACAGTGAGGAGCTTGTAGTATACTAATGACTTCTAGAGAAAACAGGCTACAGCTATGGATGGAGTTAGACCATGACGAGGCTGTATCTCTTTAGCTCTTTATACTGCAATTTATACAAAAAAGAATTCTTAGGGGCGCCTGGGTGGCTCAGTCATTAAGCGTCTGCCTTCGGCTCAGGTCACGATCCCAGAGTCCTGGGATCGAGCCCCGCATCGGGCTCCCTGCTCAGTGGGGAGCCTGCTTCTCCCTCTCCCACTCCCCCTGCTTGTGTTCCCTCTCTCGCTGTGTCTCTCTCTGTCAAATAAGTAAATAAAATCTTTAAAAAAAAAGAATTCTTAATCTTAGCCTAAAGCAGCTTTCCAAGAATATAAAATTTTTTCTAAGTGGAATCTCCGTGTTTTTACCATGCAAAAAAAGTAATGAGTATCCCTTTTTTGTAGAGAAAGCTTTGTTTTCTTCATGTCTTTCTAGCTTTTATTTGTGCTTTTTTGCCTTTTTTTTTGGATGAGAACAGTTTCAGTTCACTGTATAATATCGGGTGTTCTTAAGATGGCTTCTTATTGGAAATCATCTGATTTTAAAATGTTTAAATATTTCAAAGTAACTATTTAAATATACTATTCAAATATACTAATCTATTCATTCCAGATAAACCTTTTTTTTTTCCAAACCGACCACACTGAAATGAAGATACTAATTTAGCAGCATTGTACAATAGCTTAGTCACTGTCCTGTCCACTTCAGAGGCATAATAAAAGAAGATTACTCCTTAAGACAGCAACTCTCTCATAAGAAAATGATCTATGTCCCCAAAACTGTCCTGTACAGATTAACTGCTATGTAGAATTTCTAGAAACCAATATTAAGTATACAAATGGATATCTTATTTCATATTAAAAAATTGCCATTTTTATGAGAGACTCTTGACTCTGGGAAACAAACGGAGAGTTGCAGAAGGGGAGGTGGGTGGGGGGATTGGGTAACTGGGTGATGGGCATTAAGGAGGGCATGTGATGTGATGGGCACTGGGTGTTATATGCAACTGATGAATCATTGAACACTACATCTGAAACTAATGATGTGTACTATATGTTGGCTAATTGAGGGGCACCTGGGTGGCTTAGTTGGTTAAGCATCTGCCTTCAGTTCGGGTCGTGATCCCAGAGTCCTGGGATCGAGACCCGCATTGGGTTCCCTGCTCAGCGGGGAGCCTGCTTCTTCCTCTGTCCCTCCCCCTGCTCATGATCTCTCTCTCTCTGTCACTCTGTCTCTCAAATAAATAAAATCTTTAAAAAATATATGTTGGCTAATTGAATTTAAATTAAAAAAATTGCCATCTTTGATTGTAAAATAGCTTCAAATCATTAGATATTCACTTGAAAAGTTAATTCCAAACAAGGCTTCTAATGAATGTCATTTTCTTCTCTATAGGACTATAAGACCTACCTGGACTTTGTTCTTGCGTTAGAAAATCGAAAAGAACCTGCAGCTCTGCAGTATATTTTCAAATTACTTGATATTGAGAACAAAGGATATCTGAATGTCTTTTCACTTAATTACTTCTTTAGGGTAAGTCTCATTTGTGTAAATGAGTCATTGTTCCTTAAGATACACTATTTGATTTAAATTACCTACTTGGTAACAATTTTATCTAATTTGTGATGTTTAAATATAACAAAAAGGTTTACTAACAGATTTTATTATTAATATTTTTTTAAGTAGCTCCATGCCTAACATGGAGCCCAACATGGGGCTTGAACTCACAACCTGAGATTGAAACCTGAGCTGAAATCAAGAGTCGGACATTTAATTAACCGACTGAGCCACCCAGACACCCCAATTTACTAACAGATTTTAGAAGAAATCAAGTCTCCTTTTAGTTTTGTTTTTTTCTATTTTTAAAAAATATAAATAGACTAAATCAAAGCTGATTTGATTAGCTGTAGGACATCAAAGTGTATAAATGTGTGTCAGGGGCTATACTGGCCATTGGAGATACAGACATACATGAGAAATTCTGTGCTTTGGTGATCATAAACTAGTGTGTAAAATCCTTCAGAAGCTTCAGTTAAACAGTTCAGAAAAGGTAGAAGTTTTGCAGACTTTGGTAGTAGTAGATTCTTTTAAATGCTGTGCTGTAAAAAATAAAAATTATTTTAATAATTTTAAAATTATTGTATGCTGCATTTCAGCATGAAAACAGATTTGCTGAAATGCTTATTTTGTGCCGTTTAGTGGTCTCAGAGAATAACATGATGAGTTCTGAGAAGGGAAATTTGATTGTACCTTATCTGATAAGCATTCAGATGCACAAGGTGTAAAAATAGGAATGTCTGCCCTTTTTAAGACAAATCATTCCTAAATTTGAATGGTGACTTTTCTATCTGGTGGAATAGTTCTGTACAGTGGTACTTCTGTTACTTTATTTCTATAGCTAGTTTTTAGAAGACTGTGTGATTTTTATATGGTTAAGACAACAGTAAGAAGAAATGGCTTTTTATAAACAATAAAAATGAAATTTTCACATCTTTGTCATAAAACATTTTTCTCCAGAGGCTTTTCCTTTTCCATTTAAAATTCTGTGATACTTCAAAAATAACTATTTGGTTTCTGAGTTTCATAGTATGTAAAATTCATAGTTTCGGTGTTAAATTCCCTAAAACTTCCATAATGATTTCCTAGGTAGTAATGACTACAAATATTAGGATAAATTACAATCGCAGTATTAGGATACATTTTTTAAAAATTGAATCTGTGGCTAATCTGAGAATATCATACCAACCCATCACAGGGATGCCCCACTTTAGGCAGACCTATTAAATGAAAATTCAGTTTTAGGAAAACAAACTAAATATTTTTGGAAATTAAACACACAACCCTTTTTCATAAAGACTTCTTTAGAGTACCTTCTCTTAGAATATTAAATTTTGTTTTTAAAATATTTTATACATGCATTTTATCAAAGTATTTAGGCTTGGTTGTATGGGTTAAGGTAAATACTTACTGGCGCGGAGTCCTGCAATCCTAAGCTGTTCGTAGAGTCTGTGTACATCAGCATCCCAGTGATCAAGGTCGGCCTAGATGGTGCACTCTAGATTGTATCTCCAGGTCGACTAGTCTAGTGGCTGTGCGTGTACTCCGGTTCTCACCTACTTCAAAGAGATGACCTGTGCGCACACAGACATCAGTGGCAGCACATACACAGTAGGCACCTGCAGCATACCTATTTGACTATTTACCAAGAAGTTTAAGCTTCACATTCTCTAGTGAATGACTCTCGCCTACAATACTTATTAGTCCAACTGGATCACAGTAGTTTCTTCCGTTAGTGTTTTTTTTTGTTTTATTTTTTTGTTAAAGGTTATAAAAGAGAATTTGAGGGAGGCTTACCTCCATTTTTTTTTTTTTCTGTCAAGTACAAGGCAAAGTATGGGGGGGAGGCAGAGGCGGCAGATTGGGTGTCTTAAAGAATGGTGAAGGTATGAACAGCATTCCTGGAAAATGCAAGGATCAGGCATAACAGAATAATTGCCAGGTCATGTAAAGGCCCATCTGAGGTTGGAGACCATTCCTGTATAGTAGCAATAATGTGTGGCCTTGTATACTTTTTTCTGGAATTCTCAATAGCAAGATATACATCTAGAAAGGTTGATGGTTACACCGATCATTAAGTTTTGCTGACTGGATGTGAAGCAAGGTCAAGGAAGTTGAGAATATTGGCAAGAGTGGTTGAAATGATAAAGCCTGTGGTCTGATAGGAAAGACCATGGGACTAGAAAGGGGCCATGGGACAGGAAGGGGGGCTGTGGTATGTTTTTTATTTACAGACTTATTCCTACCCCTACAGGCCATACAGGAACTAATGAAAATCCATGGACAAGATCCTGTTTCATTTCAAGATGTCAAGGTTACCTTTTCTTTTCTTTCCTTTAAGTAAGCTCTGTGCCCAATGTGGGGCTTTTGAACTCTTGTGACCCTGAGATCAGGAGCCACATGCTCTACCAGCTCAGCCAGCCAGGCACCCCTTACCTTTTCTTTTAATATACATGATACCAGTTGGGACGCCTGGGTGGCTCAGTTGGTTAAGAGTCTGACTCTTGGTTTTGGCTCAGGTCATGATCTCAGGGTCCTGCGATCGAGCCCACGTCGGGCTCTGTGCGGAGTCGGCTTCCCCTCCCTCCCTCCCTCTGCCCCTTCCCCCTGCTCATGCACACACACTCTTAAGATAAATCTTTAAAAAAATAATATACATAATACCAGATAATCATCTGTATTAAGTGAAATTTTGTATGAAAGAAACATGACTATGAAGTACTGAACCGAATCAAGTATTTGCTATTATTTATTCTGAACCAATTGAGACCACACTTGGACTAATAATTTGTATAGTTTATGATTTTAGCATTGTCAGATTGTATTTTCATTGGAAGCATTCATTCATTTTGATTGAAAATGAAAAGAATCAGTTTAGCCTGCAATCCTTTGGCAGCCATTCCAGTGTAAAATGAATTTTTAATCTTGGTAACTACAGTTGACCCTTGAACAACACAGGAGTTAGGGGCAATGCCCCTCCCCCATGCAATTAAAAATCCATGTAGAACTTTTGACTCCCCCAAAAACTTAACTACTCATAGCCTACTGTTGAGTGGAAGCCTCACATAAACAGTAACATAGCTAACACATATTTTGTATATGTTTTACATACTATATTCTTAAAAATGGAGCTAGAGAAAAAATGTGACTGAGAAAGTCATCAGAAAAGGAAATGCATTTACAGTATACTGTATTTATCAAAAATATCCATGTCTAAGTGGACTCATGCATTTCAGACCTGTGTTCAAGGATCAACTATATTTAGGTTTGGGCACTTTTTAAATCTACTCCTTCAAAGGTCTTACTTGCTTTTGTATTATTAAGGAGCCATCAGTCCTACAATATGAAAACTACCACTATCTGAAACACATGCTAATGCTTCATTTTTGCAGTCACCAGCTGTGAAAAACCTATAGTACCTAGTACAGATTCAGGTTCAGGTTAAGTAACGTAATGAAAGAACCCATCCAATTTTAATTAAGTGTAAGATAAAGGCCAATTTCGTTTAATATAAATGAGACAAATCTGAAACTATTCAACAGGCAACCTAAGAACTAGTAATTTTAAGTTGCCACTAACCTAGAAAAGGAAGTTTCATAAACATACAAGATTAAAAGCTCGTACATTTCATTTACCTGAATTGTTTTAATCTTTTTTTTAAAGATTTCATTTATTATTTGAGAGAGAGAGATTGAGAGAACGAGTGGGAGGAGGGGCAGAGGGAAAAGCAGACTCCCTGTGGAGCAGGGAGCCCGACACAGGACTCGATCCCAGGACCCAGGGATCATGACCTGAGCTAAAGGCAGACGCTTAACCAACTGAGCCACCCAGGTACCCTTAAAGATTTTATTTATTTATGGAGAGAGAGAGAGCATGCATACACAAGCAGGGGGAGGGAGAGGGACAAGCAGACTGCACCAAGCACGGAGCTCGAGCTCACAACCCTGAGATCATGACCTGAGCTGAAATCAAGTCGGATGCCCAACCAATTGAGCCACTCAGGCACCCTGAATTGTTCTAATCTTTTTAAGATATAATTTGCCTCCTTAAATGCCACTGGATCCTCTGAGTAATTTTACTACAAAAAGATTAGAAAACATGTATCTAATTCCTTGTAAATACTCATACAGTATACCTCATAATATAGAAGTATTTCCATCTATTCTAGTAAATTTTAGCACAATTTCATTGTCATTCTGGATGACTAATTCTTTAAAACTGAACCTCCCCCACCCACCACCCATCTTAGATCCAGAGTATAAAAGGTTGACATCTATATTGGAAATGAAGCTTTGTCATTATCTTGGCTTTGGAAGCACTTATGTTTTTAGTTGGAGCTGAGTTTGCACTTAAAGCAAGACCTTACATTACCACCAATTAGAAGACAATAGAAAAGTTTAAGATACTTAACACGTATTCAAAGAATACTGCATTAGTTTTGCCACTAATCAGCTATGTAGTTTGGATTAGGTTAAACTCTGAGCCTGTTTCTTTCTCTTTTAAGATGAGGGAGAGTGGGGCGCCTGGGTGGCTCAATCACTTAGGCATCTGCCTTCGGCTCAGGTCACACGATCCCAGGATCCTAGGATCCTAGGATCAGGTTCCGAGTCGGGCTTCCTGCTCCATAGGGAGTCTGCTTCTCCCTCTCCCTCTGCCTGCTGCTCCCCCTGCTTGTGCTCTCCCCCCCACCCCTGCTCTGTCAAAATAATAAATAAAATCTTAAAAAAAAAAAAAAAAAGGATGAGGGATAGCTATCACATACCTAAGGAATCTTCCAGGAAAATTCTATGATTGTACATAGAGAAAAGGAGGTTGCCTGTGTGTGAACTGGAAAAGAAAAAACTAGAACAAAAATTTTACATAAGCTCAAGTGCCAGCCTGGAATTTCACAGCACTTGTATAATAGAAATTTAGTGGATCAGATCCCAGATTTCATTGTGTTTTTCTCTCTCTCACAGGATGAAATCTTTGACATGGTTAAACCAAAGGATCCTTTGAAAATCTCTCTTCAGGATTTAATCAACAGTAATCAAGGAGACACAGTCACCACCATTCTAATCGATCTGAATGGCTTCTGGACTTATGAGAACAGAGAAGCTCTTGTTGCAAATGACAATGAAAACTCTGCAGACCTTGACGATACATGATCTCTCAAAAGACTAGACGGTGTTCATTAAGATAAGCTTGAATGCTGCACGCAAAACCTTTCAAGCACAATCCTTAGAAACAAACAGCCTAAATAAAACACTTTATATGCCTATAGAATACAGCAAATGTTCTGATTATTGGAATCTTGGTTGCAGTAGTTTGGAAGCAGTAGGACCAAATGTTGTTTTAGGAGATATTAAATTCTTGTTCCACTTAGCTCAAATATGGCAAGTGTGATTTGGTAAAGGTAGGAATCCACTTTAAATCTGTATAATCTTTAGAAATAAAGGAAGTTTTCATGGGATATTTCTGACATTAGACATTAAGAATTTAAATATTTGAGGGATAGCTTATATGTGGTCATTTAACCTTGAGTCCTCTAAAGTATTATCTGTATCATAGATTATAAACTTCCCACTCATTAGAATAGAGCCATTTCATTTCTGGGTTAGAAGTGTTTGGAGATGATGTTTCTTTTTATAGGATGTTTCAGTAAAAAGTATTCAAGTTACTATTTCACTTTAATTAAAATCACTAGTATAAAAAAAATCTATCTAGCTTTATTAACTGGTACTAGGGTCACATTTTATAAAATTCAACTCCATTTTGTTAAGGATTTTTGTTAGAGAATTTGTTAATTCAGGTTCTCAATTATACTGTTCTGTTTCGGTTTTTTATGAGAAGAAAAATTAGAAGAGGGTAAAATATCATGAACTATGATCCAGGGGGAATAGTAATTATAAAAAGGGTCAAAAAGGAAGGAAAAGTAAAAGAGGCTTAAAAATAAGACAAAACCATTTAATTCATTTTTGGGAAATTTTATACATAAAGTATAAAGATTTAAGGCACAGTGAATAACTATATAAACATTACAAACTGGCCACTGTTGGACAATTAGAGAAAGTGAAATTTAAGAAACAAAACTTTCATAATCTTCCTTCTACGATCAGAAAAGTTTCTAGGTAAGCTTTCAGATCTAGTGCCTCTAGGGAGAAAAGATTCAGATCATCATTAGATATGCATGCCTTCCCTGGATAACCCAATAAATATCTGAGTTGGAGGTCCTATCTCAAATGAAGTTAAAAACAAATTAGAGGGAAGAGGTCGGGTTAGCATGTTTTAGAGCTACTGGTAAACTATAATTTAGGGTGACATTAATTACATGATCTGAAGATTAATCCTTTAAGTACTAAATTAAAGAGTTTACAACCATGACCAAATATTACCATCACATACCATGCATAACTACCATACCACAAATCCATGTAACTGAAGATTCCAAGTGAAAAATTATCTTTTCCAAATCCTTCAAATTTCATTTGAAGAACTTAGTGGCCAGATGTTCATACTGATAACAGATTTCCATAATAGCTCCGCTGTACCTATGTTATGAGTTTCTTTGAAGCCATATTTCATATAAAAATACTTAAGATTGACAGCTTAATGCTGTTTAGAACAACGATTAATCTGTGAAAGCTCTAAGTCTGTGAATAGGCTTTTTAAGAGCAGCATTTCTGAAATACTCCGTACATTCTTCCTTAACCACATTTAGTTTAATCAAAATCATACAGATCTCTCATAAGATTATGAGCGCATATTTATGAATATTTTCAAAATTAGTTTCATATTATACTTGGGTAAATGTTGCCAATAGCACAGTGGGCTCCAGAGAGCTGACCAAACCCGGGTTAAGTAAACTGTCCACTTTACCATTGTTAACTTCAAAGAAAAGAATGACTGCTGACTTCACTATGCTACCGGGGCACCTTGTACGATATTCAACAGTAAGCCTCTGAAGGCTCCAGTCTTCATCTGCCCCTCAGCCCACCCACCTCCCTCCAACTACTTGGCCCACAGCAAACACTCAGGGTCCACTGAGTGACAAAACCAGGATGCCATGTGGATAATCACTAGATGTTACCCCTTGAATACAAATACATTAATAAATACATCCCATAACTAGTGTTTTTAACGTTATGTTCAAAGCTAGTTATTTAATTTGAATAACTGCTGAAAAAGAATATAAGATTAAGTAACCTACATTAAAAAATGGAAACCCATCTTAGAATTGGTGTTGTTATAAACTTAACCAGCTTTTCATAAAATATTCTCAAGGAAAGAAAAATCAAAGTGCTTTTGTCTTGCTCCTTTTATTACACACTCAGTGAACCATCCTTAGTATGAAATTAATGTAATGGTTAGATATATAAATGTAAGACAACATGAGAAAATCTAAGGGGGGAAAATCCTCATTTTAATCTGAGACTAGGAAGATCAGCTCCAATTAGTCTTAGTAATTTAACTATTTTTTTCTTAAAACACCAATAACAGACAAGCTTGATAATTTAACGCTTAATTGGCAGTTAGGGCTCTAGAATGTCCTTAATTTCTTTAAAGAACATTTTAAAACCAAAGCACTAATGTGACACACAGTAAAAGCATAGTACAAATATCAAATTTCAGATCTGGCTTTTGCTAGATAGAGCCTAAGAATGAAGAAACATTTTTCCCTTTCCAGATAATAATTTAAAATATAAATAATTGTATTAACTCCCACTGAATAAAGAATGTGAAAGTTCCTGGTATTATAAAAACCCTAAAGTTTGAAGTTTGATAGTCATTCTATGGCGGGACAGAGACTGGATTTTGTTTGCTTTCCATAATTACTTCACAGTCTCCCTCCATTTCAAAATTGAGATTCACAAATGAACTGGATACCACTGTTTCTGGTTGATCCCTCTGGACAATGGAATCAGCCTGCAGTTTATTCTGCTGGTATTGTCTTTCTGCTTCTTCAGGCATCCTGTTTTCTTCTTCTTCTTCTTCTTCCTAAAAAGAGGAAATAATCAAGAATAGATAAAATATAAATGCCCAAAAGGAATAGTATTTGTTTCCCACTTTCGACTGCTTGTGCCTCTTTTTTTTTTTTTAACTAAAACATTAGTGTCATGTCCAATTCAGTTTGGTCTAATTAAGACAAGACATACCTCCTTGTCCCCTGTTCCCAAACTAAAATGGAAACTATCATATGACATTTTAAGGAAAGGGAAGTTATTTTTAAAGCATGGTACAGCACTGCTTAGATGAGTCCTGAATTAACTTTGACAAAGGCTGTATCTTTTCAGATCAATTCTAATCTAAATAAAAATAGCTAAATACTGTATCACTTCAATTATAGGGTATCAGCCTATTCAGCAGAATGGGGTGGTCTATTCACTAAACGGTATAACATGGTTATTGTTCCCCTAAGCAGCTAGTATACAGATAATTTCTAGTTCCAGAACTACTAAATTCATGGAGGAAGTGGCAATTGTATTGGTCAATGCAGTATTGGTAGTTTGTAGTACAGACTTATAGTACAGGTTACAGTAACTTGTCAAGAAGATTAATTTAGAGCTTGCTTGAGAGAAAACAAGAAAAACATTGAGGAGTCGTTTACAATGGTCCAGATTAGGTAATGAGGCTCTAAACATGGCTGGAAGTGTTAAAAACACTCATTTGTTCAAAAACCATTTTTGAAACCATATAACAAATATAAAGTCAGCTGCCTTTTCCAGATTTGTGTCCAGCCACTCTCCCGTTGCACTCTGCTCCAGTGACAAAGCACCATTCCTGCCACTGCTCCAAATACACAACTGAGCCTCAGGCCCCTACATTCTAGCTTTAGCCGAATTCCCCCTCCATTTGCTTGAAGGATAATAGAAGATTTTAATATTTATTTCATGCTCACCAATATAACACTGGGTGCTGTCCTAAGCATTTTCTATATCAACTCATTTAATCCTCAGAGCAACCCTGAACATAGATGCCACACTTTTCCTCATTATAAAGATGAAGAAACTGAGGCTTACAAAGGTTAAGTATCTTGCCCAAGGGTTGCAAAGTTAGAAGTGGCAGAGTCAGAATTTGAATTCGGACCCTTTGGTTCTTCAGCCTATGCTCTTAAGAGCTAAACTTTTCTCATTCCTTGAGGCTAAATTCATTTCACCCCGACCCTAAGACCTCACTACATTTGCAGACAAAATTGCCTCACCTCCTTGTGCCTTAACACCTGGCACTTACACATTTCTAGTACTTGTAATTTTCTGTGCTTCAAATCCTCCACTTCTCCTACTACAGTCTACAGGTTCTAAGTACAGAGACTGTCTTATTTCCTCATCTGAAAACTGGAATAATAATCCAAAGAGAGATGTATGAAGATTAAATAAGAAACATCTATAAGGCACCTCACATAACACCCAGCACAATGAAATCTAGCTTAGTCTCACACAAAGATCCTAGGGAAATTTCAATGTTAAAAAATAAGTATATAAATTAAAAATATCTAACTTGATTAATTAGTAACTCTAGAATGAAATGCCTACCCTAAGGGAGCTCTCTTTTGGGTGGCTAGAGAGGATAAATATGCTCATTACACAACCCATGAAGTCCACAGTAAACCAAACTGAATCAAAAAAATGTAAAAAGGAGACACACCTCCTTTTTCATCCGGTAATACTCATCAATGGCATATTGGTATTTTGGGGTGCTGATGCCCAAAACAGATGCAATCTTCTCTCCAAGAAAGTCACACACTAAAGATACAAAAGTTAAATGGCAAAAAACAAACAAAAAAAACACAAAAGTTAATGGCTTATACAATTCCATAAACACTTCTTGAGCACCTTCTATGTGCAAGGCATTGTAAGAATACAAAAGATTATGAACACTCAATACATCTCTTCTGTGTCTTCCTTGATTTCCTCAAGAGGCACTAGTGGCTCCTTCTGGGTTCCCAACAACACTCTGCTCACACCTCCAATTATACATGTATCACCATGTATTATAATTATCTATTACATGTCTATTTTTCAAGAAAAACAGATACTCTTAGAGGGTTGGGACATCATTAGGCTATGGGGGAGTAACGGCTTGCACTGTAACATTCCCTGAGTGCCTGCCACATGCCAGGCACTGTGAAAGGTTAGACTCAGAGAGGCTGACGAAGGATCCAAAATGTAATCCAGGTCTGAAAGTAAAGCTTTTCCTTACACCACACTGTCTAGTAATATTGAGTGCTCAATAAATGTTTCTTGAATGAATTACTATTCAAAATTACCTCTAATAAAAAGCAAAAAACGATAGAAGTCCTAAGTTGATAATTCATTTCCTTCAAATCTGACTTAGTTTATAGCTCAACTTAAGATATGAAATATTAATGAAATTAAAAATAAATGAATTATATAATACAGGCTCTAGAATAGTCAGAGTAAGAATAGTATCAGTAAGAAACCATATAACAAAATAGCAAAATAGTTGCTAACAGAGAAGGTTCAAAAACATAAAAATTAATATAAAATAAATTAATAAAGCCATTTTTCAGTTCTCTAAAAAAAACCCCACAATTTGAAACTGAAGAATGTTTTAAAGTGAAGTACAAGTTAGATTAATATCTTCCAACGCTAGCTAGCTGCTGAGAACAGAGTGATTAACTCCCTATTGTTTCCCCTTCACTTTGGAAACACCCCATTTGGTAAAGTTCTTGTTCTTGGAGCATATTATAGTAGTTACACAATATTCAAACAGAAAAGTAATACCTGAAAGGGTTGACGTGGCAGCTCGAAGCATGTAAAACCATAAGTAGGGGCCCCAGGTGAGTTTTGTCTGCAACAAGAAGTCAGGTTAGCAACCTTCATACCTAAACCCATTCTGTATATTTAGGCCAGAATGAAGTAATCAAATATTTGGTTGGCACACAGAATATTCTATAGATAGTATTACAGACTACAATCCAATTAAACATTTAAAGCTTTACAGACAGAATTCTACAAAGACATTTTATATTTACCCATATAACTACCACCACCCTAAGCCTGTAGAATAACCAAAGAAAGTAGCAGCCACTAAAATGGAGTTGGTAAGTCATAGTCTTATTTATGAATTGACAATGTAGAGCCTCTGCTCCTGTCCTGCTGCTTTTTTTGTCTTCACTGTTCATAAGCACATCAGAGATAGAATGCAGTAAATACAAAGGGACCTTAAGAAATCATACAGTACAACATACTTAGAGTACAGTAAGGAAATTAAGATTCAGAGAAAGTAAGCAGGATAAGTAAGAGCACATCAAATGAACTTTCAATGATGGGAAAATAAGTGACCATAAGTGGCAACGTGAGCTCTTTTGTTTCTTTAAGGATTAAGAAGGGCCCAGGGGTGCCTGGGTGACTCATTCGGTTAAGCGTCCGCCTTCGGCTCAGGTCATGATCCCAGGGTCCTGGGATTGAGTCCCGCATCAGGCTCCCTGCTGAGCAGGGAGCCTGCTTCTCCCTCTCCCTCTGCGGGCCACTTCTGCCTACTTGTGCTCGCTTTCTCTCTAACAAATAAATAAAATCTTAAAAAAAAAAAAGGATTAAGAAAGGCCTAGACCATATAACCCAAGACAAGCTCAGTGTGTATTTAGTAAAGTAGGACCAACGGCAGAAGGCAATCTACACCGCACAATTCCATTGTTAATACTGGTGCTGTCGTTCCCATAGAACACTTCTGTGAAGCTTGCCACACAGACAACAGTTTGCTTCTGTAGATGAAATCAGTAATATAAGCATGCTTCATCGTACTAATATTTCTGTTTACCAAAAGAAAGTATAGTATAGAACAATCGCTCAAATAACAATAATTATTATTGATATTATTTTAATATTGTTTCCAGGAAGGAGAAAAACAATGAAATTATACATAATCTTCTTAGCTAAGATATATATTCATGATTATAAGGTATTAAAACAGCAGACACAAGAATATCTGTAAGTCTGGGTAGATGGGCTAAAGAGAAATGGGGGAAACACACAACAGTCTTCTCATGAAAAGCAGGTATGCAGATTTCTGTGATAATATTCTTGAAAAGACACAGAAGTGAGTTAGCTCTTTCATCTCTATTTACACAAGAATGAGTGTCCAAGCAAACAAACACATTCAACTAAAAAAATACTGTATACTTATGACTCTCTCAATCAAATCTACTGTACCTTCTATATTCAGAGCTGGAAGCATTTCTCTTACTTGAGGATAAGGGTTATTTTAGGGACTCTGTTTAAGATGCTCTCATCTTAGTGTTTACCTTACAGTTTTTATAGCAAATGGGACAGTGCAATAATATAGGGAATGGAACCAGTCTCTATAACACATGATAACGACAGGGCCAAGAAACTACTTAGAAAAGGATTAAGCAGGTTTTTGAAGGAAAGCATATATTTCCCAGTGGACCAATTCTCCTGGGGTTGTTTCTAGAGAGGACAATTGCTAATATCCATGCAGTGACTACCAAAGAGTCAAACCTGCTCCAGAGCTGAGGAATTGGATAAGGATCCCTGAATAACGTCTATCACTATCACACACAATTACACAGAATGAATGTACGGGGCTCTTGTTTAGACACTGATCTTACTGAATCAAAAGGACAGATGACTCAAGAGCCTACACTGGAACCTTGCCACCACTGCCAGCATCACTACCACCACTATCACCCCAGTAATAAGAGAAACGGGCCAGATCTTGGTCTTCAAGACTTCCAGTTTATGGTGCAAACTCAAGCTGATTCATTTTTTTCTCCAAAAATTTAAGTATCCATCTCTTCCTGAATAATTGAGTATCCACCTCTTCCTTAATAAGAACTATTCAGACTTGCTATCTTTTTTTGGTTTTAAACATTTTTTTAAAGATTTTATTTATTTATTTGACAGAGAGAGACACCGCGAGAGAGGGAACACAAGCAGGGGGAGTGGGAGAGGGAGAAGCAGGCTTCCCGCCGACTAGGGAGCCCAATGCGGGGCTCGATCCCAGGACCCTGGGATCATGACCCAAGCCGTAGGCAGACGCTTAATGACTGAGCCACCCAAGTGCCCCAAACATCTTATTTTTATATTACAAAAGTAATGCTTATTTTTTACAGAACACTTAGAAAATGGAGCAAAGTTAAAGAAAATCTAAGTCACCCATTTTTCCACCACCTGTAGATAATTATCACTAACATATTAGTATATTTTCCCAGTCTTTTCCTGAGCACGTATGTTTTTACAACATTGTTGTGTTTTCTCTATCCTGTTGTTTTCCCCATTTACAATACTGGTATTTAACCAAAAGGACTGAAATCAGGACCTCAAAGAGATATTTCCACTCCATCTTCACTGTAGCATTCTTCCTAATAGCCAAGAGGTAGAAACAGCCTAAATGTCCACTGATGAATGAATGGATAAAGAATATGTGATAATATATATAATGGAAAATTAAGCCTTAAAAAAAGAAGAGGATCCTGGGGCGCCCGGGTGGCTCAGCTGTTAAGCGTCTGCCTTCGGCTCAGGTCATGATCCCAGGGTCCTGGGATCAAGCCCCACATCGGGCTCCCTGTTCCGCGGGAAGCCTGCTTCTCTCTCTCCCAACTCCCCGCTTGTGTTCCCTCTCTAGCTGTGTCTCTCTCTGTCAAATAAATAAATAAAATGTTTAAAAAAAAAAAAAAGAAGGGGATCCTACCATACACAACAACATAGATGAACCTTGAAGACATTATGCTAGTAAAATAAGCCAGTCACAGAAAGACAAATACTGCATGACAGAACATCAATCGGCATTTCTGATCTTGCCCACAAGCCACCTTTTACTGAGCCTAAGTTTCAGGTGAGTGCAGTTGACAGGTGGGAGCTCCCTTCTTCTGTCAGCCCATTTATGGAATGGAGGCTTTACCATGGGCATGGTGCCACTGAGAATCCCAGGGCACTGACAGCCTCTGTTCATGAGGCAGTGAAAAAAACCAAAAAGATCTAAGGCTACTGCTCCCCACCTTCACCAAGCACTCAGCTCCTAAAGTAGGGCTGTCACTCAGGAATGCAACACTGTCCCTAGCCCCAACTTCAGAGCTCTGGCTAAGAGGTTTTGCCCAGGAGGAAAAGTAGGCCATAAAACAGATAGCTCCTAATCTCTTCCCAAATGAACTGACTTCATTTGCAACAGAGCTGGAAACGTCCAAGCCCAAAGGGTGCTCTTAAAATCAGTGGAGACTGTGGTGAGAGGTAATTGAGAGGAAGTTCTTAGATTCTATGAAGATGCAGGCTAAACTAAAGGCTGGGGGGTGGGGGGGGGGGAGGGAGAAGGCAAGGGCAGTACCCAGTTGCAATATATTGTCTAAAATGTACAAAAAATTAAGAGACATACAAAGAAACAGAAGTATGCTCTGTGCACAGGGAGAAAAGCAGGCAATAGAATCTACCCATGAGTGACTAGATGTTGGATTTAACAGAAAAAAAGTCAAAGTAACTTTTATAAGTATGTTCAAAGAACTAAGGAAACCATAATTAAAGAAATAAAGGAAGGTATAACAATGCTGCATTGGATAGAGAATATCAATAGAGATAAAAATTATTAACAAGAGGGGCACCTGGGTGGCTCAGTCAATTAAGCATCCGACTTGATTCGGCTCAGGTTCATGAAAGAGAGCCCCACGTTGTAGGGCTTCGCATTCAGCGGGGAGTCTGTTTCTCTCATTCTCTCTCCCTCTACCCCTACCCCCATGCTCTCCCTCTCTCCCTAAAACAAATAAATAAATCTTAAAAAAAAATTAACAACAAGAACCAGATGGAAATTCTGGAATTGAAAAGCGCAATAACAGAATAGCAAAATTCAGTAGAAGGGGCTCAAAAGAACAAAAACCAACAGAGATGAAGGGAATAGACAACTCAACAGTAACAGTTGGAGACTTTGATACCCCACTGTCAATAACGAATAGGACAACTAGGCAGATCAACAAGGAAATAGAAGACTTGAAAAACACTATGAACCAACCCGACCTAACAGACATCTACTGAACATGGGACCTAACAACAATAGAATCTACATTCTCCTCAAGTACAAACAGAACATTCTCAAAGACCACATGCTAAGCCATAAAACAAACTTCAATAGATTTAAAAGGAGAGAAATAATACCAGCATATTCTCCAACCACATGGTGTGAAATTAGAAATCAAGAACAGGAGAATCTGGGTGGCTCAGTCAGTTAAATGTCCAACCCAGCTCAGGTCTTGATCTCAGGGTTGTGAGTTCAAGCCCCACATTGGGCTCCAAGCTGGGTATGGAGCCTACTTAAAAGAAAAGAAAAGAAAAGAAAAGGAAATCAAGAACATTAAAATAATAAAATAAAATAAAATAAAAATAAAAAAAATATGAAAACTTAACAAATATATGGGAAGTAAATAACATACTCTCAAACAACCAATAGGTCAAAGAGAAAATACTTTGAGATGGATGAAAATGAAGGTGTAACATACAAATCTTATGAGACGTAACTAAAACAGTTCTTAAAGGAAAATTCATAGCTAATTAATAAAGAAGAAAGATAACCTAACATTCCACCTTAAGACACTGGAAAAAATAGAGCAAACTAGACATAAAACAAGCAGAAGGAAGGAAATAATAAAGACTAGTGTGAAAACCAATGAAATGGAGAAAAAAGAAAAGAGAAAATCACTGAAACCAAAAGCTGGTTCTTGGAAAAGATCAACAAAATTGATAAAACTTTTGCTAAACTAAACTGACCAAGAAAAAAGAAGGAAGACCCAAATAACTAGAATCAGAAATGAAAAAATAAAAAGGACTATAAAGAAATACTATGAACAACTGCATGACAACAAATTTGATAACTTATATGAAATAAACAAAACTACCAAAATGGACTTAAAAATAAGACAATTTAGGAATCAAAAAGCTGTACACAACGAAAAGCCTAGGCAGCTTCACAAGGTGAGGTCTACCAAACATTTAAATAAGAATTAATACCAATTCTTCACAAACTCTTCCCAAAAAATCAACCAACAAAAAACCCAGAAGAAGAAGGAACAGTTCTTAACTCATTTTATGAGGCCAGTAGTACTCTGGAACCAAAACCAGACAAAGACATCACAAGAAAATTATAGACCTGTATTTTTTATGAATATGGGTGCAAAAATTCCCAATAATTACTAGCAAACTAAATCCATCAACATATGAAAAGAATTATATGCCATGATCAAGTGGGTTTTATCTTAGGAATGTAAGGCTAGTTTCACAGCCAAAAATCAATGTCACCATTATCAACAGAATAAAGAACAAGACAGTTCCTCAAATGATTAAATATAGTTAGCATATGACCCGGCAATTCCACTCATAGGTACATAACCAAGAGAAATTAAAACCTGTATCCAAATGTTCACAGCAGTATTCATAGTAGCCAAAAGGTGGAAATAACCCAAATGTCCATGTACTGACAAATGTAGTATATCAAAAAAAGGAATGAAATTCTGACACATGCTATAACATGGATGAACCTTGAAAACATGCTAAATGAAAGAAACCAGTTACAAAAGATCACTTGTTATATGATTTCATTCTATGAAATGTACATAATACGGAAATCTATAGAAAGTAGATTATGATTATCAGGAGTTGGGGAGATGAAGGATAAGGAACGATAACTAAAGGGTACTGAGTTTCTTTCAGAGGTGCTGCAAATGTACTAAAACTGACTATGGTAATGGTTGTGCACATCTATGAATATACTAAAAGCCACATCACTGTAACTTTTAAGTCAGTGAATTGTATGCTATGTGAACTATATTTCAATAAAGCTTGTTTTTTAGGCAAGTAGTAAGGATGCATTTTTTTCTATGCAATGCTTTTATTTTTTAAAGATTTTATTTATTATTTATTTGAGAAAGAGAATATGTGTGAGCAGGGGAAGAACAGAGAGAGAGAGGGACAAGCAGACTCCACACTGAGCGTGGAGCCCAATGCAGGGCTCAATCCCACAACCCAGAGATCATGACCTAAGCCGAAACCAAGAGTCAGTTGACTGAGCCATCCAGGCGCCCTATTATGCAATGCTTTTATTATCACTTTCTATGTAATAGAGAGCAACTATTGAGACCATGACTTCTAAAAACATACAGATAAATACAAATGTATACAGACAAATAAGAATTAACCCCTTCAAAGTAATTTAAAAGAAAAATACTTATTCCAACAATTCTCCCAGTGCATGAAACACCTCTATAATATTCTGCATGCATTTAGAAATGCCATCAGAGTATACTGCACGGCCCTTTGAATATATTCCATAGTAGAGACTCTGGATCTAATATTTTTTTAATAACCAAAATCTATCAAAAGCCAAATCTAGGGGCGCCTGGGTGGCTCAGTCATTAAGTGTCTGCCTTCGGCTCGGGTCATGATCCCGGGGTCCTGGGATCGAGCCCCACATTGGGCTCCCTGCTCAGTGGGAAGCCTGCTTCTCCCTCTCCCACTCCCCGTGCTTGTGTTCCCTCTCTCGCTGTGTCTCTCTGTCAAATACATAAATAAAATCTTTAAAAAAGAAAAAAAAAAGCCAAATCTGATGAAATACTAGTAATAACATTTTTTAAATCAAATACAAAATAATAATTCTCTATCCTGCTACCCTTCTTCATAGCACTTTACAGTCTGATAATTATAGTATGTATTTATTCCCTGTCTGCGCACTAGCATACAAGAGCAAAAATTTATGTTGCCCATGGCTGTATCACCAGTACCTAAAACAGTACCTACTAGAAAGTCAGTAAATATTGATCAACTAAACTCAAGACTACTTAGAAGGACAGCACTACTTTTAAAGAATGTACAGCTTGCCCTATAATTTTACAGTTAAATCATGTATAATTTAGAAATTCTTAAATTTAGCTGATGAGGCACATAAAGTTAAGAACTGTACACTCCTATCTTCCAATCAAAACTTGGGGCAACGATGTGAAAAAGAACTGACAAATCCTAAATTTTAGGTGGAAACTACTATGGCAGCATAGTCCTTAATTCAAAGGGACTGGAATTCAAGCACTCTATTTAGTAAGATAAATCTTAAAGAAACCTAGCCACCCTGACAAGAACTCTGACACTCAAACTATCTCAGACTACTGAAATGCAGAAATATTTCCATCCATATTTGTAAAAATATTATTTTCTACCAAAATCATACTGCATATTTTTATAATCAAAATATAGTTGATTTTTACCTCAAAAGGCCCCTTCCATTTGATGTTTAAGAGGAAACAAATCAATTTAGAAAACTAGTGACAGTGACTTCTTAGCACAGTAGGCAGGGTGTGAGCCTCATAAAAAACTACTGACAAAGGCATCAGACCTACCGGATCAACAGTAGGCAAAACATCTTTCTTCTCCGGGCCGTCAACCTCATCTTCGTCTGTGCTGTATTCTTCCATTGTTTCACCACTTACAAAGTGGATGACTCTCCTCGGGACTTTCTTCTTCTTTCCTATGACTCCCAGTTCTACATTTTCAAAGCCTCTTTCACTATTCATCTAATGACAATAATAAGTTAAGATAATGAGTTTCAAGGGAGGTTAATTTTCTTTCATATGGCAAACAAATTATTGGTTGCTTTATTTTAGGGAAAAAAGAAACATAAACCAATCCTTAAATTTTTTTTTTTAAATTAAGACATCATACACACACAAGAGTATCAATAACATAAATGTAGAGTTTAATGAATAATAAGGCAAACATCTACATACTCACTGCTGAGGGTAAAAAATAGAATTTAACCAAATAAACTTTTTTGAAGTCAGCAGCTAAGAAATCAAGCACCACACTTCAAAACATAGCAATTCCAATGCTATATAATATGCAAAGACACTCTGGACATCAGTCATTTTAAAGAATAATGTTATTTACAGATTAATGTGTAATATCAAAGGAAAATCATATAGATGCACATATACGTATATTAGAGACATAAAATAAAATAACAGTTCATGGCAGGGAACTCTCCTAAATCTTTGGATTTAGGCTTAGCTACATGTGGACAAAACAAAACCCATTCGACTTAACTCTGCTTCTCTCCTTTTCTCAAAACAGGAGTTCCAAATTAAAATGCCTTTTAAGGCCAAGCGGCACCAAAAGTGAGCAAAACTGTACAGGGAAAGGTAGACCCTGTGGAGAAAGCATTCCCAACGAAGACATTTAAACTGAAAAAAATGTTTTAAAGCATTGTGCAATCCAAATAAAACTCATTTGTAGATCAAATCTGGAAAACAAGCCATAAGTGTTCTATCGCTGAGCTTTCAGATTTCTTAGTCAATAACGCATAGGTGACAACGGAGTTTTCCTGACAGTAAAAGGATTTTACAAATTTTAGTACAATAGTCTATGGAATTCTAATTACATCCAAATTTCATTCCTAGGGAAATACTAATTTTACCTCAAATATATACCCATGTTCCCAATTGAAAGTAAATGCATATTGTGGGAGAGGACAAAGAGCTTTTCACTGTTATCTTGCCTCAAGTTTTAACTCCTAAGAAAGCCTTTATTTCATCTCCTTACTAGAATACTTCAAAAAGGCACAGTACAATTGTGAAGAAAAACCCAGCAGTGGTTACTCCTAGGGACAGGTACTGAGACAGGGGAGGAGGTACAGGTAAGGGAGTAGTCATGGGGGCCTGTTACTCTTTTTTGTATTTTGTTGTTTGTTTTGTTTTGTGATGAGACTATGCTCATGTATTACTGATACAATTTTAAAACTAAACCAAACAAAATGATACAGGACTACAGGACTGCAACAATTAAAGTCCACATTGGTGGGATTCCCTAGGATGGTCCAGAGTTCAAAAATTTTGTCCTCTATAAGGATTCCTATACTTGTGGATATGACCACACAATTTAAACCCATGAATGTTGTTCAACCAGTAAGAAAGAAAGTTCTCTGAACTGCAGTTGCAGAGATGGGATTATACTGATAAAAATAGTGGACTAGAATTGCCCAGTTATGCAAATATAAGTAACTTCATTTTTGTCGTATTTCCTCTTAATCCTCTAAGTTCCTTCTTAGAAAATATATATGACTCTCTATTCTTCAGTTCCCAAAGGTAAGTTTAGTCATTAGCCAGGATGTGAATCCAGGTATACCCAACCTACAAACCACCTGCATTGCTCCACGACACGTGAAGACATCACTGACAGCAACTCTAACTGCTGTATAGCGAACGGAGATCATGCAAACCTTGACAGCCTGGGCTATCTATGTATTAACCTGAAGAAACAAAAGCCACAATTCTCCCTAGCCTGTCTTGAGAGTTCAAACAAATCCCAGCCCTTAACAACGGAAGACCAGCCCATTTATAATGTCCATAAACAAAATGGACAACGAACGGTCCACCATGGGGACACCTGGGTGGCTCAGTCGGTTAAGCGTCTGCCTTCGGCTCAGGTCATGATCCTGGGGTCCTGGGATGGAGCCCCGCATCAGGCTCCTTGCTCAGTGGGGAGCCTGCTTCTCCCTCTGCCTGCCCACTCCCCTTGCTTGTGCTCCCCGCCCCATCTCTCTGACAAATAAATAAATAGAATCTTTAAAATTTAAAAAAAAAAAATGGTCCACCAAGTTCACCTGGTCCCTAGACATGGTGAGCCATTCCTGCTCTATCTCATTTTTCCCCTTGAAATAAGATTTGGTTTATGGTTGTTCTGACTTCAACGTTACCTTCTGAACCATTACTCAGATCTGTGGACCCCTTTACAAGCAAGGGAAAGTCAGAGAAGTTGGGTGAGATCTCCAGTCGTCACACTATCTGAATGGATCTAATGCCAAAGCAACGGTTCCAGTCAGTGAACAGAGCTGAGACCTTTCAGGGTACATCACCGTGACCTGTTCCACCACCACAGAGCAGAAGCAGCTTCTCACCACTCGCTCTAGCAATTTCTCATTGGCTCAATTTTTCCTTCCTTAGACAAAGGCAAAGGAGAAGGGCTATCTCTCACTGGCTCAACTACTTTACCTTCCCTAGACAACTTTAATAAATCAAAACATTCCAGCTGGATCATAACAGTTAGTATAAACTTAGCTACTATCTCCATTAACTCTCACTCTTGGGTATATTCCTTCCAAAAGATTTTTTTTAAACCTACAAAGGTGAAGGCTGAAATATGATTCATACTTTTATCTTTTTTTTAAAAGATTTTATTTATTTGTCAGAGAGAGAGAGAGAGAGCACAAGCAGGGGAAGCAGGAGAGGGAGAAGCAGACTCTCCGCTGAGCAGGGAGCCCAATGTGGGACTCAATCCCAGCACCCTGGGATCACAACCTAAGCCGAAGGCAGACGCTTAACTGACTGAACCACCCAGGCATCCCTTGATTCATATTTTTCATTCCAATACCAAAGTTAGTTAAGTTTAAACAAAACTTTGAGTAATATTCTCTATACATAATATATAATTAAAAATGGATTTTATTTGCTCTAATAACGTTTCATATAAAGATTTTTATTAAGGAGACTTTTATTTAAGGGCTTTCTTTAAAAATTTTAATATTAATTTTTGATACAGTAAAACCCAAATTTTAGGTTTATCTTCTTAAATGGGAGTAAGCAAACTTTTTCTTAAAAACAAAGGCCAGATGGTAAATAGCCTAGACTTTGCAGGCCATACAGCTTCTATCACAACTACTGAACTCTGTGAGAGCAGCCATGGACCACCCATAATAATCAGGTATAGCTGTGTTCAAATAAAGCTTTATATAATTATAACAGGCGGCTGGTGGGCTCTGGCCCCCAGGCTATACTTCTGTCAACACCTCATCATAAGGAACCAAACTGGCAAGTAAAAAATCTGTGAGAGACAATCTACTGCATGTGATTCTGACCTCTACTTAGGGAATAAAAAAGGGGAAACAGAGAAGGGAGACACTGATGGATAAAAGCAACCAGAAAATTAATTTGTTGAAAAATTTCCAACAATTATAAATGAAAGTTCTTCTCTGAATTTTGCAAATGTTTCTTTTTTACAGATAAACAATAAACCTCTTAGTAAGAAAAATTTCACTGTCAGTATTACAAATTCCACTTTAACAAATTCCAAAGATCTGAAAAAAAGAGGTTCCTAACACCAGAAAATTAATAGATGCATTGTCAATTCATTTTTTATCAAATTTTATGATTAACCACCAGACTGTAAATCTGTTTTATCTAGTTTCCTGGGGCCTGATTTTAATGGCAATCTTCTTTTTATACACTTTCATAGCACCTAGAACTTCTTTAAAACATGTACTACACATCATGGATTTTATTCTGTATCACCTTCCCCAACTAGGTAGCTAGCAACATAGAGGAGTAGGCACAGTGTGTATCCTTCACTGCTATATCCTGTAATCTATAGTGCCTAGTACATCATAAGTTCTTGGTAGCAGAAGTGCTACATAAATGAATGAGTAGTACTGAAATTTTAACTTCTTTAATAATACTGAGGCTCAGATTTTGGTTAAAAGTTTAGTCAGAGAACTTGCCTGATAAAAATGTCACAACAGGTACTGTATGGCCTGGTTTAAGGTGAAATTCTAAACACAGAGCCAAGCTCCTATTTCTTACTCCTTTCCCTACACTGCACTTGGAATTTCTCAGTTCTGACAAACTGATGAAGGACAGCAGGCTCTCCTTCCATCCAAGTCCCCACCTCACTGGCCTCTTTTCTCTTACTATACTCAAAGCATAGATCTGGGGTTCCCAGAGATGTTTCTGCTTCAGGAATGTGAATGAGAGCAAAAAGGGAAAGTTAGAAAATAGTTTGTATAGTATGAATCCATTTGTGTTTAACACAAAAGAAGAGATTATATATGCACAGGAAATCCCAGAATGATTACAACACAAACTTACTTTTGGTGAACGTGAGATACTGGCCATGGGAGTATTCCTATAACTTTCTACTTTCTGCTCAACGGCCTCCTTTACTATTTAGATATCTATTATTTTTTTCAACCAAGAATATGAAAATAACACGCTATCACTAAACCAAAAGGAAAAACCTCTCTTCAAACAATATTTAGCTGGTAAATCAATACCGGTATGTTTACTTTGCTATTAGAGCAATTCCAAGCTTGACGCAGTGGTGAAAACAATTACAGTAACAGAAGGAAAAATCAAATGGAAAATACACCCAGGACCGTGGACTTAGAGGTCCAGTTCATCTGTACCTGTCAGCAACAGGTCTCAACTGAAAATGAATCTAATCAATTAGTGTTGCCGCTGAATTCCACTGAATTCCTTCTTGCTGGTTACTTTCCTCCTTAAGTAAGAGAAAAACAAGAAATTCCATATAAACACTAGTATGTGGAAAAGTTTTTGTGCATGCAAACTACATCTTATACTACAAGAGCTATACTCACATTCAGGCACTATTTATTCCCTTAGGAATCTGTCGTTTGGGGGAATGTCTTACTAACATTTTAGTAGTTAGTGTCAAAAATGAAGCTACTAAAAATTACGCTTCATTTTCACTGAAGGTGGGAAGATTTCTACAGAGGAGCAACTCAGGTTTTTTATGGCCCAAACTGTATACTCCTGAGCTGGTTTCAGTTAAAGCAATTTCTTCATTAGTTTTACTTGGCCAAAGATTCTAAACTACTACTTTAGACTACCAAATCCAAAACAAAACAAGCCTCCAAACCTTACCTAATTCTCTAAACTTACGCCATCCAGCACAGTAACCACCAGCCACATGTGCTAATTGCTCCCATAAAATGAGAATAGTTCAAACCGAGGTGTGCAGTAGGTGTAACACACACACAGGATTTCTAAGACTCGTACCAAAAAGAGAAATGTAAAATACCTCATGATTAACTTTCACATTAATTACGTACTGAAGTTTTTTGTTAAATTAGATTCAATAAAATATTAATAATATACAATAAAACATGAAAATTTATTTTTATTTTTTTAGTATGGCTACTAGAAAACGTACAATTTACAATGTGGCTCCCATTAGGTTTCTGTTGGGCAGCTCCGAGCCTTGGTTACCTCGCGGGTGAAACGGGGATAACGCCCACATCATGCAGAAGTTATGAGGATTAAGTGAAATAAAGCCTGTAAACGCTCAGCACATAGTTGCTATCAGCCTACCAAAGGGCACAAGCCAAGTCAGGCGCTTACACACGCAGAGGCTGAGAAGTGTCTGAAGCCGCCGTCACCTGGCTTCCAGTTACTCTAAGGACAGCCTTGCGGGGACACGCCTTCCTTCTCTCGCTCGCAGACCCCAAGCTGGAGCAGCACCCCCGCAAGCCCCACGGTCTGCGGCGCGGCCAGCCGAGGGGTTGCGGAGGGCCGCCCGGCTGTGGGGAGGCGTCCGCCCCTTCCCCCAAGCCGGCGTCTTTGGGCAGACGTGGGGCTACCGTGAGAAGGAGCCCCGAAACGCATCTCCGGTGGGCGGCCTGCTCGGGGAAAGGCAGGGCAGGCCGAGAGGGCAGCCGGCGGACGAGACAGACACGAGACGGGGCTCTCCTGGCCCCCGCCTCCGCGCCGCCGCCTCCGTCGGCGGCCGCACTTACCTGCCGAGCCGATTCCCTGAACGTCGCGGCGGCCGCAGCTCCCGAGGCTGCAACTGCTTCTCCTCCTTCCGCACGGCTCGCGGGCTCCGGGTCCATCGTCGTCGCCGCCACAGGGCTGCTGGCGCTAGCAAGATAGAACGTAATGGCCGATCAGCCCATTTCCCTCTCCGCCTCCCCACCCAGGCGCCGACCGAGCCGGCCGTCACCAAGTGGGACTCACCGGCAGCGCCCACCTCGCGCCGCGCCCGGCCACGCCACGGCAGGAGGAGCGGGGCTGCCCTGATGGGTGGGACCGGCCTGAGGGGCGGGGCCGGCTGGCGCCTCGCCCCCCAACTCCGGCTCGTCTGACCGCCGCCTGGGAGGCGCAACGACCGGCTCGCGTGGGGCGGAGCGAGGCGAGCAGCCTGCGGCACCGCTTCCGGCCCAGCCCACGTCCGCAGCTCTCGGAGCCGCCGCCTGGCACCGCCGGTGACGTCATGCCTCGTACCTGCACCTGGATCTTGGCTTCGGGATGTGGGCGCAGCCAGCCACCAGCTGCGTTTTGGGCAGTCACTCTCCCAGACCTTGGTTTCTGCACTTACAAAATGAAACAGCCTCGTAGTGTGCTTCAGAGGCTTGTGAAAATGTATTTTAAGATGTGAGGCTCTGCTCCATATTCCATTCCTAACATGGATGACAGTCTAGCCAAAAATACCCTTGAAATAAGAGCCTCAAAAGTAAATTTTGTTTACACTTCTCTGAAATGCTTAAGTATAACTGTAGAAAAAAGTTAAGTGACATCTGAAGGAGAGTAAAGGGTAGCAGCAAGATTCCATTTTGACCAATATGAGGAATATTTTATTATCTATGTCTTCGGGGCGCGTGCGCCCGTGTGTGTGTGTGTGTGTGTGTGTGTGTGTGTGTGTGTCAGGGGTCATGCCAGACTTCTCGGAGCACGTGCGCCCGTGTGTGTGTGTGTGTGTGTGTGTCAGGGGTCATGGCAGACTTTTCCCAGTGTTCACGCAAATTAAAGTCATGAGCAGGGATTACAGCATTACCCACACTCACTGGAGCATTTCCAGGTACATGTTCTTTTATTGTAGTTTTAGTATGAAAGTTTTCATACAAGTTATTGTGAATTGTAGAGGTGAAAAATACATTATTTTGGCCACAGGGAGCTTTTTATGAAACTTTAAATTCCATTTGTATGCCAGTCAAAATTCAGAAATATTCCCCAAAGTTATGGCCTGGTACATGTTATTCTACATGGCACCAATAGGTCCAACACCCCTGCAACCTTAAGTATTCCTTTCTCTCTTGTACAAAAATTATTTTCTTATTCTCTGCTTAATATTTTTGTACACTTTCTATCCTGCATATAACTATAACCTAAAAAACAAACCAAAAACCTTAAAGACAAAGTTAATTATTTGAAAACCATCGACATTTTAATAATTGGTTGGAAATCATAATCCATATTCTGGTAATAAAATCAAGTTAGCTTGTTGCTAATGTAAACAAGTTTTAGTAATATAATCTGATGCTGCCTGGTGGCCCAAAACAGCAAAAACAAACTGCAATAAATTGAAAAGGAAAATAAAGAGCCAATTGTTCAAGACCTTATGATTTGGCTTTCATAAACAAGAACAGTTCTACATTACTTGTACTCAAAATCCCTTTCCTCTTATTGACATCAACAATATTATTAAAAATTTGTGGAGTGTTTATAAATGCATGATTTTATTTTGCAAATTGACAAACATCAAATTACAATTTTCACTGCTGAAGCAGAACTTGTTTTCAAAGTTTACAAGTATATTTATTAGTTAACTGAAAATTCAAAATGCAAGTCATATCCCAACATGAACTGTAAGTATTTCCTAAGAAGAGTTACTTTTAACACAAATAGCTGAAGAGCAATCTATTACAAATGAAGGACTGGTAGCGACAGAAAAGCATAGAAATTCTAATGGTTTTATTTTGGGCATTTATATTTTTGTCATTATCTCCAGACTGTCATACCTCAACTAAAAGTGGGCAAAGCAATATGTCAAATCTGTCCTTCATTCACCTTGTAGTATAAGTTGTATTGTATCACTATGACAAAAATACATCCAGGTATTAATATAATTTATCTACTTGAAAACATAATTGTGGTCTAAATTTATCACTTAATGGTACTTATAGATCTAAAAAGGTAAATTTAGATCTACCTATTTCTCTGAAAGGCTGGGAAAACAAAGCTGACTAAAATTCGATAACCAGGAATGTCCATCAAATAAAAAACAAGATTTTCTTATGGTTTTCACAAAGCTACATATCTATTTTATCTTTTTTTCCTTAAGCAACATATTTCAATAAGAAATGTTTTTAAGGTTACCCATCCCTCCAATAAGGGATCACTGTCAATGATACATAAGAAAAAAATAAGATGGTAAAACTAAAAATGCACTTTAGGTTGACTTTAAGCATAAATTGTTAAATAACAGTAGTGGCTCCACTTTTGGAGCCCAATATCACAGGTACTGTGCTAAGGACTTTCCTTGTATTAACTCTGCCTCACGACAGCTCTATAATAGAGATGCTATTATAGTTACCAACATTCTACAGATGAGGGGACAAAGGCTCAGAGAGATTAAGAAATTTGCTCATGGACACAGCTGGTAAGCAGCAAGCAAGGATTCAAACCCAGGCAGTCTGATTCCAGAGCCTATACTCTTAGACACTCTGCTCCTCTGGGAATGAAAATGTCAGACAATGGGCTATTAGGGGCAGAAAATTCCTACACCAAAGGTGAATGTGATATTTGAAAAGATTTGGATACAAATAATCAAAGTGTGTATATTTTTGGAAGTCTATCATGAGAGATGGCCATTTGTAAGCTTTAAAGCCCTATATTTAAGAAACAAATGAAAATACCAAGTGAACATGTTTTATTTGATGCCCATGTGAGTACATTTCTTTTAATTGGAATTTGGTCAGATTTTCTTGTCATGGGAATGGACTATTGATACTCAACTAGCAGAATTTTTTATATGGCATTAGTCAAAAAATATTACTTTCTTTGTACACTATGCCTAAACACAGCAATCTCAATGTTGAAAGCTAAACATATTAATCTGACATCTGTAGAACTGTAGGAGTCTTCTGACAATTTTAAAAACCATAATAAAATATATAAAAATATTTATAATTTGTATATTTATAATATATATAATTTATATTTTATATTTATTTTTATAAATTTATAATATATAATGTATTATTTAAAATAAATGCATATTTTATTTTTATAAAAATAAAATTCTTATTTTATAAAAATAAAATATAAAGCTATAATAAGGATTGCCACAATTAAGGATGCCTTTCCATGTAATGTACACAATGACTAACACTGATATATGATATATAGAAAACTTAAGGGAGTATCCTAAGTTCTCATCACAAAGAGAAATTTTTTTTCCTTTTTCCTTTTCCTCTTTATATTGTATCTACGTGAGAAGGTGGGTGTTAGCTGAACCTATTATGGTAATCGTTTCACAATATATGTAAATCAAGCCATCATGCTATAATCTTAAACTTATACAGTGATGTATGTCAATTATTTTCAAGAAAACTGGAAAAAAAAAAGATGTCATTTATCTCAGGGCAAGATCATCCATTATTTAACACAGTAAGAAGGAAATTGCAGAAAATCAAGAGACACACATCAACGGAAGGATTTCGCACTTCCTGTATTTCCTATGAAATGGAGTGTCAAGAAATTTGACAGATATTTCTTGAACCACTTCTGCCAGAAATGAAATTCTGACCCCCTTAATTGATTTCCCAAAGTCAAAAATTATGGGCCCATGAATATATCCAGTAACAACTCTTACTTCTTTGGGGTCACTGAAGAAGAAATTTCTCTTACTCAATAATTAAACTCACAAAAAGCAGGCAAGCGTGGTTCCTAACCTATGCAGACAGGCAGACATTGCATGTTCTCCTTACTTGATGCAGACAGGCAACCATGCTCTGGAAAGAGGCTCACAAAACTTGACCATGTGTTGCTAAAAACTATCCCAGTCACAGGATATTACTCCCTTCTGCTTTCCATGAAAAGGTAAAGCCTTTGTGCCCCGGCGTCAGGGGAGTCTCAGGCCTCAGGTAGGAGATTCTCTTAGCATCAGGCTCATCGGAATTATCCTGTTACAGGCAGGTACTGCTGTGTCATCACTTGGGTATTTTGCCATTTAGATCCTACCACTACCAAGAAATGCATTGTTTTAGGGATGCCTGGGTGGCTCAGCTGGTTAAGCGTCTGCCTTTGGCTCAGGTCATGATCCCAGGGTCCTGGGATCAAGTCCCACATTGCGCTCCTTGCTCAGCAGGAAGCCTGCTTCTCCCTCTGTCTGCTCTGCCTGTCGCTCCCCCTGCTTGTGGTCTCTCTCTCTCTCTGACATGACAAATAAATAAAATCTTAAAAAAAAAAAAAATGCATTGTTTTAGGCTGAGAGAACCCTGTAAGCCAAGTGAAGCTAAAAAATAAATGCTTTCAAAATGGTAATTTCAAATGGATAGAGAAGAGTAATGAGAAAACTGCAAACAGTAGCACAGACATTCCAAACTCAAAAGAAGTGTGGCACCAGGGGCGCCTGGGTGGCTCAGTTGTTAAGCGTCTGCCTTCGGCTGGGGTCATGATCCCAGGGTCCTGGGATCGAGCCCCGAGTCGGGCTCCCTGCTCAGCGGGAAGCCTGCTTCTCCCTCTCCCACTCCCCCTTCTTGTGTTCCCTCTCTCACTGTGTCTCTGTCAAATAAATAAATAAAATCTTAAAAAAAAAAAAAAAGTATGGCACCAGATGAATATGATCAAAGGAAATGTGCCATAATTACCAGCTTACAAAGTGTATTTTCACTTTAAAAGTATCTGAAAATTACCTCATACTCAATATACCCATATCACAGTAAGAGGTCAGTAAAGACAAGGCCTAGATTCTTGGGTTAGCAACTACTCAACACTGAGTACAAATACTTACCTACCCCTAAATGCAAAGTGTGGTAAAATAACTATCATAGCAAAATTTCACATCACATCAATAACTACTTAACAACAACCCACAGACTACACATCTAGAAGCGAAATTTAAAATTAAACCCCCCCACATATGAGATATAAATTCATCATTCCTGTAATTCGTGACTCAAAAGCAAAGAAGATATTAGGTTTGACTTTAATGCAATAGCTTAATGTTGAGAATATGGTAATTGGACTTTAGAACAAAATTTTGAAGATGACAACTACATTTCAAATCCAGTGAATGCAAGCAATGAACATCATCTAGATTTGAGCTGTGATGATGGATTTCTAGTTTTGGATATAACTTATTTGGCTTTATTAATAATTATTTCTAGATTTTAAGGAAGATCAAAACTTACATACATTTTGTTGTTACTTAGCCATGATTCTCACCGACAGTTTTTATTAGAGCTTATCCAAATTCCTTGGTTACTTGTCTCATACAAACTGTAAAATATTTGATTTATTCACATATACAAGCATCAAGTTAAAATTCCTTTGCATTTGTTTTAAATGGTTTGTTCCATTTCTTACTCAAATATTTGTATGTATTAAAGCTATATGTAAAAGAAATTCAATTTTATTTTTATATTATGGCTTACTTTTTAAATCCTCTACATTCACTGAAATAAGGTATTAATATTATATTAATTTTACCAAATATGCAATGATGAGACTTTAGTTCTAGTAAATTTCCTGCTTTTGTTCCCTTTTGTATATAAGTATTTATTGACAATATCACATTTCTTTTTAGCTATGGGGCACTATACTTCTCTTCAAGATTAGTACATTACTGCATACCAGACCTAGGAACTCTTCTCATTAAAATATACTGTATTTATTTGAACAAAATAATGATTATGCAACACACTTTAAAATATTTTTACTACATATAAAAAGTATTTAATTTTTTCCAAAAAATTACTCCATAAAATTGCAATGCATTGTGTATACTTACCTTATCTTATATACCAGCAAATATGATAGTTCCAGAAGAATACTGATATCCATCACATTAAATTGCCCATTAATTTGCCCTTTGTTGGCACTATAGTTTGTTGAAATTAATTTCTGAGGTTTTGTTGTATAATTATATAAGCATTGAAAGCTTAGGAATTATACCTAATTTTATGTTGATACATGTTTAATTAACATTATAATAAAATTCAGGAAGAATCCAATGTTACACAATATTAGATCTAGCTGTGGTCTAAGCTGGGACTATAACAGGTATCAAAAAGCTTAGCAACCAATTTTAACAATAGTGAAAAATAAAAGGAAATTTGGTCAAATTATTTGATTTTGGTATATGGTACTTATGCTGTTAAAACATCAGTACTTCGACAAAAACTGTGAGGATGGAAGGATAGCTTTTGTAACTAAAGATGTCAGATTGAGGAATTAATGTGGTCAGAATTTTAGACAGCATCTCCAATTCCCTCATCTTACAGAAGAGAAAAAAAAGATACGGAAGCTGAACTAGGAGTTCTAGTGTCCTTTGCCACTGTAATTTTTGCTTCTGAAAAATACAATTTGCACCAGACACAAAAATACTTATAAAACAATGAGCATCAAGTATGGCTAAGTGTCTCATTTTCTTCTTTGGTCAAAGTGAAAAGTGGTACTCCGAGGATAGAAATCACAAAAATGCTTGCCCAGTAAAGGTGGTATGCATCAATTTAATTAGAAACTAATTTGGAAAACAATATTTTCTCATTAGCAAATTTCTATAGCTGGACCTTTTGATGACATTTCTGCAGAACACAAGATACATCATTTATATAGGGTATATAATGTTCTATAGGGATATGCTAATTTTTAGCTGGTAAAAATAATTTAGTGGGATATAAAATCTTTGCCCAAGTAAACAAGAAAATCTGTTGCATTCCTTATGTCATTACTTTTTAAAGATACTTCAGCCTATAAGACCTTTTTAAAACACCTAAATTATAAAAAATTAATACTATAAAAACTAGCCATTTATTTCACTCTTCTACTACTACAAATCAATCCTTTGCTAAAGATCAATCCATTACAGCTCAAAATACACTACTACACCATATGTATAGTCTTCATGATGTCATTAATCAATAAGTATAATAATTATTCTAGTATTTTTAAATTAATTCCATAATTTATTTAAAAGCCACTTTTCTAAATGAACTGTGTAGCAATTCAAAGTAACCAACAACCAAATCAACATTATACGCAATTATTTTCTCATTAGGAAGGTCTATACGTTAACTATCACCAAAGTACATCAGTTTCGTCAAGCAGATTTTTTTGGTGTGTGATAAACAACAAAATTGGCTTTTCAAAAAAAAAACAAATATTGCCATTAAGGCTTCAAATATATGAGGTAAAAAAATGGAAGCTATATACAAAACATCATATTATAAACTAACTAAATTCGCAATTTCAATTTAAATGGCAGGCCTGAGATTTTCTATGGCAAAATTACCGTAATTGTTCTAAGTTAAACAAAAATTCCTAATACTAATGGTTAAGTTCTTCTACCACATTTCTGCTTAAAGGTATACTTGTAGGGCTAGTTTTGTTTTGTTTTTGAGTAGGCTCCACGCCCAGCGTGGAGCCCAACACGGGGCTTGAACTCATGATCCTGAGATCAAGACCTGAGATCAACAGTCAGATGCTTAACCAACTGAGCCATCCAGGCGCCCTATAGGACTAGTTTTAAGTGACATAGAGCCGTTGGTTTTTCTGTCTGCCTTTTAATGTGATCCACTGATAAATTTAAATCATAAAGGAAGTTAACAACCCCTTAATTTATAACGAGTTTGAAGTTTATTTTACAGCACTTTTATTGAGACATCATGTAACTACTGACCAGGACTGTTTACAAATGTAATGCTTGGCCTTTAAGACAATTAAAAACTTTTAAGTACTAAATTTTATATCATGATTTGTTTAACTTAAGAAGTATTATGATGGTGAAAACTAACAGAAGAAAACCCGAAGCAAAAATAAAATGATTTCCACAAAAACTATATATTCCTCCCTTGCATCAAAGGGAGGGAGGGAAGTAGGAAGGAAAAAAGAAGAAAAGGAGAGGGGAAAAAAGATGAGAAGAGGAAGAAAAATGGCAAGACAGGCAAGAAAAATACTTCTTTTTTTTTCCTGTTTGCAAAAAGGAGGGAAACTCTGAGGTCTCAGCAAATAATGTAATCAACTGAGTCAGTTTATATTAAGGCATCTTCTTTACATATTATTGAATCCCATCATGCCTTTCATATTGCCAGCAGCACCCTGTTGAAACTGCCTCATCATTGACTGAAGTCCTGCCATTCCACCTAGAGTAAAAATAGAGTAAAATCAGATCATTATTACGTGGAACTTGAAACATATATTACTCTTGCCAAATAAGTACTTTAACTTCTAAAAAATTTACTGGGATCTGACTATAATTTGGTCATCAGCCTTAAAGAACATACCAATTAAAAATCTGTATTATCATCAGTATCCTTATCTATAAAACAGAAAAAAAATAACCTACCTCATCAAGTGAGAAGGAGTAAATAATATATGAAAAGATCTTAGAACAGTACCTGTCACACAGCAGGGAGTCAATAAATCTAAACAAAAGAATTTTTTCTGGGAAGTCCAAGAGAGTCTTGTTGTTAATAGTAACCAATTCTGGGGAGTGGAGTTGTTGTTTCACAGGACTTACGGGAAGAAAAGAATTCACCATTCATTAAACATCTATATGCCCAGAGCTGATAAATGCCTTCATATATATTAGCTCACTTAACTGTCACAATTTCCTGATGAGATATTATCTGTGATTTTCAGAAAATTTAAGGAACTCTTCATAGGTCACATAGCAAAAGTATAACTGGGTTTCAAAATCCTTATATAATTTCAAAGTCTCATCATTGAAAATACCCAGATTCCAAACTAGGGCAAAAGATCACTGGAACAAACATTAACAGAAGATGATGAAGTATCTTGCTCAAAAATCACACAGATGGCAGCAGAAGAGGGAATAAAATCTCAATTATATAGCACTATTACAACCATTCAACAGAATTCAGATGGCCATTTCCCTCAAATCATACATCTTTTGAACAGATGTTCATAATATCACAACAGAAAGCTTTTTTTTTTTTTTTTAAAGATTTTATCCAGTCACTTGACAGAGAGAGACACACCAGAGAGGGAACACAAGCAGGGGGAGTGGGAGAGGGAAAAGCAGGCCTCCCACTGAGCAGGGAGCCCAATGTGGGGCTCGATCCCAGGACCCTGGGACCATGACCCGAGCCGAAGGCAGACGCCCAACGACTGAGCCACCCAGGTGCCCCACAACAGAAGGCTTATTAAAACTCAACCTTTATAAATTAAACTGTGTATTATAAACTGGCAACAACTTTGTATTTACCCATGTGATGAAGAACTCTTGGATCCATCATTTTGGCCATTTGTTGATTCAGTTTTGCCATCTGCGACTGACTCACATTCTTAGACATGTCACCACCTGAAAAAAAAAGGTTTTGAGTCAATGTAGAATGCAATATAATCAGGGTATCATAGAAAGTTTAATGAACTGAGTAAAATTTTTAAAAATCACCCATAACCTTACCACCCTAACACATTATTTCTATTTGTACATATTCCCTTCCAATCTTTATCTCAATTACATACATATTTTTGAGAAAGGACAAATGAAATTCTATATTAAGGGGCATTTAAGGGATTTTTTAAGGGCTATGATTTTTGTTAATATAAAACTGTAACCAGTGATTATTAATAGTAAGCTGTAACAACAATTGTTTAAAAGTCATATAGGAGAATGCTGAACAAAAACCTGACTTTATAGATAAGGGTTCATAGGGAAAGAGCCTGGGTTGCTGGTAAATTAATATGAAAGAATAAGACTGGGAGAACATGAAGATTTGCATATATCTAAGAAGCTGTTAAAAATAATGAAAAGCTTCAGAGAATGGAAAGACAAATAATGCAATTCCATTTACCAATGAATTTCTACACACTTAACTGAAACTCCACAGTAAAAAAGGAAGCCAATAAAAGTGATGCATTCTGAGGCAGACCAGATAAGAGCATCCTTTAGAGAAAAGCTGCTGTGGTCTCAAGAGACAGGAAGCAAAACAGATCATCGATGCAACAACAATAAGTAAGTAGAGTTGCTTCAGGCAAAATTATTTCAAAGGAACATTAACTCTGGTACTTCTCAAAAGCATTATGAAAATGAACTTCAAAGCTGGTTAATCTGAATAAAAAATATGCATTAAGAAATATGAATAAAAGATACGTTTTTAGAAAACATAGGATAAAATCTGTAAAAAATTTTTCATGATTAATACATCTGTGTAAGATGTGAATTCTGTGTCCGTTGGTAAAGTGTCACAAGTATTTGTTTCTGAGGACTTAAAACTTCTAAAAAATATTAAGAGTTTGGTGTGACAAGAATGTGTGCCACATCCACTGCCCATTTCATCTTGATTGTGCCTTTATTGAGCAATCAATCAATGCTTAGATAAATGGATCTACAGTAATTCTTTCAAGAATAGTCAGCTCTCTCTAAAATAAATAAATACATCTTTAAAAAAAAGGCCTTAAAAAAGTGGCGCCAGGGTGGCACAACTGGTTATGCATCCAACAGGGTTTCAGCTCAGGTCATGATCTCAAGCCCATGAAATTGAGCCCCATGTTGCCCCCCCCCCCCCCCCCCCGCTCAGCTCAGCGTGGAGTCTGCTTGAGATTCTCTCTTCCTCTCCCTCTGCCCCTCCCACTTGTGCTCTCTTTCTCTCTTTTTTTAAAGATTTTATTTATTTGAGAGAGAGCAAGAGAGGAGAGAGAGAGAAAGCATGAGCAGGGGGAGAGGTGGATGGAGAGGGAGAAGCAGACTCCCTGCTGAGCAGGGAGCCGGATGTGGGGCTTGATCCCAGGGTCCTGAGACCATGACCTGAGCCAAAGGCAGACACTTAACCAACTGAGCCACCCAGGTGCCCCTCTCTTTCTCTCTCTAAAATAAATAAATAAATTACAAAAAAAAATTGGGTTATTTGGGAAAGATGTTAAACTGACATGTGTTTAATAATCACTATCTGAAATAGCATGTGATGTGAAGAATTATAACCAGTCTTAAACATGTTTGTCTAACTTTTCTCCCTGTCACAAAAAAGAAAACAGCATAGGGTCGCCTGGGTGGCTCAACTGGTTAAGCCACAGAATCTTGATTTCAGCTCAGGTCGATTTCAGGGTCATGAGATCGAGCCCCACATCAGGCAGTCACTTGAGATTCTCTCTTTCCCTCTGCTCCTCCCCCCACTCACATGCTTGCATGCTCCCGTGTTCTCTCAAATAAATAAAGAAATAAATAATAAAATCTTAAGAAAAAGAAAATAGCACATAACAAGCAAAGAAAATAAGAAAACTGTCAAAGACAAAAGGGATAAAAATTATATCAATACTCATCCTTTTTAGAAAGCTATTCAGCAGTATTGCTTCACCTTTGGAGATTATCTAATCAGTATATTTTGAAATAATAAGTTCATTTTAATAGTGTTTATAATACAGAAAAAAATTTTAAGAGAGGGTTAAGACAACTGTGAAAAGTAAATTTATCTTTTTACCTTACACAATACACAGCAAAATAAATTTCAGATGGGATAAAAAGTTAAAAACCTAAAAAATAAAACCAAAACAAGTAAAAAATGTAGGTGGGTACTGTGGTATCAGCATGGGGAAGGCTTTTCTGAGCATAATAGAAATCAAGAAAATGATAATTAGGCGTGGCTACATTAAAAATGAAAGCTTCCATTCACTAAAAAATACAAATAAAAATAAAAGGCAAATGAAAACTGGGTAAAATATTTGCACACATAAACCAAGGATTTTAAAGTGTTACTACAAAGCAACAGGGGGGGAAAATGAGACAAATGAACAAGGAACCTAAGGGGTAACTCACAAAGGAAATCCAAACTAATAAATGTATGAAGAGATGTTAAACTTGAGTAGTAATCTAAAAAACACCTACTAAAAGAAACATTTGATCATTAAATTGGAAATCTTTTTTTTATTTTTTTTATTTTCTATTTTTTTAGATTTTATTTATTTATTTGACAGAGACACAGCGAGAGCAGGAACACAAGCAGGCTTCCTGCCGAGCAGGGAGCCCTATGAGCGGGGCTCGATCCCAGGACCCTGGGATCATGACCTGAGCCGAAGGCAGATGCTTAACAACTGAGCCACCCAGGCGCCCCGGAAATCTTAAATTACTACAAAATTTATTCAGCGAGTACTATGTATCTGATCAAAGCAGACAAAATCCCTGGCTTCCCAGAAGACTGCACAGGAACTGATGTAAGAACTGATACTGATACAGCAGATGAATCAGCCTAAATATCCATTGCACAAAACAAAGATGCAAGCATAACTGGAAGAGTATTCAGTGCTTAAAAGCTGTATTTTGAAGAATATTTAGCAATATAGAAAAATAGTCATGATGTTTCAGAAGAAAGCACTAGTTATATCAAAGCACTAGTTATAGTCCTATTTGCAGTAGGACCCATAGGATTCTCTGGGGAGAAAAGGTAACGGGTGTTTTAAGTTTTTTCCATATACCTTCTTATTCTGTCTAAATTTTCTTTAATATGCATTACATCTTCATAAAAATGAAGTCATTAAGTTTGTTTTTAATTAGTGTTCATTACCTTGAATCTGAAAACAGAGAAATCACAGATCACATTCCAGAAGAACTTACAATAGAACATGAAATTCAGCAATATGTTTCCCAATACTGGCAGTACTCCCTGGCTTTAATTTCAGTTTTTCAACTTCTTTCTTTACTTTCACTATGTTAACTAATGAGGAGCCTGTTACTTTTCTTACCTTTGAAAAGTCCTTTGATACCTCCCATCTTTTTTACCATCTGTGCAAATTTGGTATATTGTGTCAAAAGTTCTTGAACATCTCTTGTTGACACACCTGATCCTCTTGCTACTCTTTGGATTCTTCCAGGTTGCTTACTAAAAACCTTGGCACCATCAGTACTGTCAAGTTCTGTAGACAAGGATTAATTACTTTCATTTACATACAACTAACATTCATTATCAAAACAGTTATGTACAAATACCATACACACACAAAAATAAAATGGTGAAACCACCACCTGATTTAACAAATGTTATCACCTGCCATGTTTGCATCTGATTTTTAAACATTAAACATATTCAAAAGAACATCTATAATATTTGTAAGCTATAAAAACAATAAAAAAAATACACATGTACTCACCCCACAGTTTAAGTAAAATAGAACATTCTGAAAACCTTTAAAACCCATGTCCACCTTTTCCATATCTCATATCCAACTGCTCCTCAGAGCATATACTAAAAGTATAAGGTATATTTCAAAAAAGAAAAGTGCTCACTTTAGCTCTAAATAACTATTAACATTTAAATCATAAATTTAGGCATCTAAGCAACAGAAGTAGGTAGGTTCTATCTATCATCAACGGAATAATGGTAATATTTTCCATATAATTACTACTAGTATTTTAATCCTTTCTGTGACAAAAAGAGTTGAGTTAATTCCCTCCAGTGTATTTATAACTCTTAGAATATGAGGTGCATTTCTTCTGGCTTTCGCTGTATACAATCTCAGGAATGCAATGGACTTTAGTCAAAATTTCTATTACAACTGCATTCTCTCTACAACATCCCCCAATAAATGGTCATCTAGCCTGTCTTAATATTCCCAGATGACCCACTATCTAATATCTAAAATATAATAATCTATGCTATTCTATCATACCTGTAATTATGGAAAATCTTTTTACATATTAAAATAAAATAAATTTACCTGGCACCTCTTCCTATTTGCATACATGTCTCCTTGCCAGGCACAAAGAATAAGGCTTTCAAATATTTGAGAGCTACCAAGTCTCTGGTGAATCTCCTCTAGGTTACAAATATCCAAATCTTTTGACTGTTCCTCTTATAACATGGTTTAGAACTCCATTTATTTTTTTTTAAAGATTTTATTTTTATTTATTTGACAGAGAGAGACAGAGAGAGAGAGCACAAGCAAGGGGGAGCAGCAGAGGGAGAGGGAGAAGCAGACTCCTCATTGAGCAGGGAGTCCAACGCGGGGCTCGATCCCAGGACCCTAGGATCATGACCTGAGCCGAAGACAGATGCTTAACCGACTAAGCCACCCAGGTGCTTCTAGAACTCCATTTATTATCCTGATTTCCTAATATTTTCTAATTTGTCTACGCCCTCTAAGCATATCATCCAGAAGTGAACTGAAATCCAATACGATGTAAATAAGGAGCACATTATCTCAGAATAAACTTACAGTCATTAAAACCTAAATCCATTTCATAAATGCAGCTTTTAAGCCACATCTTCACCATAAAATATTTAGGAAATATGTATTCTAAGACCTAAAGTGGAGTGACGTGAAAGAAGACAGGCTAATACAGCACATCATGGTAAGCAGTATGAGAGAATTAAACAAATGCCAGAAGGGGACATAATTTAAAGAAGAAAGAAAGTCAGGAAAGGCTCCATGCTGATGGTTCTTCTTTAACTGAGTAGTCCTAAAGGACAAATATGAGTTAAGTAAACAAGAGAAAGAAGCAAGGGACATTCTACAAAGCAGAACATGGATGTTTAGAATAAAAACAGTTTTGGGCGCCTGGGTGGCTCAGTTGTTAAGCGTCTGCCTTCGGCTCAGGTCATGGTCCCAGGATCCTGGGATCGAATCCCACATCGAGCTCCCTGCTCGGCAGGAAGCCTGCTTCTCCTTCTCCCACTCGCCCTGCTTGTGTTCCCTCTCTCACTGTGTCTCTCTCTGTCAAATAAATAAAATATTAAAAAAAAAAAAAAAGAATAAAAACAGTTTTGTGTAGAAGAAACCAAGCTTGATAAGAGCTGAGATTTAAGAAGTTGCAAAAGTAGGTAAGGACAAGATTATAACAGAATTTGTATGCCAGGCTTAGGAGTTTGAAATTCATTATGACAACAAGAAAGAGCCATTGAAAGAGTCTGACCCCAGAATTTTTTTTTAAAGATTTTATTTATTTATTTATTTATTTATTTGAGAGAGAGACAGAGTGCACACGAGCTCCCGAGCAGGAGGAGGGGCAGAGGGAAAGAGGGAGAGAGGGAATCTCAAGCAGGCTACACACCCAGCACAGAGCCGGACATGGGGCTCGATCTCATGACCCCGAGATCATGACCTGAGCCGAAACCAAGAGTCAGATGCTCAACCAAGTGAGCTACCCCTGGTCCCAAAATTTTTTATGTTTAGAAAAACCATTCTTGTGGCAGTAAGGAAGACAAATTAGAAAGAGAAGTGAAAAAGTTGAAAGGGAAACATTAGGAAGCTACTGTATAACGATCTAGGTGAGAAATAATGAGTGTGTGAACTAACGTAGGGGACTCAGAGACAAAGGGAAGAGGGGAGATATGAGAATTATTTAGCAAGTGGAACTCACTAAACCTAAGGTAATGTTAAGGTTCCTATATTCCACTAGAAGTGGTAAAAAACTAATAGAAATAAACTGCGATAAGTTTAAATGTATATGCGTATTGTAATACCACACAGTTCAATATGTATGCATATTGTAATACCTAAAACAACCATTAAGAAAATTATTTTTTAGGGCGCCTGGGTGGCTCAGTTGGTTAAGCGACTGCCTTCGGCTCAGGTCATGATCCTGGAGTCCCTGGATCGAGTCCCGCATCAGGCTCCCTGCTCGGCAGGGAGTCTGCTTCTCCCTCTGACCCTTCCCCCTCTCATGTGCTCTCTCTCTCTCAAATAAATAAATAAAATCTTAAAAAAAAAAAAAAAAAAAAAAAGAAAATTATTTTTTAAAATACACTCAGAAAAATTATAGGTACTAAATAACCTATAAATAATAATTATTCTATAATAATTATAGAATACTAAATAACATTCAAGTAACTCAGGAAAGTAGAAAAGAAAAATCAGAACAAAAATCGCAGGGAACAAACAGAACAAAAAATAAAATGGCAGAACTAAATCCTAATATATCAATAATATATCTGCTAAAAGAGAGTATATGAGAATGTGTTAACAGAAAAAAAATAACCCAATTACATGCTGTTGACATAAAACTCACTTTGAATATAATGATATAGGCAGGTTAAAAGTAAAAAGATAAACAATGCAAACAACTGATTAAAAGAAAGCTATATTAATATTAGACAAAACAGACCAGGGACAAAGGAGGACATCACATACATAATGACAAAAAGGTCAATTCACCAAGAAGACCTAACAATCCTAAATGTGTACTGTACCCAACAAAAGAGCTTACCTGACATAAAACTTACAGAACTAAGAGGAGAAACGTTAGGTACTTCAATACCTTCATCTCCATAATCAACAGAACCACTAGACAGAAAATCAGCAAGGATATAAATCTAGGTTGACCCCAGTTTCTAGCTTGGGTGACTGAGTAGATAGATCTCTATCAGATAGATGGAAGTGTCACTCACCAAGGGAGAAAACTACATTTTGGATCTGTGTCTCAGAAAACTTTCAAACCTGTAAATAGAGATGTCTGCCCACCATTTAGTGAGCATCTAGAAAAGAGGTGGTCCAGCTCTTGAGCCAGAAAGCCTGAGTTTGACGCCCAGTCTCTCCATTCTGTAGCTAGCATCCTTGGGCAAATTACTCAACTTTCCTGTATCTCAGTTTCCTAATCTGCAAAAGCCAGATAATAATGGCTTTTAACCCCAGAACTGTCCCTTGAGAGTTACTATGATGATTAGATGGGTTAATATATGTAAAGCACTCAGGACAGAGTAAATACTCTAGATATGGCTGCAATTATTAATTCTACATACAAAACTTTTTGTGGTGTTGAAGATACAGAGATGAGAAAGACACAATCTTATTTGGGTTACTATGAAAGCCTAGAGCTCAGGAAAGAGGTAGAGACTACAAAAAATAATCGGTCAAGCAGTAGAGAAAGCACAGAAGTGGATGAATTATTCAAAGAAAATGAGCAGAATGAGAAGAAACATTGGCTGAGGACAGAACCTGTAGTATATAGTCACTTTAGGGGCAAGGTGAAAAAGTGACTGAGTTAACAAGAAAGGTAAGGGTAAAATTGGGGAGATGGTATAACAGAAGCCAAGAAAAAAAGGTGATTAACAACAGCCAATGTTGTAAAGGTCAAGAAAAAGACTAAAAAAAATCCACTGGAACAGCCCAGTACGTTACTGGAAATCTTTGTATGGTCTATTTCCACATAGTGGTGGGGACAGAAGTCAGATTTCAGTAGTTTGAGAAAAATACAAACTGTTCTTTCAAGAAGTTTGACTGAAAAGAGAAAAAAAGAGTAAAAAAGCATGAGGGAGAAGTACAGCCCAGGAAATGTGAAATTAAGAATGTTTATATGCTGATGGGGAAGAAAAGTCAGTAGGTAAGAAGAGACTGGAGATACAGGAAAGTATTTTATTGAGGGTATATTTTCCCTCTTCTTCTGCTTACCCCTCCCCAACTTGTGCACGCACACACTCTCTCTCCCCCCACCAAAAAAAGACTGAAACCTTGAGAGTTTCAGTGCAAAATAAGTTTGTAAACGTTGCTTAAACTATCTCTCTTACAGGTTTCCAATTCATGTTAGCATATGAGAGTTCTGAGGAAACTTATAATAAATAAACTTAATAGTTTTTTAACCCAGAATTCCCCCAAATTTATTTGACTACAGAGCTCTCAAGTGATTTCTATCATCATCATGAAGAACAAGTGTTCTTTGGAGAACACTGGAGAGTGTTTGGAGAAACACTGTACTAGACATTTCTCTCTATGATGAAGTCAATCCAGTAGTCATAACCCTTTGAGTAAGAGCTTTCAAACAGCTACAAATCCACCTAACTATAATCTTCCACTCTAAATTTTTTGCCCATCTTGTCCACAAGAACACAGTGAAACTATCCACTTGCAAATATTCAGAACATTGTCCTCTAGATCAAGTAATCTGCCATCTTACCTTGGTCATTCATACTATCCATTATCGTCATTAATTTCTTTAGCCTTGCCATTGACTCCTGTTCATTTCCTTTGCTCATAAAGTCTGTTCCAAAACCAGGGATCATCCCCTAAAACAAATATATTTAAACATAAAATCAACAATAGCTTGAGATTAAATTGTTCAGAATGTTCACATTTAACTACTGGCTTTAATTTTGAAACAAAGTTTTTAAAATGTTTTTTTACCCAAATAGCCAAAATAATGAAAGCAAATGCATCTATTCTTAAAAATTTTAATGAAAAACAGAAGAAGATAGAAAAAAAACTTTTTAGGATAACTAACCAAGATCTGACTGAAGGGGCCCATTTTCATGATATTTTGAAATTGTTCATACATGTCTCGCAACGTAAACTGACCTGAAATACAATATAAATGGTTCAGATATATTAGAGAATGTACATTTCCATTCAGTAAAATTAATCTTTTTCTTAGTCATGGGTTCATCTTGAAGCACACTCGCAAAACATCTAATCAATAAACATTCCTGAGCAGTTACTATGGGCAAGATCATAGGATGAATGCAGTGGAGAATATAGAGATACATAAACAGATTCTATCCTAGAGAAGCTTACATTCTCTCAGAGAAGATGGACAAAAACAAATATACAAAAAACTTGAAAACAAAGCAGACAAACTCTACCCACTAGGATGACTAAAAAGCCTCATAACACCAAAAGTTAAAGAAGATGTGGAGCAAGCAGAACTCTCATACATTGCTGGTGAGAATGAAAAATGGCAAAAACACTTTAGACGGTTATTTGGCATTTCCTAAACAACTTGGCTGTCCACGGACATGAAAACAATAGACTATGGATGAAATACTACTCAGCAATAAAAGAACAAGCTACAGGTACATGCAACTAGATGGATGAATGTCAAAAACTTATGCTGAATCAAAGAAAGTAGGTAGGGGGGAGGACATAACTCTAGAATTTCTACAATATGATGTACTTACTGGGAAGGAGAATGAGCAAACTTTCTAGTTAATGGGAATGTTGTTTCCTGATGGATATGGGTTATTGTGCATTTGTCAAAATTGATTGAATTATATCCTTAGGAACCAAGCATGAAGTTATATGTAAATTAACTTCAATTAACAACAACAACAATAACCCAGAGTATTTTCTATTTATGTCCTAAAGATATAACTGGAAAAGGTATTTGGATTTAGCCATTCTGAATTTTAGTGGCAGTACAATATTTTATTTTTTTATTTTTTAAAGATTTTATTTATTTATTTTGACAGAGAGAGACAGCGAGAGAGGGAACACAAGCAGGGGGAGTAGGAGAAGGAGAAGCAGGCTTCCCGCAGAGCAGGGAGCACAATGCGGGGCTCAATCCCAGGACCCTGGGATCACGACTGAGCCGAAGGCAGACGCTTAACGACTGAGCCACCCAGGCGCCCCTTAAGTGGCAGTACAATATTTTAAAGGAAATGTTAGAGCAGGTAGCTAGAAATGCAAAATTAAACAGTGGTAGAAAAAGTTAAGGCTGAAATACATACTTGGCCATTATACAGAAGCGACCACTGAAGCCATGATAGTATAAGAAATCCACTGTCATGGAACCCAAGTGAAGAGTTTGAAAACAAAAGAAAGATAACACATCCAAGGAAAAGAAGAAAGGTTACTACTTTTGCCCTTGGTGACCTCAGAAATGAGTAGAATGCTAAGAGCAGAAGCAAAATGCAGACATAAGGAGAGACCTAAGAGTCAAAAAGTAGACCTACTAGGGATACAGTTTAGTGTGGTGGTGGAAGCAGTGGTAGGGCTGTTCAGTATAGAGGAAGGTGGGGAAAAGAACCCGCAATGAGGGATAGAATCATTCATTCAACAAATATTTATTAAAGATCTACTAAGTGCCACAAATTGTGCTAGGTACTGTAAACGTAAAAGGTGAGGAACACAGCTATGAAACTTACCTACACCTTCAGCAGGGAAGACAGATATCTAATAACTGTGATGAATCATACAAAAATTACAGGGTGCAATGGAAACATAAAGCAGAGAGTTCTAACTCAGTCCAGGGATCAGGTAAAATGTCCCTAAAGAAGGAGAGACTGAAGTATGAGTAGGAGTTAGCCAGTATGGCTGGGGAGAGGAGGGTGGAAGTAGGAAGAAGAGAGGACACCTGTCTAATGGGCAAAGGCACAGAGGTGACAGACAGCAATGTACATTTGAGAAGCTGAGTGAAATTCAGCATGACTGGCACATGGAACGTTAAGAACAGCATCAAAAATGATATGGAAGATATGGGCCAGATGGTAGTCATTTTTTTTTCTTTAAGACTTCAATCTCTACACCCAACATGGGCCTTAACTCACAACTCCTGAGATCAGGAGTCGAATGCTCCTCGGACTGAGCCAGCCAGGCGCCCCAATGGTAGAGTCTTTTAAAAACATTGTAAGGGCAATGGGAAGCCACTGAAAGATTTTAAGGCAGTAATTGGATCAGACTTGCATTTTTCAAAGATCATTTGGCTACAGTATAAAAAATAGATCCAAGGGGAAGAGTCCAAGAAACAGGAAGATTGTTAAAATTAGAATAAACAATCTAGGCAAGAGATAAACTTGCATAATTGCAGGAGCTGAAGAAAAGGGAATGGAATGAAGATATTTAGGAGGCAGAATTACTAGGACAAGCTGACTGATGGGAAAAGGAAAGGGCAGAGCGAGGAAGAAATAAGAGAGTCCGTGACAACACCCAAGTTTCTGCCTCTGGCAATAAGACTAATTAGCATTCATTGATGATAACAATAAGGTGAGACATTAGGATGGGAAGATACGGATATGCTGAATTTGAAGTGTTGATGGACCATCCAAGAATGGTCTAGTAAGCCTATCAGTCTGAAGCTCCAGAGAAAAGAGGGCCTAGCATTGATCCCTGAAGAACATCAACATTTCAGAGAGGGATAAAGGCACTGGTAACTGACAAGATAAGTGAGAAAAAGCAAAGAGGCAGGATAGTATGTGACCATGGACACTGACAGTAAGATCATTTGGAGAAAACCGGAAATGGTCAATAATAATATATGTTGAAAGCTTCTGATTTTATACACATCAGCTGATTTAATCTTCACAACTCTACGAAGAAGAGATTTAGTATTACCTATTTTTTACAGATAAGGAAATTAAGGCTAAGTAATTCGAAAAAGTTACACAGCTAAAAATAGATCAGATATAAATTCAGATATGATAGATTTAAGAACCTGAGCTCTTATTCACAACATATATCTCTACAGGAGTGGTCTTTTTAATGTGATATAAAAAAATGTGTGCTTAATCTCATTCTTCTAAATTTCTATATATATAATATATACACACACACATAATTTATAAGTAAACAGATTAGAGTGTTCCAACTTACATTTAACCTGTTCTACTTCAAGAAACCCAATGAAAACCTCAATTTTAACCTTAAGGCAATTTGATTACAAGGAAGAAAACAAAAACACTCAATTCTACAATTGTTCACATATCTGAGATTTAAAATGATTTGCGCATAAATCATGTAGGAAATAAACATTTGACGAATTGAACTTTAATAATAGATTTATCATTTCAAACAAATTAACAGTAGCTTTATCAAAAAGAAATCATGGGAAGACATCTGAAAGCAAATGCTTTTGCTTCTCATATACCATGTTTCAACTTCTCTATAAGTGCTTCATTGTCATCCAACTTCAACTCATTGACTTTATCTATCAGTCCTTCAATGTCGCCCATGCCTGCAAGACCCCAAAAAAAAGAAAAATTAACAATAGTATATGCTGCTTTACATTATACAAAATACATGCACAGAGATAATACTCCTGTGGGATCGCAGGTAAGATATTCCTACTATACTTTTCAGGTGAGAAAACCGAAACTCGAGATGTTAAGTGACAAAGCAGGGACTCCAGCCCAGGGTTTTATTCCCAATTCCATGCTCTCTAACTCTATTACCTGGTACAAAAAGTTTTACTGCCATTCCCCCTGCTATTACCACAACTACATATTTTTGTATTGTGCTCTAAAACTTTTCCGAAGAACTTTCCATCTAATAGCTCATTCCACCACTCTAACCACAAGAAGCAGAAAAACCATCATCCTCACTTTTTACAGGTGAGGAAGATAAATCATAAAAGGTAATGATTTTCCTGAACTAGTCAATGAGAGGGCGAGATTAAAGTCCTAATCTGTTTTAAATATCCATGCTATTTTCTTGGAGATTTTTCTATATCCCCACCACTGCACATACCAAGAAGCTTGCTGATGAAAGGTTGTGTTTTGAAAGGTTCAAAGTCATCTATGTGTTCCCCTGTACCAATGAAAATAATTGGACTTTTTGTGGCAGCAACTCTGCAAAGAAAAAGGTAACACGAAATAATCTCAAAAAGGCAAACAAATTTCAAAGCAGATTTCAAAGTAATTAAACAAAGGTACACAGTTCCAAGTTTCTTTTCACTTGTTAAAACAGAACTATTATCAGAAAGACTCCAAAATTCTGTTTCTATTTAAACTTCTTTTATAGACCATATTAGGTCCAATACTGGAATATATCTTTTTTTTTTTTTAAACTGGAGTATATATTGGAATATATTTTCAATGATCAAGAAGAAAGCCATAAATACACAGACACAGACAGACAGACAGACACACACACACACACACACACATCATATAAGCCCAAGACATAGGACAATAGCATCAATGACACTTACGCACTGAGCGCACCACCTCCTTTTGCGTGGCCATCAAGTTTTGTCACTATGACGGAGGCTACATCTACTTTATCTTTAAAAGCCTTTGCCTGGGCTTCACAAGCCTGCCCAATGGAGGCATCCATCACATAAACAATGTTATCGGGTTGCTGGAAAATTTAAGTAAGAAAGAAACATATTTTTACTGCTCTTAAGCAAATTTCCTCATTAGAAGCTATAGAAAAATATTTATTATAAGTAATTATTCATAAAATCAATAAATATTTATTGAGGGAGTACTATGTATTAGGCACCATTTAGGTCCTGAGACAAAGAGATAAACAAGAAAATCCTTGTCCTTGTGAGACTTATATTCTAGTCAGAAGAGATAGACAATAAATGGGCAAGTAAACATTTCAGATGTACAATTAAAATGGGATAGAGAATATCAGTTTTGAGGTGTGGGAGACTTCTTTAGGTAGGGCGGCCACATGAGGTCTTTCCAGAGATAACATTTGAGATGAGGCCTGAATAAAGAGGAAAAAAGTGGGCGCCTGGGTGGCTCAGTTGGTTAAGCGACTGCCTTCGGCTCAGGTCATGATCCTGGAGTCCCTGGATCGAGTCCCGCATCGGGCTCCCTGCTCGGCAGGGAGTCTGCTTCTCCCTCTGACCCTCCCCCCTCTCATGTACTCGCTCTCTCTCATTCTCTCTCTCTCAAATAAATAAATAAAATCTTTAAAAAAAAAAAAAAAAGAGGAAAAAAGTTATCCAAAGGTCTGGAGGAATCACATTCCAGGCAAAGGGAATACTAAAAGTAAGTAAGAGGAAAAAAGTTGAAGAGTGTGCACTAAAACCAAAATGAGTAAAACAGTTCAGGTTATTTCCCTTAGTTCTGCTCAACTAGGTCAAAATAATGTCATGGCGAAAAAGAAACCTACTAGCATTAGCCATTAGCTAAAGAATTACTGCCAACTCCTCAATGGCAAAACATGGGCTCATGGGCAAAATACATTCTACAGATTATCTAGAAATTGCTTCTTTTCTCTAAATTATTTCCATCATAATTTTAAAGAGACCAAATGATCATTAATATTTTTAAATGCTTCATTTTGAAAATCCTTCAAAATTCGTCTAAAGTAAATGTCCCAATTTAATTTAAATAATTTACAGAAAGAAAATTCAATAGAGGGGCGCCTGGGTGGCTCAGTCGGTTAAGCGTCTGCCTTCAGCTCAGGTCGTTATCCCAGGGTCCTGGGACTGGGCCTGAGTCAGGCTCCCTGCTCAGCTGGGAGTCTGCTTCTCCCTCTCCTTCTGCCCCTCCCCCTGCTCCTTCTCTCTCTCTCTCTCTCTCATTTCCTCTCTCTCTCAAATAAATAAATAAAATCTTAAAAAAAAATAAGAGACTGTCCTAGTAACAGAGGCTGAATAAAGCATTTTTTTAAAGAAATCAATAGATATTAAAAGTTAATTCTAAATTTTTCTTTTTTTTCTTATATATACAATAAGATGATTGAGAAAGGAAAATTTTTTTGATACTTACTCATGAAAATTTCGTATCTAGTGTACAGAAGATTAAGTCCTTACCATACAGATATACAGACTGAAAATAGAAATAAATTACTTGGAATCTACCATACAGACAAAAAATAATTTATATGGATCTTAAACTCAATCAGGCGTTGTAATTAAATTAACCAAAATCCTTACAATGTTGTTAAATTGAAAGTTACTTACTATAGCATTAGCAACTTGAAGCATTTCTTCAAACAAAGAGTCTTCCTGTTTATGGCGGCCACTTGTATCAACAATTATAATTTCAAAATTTTCATTTTTGAATTTCTCCACTCCTTCAGAGGCAATGATAACAGGATCCATTTCTGTATAGCTATTTAACAAGGACAAATGATTTAATAACAACTGCAGAACAAAACTTTCAAATACTAATTTGCAATTGTTAGTGTACCTTTATTCAGAAAAAGTCATAATGATCACAATTTCAATTTAGAAGAAAAAATCTAATAAATATTAAAAACAGCAAACCAAACGATAAAAATTAAAAATAAAGATAGCAAACCACTTCCAGAGCAGCATAAAGCAATATCCAGTTTTCCAATTACAAAATTCTATGTGATTCTGCTGCATGTCTTATCTTGAATGAATTGTATTTCCCCCAAATACTTTTTATATTTTCTTTACAAAGTGAATGTTTCACACATGCTTTCCTGTTTAACACCCTTTTGTAAGCATTTTATAAAACCATTAAATATTCTTGTAAAACATGACTTTTAGGCTGTATAACATTCCATCATATGGTTATACTATCATTTATTAAAGAAATGCCCTACTGTTGGTCATTTGAAGTATTTCCAATTTCTTAGTATTAAAAATATAGTCAATATAAGGAGTTCATAATATTGTTTCTTTGAAATTGTTATGACATACTCCTACAGCTTGAATTTGGATCAAATGATCTGATAATTTAGGCTTTTGGTTTCTTTTTTGTTGATTTTGATGGGAGTTCCCTGGGACTCCAGGATTTGGATGTCTGTTTCCTTCCCCAGATTAGGAAAGTTTTCAGCTATTATTTCCTCAAATAAATTTTCTGCCCCCTTTTCTCTCTCTTCTTCTGGGACTCCTACAATATGAATGTTATTACATTTAATGGGTAAGCTTTTGGTTTCTAAAAGGAAAATGTCTTCCATAAAAGTTTAATTTCATTCCTAATTTAACCACATTTTCACAATCCTCAAAAATCTTTTAACTTGAAAATCAAGAAATGAGATCGCATTTTAATCTGCACTGTTTTCAGAAGTGGCAACTTTTTTTTTTTTAAGATTTTATTTATTTATTTGACAGAGAGAGACACAGCGAGAGAGGGAACACAAGCAGGGGGAGTGGGAGAAGGAAAAGCAGGCTTCCTGCAGAGCAAGGAGCCCAAAGGGGGGCTCGATCCCAGCACCCTGGGATCATGACCTGAGCCAAAGACAGGCTTAATGACTGAGCCACCTTAACGACTGAGCCACCTAGGTGCCCCAGAAGTGGCAACTTTTTATACAGATCAATGCTGTCAAATGAAAAGACGTATGTTAAAAAAAGTTTTCCCCCTAAATTAACAATAATAATCAGATAGGAAGGCATTTAATAAGAAAATGTGTGAGATTTAAATGAAGAAAATTACTATATTTAAGGACATAAATTTTTAAAGCAAAAATGACATAAAAGTTCTCAAACTGAACAATACAAATATAGTAAAGGTGTCAGTTCTCCACTAAGTTAATTGGTTTCAATGTAGTTCTAACCAAAATTTAAGGAGATTTTGGAACTTAATAAGGAATTTTAAAATTTAATCTAGGAAAATAAGCAAGTGAGAATAGGCAAGAGAATGTTGGTAAAAAAGAGATTACCATTACCAGATATTTTTAAATATGCTAAAAAACAATTAAAATTTATAAATATACAAAGAACTATGATCATATACAAGTATACAATGGAATTGCAATGATGTCATAAAAAAGAATTACCTTAAACAGTGTATGGTCTATTCCAGAATTATTAAGATCCCATTTTTTTATAAATGCGTTACTGAAGTACAATACATTTATATAGAAAAGTTGCACAAATGGTAAACTCAGTGGATTTTCACAAAGCAAACACACCCAGATCAAGAAACAACATAACCAGCACCACACTCCCTCCCAAGAGTAACCACAATCTTGTCATAAGAGCCCATTTGTAATCAACTCTATAGTGGTCTACTGATATACAGTAAGATGCACTATTTTAAGTGTTCATTTTGATGAGTTCTGACAAATTTACATATAACCATTATCACAGCAAAGTACAAAGCACTGTAGACTCCATTTCAATTTAAAATTATCTATCTATATCTGTGTTTTCGTTTGTACTGACACTGAAAAAAAGCACAGGTGGACGTGCTAAAAACTGGGAAGTGAAACCGTTTAGTGCTTTCACTTCTTTAAAAATTTTAAGCAATACAGATTAAAAAAAAAAAAGAACAAATGATAATATAACAAATGGTCCTGTATATACCACCCCCTAAAATAGATGCTAATATGTAAATTTAAAGCAGAGATACAGTTCAAATTCTTCCTCAGTCCCACTCCCTTCAGTCCTCCCAGAGGAAACAATGATCACTAATACTTTACTCTATACATGTATTATGTTTCTTAAATTTACATGAGCAAGGAGAAATTATTTAATAAATGGTATTGAGAATACTGTTTTAAAATGCTCTGGCTTTGGCCAATAGTTAATTATCAGCTAAATTATTTACAAATTTTGAACCCTAGGGATACAACTGTTTATTATCACTTGATATTTTCTTATCCTTTGATTTTTAAATCTATATTAGAAACAGTTCTTATCCTAAAAATAAAATTCCTAACATTATTCTTTAATCTACCTATTAGAAATCATAAAAAAACTAAAAGAAAAAAATTTTAAATAAAGAATATAGGGTAAGCCAAAGTTCATTAGCATTTCTGGCCAGCCAAAAAGTAGAAGGCAATGACTAACAAAATGATATCATTCATTAAATTACCTCAAATTTTTGCTTCTTTTAACTTCCTTTCTAAGAAACCAATTATATTAACAATGTTAAGAAAAATGCTATCCCCTGAAAAAGTCCTAAATTCAATCTAGACTTGATTCTTTTCATTAATCATTCTAACATGTATAAACTCCTAATTGAACTACTATATCAAATGAAAGACCACAATGATGAAAATCTTTATCTGAGATAATTATAAATTATACACTATTGTAGGATGATCAAACACAAACTTTTTAAAATTATGTATTAAAGAAACAGACAGCATGGAATTCACCAGTGTGTTTAATCAAGGAATGCTTCAGATAGGTCTTAAAGGAAACAATAGGAATAGGGAAGTAAGTGAGAAAGCATACAAGGCAGGATGATAAGTACAGGCAGATTATAAACTAAACAATGTCTACTCTGATCTATCAGGCTGGATCAGAAGAGTCATGTTATAATAATAAAAGATAACAATTTATTCATTATACCACCCACTTTGTTCCAGGAAGATTTAAACTTCTAAGTAAATATTAAAACGTTACCAGGTAGCATAAAATAAAAACTCAGACAAGATGAGACACATGAGGGAGTTATCAAAATAAAAACCAGAAACCTACCTTCCATAGAATGGAATTCTTGCTTTGGTAGCATTCTGTTTTAGTTGGTCAAAAGCTCCTGTAAGATAAAGAGTTAATGAGTCCTCAAACTTGAAAATAAAAATTACAGAGAACGGTTTTCAAATTTCAACACAATTACCTGCTCTGAATGTGTCTGCACATATCAAACAGGTCTTCCAACCTTTCCTCTGGTAATAATATGCTAACTGGGAAAAGAACATTTAAAAAATACAGTATCAATAACTACAAATTATGATACACATAATTTTTTTTCTGTTTACCCTTGTTATTTAAAGATTAAAGTAAAACTGCTCATATTCTCCTGAAAGTAGTATTATTACATTGTTTTAAGTTTTTGTTTGAATTCCAGTTAGTTAACAAATAGTATTACACTAGTTCCAGGGGTACAATATAGTGATTCAACACTTCCATACGTCACCTGGTGCTCATCACAGCAAGTGCCCGCCTTAATCCCTAACACCTATTTAACCCCTCCCCCACCCACCTCCCCTCTGGTAACCATCAGAGTTTGTTCTCTATAATTAAGAGTCTGTTTCTTGGTTTGTGTCTCTCTCCCCCCGCAACTTTGCTCATTTTGTTTCTTAAATTCCACATATGAGTGAAATCATATGGGTGTTTGTCTTCCTCTGACTTATTTCACTTAGCATAATATTCCATCCATGTCGGAGCAAATGGCAAGATTTCATTCTTTTTATGGCTGAATAATATTCCATTGTGTGTCTATGGTGTCACACACAGGCAGAGCCTGACACGGGGCTCAATCTCATGACCCTGAGATCATGCCCTGAGCGGAAATCCAGAGTCGGGCACTCAACCGATTGAGCCACCCAGGTGCCCCTATTATTACATTTTGAATACAGCAAATTTGCTAAAGAGTTTAAATTCTAACTGCCATCCAGTAACATTCAAAGGATATAAAATGATCAAGCAAAACATGACCATAGTGAAAAATGTTACTACTATTAATGTTAATTAAGTAAAAACAGTAACATAGCCCTCTAAGAAATAATCCTTTTCTCTTTTTTTTCTAGATTATAACATAATTGAGGCTTGTGATACAAAATCTGGTAACAAACTTGAGGCACCCAATTCTGGAGAAAGCAATGAATTAAAAATTAGTAGAAGGATATGTAAAATGAAGATCTAGATTATGTTGGGTGGGACACTGTTAAAAGGGAGCCTTGAATCCTTGGAGATAAGGTAAACTTCCCATGTTCTCTTCTCCAAAAATCATATCCTCACTTCCTTAAAGGATAGGACAGTCTCTTTGGTAAAAGAAATAGCATAGTTATATAAAAGTCTACCATTCTTACAAAGAGCAACCACAAGGGAGACTCTGGGATTCTTTCTTATCGTACAAAAAGCTATTACAAAAACATAATAGATATATTGAGTAACACAAAATTGTAAAGCAACAATACTAGCCTGGCTTTAACATAAAACTTGATTTATACAAACATATCTTCTCCACGGCTTTTTTTCTAAGACTAAGTATAATTTACCTTTTTTATTTTTTTATTTTTTTATTTATTTGAGAGAGCATGAGAGGGGGAAGGGTCAGAGGGAGAAGCAGACTCCCCACTGAGCAAGGAGCCCTATGCGGGACTCGATCTTGGGACTACAGGATCATGACCTGAGCCAAAGGCAGTCGCTTAACCAACTGAGCCACCCAGGTGCCCCATGTATAATTTACCTTTGAACATGTTGTTGTTTTACCACTCCCTTGCAATCCAACAAACATGATCACATTCTGTTTTCCTTTAGTGGGTGTCCATGCTTTAACTCCAGGGTCTACAAGCTAGGTACCAAAAATAAAATAAAAATAAAATCAGGTTAACATATGCTTACACCCAAAACCCCTCTCTCCACAACTTCTAAATTGTAAAAATAATTTAAAGACATTTTAGTATAAAAGGCAACAATAATCCTACCATTCTTTTTTTTTTTTTTTTTTTAAACGCATGCTCAATCTAGTTTTATTTCTTTAAATTTACTCAGTCGAGAAAAATTTGTGGAGTGCGAATTCTCCTCATGGTAGGTGACTTTTTTTTTTTTAATTTTTTATTGTTATGTTAATCCCCATACATTACATCATTAGTTTTAGATATAGTGTTCCATGATTCATTGTTTGTGCATAACACCCAGTGCTCCATGCAGAACGTGCCCTCCTCAATACCCATCACCAGGCTAACCCATCCTCCCACCCCCCTCCCCTCTAGAACCCTCAGTTTGTTTTTCAGAGTCCATCGTCTCTCATGGTTCTTCTAATCCTACCATTCTAATACACATTTACTATTTCCCTTAGTACACACATAGTGAAATTTAAGAATATAAAATAATGCATTGCAAAGTCATAAGCAAGCCTATACTCCCAAACCAATTCAGAGAAAGGCTCTCAAGACTTTTTTAGAATAAGCAGGAGTGTGAACAGTGAGACCAAGTTTGAGCCAAAGGAGCAATCTACATCAGCACTGCAGAAATATAAAAATATATGTGCAGGCCGCATATGAACTTTTAAATTGCTAGTAGTGACATTAAAGAAAGTGAAAATAAGTGATATTAACTTTAATACTTTATTTAACCCAATATATTAAAATGCTATCATTTCAACATGTAACCTATATTTAAAAATTAATGAGATATTTTATATTCCCTTTTCTCATATGAGGTCTTCAAATTTGGCATCTTTTTCAAACTTATAGCACATCTCAATGTGGACTAACCAAATTACAAGTGCTCAATAACTACATGGGGCTAGTAGCTGCCATATTGGGACAACACTTATCTTCATGTTGAGTTTAATAAATGCATATGTATGAACAAAATTACAAATTATATGTGAAAGATTTTCCAGGTCAGTCAGATGTCAAATCCTCCAATGCCAAAGACCTACTGTTCTATGAAGTTATTATATTTAGAGGGCTAGTAAAAAATAATCACCAATTTCATGAGTCAGTGGGAAATTAAGGTTCATATATGGATAGCCCCCAAACTGATAAGCATGAGGCCTTTTTAAAGTTCATTTTAAAAAACAATTCCTTTGCAAGTCAGTTGTTTAGAGCTGGAAGCATGTACCTCCACATGATAATAAAGCCATAATTGCAGTTAATGCCCTAGATCGGAGACCGGCAAACTACGTGTGAATAAAGTTTTTATGGAACATCACCAAACCCATTCATTTACTGTTTTGTGCTACAACAGCAGAGCGGGGTAGCTGTGACAGAAATCATATGGCCCACAGGCCTAAACTATCTATAGTCCTTAAGAGAAAGTTTGCAAAGCCCATGTGAGACAATACCATAAAGATCACATAGTCCGTATTATACCTGAATTTCAAGGAAAGCCATGTGGTAACAAAGGGAGGAAAAGAGAACACATTTTGTTATCTCTTTTCCAGGCACAGGCCTAGTCTTAAGGAAACTTCTGAAATAGGCACAATCTATCTTAAACGTAAATCCACTCTCCCTCCTCCTAGATCTTTTCAGACACTCACACTACCCTATATTCACCTCCGGTCTCCGTATCTCACAGCAGAAGCACTCAGCTCTCTATGAACCTAAATTTGGAACATATGTGTTTTAGTGACAATTATTTTATAAATCTAATTTCTATTCCTCCTGCGCCCTAGAACAGCAGTACTTTTCAGTGTCAGGACTCCTTTATAATTATAGTAGTTTTTAAGGTGAGTTGCAATGTAGAATCTGAAACCATATAAACTTCATACTCCATTACATTAAAATCTGTTATTCTATCTTGCACTTTGAATGCATCTTATGCTGGTGCATGATTTCATAACATCATATATTAGTCACTGACACATTTCACTACACAACATCAAAAAAAATTATTATATCATTACTGATCTCATCAGAAATGTATTGGGATCCTGTCAAACTCATGGTGGAGATACAAGTTTTTCGTTTTCACTGGAAAGCTCAATTTTATAACTGGCCATAATATTGTTACTTATTTGCCTTAAAGTGACAGGCTCACTTTACTTGAAAATCTTATTCAAGTCTGAATTACCACAGATTATCTGTCTGTTGTTTGTTGACATAAAAATGGTGTTTTATGAAAGCAGCTAGCTCAGCTTGCAATCAAATAATCACACATGTACCTTCCTCAAGACAACCATCAAATTTCAGTATGCAGCAAAAGAGCTTTCTGTATACTTCCCATTTCATCCCACAAAATCGTACAAAGATGTGTATACTCAGGGGTTAAGATTTAATACAACTAATAACTTCTACTACTCCATCAAGGGCATTCTTAAGTAAAACAGGCTTCCCACCCCGCCCCCTCGCAAGTGTGTAGTAGTAAAGAGTACAATGACTACTAGTATAGTTTGGTACTACCGCCTTCATTCATGCTAGGGAATTTTACCCACCACTGCTTTTGCACTACTGCTGCAAATATCAAACAATAAAAAAGGCAAAAAAAGGCAAATAATGTCTTAGTATTATTATGAAAAGTTTTGACCTTGCTTTGTACATCACTGCTCTAGACAATAAGCTTCTGAGTATAGGGACCAGTCTAAATTATCCCTATCAGCAGCACCTGACATATTGCCTACAATAAAGTTGGTACTCAATAAATACTTCTTAACAAAGCAGTTAATGCATCAGAATTGAATACAGATGCCAAACCCTAAAAACAGAAATTTTCACTCACCCTGCACTGACCTCAGGGGACAGATGAAAAGCAAACTGGAAATAACGTGAGGAGTCCTACAAGGAGTTTGGAGATCAGACCTGTGTCTGCCACTAACTAGCTGTCTCATTTTTCTCAACTGCAGACTGAGAAGTATGACTGGAAAATTCTCTGACCTCTTTTAGGTCTGAATTTCTTTTTTTTATTAATTAGTCTACAAGACTACATGGAATGATATAACCATCTGAGATACGAGACTTTTTCAAAGTACCAATCCAGCTCTGCTGAAACCAAAGGAGTAAATGAAACTAGTCACACAATAAATGGAAAAATACTAGAAGACCACTAGCAGACATCTGTTCCTCTACAAAAATTTTTTTTAGTTCCTTCCTTTTCCCCCCCTACCATTGGACCCATACATATTTTTTAAAGCTCTAAGATTTTCACCATAATTTCATGACCACAGCAGTAATATCAGTTCTAAGGTGATACAAGGCAATAGGCTGTATTTACTACTTGCAAAATAAAATCTAGGCAAGAGTCAGGATATTTGGTCTTTTCAAAGGGAATTCTGGACACAATGAACAGTTCAGGAAAGAACACTTCTCAAGAGTGACTTTCCGTACAAAAGTAGGACAATAGGCAAAACCTGATATTAAAGAGGATAAACTCAAGAGAGGCCCTTCCATCAATTAATCTGTAGTGAAGTTTTACTTTTCGTAACCTGGCTTTGGGAATTTTTGCAGGAACAGTACTAGCCTTTCATATCTATACTCAGAACTTTGTATTCAGAAAAGTCTATAATAAAAATAGGCCCCTTTAGAAAAGTTAATAATCCTTCAATTAATATTTTTAATAGAGATGAATATTCTATAAAAACGTTAAAAAGTATTCTGAAATAGTATTCCTGTTTGCAGTGCTAATGTATTTTTACCCACTGGACTCTACGGAGAACCATAGCACAGTCCTGATATACTGTTACCTTCACAAGTTCTTTAAATACAGCGTGCTGAATCATTTTTCTTTTGTTAAGACCAGATGCCATCTCTTCAAGATCAATAGCAGACCTTCAAGATGATGGTTTTTGTGGGTGGGAGAGAGAAAAGTCAGTTAACACACTCTGAAAAAAAGTTTCTGCTCCAAAAAAACGTAAAAATACTCAATCATTCACATTAATAGTCTTCTGATTAGCATGTATATAATTACTATAGATTCCTAAGTCTGTATCATAAAGAATTTACCATGAAATATTAGATACCAGACTGGGGTTAGTTTTTCAAGGCTTTCTTTTGAACTCATATCACTGCAAAGTATTAATTTTATTTATTTTTACAGCATATATATTTTATACATTTTTACATACAGCAGAAAATAGGATTGCTTTCTCTAGTTCTAAATGTTTAAATGCCAGTAGTTCTACATTTACTACCCAGTCTAACAATATGAAAAGGAGAAATGGCCTGAATATGACAAGGACTAGGATTCAAACAGTTAATTGAGGGGCCTGTATTCTATGTGCCCTGCCCCAGTCGGTGCCTCTCCCAAAGAACACAATAACTGAGACAACACACATTACTCCTTCATTCAGATACGGACAGAAAAACCAAAAGGAGAACAAGAACGAATACAATTCTCCAATAATGAAGGAGGCTGATTAATGTCATCTTAAGCCTGAAGAGGATAAAATGGCACCACTTTTCTATGAAGAACTGTTAAAAGGCTTTTATATTAAAATACTATACTGTGCATGATTGAATCCATCCAAATAAAGGAGTAGTAAAATGGAAAGAAATCCATAATTAAATGAAAGCCACATGTAGTTTATTCTTTGAAACATCATTATGGAAACACACTATCAATGCAATCTTGCAACATATGAGTTCTATTCTTTCCAAATGCTGTAGAGCAGAAACATTTCATGATATAGCAGACTTTTCTAGTTAGCTCTTCATCTCAGTAAACTCAATTTAGTTTGCCTGTTTTTTACCTGATTAATTTAACTTACTTAACATTTTCTCTTAGTTGCTTCACTAGTTTAATATTAACATCTGCTTCCAATAATGCTGTACATACTTCTTTTAGCATAGCATTTAGTACCTGCAAATAAATAATACATAAAAATTGAACATTCCCAGTGTGTCATTTCAATCGTATAAAAACAATGGCTGATCAGTCATCATATACTATCATAGCTTAATAAAAACAATACTACACTGTTAGAGAAAAAAAAAAGTTTTTCAATTAGCCTCAGAGAGGTAATCTTAGCAGATGTCTAATCATTTTGTCAAAATAAGATATTCCATTTAGTTGAAATCTTGCCATTTGCAACGATGTGGATGGAACTAGAGGGTATTATGCTAAGCGAAAGAAGTCAATCAGAGAAAGGCAATTATATGATCTCACTGATAATGCAGAATTTAAGAGACAAAGCAGAGGATCATCAGGGAAGAGGAAAAAATGAAACACGACGAAACCAGAGAGGGAGACAAACCATAAGAGACTCTTAATCTCAGGAAACAAACTGAGGGTTGCTGGAGTGGTGGGGGGTGGGAGGGATGGGGTGGCTGGGTGATGGGCATCGGAGAGGGTATGTGTTGTGGTGAGCACTGGGTGTTGTGTGAGACTGATGAATCACAGACCTTTACCCCTGAAACAAATAATACATTATATGTTAATTTAAAAAAAAAAGAAAGAAAGAAAGATGTTCAAAATGTACAAGCTTCCAGTTACAAAAATAAGTCATGGGGATGTAATGTATATGTGGTAACTATAGTTAATAATACTCTATTTTATATTTTTGAAGTTTCTGAGAGTAAATCTTAAAAGTTCTCATCAGAAGAAAAAAATTTCTGTAACTATGCATGGTGATGGATGTTAACTAGACTTACTGTGATCATTTACAATATATACAAATATCAAATCATTATGTTGTATACCTGAAACTAATATAATGTTACATATATGTCAATTATACTTCAATAAGAAAATAAAAAGTAAATCATTTGGCACATGGAAAAAAAAATTCTATGTAAGTATAATTAATGTTAATTACTGGCAAATAAAATGCTGTAATAATTTAAAAAAAAAGATATTCTATTTAGTTTTATTCAACCAAGTAGTAATTATCACAATTTTATTCCTATATTAAAGTAACAATAGTAAAGACAATATGCAAGCCAAAGAAAGTTACTACACAATTGATGTTGCCATTGAACACCTTCTGTTGCTGATACACATTTTATATTCACAATATCTGCTTAATTGGACTACCAGGAAGAAAATGCAACAAAAGAAAATGACCTGGTCTTACCTAGCAGTCTTACTATTTCCACTCACAGCAGAGGAACAAAGTTGAAAAGAAAACTATCCTCCATTAATAACTCACTATCATCACATATTTGCTGAGTTACAAGGTACTGTGGTTAAAAGGTCATAAACTATAAAGTCTTAAAAAAAGATGAGGCTTTTGTTGCTCAGGTAAGTAAGTGTTTACACACTAAACTGTAAGCTCCATGAGGGCAGGGATTTTAGTCTGTTTTGTCACTGCTATATCCCTGGTGCCAGCAAAAAGTCTGCAAAAATGCAGGCCCTGGGGCACCTGGCTGGCTCAGTCAGTTATTAGCATATGACTCCTGATCTCGGGGTTACGAGTTTGAGCCCCACACTGGGTGTAGAGATTATTCAAAAATAAAATCTTTTTTTTTTTTTAAGATTTTTATTTATTTAGTTGAGAGAGAGAGAGAGAGAGAGAGAGAGAGCACAAGCAGGGGGAGGGGCAGAGGAGGGAGAAGCAAGCTTCCCACTCAGTAGGGAGCCCGACGACATGGGGCTCAATCCCAGGACACTGGGATCATGACCTGAGCCAAAGACAGACCCTTAACCGACTAAGCCACCCAGGCACCCCAAAAATAAAATCTTAAAAAAAAAAAAAAAAAATAGGCCCTGGAATATTTCTTGAATAATTCTCATCTTCAACTCACTTCATACATCCTACAGAGGCTTATCAGATCTCTCTCTCATTAAAGGAGTCTGATAAAAATGGAACTGATCTTTCATTAGAGGGATTTCTTCTTGTTAATTCCCTAGCAGCACAGTACTAAGAGCAGAGAAGTTGCCAATTCAAGCAACAGCTGTTACCCTACTTCCCACCAAGCTCTTCTCCCTGGCTTCTTTTTTCTCTACTATAAACATAAACAGCATAAGGGTTACACAAAGGGGAAAACTGTTTGAACGGCTATTGTTTTATTTATTCTGAATTCTAAAGACTACACAATGGTTTAAGTTATGATTTACCATTTAATAATAATTATTAGAAAAAGCCCTGGATGAGGAATTAGAAAAAAGATACTAATCCTGGCTTTTTGGATAAATAAACATGTGGAACTGACTTTCTGTTGCTGTTAACTGAGAGGCTGCACTAGCTAAACTCAAAGATGGTCCCAAAATTATTTAATTCCATTAGCTTATTAAAGTATTGGTAGCAAATTCTGCATTAGATTTTTTTTTCAGTGAGCACTGAGTAATGTGCAGAACTGGTGAATCACTGTATTGTAAAACCGAAACTAATATAGCACTTATATTAACTACACTGGATAAATTTTTTTTTAAGTTCAAAAAAAATTTTTCTTTTCAAACCTCCAAGTTAGAAAGCACTTTTTTTTTTTTCCTTAGAGAGAGAGGGAGAGAGAGGAGTGGGGAGGGGCAGAGGGAGAGAGAGAATCCCAAGCAGGCCCCAATCCCAGCATAGACCCTGACTTGGGGCTCGATCTCACAAACCCAATATCATGACCTGAGCTGAAATCAAGAGTCCAATGCTCAACTGACTGAGCCACCCAGGTGCCCCTAGAAAGTACTTTTTATCTATTATTTCATTTGATCCTTAAAACCATCTTGTAAGGGAAATACTGTTTTCTCATTTTATACATTAAGGAATCTGAAGTTGACTTGCCCAAATTTCTATCACAAGCTACTAAGTAGGTTGCTAAACAAGGTCTTCTAAAACCAAATTCAGTACTCTCCCATTGGTACCACAAAATATAAAGTATACTTGTGGGTTCTCATCTTCTTCAATTGATAAATCATTAAGACACAAGGTATGGGGGGGGGGAATGACATAATTTTTTTTTTTTTTTGGTGGGCAGCAAAGGTTTATTGAGTGATAGCAAAGTGATAGTACAAAGCTCCCAAGGAGGGAGGGGACCTGAGAGGGTTGCCTGAGAAAGAAATATTTTAAACTTAAAACAAGAAAGCCAGGAGAAAGAGTATTTCAGATACCATATAAGGAGTCAGCTTATAAAATCTAAAATAAACAAAAACTGAGTGAGGATTTCAGAGAAAATCAAAGTAGACAACATGAAAAGACTAGCCTTTTATGAGAATGCTAAATAAAAGTGGAGAGAAAGGTGAGATGCGCATATGCCTACCCAAGAAGAAAGAAGCAGGACACTGAAGTTTTGGGCTTATGTCTCCAGATCTAAGCCATTTTCAAAACAAAAAAATGTCATTTTTACATGTTAGTTAAGATTTGGGGGTTTTTTGTTTCCTTTTTATAATTCTTTATAGAAAGTTAAATAGTAAGATGGTCAACTCAATAAAAAACACCATCTAGTGTATCGTTTCAAATTTTTATCTAGTTATTAAATCTACATCAAAACAAATATAAACATAGAGATTACTAATAATTCATCTCCCTGATGTTAGTAATGATGTGCAATCATATATATTTCACACATTATACATACCTCTTCATTGATAATGGTGGCATTGCTCAATGAGCGTAATGCTGATGTTATTTTTCTTCCAAGGTCTGCTAGTACCATCTTGAAGGCTTTAAGATGTGATTACAAGAAAATCTAAGAAGGAAAAACATTAAATAAAAACATGTGAAAAATAATACCAGTTCCCATAACTGAAGACTTCTAAAGAAGAGTATTTAGTTCAAATTAAAGTACTTTAATGTTTAGATTCTATAACTTCAACTTCCATAGCCTCAACCTGCAGCCTCAATATAGGTATGCCCAAAAGCTAAAGCTACCCCTTGATTATGATGCCTTACGTTTGAATACCTAATTGGAATAGTCTATACAAATCAGCAAATTTAACATATCAGATAATATGCTTTGAGGAAATGATGATATAATCTCAACTCTGGACATACATGTGAATATGAATAAGAGAAGGAAAAATGTGAAATCTCCACCCAGAACTATTGTCCAATTTACCACATTAAAGGACTCTGTAAACTATCTTGATTCATGCTCTAAGCCAAAGGAAAAAAAAAGGTTTAATTAATAAGACACCTCACTTTTCACACACATTACATTAGCTCGTCTTATTCTTCTAACACCCAAGGAAAGGGGTATATTATTAACTTTCCTATTTTTTTTTAAAATTTTTTAAAATTTTTTATTTATTTGACAGAGAGATAGCACAAGTAGGCAGAGCGGCAGGCAGAGGGAAAGGGAGAAGCAGGCTCTCTGCTGAGCAAGGGGCCCAATGCGGGGCTCGATCCCAGGATCCTGGGATCATGACCTGAGCCGAAGGCAGCCGCTTAACCGACTGAGCCACCCAGACGCCCCTAACTTTCCTATTTTAAAGCTCTTCTTGATTCCCCAACTCTATAACAAGATAACCTCAAAGGCCCTTTCCAGCTCTAAAATGTTATGGTTTTATAAAGTATGCAGATGCACCTACTACACCTAAGTCCTTATACCATGCAAGGACTCATGGGTGGTAAGCAAGCAAATAGGACAGGTAGTCCCTGGCCTCAAGTTGATTATCTACTAACTGGCAAGACAAGACACATGAATGTGCAGCAAAATAAATATTAGGAGAATTCCTTTTGCCTGACTTTCTTCAAACTGGGACATCGGCTTTTTCCTACCTTCAGGCTCAAATGAAACATCAGCTCTTCCTGGGTCTCAAGCCTGCCAGCCTTTGAAATGGAACTACACCACTCGCTCAGCTCTCCTGGGTCTCCAACTTGCCAAGCTGGAGGATCTTGGGACTTGTCAGCCTCCATGATCACATGAGCCAATTCCTTATAATAAAGTTCTTTTTATATACATGTATATGTATATACACACACACATCCTATTGTTCTGTTTCTGTGGAGACCCTTGACTAATACCAGTAAAGAACTAGTTCAAAGCTAGCAATAAAACTTTATGATCAACTGTCAATAATTATTTCCTTAAAAATTCAAAGGAAGAAAAAACAGGCTCAAGTAGATAGAACAAGCTTTACAGAGAAGCTTGAATATGAATTTGATCCTGAAATATAAGTAAAACGTGGATAGGCAGAGAAGAAGACAAAAAGGAACTGGAAGATGATAGGCAAGAGCAAAAATGGAGACATAGAAAAGCTTGGGACATACTATACATTACATATGCATTATGTGTGGACTTAGAGATTATTAAGTCTGTATTATTTGGGAGACAGTAAATAAAATATTCTAGTCAGAACAGCGGGTTATCTAATTAAAAGGAAATACAGGTTGTAAAGAGCTCTGAAACCAAGTTAAGTATCAATTGTCTGGTAGAAGCAAAATCGGCAGAAAAGCTCAGTGTTCAATGATTTTAGTTAACTCTTCCAAGTTAATCTAATCTATCAACCAAGATAATCTAGACTAGATTCCTATAAAGAGAGTATAAGGAGATTAAAAATAAGAGAAACAGAAGGACAAAATTGCTGACTCATTCAACATAGAGAACAAGGAGATGAGGGGAGTCAGAAGAAGCAGGAAAGGAAATGCACTCAAGGACCTATCACTGGCAAAGAGATGTTCCAGGTTGAGCTCTAAATTAAACACTACACTTCCACTCAGGTAAAACTAGGTAATTTAGAACCTAAAAAATTACTACCAACACTTGATGGAATTGAAAAAAATGTGCTTACCGTAAATTGTTTACAGTTACATGGTTACTTCACCTGAAAGACCAACTACTTCATAGACAAGATCAAGCACTTTTTGTTTCTTATCCCATACTCATTATACTAAATTATTATTGCTTAAGTAAATATTCCTGAGGTAAAAAATAAGAGTCAGATGTTTCAGTTCATCTCCTTTACCACTGTGTTACCGAGAGTGATATAATCTTAATTATGACACCACAATTTACTTTTTTAGAGATGATGTCATAAACACATCATCCTCCGTTTTTTTTTTTTTATTTTTTACTTTTTTTTTAAAGATTTTATTTATTTATTTGACAGAGAGATAGAGAGAGAACACAAGTAGGCAGAGAAGCAGGAGAGGGAGAAGCAGACTCCCCGCAGAGCAGGGAGACCGATGCGGGACTCAATCCCAGGACCCTGGGATCATGACCTGAGCCGAAAGCAGCTGCTTAACCAACTGAGCCACCCAGGCGCCCCTCATCCTCCATTTTAAAAAGCTATATTAGTTAACTCTTAAAAATAAACTTATCTTCCCATGTAGACTGATTTTTTTTTTTTTTAAGATTTTATTTATTTATTTGAGACAGAGATACAGAGAGAGAGAGCATGAGCAGGGGAAGAGGCAGAGGGAGAGGAAGAAGCAGGCTCCCCGCTGAACAGGGAGCCCGATGCGGGGCTCAATCCCAGGACCCTGGGATCATGACCTGAGCCGAAGGCAGATGCTTAACCATCTGAGCCACCCAGGTGCCCTGTAGACTGCTCTTTTAAACTAAAAAAACTTCTGTGAAGTTTTCTAATACATTTTTCCTCATGTAAGTACTTATTGGCAGCACATTTTAAAATTATTTACCTGATTATAAAAACTTACATTTCAGTAGAGGAATAATGATATCTAATAATACCTTTTATTTATACAGTATTATCTGTGCAATTTCTAAGGATGTGTTCCTGAAAACTCTGGTATTAGAATTCTCCTCAAAACCTCAATAACGGGGCGCCTGGGTGGCTCAGATGGTTAAGCGTCTGCCTTCGGCTCAGATCATGATCCCAGGGTCCTGGGATCAAGCCCCGCATCGGGCTCCTGGCTCGGCGGGGAGCCTGCTTCTCCCTCTCCCTCTGCCTCTCTCCCTGCTCATGCCTTCTCTCTCTCTCTCTGTATCTCTGCGTCTCAAATGAATAAATAAAATCTTTAAAAAAAAAAAAACCTCAATGACTTCCTATTTCAGGCAGAGGTAAAGTCCTCAAAATGCAAAATGGACTGTAAGGCACTCTCAACTACACACACTCCATTTTAATCACATTGACCTCCTTACTGTTGATGCTGCATATTTCTACCTCAGGGCCTTTGTACTGGCTGGCATGATCTCCCCCTGGCTGACAAGGGGAAGACAGCTCCCTGCCTCATCTCCTTCAGATTGATGTCTAGATGCAGTTTCTCAATAAGGCCTTCCCTAATCACTTGTTTAAAATCACAATTCCCCTTTCCTTTATTTTTTCTCATTGTCCCATTACCAAATAACATGATTTACTTATACTATTTGTGGTCTATAATATCCCCCAACTGAAATGTAAGCTGCATGCAGGCAGGGACTTTTGCCTCTTTTGCTCTCTCCTATGAACTCACTGCTTTATGTACCCTCAGAGTTGTATATTGAACCCTTATTAAAAATGAACTTTATGAATGAATGTATTAAAGACTTTAGGAATAAAGCAAGACTAGGGAACCAAAGTCATGAAAGGCCTTATAAATATCTCTTTTAAGACCACTAATATACAGCCACTCTGGAAAACAGTATGGAGGTTCCTCAGAAAGTTGAAAATAGAGCTACCCTATGACCCAGCAATTGCACTACTAGGTATTTACCCCAAAGATACAAATGTAGGGACCTGAAGGGGCACCTGCACCCCAATGTTTATAGCAGCAATGTCCACAATAGCCAAACTACGGAAAGAGCCCAGATATCCATCGACACACGAATGGATAAAGATGTGGTATATATATTCAATGGAATATTATGTAGCCATCAAAAAAATGAAATCTTGCCATTTGCAATGACGTGAATGGAACTAGAGGGACTATGCTAAGGGAAATAAGTCAATCAGAGAAATACAATTATCATATGATCTCACTGATATGCGGAATTTAAGAAACAAGGCAGAGGATCATGGCGGAAGAGAGGAAAAAATGTAACAAGACAAAACCAGAGAGGGAGACAAACTATAAGAGACTCTTAACTATAGGAAACAAACTGAGGGTTGCTGTAGGGGAGGGGGTTGGGGGAATTGGGTGGCTGGGTGATGGACACTGGGGAGGGTATGTGTTGTGGTGAGCGCTGTGTATTGTGTAAGACTGACGAATCACAGACCTGTACCCCTGAAACAAATAATACATTATATGTTAATAAAAAAATTGGAAGAGTTAAAAAAAAGAAAGACCTCTAATATAAACCAATGAAATCAAAAGAAAGTCAATGACCTAGGTAATTGATATTGTACAATTAATATCCATTTGCCATTACTTATTACAACTTTTTAGAATTTCCCTAAAAAAGGAATTTCCAACAAGATTCTTTTTTTTTTAAGATTTTATTTATTTATTTGACAGAGACAGAGAGAGAGCACAAGTAGACACAGCAGCAGGGAGAGGGAGAGGGAGAAGCAGGCTCTCCGCTTAGCAGGGAGCCTGATGTGGAGCTCAAACCCAGGACCCTGGGATCATGACCTGAGCCGAAGGCAGCCACTTAACAGACTGAGCCACCCAAGCACCCCTTCCAACAAGATTCTTAAAAATTAACTTCACCTTGATCTAATATGCATACTAAAATACAGAACATCTTTTTTAATGTTACTAGCTAACCCTTTATCTCAAATTGGAGTAATTTACAACTCAAGCACACTCACTCAAAATTCTCTTGTTCAACTAAAAAGGTTTATAGAAGTAAATCAGTATATACTAGAATTTCATAAAAGAGAAATCTCTACTTAGATGGGGCTGTTGGAAAAGTTTAAGAGTAAATTACTGTATAGTACTTCATAAAGTTTAACATCTATTATCTCATTCCACCCTCACAACAATTTTATGATATAAGCAGGTTAGGGAATGGTGTTCCCTACAAAAAAAAAAAAAAAAAAAAAGCAAAATGACTTTCCACAGTCCCCTGGCTACACAGTCTTAGGTCCAATAGTATGAATGATGCTTTAAAAAACAGGGTTGAATATCCCTGCTGGCAAACTCCAGGACAAATTTTGTTGCTATATTACAAGAGAGGAAATCATATTTTGAAAGCAAAAATGCACACTCCTCATCATGGAAGAATCACTGCAATGTCCAGAAAGAACTGATAAGGACCACTGCAATCAGGATGTATAAGGACTGAGCTTTGTCCGAGTCACATGTTCTAACAGGAATCTAAGAGGAGTTGGATAGTGAGGTGATGGAAACAGGCCCAAGTCTAGGGTGCCCTGATAAGGCAAGCACAAGGCCAAGTACCATACATACCCGCTGCAGTGTGAAGTACTGGAAAGAGCATGGGCTTTGGAGTCTGACAGACCTGGATTCAAATCCCAGCTCTGTTACATACTGGCTGTGTTACTTTGGGTAAGTTACTTAATCTCTCTGAGCCTCACTTTCCTCACCTACAAAATGGAGATAATACCATTATCCAAGGTAGTGACCCTGAAGGGATTTTTTGAGGGTTAAATGAGACAATAAATATAAAACTATCTGCAAGCGCCTAGTATATTAACTTCCTTGCTTTCTTGAATGATACCAACTGGCTCTCCCTATAGTGCTATCTGAAGTGTAAGTAAACAGGAACTTTTCTTAAACCCTACTAAAGTTTCCATCCCATTACCTAGGAACCACCCCAGGAATCTTTAGTGCCAATTACACGTACCTGTAATTCTATTGTTCAACAGCAGCTGGAGTGTTCAAACAGCCACTTTCCTCTACATAAACAATTATAAATATTCCTGCCAGAACCTTACCTGGTCTGAGATTATATAAACAGATCCTAACGACTGGAGATTTCAAATCCTATTACAATGAAAATTCCTGTACAAAAGTTCTTCTAAGCCCTAGTCAGTGACTAATTTATTGGATCAATATTAGACTAAAAAACTAAATTAAGGGGCGCCTGGGTGGCTCAGTTGGTTAAGTGACTGCCTTCGGCTCAGGTCATGATCCTGGAGTCCCAGGATCGGGTCCCACATCGAGCTCCCTGCTCAGCGGGGAGTCTGCTTCTCCCTCTGACCCTCCTCCCTCTCATGCTCTCTGTCTCTCATTCTCTCTCTCTCGCAAATAAATAAAATCTTAAAAAAAAAAAAATTAAAAAAAAAAACTAAATTAATACATTAGTAGTAGTAAATACCTTTAGAAAATTCAATTCTACATTATATACCTTTCCAGAAGCTATTCAAATAGCCCAAACCAATACTTGCTTTCCTCACTATAATACTAAATATATCTATATATATTTAAATTCTGTATAGTATATGTATTCATATTCTATCAGAAAAGTAAATTTATCTAACCAAGTGGCCTATACGCATCTTATTTGCTAAAATTATTCTATTTGAATAACAATATAATGTTAATTATGACTTTTAAATTTATGAATACTTTTTCATTCTGAATCTTAGTCCTCCAAAGAAATAATTCATAATAACTTATGTTTTGTGATTACAGGAAGATACATGTTCATTGTAAAAATTCAAACGCTACAGAAGTACTAAAGGTAGAAAATATAATTCCCCTAATCTTACAGCCTCTTGTCCCCTGGATAACCACCAATAACAATTTGGTATACGTTCCTACAGACTTTGTTTTCTTTGCATATAATTTAGGCAAGTTTTCACAAGAATTATGGTTTGGGGGGAGTGAAAAAAGAAGCAGTAATGAGGGAAATTCTTTTGTAAACACGCTTGCTAATGCTAAAAATATGCTTAAATGCAAAGGCAGAATACATAGCTGCATATATTGTATAATCCATTTTTGTCTATAAACAAATATCAAAAAATAACATTAGCCTCCAGGGAAATACAGATCAAAGGCACAACCAGATACTACTTCTCACACACTAGAATGGCTATAGTCAAAAAGACATAACTAGTGTGGTTAAGAATGTGGAGAAATCAGAACCCTCACACACTGCTGGTAAGAATATAAATGGTATAGCCCTTTGGAAATAGTTTGGCAATTCCTCAAAATGTTAAACAGAGAGTTACTGTATATGACCCAGCAATTCCATTCCGAGGTACATCCAAGAGAAAGTAAGACACACACATCCACAAATATCCATAAAATGGAATCTTTGATAATAAAAAGGAATGAAGCACTGATACATGCTACAACATGGATGAATACTGAAAACATTATGCTACATGAAAGAAACCAGTGACAAAAGAGCCACATACTCTGTGATTCCATTTATATGAAATGTCCAAAAGTAAATCTATAGAGACAGAAAGTGGATTAATAGTTGCTTAGGGCTCAGGAGTTGGGGGAAAATGAGGAGTGACTATTAATGAGCATGGAGTTTTTTCATGGAGTGATAAAAATGTTCTAAAATTGATTGTGGTGATGCTTGCACAACTCTGTAAATACACTAAAAACTACTGAATTGTACACTTTAGGTGAACTGTATGACGTGTGAATTTTGTTTCAGTAAAACGGTTAGAAAATAGTAACATTTGTCATTTCTGGATGATGAACAACTAGTCATCTTTATTTTTTTATTTACATCTTTTTGTAATTTCCAAATTTTTGGTAATGACTAAGACTATTATTTTTTAAATCAAAGGGAAATTTATTTTTCAAAGTGCTCCTTGTGAGAAATACGGTGATATTATACTGGGGATTGAGATGGAATTGCCACTTGAATTCATTTAGTTATTCATTCATTCAATATCTACTACGTGTTCCATGAATCATCCCAGCATGAGAAAAGTTCTAACTCCAAATCAATAAATTACATCAATTTATCACAGACAAGACTCCTCTGTTGACTTCAAAAGATCAATTATACATCATACCACCACTGACTTAACTGCTTTAATTCTGCACCAAAGGTTATATTTAACTATGCAAGAAGTATCAGGAAATTCTCTCTTCATTAAAATAATCTGTTTCCAAATTTTAAAACTCCTTTTAATATTAAAAAAAAACAATGCAACATTTCATAGTTTGATAGTAGAAAAGGTATACCGACAATTCAATTAGCAACAAGGGGTAATAACTCAAAAACAGTGAGAATCATTTAAGATCCTTTATTGGCTATCAGGTCGATCATAACAAGGATCTTTATGTAAACTGTTACCAAGATTAAAACAAAGTCAAAAGAATTCCTTGGCAATAGTCTGTCCTGAAGTTGAAAAGACTATAGGCTAAAAGCATGGATGAGGAGGAATAAGAGGTATGTGATATTTTTGTTATTTCAGCTACATGTACCTAACACCTATCCGCTGAAAATTAAATACTCAATCAGAATCTCCAAGGATAGTACCATGAAAAGGTTTTGGGGGAAGTGGCTGGCCTCATCTAACTTCTTGATTAGGAGAGTAAAACAAGGCATCTATATTTTGAAAAACTTCACTGGCTACACTGAAGGGCAACCAGGCTTAAAAATCACTATATGAAACAATACTCCTCAAAGGAAACAAGAGAAAGAAAAATCTGTTCCATAATTTAAAAATTAGAGTCAGTGTAGCAAATACACTGGAGGGAGAAAAACTTGAGAGCAAGGAGACTACAGTACTAATCATAGTAATCATACTCCAAAAGTCTGGTGGAGGCATGTCGGCTTGCACCAGGGAAGCAGAAAGCAGAATGGATCAAGTCAAGCCCAAGCAGAAGCTAAAGGACCTAATCACCAAATAGTTGTGGGAAATGAAGGAGAAACAAAAGGCAAAAGTGACTCCAAGGTCTCAAACAGTAACCAGATGGCCAGGGATACCATTAACCAATGAAGGGAAGACAAAAAAGAGATGCTGGTTTGAAAGCTAAAGAGTAACCAGAGAAAAGGTTCAAGAGGCTTTAAGGTTCTGTAATGTTGTATTTGTCATATTCTACTAAAGTGGGATTTTGAGTACATCTGCTATAATACTTTGTAATGTCCTACTAAAGTTGGATACTGAGTACATAGGGGTTCGTTTTATTATTGTTTTTAAAATTGAACATACAAATATCACAAAATTCAGGTAGAAACAAGGAGTCAAAACTCCTATGTATGATATACGTAACAATGAAAAAAGTGGGAAAAAGGGAAGTGGAGGTAGTAAATTTGGTTTGGGACCTACTGAAACTAAAGAACTCTATCATTCATGAGACAGAAGTTACAGGGGAAAAAAGAGAAGTTTGGAAATGGTTAGCGAACAAAGATAATGCCATGGAAGCCAAGGATGTGGATGAGAATTCTCAAGGACAGCCTGTGAAAGACCATGGGATGGCGAAGAGCCAACAAAAGGAGTCAACTAAAACATAATAATTAAAATGGATAGAAGCCCTTACTAATTCCTTTCCCTCTCCAAAGGCATACAGAAGAAAATAAATTTAAAAAAAAAAAGCTACCATTTATCTTACTAAATTCCAGCGGCGGGTCCAGAATTTCCAGTTAGGTGGAGTTAGAGGAATAAACTGAAAGAGGGCCTGAAGATGCTTTTATCAAATTAGAAAATATTAACTGACCACATGAAAACACTACGAGAAAGAGTTTTGAGGGAAATAATTCCTCTCCCCTTTGGCACCAACACTGCTATATTCTAGGCATTGCATGAAACAGGTCATCTAATCTTTCATCCCCATAATAAGCTTATTAGATAGATGAGGAAACTGAGGCTGGACTGGAATAGCAACTTGCTCAGGGTTACAGATCTTCCAAGGAGTTCTCTCATCTGGGTTCCCAGAGCTCTCATAGCTCTTTATACCTTCCTAGAGTTTCTCATTACTCATCTTGCTTTAATGTGCATTTATGTGCCTCTCTCTCACTGTACTGTTAGCTCCTCAATGACAGGGTTTGTGTCATTCACTTCTGTATCCCTACAGACAGGAATAAGTAAATATTATGTTGAATTAAACATATGAAAGAACTTGGTGAGAATAGCATCAAGGAAGCCAACAGGGGAAAGAGTTTTTAGAAATGGTCAACAGTGGCAAATGTACAGAGAAAACCATCAGTATATCTGAATTCATCATTGGCATTGAACTGATATCCCTTATTCACTTATTGAACGCCTACAATTTGCAGGACAATGTGTTAAGCACAACGAACACGGGAAAATAAAATCTGGTACACACCAAAAGGTTTTCGGAGAAGTAGACACATCTAAATTCTTGATCGGGAGAGCAAAGCAGAGTCAGGCCTGTAATTGCCTACACCTAATTTGGCTAGGGTAAATCTGAAAACAACTTAAAAGGGTCACAGTGCATCTTTTAATAAAACTTCTGATGGGGCACACGAGATGAAAAAGGGCCAGTGCACCTCAGTCTCGGTGACGAGAGCCGGTGGCCAGGGAAGCCGACTCCCTTCGGAGTCTCTGGCCCCCAAGCAGAGCTGAGGCTGCCCCTAGCTGCCAGTCCGTGGTCGGGGGCGGGAAAAAGCAAGATACTTACAGCAAAAAGCACCGCTACCGCTGTGGCCCAAAGGGGCCGGCGATTCTTTCGCGAGGCCCCTGCGCCGTGGGAGGAAACCAAGGAAAGCAGGGATCAGACAGACAGGTGCGACCCCACAGCCCGACTTCCCAAACTATACAAACTAGGGCTCCAGCGCCCAGCACCGCGACGCCAACTCCCACCAGCTGGAAGACCGACGATTGCCACCGAACCTTCCGCCCAATGAGGAAACGTCACCACTCAGCGAAGTCCAGCCTTTCGTGAAAAGGATACACTTCCGCTTCCGGGGCACCTGCCGCATTCTTTCAGTGCTTTAACTGAAAAGGTTTATTGAGATGTTTCTTTGCTTCGACTGGCTTTTTGACATTCCGTTTTCTATCGCTCAATCACTGCGACAGCAAAATGGCAAGATAGGACGCCCTCTAGGGATGCGATCTCAGGAAAGAATTCCGGCCTCGATAAGTTACTTTAAGAAAAAGTGGCTAGGCTATGCACTGCCAGCTGAGAGACGAGTGGTGAGAGATGGAGGTGCGATTAGAGAGTATGGATTCCTCCCCAGGCTCGTGTGAGAACTCCCAAAAGGGGCGGGGCTTAGGGATTTCGCAGCCGGGGGAGGCGGGTTCCTCCGTGTCGGATCTGGCGTGGAGACCCGTCTCTGCTTGCGCGTGCGCAATGCGAACCTTCCCCTGTGCTGTTTTCTGCTTTCGGCATGGAATTCCGCTCGGCGCGGCGAGCAATCCTACAGCTGCTGCGTACGGTGACTCCGGCGGACCTCCCAGCGCTGCTCGAGTGGATGCGAACTACCCGTAAGCGACCAGAGCCAGACGCAAGTGGTTGGGGCAAGGATATGCTATGGCCGCTGACCTTGGGGACTTAAGACAGGGTGAGGTCGAAAGCCTCCTAGGGGTCGCTGTGCTGGTCCCCGCTCGAGTATAGGACAGATTGGCGGGGGCACACCTCAAACCTTAGCAGCTTAAGAGTCCAGTTTGGGATTGGGTGCAGGAAGACCTGGCCCTCGGTTGTTTGTGATTGCGCTGCAGACTTCAGACAAGCCACTAGAGGCTCCTTGTGCCTAACCCTTTTCAGAAGGAAAAGAAGGGGAGGGGGATTTTGCCCCTCCTCTCTCCCCTCATTGCTCCCACAAACTTGTGACTACCAGTAAAGAAACTACCTGAAAAAGCACTTTGCAAAAGAGTTTCAGGCAGTGGAGCAGGAAGCTTTTACCCTGCAAGCAAAATCACCTGTAGCTAGTGCATTTATTTTCTCAGTTGTAAAGTGGACCATCAATTTGATAGCAGTTTTTCCGGGGTGAGGGAAAGGAGAGAAGGGAGTGGGGATAGGGAAAAGACTCTGATTTTAAACTGTTAATAAAATTAATAATTAAAAGCACAAGTTAGAATCGAGGAAATATGTTGATTAGGTAGACTTGGTGAAGAATGGTTAGATCTGTTTTGGCAAAGTGAGGCCTGGTGAAGCACAAGAAAATAGGATATTCCTTGTTTGGGAGCTTTGCCAAACTAGGCTATGCCTCTATACCTGTCAACATTGAATCCTGTGTTTATTTTCATCCAGACTCATGACTTGAAATATTCCTGTGTGCTAATGATTTCCAAACTTGACTTCTTCCTAGAACTCTCTTTCTTTGTGATGTTAGAGTCAATCAGTAGGTTGGGGTATTACTATTATTACACATTTGGGGAGATCATTATGCCAAACTGAAATTAACTTGGACTACTGATAGTGAAGTTTAGCCTGGAAAAGTAGAGAAAACCGGACAGGTAACTTCATACTTACACACACATAACAAGATTCAGGATAGGAATTGCTGAGTCTCCTGTCTCTTCATTTAAACCTTGTATTGCCAGTTTTATCGATCATATCCCAATTGATTATAAAACGTGCTAATTTCCAGGTTTTTTTCTGCATTCCTCAGCACAATATCTTTTATTCCCAAAACCCTGAGTGCCTACAAAAATGCCACCTACTGCCTGGTTCTAGCAATTGCACAATTACTAAAATATCCTTTCCTTCAAGATTTCAGTTTTGTGGAACCATTTGTAATCTAAATCTCCAGTTTTAGAGGCATCATTTGAGAACTCCATTTTTCAAAAATCAGGAAAACTTGAAAGCGTGTTTTGGACGATAATTTTGTAAACAGGAAGACCCAATATCACTGGCTAAAGAGTACCTTTTTACTCTTTTAAAAAGCTCTTTCTGCTCCTTTCTCCAGCACACCCTGTAGTCAGAGAAGCTCATACATTTTGTTAAGTTATTTAGAAAACAACCTGAGTTTCTGAGAATGTTTATTAACATGAGTATTTTAAGAAATGAGGGTGTCACTTTGCTTAAAATGGAGTGTTTTAACGAATCTTAAAAAGCAACTTATTAGTATACCGTTTTAGATGGTAAAATACCCATAACATAAAATTTACCATTTTAAGCTATTTTTTTTGTTTTGTTTTAAAGATTTTATTTATTTATTTGACAGAGAGAGATTGCGAGAGAGGGAACACAAGCAGGGGGAGTGGGAGAGGGAGAAGCAGGCTTCCTGCTGAGCAGGGAGCCCGATGTGGGGCTCTATCCCAGGACCCTGGGACCATGACCTGAGCCGAAGGCAGACGCTTAACGACTGAGCCACCCAGGTGCCCCCATTTTAAGCTATTTTTAAGTGTACAGTTCAGTGGCTTTACACACATTTATTTGCATTGTGCAACCATCACCACCATCTATCTCCAGAACTTTCTCATCTTCTCAAGCTGAAACTTAGTATACCTTTTTATGAAGTGGCTCTAAATAGAGCACAAAAGATTCTTCCAATTACTTTCCTAATTAATGTCCTTCTAGGAAAAAAAAATTATCTTTTATCTCTAGCATTAAGTCACTTGCATAATATCTTACTTGTCTGACGTTTTCTTAGACCTTTAGTAATTATAAATTCTCCTTGAATTTTTCTGCCATTTAATGGAATAGCAAGAGACAATAATAGGCACTGAGTATGACTTTGATTTTGAGTTTTGTAGTTTATTAAAACTAAAAAACATTACAGGTAAAATCACAATAATTTTAGATCCACAAAAGGAAGACTAATATTCTTGATCTCTGAAGGAATAGTGGGATTATCTCGCCAAGACCTGAGGTCATTTAGGATCAGGCTGGTGGAACCAGAAGCTTGGACCAGGGCAGAGCCAAGCACATGTCAATGCCTGATAAACTGAAGATGTAGAAGAAATAAAGATAGGAGCCGACATTTTTCCTTGGTACAGCATAGGCCAAAGATCTAGGAAACAAAGAACACTAATATAGAAAGGATGAACCAAGTCTGAGGGGCAAAGCACACAAAGATACCCACCCCTCCTCCCCCAAAAAAATAGATAAATAAAAGGAGTAAAATACAGCAGGACCTCAGCTGATTGATTCTGATCTTGCGGCAGAGCATCTGTTCTATTTCCTGTATGTAAGTAAAGTGGGCTCTTGATCTAGATTTCAAAGTGTAGGAGAGTGACTGCAACCCATTAAGTGAAGGAAGCTAAGAACCAGAACTGCAAGTGGGATCCCCAATCAGCATATAAAAAAATACATTGGGGGATGCCTGGGTGGCTCAGTTGGTTAAGCCACTGACTCTTGATCTCAGCTTAGGTCTTGATCTCAGGGTCATGGGTTCATGCCCTGCATTGGGCTCCACCCTGGGCGTGGAGCCTCCTTAAAAATTAAAAAAAAAAAAAAAAAAAAAAAATACATTGGAACAGCTATCTGTTAACAAATGCTTTTCTGAAGCCTCTGAATTTTTCTTGGATATGCAAATACAAATGAGGAAGTCAAACCCACAGCCCATAAGAGTTTCTATTAAGAATCAAGTTGCAAAGGAAAGAAAATTAGGGTTTGCTTTAAGAAAATTAACAAAATCATCAAAAATTATTTAATGCTTAAAGAAGGTAACAGTAGGTGACTAGAAGCTTTTAGAAGCTTCACTGTATCCTGTATTTTAAGTATATCTTCACTGACCAGAATTGGACATGTTTGTGAGCCGCAGCTGCAGAGCTGTTAGAAGTTCTTTGAAATTCCTGCAAATCTAAAAAGCCAAGCCCGGTTTCTAGTTCCGTTTGTTAGACAGCATACTGCCCCAGTTCCATATTGCATTACTACTGAGGAAGTATCAATATAACAAAGATATTCCAGTCTTTATTGAAACCATATAAATCTATGAAAGTTATCAATTACACGTGGTAACAAATAGATTGTTTCTTCAAAAACTAAAAAGGTAAAGATGTACTGAGCAAATTGGTACCTCTTTTTTTTTTTAATTGGTATCTCTTAAAATATTTCTGTTAAAAAGAATTATACTTTTCTTTAAAGTACTTTTGTACTTTAATATATTGTTGTATATTAAAAATGGGCATGATATATGAAAAGAATAATACATCATAAACAAGTGAGTTTATCCCAAGAATGTATTGTTGAGCATTATAAAATCAATGTAATTCACCATGTTAAGTAAAAAGAAAAACTGTTATTATCTAACTAGACCAGAAAAAGCTTTTGACAACATCCAACATTTCTTCCTGATAATAACTCTCATCAGACTAGAAGGGAACACTCTCAACCTGATAAAGGGCATCTGTGAAAAATCTATAGCTAACCTCAACTTAACAGTGAAAGACTGGGTTCTTTCCCCTAAGGTCAGAAACAACAGATGGGCACTCATTGCTACTACCCAGCATCATAATACAGCTTCTGGCCAGTACGATATGGCAAGAAAAAGAGGAGGGAGGCATTTCAATTAGGAACAGATGAATGGATAAACAAATTGTGACATATTTTTATAATGGAATACTACTTGGCAAATAAATGGAAAGAAGTATTTGCACAACAGCATGTATAAATTATACTAAGTGAAAGAAACCATATTAAAAAAGACTGTATACTATATAATTTCACTTACCTAAAACTAGAAAATGCAGACTAACCTGTAGTGACAGAAAGTGGGTCTCTGGCTGAGTGAGTAGAGGGGTTAGAGAGGAGAAGGATTATAAATGGGCAGGAGGTAACATTTAGGGGCGACAGATATGTCTACCATCTTGATTGTAAGTGACAGTTTCATGTCTGTATACATCATATTTATATAATTATATACTTTAAATATGTACAGTTTATTGTGTATGAATTCTATTTCTATAAAGCTGTTTTTTGAAAAATGGCCACAAGTTCTTTGACCCTCATTCCATGAGAGGTCTGATCTGTATTGTCTACCTTTGAGTCTGGGTGGGCTCTCTGACAGCTTTGACCAATAGAATATGACAGAAGTGACACCATGTCAGTTTCAGATCCGGGACTTAAGAAACTGGCAACTTCTACTTTCTGTCTCTTGGCATGGTTGGTCTGGGAGAAGCTAACCATCATGTATGCAGTCTGACTACCTTGAGATTATCAAACTGTCAGGAACTCCCGGCTATCCTATGGAGAGCAAGATGCCCAACCATGCTATAACTGTTCTTGCCATCCTAGTCCAGGCACTAGACATGTGAGTGAAGTAGCCATCTGAAATGCCTAGTCCAGTCAAGCCTTTATTACAAATAACATTGCTTGAACATTCATGTACAGATTTTTGTGTTAACCTAAGTTCTCATTTCTTTGTGATAATATTCAGGAGTGTAATTGCTGGGTCATATGGTAAGTGCATTTTTAGTTTTATGGAAATTGCCAAACTGTTTTCCGGAGTGGCTGTAGCATTTTGCATTTATACAAACAATATATGAGGTAATCCAATTTCTCTGCATCCTCACTTGCATTTGGTATTATCAGTTTTTTTTTTATTTTAGCCATTCTGTTAATTGTGTAGTGATATATCATTGGGTTTTAATTTCCATTTCCCTCATGATGTTGAACAATTATTGTTCATGTGTTTATTTGCCATTTAAATATTATCTTTGATGAAATGTCTGTTCATGTCTCTTGCCCATTTTTAATTGTATTTTTTGTATACTGTCATTTTGAGTGTTCTTTATCTATTTTAGATATAAGCCCTTTGTCATATATGTGGTTTGCAAATATTTTCTCCCAGTCTGTAATTTGTTCATCCTCTTAACAGAGTTTTTAAAAGCAAAAGTTTTTAATATTGATGAGGTCCAAGGTATCCACTTTTCCTTTTTTGATGTCAACTTTAAGAACTCTGTTTAGCTCTAGATCCCAAAGATTTTTCTCCTATTTTTTCTCTTTAAAAATTATACAGCACTATATTAGTGTCAAGTTCTGTGTTGTTGTCTTTTTTTCTAAAAGAACTGTGGTTTTGTCTTTTGCATTTAATTCTTTGGTCCAGGTTAATTTTTGTGTAAGGTGTGAAGTTTAGGTTGAAGTTCATTTTTTCCCCTATAGATGTCCATTTACTCCAGCACCATTTGTTGAAAAGGCTATTAAAATCAGTTGGGCATTTTTGTGTGGATCCATTTCTGAGCCCTCTATTTTATTTTGTTGATTTATGTCTCTTTCCCTGACCAATACCACACTGTCTTGATTACTGTAACTATAATTGTTTAAAAGTATTTTCTTTAACTTCCAAGTGTTCGGAGACTTCCAGTTTAATTCCATTATGGTCAGAAAAGATATTCTGTATGAATCAATTCATTTAAAATTTTTAGTATTTGTTTTATGACCCAGGATATGGTTTATCCTGGTGAATGTTTGATGGGTACTTGGGGAAAAAACTGTGTATTTTACTTTGTTTAGTGGCGTGTTTTATAAATACCTGTTAGAACTTGTTAGTCGATTATATTTTTCAGTTCTATATCTTTGCTGATTTTCTGCCTAGTAGTCTATCAGTTGCTAAGAGTGGGGCAGTGAAGTCCCCAGTTATAATTGTGGATTTGCCACTTTCTCCCTTCAGATCTATCAGTTTTTGTTTCATGTATTTTGAAGCTCTTGTTTAATGTATACACATTTAGGATAACTGTGTCTTTTTGGTGGATTGATCCTTTAATAATTAAGTAGTGTTCCTCTTTGTCCCTAATAATTTTCTTTGCTTTAAAGTCTAGTTCTCTCATATTAATATAGCCACTCCCATTTTTTAACTAATGTTGGCACAATGTATTTTTTCTATCCTTTTACAAAAATTCATTCTTCCTATATCATTGTGTTTGAAGTGAGTTTCTATTGACAAGATATAGTTGGGTTGTGTTTTTAAATCTACTTTGCCAATTTCTGTCTTTTAACTGATATATTTAGTGCATTTACATTTAAAGTAATTATTGCTATATTAGAACTTAAGTCTGGCATCTTATTGTTCGTTTTCTGCTTGTTCCTTCTGTTTCTTAACCTGTTTATCTCTGCTTGCCTTCCTATAGATTACTAGGACAGTTTTAGAATTCTATATTTGTTTTTCTGAATAATATATCTCTATATAGTTTTCTTTTTGATTGTTCTTTTTTTTGTAGTTACATACATATGTAACTCATCACCATCTACTGGTACAAGTGTTTTATTATCACTTGAGTGAAGTATTGAAATCTTACTTCCATTTAGGTCCCTTTACCCTCCCCCACTTTTTAAATACAGTTGTTTTATATCAGATGGTTATATCAGATTATTTCATAAATTTTGATTAAACCATCAAATATGTTTTAAGAAACTAATGACAAGAAAGATAGTCTCTCATACTTACTCTATTTTTACCCATCCTGTTCTTTCCTTTCTGAAGTTCCAAACCTTCTTCTGCTGTTTCTTTTCTGTTGGAGAACTTCTGTAGCCATTCTTTAAGGGTAGATCTGCTGGCAACAAATTCTCTTAGTATTTCCTCATCTGAGGATATCTTTATTTCCCCTTCATTTCTGAAGGACAGTTTTATAAGATATAAAATCCACAGCTGGGGCGCCTGGGTGGCTCAGTCGTTAAGCGCCTGCCTTCGGCTCAGGTCATGATCCCAGGGTCCTGGGATCGAGTCCCGCATCGGGCTCCCTGCTCAGCGGGAAGCCTGCTTCTCCCTCTCCCACTCCCCCTGCTTGTGTTCCCTCTCTCGCTGTCTCTCTCTGCCAAATAAATATATAAAATCTTAAAAAATAAAATAAAATCCACAGCTTACAGTCCTTTTTTTTTTTTTACCAGAACTTGAAAAATGTACCTCCTTCTGGCTCCCATGGGTCAGATGAATAATTCACTGTTGTTCAAATGGGTATTTGCCTACAGAGAATTAATCTTTTCTCTGATTTTAAGGTTTGTTCTTTGTCTTTTATTTTCAGAAGTTTAATTATGACATGTCCTTGTGTGGATTTCTTTGGGTCTATTCTATTTGGAGTTTCTCAGCTTCTTAAAAACCAAATTTGGGGGCGGGGGTTAGCTATATTTCTTTAAATGCTTTTCAGACCCACACTCTTTCTCCCACTTCTGCAACTCTGATACTAATATTAGATCTTTTGTTGTTGACCCATAGATCTCTGAGGCTCTATTCTTTTATTCAGTCTATTTTCTCTCTGTTGTTCAGATGGTGTAAATTTTATGTCTGTCCTCAAGTTCGGTGGTTCTGTCCTCTGTCATCTCTACTATTAAGCCCACCCAGCAAGTTTTTTTTATTTTGATTATTGTGTTTTTCAGTTTTGTAATTTGCATTTAATTCTTTATTTATAACTTCCATTTCTTTGCTGAGATTTTCTGTTTTTTTCACTTGTTGAAAGAAAATTCACAATTGCTTATTGAAGCATTTTTGTGATGGCTGCTTAAAATCCTTCTCTGATAATCCAAATTCTGATTCATTTGGATATTGGATATATAATCCAGAAATTGTCAGATTCAAATTATGAATCAAATGATTATTTTCCTGTTCTTTGTATGATAATTGATTTTTCCATTGTATCCCGGATATTTGCTAGGATATTATGCTAGGATAATTTTGATTGTATCCCAGGTATTTTGGGTATTATGCTAAGACTCTTGTTACTATTCAAATTTTCTATCTTAATAGGCAGTTGCCATGCTTAGTTTTAACCTATTGGTTCTTGGCCTGATAACAATTTAGTTTTCAGTGTCCTTGCAGTGCTGTTAACTCTGCTTTGTTCGTTACCCTTGCTGCAGTTCTTGTTGAATCTATGCTGGTGTCACCTGCATGGGGAAAGACTCTGGGCTGCCCTGTCTCGCTGAGCTGCCTTTCACTAGTAGGGGTAGGAGAACAAGCAACTTAGGGCCTGTTTTGTTCTCCACCACTGGGCAGATGGCTAGGAGATGCCAGACCTGGACCTATTTATGCCCTTGGGTAGAGGGCCTGGAGACTGGATAGTCTGCTACCGCCCCAGGTGTGGAGTGGGGCTTAGGGTTCCTCAGTAGGTCTCCCATTGTTCTTCCCCCTTTACCAGTCTTTGGCAAGAGACAGCAAGCTTTTCTTAATTCCTTTTTTTTCCCCCGTGCCTGTTAGTGGTTCTGGGATGCAGGTCTCTCTGGTGCCCAGTCTAAGCTACATGGAAGATAAAAAGAAAACCCAGGGAACTCACTGCTGTGACCTTTCTTAAGTCCTAAGGCTCCTAGACAGTTCACCTTTTCTTTCTAGCTTTCAGTCTTCATAATTGCCTGTTGAATTACTTCCAGGGTATTTAGTTGTAGTTAGAGGGGAGGAACAGGGGAAAGTGAGGGAAGTTGCCATCTTGTCTGGGACCAGAAGTCCCCTCAATAATTTTTTTAAATTTGAATAGGGACTTGATATGAATGAATAATAGGTAATATATAACCCTGTGTTAAATTATGCATTGTAAGTCATTAGAGGTAAGGATATGGGTGAGTTAAAGCTAGAGGTTGAGCATAAGACCTCATGGAGACAAAATCATTTGGACAGGCCCTTAAAGCAAAAGGCAAGATCATGCAGTTGAAAGGAACAATATGAACAGGAAGGACTATGGAAAACAACTGGGAAGATTTGCCTATCTTGAGGAGAAATTATGTCGGGGTAATGAGAATAGAAAATAGAATGGGTAGGCTCTGCTGATATAGAGGGCCTTAAATATCTAAAGTGAGATTTGCTAGGTTGAAAAGTAGAAAAATATCCAAAACTTGTAAGGGAAACAAGTGACATGAAAGTGAGGTTTGGGGCGCCTGGCTGGTGCTGTTGGTGGAGCATGCGACTCTTGATCTCGGGGTTGTAAGTTCGAGCCCCATGTTGGTGTGGAGATGACTTGAAAATAAAATCTTAAAAAAAAAAAAAAGTGAGGTTTAAGTGAGATTAGTTTGAAATAGATGTACAAGGTATTTTATAGTGGAGGAAAACCAATATCAAGGAGCTAGTTGTGAGTTTGTCATGGTATCCAAGTGTGAGATCCTGACTGTGGCTATGAGGTGGTTGAAGTGGGAATAAAGAGGAAGTAGGATTTACAAGCAAAAGGGGTAGGACTTGATACCTGACTAGATATAAAAAAGTGAGGTTTGATTCATAGGCCGTCAGGTTTGGTGATTTCTGTTTCCTCATATATTTCTTTAAAAATAACCAGGAAATTTTGAAAGAATTAATTTTGCCCTTTAGAGAAGCTTTTCTTCCTCCATACCCTTCCCACCTACATGTGTAATTTTGAGAAGAACTTTACTGTCAGGCAGCTGATTAACACCTTTCTTTAATCTTTTTCCAAGCCTAATACTGTTACCACACATTCTGAAATAGCTATTTCACATGTTAAAAGATGTCAGTCTCACCAGTAATTAAAGAAACGCAAATTAAAACAACAAAGTTTGATTTTATGGTAATATTTAATGCTGCAAGGGTTTAATGAGATCCATATTCTTTTCTCTTAAAGTAAATGGGTATAATCTTTCAGGAAAGAAGTTTGACAATATGTAGCAAGAGTCTTTAAAATGTTTAAGTACTTCTACTTTTAAGCATTGATGATAAGGAAATAATCAGAAATGCAAAGAGACGATGGATGCCAAAATGTCAGTTGCAGTATCCTTAATTTTTCACAATTATATCTAAATGTGTATTAGGAGGGGGCGCCTGGGTGGCTCAGTCGTTAAGTGTCTGCCTTCGGCTGAGGTCATGATCCCAGGTTCCTGGGATCGGGCCCCGCATCGGGCTCCCTACTCCACAGGAAGCCTGCTTCTCCCTCTCCCACTCCCCGTGCTTGTGTTCCCTCTCTCGCTGTGTCTCTCTCTGTCAAATAAATAAAATCTTTAAAAAAAATAAATTGTATTAGGAGGAGCGAATGGTTAAATACACAATGGTAGAATATTGCACAGCTTTTAGAAATACTGTTTTAAGGAATTTAACTTTAATAACTGAGTAAATATAATGTTAAGTGAATTCCAGTTTTACATACTTCATTAATATCATATCATATTCATGCTTTTTTGACCTGTACAGCCATTATTAGGGTAAAAATGTTTTGCTGCTCTTTTCAGAAGTTATTTGCCAACCACCCCTTACAGATAATAAAGCTAATTTTAGCCTTCTTGCACTAAAAATTTCCACAGTGCTTTACATATAGTGCTCAGTAATATTAGCTATAATTATTGAAGATCTCTTAAGAACTTTCTTCCTAGAAAAGCATACATATTTGTGTATACAATCAAGCATACAACTTTAGGCCCTTTATGGACCACATAAATCCCATATGCGGAGGATCCTCTTTGCCTAGAGCCATGGTGAAGAATCGTTGCTATAACTGAAGAAATCTCCTTTTACCCTTGCATGTGGGTGGTTGAATTAGAGTTTGTTGTCCAGGGTTAAGAGGTGCCGATTCTCATTTTCACCTGATATCCTTGGTATTGAGGTAAAATAGATGCAGTCTTCATTTAATACTACCTTTTCTGAATGACTGAATTTAACATACAATTTCTTGGTGTCTCTCATCTTGACTGGTGATGCTCACATTAATTGGGAATTGACTCTCAAATAAACCTATTTCAGACAGCTGGAAATCTATTGTGATGGTTCAGAATTTGCAGCCATTCCTATCTGTCATTGTTTCAGCTTCCTCAGTCTTTACATATGACTGTTCAAGGCACTCAAGGCCTCCACTGCCACCCTCACCCCTTCCAAATCTATTAATCACCCAGAGCAGTGGTGCTCAGGGCCCTAGATGCTACAAAGTGATAGGAGAAGAGAATAAAACTAAGGTAGTCATGGATTAGAGAACTAGATTGCTAGTGTTGCTTACGGAGCCACATTTAAAGGGTTCTGTTGAACAAGTCCAGAAGACAGCAAGCAGATGGCAAGGGATACAGCTGTGGCATCCTGTGGAGGAGAATTGTGGTCAGAGGTGGGGAGAAAACTTCAGTAGTGGCAGGAGGACTGTTACTAGCCAGCTACCTACTTTGCCACTTTGGAGAGGCTGTATGGTGTGGTGATTAAGAGTTCAGACTAAGGGGGCGCCTGGCTGGTTCAGTCGGAGGAGCATGCATGCCACTCTTGCTCTCGAGGTTATGAGTTCAAGCCCCACATGGGGTCTTACTTAAAAATAAAACCTTTAAAAAAAAAAAGAGTTCAGACTAAGACCTGCATTCAAACCCTACTCTACGGTTTTCTGGCCAATATGACCTGAGGCAAGTAACTTAACCTCTGACCTCAGATTTTTTGTTGCTGTTGTTATAAAGTAGAAATGATCATAGTACCACCTATAGGAGTCTTAGGATTAAATGTCCTGTGAAAAACACTGCACCAAGTCTACCATGCCTGAAGGGTTCATTCAGTAAATGTTGTATAGCATTAAATGTGATGATTCCTCTCAGGCTGAAACTGGAAAAATGAGTTAACGTTATAGAGGGGCAGATTCTGGCTCTGCATGAGGAAGAAAGACTGGCCTGAATGTGTTCAAGCAAAGACTAAACTATCATATATGTTTATCAGAGATGAGTAGATGGATCGGCCATTTGGTAATCGGTCATAATCTAAGTTCCCTTCTCATTGGAAGACTCATTTTATAAGGCAGACCTACATGAAAACTGTGTTTTATTAACGTGACTATTATGTTACAGAATTAAGTCCAAAGAAGTTAGGATAGGAAATATCTTAGTTTAACATAATGAGATTTTTATTGGCTTCTCTAGTTATACCATTTACAAATTGAAAGAACCTGCTAAGGATCACTAGTGGGAGTGATATTATTAGAATTAAATGTGAGTCATAGAGGCTCCCAGACAGTGTTCTATCTATCTATGGAGGGAAGGAAGCTAAGTACATGTTAGGTATTAATTAGCACCTTGAGGGGCGCCTGGCTGGCTCAGTTGGAGGAGCATGCATCTCTTGATCTCGGGGTCATGAGTTTGAGCCCCATGTTGGGTGTAGAGATTATTTAATAAATGTTTAATTAGCACCTTGAGAAAATTTAATTAGATTTTACAAATACAATTAAAAAGGCCAATTTTTTGAAAAACGTATTCACAGATGCTATTTAAGTTCCACCTAAAACAATTTGGAATGAATTTTAACAGTATTTTTGTTTCTCTATAATTTATATTCTGCCTCCTTCTAGAAATAATTTGAAGCAACGGCTTAGAACATTATGCTAAATCGGGGCGCCTGGGTGGCTCAGTCGTTAAGTATCTGCCTTTGGCTCAGGTCATGATCCTAGCATCCTGGGATCGAGCCCCGCATTGGGCTCCCTGCTCTGCGGGAAGCCTGCTTCTCCTTCTCCAGCTCCCCCTGCTTGTGTTCTCTCTCTCGCTGTGTCTCTCTCTGTCAAATAAATAAATAAAATCTTAAAAAAAAAAAGTTATGCTAAATAGGCAAGGAAAAAAAAAGGCCTCAAAGGCCTTCCCACATGAGTTCAGAGAACCAAATCTTTGTATTCACTACTATTGCTCAATGAGAAGTTATGCAGAGAAAGATCCATTGGATATAGGGCACAGAGTAGTATAGCTAAAAAGAAGAGTACCTTTATGGAGAAGCAGAAGACCTCCGTTTATTTCCTTGTGCTGCTGTTGGCCTGCTTTGTAACTTTTAATCATTATTAGTGACGTGAAAATAGCATTCTGCACCAACGCAAGAATTATTTTTTGTTTAAGAATGAAATCGTGAGCTTACTTAAAAACAACCAAAGATTTGGGGGCAGGGGATATGGAGACAGATGACATTTCCTATAGGATCTCCTTGTTTTCCTTCTACAGTTATTTTAAAACAGAGTAAGAAACAATCCCCTTGGGATGCTGTTATTCTAATAAAAATTCAATATAAGAAAGTCTTTCAAGAGAAAGGTAAAATATTTTCATTAGTAGCGTTTTCTATTCTACATTTGGCATCCCAGACAGTAGCTAACTTTAGGAGTATCTTACTTCCAGATAAGTCACATTCTATTTAAAATTACATATGAGCTGCTTAGAAATAATACTGTTTTAGAACCAAAAAAATTAAACACAGAAAAGTAGAAACAACAGAACAATGAACACCACTTTTATACCCTCGCCTAGATTCAACAGCTGTCAATCCCTTAACCAAACTTTCTCCATCTTTATTGCTATACACACACTCTCCCCGCCATTCCCCCCAATCCTTTTTGCCAGATCATCCAAAAGTACACCATAGCCATCAGAAATGGGCTTTTTTTTTTTTTTTTAAGTAATCTCTACACCAACGTGAGGCTGGAACTGTCATGACCCTGAGATCAAGAGTCACAGGTTCCACTGATCAAGCCAGCCAGGCGCCCCCAGAAATATGCTATTTTAATGATCATTTATCTGCTGCTCAAATGCAGCGGAGCAACATATTTATTGTAAAGTTTATTATATAGTTGGTGTCAGCTGTTTGTGCTTATTATCTGAAGTCTTAGGTACATTTTATTGGAGGTAGGGGTACTCAGATTAAAGTTATCTTCTTACTAATCTCTGCGATGCTTCCTACACTTCTCAGATCTGCATAGTCAAAGAAGGAATATTTAACTACTTACTGGTAAGTTTAAGACCCTACAAACTAATGGCAGTATTATTCTTGAGTAAAAATAGTTAAAATACTATATACTTTTTTTAAATGCTTTTGTTTTTCTCAAACAGGCTGAAATAATCAAGTTTTGTATTTTCAAGCAGTTTAGGAAAAGGAAAAACTCAATAATTGAAATAGAACGTTTGTTAGAATTTGGATATTTCATTGGTTAAAAGGTTTATTTACGGCTATAAATTGATGCTATCTGACAGAAAATATGGCCATTGTGTTCACTGAGCCTAGGTATGACCAAAACCATAAAAGATATTTCTTTCCTTTTTTTTTTTTTTTCCCCAGGAGATTTTGATGAATTCACTCAAGATAATAACGACATTATGTTGAAAAACATAGCAGAGGACCTTCGAAATTGCTTACCTCTAGAAACCATGCTTTCCTCAGAACATGTAGCCCTCCAAAAAGTAAATACATTAAATTAATTTACTCTTAGTGCTACTTGGGGATTCTCCTATTCTTCCCTAATCCCACAGCCTCTCTCATCTAATTAGTCCTGAATTCTACTTTAAACCGTTTTTCATTTGGTACTTCAATGATGCCCCTAGTTCTTTTGAGTCCGTAATCCTCTGGCTCCCCAGTCATTCAACAGGTATTTTTTGAGGGCATCCTGTTTGCCAAACACTCAAACCCCTGCGCCTCCCTCCAGCCCCGTTCCGTGTCCCCTACCCCCAAAAAACAAGGCCAACAGTAATCTGGCCCTGCCTGTATACATCATTGTCCTGGTTTTCTCTTTCCTGTTCAATATCCCCCACTTTTATCAAAGATGAAATTCATCTCTTTGTTTTCTTCTCCTGCTTTTGTGCTGTACGGTTTTTGCTTATTCTATTCCTTCATTCCTAAAATAAGTTCTCATTTTTCTTCCCTGGACAACCCCCTCATTCAAGCCCCTTCAAATCTCAACTCTTCTGGGGTACATATGCGAGGAATATTGTTTCCTGAAACAAAGCTAATAATAATAATCTCTTCTCCCGCTAATCTGAAAACAGCAACCCTCTATGTGGTTTTTCACCGTGTAGATTCCAAAGCAGAGGAGCCAAATCTTGTACATTTTCAATAGTGCTATGCACATTGTGAGCACTTAGCAAATCTTAGTAAACCTCCAGTCCCAAAGGTGGAAAATAGTGGATAGTATAAAAACTGAGAGCAATATTTGTAACATAGTTTGGATGTTATTAATAAGGCAGTCGTATCAATAGCATGATATACCAAAATACATGAAACAAGGAAAAAGTATTCATTGCATGTAACAGTCGACCCATAATCCCTTCTCCTAACAAACTATTTTTATCTTCTGTTATTTCCTTCTGGTCCTTGTGTATGTCCATACATTTTACACGCTTATAATATAGATATGTGTAGGTGTAGATACAATTTTGTAGGTCTCTAAGTAGATAGGTTGATTCTTTATTATAGTTAAGGTAAAAGGAATTAGACATTTTTTTCCTGGTAGCCGCTTGCTATTATATCACGTTATCACCAGTATTAATAAAGGGCTGTTCATTGTAAGCATGAAATGTTACTAACGATTTTATTATTTGAAAACTCTGCCTCTGCGCAGAGATGACTTGCTAAGTGTTTTCATGGGTCGGTCACTGACGCACAGGACTCAGGAGACCCGGTATTAGTTTAATTCTTTCCCCTCCACATGGTCATTTCTTTGGAGAAATCTCTGAGTAGGAGTTTCTTTATCTGTAAAATATACAACCCAGGATGGACAAGATGGTCACAAAGTACTCCTTTAACGCAAATATTTTATATTTCTCCTAGCCACGTTTTGTATCGTTACAGGTCAAATTAAAAGTTGCTAGTGTCTCACAAAAAAAAAAAAAACCACGAAAGAAAAGCAGGATGGCTCTTCATTAAGTGAAACTTGTCTTTCTCTGCCTTGTCGTTGCTCTCAGAATTTTAGCATTTGAACCACTGATGTTTTGCCTTATTTAGCAATAAAAAGAGACTCCTTTGTACTTCGTTTCTTTTGAAGTTCTTCTCCTTTCCCCCAGATACAGCAGCAGCCAGAACCCACAGTTCACGTTGATGCATTCCTTTATGATGAAGACTTTATTGATTCATTATGTGAGGAAGGAAAAATGAGCAGAAATTACTGTATGGTGTGTGGCTCACACCAGACGGCACCTTTAGGTAGGCACTCAAGTATGCAAACCTGACGACTTTGTGTATACTTTTCTCTCCGTGTCCTGAGAACACAGATTCTTGACCAAGTCATTCATTGTTTTTTGAAAGGAAAAGGCCAACCGTTCAGCGTAACCATTACCAATTATTGAGGTTAGGGAGACCAACCTCATTGTCCAGGGAAGCTGGGCCACGTAATGTCTCCAAGGAGAGTATCTCTGCTTTTCACAGAAACTCTTGAATCAGAGGTGACTTTTCAGGTCCAGAAACTAATCACAAGTGACTGAGTACAGGGAAACCAGCTTATACTTTCCATACTTCAAAGAGATTCATAGATAAACCATACCATAATGCTGGTTCACTTACAATGATAAATATAACTGCAGGGGGGCTGAAATGTACCAATAAAAGCATCTACTTGAGAAGTCAGATAGTAATCGGATATTGTTGGATGGGCATGGATTTGGAGGACAGAGATAATCTTGAGAAAGAGCTTATTCAGGCCTTGATTTGACCTAGTAGAGCATCTCCAGTCCATAACAGAGGACAACTCTAGTGACAAGATGTCTCCTGCATCTCCACCCCTCAGAGGCAGCACCTGTGTCCCAAATGGGAAGCTAGACTGACTCCATGCTGCTAATATGTTAACTCTTCTGTTAATGTATTCTTTGTTAAGGGTCTCCTGGGTGGCTCAGTTGTTTGAGTGTCAGGCTCTTTTTTTTTTTTTTTTAAGATTTTTATTTATTTATTAGAGAGAGAGAGAGAGCATGAGAGGGAGGAGGGTCAGAGGGAGAAGCAGTCTCCCCGCCGAGCAGGGAGCCCAACGCAGGACTCGATCCCGGGACTCCAGGATCATGACCTGAGCTGAAGGCAGTCGCTTAACCAACTGAGCCATCCAGGCGCACCATGAGTGTCAGGGTCTTGATTTCAGCTCAGGTCATGGTCCCAGGGTCATGGGATCGAGCCCCACATTAGGCTCCACACTCAGCAGGGAGTCTGCTTGAGATTCTCTCTCCCTCTCCCTCTGGCCCTCCCCACCACTCATGCACGTGCATGTTCTCTCTCTCAAATAAATAAAAAAGTCTTTAATTATATATGTGTGTATATATATTTTTTTTTTTCTTTGTTCAAATTGGATATGATCGTCTAGGCTATTCCTTTAGACATGCTATTTCAGGATTCCTGGTCACTTAGATATAGAGTTATTGCTTATGGTGGCCTACCTCTCCAGGTGAGTAATCTTGTGTTCATGTTACTGATCTTAGATAATATCATTGTCAAAAGTTAACTACTACCAAATTTGTAATATGCTGCTAATACAAATATATTGTGTCTGTATTATAATTGGGAATTAAACTCTCCTGATTAACTTAAGATTCTATTTTTAGATAGTACTTACAGTTTCCATTTGAGGTGGTTGAAATTTACAGAACAGAAAGTGACTTAGACAAGAACGAAAGAAGGAAAACTAAAAAGTGAATTGCAACTATAATACCATATCAGATCTGATTTACAGAAGTTTTTTAAGATTTATTTATTTTAGAGAGTGAGAGCGGGGGTGGGGAGGGGCAGACGGAGAGGGAGAGAGACCGTCTCCAGCAGACTCCCCCCTGAGTGAGGAGCCTGACGTTGGCCTCAATCCCACGACCCTGAGATCCTGACCCAAGCCAAAATCAAGAGTTGGACGCTCAACCAACTGAGCCACCCAGGTGCCCCTGATTTACAGAAGTTGAAAGAAGAGATATGTTTGACAAGTAAAAATTTGAAGATTAGGATGCATTTTCCCATCTAAATCAGGTTGTAAATAGTGACTGGGTATGCAGGCCAGCCCACGTAACCACAGTGAATCTGAAAAAGCTGTCATCTGTGGAACTCTCCTTCCTTCTGTGACAAGGGGCTTGTCTAGCTATAAGACACTAATGATGACTCTGTAACCCAAGGCAGAAGCACTAATGTGACAGAGTAGTGAGGATGAGGATTCTAGGCAGATAAGTCTATGGTGGTCAAAGCCCACCCCCACCCCAAGTCACGCCCTTTATTCTCTTCCAAGGGATTAGCCTGCCTGCTTCCATTTTCTTTGCCACCATCCCTTAGTTATGGCCAAAGTTTCTCCCCTTCCTGACCATTATATTACGTAGGACATAATATAGTAAGTCTTTAAAAAATATACTCAGACTCTCCCAAATATCTGATTACAGAAACAATGGAGGGAGAAGATGGGCTAGGAAGCTTGTAGCAGTTAAAAAAACTAAGAGAAATAAGAATAATTAAGGGCATATCGTCACTTCCTTTCATACCACCCTTCTCCTGCACTCCAGAACACATTTTAGGTTGGTCAGGGCTGCCACATTGCTCAACTGCAGAGATGGTCATTCATTTGGTAGTCTATTGAAGTAGTATTGCAGTCTAATGTAGTAGTATGGGGCTATTCTGTGGCTGCTCTGGGGTAAGGTGAGAAAGCCAGATGATATGGGAGTTAGGAAGCATCCCACGGAATAACAGTCATAGGGAAAAGAAGGGAAAAACCAAGGACCATCTAAGCAATAGCAAGAAGGAAGTGAGAGGCATAAGGATAGGGACAGGTTGCTGGATAGCTATTCCCTAGAGGCCTTTTTAAATGTCAGAGACTTGGGGGCAGCAGGGTGGCACAGTTGGTCAGGTGTCCAACTCTTGGTTTCAGGTTTCAGCCCAGGTCATGATCTCAGGGTCTTGGGATCGACCCCTACATCAGGCTCTGTGCTCAGCATGGAGTCTGCTTGGGATTTTTCTTTCCCTCTCCCTCTGCCCCTCCCGCTTATGTTCTCTCTCTCTCTGAAATAAATAAATCTTTAAAAATAAAAATAATTGTCAGAGACTTCATAGTTATTCTTCTCTAATATAGCTCAGAGTGAATGAGTGCAAAATTATCACATTAATTTTTTCTAACTAGTCTCCGAATAGCTTTCATTGATTTAGAAGAGAAAAACATGAAATATACTTTATAAATATGGATAAAAGAATTAGAAATACAGAATAGAATGTTTAATACCCGAGCACAATTTGATGTTTATTCTGTTCTAATTCTCCAGGATTTATTTCTCATTCCTTCTCCCTCATGGAATTGAAGTTCATTTATCATCATGTACTCCCTGATCTGTCGGGAAAGGTCTTGGTTGATGTTGGCTCCAGGCTTGGCACAGTCCTTTATGGGGTAAAGTCCAGCTTGTGGACATATTCAACATTTGGAAAATACTTTCTCCTCCTGCTAGCAACAGTTTTGCCTGCCACCATCCAAGGTGACAGCTTGGCTTTATTTATTAGAGTAACAGAATAAGAAGGTTAAAATATTATATTGAATTTGGAATTTCAAAAGCCAGCTCTCTGATTTCCTTTACCGGTTTGTGCCTGTAACACAAATGAAGGCATATCAACAAAGCAGAAGCAGGTGACCTCATAACACTTTGCTATTTTGTCAGTCACTGTTGACCTTCTAACTCTGTTTTCTTTGTGCTGTATTAAATAGTGTACTGAACTTTGATAAGAACTTTTATAAAAACTTTTATAAAATTTACTTCACCTAGGAAATTGCATATGGCCATAACAAAGTCGCTTAACACTCGTGGCTTCACGTTCCTCACCTGTAAATAAGCTACTAAATGATATCCAAGGACATATCTTGCTCCAATTTTCTGTGATTCAAGTTTGAATGTAGACATTTGTGTCTGAAATACCACTTCAATGTGGCTTTTTAAAAAAAAATTCAAATCATGAGTATTTGTAACGTTCCTAAATGGTTTTATCAAAAAACTTTAAATGTGGTTTCTGGTTGTCATTAGCAGACTTGTTCAAACATGTGGCCAACAGCAGTAGAGGCTCATGCCAGAAACTCTCAGTTCCCAGCATCCATTGCCTGCTCTAAACAGAAACACTTAACTCTTTAGTGCTTAGTTTATTTGTCAGTGTTAAGGCTTTTATTCTATAATTAGGAAAGATATCCATAATAGAAAATCCAGTTTGTCAGATGGTTTTTTGAGGGAGAACATGGGTAAATATGATTATTTACAATATTTGCTCCACTCTTGTCCGTTTTTTGATTTGTTAGAAAAGTATATAGCTGAAAGAAATGAGGCTATGCAAGTATGTAACAGTGTTAATAAATTTAAACATATCCTCATTTTTCTTCATATTAAAATGGTTACTGATTTAGTCAACAAAAAATTTTTGAATACCTACTTATGCTCTGTTGAACATATTCTAAAAATCTATCATGAGCTATAAATATAAATTTGGTTCACGTGTGGGTGCTACTTGATGTAAAGTGATATTCGGAATATGATTTGACCTTTCCTTCCATGTTAGTTTTTTGTTCTTACAATCAGAAGTGCATACATAATAATATCTAGTCAGTTCTTTATTATCCTTGTTAACTAATTGGTCGGTTATCTTTGGCAGATTGCAGACACCAGACTGACTTCCCTAAGCCAAACAGGACACATCTCCAGCCACCTTCCTCTAGTGTCAGACTGTGCATGATTTTCCATTATATTTCCCACGGGTTAACTCCTTTCTTGCTTTCCGCCGCTGTAACTTCCCAAGAAATTACAGAAATACGGTATTAAACAGAGAGTCTGTATACGATCACTTTTCTCATTTCCAGCTTTATTGTATGCACAATTTTATCAGGAAAAGTAAGAAATCAATCTTTCAAAATATAATTACTTTTAAATAATGAAATTAATAAAATACAGTCAAGATCTTGATCAGTGAGAGTCTTTGAGTTCTCGAAGTTGTAAGTTTTACATACATGTTATTTATCTTTCATTTTATTTTTACTTTATTGAATTCTATTTTTTTAAAGTGTGATTTTTTTAATTTTGTGTAGAAATGAACTCACAGTTCATTCATTTGCATCATAACATGTCTTTATTTTTTCAGGGTTATCTTTACAGTTCAGCACTGCAACTATATGGAGTAGAATTGAATGGAGATTTTTGCCAGTTGCAGGAAATGGTCATAAAAAAATACCAGTTCACTGACAGGATAAAGGTAATGAAGTAGAGTTGAGACACAATGTTACATTAGTTTCAGGTGTACAGCATGGTGATTTGGTAAGTCTGTATGTTATGCAATGCTCATCACGAGTGTAGCTACCATTTGTCACCATACAACGTTATTACAATATCATTGACTGTGTTCCCTATGCTGCACTAAAGGTACCCTTTTAAATATATATTCTGTTATCTATTTTATAGCATAATTTAGTCCAATTTCTTCTGGATTGGAGTTGGAAAATCTTTTTGAATCTATTCTTGGTTGCTGTCGTGTAGAAACAGATTGAGTTGACTTAGTACTTTTAAACAATAAAGGTGAATTTAATTATAATTACCTTCCACTCCTATTTCTCTTCCTCCCCAATTTTATTAGAAAGTAGAATTTTTCTTAATTTCCTTCATCTTTTCTGTAGTATAGTTTTGGTAGCAGCATTCAAATTTGAATCTCTAGATGTAGGTCAAAAGTGTACTTAATGAAACTCTTATGTTGAAAGTAAGCAAAAAAGTTAAGTAATGCTCTCAGTTCTTTACCTTCTTTTTATAAGCTTCCAGGAGTTGTGGATGCCACAGAACGGCAGTTCAGGAGAATGATGCCCTGCATTTGGCTATAACAGAACTTTTCTCTTTTTCTGTATGTAAGGGGGAAAATAACCAGAAAAGGGAAAGGAAGTTTTTTGCTTAATGCAGTAATTCTTACCCTTTCACTGACGGTCCTACACTTCAATGGCAATGCAGAGAGATACTGAGCAACTAAGGCTCTCTGGTGTTAAAGTGTTGAAAGATATCTCGGTATGATTAAGGATCTAGTCCTCCCCTTTTTTATTGAAGGAAATGTTTTTTCCTCCTTCCAAACTTCCTTTTTTCTCTCTGTTTCCCTCTCATCTTAGAGAAGCAAATGATTAAAGCAAATTTATTGTCTAGTAATAAATTCATGGATTTTTCTCACTATCCCATATTTAGTGAACAGAAACATATTGTTCTTGCATAATAATAATCACATAACAGGAATGTTGATTTAATTGAAAGTTAAGATTTAAAAATTGACCTTTTAAGAATCCTAGTTTATAAATGGGTGCCAGGGTGGCTTAGTCGGTTGAGCATCCGACTCTTAATTTCGGCTCAGGTCACAATCTCAGGGTGGTGGGATGACCCTGCGTGGGGCTCGGTGCTCAACAGGGAGTCTGCTTGGGATTCTCTCTCTCCCTCTCGCTTTCCCCCTCCCCCCTCACGTATGTTCTCTCTCTCTAAATAAATCTTTTAATAAATAAATGGAGATCCAAGTACCTTGTTATTTTTTTAAAGAAGATGATAAAGATATGTAAAATGCATTTATTTACATGTTAAAAGGTCTTTACCCCTTGCTTTTCAACAGAGCATATGTGGATGAATGCCCACCCCACATACTTCTGCGGCTTCAGTGGCTATTAGTAACCCAATGACAGAAAGCTGTTTTTATACCATTTTATTGGCAACCTTAACAGTTTCCTTCCTCAATGGTAAAGACAATTGTTGTGTTTGAGAGGCCCTAAGATCAACAGAAAGGAATTCTAGGGTTATTTTTTATAGTATCTTGAAATCTATGTAGCCTTTAAGTCTCAGGCTCTGCTTTTTGTTTTGTTTTTGTTCTTGTTTGGTCTTTTTTAACAGGACTTTCCTAAGAAGTCTAGGAATCCTTGGTTGTCCATTCAGACTTAAGAGTGAGAAACAAGCTGATTGAAGTTCTCAGCATTTAAGTAGGGGATTCGGAGCACTGTGGGTTTCAGTGTCGAGTGATCTTGTTTGGCTGGTTAATTAGTTGGGGAGTATCTGATGAAGTATCTTAAGATCTTTCCTCTTGGGCTGGTCTGATTGCCCAGAGAAAACTTTTCCAGTCTCCTTACTGAGTGGCAAACAACATCCTGGGGACTGAGTGGTAGAGGAAAAGAAGTGAAGCATAAGGGATTCACAGCATCCTGTCTGCCTTACTTCCCTTGTTTTCAGTACATTAGCCTTTCTTTCAACTAGTCCTGGTGTCCCCTGACCCAGACACCTTTTGTTTTACCCTTTCCAGGGTAAATAGAAGAAACCTCTATTCTTTTGCTGGGGTATGAGAAAGTCGTATAGGGGTCTGGGTACTTCTAAAACTGACTTTCAACCCAATTACCTTATTTTTAGCATTTCTCCCTACTCCTTCACCCAGAAATACCTGGTGCCATCAGTTGTGAGCCTTTTTGAGATTCTGTAGTATAAACCAAGTGGGGGTCTTTGCTTTCTATCTGTCTAGCTTAGAAATCAGATTTTTCTGGTCTCCTAAATTCCTTGTTAGTTCCTTTTTTTTCCTAACTTACAAAATTTTATCTCTGTTATTTCCTTTCCCAATCCCCCGATCCTTGTGGGTATACTAAAAACACTATACTGTTATTATAATGGGGTTTCAGGATGCCATGTGTCTTATGCACTGTCTTTACATGAAAGACCCATTGATTTAAATTCTTTCTACCCTCTCCACTAGACTAAAGGGGAATTTTTCTTTATTCATATCTTGCTTATTCCTTTGATGGCACTTAGTGTTACCGGCGTAGCTGTTTTATCCCATTACTAGAATATAACATATTTGAGTGTAGATATTGTATCTCATTTGTCATGGTGTATGTATCTCCCTGCACAGTATCTCGTATATAGGAGGTGCCCATTAAAAATTGGTTAAATTATTTTGGGTTGCCATGTGGCCTTTGCATTGTTAGTATTCCAGTTTGTCCAGAGCCATTTTGGGGAGTTTCCCTGGGACTTCTGTTGGTTGCCATAATTAATTGATCCACCAGATTCTTTTTTTACCCTATCTGTGGGGTGAGGTGTGGGAGAGTGAACAGAGATGGGAAAGAAAAATCGGAAACTGTGGTATATCAGTTTTTCCTGCGTGCCTATTTCATATCTCAGCAACATGTTTAGAAAGTTTAAAGTGATTGTTTTCTATGTGTTCAGGAATATGTCAAAGGTGTGTTTCAGAGACTAGAGGCCCACCTAATTCAAATTATCTTAGTATTTTTCCTATTTAAAAAGGGGGATAAAATATGTTAAGAATCAGACCCCTTACAAATAAATAGTATTCTATTCCAAAGAAATCCTTTAATACAAAATAGTTAAACTTTTTTTCTTCTTTTTAAAATAAAAGTGGTTTGTTTTGCACTTGAGAAAATAGATGTTTTCTCTTGTTATCTTGCCTGTGCTCTCTCAGACTTGTTGATTGTGGTCAAGTTAATTTTTTGAGGTATATAGTTTTTATTTTTTATTATTAAGTTTTTTATTGTAATTCCTGTGTAGTTGACATACAGTGTTATATTAGTTTCATGTGTACAATATAGTGATTCAGCAATTCTGTACATTACTCAGTGCTCATCATAAATGCACTCTTTAATCCCCATCATCTGTTTCACCCATCCCCCCCTTCCACCTCCCTCTGGTAACCATCAGTTTGTTCTCTATAGTTAAGAGTCTATTTCTTGGTTTGTCTCTCTCTACTCTTTTTTTGTTTCTCTCCTTTGCTTGTTTGTTTTGTTTCTTAAATTCTACGTATGAGTGAAATCATATCATATTTGTCTTTCTCTGATTGGTTTATTTCACTTAGCATTATACTCTCTAGCTCCATCCACATCATTACAAATGGCAAGATTTCATTCTTTTTTATGGCTGAATAATATCCTATATATATATATACATATATACACACACACATATATAATCATATATGTGTATAATCATACCATCTGTATGTGTGTGTGTGTTTGTATATATATGGCTGAATAATATCCCATATAGATAGATATAGATACCACATCTTTATCCATTCATTTGTTGAAGGACACTTGGGCTGCTTCCATAATTTGGCTGTTGTAAATAATGCTTCAATAAACACAAGGGTGCATGTATTCCTTTGAATTAGTGTTTTTGTATTTTGGAGATAAATACCCAGTAGTGCGATTGCTGGATCATAGGGTCATTCTATTTTTAGCTTTTTGAGGAACCTCTATATTGTTTTCCACAGTGGCTGCACCAGTTTGCATTCCCACCAACAGTGCAGGGAGTTCCTTTTTCTCTACATCCTCACCAACACTTGTTTCCTGTGTTTTTGTTTTTAGCCATTCTCACAGGTGTGAAATGATATCTCACTGTAGTCTTGATTTGCATTTCCCTGATGATGCGTGATGTTGATCATCTTCTCGTGTGTCTGTTGGCCATCTGGATGTCTTCTTTGGAGAAATGTGTGTTCATGTCTTCTACCCATCTTTTAAATTGGATTTTTTGGTTTTTTGGTGTTGAGTTGTGCAAGTTCTTTATATATTTTGGATACCAACCCTTTATGAGATGCGTCATTTGCAAATATCATCTCCCATTCAGGAGGTTGTCTTTTAGTTTGGTTGATTGTTACCTTTAGTAGATAGTCCCAATAATTTACTTTTGCTTTTGTTTCCCTTACTTCAGGGGACCTATCTAGAAAGATGTTATTGTGGCCAATGTGAGAGAAATTATTATCTGTGCTCTCTTCTAGGATTTTAATGGTTTCAGGTCTTATATGTAGGTCTTTACTCCATCTTGAGTGTATTTCTGTGTATGATGTAAGAAAGTGGTCCAGTTTCATTCTTTTGCATGTAGCTGTCCAGTTTTCCCAACACCATTTGTTGAAGAGACTTTTTCCTGTTGCATATTCTTGCTTCTTTTGTCAAAGATTAACTGACCATAAAATTGTGGGTTTATTTCTTAGTTTGCTATTCTCTTCTATTCATCTGTGTGTCTATTTTTGTGCCAGTACCATACTGCTTTGATGACTACAGCTTTGTAATATAACTTGAAGCCTGGAATTGTGATGCCTCCAGTTTTGTTTTTCTTTTTCAAGATTACTTTGTCTATTTGGGGTCTTTTGTCAAAGGTTTCCATACAAATTTTAGGATAGTTTGTTCTAGTTTTGTGAAAAATGCTGTTGGTATTTTGATAGGAATTGCATTAAATCTGTACATTGCTTTGAGTAGTGTAGACATTTTTACATCCATGAGCATGGAATGTCTTTCCATTTCTTTGTGTCATCTTCAATTTCTTTCATCAATGTTTTATACTTTTGTTGTTTTTTTTTTTAATATTTTATTTATTTACTTGACAGAGAGATAGCACAAGTAGGCAGAGCAGCAGGCAGAGGGAGAGGGAGAAGCAGACTTCCCCGCTGAGCAGGGAGCCCAGTGCGGCACTCGATCCCAGGATGTTGGGATCATGACCTGAGCCGAAGGCAGACGCTTAACCGACTGAGCCACCCAGGCGCCCCAGTGTTTTATACTTTTGAGAGTACAGGTCTTTCACCTCTTTGGTTAGGTTTATTCCTAGGTATTTTACTGTTTTGGGTGTGAGGCATATAGTTTTTAAATACATTGTTTTGTTTGCTTTTTTGGATAAATAATCAAGTAAATTTTAGATGAAAAGTCAGACAAAGCCAATAAACTTAACATTTTATTTTTTTTGTATTAACATTTTACAATACATAAATAACTTTTACAGTTTTTATATGATCCATTTGATTCTGTGAATCAGGACAGATATTATTCCTTTTTATTTATGAAGACACCAACTGCCTAGTGTACAAACTCAGTTGATGATGGAACCAGAGTTTGAACCTAAGACCTTTGACTCTTACAATTAATGATATAGTCATAGTGGAAAAAGCTCTGAACTGCTGCGGATTGAAAGACTGTAATTATATGACTATGTAAACAAATCTATCTAAAACAAATATTCACAAGTTTATGGTTTTTAATTAGATACTAAATATCTCCCATAGATGATACTATTAAATATACTGTTCTTTCTCCCATTTTAATTAAGGTTGACTTCTCATATCGCCTCATATCGTTGAACCAATAGATATTTCTTCTGTGGTTATCTTTGTTTTCTTAAATGAACTCATTCTTCTTAAGGTGCTTCATGCAGACATCTGTACCCAGGGTTCACTTCTGCAAAATGCTGATGTCATTATCATGAATAATGTCTTCGAATATTTTCTTGATGAGGCAGAACAGGCCAGGTATGTTACTTATTCAAGCAAGAAATCTGTTAAAATATATTCAGCAAACTATGAAAAGGGATTAGTGGGGTGCCTGGCTGGCTCAGTCAGTAGAGCATGTGACTCTTGATCTTGGAGAATATAAGACCCACACTGTGTGGGTCTTATGAATATGAGAATATAAGACCCACATTGAGTGTAGAGATTACTTAAATAGGTATCTTTTTTTAAAAAAGTGATTGGTAAAGTAGAAGTATTAAACTGTTTTTTAAAACAACCTCAACAAGATTATATTAATAAGGAAATGTCTTATGCATTAAACAAAAAGTAAACTTTGATTGTCTAAATTTGTAAAATATTACATCTAATGGGGGGGCATATATTAAATGATATCATGACCCAAGCATTTGCTTAGCAATCAGGAATGCAATAAGATAACAATTCCTGATGGGCATTTATACTTATTCTTTTCTGTCTCCGTTTTATTTTCTTTGAAAAAACATGATGGGAATTAATTTCTATAAGTGATACAAGATATAAGAATATTAACCAAAATAGTGATTAGTTATCAAACTTTTAAAATATTTTTAAGGTGGTAATAGTAGGTTCCTAAAACTATTCCACCATTCACGCAGTGGAAAAATGAGCATATCTGTGATCACTTTTTTGACTTCTCTGCCACAATTTGATGCTTTGTGACCCATCAGGACCAGTAGGTCCCTCTAATTAGAAAATTCCTGTGGTCCATAGTCTGAGACATTGATTTTCTAGCTAGCTAGGATTCATGACTTTTTTTTTTATCATAATGGCATATGTGTACTCTAAATGCAGGAAAACTCCTTTCCATATGTACAAAATGGAATTACACAAATGTTTGGATTAGTGCATCAATAAGGTTTCTACCGCAGAGAAATAAAAAGACATATAGACCATAAAGAGTTAATACAGAGTGGAATCCTGAATGGCTAAACCTCTTTATCCTGCCACCCTTTTACCTTCTATGTTCTCCCCTGCCCCCAGCTTTCTGTCTCAAACACACATACACACACACCCATACCCGTTACTAGTAGGTTAAGGTCATCATGAAATTAACAGCTTAAATATTTTTAAAAGAAACTAGTTCAAAAGAAAGCTAATCATATAATCAAAGCTCAGCCAGAATGGGTGACAATTTTTGGTCACAGGCTGAAGACCAGAAACACAACATGAGCAAAGTTATCTTAATCATAGCCCTCTTTAAGCTTAATTTCCAGTGGACAAAGTATGATTAGCTTTTCACCTTTTTAAGTTAATGACCAGTGGCAAAAGCATTACATAATTGTTGGAGAATGAAGTAGTACCAGGTTTATGTTGTATAAGAAGTTAAAAGAGAAAAACACTTTAAAATCTTTGGAGATTCATTACAGGAAGATTTTGACTGCTGAAGAATGATGAAAGCCACTGGTGAACTTGACACCGGAAATACTGAATATTTGGGTTGTTTTAAAAGCTTTCTTGGTACATTCATTCGCTCTACGTTGTTCAGTGAATAGGTATCGACCACGTGTGCTAGTTCAGTCATTTTTCCTAAATCAGTCTAGTACAATGCATTTGAAATACAGATTATAGCCATGGATGACAGTATACAGGAGAATGTTTAGAAGACACAGTAAAGCATTCTGACATTGGAATCGTTCTGACAAAACTGATCATTTACCTATGTTAATTCTGTATTGTACTGAGTGAAAAAGAAAGATGGTGCCACATAGAGCCTCCAAGGACTTGTCTTAATCAGAATCTGAGACAAGTGGAATGATACTGCTATAGGAGTTAGTATATAAGTGAAAACAGAAATAAACCGTAATAATGGAAAATGTGTACTCAGCAAAGACTCGGGCTTCAGAATAAGTCCGATCTCATTACAGAGTAACACCCCAGATTTGTAGAGTAATTGTTAGTTTAAAAGGTGCCTCAGTGTATTTTTTGAGTAGGTGAAACAGATACAGCTACCAGAATGATAGCTTACCAGAAACAGCAAGTGCTATTCTGAGAGAGGCATGGCCAACCGTGCCAATTTAGTCAGCTTCTTCATTCTTATTAAATAAACTTATAAAATATGTCATTTTTAAGGAACCACATCAAAACAATAGCTCTATCCCAAGCACAGTGACGATTATCAAGCACTGCTACATGATTTTAGATCTAGCCTGAGGAAGAACATTTGTATCATTTTGCCTAATAAACTCCAGAATACTAAACCTAATAACCGTTGCTGTAACTGAGAGAAATGCAGATGACACCGCTGCCCACCTGCCCGTTGCAAGGGATGTGTCTCTCTGCTCTGCTTGGCCGTTGCTCCCTGCTAGTGGGGTGTACGGTCAACACTCATGCAGAGTATAGAAAGCCAGTTCATGTCTGCACTGAATTCGTCAGACCTGGGCAGGGACTGCCTTGTGGCGCATATAAACGCACGTGGCATTTCACCATGCTTTCAACCGGGCTGGCCCCACTCAACTTCACAGGCGCCATGTTGCCCAAAAGTCTTTCCATTAAATATTTTTGACAACCAAATAAAGTATGATTTCACTCTTGATGTTATTTTAAAAGATGTAATCTACATATCAGGCTTAATTGTTAGTCTTTGCGTGGCTTCTGGCATCTATGGCCTGTCTCCACTACTCTTCCCCACCTCTACCTCCTAGCCCTTCTCCATTCCGCAGAACCAGTTTTGACACACTTCATCAAGAGTTTAAGGAGCGCTTGGGTGGCTCAGTCAGTTAAGCTTCTGACTTTTGGTTTCGGCTCAGGTCATGATCTCAGGATCATGGGATAAAGCTCCGTGTCGGGCTCTGCGCTGGGCTTGGAGCCTTCTTGGGATTCTTTCCCCTGCTCCTCTCTCTCTCTCTCTCTTTCCACCCCCTTCCTCTCCCTCTCCCCTTCTTCCTCCCTCTCCCCCGCCCCTCAAAAAAATCAAGAGAGTTTAAGGGGCTTTAACTACTGATCCAGCTTTGACTTGTGTATTGGTTCTGAAAACTGAGTTTCGGCCTTAACAGTACCTCGTAGTAACACAAATCCCCATCGTGTTGAATCTCTTCGATGTTGTAACATAATTTTGCCAACACCCCCTTCAGAAACTGAAGAATTTACCAATTTCTAATATTTTGCTGCAATGCTATTTCCTGCAGGCAAACATTTTGCCCATCTGGATTTCTAGGTATTGCCTGTGCATTTTCTTTTGTCATCTTCATTTTTTAAAAAGTGTTCAGTGTCTGGTAAAACCTAAAATATAAGTTTTTAATATGTTGCAGAGCCTGGGAATATATCAGTCAAAATGTAAGAAAACAAGGATCGTTATTAGTAACAGTACCAAGTCTTGAAGATTCTCTCTCCGGCCTTCAGGTATGTAAGCCTCTTTCCCAGCATTTTTTTTTAAGATTTTATTTATTTATTAGAGCACATGCATGAGAGAAAGAGAGGAGAGAGCAGGAGCAGGGGCAGGGGGAAAGGGAGAAGCAGACCCCACTGAGCAGGGAGCCTGATGTGGGACTTGATCCCAGGATCCTGGGATCATGACCTGAGCCGAAGGCAGATGCTTAACCAACTGAACCACCCAGGCGCCCCTTTCCAGCATTTTTATTGTCAAAACTTTTCTCCAGTTTTTTTCTGATAGCTATTAACAATATTCTAGAGATGTTCTGTCTGAATATAGTGACAGACAATAGAAAGAATAGCAGTAACTTACGGCCTAAGAACTGGTTTGTGGTTTATTGGCCTCAAGAGCTCTGAAATTGCAATTCTTATCTTGATATAGATTCCTTTGCTTCTCCAACCAGTTTTTCCAACTTGGGGGTTACAGTTTTAGGTTAACAAATGCTACTAAATGTTTGTAAGAGGCTTAGAACACCCACATCATAACTTTCCCCTTAGAACAAAAGGAACAGAGATGTCTTGGGATCAAGTTCTGCATCAGACTCCTTGCTCAGCAGGGAGCCTGCTTCTCCCTCTGCCTGATGCTCCCCCTGCTTGTGCTCTCTCTCTTCCTCTCTCTCTCTGACAAATAAATAAGATCTTAAGAAAAAAAAAGAACAAAAGGAACAGAGTTGTTCAAGGCTTCTAGAATCGGATGTGTAGACTGGAGGCCCATATACTGTGCACAGTTTGGAATCTTGTACAAACCACTTCTTTGTTCCTTAGATTCTCCATATAAAGTAAGGCCCCTATTTACTAAGTTTCAGCCCAATAAGTTGACCCTATATAAAGGTTAATTAGTATTTATAAAGTTCTTAGAGATCCCTAGGTGAAAGAAATAAAATATAAATGGAGTATTATTATAGTTTCTTTAGTAGTGCTTTCCTTATCTATAAGCACTGCCAAATGTAAGCATCTATTTCTTCCTTTAAAAAAAAACTAAGCCATCATCAATAATACTTCCTTAAGAAATTTTTGTCAATCATCTAAATTATAAAAGTAGGGGCGCCTGGGTGGCTCAGTCGTTAAGCGTCTGCCTTCGGCTCAGGTCATGATCCCAGGGTCCTGGGATCAAGCCCCACATCAGGCTCCCTGCTCCGCAGGAGGCCTACTTCTCCCTCTCCCACTCCCCCTGCTTGTGTTCCCTCTCTCACTGTGTCTCTGTCTGTCAAATAAATAAATAAAATCTTTAAAAAAATAAATAAACAAATTATAAAAATTCATGTTTACAATAACAAGGGAAATAATCCTGAGATATAGAAAGAAAAGATGTTAATCTCCCCATCCCCTCCACTTAATTCTTTTCCAGGAGAGACCCATCTCATGTGTGGTGTAACCCACCATATTTTTCCATGCTTATAAAAATACGTCTTTAGGGACGCCTGGGTTGCTAAGTCGGTTAAGCGTCTGCCTTCGACTCAGGTCATGATCCCAGGGTCCTGGGATTGAGTCCCACATCGGGCTCCCTGCTCAGTGGGGACCCTGCTTCTCCCTCTGCCTGCCACTCCCCCTGCTTGTGCTCTCTCTCTCTGTCTAATAAATAAATAAAATAAAAATTTTTTAAAATATATGCCTTTTAAAATATATGGTCTCCAAGGGGTGACCTGGGTGGCTCAGTCAGTTAAGGATCCGACTCTTGATCTCAACTGAAGTCTTGATCTTAGTGGTCTTGAGTTCGAGCCCTGCATTGGGCTCCCGCTAGGTGTGGAGCCTACCAAAAAATATATATATAGATATATATAAACTTAAAAAAATATATATATATGTGTATGTGACCATATATATATATGGTCTCCAATTTATAATTTCTATATAGATTGAAATAATTTGGTGATTTTTCACTTAACGAAATAATGGTTTCACACTAAATATATAAATCTGTCTAGATAACCACTGGAAATTATTACTTATGAAAGAGTCCTTATGCATGAATTGTTGAATAACTTTATTCCTTTCTTGTGTAATGAAACTTCTTTATTTTTTTTTAAGATTTTATTAATTTATTTGTCAGAGAGAGAGCACAAGCAGGGGGAGAGGCAGGCAGAGGGAGAAGCAGACTCCCCACTGAGCAGAGAGCCCAATGTGGGACTCGATCCAGGACCCCGGGATCATGACCTGAGCCAAAGGCAGACCCTTAACTGACTGAGCCATCCAGGTGTCCCTAATGAAACTTTTTTACCAGATATATTCATTGGCGGCTCTAGAATTTCTGTGTCATAGGGACTCAAGTTTACAGTGTAAAGGGAAGGGCCTGATGAAGGTTATGGAGGGAGATTAGTGCCTCTCATGCAACCCCTTAGCACCATCACTGTGTATGTATGAACAGTTGTCTCTGTTCTCTGTGTATTCTCATTGTTGTTTTAGTCTTTTATTGTTTAAACCTAATGATAATTATTAACCTAGTTACGTTAAAACAATTACTCTATTCTGTATTTTCTTTATTCTTTCAAATTCCAAAATCAAAGTAAATTAAATCCTGAATTCACAGACCTACCATGTAGTACAACAAAGAATTGTTCATGTGACACCATGTAAACTTAGTCCTGCTTGTTGTAAAAAAAAATCTGTTGTCTTCAGTTACTTAGTTCGTCATGATTTCTTGAAGTTCCAGAGAACAGGATCATTCTGCAATTTTCATGTTTGTTTATAATCTTTTTTTCTTCCAGATTAATATACAGCTATCTTCCTGGGTTGAAGAGGTACCACTGACCTACGATGTATATCCAGAAAAGCATATTGACAGAGAAGCTCTTGAACAAATTCATTTGTATAAGATTCTCTAACATTAAAATAGTCCTATCTCAGTGTAATGGTTTGTTGAGTATATTACAAATTAATAAAAAAGAAACATCACCCCAATACCCTAACACATATTTCTGTATATTCCTTTCTAGACTTTGTATGTATGTTTACATATTTGTAAATAGTCATATGGGTATATATACACATATATAGTTGTGTATAGACACATAATTGTGTCCATATACACCTTTGATTTCTGTGATAATTTAATTAAAATACTTACCTGAATATTTTTGGTTTTCTCCTGTTTCTTTTATCTTGTTAAAAACATAAATATGTCTTTTTTTTTTTTTAAGATTTTTATTTATTTATTGAGAGAGAGAGTGATAGAGACATGAGAGGGGGAGAGTCAGAGGGAGAAGTAGACTCCCCGCCAAGCAGGGAGCCCGATGCAGGACTCGATCCCGGGACTCCAGGATCATGACCTGAGCCGAAGGCAGTCGCTTAACCAACTGAGCCACCCAGGCGCCTAGATATGTCTTTCTTTAGTCACTAACTCTGTATACCAATTCCAGATATGAGAAAAAAGAATAGAAGGTGTTTGTATCATGAGAGAAGGGTAGAGGGGAAGGTAGGTTACATTGTATCCCATTTATTAGATCTCTGTTCTGTAAGATTCCTTGTACACAGCTTTATGTGAAGAGGCTAGCACAAGGACCAAAATAAAAAAATAATTGCAGTTGCTAGGAAAAAGCGAAACTAGAAAGATAGCCTCCAAAATATAAATAGAGATTTTATCTAGCTGGAGGAATTACTGCTGATTTTTTTTTTCTTTTCCGTGTTTTTCTGTATTTCCCTTTTTTTTTCTCTAATGAATGTATTTTGAGATCAGGAAAAGCAAAACTTTTTTTTAAAGAATACAGTGGAACATCAAAAGAACACCTAACTAGTTCTAGTAATCTCATATTTAATATTATATTTAAATTACTTTTTTAAACGAAACTAACCTACATTTTGGAATTGCAGAACTTTTTGGAAATCTATGTTTTGGGTTTTTTTTAAGATTTCATTTATTTATTAGAGAGCAGGGGGGAGGGGCAGAGGGAGAGAGAATCTTAAGCAGCCCCTATACCCAGCGTGGAGCTGGCTCGGCTCAATCTCAAAACCCCAAGATCATGACTTGAGTTGAAGTCAAGAGTTGGACACTTAACCAACTGAGCCACCCAGGCACCCATTTGTTTTTTATTTTGTTTTGTTTTGTTTTCAAGAGGTTATTGGTCAATAGCTAAATAAAATGCTAAAAATAAAAAGTTTGAAACTTGGGTCGCCTGGGTAGTTCAGTCAGTTAAGCGTCTGCCTTCAGCTCAAGTCATGATCCCAAGGTCCTGGGATCCAGTCCAGCATTGGGCTCCTTGCTCAGCGGGGAGCCTTCTCTCTCTGCCTGCCTCTCTCCCTGCTTGTGCGCTCGCTCTCTCTTTCTGACAAATAAATAAAATCTTTAAAAATTAAAAAAAAAAAAGTTTAGAACTTTTACTGTTGTTATTAATAAGCTTCATGTTTAGTATCTGGTATACTGAATATCAGGATAAATGCTGGAATTCCAATAATTTCTTCTTCATACAGGCATTACTTACTCCTGCTAACACATTAAACATTTTTACCATGCTAGTCACCCAAGAAGAAGCTAAAGCAGAGTTAGGAAGTTACTATCAACTCTGGCATCTCAGTAACAGTTGGATGTTTTCAGGAGGCTGTGCAGATTTTCTGAAATTTTGAAGAGATTTCTAGAAATGGAGAAAAATTAATTGAAAGTATTTGAAAATATTTCATAACTTAAAATACTTGCAGCTGTTATTCATATGATTGTTTTATACATAATTAAATGTATTAGTTTATTGCAATAACATTTTGGCACTTAAATTTCAAACACAACAAACACTAACTGTAGCAAATACATAAGATACCAATAGTAATCATCTGTGAAAAAATAAGTTTATTAATAATATGGCACATACTTACAAACAAGATTTATTGAATTTCACTTGATGGTGCACCTATTCTTAAGAAACTACATTTCATAAACTCTGATTCCCGATTGCCCTAGTTTATTTGACTGTTCCTCAGAAGCGTGAACCTCTAAAGCACAATCAGCTGCTATGGCCCGGGTGAATGCCAGAACTCCCATTCTAGAATGTCCTGGACAGGACAGAAGGAGAGAGAACACTAGCAATACCCTGGACCAGGAAGGAACAAGTCTGTCTATAAACCTAGTTTCATATCATTCAGCCCCTAATTTGTAAAACAAAAATAAGTACATATTCAGCTATCAATAGTGGAATATACTCAAGACCACAGATTATCAGTGGTTTCCATAGATATGTGCATAAAGTTACAGAAAAAATCGACATTTATTTATTTTTTTGTAATCTCTACACCCAACATGGGGCTTGAACTCATGACCCTGAGATCAAGAGTCACATGTTCTACCAACTGAGCCAGCCAAGTGTCCTGACAATTGTTTAAATACTATTGTCATTGCTATGATTTTAGACATGTTAAAATAAACTATGGGTCTTTAGTTGATGGAGTGGAAAAAAGGTATAAAATATAAAATATTGGAAATTATTCTGTGTAAGATTTATACACAACACAGTTTTTAATAAATGCCTGAGGCAAATATTAGAACTATAGGATATTGAGGAGACATTCTTCTACCAGTATTAATATTCTATATGTGGAATTCTTTAACTTAACTTTTTTAATGTCTATGTATTTGTCTAGAGACAATTATTGTCATTAAAAAGGCTAGTTTCTTACTTGGGGAAAATTTTGCGTGTATGGAGTTTATGCTGCTCGCAGTTTGTCACTCCTTAGCCTCAGCCTCCCTCTTTCCCCTCCAGTGTCTGTGCGGTGTGTCTCACAAGGCTCAGGGGAGGAAAAGTAGTGGAGTTAAGATATTTTTGTATTTCATCAGCCAAATGAAAAATACACAAAACAAAATATTTTCCCATATAGCATTACTTGTGCTCAGACAACTAAAAACATTAAGATTACAGTAAATGTCCAAATTATTTAGCTCTTTAGCTGATAAAATACATGACAAATTGGATGAAAGAGTTAAATTGATAGAAAACAGAAAATAAAATTGTTTTTTAGAACTTTTTTCTGCCGATGTTCCTTTAAAATTACTGAACTTCATAGAGCTTCTCCAAGTTTGATCACCACGTTCCTTCACCCAACCTCCAGTTCCCTCTACTAAATGCAGATACCCTTGAGGTCCCAACCAGGTCCTATTTTGGGATACCACAGCTTAAACATTCCAGAATTTCATGAAAACTTTGTTATTAGTAGTCATTATAAGGTATTTTCTATTGATGGTGAATCCCACAGCCATGCAACTATTAATTACATGAACTAATCCCACAAACATGTATTAAAGCTCACATTGTGTATCTAGCACTCTACCAACCTCTAGTTACAAAAATAGAACACTTGGCTCCACCATGAAAGAACTCACACTCTAAGGAGGGAGAGGGATGACACGTTAGTTTAGATATAGGATAAGGAAAGATGTTCCTGGTAAAGGGAACAGCATGTGCGGAGGCAGAGGATAATGAGTATTTTAGTATGACTAGAGCCCAGCTTAGGAAGGATTACATGAGGATCATGAAGTGGACATATGCCAGATCAGGAAGGGCATGGTATCCCAAGCAAAGGAGATCACATTTTATTCTGAGTCAGGGTGAACCATCACAAGATTTTAAGCAGCATATTGATATGGTCAGGATAAAATTATAGAAGCCATATGGTGGTCCAGCAACTCTAGGAATGTAGGGGAAAGAAAGGAGTCAAGAGGTATCTAGGAGTGCTCAGCACTTTATTAGGGAGTAAATCAATCCAACATTAAAGAGGGTTTAAAAATTACATTTATGAAGATACATAAGAAAATCCATGTGGCATTACAGCAAATAATTATTAAGTCAAAAGATAATAGCAAGGAATCTACTGAATGCAGTCTTATACTACCAGCATAAAAAATGTTTAGATACTAAGTATATGGCCAAAAAAGAATGCTAGGAGGCAAACACTAAGACAATAACTTGAAAAGGGACCTGCCAAGGGTGAAACATGCATGTGTGCACACACACACACACACACACACACTCACACAAACACACAGTAAACAAGAATATTAATTAGCATTGAAGAGAAGGATTTGGGTGGGGCATAAAGTTCCAAACATTCTTCATGTAAATAAATGAATCTAGCTGGGAGAAAACAAAAACGAAATCTTACGAGTCTCACTGGGGACATGCTAGCACAGGAACAGATTTCTCCTTTTCAGAGGAACTCAATTCTGGGACACAATATTAATTGAACAGGCCTTGTTTGGCAGCTGTCAACTTCCCTAGACTTGTCCAGATGCTAAAGCAACCCAACCACTTTAGGCTGTAGTTTACCCACTTGTAAATTAAGTTAATTAACGTTTTTGGACCATGAGTTTCACAGGAGTATTATGTACAGTAACTGAATGGTAAATACCTTGAGATATACACAGGGAACAGCACATAAATAGAATATAAATTGAAATTGATTTTTTTTTAAAGATTCTATTTATTTATTTGACAGAGAGAGAGAGAGCACAAGCAGGGGGGAGCAGCAGGCAGAGGGAGAAGCAGGCTCCCCACTGAGAAAGGACTCCGGGGGGCTCGATCCCAGGACCCTGGGATCATGACCTGAGCCAAAAGTAGACGCTTAACTGACTGAGCAACCCAGGCACCCCTTAAAATTGGTTTTAGTCTCTCTCTCTAAAGATGTGTCCCAAGAAAATTGATAGATATGCTAAGCATAAATGTATCAAGGATCCTCATTTCAAGTTAGTTTTTGCCAACAATAATGATCATCCATTGTTTAAATTCTCCAAAACTTCTTGTTTTCTCAAACTTCTACTTTCTTTGAAGGAGATGAGGAAAAGAAAAATATGCCCAAGATAATCTAGGAATAAATTGAATATGGATTAATGAAAATATAATCCTATAGACTAAGAAGAAAAAAATGTATGAAAAATCTGAATCTAAGGGCTGGAAAAGATCACAGGCTATGAAATGGGTTCTTAAGTAGCTCTGTTAAAATACTTCCATGCTGACCTAAATCAAAGACAGACTTCTAGACCAGGAAGGTAATATATATTTAAATCCTGAGCGCTCAAGGAAGATTTTCTGATTAAAACACACACACACACACACACAACCCCGAATTCATTGACACGGATTTTGTACTTGATGTGTTAGGTACGGAGCCTGACAACAACCCAATGAAGTAGGAGCTATTAATCCTATTTAACAGATGAGTAAACTGCGGGGGGGGGGGGGGTTAATTTTTTTTTAAAGATTTTATTTATTTATTTGACAGAGAGAGACGCAGCGAGAGAGGGAACACAAGCAGGGGGAGCAGGAGAGGGAGAAGCAGACTCCCCACCGAGCAGGGAGCCCAATGCAGGGTTCGATCCCAGCTGCCTGGGATCGTGACCTGAGCCGAAGGCAGATGCTTAACGACTGAGCCACCCAGGCGCCCCCTGAGTTTCAGTGAAGGTAAGAAACTTTCCAAAAGTTCTACAGCTGGTAAATGGCACAGCGAAGATTCAATTCTTTTTTTCTATCTCAACTCCAAAGCCTATGCTCTTTTGTTATGCTGCCTCTGTATTTTAAATTTCGTAGTCTAATATTAACCACAAAATCAACAGATTATAATGGAGGGTAGCCTCTTCATTTTGCCTTTAGATTCCTCATCAACGTGAGAATTGCTTGAGTAATTGTCTAATGTGTGAGCTGCAGCTGTGATTTTTTTTAAGTTTTGATTTAAATTCCAGTTAGTTAACATACAGTGTAACATTAGTTTCAGGTGTGCAATATAGTGAGTCCACACGTTCATACAATACCCAGTGCTCATCACAACAAGCACACTCCTTAATCCCCCTCAACTATTTTACCCATCCCCCCCACCCAGTTACAGCTCTGATTTATAAATCTGTTGGATGCTTAAATCAAGAGTAAAAGTGACAAGGTCATAGTTCAAAATTTGTGGCTTCTGAATGAAAGAGAGGTACAACATGGCTTTAATATTATAATTAATACTGATTAATACTATGATTAGTAGTAGTATGTACTCAAGTATGTATCCTAGATACATACGCAAGAAAAAGGAAAACATAATGTCCAACATAAAAACTTGTACACAAATGTTCATAGTACATTATATACATAGTAGTAGTAGTATCCTAGATGAAAATTATTAATGTGAATATATTTTTACATTGAAAGTTACCTAAAGGGCGCCTGGGTGGCTTAGTCAGTTAAGCGTCCGCCTTCTGCTCAGGTCGTGATCCCAGGATCCTGGGATTGAGTCCCGCATTGGGCTCCCTGCTCAGAGGAGAACCTGCTTCTCCCTCTCCCTCGACCCCTCCCTCTTGCTCGTGCTCTCTCTCTCTCTCTCTCAAATCAAAAAATAAAATCTTTTTTTAAAAAGTCACCTATATAGAAAGTAGGTTCAATCTCTCCCTTTTTTTCCCATTTTTAAAATTATTCATACATTATAAAATAATACCTGAACTTTTCAAAAGCAACTGAAGACATAGAAAACATGCCAAGATTATGGCTTACAGGCAGGGAGGGTAACTAGTTTAGACTATAGATGATTTACTTAAAACAATGACTCAGTTTTTGGACTCCAGCTTTGTTTATTTTTCCTTGCCAAACAGACATTATTATTTAGGTCAAACTGCAAGGTGCAAATAAGAAGAGCCATTCTTTCTGTTGGAAGATGACGAATTCAGAGAAGCACAGATTTTTAGTTAGAAGATAACTTAGGATAAACCAGTTCAAATCTATTTTCTTAGAGAAAGAAAATTATATTTGAAGCATCTTTGCAAAGTGGGGAAAAAGCAGCTTCCTTAAAATAGATCTGCATTCTGATAACATGGGACCAACAATTTATGGGATAAAATGAAGCTTGGAAAGTACATCAGGGGGGCGCCTGGATGGCTCAGTCAGTTAAGTATCTGCCTTCAGCTCAGATCATCATCCCGGGGTCCTGGGATTGAGCCCCACGTCAGGCTCCCTGCTCAGCAGGCAGCCTGCTTCTCTCTCTCTCTCCCTCTGACCCTCCCCCCTCCTTGTGTTCTCTCTCTCTCTCAAATAAAAAAATAAAATCTTTAAAAAAAAAGTACTTTAAGTTAACATTGAGAAATTGAAACCTTCCTACAATGCTGGTAGAAATATACAGTGGTACAGATGCTTTGTGGAAAACAATTTGGTAGTTCCTCAAAATATTAGCCATAGAGTTACCATATGACCTAGCAATTTCACCCCTAGATACATACCCAAGAAAAAGGAAAACATACGTCCAACATAAAAACTTGTACATAAATGTTCATAGTACATTATTTATAATATCCAAAAAGCAGGGTAGGGGAAACAAGTATCCATCAACTAATGGATGGATACATAAATAATAGTGGATAAATAATTCCATACCATGGCATTTTATTCAGAATAAAATAAAGTACTGATACATGCTAGGACATCGATGAATCTTGAAAACATGCTAAGTGAAGAAACCAGTCACAAAAGATCACATGTTGTATGATTCTATTTATATGAAATGCCCAGAATAGGCAAATCTGTAGAGACAGAAAGTACATTAGTGGTTGCTTCGAGCTGGGAGGGGAGCAGGGAGAGGATAGGAAGTGACTATTAATAGATATGGGGTTTCTTTTTGGGGTGATAAAAATAGTTTAAAATTAGATTGTGGTGATAATTGCACAACTCTGTGAATATCCAAAGAACCATTGAACTGCACACTTTAAATGGTTGAAATTGTCTACTGTATGTGAATTACATCTCAATAAAATTGTTTAAAAGAATAAAATGAGGTACCAAAATTACGTTAGGTTGTAAGCAATATCTGAGGCTTTATCCTTGAAAGAGTTGGGTAACTATTTAGCACAGCAGTGTTTGTACTAGCAAATCATGAAGTGAGAAGACTCATATACTTAGTAACAAGTACATGCTTGATTTTCAGAAAACAAACAATTATATTAAAAATTATGCTAATGTCAGTAGGTTTATTAGAAGCAATGAGATCCTTTTAGTACTATCGCCTACAATTTTAGGTATATGTGGACATAAGGTTATCCGACAAGAGTGTAAACCTGTGGTCTTCTTGTCCTCCTCTCGTGCAAGTCCACTGGACAGACGTCTAGCATTTTCATCGCCTTCATACATTTTTTAGCACTGAAAATAACTTTTACACTTATGACTACACACAGGAAACAAGATCTGGGACATGTCCCACTGACAAAGATCTAAAAGCAAGCTTCCCCAAAACCAAGGAGGCAGCAGGCCTAAAAGCAATTGCGTCTGCTGTCCTTTTTTCTCTGTATTTACTAAGAGTTCCTGAACTAGGTCCTGGCATTGATAGAGGCATATCGTACATGCTCAAAACTGTCAGAAGGCTCTTGGGTAGGAAAGGAGGGCATGGATAAAAGAGATCTTTGATCACTGCAAAAGCACTACAATTTTTACAGGTAAAACAATTTGAAGAAGCCAATTTGCAGGCCTTTATTATACCCATTTAGAATTCTAACTAGTTCTTCTGAGCACTACATGTAATATTAGTATTGGTACCAAAGCACACAGTTTTATTGAAGTATGATCAACATACAATAAGCTGCAATAAGTGTAATAAGTATATTGTGACATATGTATACACCTTTGAAACCATCATCACAATCAAGATGATAACCATTTCCATCCCTTCTAGGCTTTTCTCTCATCTCTTTGTCATCTATCCCTCCCTTGACCCCTACCCCAGGCAATCACAGATCTGATTTCTGTTGTGATAGATTAGTTTGCTTTACATAAATGGAACCATGCTGTATACACTTTCTTTGTCAAGCTTTTCTCGTTCGGCATAAGGATTTTAATGTCCATCCACATTGTTGCATGTATCAACAGTTTGTTCCTTTTTATTGATGAAGAGTGTTCAATGGTATGGATTTACCACCATTTTCTATAAATCTTGATAGAAAGCATTGTAGATCTTCCAACTTTGTTTTTCTTTCAAAAATTTTTTGGCTAATCTAGGTCCTTTGTGTTTCCACACAAATTTCAGAATCCCCTTGTAAATTTCCACAGAAAATCCTGACGGGATTTTCATTGGGATTACATTGACTCCATAGATCAATTTGGAGAGGAGTGACATCTTAACAATATTGAGTTTTCTGGGCTCAGTCGGTGCAGCACACGACTCTTGTTCTCAGAGTTGTAGGTTCGAGCCCACGTTGAGTGTAGAGATTACTTAAAAATAAAATCTTTATTTTTTTTATTTTTTTATTTTTTTTTTTAAAGATTTTATTTATTTATTTGAGAGAGAGAGAATGAGAGAGAGCACATGAGAGGGGGGAGGGTCAGAGGGAGAAGCAGACTCCCTGCCGAGCAGGGAGCCCGATGCGGGACTCGATCCCGGGACTCCAGGATCATGACCTGAGCCGAAGGCAGTCGCTTAACCAACTGAGCCACCCAGGCGCCCAAAAATAAAATCTTTAAAAAACCCAACAAAACAATATTGAGTTTTCTGACCCAAGAACAAAGTATACCTTTCCATTTGCTTAGGTCTTTAATTTTTCGCAGCCATTTTTTATAGCTTTTAGTGTTCAGGTCTTGTGCATTTTTTGTTAAATTTATTCCTAAGCATTTTATATTTTTAATGTTTTTAATTAATGATTTTTTTATTTTTAATTTTGGATTGTTGCTAGTTATATAGAAATACAATTGATTTTTATGTATTAACCTGTCTTCTATAATCTTGCTAAATTCACTTACAAGTTCTAGTGGGTTTCTTGGTGATTCCTTCAGAAAAAGTTTTACTTCTTCCCTTTCAGTTTATTTACTTTTATTTCTTTACTTGCCTTATTGCAGTAGCTCTGATTTCCAGTAAAATGTTTGACAGAAGTGGTAAAAACAAACCTTATCTTGTTTTCAATCTGCTGGGAGGAAAGCACTTAGTCTTTCACTTGTAAGTATGGTATTAGCTACAGGTTTCCAGCGCATGCCCTTTATTAGTTATGAAGTTCCATTCTATTCTTGGTTGACTGACATTTGTAGTATACGTGGATATTAATTTTGTCAAATTATTTTGCTACACTTACTAAGATGATCACATGATTTTTCTTTTTAAGTGTGTAAAAATTGCGAACTACACTGTTTGATTTTCAAATGTTAAACCAACTTTGCATCCCTGGGATAAACCCTGCTTGGTCATGACATATTACCATTTTTGTCAATTGTTGGATTTGATTTGGTAGAATTTTAAATCCATGTCTACAAGGGATTTTGATGTGTCTGGTTTTAGTGTTAGGTTAATGCTTGCCTCTTACAGTTTCTGCCTTTATTTTTTTTTTAAGATTTTATTGATTTGAGAGAGAGAGCGAGTGAGCATGGGTTGGGGGCAAAGGCAGAGGTAGAGGCAGACTCCCTGCTGAGCAGGGAGCCCATCCCAGGACCCCCAGATCATGACCTGAGCTGAAGGCAGATGCTTAATGGACTGAGCCACCCAGATGCCCCCAATTTCTGCCTTTAAATTGTGTGTTTAGATGATTACATTTACTGTGATTATTGATATAATTAAGTTTAAATTTACCATTTTCTTTTTGTTTTCTATTTGTCTCATCTGTTCTTTTTTTTTTAAGATTTTATTTTTATTTTAGTTGAGAGAGAACAAGTGAGAGAGAGAGAGCACGAGCAGGGGAGGGACAGAGGGAAGGAGAAGCAGGCTCCCCCATGAGCAGGGAGCCTGATGCGGGGCTCGATCCCAGGACGCTGGGATCATGACCTGAGCCGAAGGCAGACGCTTAACCGACTGAGCCACCCAGTCACCCCCGTCTCATCTGTTCTTTGTTTGCTTTTTTTTTCCCCTTGTCCTATCTTCTTTTGGATTAATTAGAACAGTTTTGATGATTTGATTTTATCTTCTTTATCTGCTTATTAGCAATACATCTTGTTTTTTTAACTGACTGCACTAGAGCTCACAGTATACATCTTTAAGTCATCACAGTCGACCTTACATAATATTATACTAATTCATACATAGTGTAAAGACCTTACAACCATACACTTCCTTTTGTCCCCACCCAGCCTTTGTGCTATTGTTGTCATACATATTTACTTCCACATATATTATAGACCCCACAATACATTGCTATTGTTTTTTGCTTTCAACAGATCATTATTTTAAAGATATTTTTAAAGTAAGGGAAAAGTCTTTTATATTTACCCCCACATTTACCATTTCTAGTGCTCCTCATTTCTTTGTGTAGATCCATATTTCCAATTGGTTACCATTTACTTTGTGCCCGAAGAACTTCCTTTTTGCATTTTTAGAACTGGTCTGCTGGTGATGAATTCTCTCAGCTTTTATATGTCTAAAAATGTCTATATTTTGACTTCATTTTTGAAAGATTTTTTGCGGGGTCTAGGATTCTAGGTTGATGGTTTTGTCTTTCTGTATTTTAAGATGTTCTATGCGCACTTTGGCACTGCTTCTGTCATCCTTACCTTTGTTTCTGTATTTGTATCTTGTTTCTCTGGCTGCTTTTAATATTTTCTTTTTGTTACTGGTCCTCAACAATTGCATTTTGATATGAATGGCTGTGTTTTATTTCATTTTTTCTCTTGCTTGGGATGTATTGCGCTTCTTGGATCTGTGAGTTTATACTTTTCATCACATTTAGAAAATTTGGGGTTATTATTTCTTCATATATGCATTCCATCCCTCCATCTTTCTCCTCCCCTTTTGAGACTCTAAGGACACATATGTTAGGCTGCATGATGTCCTGCAGTTCAGTAATGCTTTGTTCTTTTTTAACTCAGTCTTCTATCTTTCTGTGTTTCTTTCTTTTTTTTTTTTTTAAAGATTTTATTTATTCATTTGAGCTAGAGAGCAAGACAGAGGGCAGAGGGAGAAGCAGGCTCCCACTGAGCAGGGAGCCTGATGCGGGGCTCCATCCCAGGACTCCAGGATCATGACCCAGGCCAAAGGCAGATGCCTAACTGCGTGAGCCACCCAGGCGCCCTGTCTTTCTGTGCTTTATTTTGAATAATTTCTATTGCTGTGACTCCAAGTTTACTAACCTTTTTTTTTAAAGTAATCTCTAACACCGAACATGGGGCTCAAACTCACGACCCCAAGATAGAGTGGCATGCTCTACTGACTGAGCCAGCCAGGCATCCTAAATTTACTAATCTTTTATTCAGCAGTGTCCAATCTGCTGTTAATCCCATTCAGAGTATTGTTCATTTTAGGCACTGCTTCTTTTTTCAAGTCTAGAAGTTTGATTTAGGTCCTTTTTATATCTTACGTACTTCTTCTTATGCTCACACTTTACCTTTTTGAAGATATGGAGTAGTATTATAATAGCTGTTTTAATATTCCTAATTAATTTAACTATGTCATCTCTGCCATTTCTGGGACTGTTTCATTTGACTAAATTTTCCTCATTATAGGTTGTATTTTCCTGCTTGTTTGAATGCCTTCTAATTTTTTATTGCATGCCACTGTGCGGGATTTTCTTTGTATTCCTTTAACCATTTGGGGGCTTTGTTCTGGGATGCAGTTATGTTACTTGGAAACAGTTTGATCCTTTCAAGCCTCACTTTTAAGCTTTGTTGGGCAGGTCCAGAACAGCCTTTAATTTAGGGCTTATTGGCCCAACTACTGAGGTGATACCCTTCTAAAGACTCTACTGGATGCCCCACATGTTAAGAGATCTTTCCACTCCATCTGGTAGGAACACAAATGACTCCTGGCCCCGTGTGACTCCAAGTGTGTGGTTTAGCTTATTTTTTTCCAGTGATCTTTTTCTCCAGTCTTGGTAGTTTTCTCACATGCCTGTGCTGATCAGTACTCAGTTGAAGACTCAGGAGGAACTCTTCCAAGCTCTTCTTTCGGGCAGCTCTCTCCTCTGGTTTTCACCCTGAAATTCTGATGCCTTCACCTCCCAGATCTCCCAACTCTGTTTCCTCTGCTCGGAGGTGCCCGAGCTCTGCTTCTGGCTGCAGTGTGAAAAAATCTCCTGCAGCCAGAAGAATTATAGGACTCACCTTGTTTGTTCCTTTCTCTGAAAAATCGCTGCCTGCTGTTTGATCCCTGAAAACTATGACTTCATACATTTTGTCCACTTTCTAAGTTATTTTTGGGGAGAGATTAATTCCGGTCTCTGGTAGTAGCAGAAATCATACCACATTTTTTTTATTTCCTAATATTTTCTTAGTCAAATAAACAATCCAAGTTTAACTGTTTTGTATAATTTCACAAGATGGAGGAAGCTAAAAAAAAGTGGGAAAGGCAAAAAAAAAAAAAAGCCTGAAATGAACAGTTGAGAAATGCAAAAAAATAAACCAAAAACCAAAAAACAATCATGATACTTTGCCAAAATGTAGCACTAGCTAATTTTTTGCCCAATGTGGGGTTTGAACTCACGACTGTGAGATCCAGACCTGAGCTGATATCAAGAGTCGGACGCTTAACCACCTGAGCCAGCCAGGCGCCCCACTGTAGTACTAGCTAATAATTAAATATCCCAAAGCCTTTGAGAAAACATATCAAAAATTCTCTGAATCATTTATTATATCTCGATTTTACAGCTTCAAGTATTAAACAGACTCTAGCACTGGCGGCTTTTTGAAAACCTACCCTTCCACTGCAATTGTGCTTATAAGTAAAATTTGAAAAAATTTTCTTTAAGTCATGGAAGATACTGAGCATAAAACTTAATTTTCGAGTGGCCAAAAATGAGTATGGTCATTTTCCAGCACAAGTTACAGAATGAAAGAAGAAATTACTTTTAAATGAAAACTTACAAAGTGAAATAATATTTTCCCCAGTGAATTTTTTTTTTTATTTTTATTTTTTATTTTTTTTTTTTTTTTTTTTAAAGATTTTATTTATTTATTTGACAGAGAGAGACAGCGAGAGCAGGAACACAAGCAGGGGGAGTGGGAGAGGGAGAAGCGGGCTTCCCGCCGAGCAGGGAGCCCGATGTGGGACTCGATCCCAGGACCCTGGGATCATGACCTGAGCCAAAGGCAGACGCTTAACGACTGAGCCACCCAGGCGCCCGTGAATTTTTTTTTTTAATGTTTTATTTATTTATTGATGAGAGTCAGAGAGAGAGAGAGAGAGGCAGAGGCAGAGGGAGAAGCAGGCTCCCCGCCTAGCGGGGAGCCCGATGCAGAACTCGATCCCAGGACCCTGGGATCATGACCTGAGCCAAAGGCAGACGCTTAACCATCTGAGCCCCCCAGGCGCCCCCCCAGTGAATTTTTTTTTTTTTAAAGATTTTATTTATTTATTTGACAGAGAGAGACACAGCGAGAGAGGGAACACAAGCAGGGGGAGTGGGAGAGGGAAAAGCTGGCTTCCCGTGGAGCAGGGAGCCCAAGGCGGGGCTCGATCCGAGGACCCTGGGATCATGACCTGAGCCGAAGACAGACGCTTAACGACTGAGCCACCCAGGCGCCCCGCCCGCCCCCCACAGTGAGTATTAAAAAAAAAAATTACCTCAGATGCGTTGTCTCACTTTTTCCAAACAAAAAATAATCACCTTTGGGCTGACCAAAGGCATAGCAAGCTTCAAACACACATAAAGGGCGGCCCAGCTGAAAGGGCTTGTAATTCAGCAATCTCTCCAGCAGGCTTCCGGAACCCTAATCACCTGAAAGCTGTATTGTCAGCATTCCTGTCAAATTGATGAAAGGAGCCCAGAAGGCTGCTTCCGATAAAAAGGAAGGCACTGTAGAAATGTTACTATGAAAAAAACAAAAAATAAAATAAAATAAAATAAATTAAAACTAGAAATGTTACTATGTAAGGGAGCCGAAGGGCAGGAGATGTGATGATTATCCTCCAATCATCACCTAAAAATACAACATCTTCTGCTTCTTTTTGAGGCTCCCAATGATCTCCACCTGCTAGGTTTCACATCTTTCTATAGTTTCCTCCCACTGTGTGTGGACTGGACCCGTTGACTTGTTTACAATGAACAGAATATGGCAAAAGTGATAGAAAGTCATGCCTGAGATTAGACTATAAAAGGCTATGACTCCCATCCATCTTCCTCTCTTTCTCTCTCTTGCTCTCTCACTTGCTTACTGTGATGAAGGAGACTGCCATGTTGTGAACTGCTCAGTGGATAGGTCTAGGTGGCAAAGAGCAGAGGACAGACTCCAGTCAACAGCCAGTGAGGAACTGAGGCTCTTAGTACAACATACTGAGAGAAACTAAATCCTACCAACATCCTCCTGAGTGAGATAGAATTGGATCCACCTCTAGTCAAGCATTAAGAAGACTGCAGCAACAGTCAACAACACCTTGACTGCAGCCTTGTGAGAGACCCAGAGTCGGAAAACCCAACTAAGCCATGTCCAGCTTCTTTACCCATAGACTCTATAGGATAGTCAACGTCTATTGCCTTAATCCACTAAATGGTAACTTGTCGTACAACAATAGAAAACTAATACAGATTCCATTTGATAAATAGTAACTTACCCCTAACTCAAATTTCACTCAAGAAGAAATTGATATGCATCTGAGAAGATTTATTCATTACCCAGTCAAGGTAGTTATTTTGCCCAGAAAAAGCTTTGATACTTGCTAAGTGATTGTGTCATAATCTCACTTCTGAGTTTAGAAATTAATCTTAAAGAATTGTAGTTTCCAGTCATACTTTTCCATCAAAAAACTATGAGGTTCTATTTTCACAAGCCATAAGTACCTAATTTTCCACTATTCTGAAAAATAATATACTCCTAGCTCTGTTGTAACTATGGTCAATTCCGGAAATAAGTATTCTGTGGTGGAAATTATAAGAGCGCTGGATTTGAATAGACCTATCTATTTAAATAAACAGCCACCATTTTGTGAAAGGTCAATGGGAGAAAAATCAAGCTGACAATTCTCATAAATAGTTAAGTTATTCTCAAGCTGGTGGGTACACTGATGTTTCTCTAGTTCTTTAAAATCTATATGTTTTATATGCTCTTTGGTATGTATGACACATTTTATAATAAAAACAAAGTTAAAAAATCAAACAAGGTTTCTGCCTTCTGATATTTGACTTCAGTGAAAAGTCAGGTTTTAAAGGGTGCATACAATAGTCATCTGAAAAAAGATGTGCTTTCTAAGCTTCCATTAAGTTTAACATACTTTAATTCTCCTAAAAATTTTTAAGTTACCTATTTACCAAAGATCAGATCCTCCAAAGTTAATCAATCCTTTTGTTTTGGAAGATAAAGGGTGGGGGGAAAAAAGCCCAGAAATTAAAGAGAAGCCACAAAATCAGAAACCTCCTATTTCTCCCTCCATAGGCTTAACCACCTGCCTGCATGGATTGATCTCTTCCCTTTCTCAAATATTCAGTCAGAACCCCAAGGGCTACCTTTGACACTGGTATTATGGACCCCATTATGCCTCTATTACTCACTCTGAGCTTTAAATATTACTATTAATATCTAATTACGTCATTCATTGCACCAGTAATGCATGTTACCACTTTAAAGTTTGGAATTAGGGTGGCTCAATCGGTTAAGCATCTGCCTTTGGCTTGGCTCAGGTCATGATCCCTGGGATCCCAGGGTCCTGGGATCCAGCCTGGGTCCTGGGATGGAGTCCCAGGGAGCCTGTTCCTCCCTCCCACTTGTGCTCTCTCTCACTCTCTCTCAAATAAATAAGTAAAATCTTAAAAAAAAATAAAAATAAAAAACAAAGTTTGGAATTAGATTAAACTTGCAACTCTGTTGGCAAATCTGGTTTGTTTTAGAACTGGATGCCTCTGCAACATTTGTTTATACTATTTTATAAATTCAATGCTGTTTTTTTTACTCTTTTTAAAATATGGCTCTATTTTGGGGCGCCTGGGTGGCTCAGTCGTTAAGCGTCTGCCTTCGGCTCTGGTCATGATCCCAGGGTCCTGGGATCGAGCCCCGCATCAGGCTCCCTGCTCCGTGGGAAGTCTGCTTCTCCCTCTCCCACTCCCCCTGCTTGTGTTCCCTCTCTCGCTGTGTCTCTCTCTGTCAAATAAATAAATAAAATCTTTTTTAAAAATAAAAAAATAAAATATGGCTCTATTTTTCATTCATTCAGCAAGTATTTATAGACCTTTTACTACATATCTGGAACTGTTTAAGACAGGTATGCAGCAGTGGACAAGATAGACAAGGTCACAGTCTTTATGGGGTGTATATCTTAACTGGGGGAGGGGTGGAGATGGAGAATGCTAGGCAAGGAAAGTAAATTACCAACTGAAATTTTGCATGACATAATATTTTTCAATAATCTATGACCTGTTGTTATTCAAGGATTACTATATATACCATATATAGTACCGTAAAGTTGTATATCTATATAGTATAGTACATATACCTATATATTACTATATATATATATATGTGTGTGTGTATATATATATCCTAATGCGATTTGTAATAAAGTGACAAGAATATACTCACGTTCCCTTCTCTAAGTGTGCCTTAACAGGTTAAACCACACACCTGTGACATCTATACATTATATAATCAACATCTTAAGTAACCTCTCAATGATAGGTTGCACTGCACTAAAAAATCAAGATATATACACTTAATGCCATATTCATTGAAACAGGGAGGGAGTAACTCTCATCAGGCATATACTCAAATCAAAGTTAGTGCCACTTGGTTTTCTTTTTCTTTCAGTAAAAATTACAGAGTTTACCATTAAATACACATAGAAAATATCTTTGAGGAGACCTGATCTTTCAGGTCATGAGTATTTAATGAAAATAACAAAATTAGTTAACACCTCTGAAGGGGAGAACATTCAGGTGAGAAAGCCCTATACTGTCCACCTGCTGCGGACAGCTTAATATTACAGGGAAGGCACTTAGCAACAGCCCCCTGGAGATAAGAAATGCCCGGAGCTTTCTCCCCTTTGATCTACATATTGTGCTTCACGTGTCAAGGGTGTGACACCACCTTGAACACAAACTTACCCTTCCCCACTCAAACACCAAACTGGCGGGGTAGAATAGAGAGAGCACCGTGTCTCTTTCCTGCTAAGGCATGCCAGGGATGAAAATCTCTGTTATATAACTTACTGTAGCTTCAAAACAAATCATGCTTCAAACAAGAAATATTGGCACCCCTAGAAAAGTTCTTCCCATCAGAATATGAGACCCTCAGAGGTTGCAGACAGGAGTGTCATAAAAACCTTAAAATGTTTAAATACCTTGACTAAGCAGTTTCATCTCTAGGAACTTAAGAAAATAATCTGATATTTACAAGATTATTTATGTATGATAGTTCAACACAGTATTGTTTATAATGGTTAAACACTGGAAACAGGGATGCCTGGGTGGCTCTGTCGTTGGTTAAGCCTCTACCTTCGGCTCAGGTCGTGATCCCGGGATCCTGGGATCGAGCCCCACGTGAGGCTCCCTGCTCAGCGGGGAACCTGCTTCTTCCTCTCCCTCTGCGTTCCGCCTGCTTCTACTCTCTTGCGCTCTCTCTGTCATATAAATACATAAAATCTTAAAAAAAAATACTGGAAACAAACTAAACGTCTAATAGAGATTAAGTACAGAGCAACCATATTCTGAAATGACAATCAAGTATAGAAGAATATTTCAGGTGGTGAGTAAATATTCACAATATACTGTTAGGTTAAAAAATGCATTTACAAAATATAGAAAAATATTTAATTGAAAATCAAATGTTAATAAATGTCACAGAGTTCACATAGCAGTAAGCCAGTCACTCTTTACAGATATTACTCTCAATCAGAATACTTACTATAAGGAATAATCCAAAGTTAAACTCTTAGATAATGTATATGCTATTATGCTTCAAAAGATTAAGGGGATAAATTTTTGGACAGTATTAATTAATTTCAATGTATGCTTTTTTTTACATTGACCCTACTTGAGATTTGTGACTAGCAAATATTAATGTATTTCTACTCTCAAATCTCTTCATGAAATTCGTTTATTCCTTGTGGGTATGTGAAATCATGTGGTTGATTGTTTCTGAATGAACTATATGAAATACCCTTCTTCATTAGGTGGGATTCATACATATCTAATTTTCCATGGAAGATTAATGACAACATAATATACAATATATGAATAAAATCTAAATGTAGATGCTGTTCATTGTTGAATTATGACATTGATATTGTTACCTTGAAATCGGTGTTTAGGGCATCATTCTTCTGCATTTTGTATGACTAAGGACCATTTTGAATTTTATAAATAAATGTTCTACCAATTGATCTTTAAAGAAAAAGTGTTGCCAATCCATTAAAATACTGATGTATCTTCATAATAGCAATAGAGAAGTAGAGAATATGAGTTAATGTGGTTGAAATGAAGAATCCTTCACAGGTATCAGTAGAGAAAAGCTAGCTAACTCTTTCCTAAAAGGGCATGTAATTGTATATCGACATTTCTTAATAATTACCTCAGGTCTGAAAATTATTGAGATCATTACTCCTGGGTCATTATATCAGAACAAGAATGCTTCTTGAATGCTTTTAATCTGTATTTTGAACAAGGATTATGCAGTGGATTTGAAATGCAGAAAAAAAATTAGGTTACAGAGTGTTCTATAGAATAAGATCCCAGTTACATATATGCATGTGTATATGTGTAAATGTACATATAAATTAAAATGTTCAGTATACGCCCAGATGTAAACCGTGATTATCTCAAGGGTGGCTTTTTTCTTTCTTTCTGCTTTTCTGTGTATTTTTTTTTTAAGATTTGTTTATTTATTTGAGAGACAGAGCATGCAAGTACTCACCCGTTGGGGGAGAGGCAGAGGGAGAGAATCCCCAGCAGACTCCACACTGAGTGCAGAGATGGACAGGGGCCTTGATCCCATGACCCATGAGATCATGATCCCAGTCAAAACCAAGAGTCAGACGCTCAACCGACTGAGCCCCCAGGTCCCCCATGCTTTTCTATGTATTTCAAACTTTTAAGAATGAAAAGCCAATATTCCTTTTGTCATCAAAGAAAAAAACAATAACTTTTTTTTAAAGTTCTACTTTTCGGAGCACCTGGGTGGCTCAGTCGGTTAAGCGTCTGCCTTCAGCTCAGGTCATGATCTCGGGGACCTGGGATCGAGCCCTGAGTTGGGCTCCCTGCTCAGTGGGGACTCTGCTCTCCCTCTCCCTCTGCTTCTCCCCCACCCCGACTTACGTTCAATCTCACGCTCTCTCTCTGAAATAAATAAATAAACTTTAAAAAAAAGTTCTACTTTTCTAAAATCCCATTATTCTCATTTGGCATCGCTCTTCCTGTCATCACTTTCCGAGTGTCTATAGATTGTCTGTATCTTCGTGATATCAACTGTCAATGTCTGATGTTTATCAGAGTTTCACAGTTATAGGATTATGAGCTTCCAACTTAGTTTGAGGTACCTCTCCATTTAACAAGTATTTGCGAAATTAAATTACATACATTTATCCTTCTGTTAGCCTAGCCTCTGTGACAGAGCTGCAAGGTGATGGGGACTTCCACGAGGGGAGGGGATAAATTAACCTTATGCCAAATATTAATACCAAAGTCACAGGCATGATACATTTCTTTGCAAAACAATATTGGCAAGATGCAATGCTCTAGGCCAGGAAGAAATAGAAAATGTTCCAGAGAGGATTGGGAACATTGGGAAGACAACTAAATATCAAAGTGTTGGGACCCCTCCCCCAGAAAAAATCTTAAGGATTGGGAAGGCTTTCTTTCCTTTTTGCTCCTTCCTTCCTTCCCTTTTCTGTAGCAGTTATTATTTTTAGTTATTTATCTACTCTTTGGCCACTATATAGTGAGAAAAGTTTTTTCTTTCCCCCAGCTCAAAAGTTTTGAGGTATCAAGCATGTGAATGAGTGGGTGCCTTCTGTCCAGGAGAGTGCATCGGCAGGCGATGAAGACCAAGGGCCTGGAGCCGCCATCTTTGGGGGTGGTCATTAGAGAGTCACAGATTCTGCACCTACTGAGAAAGACGGAAGCCACACCAGCATGCCAGCCAAAAGAGACCCAAAGACTAAGAATGGCGCTTGGTCCCCTGTGGCGCTAGGAGTGAGATTACAAAGAAACAGCATGCAGCATCATTGACTGACCAATTATTGGATTTAGGGGTTGGCAGCAAAAACAAAACAAAACAAAACAAAACATGCACCTGGGGTGGTGACAGAGTTGGGATTGCTACTTCTGGTAAGTCAGCATTAAAGGGATCCTCTACCAAAAGAATTACTAAAAAAAAAAATAAAAATAAAAAATAAAAGACACTGCAGGTTTAGGGGAGAACAAGAGTAGTGAGAGTTACATGTGTACATAAGGGAGGGCTGTGTCATCACCCACAGCCCCCCCCCAGCACAGAGAGTTGGGGTGCGGCCAACAGTGGGAGACAACTTTCATCAAAAAGTAGACTGCTACAACTTTAAGCATCCAGTGTGGTAAGAGCAGCTACTTCCATGAAGGGAACATAAAACTGAAAGCTGCAAATGACAATTTGTCTGTTCTGAGCTTTGCTTTCCAGCAAGTCACGTGTTTATCAAACGTCTCTTTACTTAAAACCGGGTAATAACTTCTTTCTCACCTTGCAGGTGCCTCCCGAAATACAGTCCACATGATGCTGTGCTTTGGCTACTTGTGTTTTTTAAGAATAAACCCAAATCAGCATTTTTAACCAACCACATTGGACCAGATTGAGAGAGAAAGACTAATGTGTTCCAGTTGCCTTGTTCCTCTTTATGACCAAGCAGGAAGTTTCAGAGCAAACCTCCACTTCTCAGGAAGTTTACGTCAAAATGAGTATTGACATCCTGTTTAATAGTCTTACATTTTTTTCCCTCAATTCCAGACAGTCACTCTTTGAATTAAAATGTTTGAATAATCTGTCCTGAAATTATGTTTCCTTTGACTCTCAGAAGACTATGTATATCTGTTCTAAGTGACAAATGGAATATCTCTATGACTAATAATGATAAAAGTTAATTTTTTTTAGTAGTGCCTGTAATTATAACTCTATTTATATCCATATTCCCTATCCCTTATTCATTTGATCTTTCAAGTAGGTCCTTGTTAATCATATTCTGAATCATTAGTTGTACAGCTAATACACTGAAAACATGCAAATAAAACCCTCAGTGGAACATTCTGGTGCTTCCCCTCCAGGATATACTATGTAATATTGAAGTGAGGGAGGTGACACGGTGGTGGTTCTGGATCCTCTAAAAACTGGTTGTATGACTTTGGCTAAGTCCCTTAATCTTTCTGGCTTCAGTTTTCTCACCTAAAAATGAGATGGGTAGTTAAATGATCTTTAGTACATCCTGTGTAATTGTACTATGGAGAAGTGGAAATCTTTATTTCAGATATGGTAGAGTCATACCTCTTAAATTTAAAAAAAAAGTACTCTAGGGGTGCCTGGGTGGCTCAGATGGTAAAGCATCTGCCTTCGGTTCAGTTCATAGTCCCAGGGTCCTGGGATCCAGCCCTGCATCGGGCTCTCTGCTCAGCGGGGAGCCTGCTCCTCCTTCTCCCTCTGCCTGCCACTCTCCCTGCTTGTGCTCGCTCTCTGTCAAATAAATAAATAAAATCTTTACAGAAGATAAAATAAAATAAAAATACTCCTCACGTTGCCTCTTCCTAGTTGTATCGGTTAGGATTCTTTACAGTTGCAAGTAATTGAAATCCAAATGGATCTTATTTAGATAACAAGGCAAATTTTTTATACAGTGTAGAAACATCTCCCAGAACTCAAGGACAGAAATTCAACTGCACATAAGGAACCAGGAAGGCAAGTGTCCAAGGCACTCGCCTTCTCCTGCCTCTCCCTCTCTTTGTGCATCTGTTTCATTCCACTTTCTTTCTGTAGACCAGGTTCCTCTGCTTCCCCTGACCATATCATGGAAAAGAGGACAGCCTGGAAGCTCTTGAATTTAAAAGTTATAGTCCAGACATAAAAAGAGAGATGGCTCTCTTAGTCCAAATGCCATATTCCAGGAAAAGGCTCTAATTGGTCCACATTAGGACAGACGCCCACCCTTGGGCTAATCGACTGTCATCTAGACTTGGGACCACTTCGATTGAACATAACAGCTTTCACCACAATCCTGAGAGAGAAGGGAAATTTCTAGAAATGGGAAATAAGCAGAAAACCCTACAGCCATACTTAGACTAAAAGTCCATGTAACACAATAGTGTATTTTCTATTTATTAATTATTAAAAATTAGCAGAGACGTTCCACCTAGTTTCCCCCAGTGATAGCATCTTACCTAACTGTAGTATAATATCAAAAGCAGGAACTTGACATCAGTACAACCCGTAGAATTTATTCCAATTTCACCACCTTTACATGCACTCATTTGTATGTTTGTATGAAAATCTGTTCGATTTTATCACATCTTTATAGATTTGTGTAACCACCACCATCATCAAGACATAGAACAGTTCCATCAGCACAAAGATCCTGTGCACAAATGCACAGTTCAGTAAATTTTCATAAAGTAAATGCACCCATGTAATTCAGTTCATGAAACAAAATCACCACCGTTTCGGAAGAGCTCCTTATACCTCTTTTCAGTCATTAATCTCCCTTAAGAGTGAATCACATATCACGTACCCTTTTGTATCTGACTTCTTTTGCTCAACATTATGTTTGTGGCATTCACTTATAATTGTTTTATATAACGATAGTTCATTCATTCTTTAATGAACTTTTTTCCATTTTATTGAGGTTATACGACGTAAAATAAACTGCACATCTTTAAAGTGCACAATTTGATGAGTTTTGACATATGTAGATGCCCGTAGCAATACCACAAGCAAGATAATGAACATATCTATTTCCTCAAAATATTGCATGAATTTTAAAAACTGAGAATGGGACTTAAAAAAAGTGAAACAAAGAGCTACATTGGCTTTCAGATCTTTTGCGGAAGGTTGAGATAATATTTACTCTTCTCTACTGTTAGGAGGTTAATGAGAAAAGTACTTATAGATGTTCTACCAAAAAAAAATCTAGCTCTACAAGATCATAAATCTAAATAATTATTCTCAACTGTCACCTAAAGTGGTTCTGTGAAGCAATATTATCTGTGACTGCTGGAGACAAATGGGAAATCCTGACATAAGAGCAAAAACACAATAACACACACTAACATGCACATGTGCAAAAGGACTAACGGGACCAAATTCTTGATTAACTAAAGGTACAAACCCCAAACTGTAAGTACAATAATGGTGTTTAGAGGGACATAGACCAAAGGACATTTACTAATTTTATATACATAAAAGATTTACATAGTACTATTCTTTTCTTAAATGTGCACAAATGTAGCTGTTAAAATGAACAGTTCTAGGGGCGCCTGGGTGGCTCAGTTGGTTGGGCAACCGACTCTTGATTTCGGCTCAGGTCATGATCTTGGGGTCATGAGACAGAGCCCTGTTTCGGGCTCCACGCTCAACATGGAACCTGTTTGTCCCTGTCCCTCTGCTCCTCCCCCTGTTTGCATGCTCTCTCTCCCTCTCTCTCTCTCAAATAAAATCTTTTAAAAATGAAATGAAATGAACTGTTCTTCACATTCATTCATTCACATACCCTCAAAACTTCTCAGTAACTTCACTTAACTGACTTGGCCTATGTTGTGAGGGGATATAAAGAACTCTAAATTTAAGAGGAAACCAAATGCATGAAACTGGAATTTAGTTCATTTCTCTTCATTTCATCGCTGAGGCCATGAAGAACTTCCTTGAGCTTCAGACTACTTTTGTTCTCCAGAGACAATAAACACCACACATGTGTAAAAAAGTGGTTGTACTAAATGAAGTAAGTAAAAATCCTTATATATACTATTTTGCTCTGTTCTCTTCATATAGGTGATCTACAAAGGGAATTTTTTCTTCTAAAAATATTTTCAGAACTCCTTCTGCCCCAAGTACTGGGGATACAAAGACAAATAGCACAAGGTTTCTGTGTGTTAGGAAGTTTATGTTCATTTTTTTCCCAAGTTTTTATTGAGATTCCAGTTAGTTAGCATACAGCATAATATTAGTTTTGGGTGTACAATATAGTGATTCAGCCCTTCCATACAACACCCACTGCTCATCACAAGTGCCCTCCTTAATGCCTATAACCCATCTAGCCCATCCCCCCACCCACCTCCTTCCATCGACCCTCAGTTTGTTCTCTATAGTTAAGAGTCTGTTTTATGGTTTGCCTCCCTCTCTTCTTTTTTCTCTCCCCTTTGTTCATCTGTTTTGTTGCCTAAATTCCATATATAAGGGAGATCATATGGTATTTGTCTTTCTCTGACTGACTTATTTCACTTAGCATTACACACTCTAGTTCCATCCACGTCGTTGCAAATGGCAAAATTTCCTTCTTTTTGATGGTTCACTAATAATCCACTGTATATATGTACCCCCTCTTCTTTATCCATCAGCCAATGGATATTTGGGCTCTTGCCATAATTTGGCTATTGTTAATAATGCTGCTATAAACATCGGGGTGCATGTATCCCTTCAAGTAGGTATTTTTGTATCCTTTGGGTAAATACCTAGTAGTGCAATTGCTGGATTGTAGGGTAGTTCTGTTTTTAATCTTTTTGAAGAACCTCCGTACTGTTTTCCAGAGTTAAAGAGTTTATGTTCTTTTTTTTTTTTTAAGATTTATTTATTTATTTTAGAGAGTTAGAGAGTGAGCAAGCATGAGCAGGGGGAGGGACAGAGGGAGAGGGAGAGAATCTCAAGGAGACTCCCCACTAGCATGGGAATCTCAAGGAGACTCCCCACTAACACAGGGCTAGATCCCACAACCCTGAGATCATGACCTAGGCCAAAACCAAAAGCTGGACACTGAACTGACTGAGCCACCCGGGCACCCCCATACCTCTGATTCTTGATTGAAAATAATTTTTTACTTTTCTGTCTTTCTGTTTTTTATAATTTTAATCATGGAAAATTTAAACATATACACAAGTGGAGGCAATAACATAATGACCACCGCTTGTATACCCATCACCCAGCTTCTACAATTATTAACAATGATGAATCTCATTTCATCCATAACCCCACTTCTCTATTTGTCACTCACTGAATTATTATGAAATAAATTTTTTAAAAAGATTTTATTTATTTATTTGACAGAGAGAGAGAGCACAAGTAGGCAGAGCAGCAGGCAGAGGGAGAGGGAGAAGCAGGCTCTCCACTGAGCAGGGACCCTGATGTGGGGCTCGATCGCAGGACCCTGGGATCATGACCTGAGCCAAAGTCAGCCGCCTAACTGAGTGAGCCACCCAGGCGCCCCATGAAATAAATATTTTTTGAAGTAAGTCTCTGAATCTTGCTTTTGACAATTCTAAAGTAAGAAAGTTGGAGTGAATTAATTCTAGGGTTCCTTCTCCCCAAAATATGACAAAAATTTCATCTTTGACCCTCTCCAGGCTTATATATTTAATTCAACAAAAATTTACTTCACATTTACTATAACATCTTTCTTCAGGCTTTGTCAATTGATCTCCTTCTCTGAGTCAGTACAACCCATCTAGTCTGTACCAATAATTAAGAAGTATAATTATACTTCTTTGTATTTATATTTTTTGTATATTAGTTTTATTTCCCAGTTAGATATTTAAGGCTCATATCTTAAATTTCTGTTTAGCAGTATACTGAAAAAAACACAAAGGTAATTAATTGCTACTGTTTATAATAATTATTAATTAATTGATGGTTTTAATCTTTTTATTTTTTTATTTATTATTTAAATTCAATTAATTAACATATCATGTATTATTAGTTTCAGAGGTAGAGGTCAGTGATTCATCAGTCTTATATAATACCCAATGCTGGGAGTTTATGTTCTAATGAACACATCTACCTAGCATTATAAGGGAATAAATAGTCATTGCATTTTTTTATTGAAGTATAGTTGACATTCAATATTATGTTTGTTTCAGGTGTACAGTATAGTGATTCAACAACTCTATACATCACTCAATGCTCACCACAATTAGTCACCATCCCTGTCACTGTACAATGTTACAACAATGATCGACTACATTCCCTATGCTGTACTTTTCATCCCAGTGACTTATTTATTTTAAAACTGGAAGTTTGTACCTCTTTATCCTCTTCACCTATTTCTCCCATCCCCCCATTTCCCCTCTGCTCTGGCAACCACCAGTTTATTCTCTGTATTTATGAGTCTATTGCTGTTTTGGTTTTGGTTTTTAGATTCCACATATAAGCGAAATCAAATGGTATTTGACTTTTTCTATCTGACTTATTTCACTTAGCATAATAACTTCAAGATCCATCCATGTTGCTGTGAATGGCAAGATATCATTCTTTTTCTATGGCTTAGTAATACTCCATTGTATATATTTATCACATCTTCTTTATCTATTTAATCTATCAATGGATATTTAGGTTGCTTCCATATCTTGGCTATTATAAATAACACTACAATAAACATAGAGGTGCATATATCTTTTTGAATTAATGTTTTTGTTTTCTTTAGGTAAATACCCAGAAGTGGAATTACTAGGTTATATAGAATTCTATTTAAAATTTTTTTAAAGTTTTTATTTATTTATATAGACAGATAGAGTGGGGGGAAGGGCAGAGGGAGAGCGAGAGAGAGAATCCCAACCAGACTCTGCTCAGAGCACGGAGCCCAGGGCAGAGCCCAACACGGAGTTCGATCCCAGGACCCTGAGATCATGACCTGAGCTGAAACCAAGAGTCAGATATTAACCAACTGAACCACCCAGGTTCCCCTGTATTTTAAATTTTTTAAGGAACCTCCATACTGTTTTCCATAGTGGTTGTACCAGTTAACATTCCCACCAATAGTTCGTGAGGGTTCCCTTTTCTCTACATCCTCACTAACACTTGTTATGTGAACAAGTGTTCCTACTGCTGTGAGGTGGTATCTCATTGTGGTTTGATTTGCATTTCCCTGTGATGAGTGATGTTGAGCATCTTTTCATGTGTCTGTTGGCCATCTGCATGTCTTCTTCAGGGAAATATCCATTCATGTCCTCTGCCCATTTTTAACAGATTATTTGGGGTTTTATGGTGTTGAGTTGTATGAGTTCTTTATATATTTTGGATATTAACCCCTTAAAGGATTTATAATTTGTAAATATTTTCTCCCATTCAGAGGATGTCTTATCATTTTGTTGATGGTTTCCTTCACTATGCAAAAACCTCTTAGCTTGATGTGGTCCCACCTGTTTATTTTTGCTTTTTTGCTTTTGTTTCCCTTTCCTGAGAAACATCCAGAAAAATATTGCTAAGGCTGACGTCCAAGAGATTACTGCTTATGTTTTCTTTTAGGAGTTTTACGGTTTCAGGTCTTACATTTAGGTCTTTAATCCATTTTGAGTTTATGTTTGTGTTTGGCACAAGAAAGTGGTCTAGTTTCATTCTTTTGCATGCAGTTGTCCAATTTCCCAGCACCATTTATTGAAGAGATTAACTTTTCCCCATTTTATATTCTTGACTCCTTTGTGATAGATTAATTGATTGTATAAGCATGGGTGTATTTCTGCCTCTCTATTCTGTTCCATTGATCTATATGTCTATTTTTGTGTGAGTGCCATATTGTTTTGAATATTATAGCTTTGCATTTTAATGTAAAACATGGTGCTATAAGTGCCAGAGGTGTTTAAATTTTTTCTTTTGAAATATGAAATATGTTATAAAACCAAGAAAAACAAGTTGAAAATGCAGAGACATCTAGATACCTGAAGAATGGATTTTTTTCTGTATTTTTGTATTTTCCATAAATAGGATAATTATTGGAAGTGTCTATGGCATCTCATCACACTGAGTGTCTTTCTCTGTGTGTTTGTTATTAACTCTTGTTACTAGGATTACAGGTGCTAGAAGAAGGTTTGCTCATATAGACAAATTAAAATTAAACCAATAATTTGGAAGGTATTATTACAATTCTTATCCTATCAAGTTCTTAATCATGCAATATCAATTGAAAGTCTACCATGGGCAAGTTTTCCCAAGAGAAGAATAACCATTCCCAAAAATCATTCTCATTATTGACATTAAAAGTTATTTTTTAAGTTAATCTGTGTTCAATAACTATATATTTCTTTTCCCCCCTGTATATTCTTATATTGTGGAAACAGACTAAATATATACCCTCCAAAAAGTTCAAGGGCACCAGTACAAAACCAGGTGTGTACCTAATTGTAATTATCACACTAAAATCTTTTACCATGTTATTTGTTAAAGATCATCAAATTTGTAGATTTTGCTTCTGTTGACATAGCTTCTTAATCAATAGCTTAAGTAAAAACTATTAACATATAAAAATACGTCTTTTTTGTCTGGTAAAGTGATAAACTGTAATAAAAACCTATTCACTTTATGCAGCCATCAAAAAAATGAAATCTTGCCATTTGCAAACGTGGATGGGACTAGAAGATATTATGCTAAGTGAAATAAGTCAATCGGAGAAAGACAATTATCATTTGATCTCACTGATATGTGGAATTTGAGAAACAAGAGAGAAGATCATAGGAGAAGGGAGGGAAAAACGGAACAAGATGAAACCAGAGAGGGAGACAAACCATAAGAGACTCTTAATCTCAGGAAATAAACTGAGGGTTGCTGGAGTGGAGGGGGGTGGGAGGGATGGGGTGTCTGGGTGATGGACATTGGGGAGGGTATGTGCTACGGTGAGCACTGTGAATTGTGTAAAACTGATGAATCACAGACCTGTACCCCTGAAACAAATAATACATTATATGTTAATTAAAAAAATAATTTTAAAAAACCCTATTCACTGTTGGTTGGGTTGGTTGGACATATTTCACTTTGTATACTGATGTCTGTTGCCAATATGTAGTCAATTAAAGCTCTGTGCTTTAGCACAAAAAGTCTCCTATTGCTCCTCTAGTCACCTTTCCGCTTCTTTGTAGACTGGTCAGGAAGCTCTTACATAAATAAACACTTACATTGAGAACTATGAAGTGTATTTTGTATTACCTGATACGGCTTCCACATAGTCCTCCTGCTCCATTCCTTTCACGTGCTGAACCTGCTCTTCGCAACCCTTACTATCAGTCCCTGAGGAGTTGAACCTGCCACACAAACCAGCCGCAACCAGGAGAATCTCCAGATGAGTCCATCTCCTGCTGTAAATTACCGCAGTGATTGAGAGTGGAAGGATTGTAAGGAAGAAGAGAGGGGTCGAAAGACGGGAAAGTCAGAACAACATGCTTTTCAACAAGGGAAGAAAGATAGATTCTGCGTACTGTATTCTGGCAAACTTAACATTTAAAAAGTTAAGAAAAAGGAAAAAGATGAGGATGGATTTTCTTCAATGATTTGAGCGCGCTTAAAGGACAGGACACTGATCACTTGGAGCCGACGTGAGTTTACTGAAAACAGTGTAAGCCACACTAACTTTATTTCCTTTTCAGATAATATTGGGAGATTGGTAGTAAAGGGAAATGCTATATGAAGGGTGTAAAACATTGAACTCCTTGTGGACAAGATGAAAAACTATGGATCAGACTATAATGCAGTTAGATTTCGCTTGAATGACTTAGGCCCCCAGAAAAGCACATAAATGTTCTCTTGGACAAGTCCTTCGTTTATGCTGCAAGGGTCTGTCATGGACTCTACTGCACTTCACATTTTTATTAATGGCTTGATAGAAATGCACACATAATTACATTTGTAGATCACATGTAGTTAAGGATTACTAACACTGACACTAAAGAGTTATTTGATAAACTGTTGTAAATGCCAGCATTTCAGTTAAAAATCAACTCTACAAGTATAGTTCAGGTAAACACGTCCTCAAGGACAAGAATTTTAATAGACTACAATCTTGGGCTTCATTAATTCAAATTCAGTGTGTAGAACCCAAGGGACGTTGGCCCTATCTATTCTTGCTTGATTAAACAACATCATAGTTTCAAAAAAGCATTGATAAACCAAAAGTATCACAAGAGGCCAACAAGGATAATAGGAATTTGAACCTATGTTTTATGAAACTGCTGAAGAAATGGCATATATTCAGATACCTGAAGGAGAGTTATGTGGCAGATATTAAACTTAGTATTTGTGACTTCAGAGAACAAAACCAGGATCAATATATAGAAACTACATGTAGACAAAGCTTAGCTCAATGTAAGAGCTTTCTAGCCATTAGGGTTGTGGGCTACTTTGGAGGTGTGGTAGACGTACTAATGATGTCTATATCTTAATCCCTGGAACCCCTGCGCATGGTGCTGTACATGGCAAAAGGGACTTTGTAGATGTGATTAATTTAACAATCTTAATTTAGGGAGATTACCTGATGAGCCCAATGTAATGCCAGTGGTCTTTAAAAGATGGAAGAGGGAAGCAGAAGAATCAGAGGAGAAGTGTTGATGGAAACAGAGGGCAAGAGGGAAAGGGAGATATGAAAATGTTATATTGCTGGCTTTGACGATGGAGGAAGGGGCCATAAGCCAAGGAATGCTGGCAGGCTCTAGAACCTGGAAAGACAAGGAAAGAGAGTCTACCTTCTAGTCTCTGGAGGGAATTCAGTCCTACCAACACCTTGAATTTGGCCTAGTGAAACTCATTTTGGACGTTTGACCTCCAGGACTGTAAGATTATATTTTTGTGTTATTTAAGCCACTAAATTTGTGGTAATTTGCTACAGTGATAAGGGGAAACTAATGTAGGGGGTTAATGAGTTTCCATTATCACAGGTCTGGTAGTAAACTGGGATCATTTTATTCTAGGGAGTTGAGATTTTTGTAAAGGATTGGACTAGAATGATCTACAAAGTCTTTTCTACCTGAACTGAGCCCTCTTTTTTCATTTTTTGGATATTTTTCCTTGGAGATCTTAATTATTTCCCATAACTTCAACTGTAACCTCTATATTATTAACACCCAAATTCGTATTTCTAGTCCTAATTTCTCTTGAGTTCTAATTACATGTATTAGCTGACATATTCATTTGGACATATTGAAATCCCTTTAAATTCAGTATGCCCCCAGGGAGGAAAAAATGCAAGGATTGAAAGTTCAGGATGCAAAGAGATAAATGTGGTCTTTCCTTGAAGGAGGAAAAATAAGGCCAACTTCTCTTCTATAAATGAACAAATCCAAAATTGAGAAAAATCAGCCATGAAGACTTCTGATGACAAAATGTCAAGAGCTTTTGTGTAGCAAACTAGAGGTTTCTAACCTCAGAGGCGATAAAAATGGTTTTCCTTAAGTTGTACTTCTTTAAGTTTTTTTCTTAAATGTTATGTTCTTAACAAGAAAAATTAGACTAAATAATATCTGGACCTATATATGCATATCTTCAGCCATCTCTCTCAAGACCAGGCTGAGCCCAGTGAAATGGCAAAATGATAAACATGAGTTCAAATGGCAAAGAGCCATGTACTGTGATGGTTTGGAGTGCAGGCTCTGGAGTTAGGCTGCCTAGAATGGAGTCACAGCTATACTCAACATTGGCTGAGTAACCTTGGACAAGCTGGTTAACCTTCTTTGCCTCAGTTTCTTCTTCTGTAAAATGCGTACAACAGATTACCTACTCCATCAAGTTGTTATAAAAATTAAAAGAGATAATACAAGCAAAGTGCTTAGAACAGTGATGGCACACAGCAAAAGCTCAATAAAGATCAGATTTTTTAAAAAAAAGATAACTAGGGAAAATTCTTGACCATCAACCCAAAGGGAGATTCTGATTTCCAAGAGGGATGTGTTTGCATACAAACTTCAATCCAAGGATACACTGGCTTTTCCCCATGGCAGCCTGACTCAGTTTAGTCCCTAATTTCTGCCCTGGTGAGACATCTTCTTTGGTTTCCTAATTCCTGGATCATTCTGATCTTGACTTAATGTCAGTATTCTCCCTGTCATCCCAGTGACTAATCCGGAGCACGCCACAACTCCTTTCTGGTCCCTACCCTACCTGCTCTACACTGGCAACTTGACCCACCTGTTCTTCAGGAATGCGCCGCCCCAGCAGCCCTCTGCTGTCTTCACCTTTCACCCGTCCTAATAGGTGCAGCATTCCAGCTCTGACATTAACTCCAAAAGAACCTTTGGTGATTTGGGCAAGGTGTTGTTAAAGAGTTGAAATTGACTGAGGGAGGGGTTTTGTATAGGAGTGCTTATGCTTCTCTGAATCTTATTGAACATGATGCTCAACATATGTCATTAGTAAGTAGAGAGGTTGTAATTGAAGACTATTATTCTTTTTTAATTTATTAAGTTTTAAAATTTTAATTCCAGTATAGTTAACATACAGTGTTGTATTAGTTTCAGGTGTACAATACAGTGACTCAACAATTCTGTTGTACTCTTAATCCCCCTTATCTATTTCCCCCATCCCCTACCCACCTCCCCTCTGGAAGCATCAATCAGTTTGTTCTCTGTAGTTAAGAGTCTGTTTCTTGGTTTGTCTCTCTCCCTCTCTCTTTTTTTTTTTCCTCTTTGCTCATTTGTTTTGTTTCTTAAATTCCACATGAGTGAAATCATATGGTATTTGTCTTTCTCTTATTGTGCTTAGCATTATACTCTCTAGCTCCATCTATGTTGTTGCAAATGGCAAGATTTCATTCTTTTTTATGGTTGAATAATATTCCATTGTGTATATATATATATATATATATATATATATATATATATATATACATATATGTATGTGTGTATATATATGCCTCATCTTTATCCATTCTTCTGTTGGTGGACACTTAGACTGCTTCCATAGTTTGGCGATTGTAAATAATATTGCTGTAAACATAGGGGCACATGTATCCCTTTGAATTAGTGTTTTTGTATTTTAGGGGTGAATACCCAGTACTGTGATTGCTGGATCATAGGGTAGCTCTGTTTTTAGCTTCTTGAGGAACCTCCATACTGTCTTCCACAGTAGCTGCACCAGTTCGCATTCCCACCAACAGTGCATGAGGGCTCCTTTTTCTCCACATCCTTGCTAACACTTGTTATTTCTTATATTTTTTATTTTAGCCATTCTGACGTGAGGTGTGAGGTGATATCTCATTGTAGCTTTGATTTGCATCTCCCTGATGATGAGTGATGTTGAGCATTTTTTCTTGTGTCTGTTGGCCATCTGGATGTCTTCTTTGGAGAAATGTCTGTTCGTGTTAAGACTATTATTCTTAATAAATAGATATGATAGAAAAAATTAGCTGGGTTATAGACTAATCTATGTTCTCTTACCCAAATCAGAGAATAAACTAAACAGTAAGCCCATGCAACCATAAAGCAGGCACCCCCATCCACTTGGTGGCATCTGAATTATAAATATAATGGCTCACAGAAAATAATACATTTTCATAAGGTTGGCCCTACCAAAATTAAATCTGTAACATGACAACAAATAGCCATTTTAAGTGGTGTCCAGTGACCAATATAATGATGTAAAGAAAAGGAAAAACGTCAATATTCACCATAAAGATCAAAAACAGAAATAATTGGCCATAGAAGGGATGACCTTTTATACAAGTTGTTTACAAAGCACAAATTTATTGAAAGATTAACATTCATATAGCACTTTAAAATATACTTTTCATACACTCTACCTCATTTATTTCTTGTAACACAATTACAACACTGATGCTATTATTCCTATTTTTAAAGATGAGGAAATTAAGGGTGGGAAAGGTTATGCAACTCGCCCTAGGTTAGGTTCACACATTTAAAAAGAAGCAGGCAGGAGCCTGGGGGTCTGACTCTTCATCTCCGCTGAGGTCTCGATCTCAGGGCCGTGAGTCCAAGCCCCAAACTGGGCTCCACACTGGGTGTGGAGCATACTTAAGGAAAGAAAAAAAAAGAAAGGAAGGAAGGAAGAAAAGAAGAGAATAAAAGAAAAAAGAGGCAGAACCCTAATTCCAAGTCTTGGACTTTTCCCATTATATCCTGCTGCCCCACTGGTACGGGGGCTCCATTTAAACGTATGTAAGGACTATCTAAATGGGCTTTTAGAATCTCCATCCTTAGGAATCTTCAAGAAGATAATCCATTTTAAATAATTTTAGCCAGTCTGTAAGCAGACTTTTAGGCATAATCATCTTGAGGTGATTTTCCACTTTTCTAAATTTTCCATTACTATCAGCCCACTTCTCATTTACGTTTACGACTTATATCTACCCCACATGTGACGAACGGATTTACTGAGGTAGCCAGAGCGTCTCCTTTGGAAAGGTACCGTTCAATCAAAGTCCGTGGTGTGTAGGTGACCAGGTAGGTAACTGTCTCTCTCCGACACGACCGTCTGACCGGAGCGCCATTCATAACCTCACCAGAGGCTGGGTTTGTAAACGTTTCAGGCCCCTTCTGCTTCCCCCTCCGCCCCGCCCCTGCAGGGACCCAGCCACCCCTTCCTCCCCCAGCAACTTGCCCCCTTCTGAAGCTCTGCTGAGGGGAAAGGCAGACTTAGGCCTCTGTTTTGCTTTTGGTGAGAGCCATTCAAAATGTTTCCCGCAGAAATGCTGTCCTGACACACACGCAGTGATCTCAAGCGATCTGAAGGTGTGTTCAGACCGGCCGCCATCCTTCTGGGCACAACCCCCGCGGGCTTGCCCTAGGCGAGCCGGGTGGCTCTGAGTGGAGGGGAGTGAGATGAGCAGGCGGCCAGCAGGCAGAATGCGAGAATGAGAGAATGCGTGCGTGGTCCCAGGCCAGAGCCACGTTGACTCAAGGGGTGAGCCCGGCCCGGTGGGAGGGTGGTCGCCTACCCTGGGTGAGTAGCCAGGGTTCGAAGGTTAACACTGGGCAGAAAACAAAAATAATCTGCTGTGAAATGCCTTTATTCCACAGAGCTTTAGAAGACCCTTCTAGACTCCGTTTCTAATGATAAAAGTCCTTAATGGTATAACCCAGGGCAGGGGTCTTGACACCAGTTGTCCCCCAAACCCAGGGCGCTCATCTTTAGAGCTGGCTCCTTTTGGTAACATCCTCTTTTTTGAAATTCAGACCCCAGTCGAGTTCTCTTTCCCACACTGATGTCTTTCTTTATAGGGCCCTAAAATGCTGTGGTGTCGAGTATACTCAGCCTATGAAATACAATCCACCAAAAAAAAAAGGGGGCATTTTATTGAATTAAATCTACTTTTTAAATTGTCCACAGTGTATTATTTTATTAACAATATAATAATATATATAATAATTTTTAAAGACAAATATAGGATGTATTTACTTCAATCTTAAGTTTATAAATGAGAAAAATAAATATAACCAAAAGGCATAGGAAAATCCACATGCAAAAGAATGAAGTTGGGTTTTTAACTTACATCATATACAAAAATCAACTCAAAATGGATCAAAGCCCTACATATAAGAACTAAAAGTATAAAACTCTCAGAAGAAAATATAGAGAGAAATCTTATGACATTAAATTTGAAGAGGTTGTCTTAATATGACACCAAAAGCACAAACAACAAAGGAAAAACATAAATTGTGCTTTATAAAAATTAAAGCCTTTTGCACATCAAAGGATACTATCAAGAGAGTGAAAAGACAACCCATTGACAGAAAGAAAATATTTGCAGATCATATATTTGAAAAGAGATTAATACCCAGAATATATAATGAACTCCTACAACTCAATAACAAAACCCCTAATTTTAAAAATGGGCAAAGGACTTAGACATTTCTCCAAAGAAGATATACCATGGCCAATAGCACGTGAAAAGATGTTCAAGATCACTTGTCATTAGAGAAATGCAAACCAAAACCACCTTGAGATACTAATTCACACTCATTAGGATGGCTATTATAAAAAATAAAAAAGGTAATAAGTGTTGGTGAGGATATGGAGAAATTGGAACCCTCCAATATAAAATGGTGCATACAATGGGGAATATAAAATGGTGCATATTGGAAAACAATAGGGCAGTTCCTTGAAAAAGAAAGAAAAAGAAGGAAGGAAGGAAAGGAAGGGAGGAAGGAAGGAAGAAGGAAAGAAGGAAGGAGGGAAGGGAGGAAGGGAGGAAGGAAGGGAGGGAGGGAGGGAGGGAGGGAGGAAGGGAACTGCTATATGATATAGCAATTCCCCCTCTGGATATATACCTAAAAAAAATTTGAAAACAGGAACTCAAACAAATACTTATATACCAATTTTCATAGTAGAATTATTCAAAACAGCCAAAAGGTAGAAACAATCCAAGTGTCCATCAACAGATGAATAAACAAAATGTGGTATATACATGCAATGAAATATTATTCAGTCTCAAAAAGGAATGAAATTCTGATACATGGTCCAACATGGATGAACCCTGAACGAAAGCATCATGCAAAGTACAGTAAACCAGACACAAAAGGACAAATATTTTATGAGCCCACTGATATGAGCTATCTAGAATAGGCAAATTCATAGAGACAGAAAGTAGAATAGTTTACCAGGAACTGGGGGGGGGGGGGTGTGAGGAAGGAATGGGGAGTTATTGTTTAATGGGTACAGGGTTTTTATCTGGCAGTGATGAAAAGGTTCTGGAATGCATAGTGGTGATAGTTGCACAACATTATGAGTGTACTTACTACCACTGAATTGTACACTTAAAAATGGTTAAAATGGTAAATTTTATATTATGTGTATCTTATCACAATAAAAAAATCTATTTTTAAGCACAGGAAACATGAGTCCTTAGCTTTATTACTGAAAGCCTTTGGGACCTCCATGTTTTTGCTATAAAGTGAATGGATAAGCCACCACACCATGGGAACACCAGAAACAAATGTGAATTTAGTTAAGAAACTGTGTATGTGTCGACAAAAGTGTTTTGTCTACATTAGATATGATTCTTCTTTTAATTGACTTGTCAGAAGTGTCACAGCCTCTTTGCTTCCTTTCTTCAGTATATTTTGCTTCAGTTTTTACAGGGAGAGATGGAAAAGAAATTGTTAGTGATGCTGCAGAGAACTTACTTCACTCTAACCTGGAGATTGGTTGAAGGAAGAAGAAATGTGACAGAGGCTCTCCTGGCCATGCTTCTCAGCCATTTAATTCCTCCCAGGGTCAGAGGTGTCCCACAACCACACTGTTTATGGATAGTCTAACCATCATTTCCCCCTCAAGGTTTAGCTTTCAATGTTTGAAGACTCAGCAAACTGGATTATTTGTTCTGGGTGAGTTTTGGCATATACTGAGGTTTATTGTAGACTGTTGTTCTTGAATAATAATTCTACACAAAGCTTTCATCATGCTTGGCAAAAGGAAATTTGTTTAGTAAGCACTGAATAAAGTGGTACAGACGTATATTAAAACTAGTGCCCCTTATGTGATTAAAATATATCATTTCGATCACTGTTTTTGGGAAGTTGGAAAGTATTAGTCGTTTATAAATTTTGATGATGTTTGTTATAAAGATTGTTTTAAAGAAACAAACCACAGTGAAGAGGGGGATAAAGACAGATGATAGATAGATAGATATAGGTAGACAGACAGATAGATAGATAGATAGATAGATAGATAGATAGATAGATGATAGACAGACATGCCTAACACAAGATGGAGGTATGAAAATAAAATAACCAAGGAATTTTAATTACAAGAAGAGTTTCCTGTGGCTTAGTCCTACTAAGACATCAGTGGAAAGTAGCTGACACCTGTAGCTTAACCCACAGTGTCACTAAACTAATGAGAAACTACCAACTATCTTTTTAGGCTCCTGGGCTGCTCCAGGGGTTTAGAGTAAGATTAGAACAGGTGTGAGGGACCTAACTCAAGGGAGTGGAAGTGGAGGTACTGTGTGCCCAAAAGGTCAGAAGCACTAGAGAGTCTCCAAGGAGTTCTGATCAGTTTCAGAAAGGGTGTGCTACCTGGGGATTCCCGTTAGCATAAGCATAATCAGTCATAAGTCCAAACTGGGTTGTTTGGGGTCACTAGAATTATTCTGTCTGGGGATTTTTCTGGAATTTAAGAACAACCCCAATGATACATTAGAGAGGCAATTGACCAGATCAAGTGCCCTAAACCTCCTAAATCATCAGGAACTAGAGACTGAATTTCTGGGTTTGCCAACAGTATGTGTGCTTATGACTGAGATTTCTGGTACTAGTATCGGATTCAGATACAGACTTTTTTCTATCTTAAATGTTTTATACTTGGTTAATGGTAAACATTTACATTTGAGGAAATTAAGGTTCATATAGGTTACATAGACCTGGGATTTAAACCCAGGCTGTGTGGCTCGAGTGTCCCGACTCTTAATCAGTGTACTCTGTTGTTCATGCCACTCTGATCATTTTATCAAATGCAGATGTTTAAATTAAATCTTACATGGTTCTAAGACTAGGAGAATATTATGTGCTCTTTCTAAATAAGTTTGTTAGATTCAGGACATGCATATCCACATAGAATTAGTCAACAAATAATTTTGTATGTTTTTAGGAAAATGTATATGACAGCTGCAAAAGTATTGCAGATTATAAATTTTTCTTTTTATAAAACACTAAAACAAGAATGAGAATGCAGATAGATTAATAAGTAAAAAGTAGAAGGGTGCCTGGGTGGCTCAGTTGGTTGTGTGTCCAACTCTTGATTTTGGCTCAGGTCATGATCTCTGGTCCTGGGATCCAGCCCTGAGACGGTTCTACACTCAGCAAGGAGTCTGCTCATCCTTCTCCCTCCCCCTCAGCCCCTCCCCCTGCTCGCTCAGCTATTGCCCTTCTTATCCCTCACCTAACCTTGAAAGAGTGGCATATACTTACTAACTACACTTCATTTCCCACTCATTCTTTGGTCCACTGCAATCTGTCTTTGGCCATCAACCTTTGTAAAACTACTCTTGCAAAGGACATCAGTGATATCCTAGTCTCAAAAATCCAATAAATGCTTTTTAAAAGAGATATAATTAAGATACCAGAAAAATCACACGTTTAAAGTATACAACCCAGTGATTTTTAGTATATTCACCAGGTTGTGTGACCATTACCCCTGTCTAATTCCAGAATATTTTTATTATCCCCAAAGAAAAACCCCATAGCCATTAGTAGTCACTTTCCATTTCCTCTTCCCTGCCGGCCCTGGCAACCACTTGTCTACTTTCTGTCTCTATGGATTTGCCCATTCTGGACATTTACTATAAATGGAATCACACAATATGTGACCTTTTGTGACTGGCTTCTTTCATTTATCATCATGTTTTCCAGGCTCATCCATGCTGGAGCATGGATCAGTTCTTCCTTCCTTTTTACTGATGAATAATATTGTGTAGTATGCCACAGAATAGATCTATCATTTTCTTTATCAATTCATCAGTTAATGGACATTTGTGGTGTTTCCACTTTTGGCTATTATGAATAATGTTTCTATGAACCTTTGTGTACAAGTTTTGGTGTGATTATATGTGTCAGTTCTCTTGAGTAAATATGTGAGTGGAATTACTGGGTCCTACGAAAACTATTTAACCTTTTGAGGAACTGCCAAACTGTTTTCCAAAGCAGCTGCTCCGTTTCACATTCCCAGCAGCAATAGATGAGGGCTCCAATTTCATCGACTCTTGTTATTATTTGATTTTTTTGATTCTAGCCTTCCTAGTGGGTGTGAAGTGATATCTCATTGGAGTTTTGATTTGCATTTCCCTAGTGACTAAACATATTGAGCATCTTTTTATGTGCTTATTGGCCATGTGTGTATCTTTAGAGAAATGTCTATTCAAATCTTTTGCTCATTTTTAAATTGGGTTATCTTTTTTTTATTGAGTTGTGACAGTTCTTAATATATTTAGATACTAGACCATTATCAGATACATGATTTGCAAATGTTTTCTCTCTTTCTGTGGGCCGTTTTTTCACTTTCTTGATAGTGTCCTTTGACACACAAAAGCTTTTTTTTTTTTTTTTTTACTTGAAAGAGAGAGGGAACATGTGAGCAGGGGGTGGGGGGAGCAGAGGGAGAGAGATAGAGAATCTTAAGCAGGCTCCATGCTCAGCGAGGAGTCCGATGCAGGGCTCAATCTCACAACCCTGAGATCATGACCTGAGCTGATATCAAGAGTCAGACACTTAACTGACTGAGCCACCCAGGGACCCCAACACACAAAAACTTTTAATTGTGATAAAGTCCCATTTATTGATTTGTCCTTTGGTTGCTTGTGTTTTGGTGCCATATCTTAGAAAACATTGCCTAATCCAGGGTCATGAAGATTTATACCTCTTGTTTATTCTAAGACTTTATAGTCTTAGCTCTTACATTGAGGTCATTGATCCATTTTAGTAAATTTTTATATGTAGTGTGATGTAGGGGTCTGAATTCATTATTTTGCATGTGGATATTCAACTATTGCAGCACCATTTCTTGAAAAGACTATTCTTTCCCCATTGAATTTTCTTGGCACCCTTGTTGAAATCAATTGACCATAGATGTATGGGTCCAATGGGCAGTTTTCATACTTGACCTCTCATCAGCATTTGATTCTTACTGATGATCACTCCCTCCTTTTGAAAATGGTCTTTTTCTATGACTGCTCAATTAGCAGGCATCATGAGAATTTGCCTGCTTTAGAGATAATACAAAGCATATCTGTAGATACCTAGTTGGGTATCAGTATGTCTTAGTTGAATAAGCACATTGGTAGAGGAATCATGAGACGTATTTATAACATTTTCTGTGAATAGCTTGGTCATATACTTTGTTCATCTTTCTTGGGGGTTGTGGGTTTTTATTATTATTCTTTTGTAGGAACTCCTTAATATTAGAAAAATTAATTATTTGTCTATGCTATGAGTGACAAATGTTTTTCCTCAGCTTGTTCTTAGTCTTTTGAATTTCCTATGAAGGTTTTTACCATGCGTTTTTTTTTTTTCCTGGTTAATTTATTAGTTTTTTTATGGCATTTAGTTTTATATCATATTAAGAAAGGCTTTCCCCATTCAGACATTAGCAGCAAAAAAAAAAAAAAAAAAAATACTTCCATGGTTTTGTCTCATAGTTTCAAGGGTTTGTTTTGTTTTGTTTTGTTTTTACATTTAAATCCTTGATTTATGTGAAACTTGTCCTAGGGTTAGGTGTGAAATATGGATCTTAATTTTTTTTTGGATGGCTGTTTTTTTCTTTTGTTTCATTTTGATTACATGTAATTGAATAATCCTCTCCTAATTTAAATACCACTTTTATCATATTCCAAATTCTCCTGTTTTAAGATGCATTTCTCTGCTTACTATTCAATTTAATTAGTCTATTCATAAGCTATTTCCACACTGTGAAATTAGTATTGCTTTCTAATGCATTTTAATATCTTCTCCTTTTTTTCAGAATTAGCTTAGATTACAGACTTTATTTTTATTTTTATTTTTTTATTTTTTAGATGACAGACTTTAAATGGGCCCTGTTAAGGAATAAATTTCATCTTGTTTATTTCAGCTGGTAAAAATATTTTAAAATCTTAATTCTGAGGTAAACTGCTCTCTCTCTCTCCTTTAATTATCATATTTAATAATCATGCCTATAGATCTTAATCCAATATAAAATTTTCAACAGAAAAGGTTGGAAATAGATGCCTGTAGCATTGTCCTAGAGCCTCATTACTCTAAGTATGGTCTATGAACCAACCGCACCAATACTACTTGGAAGCTTGTTATAAATTTTGAATCTGAGGCCCCAACCCAGACTTACTAATTCAAAATCTCCATTTTAACAAGATCCCCAAGTGATTTGTATGCATGTTAAAAGTTTGAGAGCAATATACAATAGAGATTTCCCTCTAGGATAGTAATCCACAACCTTCCCTGCATATTAAATTCATCTGGGGGAGCTTTTAAAAAATACTGAGGACTGGGCTACACCCTTAGAGATTGATTTAATTGGCCTGGGGTTGGGACCCTTGGCATTGTATTTTTAAAAACCCGTAATTGCAGCCAAGGTTGAGAAACAGTGCTGTAGAATTACAGCTTGCCATTGTTAGGGTCCTGGTTACTCAAAAACCACGAAGGATGCCTTTATCGTCTGATGGGGTGTCGTTAGAAAACAACCATGACCCATAAGCATTATCTGCGCGACCCGCATCCCCAGAATTTCTCAGCTGTTGCACCAGCTGGGCTTGACTTTTTCTCCCACTGTTTCTTTGGTTTCCTTGATAAATTACTCTTGCTTCTTGATAACTTAACCACCTCTTCTTCATCTTTCTGTTGTGATGCCCAGTGAAAGTTTCTGACTTGTCTGCTTACTCTGAGAAGAAGCCATGAGTAGGTTCCAGCCTGTGTTTCTGTCCGACCTTAAATATTCCAGTTCACGAGCCTGATTTAATTTCATCCCTGCCTGCTAGCTCCAGTGTTCGCTTAAGAGATTTTAGGTTTTGTGGACCGTTAGAATCCTATACTCATAAATAGCTATCACAGTGGCCAGTTCATCTTACTGTGGAGCCATGGTGATTAGCAAAAACAAGCTATAGAATTCCCTTGATATACCATCCCAGTAACTTTAGCAAAAGAGGGAAAGGGATTACTTTTGAAGGACATTCTGAGAGCACATGTGCTGGCTTGTAATGATCGCTACGTACTTCCATTAACGTTCATAAGCCAATGTTTAATAAACGGCTACAGAATGTTGCAGGCTACCAGAATCAAGGTTTCCACCGTGTAATTATTAGAATATACATATTGAAATGTTGTAAAGTTATCAGTCTACAGTTTCTAGAAACCTGCTTCTCCCAACCCCTTTTCTTACATTATTTCTCAGAGATTACTAACACTGACTCTGAAATCAATGGGCCAATTCTTTCAGCATCTGTGGGTATGATTCTCAGGAGTCCTGGAGTCTTGAACTCTGTAGAAGTAAGAATATAAGAATAGTCATTATTGGGGCACGTGGGTGGCTCAGTCGGTTGAGTGGCTGCCTTCGGCTTGAGTCATGATCTCGGGTCCTGATATCGAGCCCCATATTGGGCTCTCCGCTCAGTGGGGAGTCTGCTTCTCCCTCTCCCTCTGCTGCTCCCCCTGCTTGTGCTCTCTCACTCGCACTCTCTCTCTCTTAAATAAATGAATAAAATCTTTAAAAAAAGAATAGTCATTATTTCTTCTCATATTGTAGGTTTCTTCTCATCTACCTTTGCTTTCATCTACCTTTACTATCTAACATACATGAATGAGCACCATGATGTGCTGAACGTGGACAAAGTTGAATAAGCAGGTTTACTCTCCATTTGGAAAAGGTAATATGTATGTCTTCAACCAACACACCCTTGTGTGCATGAAGTGGATTGGATGGGGAAGATGAAATTCTGTATGTGAAAGTAGCTGGTCTTAAAGTTCTGAATTTTGAGTACTGATATTATGGATTTGCAGATTTTAAAGCTTGTCCCAGGCGTGTGGATTATGTTAACAGTTTTATCTTGGAGGGACTGGAGACCAGTTTCCAAGTAGTATTTTGATTTTTCTTTCCGCCTTGAAAATATTTCTTTTTGTGTAGAAGATGGGATCTATGAAATAATCAAGTAACCCAACTCTCTCTCTCTTTTTTTTCAGCTGTTACAATCATACCATTTCTCTCAAGCAGTGGGCCTATTTTTTGTTTTGAAGTATTTCCTCCCACAAACTTCTAAAGAAAATCTACAGGTGAAAGATTTTCTTTAATTATATCAAGATAAAGATTTAAAATGTTTGGTATTTTGGGCATACAGTCAGAGTGTTAAAGCAGATTTGGCTCAACAAATAATTTAGCAACAAGTCACTCATAACATATTTTATGATCAGCCTCAAAAATCTGTCCTTTCCAACTTCAGAACAGTGGTAGAGAAGAGAGTTAATAATGATGACTATTGAGCTCATTTATGCCAGGCACCTATTTTATTTGATCTTCACAACAAGCCTCTGATGTAGGTACTATTATTAACTCCATTTACAGATCAGGAAATAGGCACAGGATCAGGAAATAGACACTTATGCATTGTTTAGTAGCAGCTCTTAAGTGCCCGTGGTAGGATTCAAACCCAAGCCTGCCTGACGCCAAGTCTTAACTGAGGAGCCACCATAGAAAGCACTCTCTTGTCTGTTGCTGTTCTCTCTACACTACTGGGTGAAGCTTGCCTCTCCGCCTTCCTTCAGGCTGTCAGTGGGATAATGAAGCCTCAGACTTGAGATGGTTCTTGGAAGCCACTGACTAAGCAATTTCATCTCTTAATGCCAACCGTATTGGGTGTCTGTGGAGATGGGTGGTTTTTTAGTTTGCTGTTGCTTTTTTTTTTTTAAGATTTTATTTATTATTTATTTGAGAGAGAGAGAGAGAGAGCACACAAGGTGGGGGGTGGGAGGGACAGAGGGAGAGGGAGAAGCAGGCTCTCCACTGAGCAGGGAGCCCGATGTGGGACTCGATCCCAGGACCCTGGGATCATGACCTGAGCCAAAGGCAGATGCTGAACCAAATCTGAGCCACCCAGGCGCCCCACTGCATTTGTTTTTTAATAAAACGTTCTGCTTTCCTTCAGTGACATATGAAAACAAAACAAAAACAATAAAAAAAATGGGAACGGTCCTTTTCTGGCTCCTCTGGCCTACTCTGTGAGAAGTTCATGCTCTCAGTGGTGCCCAGAGGGCCCATTTGAATATTTGCTTTTCTGTCTTTGACACCCCTGCACATACCTGAAACAGCCAGAAACATGGACACACACGCTTCCCCAAATACTTTACCTTGTATTACATTTGCAGATTTTGAACCCAACACCTGATCACAGCCCATCTATTAGAATTGTGCACAGAGTGCTCGCTTCAGCAGCACATATACTAGAATTGTGCACAGAGAATAAGAAAGGATAAAAATATGGGGTTTTTTCAATAATTTAAATGTTCTGTAATCTCCTATTTCCAATAAAAGAGATTAAAAACACACACATGTATCTTTACTTCACTATAAATGACAATAAATGACCTTACCTCTTCAGTATTGGCCCAGCTCCTGATTACGGTCAACTTTCATGGAATGTTGAGATTATACTACCGTTTTCCTGTAGGTTACCGGTTTTTAACTGCTAGGAGGAGAAAACCAGTAGAATAAATAGAATACATTCACAGCAATATGAAATTCAGCCTATAACTTTTCACCACCAAAAAAAAAGGTAATTATTTAAGAATTTCTTAGTCATTTAGAACTTTTGTTATCTTTATTTAGTATTTAAAATCTGACTATTTTGTTTGAATCCTGCTTGGGATCAACTGTATAAATTACATACTTTTGATTATTTGAAAAACTGTGAAATATGTGAAGTTTTCCTCCATGAGTCCTTTATCTCCTTTTCTGTGGCATCTTTCTGCATTCTCCATTCTTCCAGGGACTGGCGTCCTGCCACTGCTCCCCAAACTGCCTACAGTCCCCCCCGCAGATATGCTAGCCTGACAGTTGTCCTTTCTTTTTCTTTCTGCACTGAGCTCCTATTTCCTACAAGTCTTGCACAGGTTGGTAACTGATAAACTCATTCAGACTAACATATTAATGGCTGACAGCGGTCTTGGGAATTTGGGGAAGAGGTTTGAGAAAGGCCTCTCCCTGTGGCTTTCAAATCCCACCTGGGCAACAGATTAATTAGCTTATCTACAAGTGTGGTCTTTTTCCTAAACAAATTAATCGACAAGTCCTGAGGTGCATTTGGAAACAATATATTGTTTAAATATAAAATAGTTCTGTGCTCGCTTCAGTAGCACATATACTAAACACAAAATTGTTCTTTATTTAGGGGCCTACTGCTTAACTGTGTCTGGGAATGTGGGAATTTTACTTTTTTTAACATCTAGAGTTAAAGTAAGAATTAGGAGACTAATTCCAAAATCACATATCAGAAACTCATCTTTTTCCTAGCTTTGTTGTTACCACGTATCTTATATGCATTCCTATACGAATAATTTATAAATAGGAATGAAATGTCGTATTCTATAGGAATGTCACAGAACTCAATGATTATTTACTACATTGTAAGTATAAAAAAGTAAATAATAATTATTTTATTCAAAGTCACAATCTTGTGGTTTTCTACAATATTACCATTTATAAAATTATACAGGTATAAATATAGCATTATAAATTTATAATTTAAAAAGTGTGTGAAGGGCGCCTGGGTGGCTCCGTCGGTTAAGCGTCTGCCTTCGGCTCAGGTCATGATCCTGGGGTCCTGGGATGGAGCACCGCATCGGGCTCCCTGCTCTGCGAGGAGTCTGCTTCTCCCTCTGCCTCTGCCCCTCTCCCTGCTCATGCATTCTCTCTCTCTCTGTCAGATAAATAAATAAAATCTTTAAAAAAATAAATAAATAATAAATAAAAAGTGTGTGAAATGTTAATTCATATAAACATTAAATCAAGATGGATAGAGCTTTTGGAAGTGTTAAACATTCAAAATGGATAAGATATAGAATTTAATTTTTGTGTGTGAAATTTGTCCCTAATGAGCAAGTCAGAATAAAATAAGAAAACTACTGGCACTTTACATCAGTGCTAATTATAGGTTCTAAACCAATACTGCTGATTAATATAAATTGAGTTATAATTTTTAATTTATACAGTGTATAAACCACATACTATTTCAGTTGCAGATCTCATGGATTCTATTTTTAAACCATACTATTTAATTTGGATTTCTCCCTGAGGTTTTAGAATTGGGAAAAAGAATTGGCATAGCTTTTTTTTTTTTTTTTTTTTAAGATTTTATTTATTTATTTGACAGAGAGAGACACAGCGAGAGAGGGAACACAAGCAGGGGGAGTGGGAGAGGCAGAAGCAGGCCTCCCACCGAGCAGGGAGCCCGATGTGGGACTCGATCCCAGGACCCTGGGATCATGACCTGAGCTGAAGGCAGACGCTTAACGACTGAGCCACCCAGGCGCCCTGGCATAGCTTTAAAAGCAGAATTGTTTTTAGTAATTATGTTGAAAGGTCCTTGTATATGTTTACCATCATCCAAATAGCTCAATTAATTTTCAATACTTTTGTGTACAATCTGAATCATATGTATTTCTTTTAATTAAAAAATTCTTTATATTTTCACATGAATGCAATTAAATATTATGCATCATTTTAACAAACATTTCATTTGCTCATTTATTTTGCTTGTATGAGTGGTGAATCATAACTTTTTGACTAATCTGTAACTATAGACTTAAATGTACAGACAGTGATGTTGCTTTCTCATTATTGCATCAAATTGCAAAAATTAAATTGGACCTATATCTTTAGAACTTAATAAGAGATAAAACTCAGATAATTTGTGAAAGCTGCTTATTCTTTCTGATCTGTTTTAAATAGATATTTCTGTTTACCTGTGAATTCTTCATGTATTTGCTATATAATAATCATTCAGTTATTTAACATAGATATGTTAGGTATCTTTAATAGGCTTAGTACTCAACTAAATGATACTTGAATATAATGATCCTATTTTCTAAGCTAAAAAAATAGGACACATGCTCTGACAAACATCTCTTTGGCGACAGTGTTTTTAAATTATAGAGAAAGGACTAGCCTGAACAATCTAAAACACAATGTTGCCAAACACAAGTTACTTGAAACAAATGCACATCATATAAAACAACAATAGACAGTGATTTATTGAATAGGTACTGTGTGTCAGGCACTTTTTCTGTAGTATACCTAATTTTTACAGCAACCGTGCAAGATAGGTGCTATTATTTCCATTTTATACTTACAGAATTCTGCTGAGGTTTAGGGTGGAAGTGAGGTGGTTATGTAACTTGTCTAAGATCAAATGGCTGGTGTGTGCTAGAGCTGGGTCTCAGACTCAGAGCTGGTCTAACATCAAAGCGTATGATGATTTAGTATCTCTTAGCATACAGATATTCGTGGTTAAGAAAGGATGAAGAGGGGAATCAGGAGTCAGATCTGGGTTGACTATTGGCTATATTGTCTCTACCACTTAGTAGTTGTATGACTTTAAGCAAGTCAGCTTAACTTCTCTAAGCCTTAATTTTCTCATGAGTAAAATAGGTTTAATAATGCCTATCTCAAGGGTTTGTGAGGATTGAGTGAGATAATGCATGTAAAGTACTTAACATGGTGCCTACTACATGGTAAGCGCTCAATAAATGCCATCTGTTATTTTTATTATTATTTCACAGTGACAGTTCAAAAGAGAGAGTGACATTGATATGTACTAGTAAAAATGTTATTGTTGGTGAAAATTTTTATGGCATATATCTTCTGATTTCATGTACTTCTCCATTATCAGATTTAATAACTAATAAAAATAATTTCTGAATAGTGATTTCATTTTTTATGATTCTACTTTTTAAATTCCCTCTTTTAAACCTTTAGTATTTTAGTGCCTGTGGTAAATCTGGACAAAGCCTTAATAGAACAGAATTAACATGTATTTATTGAGCATCTAGGTGCCAGGCACTGTTCTAAGAGCAGGGGATCTAATAGTGAGCAAAAACAGTCTGTGTCCTCATGGAAGAAGCAAAATAATCAAATAATTACACAAATAAATGTAAAGCTGTGCTTGTGGTAAGGCTATGAGAGAGATGCACATAGTGCTGTGAGAGATTAGAGCAAATAGGTATTTAACTGAGTCAAGGAAGTCTCACTAGGCTTCCCAGAGGACGGCAGAGATGATCTCTGAAGTAACTAGCCAAAAACAGTGGGAAGAATATTCTTGGCAGAGAAAACAGCTCCAGGAGACAGGAGGAATACCAGGGATTGAAAGAAGGGGAGTGTGGCTGGAGAAGGCCAGAAGACGGCATTGTAATAAGAACCTGAAGAATAGATGAGAGATGAGAATGTCCAGGGTTTTGAAGGCTGGGTTAGGGAGTTTGGACTTTAAGAACAATGGGAAGACATTGAAGGTTTTCAAGTTGAAAATGGCATGACTAGATCTTATTAAACGACAACAACAAACCATGGATTTGTACAGTGATTGTGGTCATAGTAGGAAAATTAAACTGATTTGAGTGATTTTCTAAAGAGATTTTAATGAATTAGATAATGGGAATTAAGAAAGAATTAAGTGGTTTTACCATGAAATATGGTCATGTTTTGGGATTAAGTAATTTGAGAGCTAATTAGATTAACAGCCACCACAACAATAAAACAAAACAAAGACCCTCCTAAAATATAGTTGAAGATTAAGCTCTATTAACAAAGATGAAGGGGCACCTGGGTGGCTCAGGTGGTTAAGCGTCTGCCTTCCGCTCAGGTCATGATCCTGGGGTCCTGGGACATGATCCTGGGGTCCTGGGATCGAGCCCCACATCGAGATCCCCGCTCAGCGGGGAGTCTGCTTCTCCATCTCCCTCTGCCCCTACCCCCCTGCTCATGCTCTCTCTCTCTGTTTCTGTCTCAAATAAATAAATAAAATCTTAAAAAAAACCAAAGATGAAATATTTTAGCTAGAAATAATGGACTAAAATAAGCACTAATAAAAATCTAAATTATTTCTAATTTTGTTTGTAGCATGATATGGCACATTTGCATGTCCTTACAGAATTTGAAATGGTATTTTAGATGTACTTTCACATTTGTGTGCATAGATTGTGGTCGCACTGATGATGATGCATTACTCTTGAACGTCTTTCATCCCAGCATGGTAAAAGCCTTTACAGACATTAAAATTCACAACACTTCTGACAGTTTGTAGGTAATTAAATTCTGTGATCTGCCCACTTGATATATGAATCAGTTCCTCGTTACTATGCTCTTACATATTTAAAATTAAATTTAAAACTTTAAATAACAATAATGGCAAAAACCACAAAGAAATACAAATGAATTTAAAATAACCATGAAGTGTTATACGCAAACAATGAATCATGGAACACTACATCAAAAACTAATGATGTAATGTATGGTGATTAACATAATAAAATAAAATTTAAAAAAAGAAGATAAAAATAAAAATAAAAAAATAAAATAACCATGAAGACTCCTAAATTTAAGAATATGTGAAATTTTATGTTTGAAATAGTTCAAGGTGGGCCTAAAATATTAAAATTTAATTCATTCTTCAAAAAATATTTTTGGAGGTCCACTGTGCATTAAACATGTACTGGAAGTGGTTTATCCAATGATACATAAATACGTCAACACTGACACCTGGCCTTGAGGAGCTATCTAATGAGAAACCATAAAGGAGGCAAATAATTATGATACAAAGTGACAAGTGCTATAACAGAGGTGTTTACCAAAGTGCTATTCTGCTAAAGCATGAAAACAATGGTATGTAAAAAGGCAAAAGATCTTACATTAGTAACAATCACTCCCAAAACTGTGTTAATAATACCAATTTTTCTAAAGACAAAGATACATTTCTGTGCTATGGAATAATGAAGGGCCTCACAAAATCTATAAATCAGCTGGTTCTAGGCATGCCTGGGTGGCTCAGTTGGTTAAGGGTCATGAAATCAAGCCTGGGCTGGGCTTTGCACTGGGCAAGGAGCCTGCTGGAGATTCTCTCTCCCTCTGCCCCCACTCCCCCGCTTCTCTGTCTCTCTCTCCCCCTCTCTGTTTAAAAAGGGGGGGACGAAAAAAGCTGGTTCTGTGGCAAGCATCTGATTTAAACCTCTTTATTTTATAGATATGTCAACCCCACCACTAAGAAAACTGGGTCCCCTTCACCCCCCACCAGAAGTTTAATGAATGATGGTAGAAACTAAACCTCCTGCTATTGGGGTTCTTTCTATCTTACTTCTTTTTTTCCATTCCACTTTTAACATGATTTTATTTCAACCTTATTCAAGATTCAAAAAAGGAGAAACTGTATTTCACATCTCTTTAAGTTCATACAATGGAGTTGAAAAAAATACAATCCAGGAGCACCCAGGTGGCTCAGTCAGCGTCATGATCCCAGAGTCCTGCTCTCTGCTCACCAGGGCTCTCTGCTCAGCAAGGAGTCTGCTTCTCCCTCTGCCCCTCCGCTCTGCTCATGCTTGCACTCTTTTGTCTCTCTCTTCCTCTGAAATAAATAAATAAATAAATAAATAAATAAATAAATAAATAAAATCTAAAAAAAAAAAAATACAATCCAGATTCTTCCTAACGTCCATTCTATTCATTCGTTCATTCATTTAGGATACATTAAATAAGGGACTAAAGTGTGTCATGTATTGTTTTAGAGGAGGAAGGGGTTGTCCCTGTCCTCCTCCATACCAGGATTATTAACATATAAACAAATGGGTACAATGTGTTATAAGAGCTCTGTAGGGAAATAAGGGAACCAAGAAAGAAGTGTTCAGTGTTTGGTGTTTGGGTGGGGGTGGGGGGGATACAGGAAGTGCTTCCTTGAGAAGATATGTGCTTAGTTTAATATGTTTTAAGATTACTAGACTTGATCTTGCAAAACAATGGCTTGGTCTACATAATTCTATCTGACTTGTACAAAAATAGAAGTTTTTATTCTGGCCAATTAAAGTTACATAAGACCTTTTGGACCCCTTAAGTTTTTCTCGGGTCCTGCTTTTTTTGGAAATTTTAGCACTACTTGTTGCAATTTGTTTTCTCTGACTGTTGAGACACACTGATGAGCTTTTGTTCTTGAACAGACCGGTTGCAACAGCCTTGAAATGTGTTTGCAAAATCAAAAGACAAACAAAAACACAAAATGCTACAGTTCAGAATTTGCTTTTTATTAGATCTGCTACTTTGCTTCAAACTTTAAACTGTACACAGATGATACAAGAAACAGATAAGTGCAAGTTGCAGAAAACTTCCTGTGTTGATTATCTCTTGGGAATCTTAACATTTGCATATACTTCCCAAGGTCCAATCATGCGACGGGGTGGACTCCGGAAGGTGCAGGGGTCGACCTAGCTGTGTATCCCCATTATTATGAAGAATGAAATTACAGCATAATTCAGTTTTAGGCTATCTTTGAGAACATGCCTAGAAAGTTATGTGTTACTCACAGACAACTGGTAAGCCTGAAGCCTTTCAAAACCCAGAGAAGCGATATTCAGACTGAAACAAAACTTGCTACTTTGTTAGAACAGAGAGACTATACTTTTTGCTGGGAAGCTAAATCCTGGGAAGGACAGAAACTAAACACTCCATAGATAGCAAGTCCCAAAGAGCCTTCCTTTCAAAGTGAGTGGGATCGAGCCACCCTATGACCCAGGGACCTTTCTAGAAAAGCTGAGTGTTGCCCCATACAGGCATCAGAGGGGGTTTTTTCAGTGAGTTTGGTCAGAAGTCCTACATGAGCTCTGGGGAAGAACAAAAACAACATAGAAATAGAGGTGAATGTGTGGGTGGGGCTGTAACTTTGAGGCGAGGCCTCCAGGACCATTTTATAGAGAGAGATGGGCCCAGATCACCGGGTGCCCACCCAGCATTTTTAAAAAGGCAAAATCAAGTTAAAATGAACATCAAAACCGAAAGTGGTCCTCAGTTTACATGGATAAGGCATGATCAATCCCATTTTTGGTGGGAGGGTGAGTGACAACATTGACCATCTTGATTTTCCTGCTGTTTAGAAAGACTCTTGTTATAAATACAAATATTGCTTAAGGAGCAGAGAGAACAATACTAAATGCCTGTGTGCTTAGTACTTTCTCTGAAAGGTAACAACTATCTCAGTATAAACAAGCAATTAGAAGACTGAGAAATTATCAATCCGTGGGGTCATCTGACCTTTGCTAGCCAGTAGACTTAATGATCAAATTAATTTACTAGAGCAATAATTTTTCAAAATCCGTTTTTCCTTGCGTTTTTGTGTATGAAATTGCCAATATCATCAACAGAGAGAATTGGAAAGGAGAAAGATAAGTGATATTGGGTTGTGTTCTACGGCCTAAGAGAGCAGTGTGGAGGCAGGTGCAATCAAGCAAAGTTTAGGGACTGGGATGGTGTTGCTTGGGGGGCGTCCATACTTGCATTTTGCATTCTTCATATGTAATCATATTGTCAAAAACAAATTATTTCATTGTGTATTGTAAATGCTTTTTCACAGACCCATCATAAAGTTTTCGTGTTGTATTGTCTTCCGGTTGTCATAAAAATTACTGAGTTGCAGTGCTTCAAGACAAACAAAACCCAGCTAACCTTACTTTTTATTCTTTTTTTTTAAGATCTTATTTATTTATTAGAGAGAGAGCACGCACCCACACGTATGAGTGAGAGGAGGGGCAGAGGGAGAAGCAGACTCTCCTCTGAGGGCAGAGCCAGGGCGGGGCCTCTATCCCAGGACCTTGAGGTCATGACCTGAGCTGAGGTCAGACACTCAACCCACTGAACCACCCAGGCGCCACCCCTTAGTTTTTATTCTTATTATAAAAACAATATATGCCAATTGCAGAAAAGTCAAAACAGCAAAGAAAATATTTGAAATAAAAATTAAAAACACCAGTTAACCCATCAATCCAGAAATAAATGCTGGCCAGTGTTAAAATTTTGATACATCTTTAAGACCTATGATACATACTATTTTGAACCATACATTGAAAATTCATTTGAACCATACATTAAAAATATCTTTCCATGGGAATAAAACACACTTCTACAATGTCATGTCTAATGGCAGGAGTACAGTAGTTAATTGTCTGGATAGATCATAATTTATTTAATCCCTTTCTGCTAACTATTTGAATTATCTTCTTTTTCTTTTGTTTTTTTTTCTTTCTTTACTACTATAAATAGAACTTTGATGGACAATCTTATATATAAATCTTTGCCTACAGTACCCAAAATTTCTGGGGAATACAATTCTAGTGAAAAAAAAAGTGGGTGAAATTTATTCCTTGAAGATTCATAAATGAAAATTGGTGTCCACATCTCTAATGTCTAACGAGACAACATTTTTCCCAAACAGTTGGCCATTTGTATTTCATCTTTTATAAGGGGCTTCATGTGCTTTGCCCATTTTTCTATCAAGATTTTTCCTTTTCTTTGTAAGGAAATGACATTAGCATAATCCATAAAGCTTATTCAGATTTTATATGCACTCGTGTGTGTCTGTGTGTGCGAGTGCATATGTATAAAGTTCTATGCAATTTTGTCATATGTAGATTAATGTAATCACAGCCACAATCAAAATATAGAAGTGTCCCATCGCCACAAAGCTCACACCTCTGTCACTCCCGTTTCTAACTCCCGGCAACCACTAAACTAGTCTCCATCTCTATAATTTTGTTATTTCAAGATGGTTACATAAATAGAATCACACAGTATGTAACCTTGTGAGATTTTTTTTTTGCTCAACATAATTCCCTTGAGATCCAACCACGTAGTTATACCAATGGTTTGTTCCTTTTTATTGTTGAGTAATATTTAGTGGTATGGATATGGCACAGTTTGTTTATCTGTTCACCCGTTGAAGGACATCTGGGTTGTTTCCAGTTTGGGCCTATTACAAATAAAGCTGTTATAGGTTTTTGTGTAAATTTAAGTTTTCATTTATCTGGGATAAATGCCCAAGAATGCAATTGCCAGAATGCATTTTTAGTTTTATAAGAAACTGCCAAAGTATTTTCCAGAGTGACTGTACCATTTTACATTCCCACCAGCAATGTACGAGTGATTCAATTTTTCCACTTCTTTGCCAGCATTTGGTCTTATCATTTTTCATTATTTTAGCCATTCTGATAGATGGGTAGCAATATCTCATTATGGTTTTAATTCGCATTTCCCTGATGGCAAATGATATTGAACATCTTTTCATGTGTTAATCTGCCTTCTGTCTATCCTCTTTAGTGAAATGTCTGTTCCTATCTTTTGCCCAGTTTTTTAACTGTTGAATTTTGAGAGTTCTTCATATATTTTATTTATATATATATATATATATATATATATACACACACACATACATATATACATAAAATTAAAAAGCTTCTGTAAAGCAAAGAAAATCATCAACAAAATGAAAAGGCAACCTTCTGAATGGGAGAAAATATTTGCCAATCATATATCTGACAAGGGGTTACTGTCCAAAATATTTAAAGAACTCATACAACTTAATAACAAAAAAACAGTCTGATTGAAAAATGGCAGAGGATCTGAAAATTTTCTTTTTTTTTCTAAAAGTTTTATAGTTTTTATGTTTTAAATTTAAGTCCATGACCCATTTTGAGTTAATTTTTATATAAGGTGTAAGTTTTAGGTTGAGGAAGGTTTTTGTTTTATAGCCTATAGCTGTCCACGATCATTCCAGCACCATCTATTAAAAAAGTTCTCCTTCCTCCATTGACTTGCTTTTGCACCTTTGTCAAAAATCCGTTGGGCACGTTGTTGGGATTATTTGTAGCTCTATTCCATCAATCTGTGTGTCTACCTGCCCTTTTTATTCTTTTTTATTTTTAGAGATTTATAATACGTTTTGCTTCTGGTAAAGTAAGGAAGGCCATCTTCATGGCTCTTCTTTTCCAAAAATGTATTTGCTCCGGTGAATCAGTATAGCCTAGTGGTGAAGAGCTTCGGCTCCAAAACCAGTAGCTTAACCACTCAAGTAGCCATGGGATCTTGGGCAAGCAAACCGAAATGGAAATGGAGCTGGGGGAAACTAAACATTTAATGTCTACAGAGTGCCATAATGTTTGACAAACAATAAATGTATTAGTCTGGTTGTCTAATGTTGTAATAAAAAACCCAAAGTCTTCTTACTTGAAAGAAAGAAACTTACTTCCTGCTCATGCAACAAACCAAAGTGGGTGTTCCTGATAAGGTTACTTCCTTGAGCAATTCTCTTCTAAACTGTGACTCGTGGACATAGCCTCCTTAATTCTTACTTCCTTCTTGTGGCTCCACCATCTCTCGGTCTTTGGAGTACTCATTTTGTTAGTGGGAAAAGAGAACAGGGAGCAGAGAAGTGGTTGAGAGGTTTGGGTCCCCCCCCCCCCCGCCCCCACCCAGCTCCAGAAGTGGCACTTTCTCCCATAGGACATTGGCCAGAATTCAGTCACATGGACCCAACTCACTACAAGGAAGGCTGGGAAATGTGTTCTGTGTACCCAGGAGAAAAAGCAAACACAGGCAGACACACATAGCAGCCGACTCTGCCTCTGGAAATGATTAAGAGTGTTAGGGCCTAGAATGGGGAGAAGTCTTTTATAAAGAACAGGAAATTGAGAAGAGAAAGGAATGATGAGAGAGGGGCAGACACACAGAGGTTGGAGGCGAAATATTTCAAGCAGAAGTACCAAGGCAAAGGCCTCAATCTGGGCTCTTTTGAATGGGATCTTTCTTACATTCTCCAAATGGCCACTGCAGAGGAAAGTTATCTTTTAACCAAACGTCTTTCTGAACCTCTCTTATTAGTGGTAATAGTTTTTGTCGTTGACTCTTGGTTTTTCCAGACAATTAGACCATCCACACATAATGATACATTTCTCTTATTTTAAAGTAGCTATATCTTGTTCCTTTGTCTTGTCTCATTTATGAGCTAGCTTCCTGAACAGATATAAATAATAGCAACAATAGCAGGGATTTTTTTATTGTTCCTGATTCTGATGAAAGCGTAACTCAAGTTTTAACGTTAGGTTTGAAATTTGCTGTTTATGTTTTATTGTGGTTTTGTTTATACCTTTGTTTTTTACAAACCAGGCACAGACATTGAATTTTCCCAAGTCCTCTTTTGTTCTCTCTCAAAGCAATCTTGGATTTTTACTCTTTTGATGCATTTCTGTAGTGAAATTTATTTATTGATCTCTTAATGTTGAACCATCTATACATTCTCAAAATAAGCCCTTCTCAGTTAGGGTGTGTTATTCTAATAATATACTGCTGGGTTCGACTGCTGATATTTTATTTAAGATTTTTTTTGCATCAGTTTTCCTAAGTGATATTAGTCTGTGGTTTTCTTTTTTTGTGTACTATGTGTCTCAGATTTTGTTCTCAGGGTTATGCTAACTTTGTAAAATGAATAATAAAGCTTTCTGTAGCATTCTATTTTCTAGAGTGGATTAGATACTATGGATTATGTATGCCTTAGAGTTATGAGCCTGGAATCTATCTCCATTCTTTATAGATGAGGAAACTTTTTGTTTCTCAAGGCTTTATAGGCCAAACAGAAATTTAAAACCCCAGTCATAAAAGACATTTGCTTTCTGCAACAGCCTATTGTTTCTCTAGCATGATTTATTATCCCTAACTATTGTAGAGATGTCTTGCAAATAAAGGATTCTTGTCATTTGATAGAACAGAATTTACAAAAAGCCTCAGTAATCTGACATGAAGCGGAAATGAAACTTGTCTATATTTGTGAATTTCCCATATATGATCAACCAGTGGTTAGCTGTCCCTCCCATTTCAGCCCCCACTGCAGCTTCACTTTTAGACTGGGGGAAGGCTTCCAATGTTAGGTTTGCAATCTCTCAAAAATATTCTTTCTGGTTATGAGACTCTCTGCTGCTATCAAAACCCACTAGACTCCCTAGAAACTGATTGACTCCATTCTTTGAACTAATGCCTTCTGGATCCCGAGGCTTAAAAGGAAATGTGATAGAGCAGGGTCCCTCTGGTTTTAGCCTCCCTGCTCCTTTAGACTTCACAAAACTTGCATATTATATTTTGAAACATAAATTTCTCCAAAACCTATTGAGAAGATAATATTCTCCCTCTATTTGCTGGCCTGAAGCTCACTCCACAGAAATAGTAACTCTCCATGGCTGTACAGCAGCTTTTGGTCTTTTCTTGCCTTGTTCAGAGAGCCCAAGAGCAAAATTAAAGAACTTTAGTAACTGTTCTTTGTCCCTTTTCCACTTAACAAAATTCATTGTTTATTTTAACCACTTAATATCAAAATCCTTTAAAATGTAAAGGGGAGGGGTGCCTGGGTGGCTCAGTTCGTTAAGTGTCTGCCTTCAGCTGAGGTCATGATCTCCAGGTCCTGGGATCGAACCCTGTGCTGGGCTCCCTGCTCAGCGGGGAATCTGCTTCTCCTTCTCCCTCTGCCTCTCCCCCTGCTTGTGCTCTCTCTGTCTCTCTCCCTCTCTCTAAAATGAATAAATAAAATCTTAAAAAATAAAATAAAATAAAATGTAAAGAGGATATCCACAAAGAAAAAATCTAAATGGCCAATAAACATATAAAAGTATAATTAACCTCATTAGCAATCAGGAAAATGCAAATTTAAGCCACAATGAGATATTACTACATAGCCACCAGAATGGCTACAAAGAAAGGCAATACTAAGTATTAGTGAGGATATAGAGTTACTGGAACTTACATAATGTTGTTGGTGGGAGTGCCAATTTGTATGACCACTTTGGAAGAGGATTTGACTACCTACTAAAGCTAAAAATATGTATATCCTATGACCCAATAATTCTATTGCTATCTATACACTCACATGTCCAAGACGCATGTACAAGAATATTCATAGACAAAAACTGCAAACAACCTAATTTTAATTAACAGAAAAATGGATAAATTATGGTGAATGTATAGAATACCATGTTGCAACAAAATGAATAAACTACAGCTATGTGTAACAACATAGATGAATCTCGTAAATACTAGGGTATGCACTGTGTTCTCTTTCTTTACCTAGGCGGTGTTTTCTGTGATAATTCCTTAGGCTGTGTAGTTCTTTTGTGTACTGTTCTACGTATTTTGCAATGGAAAGGGTAAAAATGTGTGTGCATATGTATACACATATATATACACATACACATATATAAAAAATACACTGTATGCATTCTCAGACTCCTTAATAGTATATTGGACGTAATTTTATCTTTTCTTAATAATTTAGAGGCGCTGTAATAAACACTTATTATGGGGCTATAATACAATTGATTTATGTGGGACTTTTTGTCCTAACATCAAATGACTTCAAATCCAGGCTTTTAAAATTCTTATATCTGCTTCTGAGTGTGTCTTGAGTAAGGAAGTAGTTCTGAGTCATCTTCTGAGTGGCAGAAATTGTGTCCAACTTTTATGTCAGTTGGAGTTATCTCTGCTTTCCACTGAAATACATGATACAATGAATATAAATATGTATCATCTTATTTGTATTAGAAAGATCTTAGGGGCGCCTGGGTGGCTCAGTCCCTTGAGTAGTTGAGTGTCTGACTCTTGGTTTTGGCTCAGGTCATGCATGATTTCAGGGTTGTGAGATTGAGCCCCATGTCAGACTCTGGCGTGTGGAGCCTGCTTAAGATGTTCTCTCTCCCTCTACCCTTCTCCCCCAACTCATGTGCGTGCTCTCTCTTTCTCTCTAAAAAAATAAAAAGTTAAAAAAAAAAGTTTGAAAAGAATGATCTTAAAAACATGAAAAAAAAGATACCTGGGTGGCTCCATCGGTTAAGCATCTGCCTTTGGCTCAGGTCATGATCCCAGAGTCTGGGGGTCGAACCCGGCAACAGGCTCCCTGCTCAGCAGAGAGTCTGCTTCTCCCTCTGCCCCTCACCCCACTCGTGCTCTCTCTCTCTGTCAAATAAGTAAATAAAATCTTTTAAAAAAATGAAAAGAAAAAATTCCTCTAGATGATTTCAAGAAAAAATTAGCTGATTTTCTGACTTATTCAATGTATCACTGTGATGACATTATTCACAGGAGATGTTATTTCTTCTTAAAGATAATTTTATGGATGTAGAAACACCATTCATTCAAAGCCAGCATAAGGTAACTTCTCAGCAATCAAGGAAGGAGTTTCTAGGGGTGGCCAGCCTCATTAAATGTCGTGGACAAATCGAGAGGCATGAGGACTGCAAACAAGCTGTGGAAGGAAAACCAGGTAGCAGAGGGTTAGAGAGTATGAGTGCTGTGGAATGTGGAGGATGGTGTGGAGCAAGAAAAAAGAATGGAAGTAAGGACAAGTAGAGGCATTTTTCAAGATGAGACCTGTATATAGTTAATGTAGTTGAATGGATCCAGTGGAAGAGGCAATAACTGATTAAGCCAGGCTTCAAAGGAGGTTTACGATAAAGATGATAAGATCAACAACCTAGGTAGAAGGGTTAATCTTGGGAGAGTACGTGTGTGTGTGTAGGTGGGTGGATGTGTGTGTGGGGGTGGGGTGTGGCCGGCAGGAGAGAAGACAGAGGAGTTGAGTTGTCAGCTAATGAGTATAAACACCAAGAGTGCAGGGATCTTCTCTTTTCTCCCCTAATGTAGCCCATGTCTCTAGAATAGTGGCTGGCATATAGAAAGCACTTAGAAATATTTGCTGGATGAATAGACTTTGACATCTAATCAATCTCAATTCACATCCCAGCTCTACCACTGGCAGACTGTGGGAACTTGAACAATTTCTTTACTCTGCTAAACCTCAGCCTTATTATCTATAAAATGAGAATAACAATATAAAATGTATTTCTAGACATGTTTGTAACACAAACCTTTAAGCTGAGCCATTATGACTTTCTTATATTATATTTAAATATTAAGCTCAGTGCTTGGCAAAGTGCTTTATACCAAGTAGTTGCTTTCTAAATGATTTTTTTTAAAGATTTTATTTATTTATTTGAGAGAGAGAGAGAGAGAGAGCACATGAGAGGGGGGAGGGTCAGAGGGAGAAACAGACTCTCTACTGAGCAGGGAGCCCGATGAGGGACTCGATCCAGGGACTCCAGGATCATGACCTGAGCCAAAGGCAGTCGCTTAACCAACTGAGCCACCCAGGCGCCCTCTAAATGATTTTTTTTAAGATTTATTTATTTATTTATTTATTTATTTATTTATTTATTTTAGAGAGAGAGAGTGGGGGGGGAGCAGAGGGAGAGAGAATTCCAAGCAGACTTCAAGCTGAACGTGGAGCCAGACATGGGGCTTGATCCCACGACTCTGAGATCACCACCAAAGCCAAAACGAAGAGTCAGACACTCAACCGGCTGCGACACCCAGGCGCCCCTCTCTAAATGGTTTTTAATTGAATTTTTATACTTAACTGTGAGGAATAAACTTGCTTTACCTGCAAATCTCAATCTTTAAATTTTTTTGGAAGTTTTCTAGTTGTGGGGCCTTAGTTTTGTTAGGATGACATAAAAGACATATTTTATTTTTGTGAAATTATAAAAATAACTTTTCCTAAAAGTTGGTTATAAAAATTAATTTAAGTTGTAAAATATTTTGTTCTTTAGCTCTTAGATCCAACTCATAGCATCACATTCTGACATTTTCTCTAACTTCATCAATTAAGAAGGCAACTATAGTGGATCAGGGCTAAAAAGTAGATTTTTAGGATAGAAGGAGAAATGTAGGTGTATGTATAGAGTATAGAGGGAAAAGCACTGTCAACGTTCCTGTTGGAAAGCTCTATAACAAATAACTTTACTGAAGATTGATTATATCTAAATTAATAATGGAAAAAAGTAGTGTTCTCATGGTGCCTTCTAAGTTTAAAACTTGACTGCCTGTTTCTCATGCGAACATCTACATTCATTGCCATAGGGATTGCCCAAGACTCTTACTTATGGGCTTAAATGAGTGTAATTGCTCTTGTTATAGATATCAGAAAAATCCTGACTTATGACTAAGAGATATCCATTACGTGAAACTCTATGTGCATTTAGAATTTTAACTCCTTGGAAACAGCTAATGGCAAAGTAGTATTATATTATTTATTGTTTCTCAGAAGTCAGCATCCCACATCTCACAACTATTTCTTGATTAGTCATAGCTGAAAACATTTTATGATTAATTTACTATATGCCTTTTGCCCTGCAGAAACGCACATTTTCGAGACTCTGACATAAACTTATAAGACATGCTAACACAAACAGCTCTAGGAGGAATTCAAGCCACTATCAAGACTACATCTAGTTGTGAAGTTTATATTACTTAGTAGCACACACACAAAAAGAGTAATAAGGTCATAGGAAGCTCTGAGGAAATCAAAGCGAAGGAAAAAAGTTTTTTAAAGATAAGGAGGGCTTGAATGTGTTAGCAGCCCAAAATAAGGGAGCAAATGAGGTAGGAGATGATAAAATTTAATTCATAAATTAGGCACAGTAACTGCAATAAGTCATAATAAAATAAAACAATTATAATAATATACTAGATTAAAAGTTATGTGTATATGGTCTCTCTCCCTCAAAATATCTTATTATACTGTGCTCACCCATCTTGTGATGATGTGAGATGATAAAATGCCTACTTGATGAAGTGAGGTGAGGCGAAAGAGCTTGGTTGGCATTAGGCGACTATTGAACTTCCAATGATTCATCAGGAAGAGAATCATCTGCTTTTGGGCCGCGGTTGACTGTGGGTAACTGAAACTGTGGAAAGCAAAACTGTGGATTGAGGTGGGGGGGGCCTACATCATCAACTTTAGCAGCTTTTGTTATCCTATTGCTGGAAACTGTTCCTTGATTCTTTTCATTACAGAGCCCAGTCTTCCCTCAATGGGGCATCTCCACTTTCATGTTCCATATCTAAAATTAAATGCTTCAGCTTCCTCCCAAACCTATTTCTATACCTGATTACCCCATTTCTGTTAATGATGTTGTTACCTTTATAGTCTCCCAGACCTGAAATTTCTGAGTCATCTCTAACTTTTCCTCTCCTTCCTTAATGTGTCATCAAGTACTGGCCTTAAATACTTCCACTGAAATATTTCTCCTGGCTTTTCTTCCTTTCCATCCATTGCCAGGGCAATAATTCAGGCTGTTGTCATTCCGTACTGGTACTTCTATGCCTTCTCAACTGGTTTCCCTGCCTCCAGGCCTACTCAATCTAGCCAGTCCTACATACCCCACCCAGATTAATCTTTATAAAAGGTCAATTTGATGAGTCATTCCTCATCTCAAAAACCTTCAAGGTGCTATGGTAGAGTCCCTAAGGAAACAAGAGGACCCTAGAGAACACCATATTCCAATGAGAATGGGGCAGTTTATGTAGTCAGGAGGAGATGTTGATTTAGAGGAGGCTTCCCTGAGGAGTGATGAAGAGAGGAGAATGGATGCAAGAAAGATGAGATACATCAGGTTTAGGAAATAAGTTGAGGAGGAAGAGGTGATGCCAAGGAGACTCAGGAAAGTCAGAGGGGTTGGAGGAGAACCAGGGGAGAGTGTGTCACAGAGACCAAGGTAGGAGAGGATGTCAAGGAACAGAGTGAATAAGGTGGACTCTTTCCGGGCGAGAGTCCATTGGATTTGGCAATTAGGGTGTCCGAATCAAGAGCAGCTTTAGGGGAGTATAGGGAGACTATGGAGGGTTGAGAAATAAAGAAATAGAAATGAGGAGCATAGGTTTCCTTTTTAAATGTTGGTTAAGAAAAGATGAGAAACAATGCTGAAGATAAAGAGAGGTGAACTTAAAAATTTCCCCCCAAGGGAAGAGACTTGCACTAGATTATAGACTAAGGGTAGAGATCTCAGTAGTGGAGAGCTTGATATTAGATAGAGGGAAGATGATTGACTGAGCAAGATCCCCAAGGAGATCTGGGGAGATCCAATCTAATGAAGAGAAAAAAGTCTTTGTCCACTTATGATCATCCTCTTGCTATATACATGATAACTCTTGACTCTGTGTATGTTACAGCTGTGTATGGTTAAGGTAATGAGGCATTATGAAATGACTACATGAATTTTTGCAACTTGAAGGGGTAGAACTGGATGAATCATTTCAGAAAACTTAAGGAGTTGCTAATAACCTCAGCTTGAAAGAGCTAAATCATTCATTGAAGTTCAAAGGTGTCAGTCACTATTGCCTTGAAAATCAGCTGAGGATTAAGATTATTTTCAGACTGAAAAGTGGATGTATTTTTCTATTGTTGCCCTAACAAATTACCAGAAACTTAGTGATAGGTCAGAGGTCCAACACAGGCCTCACTGGGCAAAAACAGGTGTTGGTGGTCTAGGTTCCTTTCTGGAAGCCTCTAGGGGAGAATCTTCCCCTCCCTCTTCCAGCTTCTAGAGACTACAGAGTTCCTTGGTTTGTGGCCTCTTTTTTTCTATTCCAAACCAGCAACATCTCTCTCGCCTTTCTTCACTTATGTCATCTGTCTCTGACCACACTCACGAAAACTTCACTTTTAAGGACTCAAGTGATTTGATTGGGCCCACCTAGATAATCCAGGAAAACCTCCCCATCAAGGTCCTTAACCTTAATCACATCTTCGAATTTCTTTTGCCTTGTAAGATAACACATTCACAGTTTCCAAGGAATAGGCTGTGAGCTTCTTTGGGGGCTATTATTCTGCCTACAACACTGGAACTGAGAGTGAGGTCTTTCTTTTAAGAGGGAAATTTGAAATGGGAAAAAGAAAGATGTTTAGTATTTGTATTTTATTCTTGAAATAGGCAAAATGCTTGCTCTGGTAGATAAAGTGGTTTCTAGATGTCAGGTACGTATTGTGTAGATGCTAAGAAGTTATTGAGAAACAGTTTGCTTGTAGCTTAGAGTGAAATTTCAGTTAAGGAAATAGGAGATGGGTGTTTTGACCTAAACATTTAGACTAGAGAAAATAAGGTAGTAACCTGTCTCTTGGGTCCGAGGTATAATGATGGCAACAGAAATAAAAGGGAGAAAACCCTAAATATGTTCGCTTATAGGCACTGTAGCATTAGAACATGCTTCAGCAGGAATTCTTAGATTAGAATTTAGCGATCTATTCAAAACTGGTGTCTGAATTTTAAGTCTTAATCCTCTTTCTTCATCCATAATTGCCAAGTAGTCTATAGATACATAAAATATGGGGTTAGTTAATTGGTATCAAACTTGCAGTATTTATAATACTAATACCATGCTTCCATCACATAAGATAATTGGTTAAAAAAAGATACGGTCCTAGGGGCACCTGGGTGGCTCAGTCAGTTAAGCGGCTGCCTTCAGCTCAGGTCATGGTCCCAGGGTCCTGGGATCGAGCCCCGCATCAGGCTCCCTGCTCGGCAGGAACCCTACTTCTCCCTCTCCCACCCCCCTGCTTGTGTTCCCTCTCTTGCTGTGTCTCTCTCTGTCAGATAAATAAATAAAATATTTTAAAATAAAAAAAAAATAATTAAAAAAAAAAAAAAAAGATACGGTCCTAAAAAAAATTGATATGGTCCTAATTATAAATATTACAAATTGACTATTATAAATATTACTTAAATATTATAAGAAATAGTATTACAAAAGTGAAAGATCATAATACTTTTCTATACTATTATATGCTATTCTACACTATTACTATTATACTATTATATTTTGAGGGCCTGCTGTGTTCCAGGCATTGTAGTATATATTTTTTAAAAGATTTAAAAAAAGATTTTTTAAATTGTATGGCAATACTTAAAATGATATCTGAGAGTAGGTTATAGCCTGAGCAATAAAGGAAAGGTAAAAGAGAAACAAAATATATTCCAGTATTTTATACTCCAGTATTAACAGAAATCAGTCAGTAAATGAGATGATAAATATTAGTGCAACTTTTATCTGATGGCTAGTTTACAGATAGCTAGTTTTAGTTTACAGAGAAACTAAAACTTAAAAATTAGTTTTGCAGTTGGTAAAAATAAGAAAAAGAACCCTCTATTTCACATTTTAAAACCTTCTACTTGTTCTTTATATGTCTTTTTAAAAACACTAATAAACTATTTGACTGAACATAGTATGATTTGATCTGTAAATTGGTATATAACTAATTATTAACATAAACATTCTAGAGAGACTTTTTTTGGTAACATATAATCTAAATTCTATCTCCACATTAAAATGAAAGCAGCCATCCATCCAACTCTATTTCTTTCACTGTAATCTAATTAAATTTGTGTTTTATATATCCATCTAACCATTATTCATCCAACAAAAGTGTGTTGAACTCCTGTCATGGGAAAGGCACTATGCTAGGCCCTGTAAAATATTTAACATAGACATTTGTACTTTTTATTTGCAGTTCTAAACTTATTTCCAGTTGTGAGTGAGAGACTTTATTATATTACATCAGCTCTCTGTCCCAACCTGCCTCCTGACCATCCAATCTCTGTATCTTACACATTTTTATTCATATTTCTACTGTGAGAAGTCTCTCTTCTATTCCTGTCCCCTGGCAAATCTTCTCCCAGAGAGAACCAGTGTGTTATTTTTCTATATATCCTTCCAGATGCATCTTATGTATCAAGAAAATGCATATACGTATTAAACTCCCCATACATATTTTTCTGTATCTTATCTTTTCTTTTCAACTTCCTCATTCTTTCTTACATCTGCATGCTATCCCATTGTATGGACACATCATTTACTTAATTATGGGTATTTCCATTAATTTTAAAATATTTAATTTAATTTTAATATTAGTCTATTCCTAACAAAGCAAAATCGTCTTATATTCAAATATATTCGTGGATATCTTCCTAGAGATGGAACTTGTAAGGTACTTACAAGTATTTACTTGTAATGTAATACATTCCTAGAGATGTATTTGGAATTTTGAATAAATATTGTCAATTTGCCCTTCATAGAGGTTGTGCCAGTTTCCCCATAGACTTACCAACAAATGATGGTGATCTTTGCAAATCCGAAGGATGAAAAATGTCATCTCGGTGTAGTTTTAATTTGCATTTCTCTTATGATGACTGAGGTTGAGAATCTTTTTATATATTTTAAAGCCATTTGTATTTCCTTTTCTGTTTCTCTTGGGTTGTTATACAATAAGGCAACAGGAAATTATTTATGTCTTAGGAAAATTAGCCCTTTGCCAGTGAGTTGCAAATATGTAATTTTTTCCCAGTTTGATAATTGTCTTCAACTTTGTGGTAGCTTTTGTCATGCAAAAATTTTTAATTTTTATTTTATAGAATTATTTTTATAGATGGGCTTTGTGTTATACTTAGGCTTTCCCCACTCTGAGACAATTTTTAAAATTCTCCATGGACTCCTCTAGTACTTTTCTTTTCTTCTAGTACTTTTATGATTAACATACATTCTTAATCATTACAAGTTCTAAATTGTCTAGTGCATAAGATCAAGTTCCCTGTTTCAATTTATATCTGAGCTAGATTACCAAATCAGTCCCATGAAATATAGAATAGTAGTAAGGAGCGTGGACTTTGGAGTTGATAATTTGAGTTTTTCTGCTTCTGGGCTGTATGATATTGAGTATGCTACTTAATTAACCTCTCTGAGCCTCAACAGCTTCATCTGTAAAATGGAAATGATAAATAATACTTAGTTTTTTGTGAGAATCACGAGATGATTCATTTAAAGCCCTTAGGTAGCACAATGCTTCACAAGCTACAGTCATTCATTAAATGTAAACTATTGTGATAATGATGATGGCCATAGACTACTCTTTCAACTGCTATTACTGCTATTACCATCCCATAATTCATGACTTTAATCACAAAGGGTTGAATAAAAAAAAATGCATCCCAAATTTGCCAACATTACCATGTTAGCATCCAATTGCCTCTAAGCATAGTTCTCAACTTTGGCAGGATATTAGAATCACCTGAATAGATTTTTCAACTCCCAATGCCTGGGTCCCTACCCCAGATATTGTTTTAACTGGCCTGATGTATGGCTCAGGCATCAGTGTTTTTCAAAAACCCCTCTGGTGATTTCAATGGGCAGCTAAGGTATAGAACCATTATCCTAACATGAGGCCAGTGGTTTCAGATATTAAGGAAAACATGTTCATTGCTTCACATAGAAATTTTTTATAAGTCAAATGCCATGAATTAGTGAGGAAGACATTAAGAGAACATAAAGAGTTGAGACTGATGTCAGATACAAGTATTGAGGAAAAGAGTTACAAAGTTGAAAATATCCCTTGTATATACTTCTAAGACCTCTTTCTCAGAAGAGCTCAGGGCAGCTATACTTAAGTACTTTTAATAACTGCTCCTTAGAGGTAAGGGATATAAAGTGTTTATATTTGTTAGATGTGTTAACTGAAACAGGGAGATAGGACTCGTCAGCTCTTCAAAGTTAGGATTCTCATTATCCCCATTCTCAAAGATAAATTCCTGGATAATTCTCAAAAATAAATGATTATCTCTGATCATGAGTAATACAGCTTATCCCCTTACACATTTTAGCAGTTTGGGAAGGATTTGGAATGGTATTTTAGCTCACTTATAGATACAGTGTGAGATGGGTATACAAGAAAATTAGATATTATCAAATCCAAGGGGAAAAGCAGTGTGGTCTAAACAGACTGGACAGAGTCAAGATGCCTAGATTTTATTTCCTGAGCTTGAGTTTCCTCAGCTGCAAAATGAGAGAATTAAGAGTTCCCAAACAATTCTTTCAGCTCTAACTAATTACTGTGTCACCAAGCCACCTAAATAAAGCCTTTCTTAATCAGTCAATAGATGACAGGAAAAGTATTCTAGCTCAAGCTTTTATAATACGTATTTCATAGATTTGTCTTGTTTTTAATACATAAGGCAGTATGCTTTCTCAAATATTAAACTATGTCTTGATATTAAGCTAATATATGTCCTGCCTAACTTGCATATTTACATTTTACATTTAAGCAGGGGCAATTGGTGTCTTCACCCAGAGGGATGACTGATGGAGGGTGGGGGGCTGCATCCTGAGACCTGTGAGGAAATGCTGGAACACGAGCTTTCTGTTGTCTTTCAAATCATGCCCCGTGGATGACTTCATTTGAGACAGATCCTGGGTCCTCCTTCTATATTTTCTTCTAATCTTTTCTACTTCTCTTTTTGCATTATATTACTCATGATCGTTAGTACTCACACAATTCTTGTTTTTGTTGTCTTTCCTGTAAGATGTACATTTTAAAAAAATATTTTATTTGATTTATTTGAGAGAGAGTGAGAGAGCATGAGCAGCGGAAGGGACAAAGGGAGAGGGAGAAGTAGAGAATCCCAAGCAGACTCCATGCTGAGCCCGGAGCCCCGATGCAGGCTCAATCCCACAATCTGGAGATCATAACCTGAGCCGAAACTAAGAGTCTGACGGCTAACCGACTGAGCCATCCAGGTGCCCCAGATTATACGATTTTTAAGGCCAGGATACATTTATAGTGTATCCCAGGAGCTAGTAGTGTCTTAGCACATAAGAAAAGCCTGATATATGTTTAAGTAAGTTAAATTGTTAAAAAATTAAATGGTTTTAATTTCATTGTTTTCTTTTTTATGTGATACTTTAATTTTCAGTTTACAATATTTCCAATTTTTTCTTACACAAAGTCTTATTTCATGACAGTATCCTTAACTACCTCCTGAAATAGCAATGAGCTTTTCATTCTCAAAAGCTTAGAAGTAGTAATAAAGAAGTAATCATGATACCAAAATATGAAATAAATACAGTAGGTAAGCTTTCAGTAATAAATGTGTAGGATAACTTTAAAAGAAGTATTATTTTGAGGTAACTTAGAAAGGCTATCAATTTGATCAGGCAGTATAAATACACCAAAACTAAACTAATATGTTAATTAAAATTTACTAAACTTACATTATTGTGAATTAACAATGAACAACTATATAACATTATTAAATATCACAAATCATTAAAATAAATCCTATGTATATAACTCAGAGAATTGAGTTATGATGGTATGACAGTATTGAAATCTGCATATGGTAGTAGGGAAATAGTATTATGATCAAGTAGAATAAAATTTCAATTTTAAATTAGTACTAAAAGGAATCCAATTGTTTAAAAATTTGTGTTTAATAAAAATAAAATCAACATTTTTGACCATGATTTTAACAAAATTTTAACACCTTATCAAATAGTGAGCTCTAAGACTCCGGGTGAGGTATGGAAGTGTTGAATCATGATATTGTACACCTGAAACTAATATTACACTGTACGTTAACTGGAATTTAAATAAAAACTTAAAAAAAATAGTGAGCTTTAAGAAATACAAATATTATATATTCAGAGAAAATTTCCTCTGTTTTTAGCTTAACAGTTAAGTTGGGATTTTGAATTGTGAGAGTGATGCTTCATTAGCACTTATAAATTTATCCATCCTCCATGATCCTCTTTTGAGATTACCTTTATGGGTTCTAAATTTTTCACCTGGAAAATTAAATACTTTAGGTAGGGAATTCTAAATTGTCATTCAAGTACAAGGCCAGTTTAAATGAGTGCATAATTTTTTGAAGAGTTTATCCAGACTAAAGAATAGTTAGTACTGACAACATTTCCAAGCTTCTGTGACTTCTATATCCGTACAGTAAGGTGCATTAATTTTATTAATGATTTTTAAAACACTCAAAGTATATTGTGTCTTCCACAAAATTTTATTTTGCTAGCTGCCATAAAAGTATCTTGAAAGAAGTTAAAAATTATAACTCTTGCAATTTGAATAGATTCCTTACATTTTCTGCTCCAATGTACACATGTACTTAATTTGAAGATATAAAGATGATCCCACATTGTTTCTATAACTGTGATCATTTCAGTATTGGTACTTATGTCCTTCGTTGAATGAATGTTCTTCAAACCTACCGTCTTAATAGATTCATTCTTACATGTTAATCCACAAATAAGGAAATGTCAAGGGCAGTAGCAAAAAAGACAATTTAAAACAAAGCTGGCAAACATTTGGAATTATTTGTAGTTTCAAAATTCCTTTTAATTCAAAAGTCACATGTACTATGTGCATTAAAATTAGTTTCACAAATGGAAATTGTGGATATGGGAAAGTTGCTTTAGGGGAAATTCACTAGTAAATCCATAACCTTTAAAATTCTGTATGATTGAATTGAATATTGATACTTTGCAAAACATTTTCAGCGGCGTATTACAAATATTACTTTTTAAAGGTGTGTTTTTCCAGTTTTAAATATGTGGGGGTCCTACAGGCATGATGACATTTTCTAACATACTTTTTTGGTCTTTTCCTCTTCTAATCTTTGACTGAGTTGCCCTCTTTAAATGTTAACGAGAACTGCTGTCAAGAAAGGTATTTTCTTTTCAAGGAGGATGTTTACACAAGCAAAATATTTTTTTTAGACATGAAAATTCTAATTTGGAGTTAAATATCAAAATACTTTCTATTTTTTATTCCTCGTTTCTCTTCCCATCTTTAAAATAAAAGTTAAATCTTAATTGGAATCCTTTTCCCACCGTGAAACGAAGCGATGGTGCCAGACTTGAAGATGAAGGCTTTACTTTGTTAGCCATGTGTTTATGAAACCCCAGCGCCTTCCCTAGATCTCTTGGCTGATAATCTCAAACATGGAGGATGCTTCTGATTCTACACAAGGGGTTGCTCCATTAATTAATAATGTAGCTCTCCCAGGCTCTCCGCCGTCTCTTCCTGTATCAGTGACAGGCTGTAAAAGTCATCGAGTAGCCAATAAAAAGGTAGAAGCGAGAAGTGAAAAGCTCCTCCCAACAGCTCTTCCTCCTTCTGAGCCGAAAGTAGATCAGAAACTTCCCAGGAGCTCCGAGAGGCGGGGAAGTGGCGGTGGGACGCGATCCCCCGCGCGGAGCCAGGCCGTGGCAGCGGGAGAAGCGGCGGCGGGCGGCGCGGCGGGGCCGGCGAGAAGCGACCCCCCGGGAGGACAGAGACTCCCCTCGCTGCCTTTGTAGTTGAAAAGGTGGAGAAGTGGCAGTCGGCGTGCTCGCAGGTGAGGGGCTCCGTGTGGTCGCTCGGGAGCCGGCCGGCGCCGGCAGGGAAGTGTAGGCGAGCTGGGGAACAAAGCGGAGCGGCGCCGGGGTCCGCCCGCAGCGAGCTCCTCGCGGCGTCGGGCCGGCCGGCTGCGCGCCAAGCACGTTGCGAGCCCGAGGCGGCGGCGGCGGGCTGGGAGCCGGCGCTGGGGGAGGGGGCCGCCGCAGTTCCCGCACCGCCCGCCCGCGGCGGGGCGTGCGGCCCCATTGTGAGCCGGCCGCCGGGCGTGCGGAGGTGGGGCGCGCTGGGAGGGCAGAGGCGGCGGCTCGGCTCGCTCAATACCCCAGTAGCGGCAGGAGCGACCTCGGCTCCGGTGGCAGCCGTGGGCGCGTCAGTCACACAAAAGGCAGTGGAGCTTCCCCCGGCGCGCGGACTGGCCCACGCCGCCGCCGAGCGCTCCCCACCTTACCGGCTTTCCTTTCCCTCCAATTTTGATAGGGAAGCGGGGCCGACGCGGGCGGCCAAGGGTCCGGGTGAGCCCGCGGGCGGACAGGAGATGCCGCTGCTACACCGAAAGCCGTTTGTGAGACAGAAGCCGCCCGCGGACCTGCGGCCGGACGAGGAAGTTTTCTACTGTAAAGTCACCAACGAGATCTTCCGCCACTACGAGTAAGGGCCGGGCCGGGCGCGGGGGGTGCGAGGGAGTGTGGGGACTCCCTCCCCAGCGTCCTTTTGTCTCTCTCCTTTTCCTCGCCTTGGGCTTCTGGCGGGGCGACTTGAAAGTGACGGCTGGCCGCGGGCCCGCGTTTCTCTGTCCCCCGAGCCCGACCTGGTGATTGCGCGGGGTCCCCGGGCGGCGCGATCGGCCGTGGCGCGCGTGGGGAGTGCGGGCCGAGGCCGAGGAAGCTGGGGTCCTCGGCTGGCCGTGGGGACCGCTTCTAGCCGCGGCTGCCGCCCGGCCGCCAAACAGCGGAAACTCCCCGCCTCGCCCCTCCCCGCCTCGGCCACACGCGCACTCCGGGGCCAGTTCCGGGATCCCCGCCCGGCGGCCGAGGGGATCCCCGCTCGGGTCAGCGGCACGGGGCCCCAGTCCCCCGGCCGGGAGAGGGAATCCCCGCCCCCGGGGGCAGGAAACGGCCGGGCTGGGCTCGTCTCCTCGGTCCACAGTGGAGCCTGACGTTGGAGCTGCCTAAGGGAGGGGAGGGGAGGGAGGGAGGAGGGGAGGGAGCGGAGTTGAGACTCGGGGAAGGAGGGGGCTCCCTGGCGGGCCAGGGGCAGTGGGGCCCGGGACACGAGAGCCTCCACTGGCGGCCTCTCCGTCCGATGCGGCTAGGCCTCGGAGTGTGCGACGCGAGCTGAGTGCTCTGTCACCACCTCTTCTTGGTGACTAACTCCCGGCCCCGGAGAACTCAGCGTCTCCGCCTCCGGGAGACCTTGGTGAGGAAGAAGTCGGGTTCGGGCGGGGGTGTGGGGGGGGTGGAGAGAAGGGGGAGAGAGTGGGGCACTGGGCGCCCTTAGTTATCACTTTCGCGTAGCCCCAAGGGCGGCGGTGGCTGATGGGGGAGGGGGTTAAGACAAGTTCAACTCCAGCCTCAGCCAGTCTCCTCTTTTTATCCCCCTGCGCATGTGGGCTGCCTGACATGTGCCACTCGCTATTGTTTTGATAAGAATCCGGAGCTGCTGCCTGTGTAGTTTCAACTACTAAATCTTCACTACCTCGTCTGGTTTATCCCAAGAGATCCCCTTGTCCTGTGACACCAAACACTGGGGTGTTTTAGAGATGTGTGTTTAAACAGGATCTCCAAGTGAGAACCTGAATTGGTCGATCAATGAAACAGCCTGATCCTCCCTTTTTCTTGTGCTTTATCCTCTCCGCTCAGAAGGAATCCCTTTCTGGCTTAGAAACCAAATGTTATAGCAACGAAATAAATTGTGTGTAGGAGACACCTTTTCTGAGAGGGGGCTTGATCGAGGGAGCACTTTAGGCAAAGGCTGCACCTGTCCGAGAAATGAGCAGTGAGGTTAGAAAAGTCAGTTCCTTTGAGCTTTTAAAGTAAGGCTGCTTTTTCTTCAGCTCCACAGAAGAGTTACACATAAACTTGTTTTATCTGGAGTTTTCCAGCAGACTGTACTTTTAAATAGGAGTGCACATCTTAACTCTGCTCCTGTGCAGACTTGTTTTGTTACTCAAATAGAATTCACTCTTGTAACTAAAGTGTATTTGGATTAGGTAACTTGACAAGGATGATGTCTTTTTTTAAGTTTAAATTAAAATCCTCGGTAATAATTCCCAATTTATATTTAAGAATGCCAACAAAATAGAAAACAGGCTTAAGTTTCAAACTTTTCCCCTTCGAAATAAGCAATCTTATCTTTTTAAAAGACTTTTTTCACGCTAGAAGGGAACATGAATATGGGCTGTATCCTTTTTGAATTAAACTTTTTGTATACTTTGGTTCCTGATGATTTACTATAATCTCCACTAGGATGTGGAGAAATCTGAAAAATCTGAAATGCCAAAATAAAGGAAGAGATTTTTGGTATTCCAAACCTACTACCTTCCACTAATATTAAGGAACTGTGTCCTTTGTAGTCTTATAACACTAACGAATTTTTTTAAATAGTTGGTTTTTTGGTTTTTGTTGTTTTCTCTGTGATGAAGTATGTGGGTTTTTGGAATTTACAAGCAGTTCTGGAAAGGCAGTTGGTTTGGGAGCAAAGATATTTAATCATTTACCCTGAACAAAGCAGAGCTACTGGTGTTCTTAGGTATTAATTTTTGTGACTTTGAATTGGCAAAAATGGAAGAAGACTGACATTTAATTATGTTAAATTTTGGATTACTTTCTCTCTCTTAGATGATTACAGAGAGATCTTTTCAAAATTGCATTCATGGTGTATGGTATATGGTGATCCTTAGTATTATGGTAATCTGACCCTTGGCACAAGTCTGGAGAAGGAAACCTCTGTTTTCACTCATTCATTAAATCACCAATTGGTTTATGTGAATTTGTTTGAAGATTACCCTTTAAGTGCATTATATGAATATTTGTCTTTTGTAGGGGTGTGAAGACCACTATGCTCATCTATTCGCTCAGGTTTTGATTTCTCCAATATAACCTTTTCAACCTTAATCAATCTCAAAGAGATTTTCTACACCTCCCTGCCTTGTTCCCTTTGCAACACAATGCAAAGTAACTTTTCCCTTTGACTCTGGATCTTAGAAGTTGCCAGTGACCTTTTAATTGTTAAATAGTTTTCTGTCTTTATCTATGTGATATAATAGCCTAACACTTTCTCCTTTGTTCTGGGTAGAAATGATCATCTCTCCATTTTGTCTAGTGTAAGATGGCAATTATTGCATGGTAATGCAATCAATACATTTGTTGCCTCAAATTTTCTCTTTTCCTAGACACTGAATTTTTTGAGAAAGGGACTGTGACCAGGATGGATCCTTAGCGATTATACAGTACAAGCTCCTTTTTCTGTTTGTTTGAACTACATGCTCTTTAACTAATTGCTAACTCTTGTTCGACCTGCTTTCCATAAGTAAAGAAGACTCGTTAAAAATAGCACATTAGCTGTAGGCAAATGCGTAAGCTAAAGCATAAAAGAATAAACTGGACCACTGTTTTTGTGTTATACACAAAAATCAACTCAAAATGAATTAAAGACTTTAACGTAAATCCTGAAACCGTAAAACTTCTAAGCGGTAAGCTCCTTGACATAGTTCTTGGCAATGATTTTTTAAATCTAACACTGAAAGCAAAAGCAACAAGAGCAAATATAAACAAGTGGGACCATATGAAACTAAAAAGCTTCTGCAGAGGAAAGGAAAACATCAAAATAAAAAGGTGACCTACTGACTTGGGAGAAAATATTTGCAAATTATATATCCAATTGGGGCTAATATTCAAATTATAAAGAACTCCTACAACTCAATAGCAAAAAAAAAAAAAAAAAAACTGACTAAAACATGGGCAGAGGGCACCTGGGTGGCTCAGTTGGTTAAGCGACTGCCTTCGGCTCAGGTCATGATCCTGGAGTCCCGGGATCGAGTCCCGCATCGGGCTCCCTGCTCAGCGGGGAGTCTGCTTCTCCCTCTGACCCTCCCCGCTCTTGTGCTCTCTCTCTTTCATTCTCTCTCTCAAATAAATAAATAAAATCTTAAAAATAAATAAAAAAATAAAAATAAATAAATAAATAAAACATGGGCAGAAGATCTGAATAGCTGTTTTTCTAAAGGAGACATATAGATGGCTAACAGGAACATGAGAAGATGCTATACATCCTTAATCATCAGGGAAATGCAAATCAGAACCCCAGTGAGATCCCGCCCCATACCTGTTAGAATGGCTGTTATCAAAAAGACTAGCGTAAGAGTTGCTGCCTAGGATGTGGAGAAAAGTGAACTCTTCTGCACTGTTGGTGGAAACATAAATTGGTGCAGCCACTCTGGAAGACAGTATGGAAGTGCCTCAAGAACTTAAAAAAATAGAACTACCACATGACCCAACAACTGTTTTTGGGTGTTTATCCAAATTTTAAAAACCACTAATTTGAAATTATATATGCACTCCCATGTTCATTGCAGCATTACGTACAATAGCCAAGATATGGAAACACCCTAAGTGTTTATCAGTGGATGAATGGATAAAGAAATTGTGGTGTATATACAAAGGAATATTACTCAGCCATAAAAAAAAAAAAATGAAATCTTGCCATTTGGGACAAAATGGATTGACCTTGAAGTCATTATGCTCAATGAAGTAAGTCAGACAGAAAGGAAAAATACCAATGATCTCTCTTATATGTGGAATCTAGAGGGAAAAAATGTTAAAAAAAATACTAAGCTCACAAAAAAAAACCCTCAATTCTATAGTCAATAATGTTGTAATACCAGTGTTACGGGACAGATGGTAGCTACGCTTGTAGTGAATATAGCATAATGTTTGAGCTTGTCAGATCACTAAGTTGTACACCTGAAACTAACTTAACATTGTATGTCAGCTGTACTTTATTTTTTTTTTAGATTTTATTTATTTATTTATTTGAGAGAGCAAGAATGAGAGAGAGAGAGCACATGAGAGGGGGGAGGGTCAGAGGGAGAAGCAGACTCCCTCCTGAGCAGGGAGCCCGATGCGGGACTCGATCCCAAGACTCCAGGATCATGACCTGAGCCAAAGGCAGTTGCTTAACCAACTGAGCCACCCAGGCGCCCCTGTCAGCTGTACTTTAAAAAAGATTTTATTCCCCCTCCACCTCCAAAACCACACACACAAAAAAAAACCCACAAAAAACTAAACTCATAGGCAAAGAGAGCAGAATAAAGCATGTGCTTTAATCTTTTAGATAAGATAAAAATTTATTCTGTAATTTGGTTAGCTGACAGTTTTTATTTATTTATTTAGGACTGTGGATTGTTAAAAAATGGAGCAGTCAGGTCTGAATACTAGGAATTCTAGAGTGGGGGGATAAGGAAGGTGGTTTGTTGTATTACTGAATGACTTCATTTCCTAAATAAAATAACTTATTTTTTTTAGCCATTTAGACCCTTGGAATTGGAATGTTTTTACCATCTTCGAGTGAGTTATACTTTTCATACAAAATGTAGGAACCTCTTCATTACTTATAGGCCGGCTTATGTTTCAACCAGGCTTTCTAGTGAAAGGTGTTTAATCTGATTTTCATAGTTCATCAGCTCCTCATTTGTTAATTCAGGCCTTTCAGTAGCCCTCTTTTACAGATAAGGAAACTGGATTTGGGGTAAAGAGAGTAAGTCTGAGATCAGTGTCGAAAACCACCTATCTAGCAGTTGGTGACACTGGACTTTTCACTCACATACCTAAGACTATAGAGTTTATGTTCTTATTTACTACCCACATGGTACATATTATGGAGAATTTTTCCTAATATTTGTTGAAGCTTGGCAGAAACATGCACCAAGAACATAAGGCACTGCTTCGAATTCAAGCTCACTTCCTAGATCTTTGGGTAGGCACCACTCTGTTGTCTGCCCAGACATTTGACTTCTTTACTATGTCCCCAGTGATTAAGCTCTAGATATTAAATACACAAACTAGAATGCCATTGGTTTACAGTGGGGGAAAATGTCTTTCATACAGACCAGTTCTCATACTGATAATTAGGTATGTGTGAAATCTAATTATTATCTGAAGGCCATTTGGTGAGCATGGAATTTTTAAGGAAAATCGGAGAATCTTCATAGCTAGTGTCTTCAAATTAGGTTTTCAGCTCCTCTTTAGGAATAAGTCTGCTACATGATCCCGATATTTGGGTCTATGAGTCTTTTTTTTCTTAGATGGTGTAGCAGAGATTCCTAAATGCCTTTCCTTTCCTTTTTATCCACTTAGTAGGCTACCATGTTTTGTGTTAATGCACTCTTTCTTCAGACAGATTATGTCTTAACAGTTATTGTGTAACGAGCCATCCTAAAACTTAGTGGTTCAAAATAATCATCCATTTTCTTTGCTCAGTATTCGGCGGATTGCCAATGTGGTTTCTCCTGGCCTGTGTGCTCACTCACTTAGCTATAGTCAGCTAGAGGCTAGGCTGAGGCTGGTTAGAGTTAAGAGCTAGCCTCAGTCATATGTCAGGGACCTCAGCTGGGATGGCTTTTCTTTCTTTCATGTGTATGTGTTACCTTTTTTTTTCTAGCTTTATTGAAGTATAATATAACAATAGATTTGTAAGATATTTAAAGTGTACAATGTGAGGGGCGCCTGGGTAGCTCAGTCGTTAAGCGTCTGCCTTCGGCTCGAGTCGTGATCCCAGGGTCCTGGGATCGAGCCCCACATTGGGCTCCCTGCTCCGCGGGAAGCCTGCTTCTCCCTCTTCCACTCCCCCTGCTTGTGTTTCCTCTCTCACTGTCTCTCACTCTGTCAAATAAATAAATAAATAAAATCTTTAAAAAAATAAAGTGTACAATGTGATATATTAATACTGAGATGGCTTTTCTTAATCATGTGGTTTTTCATCCTCGGAAGACTAACATGGGCTGCTTTAGGTGCTGGTCTCAGGGTCCCAAGAAGGTGAGAGCAGAAGTCTCTCAATGTCATTTCTTTTTTTTTTTTTTAAAGATTTTATTTTATTTTATTTTGACAGAGAGAGACCCAGCGAGAGAGGGAGCACAAGCAGGGGGAGTGGGAGAGGGAGAAGCAGGCTTCCCGTGGAGCAGGGAGCCCGATGCGGGGCTCGATCCCAGGACCCTGGGATCATGACCTGAGCCGAAGGCAGACGCTTAACGACTGAGCCACCCAGGCGCCCCTCTCAATGTCATTTCTGTATTATGTTGGTCAAAGCCAATCTCAAGGCTAGCCAGATTAAAGAGGTGGTAAGATAAACTATCTCTTGTGAGAAACAAGTATCAATCATGTTGCTAAGGAGCCTCCAGACCTTCAGCTCTCTTTGGAGAAGGTCTACCACTGAGCAGCTGGTAAGATTTTATGCTTGGGTCATCCTGATTGGATTTTGGGAGTTAATTGGTAATCTCTCTGCAGTTAATCCCTCTTGGCTACCCTTCCTCGCAATGCCAAACTTTTTCTTCAAAGATGCTCAAGTCTTTCATGAGTTCCTCTGACATTGTTCCTCTATCACACTGGTTATTCTATATAATTTTCTAGGATCTCTTTGCAAATATGGTACCTGAACAGTTAGAATTGATGCTATTTATTGAGTGTACATATGCTAGGCATACAATATTATTATCTTACTTAATTTTCGTATTAACTATTCATGGAAGATATCCCCATTTTATAGAGGGGAACCAGGTTCAATGAGGTTGTGTAATTTACCCAAAGACACATTCTACAAGTGGTAAACTGAGATTCAGACACTTTCCTCTCCTTCACATTCATATGTGTACTTTCTGTGTTTAGATACACATAAAAATAAATGTGGGCTGCCGATGAAGAGTATGTTTGTTCATTACTCTTGACAATATGCTTTGGAGAGTCTGGAGATACTGAGATAATTTGTCCCCCTAGTGAGGAATGAATGTATAACACAGTAGCATAAACCATGTGTGCTATGGAGCCTGTGTAATGGGACCATAGATAATGGAGCTGATAACTGCTGGGGAGTTGAGGATGCACTGGAATAAGGAGAGAACATCTGAGTTGGGTCCTGAAAGATGGAGCTATCAAGACACAGAATGGAGGGATACCTGGGTGGCTCAGTCGTTAAGCGTCTGCCTCAGCTCAGGTCATGGTCCTGGGGTCCTGGGATTGAGCCCCGCGTCGGGCTCCCTGCTCAGCAAGGAGCCTGCTTCTCCCTCTCCCACTCCCCCTGCTTGTGTTCCCTCTCTCATTTTGTCTGTCTCTGTCAAATAAATAAAAATCTTTAAAAAAAAAAAAAAAAGATACAGAATGGAGAAAAAGGGCATTCTAACCAGAGAATGCTCTAAAGAATACTTTTTTTTTTTTTTTTTTTTTTTTTTTTTTTAAAGATTTTATTTATTTATTTGAGAGAGAGAGAGAGAGAGAGCACATGAGAGGGGGGAGGGTCAGAGGGAGAAGCAGGCTCCCCGCCGAGCAGGGAGCCCGATGCGGGACTCGATCCCGGGACTCCAGGATCATGACCTGAGCCGAAGGCAGTCGCTTAACCAACTGAGCCACCCAGGCGCCCTAAAGAATACTTTTTAAGCTGAGGAAACTATAGAAAGGCATAGAAGTATGAATTTGCAGTTTCCCTTAAAATTTGCCTTTTTTACATTCATTGTTAAGCTAGGACTTTTGTTAAGCTACTATAATGTTTTACTTTTGTTGATTTCCATTTAGGGTTTTTTAGTCTCTAGATTTAAAAAATCTTTATTGCTATCCCCCACCTTAGTGTCATCTGCAGATTTTAGGAGCCTGCCTTATATGTCATTATCTAAGTCTGAGGCAGCACTAAGTAAAGTGCAAAGTAATACGTCTTTAATGGTTTTTAAAATTAAACAATATATTTTTAATTAATGTAACTTTCCTTCTGATCATTTATGAATAAATGTAATAAATGTAATTTTCATCTAGCTGATTTTTCTCTAAATAACATAAGGCACGTTAAGTCAGCCATGCCCAAGATCTCCTACTAATTTCCTGCTCTACAGAGTTTAGTGATGCATCACTTAGATACAACACCCAGTGCTCAGCACAAGTGCCCTCCTTTTTTTTTTTTTTTTTAAAGATTTTATTTATTTGACAGAGACACAGCGAGAGAAGGAACACAAGCAGGGGGGTGGGAGAGGGAGAAGCAGGCTTCCCACAGAGCAGGGAGCCCGATGTGGGGCTCCATCCCAGGACCCGGGGATCATGACCTGAGCTGAAGGCAGACGCTTAATGACTGAGCCACCCAGGCGCCCCCACAAGTGCACTCCTTAATACCCATCACCCATATAACCCAGCCTTCTGCCCGCCTCTCTTCCAGCAACCTCTCAGTTTGTTCTCTATAGTTAAGAGTTTTATGGTTTGCTTGTCTCTTTTTTCCCCCATGTTCATTTGTTTTGTTTCTTAAATTCCACATATGAGTGGAATCATGGTATTTGTCTTTCTCTGACTTATTTTGCTTAGCATACTATAGTTCCATCCACGTTGTTGCAAATGGCAAGGTTTCATTCCTTTTTATGGCTGAGTAATATTCCAGTGTGTGTGTGTGTGCACGTGCGCACACGTGCATACGCGTGTGCATTTGTGTGTGTGTGTATGTGTGTATACCACATCTGCTTTATCCATTCATCGGTTGATGGACATTTGGGTTCTTTCCATGATTTGGCTATTATTGATAAGGCTGCTATAAACATCAGTCATGTATCCCTTCAAATCAATATTTTTGTATCCCTTGGGTAAATACCTAGTAGTGCAATTGCTGGGTCATGGGGTAGTTTTTGAGGAACCTCCATACTGTTCCCCAGAGTGGCTGCACCAGTTTGCATTCCTACCAACAGTGCAAGAAGGTTCCCCTTTCTCCACATGCCTGCCAACATCTGTTGTTTCCTGTGTTGTTAATTTTAGCCATTCTGTATGTCATGTCATTCTTAATCTTATTCTGCCAAATTTTTAGTTTTCCAAATAACCCTGTAAGTTAACAGTATGTTGCCCTTTGATCCTTAGTTTGTTCCCCAGAGTGTTGGTTGACTTTATGTTAATTAAAGGTGTGTTCTTGCTGGCAGTCGAGCTGGTAACTCAGAAGCAATTTTTTTCTTAAGAAATAATGATAAAGAGCAGAAGTCATCGAACTTTTTCTTAAAGGGCCAAATAAAATCACATTTTAGACTTTGTAGGCAGTGGTGTCTGCTGTACATACTGAACTCCATAGAACGTAGTGAGAAAGCAATCATAGACAATACCTAAAGGTACGGGTGTCGTTGTGTTCCAATAAAACTACAAAAACAGGGGGAAGGCTAGATTTGGCCTCCAGGCCAGTAGTATACTCATCTCTGGTAAAGAAGATAGTTGAAGGAATATAGTAGTAAATCGGACACATAATCTATATTAGCCTAAACATATTCGTGTAAAACAGTATTTTGTTTTTTAAGAATTTTGTTCACAATAGTAAAATGTGCTTCTTGTAAAATTTTCATGATCTTATATTCTTATAGAAATTGAGGAGGCACTGTTACCTACCCCCTAGAGTTCACTATTATTAACAAAATCCTACATATTTGAATGTGTATGGCAAATGGATGAAGAGCAGAATTACAGAAGTGTGAGAAAGTGAAGGTATAAAATGTTAGAGATGGTGCCATGCTGGTAGGAGGTAATGAATCAGGAGAAATATATTCCTTGGGCCTTTTTGCTTGCTTGTTTTTTTGGTGTGTTTGTTTTTTTGCTTGCTTGCTTTAAAATGGCCGTGGTAGTATGTCCTTGTCTCCCTCCTCCTGAGGGTAGATCTTTGTACACAGCAGGGCTGTAATGTAACAACTTTGCAGAGTAGATAGACACAAGGGAAACAAACAGTACAAACATATTGCAAGAGGAGGTGGAAACCTGGGTGTAGAAGAGCCATGTACAACAATGGTTACTGACTCCTGTTTTTTCTGCCTTGTAACACATGTTTAATGGAGGTTTGTGGCACTTGTGCCGTTGCTCTTTGGTATTTTGAACAATGTGAACACATCTAAATACTGTTTATTGCACCTTAGTATAAAGTCTGTCTCCCTGACATGGCATGAAATACCCTAGGCTATCAAATACCAAATCACTATGGTTAGAGCCATGCTGTCCAACACCGGAGCCATTACTTGGCCCCCGGGGGTTATTAAGAACTCGAAATGTGACTAATCAAAATTAAGATGGGCAATAAAGGTAAAATACATACTGGAATTTGAATACTTAGTACCCCCCCAAATTTAAAATGTTTATGTATTAAAGAATTTAAAAAATTGATCACATATTGAAATAAAGCATTTGGGGATATACTGGGTTAAATTTAAATAAAATATGTAAAAGTAATTAATTAATATATAAAATTAGTGTTTCTCTTTAAAATTTATTTTTTTTAAAGATTTTATTTCTTTATTTGAGAGAGAATGAGAGAGAGAGAGAGCATGAGAGGGGGGAGGGTCAGAGGGAGAAGCAGACTCCCTGCCGAGCAGGGAGCCCAATGCAGGACTCGATCCTGGGACTCCAGGATCATGACCTGAGCCGAAGGCAGTCGCTTAACCAACTGAGCCACCCAGGCACCCTCTTCGAAATTTTTTTAATGCGGCTACTAGAAAATTTAAAATTATATGTGTGGCTAGCATTTTATTTCTGTTAGCACTGGTTTAGAGACTAGATAATGTAAATTTGAAATATATTTTTCTTAAACAGTATTAAATACAGTTTAAACTATTAGAAATATACCTCACATACATCATGTGCTGATTCTGTATTGGCTTGTTAACCTAAGTCTTACAGATATGTTTGTTCCAATAATAAAAAGTCTTAAAACTTTTACAAAGCTAGAAAGCTAGAAAGTGAACTGCAGTTTTAGGCAGTAAAACTTAAGACCTCTTTCAAGATCCATCCATTCTTTCATTTTATTCTGCACCATTAATAACCACTTACTGGGTATCTCTGTTGTCGATCTCTTAGCTAATAAATTGTCTATGTGACATAGATTTTCTTGTTTATGAGAACCGTATTACATTCATCTTTTCTCTCTCTGGTATTTCTTTCTACAACCCTACTTTTCCTTTATTACCTAACTCTTAACACCACTTCCTCCAAAAAACTGTTCTAGTATTTCTTGATCATTTTTGCCTGTCTCTCCTCCTTCCCTTCCTCTCAACTCCCAAAGGATATCTACCTATCTTTTAATCACTTTGTAATTTTAATTTTAATGATATACATCCATTATCTCCTCTACTAAAAGGTACTACTCAAAGGATCTTTGTACTGAATTAGGCTTATGTAACTTGGCATGTGCATCTACCTCTGTAGATCTCATTTATGTTAGGATATGATTAATTTCTCTTTATTTTCATAGATTTCATTTTTGTTGTTGTTCGTTCTACAGACAAATATACAAATGAAACTATGTTAAAGTACACCAAAGTATAGAGGAAGGAAAGACATTTACCCCATATCTTTACCACTTAGTGGCAACCATTATTACCCTTTTTGTGTACGTCTAACATTTTCTAAAATTTGTTGATTGTAAAAATAATACAAGTACATGCTCATTATACAAATTCAAGCAATACAGACATATTCAGAATAACAAATTTTCCTCTTCCTCCCTTCGCAGTCCTTCCCTTTCTCCATAGGGAACATCTGTTTATAGTATTTGTATAAGTATGCATTTTTGTTATTCTAATTAATGAACATGGGTTTGTGTTATTCAGTGATTTGAGTTTTTTCTACTTAATGTACCTTAGAAATCTTTCCGTATTATGGATCTCTTGCATTTTAGAAGTGACTGGATAGAATTTTTGAAAAGAAATAAATGCTCATATTAAGAAATTCCAACAGTGCAGAAAAGCACTCAGTAGAATGGTCCCCCAGGCCCATCCCTACTCTGTAGCTATTGCCTTGATTTTTGTATAACATTCTAGAAATCTTTTATGCTTCTTAGGCTATCTTTCTTTTCCTGCCTTTCTCTTTCTTTCAAGTGGGACCATATTATATATATTGTTTTGGTAAGGTTTTACTTTCAAAAATATAGGAGGGAATCAAACTGGAAAGTTTTTTTTTTTTCCTGTGAGCATGTTATTTAAGAACTCTCCTCATACTGTTTAATGACTATGATTTTTCATTATATGAAGTACTGTAATTTACCTAACCTTTGTCATCATTAGATGCTTAGATTTGCCAGTTTTTCACTATTATGTTAGAGCTCTTTAAAGTTCATACTTAAAGCGCGCCTGGGTGGCTCAGTAGTTGGGCGTCTGCCTTCGGCTCAGGTCATGATCCCAGGGTCCTGGGATCGAGCCCTGCATCGGGCTCCCTGCTCCACAGGAAGCCTGCTTCTCCCTCTCCCACTCCCCCTGCTTGTGTTCCCTCTCTCGCTGTGTCTCTCTCTGTCAAATAAATAAATAAAACCTTAAAATAAATAAATAAAGTTCATACTTAAGTGCTTAAATTGTCCCTAGTGTTTTGGCTGCTTTGGAACAAAAAGTTTGAAGATTAGAAGAAAAAAGAAAGGTTGAGTTTATTTTCAGTTTCACTCCCAGTTTCAAAAGTGATGGAAATTAAAGTCCAATTTTAGCTGAACGTACCTTAAAATTGCAAAATATAAATGTCTAGTTTAAATATACTTTTTCTTAGGTTTGTATTAGTGTGTAAGTTGACCAGTTAGTAAATCCTTCCTTGTTCTATGATTCTATGTAAAATTTTGCAATGAGGACACAATCCTTTATCAGCTTTTAATGTAAAATTTGTGAAATGATAGGTAATGAATGGATTTTTGTTTTTGTTTTTTAATCAGTGACTTTTTTGAACGAACCATTCTGTGCAACAGTCTTGTGTGGAGTTGTGCTGTGACGGGTAGACCTGGACTGACCTATCAGGAAGCACTTGAGTCAGAAAAAAAAGCAAGACAGAATCTTCAGAGTTTTCCAGAACCACTAATTATTCCAGTTTTATACTTGACCAACCTTACCCATCGTTCACGCTTACATGAAATTTGTGATGATATTTTTGCATATGTCAAGGATCGCTATTTTGTTGAAGAAACCGTGGAAGTCATTAGGAACAATGGTGCAAGGTAAAGTACTTTTTAATTTTTTCTTTCGTTACGCATACATTCACATTACTTAAAATTCAAAGTACACAAAAAGGTAAACTGAGGAAAGCTTCCCTTCCTCTCTCCTCCCACTACTCTCTTACCCTCCCCAAAGATAGCCCTAATGTTAGTATATTTTTCCAAAGCTTATGTCTATACAGACCACCAAAAACATGTATATGCATAGGTATTTGTACACATATGTGCACGTGCACACACACACTCTCCCATCCCTTTTAATGCCAAAGGTAACATACTTGATACCTTTTTCATTTAAAATATCTTGAAGATCAGTCCATTGCTTTATGAACCACCTTTCTTCTCTTTTTTGTTTATTATATAGTAAGTTCCATTGTATGGAAATTGCATCTTTATTTCCAAGTTAAAAAAAAAACCTTAAAGATAGCAATTTTGTCCTCATTATGTTACCTGATAGTTTAAATATGCATGTATTTCTTGCTGGGTTTTAGTAGTTCCTCTGATAATATGAGGACTGAGTTTTATATTCTCCACTGAGTTCTCTCTTACCCAGCTCTTCAAGAAAAAAATGAATTTTTCATATGCAAAAATTTTAAATGACATTATCTATGGCATTAAGTTAAAAATTATTACAGCTTTCCTGAAGTCTTAAGTATTTGTGATTGGCTAGTCACTGATATTTATCATAATAATCTTTATTTGCTCTAAAACTTTTTATAGCCTCTTGGAATTATATGTAGTATCCTGTGTCTCATTTCTTTCACTTACTGTATTGTTTTCAAAGTTTATCCACATTGTAGCATGTATCAGTATTTTATTTTTATTGATAAATTCTACTTTATGGATCTGTCACATTCTGTGACAGACGTTTAGATTGTTCCCATTTTTTGGCTATTATAAATAATTCTGTTACAGGCATGCATGTACAAGTTTTTGTGTGAACATATGTTTTCAGTTCTCTTGGGTATATACCTAAAGGTAGAATTGCTAAGTCATATGGTAACACTATATTTAGCGTTTGAAGAACCTCCAAACTTCCAGAGCAACTGCATCATTTACATTCCCACTAGCAATGTATGAGAGTTGCAGTTTCTCCACATCCTCACCAAGACATATCTATGGACAATTTGTTGTTGTCCATCCTTTTTATTTTGCCATTCTAGTGGGTGTGGAATGGTATCTTTTGGTAATTTTCATTTACATTTCCCTAATGACTCTGTCAAGCATCCTTTCATGTGCCTACTGATCATTTATATATCTTCTTTGGAGAAATGTTTGTTCTGGTCCTTTGCCCATTTTTAAATTGGGTTATTTATCTTTTTTATTACTGAGTTGTAAGAGTTCTTTGTGTTTTTGGATACAATCCCTTATATGATTTGCAAATATTTGCTTCCATTTATGAGTTGTCTTTTCACTTTCTGGATGGTACCATTACCAGTACCATCTCCCTTTGCTTTTAATTTTTGTTCCTACTTACTAATAGCATATACCTTTTGTTTCGATCTCTGGTAGTACCTACCAATGGTCCTAAAGACTGCTTCATCCACCAGAATTAGATTTACTGGAAAGAGCATGCTAAATTACAGAGAAATGGAATAGAGGCCATTCTTAAGTTGAATTAGTCAGTATAGGTACTCTGGATCTTCTCACCTCAGTATTCTTTTCTTATTGTCTCATTTACCTTTAGGTTTTCCTCCCCTCTTCCTTGTTGCATTTTACAAATACAGATTAGGTGCTTCCCTCCTTACCAAGACTTTCTGTTTTGAAATAAGCAATCAGCTGACAGATTCTTCTAGAAGATCCTTTGTCACTGGTATGGCAGAATAGCAAAGACAACACCAGACTACTTGACTGAGGCAACAGTTGAGCTCTTTATCCTCCCAATCCTGATTATCACCCAGCTTGCCTGCCAGTTGTATAGACATTTGTTCTCTGCTACTTCCTTAGAGCTTACAGGAGAAGTGAGAGAATCAGTGGTTTTATGTAAAGAACACTAAACTAGGATATTATATTATATTATATTATATTATATTATATTATATTATATTACATTATATTATATTATATCATATCAGCAGATACGACCTCATTGTTTCCATTTACAGATGAGGAAATAGAGGTCCAAAGAAGTCAAATGATTTTTTTAGTAATGTTTATCATATATTACTGATCTCTTGCTTTTGACTTGCACTGTTCTAGACACTGGAGATATAGCAGTAACAAAACAAAGTCACAGAGCTCCCATTCCAGTCTTACAAGTAGTAAGTGGTAGGATTTAAATTCAAGTAGAGTTGACTTACAAAATCATTTCTTTCACTGTATCATTGTCTCCTTAGTTTCGGATTCTGCCATTTATTTGCTCTGAGCAAGTAATTTAAACTCTTTAAGCTTTAGTCTTTTTTCATATGTTAAATGGACCCCTGCCTTATAGGTTTACCATATAGGATGAAATGATACAATGAATGTGAATTTTTTTAAGCTGTATTATATAATATTGCCATTTGATACAGGTGCCTTGTTAGTATTTGAATGTGTATAGTGGGGCCATGCAGTTTGACAGGATTTTTTTTGTTTTTTTGAGAGCTATCAGTAGTAATGTGGGACTACAGTAACTGCTTGGACCACTGTAACTGGGAATCCAGTTTCTCTATTGTAGATCTGAAAGGAAACCCCATAGTTAACAATTTCACTGTCTAAGAAAGACATAGTTGTTTGTTTTTGAAGATAGTCATCCCACTTTTGTACGTGGTCTTCCAAAAAATGCTACACAAGCAGTTTTAAGGCATCTGAGTTTCAGTTAACTTTATCTTCTTTTTAACAGCCTTATTATCATTGTTCAGTGAAGGGTTGGGAATATGGTGACCTAGAGCTCAGTGCTTACATGATAAATTTGTCTTCTCCACTCCCTGCCCACCCCACTCCCCCCACCCCCAGGCCTGGGATTGGAAAATTTAATCAGGAAAAAGAAGGTGGGAATCACACAACAAATAACACATTTGGGATTGTTGAGTCCTCTCTCAGTTGAAGGATAGGGCTAGAGTTTGAGAGAATCTGAAAAACTGAATCAGAATATGATTGTGTATTTGGTAATTTTTTAAAATTGGGCTTTGGGCAACTTGTTTTCAGACATTTTACAGGCACAGTCAAGATATTCTTGGAGTTCATAGGAGATTTGAAGCAACAGATATGAAGAGGTACCTCTAAAAAAGTAGGTATACTGACAGCAAGAAGTGGCACCTGATAGGAAAGAAGGAGATGGAATAAACGTTAACTACTGGTTAATGATTAAATATCCTGGCCTGGCTTAGTATATGATTCGGTAGCATTAGAAGACATTGCGGAATTGAAAGTATACTAGCATTTATTGAACCTTTCCTGTATGCTAGGTACTGTGCTAGATGCTTTCATTTTAATTCTCATGATACTGATAGGTGACCCAGAATTTTCCAAAAGTTGTATGCTCCTTGGTATTTACTTGAAGGAATTGAAAATTTAATGTCCACACAAAGACCTGCAGATGAATGTGTATAGCAGCTTTATTAATAATTTCCAAAATTTGGAAGCAACCATAATGTCCTTCACTAGGTGAATGGATAAATAAGCTGGTACATCCAGGCAATGGAATATTATTCAGTTCTAAAAAAGAAATGAGCTGTCAAGCCATGAAAAGACATGAGGAACCTTAACTGAATATTACTGTGTGATAGAGTCCAATCTGAAAAGGCACATATGTATGGTTCCAACTGTAAAAGGCAAAACTATGGAGACAGTAAAAAGATCAGTGGTTGCCAGTAGTTGAGGTAGAGTTGGGGAGATGTGAATAGGTGGAGCACAGAAGGTGTTTAAGGCAGTGAAAATACTCTGTATACTATAATGATGGATACATGTCATTATACATTTGTCCAAACCCATAGTGAAACACACCAAGAGTGAACTGTCATGTAAGCCATGGCCTTCGAGTAATGATGATGTGTCAGTGTAGCAAATGTACCTCTGGTGGGGGAGATATTGATGAGAGGCTATGAATGTGGGGCGGCAAGAGGTATATGGGAAGTCTCTAGATCTTCCTCTCAATTTTGCTATGCACCTTAAAACTGCTCTAAAACACTAAAGTCTTTAACAATAAAAGTTATGTGCTCTGCTTATTAAGACTGGAGTTTATCATTTTTTTAAATCTGTTTTTTTCCTATAAAGATTCATGTATATCAAAGAAAATTATGAAGGGTGAAGTCCTAGAGTGCATTTCCCAAATGCTCCTTTCAGAGATAATCATTGTCAAAAAATTAGTACATAGTTCTTTTTTCTATACTACACTAAATTTTAAGGAAAAGAAATAGCAAGCAGCTTTTTCACCTAGTAGTGGTTTGGATATCTTCTTATATCAAAAGACATAGATGTGCGTTTTTAATTGGTTTTGCATAAACTGATTAAAATATTGGTTCCTAAAAAGCTTACTTGCTTTTTCTGAGGCTGGAGAAAGTTATTCCTTTTGCTAGCCTTATATGAATTTTCCCTTTGAAAATTAAAAAAACTGCATTTTTTTCCAAATAATCTCTGACCTGGGTGCCTGGGTGGCTCAGTTAGTTAAGCATCTGCCTTCAGCTCAGGTCAAGATCTCAGGGTCCTGGAATGAGCTCCAGGTCTGGCTCCCTGCTCAGCGGGGAGTCTGCTTCCCCCCCTTCTGCGCCTCCCCCCAATGTGTTCAGTCTCTATCTCTCTCTCTCTTTCTCTCAAATAAATAAATAATCGTTTAAAAAAAAAAAATCTCTCACCCTTGACTGACAGACCTTTTCCCCAATGTAGTTTAAATCAGTGAAATAGCAGAGTTGGATTTGCACCAAAGAATTTCAGTTATGGCCACATTTTCCCAAATATTATCCCCATACTACTTAGAGATCTTTCAAATTTACAAAGTGTTACCTAATTAAGAAGCATAAGAGATTACAGTTCAATATTGTTTTTAGAATTGTCATGTAAAATAAAGATTATAGAATTCTTTTTAATCTTAGAAACTGGTATTGGTTTTGGCATTAAATAGTGACCAACCAACTAGAGATTTTAACTATTCAACTGTTAAAATATATTCCCTGTAGCTTTCTATGTTTCATTGGTGGAATGCTTTAAGCACTTTAGTCTAATGAAGTAAGAGAAAGTTAGCATTAAAACCTATACTATAGAAAGTAGGCACTTAGTATTTATTAGAAGTGGAAATAAGAAAATGAACTTTTAAATCTTTGGGTTCTTTTTTTATATTGCTGGCCTAAATGGTATTAGTGAATCCTAATTAAACTGCATTAATATTGAAGACAAAGAGAAATACTAAATATATTGAGAAGATAGGATGAACATAAAAGATATAACTGAGGACCAAATCTAGTGATTATGATTTAAACGTACATGCTTGAATGTTAGTGACGTGATCCAGGTGGGATTAATCAAAGAGAAGTTTTTGGGAAAGGGTTGACTAGAAATTTGAAGGCAGAGAGAGAAAAATATAAATTAGTAAAAAAGGATTAAAGGAGAAAGACTTCTTATTTAGGTGTAAAGATAGTATAGAACTTTTAGCAATGTGTATTAGTCAAATTTGTATTATAACTCTTTTTTTAAGATTTATTTATTTGAGAGAGCGAGCATACGCACACAAGGGAGGGGAGAGGGAAAGGAAAAGCAAATCTCAAGCAGACTCCCCACTGAGTGGGGAGCTGGACTCCGGGCTCAATCCCAGGATTCAAGATCACAACCAGAGCCAAAATCAAGAATTGGACACCTAACTGACTGAGCCACCCAGGCACTCCATGTTTTATAACTCTTTTTCAGAAAGAAGGCTTTCTGTCACTCAGCTTACACTACTGATCTTTTTTGTTTGTTTGTTTAAGTAGGCTCCACGCCCAACATGGGGCTCGAACTCACAACCCTGAGATCGAGTCACATGCTCTACTGACTGAGCCAGCCAGGTGCCCCAGTACAGATCTTTTAAGGTCAAAATTTCTGGTTCTCAGCCAAAGAGAGTCCTTAGCAACATCCCCAAATTGTTTCTGGTGACCCTAGGTATGTTGATATAATTTTTAATACCAAAAAAAAAAAAAGGAGGCTGTTTGGGACAACTATTCTTTCTTTGGAATTCTAAGTTAAAGTGGAAACCACCTTCTTTAGATATATATTGTGTTTGTTGTATGTACCAAAGACCCAGACTTACAACCTGATTCCTAGATTGTCATTGCAAGTTCAACAGTGAAAATTTAGAATCCTTATTTACTTGCATAATAATGTATTAGGAGGCCATCCTGGGAAACATTTTTATACTCTAAAAATCCCTAAGCAGTCACAAAAATAAATGAAAATGATTTTTTAAAGATTTTATTTATCTGTCAGAGAGAGAGAGCACAAGCAGGGGAAGCAGGAGAAGGAGAGGGAGAAGCAGGCTCCCCGCTGAGCAGGGAGCCCGATGCAGGGCTCAATCCCAGGACCCTGGGATCATGCCCTGAGCCAAAGGCTGATGCTTAACCGGCTGAGCCACCTTGGCGCTTCTGAAAATGAATTTTTTTTCTAAACAAGTTTATTTTAAATCACCTATAAAGCTTATGTTGTATTTCTGTATGGACTCAACAAAATAGTTCAGCTTAACAAAATAGTTTAGTAAAGTTTAATCATACAACCTTAACTCATTTTCTTCAGTATTCTAAGGGTCTTCAAGTTGCATTAGCCATTAGGAGCATCTGCCTAATGCCTTTCAAAAGTCTTTGAATGTTAAATGTTGCAGGTGAGGGTAGTTAGTCTCTGTGGCAACTTCTTTATTGATCCTTTGCACTAACACCAAGTACAGTCAGCTGAATCTCCACCAGGACTTACAGTCATTACCATGGGGGTAAGAAAAAATGATAAAAATGGGGAGTTGGCTAATAAATTGCAGTTCACCTCTTTCCTAACATAAAAGGGAATCAAATGTTTGTTTGCTTCAACTTGTATCTCAATGCACTGGTTAGTAGCAGGATGGTGAAGTAGAACAATAGTTCTGAAGTTCTTAGTTACTTGTGGCGGGAGAATATTAGAGGCTAATATCACAAAAGAGGGGAGACTATGTTTATCTACTTCTGTCCTGAGATCGCTGTTAGAAATAAAAGGGAAGTTCATTTCTACATGGTTATTACACAGGTTCAGGTCTGAGAAATTTGAGCCTCTTCTGAATAAAATCTGTGTCCTACATCTTTTCCTACCTACTTCGTGCTCTTTTTCATGTGGCCAATATAAGATCAGTTTTCAGTGAACAACTTACCTCATAGATACTTTGAATTTTTCTGAGAACAAGATAAAATTGTAGTTTGTTAATTCTCCATGCTGTCTTAGAGGCCAATAGTATGGTATGTAAGTGGAATTCATTTGACCTATGGTTCTGAATTACTATTTTAAAAATGGGGTTATCTATCTTAGACAAAGTCAGAGACCATCCAAAGATAAAAGTTAAAGGAGAAATAAGTGAAATGACATAAGTTAAAAAAATTTTCAATGAAAGGAAAAGGAGTGGTAAAAATACAAATAGAGGGGCACCTGGATGGCTCAGTCAGTTAAGTGTCCGACTCTTGATCTCAGGGTCATGAGTTCAAGCTCCACGTTGGGCTCCACACTGGGTATGGAGCCTACTTAAAAAAAAAAAAAAGTACAAATAGAATCTACTCATCACTAAAGGCCAAGCAAAATCCTTTGTTTCAACTAAAAACATATGCCAAGAGAATAATTCTGAGCAGAGTTCAGTACACTTTTTTTTAAATAAAGGGCCAGATAGTAGATATTATAGACTGTGTAGTTCATATGGTTTCAGTCACAGCCACCCAACTCTGCTGTTACAGTGCAAAAGCAGCCATAGACGGTATGAATGAGCATGGCTGTTTTCTAGTAGTTCTTTATTTATAAATACTGTAATTTGAATATCCTATTATTTTCACATATCACAAAGTAGTCTTCTGATTTTTATTTTAAACCATTTAAATATGTATAAATTACACTTAACTTGCAGACCATACATACAAAAAAACAGGAGGTAAGTTTGATCTGGCCTATAGGCCATACTGTGCTAATTCCTGGAATGAGGGAAGGGTTACTGCTTTAAATAAGGGTTATAGAATAAAATCCCAGAGATCCCCTTTTTGTTTAGAACCTCAGAGTTTGGCATGCAGAAGTGGCTTGGTAGGGTGGAAAAAGCCTTTGGAGCCAAACTGACTCTTGTTTCTGGGAATCTTCTTTCATAATCTGTAAAACTGAAGTAATATCTATATTCATATGGTGGCTGTATTAGCTTTTGCTGCATAACAAACCACCCTCAAAATTTAGTGGCCTAAATCAGTAAACATTATTCTCAAAATTGGTTGGCTGGAATGTTCTTACGGTCTGGGCCGGCCTGTCTGGGGCTGGATTATCAAGTCCTCTACTTTAGAATAGCCTTACATGTCTGGGGCCTCAGACTAGGGTGGCTACTTTCATGTGGCCTCTCATCCTTCAGGAAGCTAATCCAAACTTGTTCCCAAGGTGGTAGCAGGGTTCCCAGCAGCAAGAGAGGGCAAGCTCCACTGTGCAAGCACATTTCAAGCCTTAGCATGCTTTGTTTACTAGTATTCCATTGACCAGAGCAAGTCACATGAACAAATCCAGAGTTAATGTGGGAGGGATGGAAGAGGTATGATTCAATGGGGGCCATAGCTGCAATAATCTGCCACAATAGTTAGTATTTGTTAGTAGGCCAGCATAGTACCTGGCGCATAAAGCACTCAGTCAGTGTTAGAGCCTTCCTGTACTTGTCAGAGATGAGTGAAGAGTCTGACAGCTGTGATGATTCAAATTTTTTTAAGTCAGTCCCTAATTTTCTTATATCATAGTCACTGTTCTTGAGAGTTTGCTACATATCATTTTAGGGAGATGATGACAATCCCTGTAAACTTTTGAGAGCTTACTATATGCCACACACTGTTCTAAGCTCTTTATTTATATGCTCTTATTTAATTCCTGCAACAGCTTATGTAATAAGAGCTCATTTGCTCATTTTACAGTTGAGAAGTTCATACATAGACGTTAATTAATTAAAACTTGATCAAGGTCACCAGTGAAATTTCCAAGCAGAGGTAGTGTCAGAATCTACTGCTTCTGTTTGGGAGGAATACATACCTACATACCTAAATATATTAAAGGATAGCACTTAAGCAGGATTAAAAGATTGTAGTTGAATGTGCTCATTGATCACCCACCATTTACTCTTCCCTTTACCTGAGCATTTTATAATTTGTCTAAGTATGAAGAGAGATAGGATTATACATATGTGGTTAGATTATCTTTTGATGATTTGTTCTGAGTGATTGATACAGGTCATAAGGTTGAGTGTCTGAAAATCAGCATCATCTTTTGACCATTGATTCAAAGGGGAAAAAAATTACTAATATTTAAACAGGTTCCCTTGTTCTTTAAATTCTTCGTCATTGTTCTTATCACAGGGTACCTTAATTTTTCTTTTTTAAGATTTTTTTTTTTTTTTTGAGACAGAGAAAGAGACACTGAGAGCAGAAGCAAGGAGGAGGGGCAGTGGGAGAGGGAAAAGCAGACTCCCTATTGAGCAGGGAACCCAATTGGGGGTGCAATCCCAGGACCCCGAGATCATGACCTGAGCCATAGGCAGACGCTCAACCAACTGAGCCACCCAGGAGCCCCCACAGGGTACCTTAATTATTTTACTTCTGTACTCTAAGCTGTTTAAGCTTTCTTCTTTTCAAATATTTTGCTTCCAGATGGAAGAATGCTATTTACTAGCAACAAAAGGTGACTGCAAGCATGGGGAAGACTATAATTTTTATTTTTTGATTTTTCTATCTTTTGACATAGTTGCCAGGAATGAAAAAATGCAATTATTTATGTCTTTTTTCTTGGAGGTAGTAGGGAATATTCTAATTTAATACTTAAAGTATACACAAAGCTAAGTTTTATATGGTTCATTCAGTAAGCATTGTGTGCTCAGTTGTTACTCTTGAAGGTTTTGAAAGGAGGGTAGTGACTAAGACAAGAACTAGGGACTTATGTTTAAGTGCAAGAGAGAGAAACACACAAATCAACATGATAATTCATTTGATCAGTGTTGTAAAGAAAATAAAACTTGATGGGATAGAATCTTGAGTCATATTTTTTTGTTTTAGCCAATTAAATTCAGTATTTTCTCCATAAACCACTGTGTTGGATGCTACAGGATAATCCAGCATGAGTAAAGCATTAATACTTACTGTTCTCAAGCAGAACATAGGTAATAAGGATAGAGTTTGCAGGGCAAAGATCAGTGAAATACATGACTGACCAACAAAGGATTGAATGAGAAATGCCGTAAGGGACATAGAGGGGAGGAAGAATTGGAGGAAAGTAGTCAAAAGGTACAAACTTCTAGTTACAAGATAAATAAGTACTAGAGATATAATGTACGACATGATTGTAGCTAACAACTGCTATATGAAATATAAGAAAGCTGTTAAGTGAATATATAAATCCTAAGAGTTCTCATCACAAGGAGAAGACTTTTTTTGTTCTTTTCTTTTTATTGTATCTGTATGAGATGATGGATGTTAGCTGAATCTATTATAATCACAGTATACATACATCAAATCATGCTATACACCTTAAACTTCTACAGTGATGTATGTCAGTAATTCCTCAGCAAAAGTTGGGGGAAAAGAGACATAGATAAGTTTTACTTTGTTAGTGAATATATCACTAACATTCAAATAGAATGAATAAAAGATCCTGTAATGCCAAATTAATTTAGCACTCCAATAATAATTTGCTATGATTGGCCATTAGAATGGGCTGATGTTTTACCTTTTAGTTATCTTTATGAAGGTATGCTTGCATCTTCATCTGCTTCCAGTCAGTGAGTCAGTGTGTTGATTTTCATTGTTACCACATTAAGAATGTTACTGACCTGAGATGCCTGGGTGGCTCAGTCAGTTGAGCGTCTGCCTTCAGCTCAGGTCATGATCCCAGGGTCCTGGGATGGAGTCCCACATCAGGCTCCTTGCTCAGTGGGGAGCCTGCTTTTCCCTTTGCCCCTCCCCCTGCTTGTGTTTTTTCTCTCTCTCTCTGACAAATAAATAAATATATAAATAATTTTTTTAAAAAAAGAATGTTATTGACCTTAAGGATAGTAAAAAAAAATATTCAGGTTATTTCCTTTGAGCTTCCAGCTAGAATTTGAGAACGCAGGAAGTAATTGGTATAATTTTGTCATCTTAATTTGTTAGTTGTGTATATAATAATTTCTTTGCCAATTCTTATTTTTTATGTACTATATTTTGATGTGCAGAAGCCATCTGACTTTGATTTGACTAACTCAAGTTGTAAGAGACAGTACCCATATATTGAACTTCTTTTTTCATGAAGAATGGATTTTTAGATGAATTTTTACAGATTTTATTATGGTTGAGGTAGAAACAAACTATAAAATAGGTCTTCTTTGACATAATTTTCGCATTACACAGCTCTCTGGTCTTCTGATAAGTATCACAGGACTAATCTATACTTCATTGAGATCTAACAAGTAGACCTACTTCAATTAGCCTTTCTCATGTGCATTAATATTTTTAGAAAAACAATAAATGGTTTTCTTTTAAGCTGAAGAATAAATTAAATAACTTACATTCAGATCAGCCTTTATCCTAAGTAGTCTAAACTAATAAAGTTTTATTAAAGCAGTACTTTACTTATGATAAAATTCATTTTTAAATGTATAGTTGTGACTTCTGACAGTTACGTAACCTACCACAATAAAACATAGAACATTTCTTCTATTCCCCAAAAGTTCTGTTGTCCCCCTTTGTAGTCTACCCTTGCCCCCACCTCCTACCCTAGCCTATATGACAACCACTGATCTATTTTCTGTCCTTATAATTTTGCCCTTTCCAGAATATAAATATAAATGGAATCTTGGGTCTGACTCTTTTTTTTCCCACTCATCTGTATATCTATCCTTTTGCCAATACTACAGTGTCATTATTTACTATAGCTTTTTAGTATCTTTTATTGATTTTTTCCTGTGATGTGAAATGAATGCTTTTAGTTAGAGTTAATATTTCCTAATGTTTATCATTAGTATTTTTAAATTAAACTTTCTATTTTGAGATAACTGTAGATTCACATGCAGTTGTAAAATAATACAGAATTTCTCCCAGCGGCACTACCTTGCAAAATTGTAGTACAGAATCACAACCAGAATATTGACATTGATATAGTCATGATAGAGAACATTTCTATTACTACAAGGATCCCTCATATTGCTCTTTGATCACCACAGCCACAAATCATAGATAGTTAAATTTATTTTCCTTCTTCAGGTTTTCAGTTTTCTGAAACAGATATGACATGAAATCTGTATTGCCAGTGACAAAGTAACTTTCAAGTTTGAAAGTCTTATTCAGCTTTATTGGTTGAATTGAAAAACAGTACTGTGACTCAAAATAAATTTAACACATAAGATGTTTATAAACAGATCAGTTTTTAATAAAAATACCTAGTACACCTAATAGTTTAGCGTTTTTTCTTATCAGCTGAGATTTGACTTGGGTGCATATGATAGAAAGAATTTTAATGGCATAAGGAAATAAAAATTTTTCATGTAAAATTAAGTACCAGAGTTGCAGTGGAGGGGTGGGATGCAAGTCCACAAAGTTGTCAGGAACGCAGGTTTTTTCCTGATTTCTGCTCCATCATTCTAAGGTTGTGACCATCGTTTTCATTGTTCAGGGTGGCAGCAAGAGAGAGGGAAGGCAAGAAGCTTGCTTTTCTTCCTATGTCCGTCCTTCACATTGCAGCCAATTTAAGTGTTCTATAATACAAAATGTTGGTGGAGTACCTGGGTGGCTCAGTCGGTTGGGTATCGGACTCCGATTTGACTCTGGTCTGAGGGTTGTGAGATTGAGCCCCAAGTCAGCTTGAGATTCTTTCCCTCTGCCCCTCCCTGCCTCGAGCTCATACTCACTCTTTCTCTCAAATAAATAATTAAAATCTTTTAAAAAATAAATACTGTATGTTGAAACGAAAGGTCACTTGCTGCTAAAACTGTAGTGACATTTTATTGTATTTAATGTTTACTTGTCTCTGATCTTCATATGTTGGTCTTGCCTTCTCATAAGGCTATCATGTCTTCTTACATGTTGGTGTCACTATGCCAGGCTAACATAAAGCTGAGCACACAAACACTTTAAATGCCTGTTAATATGAATATACTAGTTGGAATTTTAAAGTATTTTGGTGAAGCTTTGATAAATTTGATTTATACTTCAGCCTAACTAACTCTTATGGCTTTAAGATGATAATTTTGAATACTAAAGAGCTTAAATAGCATGCCGACAATATCCAGGTATTTGACACTTATTAGAAATATGTAGGATTTAACCCGTGTGTCTCATACCTAGGATTTTATTTCCAAAGATTTTCATTTGAACTATATATCTTTTAATAATAAATTTAACCTTTAATAAGAATATAATGATTTTTTTTTTAAGTAGGTTCCACACCAGCAGGGCTTGAACTCAACGCAGGGCTTAAACTCAAGACCGAGCTGAGATCAAGAGTCTGTCTGACTCTTAACCCACTGAGACGCCCCCCAGGCACCCCAAGAATCTGATGGTTCTGATTATCTTAATGATATTTAGGTTTACAATAGGTCAAATGCCAATTGGAAAAATAATAAGACCTGATTCTCTGGTCCATGAAGAGTCTCAGAACAGTTCAAAATGAAACATTCTTTGAACTACTCTGATCAGTATGTCTGAAAAGTGAGCAGTTAACAAAGCAACATTTTCTGACCTCTTCTTCCCACTGACGAGTAATCAACATAATTCAGTCTTCTTGTTTGAAATAGCAGACTTGTTGAGCGGTCTACTTTCCTCCACTTAAATTAAGTATCACATAACCACCTTAATTTGAGGGTTTTTTTTTAACTCTGAACTTCAAATTAAGCATATATACTCTGTTTCTACCTATAAAGTTGAAGTAAGTATCCAAGCACAGCATTTTAAAATAAATGTTCTTGACACCTGTATTACAAAATAAAGGTTAATGAGGCAGCACAGGGAGCAGGTATAAAGTATGCCGTATTCCATTTTTAGAGACCCAAACAGAGATAGTCCCTTATGTCAAGTAAGGCTCCCCAAGTTTCTAGTCTTCTTTCCTTCTGCTGTTGACTGTTTGTCTTCTACTCCAAGTGCCTTGTAAAAACTCTGCATATGTTTCAATTGTAGAATGTTTTATAATTTTGCTTTACTGAATTTGTATTTTGAGATATAAATTGAACTATGACTGTTAAAACAAATTACTTTTAAAACAAAACCAACTTTTGGGGGAAGAGGTATATACCATATTCTTATAAAAGGCTATTTCCTTGTTCCGTTTGTCACTGTTACAGCTTTATGGCTAACTTCTGCTGTGTCCTCATTCTGTGCTGACTGCTGTTCCACAGACTTGCTTTCACACTTAAAAGTGTTTAAGTCATAAGCACTTTAGGAGCCTCTTGACTGCCTGGGCTTAAAGCTCTGAAATACCCTTGGGTCAATACAGTGTTTCTGTTCCCCCTCCCCCTCCCCCCCCCCCCCCCCCCCCCCGCTAGGTGTGGATTCGTGATTCTTTAACCTTTTTTACATTCCAATCTTCTTTGGACTCACTAGAACCAAGAAACTGTAGCAAATGGATTTGAAAGACATGGACTAAGCCTAATTAGAAATCTGTTAGAAGGTATTGACTTGACATCTTGAATAGTTAACTGAAGTTTAGCTTAGCACCAGCGAGAGGCCTGGCCTTGATTAGATTAGCAAGAAATGCTAAACCTGTGGTTTGTGCAAAGTTAATAACATTGCTAATAACTAGTATAATTTATATATAAAACATTTCCTACATTCTCAGCTATGTCTCTATACTGTACTGGTTTGCTTCTCCCTTATTCTGTCAGGGAATTGTATTTCTGTTATTTTTCTGTTGTTTTTAAATAAATTAGTTGTTGAATTCTTGTAGTTCTGTGGGCTCTACTGGGGATCATAGACTGTTCCCTTCAGTAGACTGTCAAACCATTTTAGGCACCACGCCAATCATACCTGAGCCTGGAGCAGACCCATTTCTTTGTTTTTCCTTCGTGACTACCACCACCATCACAACTTAGGGCTATTCACCTGGGCTCTGCCAGTGAAAACCATTTTTTTGTAACTTGAAGAACCTTGTCATAAGTTCACTGAAGAGCTTCCTTCATCACCACAGGGAACTCTGAGCCAATCATCCCTGGATGATACCCAGGCCCTTCAAAAGTAGGTCCATTTGAGGTGAAGGGGGTTAAGAGATACAAACTTCCAGTTATAAATAAGTCACAGAAATGAAAAGTGCAGCATAGAAAATATAGTCAGTAATGTTGTAATAGCATTGAATGGTGACAGATGGTGACTACACTTACCATGGTGAGCACTGCATAATGTATAGAATCGTTTCATCACTATGTTATACACCTGAAACAAATATAACATTACATGTCAACTATACCTCAATAATACATTTTTTAAAGTGGGTCCATTTAATTGATTCCTTGCATATTTTTGTGCAATTCATGTCACTAAATTACAGAACCTTTTTATTATTAGGCTACATAATTGCCTAACATTTTTGATAGGATTTCCTGTAGTTGTTCTCTTTAGAAACACTGGTTTATTTCTGCCAACCAATGGTGAAAGTCAGCCTGCAGTTCTTTTTACACCATTTGCATTTGCTACCAATTTAGGCTTGATAAATGAGCCTTCCTAAGCTTTATTGTTAGAACAAAAAAAAATTATTAAAAAAAAATGGTAAAATCAACATAAGATTTGCCATTGTAATCATTTTTAGATGTATAATTTGGTGTCATTAAGTACATTCACAATGTTATGTAACCATCACTACTATTTCTAGAACTTTTTCATCATTCCAAACAGAAACTCTGTACTCATTAAGCAATAACTCCCCATTTCTCCCTCCCTCCAGACCCTGGTAACCTTTATTCTACTTTCTGTCTCTATGAATTTTCCTATTCTAGATACTTCATATGAGTGGATTCATACAATATTTGTTATTTTTTGTTTGGCTTATTTCACTGAGCATAATGTTTTCAAGGTTCATCCATGTTGTAGCTTGTATCAGAATTTCATCCCTTTTTGTGGCTGCTCAGTATTCCACATTTTGTTTCTCCATTTACCTATTGGTAGACATTTGAGTTTTTTCCACCTTTTGGTTATTGTGAATAAAGCCCTTATGAACATTGGTATACAAGTATCTGCTGAGTTCCTGTTTTCAATTCTTTTGGGTTTATACTTAGAATTGCTGGGTCATATAATAATTCTGTGTTTAATTTTTTTTAGGAACCACCATATTGTTTTCACAGCAACTACACCATTTTATATATTCCCACCAGCAATGCACAAGGGTTCCATTTTCTCCATATCCTCACTAACACTCATTATTTTTCATTTTTTGTTCTTTTAATAATAGCCATCTTGGTATAAAGTGGTATCTCATTGCAGTTTTGATTTTGTATTTCCCTTACGATTAATGATGGCTGAACATCTTTTCATGTGCTTATTGCCATTTGTATCTTTTTTGGAGAAGTGTCTATTTAGGTCCTTTGCCTGTTTTTGAATCGGGTTGTTTGTTTTTTGTTGAGTTATAAGAGTTCTTTATATGTTCTGCCATGTCTTTGTCTGGTTTGTGTATCAGGCTAATGTTGGTGTTATAAAATGAGTTAAGTGTTATATCCTCTTCAATTTTTTGGAAGATTTTGAGAATTGGTATTAATTCTTAGAATGTTTGGTAGAATTTGCCAGTGAAGCTATCTGGTCCTGGGCTTTTCTTGTTGGAAAGTTTTTGATTACTCATTCAGTCTCCGTACTACTTATAGATCTATTCAAATTTTCTATTTCTTCTTGGGTCAGTTTTGGTAGTTTGTGTGTTTCTAAGAATGTGTCCATTTTATCTAAGCTATCCAGTTTGTCAGCATACAATTGTCCATAATCTTTTCTTATAATCTTTTTTAGTTCCAGTAAAATCACTAGTAATGTCCCCACTTTTACTTCTCGTTTTAGTAATTTGAGTCCTCTCCCTTTGTTCTCAATTCTTTAAGAGCAAGTTGTAAAGGAGTCACATATGATACTTTTAATTGAACCTATATAACACTCAGAATGAGGGAAAATGAGCCAAGAAAGATGATGATTTGAGGGCTGGATTCACCTACATAGTCTATATTTTGTTGGTTCTTAAATCTTGGGGTGCTGTAAAACCAATTGCTTTCTTCAATTTGGGTATAGTGTAAATATTTCCTAGCAGGAAATCCATGGTCCTGGTTTTCTCTGTGCCTAACAGCACTATTAGATATTTTTAGAGTATACTAAAGATGTACTTCTAATGGAGAGTTAATAAGCACATGATAAAATAAATGTACACTAATGAAAATATGTGCTATTATTTTATAAAAATTCACCAGCTTCCCAAAATGAGTCTGCTCTGAATATACTGTTTGTCTTTCTGGAATTGTATGATTCCCTTTATTTTGGCTGTAAGTGACAGAAATTAATTTTGAAAAAAAAGGCAAAAGGGTCAGTTATCAGTTTATTGAATCAAAGGAAAGATTAAATAGCTAAACCTAAGATGAGCAAAGCACAGCTAAGTCTGAGGAAGAACAAGAATAAGAGAATTGATTGCCTGTAATATCTTTTTCATCTCTCCTCTCTTCTCTCTTGTTGGCTTCATCTTCTCGCTGCAGTTACATGCTTCTCATGGCAGGAAACATGGCTGCCAACAGGACTGATTTTTGCTTTCTAGATTCCAAATTTTAAAATCTTGGAAAAGATTGGGGCGCATGGGTGGCTTAGTTGGTTAAGTGTCCAACTCTTGATTTTGGCTCAGGTCATGATCTCATGGGTTGTGAGATCAAGCTCCATGTCAGACTTCATGCTCAGTGGGGAGTCTGCTTGAGATTCCCTCTCTCCTGTCCCTCTGAGCACCACCCCCCGGCACACATGTGCTCTCGCTCCCTCTTCCTCTCTCTGAAAGTAAATAAATCTTTAAAAAAATAAAATAAAATCTTGGAAAAGATGTATTGGCTCAGCAAAAAGGTGCCCACCCAATATCAACTAACTCTGGCCAGGACCCTGTGGGAACATGACAGCTCTACTAGCAGCCATGTGGAGGGAGGTGGGGTATGGGAAGAATGAAGTTCCTAGGAGAATGGGGATGGTGACTAGATAGGCAGTTTTATGAATGCCCACGATATATCAAAACGTGTTTATGGTACGTAGGATGACCAAATGAATGATAAATAGCTAATTGTCTAATCTTGAACCACTTTTTCTCAGAGAAAAGGGATTTACCCCATTGGTAAATGTAGGTGTATATATACTTAAGATATTCTTAGTTAATAAAACCTCCCCCAGGATTGCCTAAGAGTTGTTTTCTCTTCCCCTCTTCTCTTCTCTGCCCCCAAGATCCCGGCAACCGATTATCCACTTTCTGTCTATGGATTTGCCTATTCTGAATATTCCCTATGAATGGAATCGTATACTATGTGGCCTTTTATTTCTGGTTTATTTCATTTAGCATAATGTGTTCAGAGTTCATCTATACTTCATTTTAATTTTTGTGTTGAATAATATTCCATTGTAGATATACTACATTTTAATTATTGCAAATTGGCATAGTAAAAATGGGATAGAGAAATATTTCAGTTGTGGTGAATATGTCTGAAGTTGCAGCCCATAAAATCCAGATAGAGTGGGCAGAGGTTAAGGAACTCAAACTAGAGGCAATAAAGAAATGGGCAAAAGAAATGAACAGACATTTCTCCAAAGAAGACATCCAAATGGCCAAGAGACACATGAAAAAAATGCTCAGCATCACTTGGCATCAGGGAAATCCAAATCAAAACCACAATGCAATACCACCTCACACCAGTCAGAATGTCTAAACGAACAAGTCAGGAAACAACAGATGTTGGTGAGGATGTGGAGAAAGGGGAACCCTCCTACACTGTTGGTGGGAATGCAAGCTGGTGCAGCACTCTGGAAAATAGTATGAAGCTTCCTCAAAAAGTTGAAAATAGAGCTACCCTATGACCCAGCAATTACACTACTGGGTATTTACCCCAGAGATACAAATGTAGTGATCCGAAGAGGAACCTGCTCCCCAGTGTTTATAGCAGCAATGTCCACGATAGCCAAACTATGGAAAGAGCCCAGATGTCCATCAACAGAGGAATGGATAAAGAAGAAGTGGTATATATGTATACAATGGAATACTACTCAGCCATCAAAAAATGAAATCTTGCCATTTGCAGCAACATGGATGGAACTAGAGGGTATTATGCTAAGCGAAGTAAGTCAATCAGAGAAAGACAATTATATGATCTCACTGATATGTGGAACCTAAGAAACAAAAGAGAGGATCATAGGGAAAGAGAGGAAAAAATAAAACAATAGGAAACCAGAGAGGGAGACAAACCATAAGAGACTCTTAACTATAGGAAACAAACTGAGGGTTGCTAGAGGGGAGGGGGGTAAAGGGATGGGGTAACTGGGTGATGGACATTAAGGAGGGCATGTGATGTAATGAGCACTGGATATTATATAAGACTGGTGAATCACAGACCTGTACCTCTGAAACCAATAATAACATTATATGTTAATTTAAAAAAATAGAGGCAATAGAACTAGTGAATAGGAAATTTTATAGAGATCAAAAATGCCAACAAAAGCTACAGTGAGAATAAAAAAGGTTATGATCAGGAAAATTTCAGAATTTAAAATGTTGGATGCTTTGAAAAACTATAAGATCCAGTCTGTATAATGACATATTATGCCAGTATTTGATTTTCTAAGCAGTAACTTTAGTTAAGAATATAATTGCTGGGGCGCCTGGGTGGCTCAGTTGGTTAAGCGACTGCCTTCAGCTCAGGTCATGATCCTGGAGTCCCGGGATCGAGTCCCGCATCGGACTCCCTGCTCAGCAGGGAGTCTGCTTCTCCCTCTGATCCTCCCCCTCTCATGCTCTCTGTCTCCCATTCTCTCTCTCAGATAAATAAATAAAAAATCTTAAAAAAAAAAAAGAATATAATTGCTGGGACACCTACGTGGCTCAGTCAGTCGAGTTTCTGCCTTCAGCTCAGGTCATGATCCCAGGGGTTAGGATCGAGTCCCACATCGGGCTCCCTGCTCAACGGGAGCCTGCTTCTCCCTCTTCCTGCCTGCCTCTCTCTCTCTCTCTCTGACAAATAAATAATAAAATAAAATCTTTAAAAAAAAAGGAATATAATTGCTAAGAATCTTGATAAATTGACCTTTGTATTATTTTAAGTTGTAGCTAACCTTTGCTTAAATTTGATGTTACAGATTTTCTATTAATTTGGTTACATCAATGAGTCATGGTTTCTACAAAACAAAATATCTTTTCAGTTGTTCAGAATAATTAGATTGTTCTGAAATGCTTGATTATAAATATCAAATAATTTGCGTTTTTCAATGTATCATTTTCTTTCAGGTTACAGTGTAGGATTTTGGAAGTCCTCCCTCCATCACATCAAAATGGCTTTGCTAATGGACATGTCAGCAGTGTCGATGGAGAAACTATTATCATCAGTGATAGTGATGATTCAGAAACACAAAACAGTTCCTTTCAAAATGGGTAAGTGATTTTTATTAATTTTTAAAATGTATATCAGATTGGCTAATGATACCCTATTGAAATAATTTTCTCTTTAATCCTTCCCTTTTTCCTTTGTAATCATAGAGTGTAAAATCCATCTAAGTGATGTGGTTCAACAACACGTGTTAGAATTTGCAAAATTGAAAGTACCTAGTTAACTCTAGTCAGCTGCGTAGGAGCAATTGAAGTTCACCTCATTCAGTTACACTTAAACATTCCAATTTGGTTTACTTGGGAAAATTAATTCTGTACTTTAATTATTATACTTAATCACTTTATGGTGCATATGGTAGAGAAACTAACCTTCTGCAATTCAGTCAGTTGACAGCCTGGGTCAGCTGAGTGCTCCTGGAGAAAAATCACACAAGCCCATGTAGATTGGCATTGTCTACAGGTAAATTTAAAATCTCAGCTAAGTCTTCAACTGATTAAAAGTCTTCTTACATGCTTTAGCCCCACTCCGTCTGTTCTCCACAACTATCTAAATCTTTATTGCTCCATTCTGTTCCCTCTCTGCCTTTTCGGCATCTCAAAATTAAAAATGCTTTTTCCAGTCTGTCTTGTGTCTTTTTCTTCCCTGTTGTCAGTGAACAGTACCATAATAATCTAATCAGAAACCTAACCTGAGGCTGCTCTTTTTTTTTTTTTTGAGCATAGTTGGCACACAGTGTTATATTAGTTTCAGATTTAAAACATAGCAATTCAGGGTTCCTGGTTGGCTCAGTGTGTAGAGCATATGACTCTTGATCTCGGCGTCGTGAGTTCAAGCCCCACATTGGGCGTAAAGCTTACTTTAAAAAAAAAAAAAAAAGACATAGTGATTCAACATCTCTCTATACTTATGCTATATGACGTAGTGATTCAATACCTCTCTCTATACTTAACGCTCACCACAAGTATAGATATCATCTGTCACCCTACAGTGCTATTACAGTACCATTGATTATATTCCCTATGCTGTGCCTTTGTAGTCCTGTTACTTATTCATTCCATAGCCGGAAGGCTGTATCTTCCACTCCCCTTCACCCATTTTGCCCATCTCCCCCCCCCCCCCCCCCCCCGGACCATCAGTTTGTTCTCCGTGCTTAGGTCTGATTCTGCTTTTTGTTTATTTATTCATTTGTTTTTTAGATTCCACATACAAGTGAAATCATATGGTGTTTGTCCTACCCATGTTGTCACAAATGGCAAGATCTCATCTTTTTTATGGCTGCCTAAATTCCAGTGTGTGTGTGTCTTTACTCATTCAATGGAATAAATTGAGTTGCTATTGATGGACACTTGGGTTGCTTCCATATCTTGGCAATCATAAATAATGCTGCAATAAACATAGGGGTGGGGTGCATATATCTTTGTTAATTTATGTTTTTGTTTCCTTTGGGCAGATATCCAATACAGGAATTATTAGATCATATGGTATTTCTGTTTTTAATTTTTTGAGGAACCTCCATACTGTTTTCCACAGTGGCTGTACCAGTTAACATTCTTATCAATAGTGCACAAGAGGGGCGCCTGGGTGGCTCAGCTGTTGAGCGTCTGCCTTCGGCTCGGGTCATGATCCCAGGGTCCTGGGATCGAGCCCCGCATCGGGCTCCCTGCTCCGTGGGAAGCCTGCTTCTCCCTCTCCCACTCCCACTCCCCCTGCTTGTGTTCCCTCTCTCGCTGTGTCTCTCTCTGTCAAATAAATAAAAAATCTTAAAAAAAAAAAAAAATAGTGCACAAGAATTCTTTTTTCTCCACATCCTCACCAACACTTATTTCTTATCTTTTTTATTTTTGCCATCCTGATAGGTGCATTTCCCTGTTTATTAGTGATGTTAAGCATTTTTTTTTAAGTAGGCTCCATGCCCAATGTGGAGCCCAGCGTGGGGCTTGAACTCATGACCGTGAGATCAAGACCTGAGCTGAGATGAAGAGTCAGACTGCTTAACCAACTGAGCCACACAGGAGCCCCAGATGTTGAGCATTTTTTTTTAAAGAATTATTTATTTTTAGAGAGAGTGTGCGTGCACGAATGGGGGGAGGGACAAAGAAAGAGGTGAGAGAGTCTCAAGCAAACTCCCTGCCAAGCAGGGAGCCTGACTCAGGGCTTGATCTCAATACCCATGAGATCATGACCTGAGCCAAGATCAAGAGTTGGACGCCCAGGTACCCCTTGAGCATTTTTTAATGTGTCTGTTTGCCATCTATGTGTATGTGTTCTTTTGAAAAATTTCTGTTCGGGTCCTCTGCCCATTTTTAATTGGATTATTTGGAGTTTATTGGCATTGAATTGTATTGGTTCTTTATAAATTATGGATATTAACTCCCTGAGGCCACTCTTAACTACTTCCTTTATGTCCTTTGCAGCTGAAATATCAATAACTATCAAATTCTGTCCTTCAGAACCTTGTAATTCAACTTCTAACTTGAACTATTGTATCTATAACTAGCATTTGAGCATTTGCTGTCCAAGCATTGTGCTAATTAGTCACTCCTGGAAGAGTGTTGTTATCTTTATTTAACAAGAAGAACCTGAGCCTTAGAAATGTTAATTGGGGGGCTTGTGGTCCCTCTCTCGCTGTGTCTCTCTCTGTCAGATAAATAAATAAAATCTTTAAAAAAAAAAAAAAAAGAAATGTTAATTGGTATTGCACAAGGTCATCTAGCTAGTACACCAAAAATGATTTCTAGGTGAGTGAATGAAGCATGACATGGTCCTATGTATTAAGTCTTTTGATACATCTCATTTGGATCATATGGTATTTCTATTTTTAATTTTTTGAGGGACCTCCATACTGTTTTCCACAGTATGATATATCTCATTTTTTCTTGAGTTGCTACTTTATTAAGCAGAAAAAGAAATTTATAGGTCTTTTGTTTTGTGTCCCTCATTGAATATAGGGTTTATGATGCAAAATTATTGAGTATTAGCAGCTCTGACAGTAGTTCATGTGTTTTGTTTGGAGTGTCTGAAGGATTATATCCCTTAAATGGAGTTAATTATGTATGAGTCTTGAAGGGTTAAATATAGATTTGTATATAAGAGACATTATTTAAATTGATGTTTAAATATGGTAAGCATTGGGGTGTCTGGGTGGCTCAGTCGTTAAGCATCTGCCTTCGGCTCAGGTCATGATCCCAGGGTCCTGGGATCAAGCCCCACATCGGGCTCCTTGCTCAGCGGGAAGCCTGCTTCTCCCTCTGCCTCTCTCTTTCTCTGTCTCTCATGAATAAATAAATAAAATCTTTTTAAAAAATAAATATAGTAAACATTTATTTTTCTAAATTTTTTCATTTTAAAGTGATTTACCATTTAAGGCTATTTTGTAGTAACCTTTTTTTTATTTTTAAAAGATTTTATTTATTTATTTTGACAGAGAGAGAGACAGCAAGAGAGGGAACACAAGCACGGGGAGTGGGAGAGGGAGAAGCAGTCTTCCCACTGAGCAGAGAACCCAATGTGGGGCTCAATCCCAGGACCCTGGGATCATGACCTGAGCCGAAGGCAGACGCTTAACGACTGAGCCACCCAGGCGCCCCATAACTTTTTATTTTTTAAAGATTTTATTTATTTATTTGAGAGAGAGAGCACAGTGGGAGAGCACAAGCGGGGGAAAGGCAGAGGGAGAGGGAGAAGCAGGCTCCTAGCAGGGAGCCTGACGTGGGGCTCAATCCCAGGACCCTGGGATCATGACCTGAGCCGAAGGCAGGCAGACACTTAACTGACTGAGCCATCCAGGCGCCCTTATTTTGTAGTAACTTTAAACCTAATCTTCTAATTCTTACAGATGCTGTGAGGTGCTTTAGATGAGGATTGTCTAGACTCTTAGGTTCAGCACTCTATTATTCAGCTCATTAATGTCCTTTCTCTTCCTTTTAGATTTCAATATGAGCTACATGCATAGTTTGTAGCTAATTTGTTACCTTGAGTACAAATACGCCAATTAATTCATAATCCCAACTAGTAATAGTAAATATTTTATCTGTTATATGTGGCAATATAAATTCCCATCAGTTCCACTTCTGCCACTTACAACGAGCTTATCACAGAGTATTATTGAATTTGACCCGTAATTTCTTGCCTAAATAGGTTGTGCCTTATTCCATGAATATAAGTACTTGGGATAGACACTTGGTATAGGAAAAGTGAGAAAGCTAATTAATTACTTTATTCACAGATATTGTAACCTGTTTGTGATTCTCAAAGAATCTGAGCCTTCTCTATACATCAACATCATAAAATGCCTACTTGTTTGTAGAATGCTACTGTATTCTAATATACCAGGAAGAGTGAAACATAATCATCTTTGGACCTTTGTTCTGTTATTTCTATTAATTCCCTAACCTAAGTGAGTAAGAAATTTACTTCTTCTAGGTTGTTCCCTGACAACAAAACTTAATCTGGAGTTTCTCATGTTTCAGCAGGTGGGTTGAAGGGATGAGAATGGAAGTTATTTATTGGGTATTTTCCATTAGTTGAGCTGTATAACAGCACCCACATATATTCTCTTATTTATTTTATTCCTCAGAACCATTCTATAAGGGTAGATGGTCATATTCTTTTATCACTGAGGAGAAATGGAAGTTCAGAGTTAGAAAAATTTTCCAGCATCACCTAGTTCATAATATCTGTGAGACATACTAAGGCAGCATATTTAGAATTAAGCCTAGGTGCTCAAAATGGTCACCAGCATTCCTGGGTTGGGGGGGCGTTAAAATATATATAATATAATATTTTCTGTTTTAACTCTTTTAAGTGTATAATTCAATGGCATTAATTGCATTCACAGTGTCATACCACTATAGCCACTATTCCCAAAACCTTTTCTTTACCCCAAACAGAAACTCTGTACCTGGTAGGTAATTATTCTACATTTTCCCCCCTCCATCTCTTGGTAACCTCTAATCTGCATTCTGTCTCTATGAATTTATGTACTCTAAGTATTTCATATAAGTGGAATCATACTGTATTTGTCCTTTCGTGTGTGGCTTATTTCACTTAGTACTATTTTTCAAGGTTCATCCATGTTGTAGTATGTTGAGATTTACAATAGAGCTTTTTGATATACCTGTCTATTTTAGAAACATGAGGCTAATTGTTGTAATCATTCCTTTTTATGGGTGAATATTCCATTGTATGTATATACCGCATTTTGTTTATCCGTTCATCTGTTGATAGACACTCGAGTTTTCACCTTTTGGCTATTATGAATAATGCTGCAATGAATATTGATGTATGGGCTCCTATTCAAGTCCCTGTTTTAAATTCTTTTGGTTATGTACCAAGGAGTAGAATTGCTGAGTCATATGACAATTGTTTAACTTTTTGAGGAACTGCCAAACTGCTTTTTACAGCAACTGCGCCATTTTACATACTTACCATCAGTATATAAGGATTCCAGTTTGTCCACATTCTCACCATCACTTACTGTTTTTCGAGTTTTTTGATTATAGCCATCCTAGTGGGATGGCTGGTATCTCAATTTTTACATTGGGTTATTTGTCTTTTTGTTCAGTTATAAGAGTTCTTTATTTATTCTGGTCATCAGAATTTTTTAAATAGAATATTTTGATACATTTGGGGGATCATATTGATTATTTTTTTCAAAGTCAATTTTACATCAGTAGAAGTAAGAAATTAAAGGCTTGACTTTTTATAAAGTTGCATTCCCTCAGAACAACATATTATTAGCTTACTTATCAGTCTGGACACTTACTGCAGAATCTGATTGAACTAAGTAGTAACTACGTATTTACCTTTGTAGGTCAGCTTTTGTTGGTGGGCAGCAGTCAAGGTTTTAGGAAGCAGGTCACTTATTTATTTTGAAGATGGGTGTTAACACCTTAAACATGTGCTGCTGCTGCTTTTTTTTTTTTTTTAAGATTTTATTTATTCATTTGAGAGAGAGGGAACACAAGCAGGGGGAGTGGGAGAGGGAGAAGCAGGCTTCCCGCTGAGCAGGGAGTCTGATACGGGCCTTGATCCCAGGACGTTGGGATCATGACCTGAGGCTGAAGGCAGCCGCCTAACCGACTAAGCCACCCAGGCGCCTCCTAAACATGTGCTTCTTAAACTAAGTTTGTGAAACAGACTATGAGAAAATTGTTACTCTTCTTATCACAAAGCCATGGACAAAGTCATAGACATAGCAGCCTTGGACATTTTAGTGCTCTCCGAATCTCAGCATTCTTGCAATACTCTCCAATATCTTTGCCAGAACGGAGTTCTAGAGTAATGTATGAAGTCATTTTCTCCTATCTAGCTATTTACCATGGGATTTATGGCAGAGCTTTTGAATATCAATCTAAATATACTTTTTTTTAAAATTTATTTGAGAGAGAGAGCGAGCACAAGTGGGATGGAGAGGGAGAGAGAATCTGAAGCAGGCTGCACGCTGAGTGCAGAGCCTGACGCGGGGCTCAATCCCACGACGACGAGATCATGACCTGAGCCGAAACCAAGAGTCGGATGCTTAACTGACTGAGCCACCCAGGCACCCCCTAAATATACTTAAGAATGAAATGAGGCTAATTTTTGTACCACTAGGATACTTTGTGTAGATTGTATAAGGAATACTTTAAATTTAGGATTACTCATTTATTTTATGTATGTACAAGCAAATTTTATTTTTAAAATTGACTTGCTAGTATTTATAACACTAAATAAAAGATTGGACTACATTTTAGAGAAGATAATTTGCATCATATAAAATTGAAGTTAAGAGATTTAGGGTTTTGTCTGTAGTCTTACTCTTTGAAATATACATATTGTGTATCTGCTCTCGATGTTCCTTTCTTTACTCATCTCTTATGTTTGCCCATCAAGAATAGGTTAAGTAAGGGGTGGCTCAGTCAGTTTAGGCGTCTGCCTTTGGCTGGGGTCATGATCCCGGGGTCCTGGGATCGAGCCCCACATCGGGCTCCCTGCTCGGCGGAAAGCCTGCTTCTCCCTCTCCCTCTGTTTCTCCCCCTGCTTGTGTGTGCTTGCTCTCTCTCTGTCAAAATAAATAAACAAAATCTTAAAAAAAAAAAAAATGGGTTAAGTAGTTACACTTATGTCTGCTGTTGTTCCTTTCCCTCCAAAATTACTAATAGATATAAAGAAAATTTATATTTGAAAATCCTCACTTGTTAAGATCACAGTTTGTATAACTACTTGATACAAGTTTCCTTTCTTTCTTTGAGAGCAAGAGAGAGCGTGCAAGAGAGCATGAGCTCGGGGAGGGGCAGAGGGAGAAGCAGGCTCCCTGCTGAGCAGGAGCCTGATGCTGGGATTGTTCCCGAGACCCTGAGATCATGACCTAAGCCGAAGGCAGACCCTTAACTGACTGAGCCACCCAGGCACCCCACAAGTTTCCTTTCTTTCTTTCTTTTTTTTTAAGATTTTGTTTATTTGACAGAGAGAGAGAGACACAGCGAGAGAGGGAACACAAGCAGGGGGAGTGGGAGAGGGAGAAGCAGGCTTCCTACGGAGCAGGGAGCCCGATGTGGGGCTCGATCCCAGGACCCTGGGATCATGACCGGAGCCAAAGGCAGACGCTTAACGACTGAGCCACCCAGGCGCCCCCCCAAGTTTCCTTTCTTAATGAAAGAGCCAAATAGTGAAGTTCATTTGCAATCCAGAAAATTCTCTGAAAATTTAACTAAATTGATAGACAGTACTGACGGAAATAGTCCTGAAAATATTCACTAGTTTACCATCTGATTTCAGTATGATTCAGGTATGCCAAGTACAGGTGAGTGTGTCTAGATGCTTTTAGGATTTGTAGAAGAAACTATGGTATTTGTAGCAACTCAGATTCTTAGGTAAATAACACTTTGTTAATAATATACTCTGCTGTTGTGATTTAAGGCTATAAAAATTTAAGGTCAGGCTGCTTTTATCCTTTACAGTGGATCAGAGTTTTATGGAGTCACCTCTAGGCAGATGCTATTTAAAGTTTAAAATACCACAAATATATTATCCTAACCTAAAAGTAGTACATGAACAAGGATACATTTTTGGTAACATCTTATATCCTGGTGGTAATTTGCAAGAGCACAAGGAAAACTAATTATTTTAGGAACCTCGAAGAGTGTATTGTGTACCCCATTGTGAAATACTATGCAGCTGACTTCCTTCATGAAGTGTAATCTGGCTGTAATGATAACCTGCTTAATTATTAGTAAGATTATGGAATCTGAGTGTTACTTTTAAGGAAGTAGACCTAATTGTTTTGCTATTTGTAGTTCATATATGAAATTTTATGTATGAGAGGTCAGTTTAGCATTTTAAATTCCAAAAACAAACAAAACACCATAAGTAACTATTTATGCAGAAAGCTTAATTATTCGGTCCTTTGTCATTTCTATTTTACTGCTATAGAAAAAATTTTTAACTGCCTCTTTAGTATCAAATATTGTCCATGGGATAGCAACAAAAACAATTACCATTATGAGAAAATAAAAGTAGAAATTAAATTATATATATAACTAGGCATATTGGGGTGCCTGGGTGGGCTCAGTCAGTTAAGTGTCCAACTCTTGATTTTGGTTCAGGTCATGATCCTCAGGGTTGTGAGATTGAGCCCCATGTCTGGCTCCGCAATAGAGCCTGCTTGGGAGTTCCTCCCTCTGCCCCTCCCCCCCCAAAAAATGTATATATAACTAGGCATATTGAAATATGGTGTATTTATAAAATAAATAAGTGATAAAATTTTGTGAATAAATCATTGGAATTGCAATCTAATTTCTATAAATATAATATTTGATGTTAATGTGCCAGTGTAGATCTAGTAACACTTGTTACTAAGAAAATCAGTCTCTTAGTCACAGTCATGGCTAAGATCACTACATTCAATTTAGTATTCCAGCTATTTAGGCCTAGGCTTTAGGAAGCAAGGGAGAAAAATTATTAAAATGGGATTTCTTTTTAATACTATCTTTTAATTCTTATGTTATAGGTGAATCCATATGACAAGCAGTTTCTGTTGGTCTCTAATAGCTGTACTTCCTTGGAAATAATCCAGTTATGATTTTATCCTGTATAGAATTTATGTAAGAGTTATAGCAAAACCCCCATAAGAATATTTTCACTGATTGGAAAAAATGATTTTAATTCTGTTATGTTTTATCTTCAGAAATGAATTTCATGATATAGCAGGAAAAAACAAAAAATAGTTTTATATACACACAAAAATCACATTTTTATAGCCTTAAATCCATTAAGATAAAGTCCATAAACAAGTTTTCTATAAACAAATAATATATAAATATATTTATGCATTTATAATTGTGACTTAAAATATAATAATATACTGCAATTGGTAGTAAATCTTTTAAGTGCAATCTATATTATACTTGATCAACCCCTTATATGTATAAAATAGTAGTGATTAATTGCTAAGTTAGCACCAATTCAAAAAATGATATCAAGATAAAAAATCAAGTCTGTTCTTAAACAACTGCTGTTGATTCATCAAAACCCATTTTTCTTTTTCCCTGTTTTCATTCCAAGAAATTCCTTTATTGGGAACTCACATCAGTATTGCTCTCTGAACACTTAGACTTCTCTCTCTCTCTTTTTTTTTTAATTTATTTATTTGACAGAGAGGGAGCAAGCACAAGCAGGGGGAGCGGCAGGGAGAGGGAGAAGCAGGCTCCCCACTGAGTAGGGAGCCCGATGTGGGACTAGATCCTGGGACTCCAGGATCATGACCTGAGCCGAAGGCAGACACTTTAACGACTGAGCCACCCAGGCGCCCTGAACACTTAGACTTCTCTCTTTGATCTCTTCTTTTGGGACAGTGCTTTTCAAACTGTAGGTTATAGCCTCATGTAGGTTGTGAAATTAATAATGAATTTTAATAGAATAGAAAGTATTAGACTGCATTCCATATAGTCAGGTTGAAGGATTAAATATATCTCCTGTGTATACTGGGTCTCAATGTAAAGATCCTTGGTGCTCCAACTAGGAAGTTAATGCTGTTAAAGGTAAATACTTCAGTTTTTTGTGTTTTTTTTTAAGATTTATTTATTTATTTAATTGACAGAGAGAGACCCAGCGAGAGAGGGAACACAAGCAGGGGCAGAGGGAGAGGGAGAAGCAGACTCCCCGCCGAGCAGGGAGCCCGATGCAGGGCTTGATCCCAGGACCCTGGGACCATGACCCGAGCTGAAGGCAGTTGCTTAACCGACTGAGCCACCCAGGCGCCCCAGATACTTCAGTTCTGTGTGATTGTCTCATACATCCCTTCCGTGTTGAATTTCTATAAATACAGTGTGTACTATACTTATCACACTTTGGCCATATCTGACCCTCATTGCTAAATGTTTCCTTTATCATCCTTTTTTTTTTTTTTTTTTTAAGATTTTACTTATTTGACAGAGAGAGAGAGACACAGAGAGAGAGGGAACACAAGCAGGGGGAGTGGGAGAGGGAGAAGCAGGCTTCCCGAGGAACAGGGAGCCCGATGTGGGGCTCGATCCCAGGACCCCGGGATCATGACCTGAGCCGAAGGCAGACGCCCAACGACTGAGGCACCCAGGCGCCCCTTTTATCGTCCTTTCGTATCATTTTCTTCTCAATAACCCTTATTTACATCCCTGTTATATATGCACTTGCATTCACAGAGGCAGCTTTTCAAGAATCCAACCACTTGTCTCTCTACTGCCACCACTACCACCGTAGTCTGTAACTGCCATCAGCTCTCACTTGGTTCAGTGCACTAGCTTTCTAATGGATGTCCCTGTTTGCACTCTTGCCCCACAGTCTGGCAGCCAGCATGATCTTTCTGAAATGTAAGTTACATGGCAGCCAGAGTGACCTTTCTGAAGTGTAAGTTATATCATTATCTCCCCAGTATTCAGTATCCTCTAGTGTCTTTTCAGAGTAAAATCCAAAACCCTTATATTGATGGCCTATAATCTGGCCCTTCTCCTTCCTCTGACTGGATTTTTTATTCTCCTTATTTATTCCGCTTCTCGTGCAAGCCATGCCTATTTCCACCTCAGGGCCTTTACACACTCTTTTCTCTCTTCCTTTGAACTCATTTCCCCAAGATTTTCTTGTGAGTTGCTCCCTCTTTTCTTTCAGATTTCTGCTTAAATGTTAACTTCTTACCAGGCCTGTCTCGTCAGTTTATCAGGATTGTCACTATATAAAATAGAGTACTTCCACCCTGCACTGTATTCCTTTCATAGCACTTACCTCCTACCCTGTTGTATATTTTTGTTTGTTTGCTTGCCTGTATCTCCCCACTGTATTTCTGTTTTGTTCACTACTTAATCCTTATTGTTTAGTTTTTGGCACATTGTAGTCTCTTAACTATTTATTGGACAGATGGATGAATGCATCCTCAAAGGAAAAACAAGATGAGAAGTTGGTTGAGACAAGGATTAAATGTATAGCCTCTGCCAATTCTTAAAATAGGGTAAACTACATTATCTCCACTTTTGCTCTTGCTTTACATAGTATTAAGAAAAAAGCTTAAAAGCAAATCCAAGAGCTATTTGTTTACAAATTTATCTTACCTAAACTGGGTACTTTATTTGTGCTTATTCATCTTCAGTTAATTTCTTCACACAGGAAAATTTATTGAATGAGTAAAATACCTACCTAACATAAAACAGTGCTTTGTACTATTTTGGCTGATAGAACGGAGAGGGATGTCAGTAACTTATAAAATCCTAGTTAAACTAAAAATGCATTAGATTCTGTTACAGTGCGTTCTTAGAAACTGTATTTCTATTTAAAATCTCACATTTTCAGGGGCGCCTGGGTGGCTCAGTTGTTAAGTATCTGCCTTTGGCTCAGGTCATGATCCCAAGGTCCTGGGATCGAGCCCTGCATCGGATTCCTGCTCGGTGGGAAGCCTGCTTCTCGCTCTCCCACTCCCCCTGCTTGTGTTCCTGCTCTCGCTGTCTCTCTCTGTCAAATAAATAAATAAAATGTTAAAAAAATAAAATAAAATCTCACATTTTCAAATAAATTATTAATTGATTTGTGTCTTTGCTCTTTTTTAGGAAGAAAAAAGATGCAGTCGATCCCTTATTATTCAAGTACAAGGTGCAACCCACTAAAAAAGAATTGTATGAGTGTGCTATTGTTAAAGCAACACAAATCAGGTAAAACTCGGTATCTCATCTATGCTGGTTTAAAATAGAATAATTGTGTTCAATTAAGATTTGCTATAGAACAGTGTTGCATGTGATTGCTTCCCTTTTTAAAATAAATGTACACTTATAGACTGATTAAGTGAATCCTAATGGACTCCATGAGCCCTTTGTAAGTAAAACCCAAAGAGTCTTCAGTCTAAAAAATTAAAAAGGATCCTATTTATGAGGCACTTCTCATGAGAGGACTCAGTTTTCAATGCTGAGAAGTCTGATGGTACTTACAAATATGTCACATTTGTAATATTTTATTCATTAGATACAGACATCTGATCAGTCTCTTCCATTCCTTAAAGTTAAATAATAACAAATTAGTATCTTTAAAAACTCCTGTTTTAAGGGTGCTTGGGTGTGCCGTCAGTTAAGTGTCTGATTCTTGATTTCAGTTCAGGTCGTGATCTCAGGGTCGAGAGATTGAGCCCCAAGTCGGGCTCCGTTCTCAGCATGGAGTCTGCCTGGGATTCTCGCTCTCTCCCTCTGCCCCTCCCTTGCTCGCGCATATGCTCTAAGTAAATAAATAAAATCTTTTTAAAAAAATTAAGTAAAAAAATAAATTCCTGTTTAATTCCTAATCAAAAGAGGGGTAATGAGTTGTTAATATTTAAAGGAATTGACTTTAGGTTACACAGATCTATTTTAGGACAGTCCCTTTTGATGCCTGCTGAGGTTAGGCCCTTAGTCATCTGAAAGTAAATTGACGTTATCAGCCAACTATCAACTTGCCACCCAGTAGTCAATCTTGCATTTCATTTGATGTAAAATGCTTTTATTTGGGGTGCCTGGGTGGCTCAGTCAGCTAAGCGTCTGACTTCAGCTCAGGTCATGATCCCAGGGTCCTGGGATCGAGCTCCCCATCAGGCTCCCTGGGAGCCTGCTTCTCCCTCTCCCTCTGCCTGTGGCTCTTCCCTCTTGTGCTCTCTCTCTATCTCTCTCAAATAAATAAATAAATAAATAATAAAATCTTTAAAAAATAAAATAAAATGATTTTACTTACTCTCATATACTTCTTGCCTCATATATACTGATGAGTCCAAAGAAAAGTGATAATAACATATTACTTTCTATAACTATGAGGGGGTGTGTGTAGTTTTTTGTTTGGTTGGATCTTGGGGGTCCATCATTAATTTAAGATCTCTGGAGTGTATTGCATTTTATTATATGCTGAAAAATAGTATTCCCAAAATAATGCTCATAGATTATTCACTTTTTTTAACTTTTTTTTTTAATAAGTAGGCTAGTGGGTGCTATGTAGGACAATACAATTCTTGAGGACTAGTATATTTATTCAATAGTCAAGAAATAATTAACCTTCTTATTGTCATCTACTCTATGTATGGTGGTGGGATAGCACAGTAAGCCAATCCTTTCTCTCATATAGTCCTTTCTCTAAGAAAAGAATATACATTTTTGAGGAGACTACTACTTTGAAACTCCTTTATTGTTTATTCACTCTTAGAAGCTTTTAACTTGGCTTTTCTTGGAAGGAATACATAAATTCAATTAAAACATTTACTTTCTTTCCAGAACTTTTCCAGAAATACTTGGGTGTTTAGGGGTATTTTTTTTGTTTTGATTTGTTTTTGGTGGTGTTTGTTACCATTGTGGTGGTGGTTTTTGAATTTGGGGGCAAGGGAGAATCAAAAATAGCATATTTTTGGAATCTTAATTCTAATTCTCTTTCATTTTAATCCCATGAATTTGTTGGCTGCCATACGAAGTTTAAATACAAAATATTTTAGAAATTGAAACAACCTATGTTCAAGAATGTTCACATTATCCATTTGAATATTGACTTAGTGTTATGTGATATCTTGTAGCCTCCTGATTTTAATTTTTTAAAGAATTTCAATGGTGATATTTCTAGGAATGATCATCTAATTTTCTAAAATTAGGTTTACTCTGTAGTATGTTTTCCTTGAGGTTTGATTTCTAAGTGATTCTTATGCAACAAATGTGTATACTATGTTTGTAATGGACATTTACAATAAATCCATTCAAGTTGATCTTATAACATTCCATATAAATACTTATGTATAAAGTTTCTCATAACTTATACATAAATACTATTGGAAAAGGAAATATCTTTCTTTTCCTAAGCTTGAAATTGAGGTTATTGATTTTTAGAGAGTATAGAGTTCAAATTGAATTCTTTGATACTAACACTTTACTCTTTCTCCTCCTTTTTCCCCTGGCAGTCGGAGAAAACACTTATTTTCTCGTGATAAATTAAAGCTTTTTCTGAAGCAACACTGTGAACCACAAGATGGAGTCATTAAAATTAAGGTAATCAGAACAGTGAAATTATTTATTGGAAGGAAGAAAAAGAGATAGGTTGTGTTATAAAGTTGAAACATTGCAGAAATGTTATGTCAAAGTTGGTTGAAAATAGTTCTCTTTTTATCTGGAGCCAGTTTTTAGTAATCTTTCTATTAATTGGATTTTAAATACTATTTTTGCAATTGCTAGAATTGCTAGATGGCTCAGGTACTGCATTTTTTTTCCCCCTTGTAAAAAAGATCAACCAAGACATGTAAAAAGAGATGGAAAACTTGGAAAAAGAAAATGTTATAGGGGAAGGGAACATCTGTATTTTTCTAAGTGGAGTCCTGGCTCACAAAAATAAATTCAAAGAACAATGCTAAAATAGATCCTTGTCCCTCTGCCTGCCGCTCCCCCTGCTTGTGCTCTCTCTCAATCTCTCTCTCTATTTCTGACAAATAAATAAAATCTTTAGAAAATAATTAATAAATAAATATTAAAGTGATAGTAAACATTTTTCTCATAGAGTATAACAAAAATTATTAGTGGATAAAGTTTAATACCCAATGTGGTGAGTGTAGTCTGCTATTAGGAGTACTACAAGAACACAAAGATGTATTTGTTTATTGTGTTATGTGTGTATGAATAAGGAACATTGACAATTGATGTATTAAAATCTATTTTGGGGGCGCCTGGGTGGCTCAGTCGTTAAGCGTCTGCCTTTGGCTCAGGTCATGATCCCAGGGTCCTGGGATCGAGCCCCGCATCAGGCTCCCTGCTCTGCGGGGCGCCTGCTTCTCCCTCTCCCACTCTCCCTGCTTATGTTCCCTCTCTCTTTGTGTCTCTCTCTGTCAAATAAATAAATAAAATCTTTAAAAAAATAAAAAAAATAAAATCTATTTTGACCTTTTTTGAGCATATATATTTGAGAAGAAACCACCCATATGCTTTATATTCATATTTAAAGGGCAATTCTGTATATTCAGGCGTTATTTATGTGGGATAGTTGACAACCATCTTAATAGATTTTAATATAAAATCTTAATAGATTCTTGATTTATTATAATGGCCGGAACTGATTGAGTTTTAAATGTTAAAAGTTATGTTCTACCACGAATACAATTATTACACAGAAAATTTAATTCCTAGTTGAAGTGTTTTTGTTTTGTTTAATGATTTAAATTTTTGTATCATTATTTTCTTATACATTTTCTGAAAGATACTTCTGTAAATGGCATGTTTTCTTAGAAAGAATGATGATCTTGGCTATTAGACCAAAAATAATCTTCAGAATTGCTAGCCAAAAATAAAAAGTTTAGAGTTGGACATGGATGAAAGGTGAACAAGTTTTGAAACTCTTTTGGATTTAGCATTTATCCTAAAAGCACACAACTTCTGGTAAAACTGAGGTTGACTTTGCTGAACTTAAATTCTGAGTTGAAATTTGATAAGAATTTATCAGCATTTCTCCTTTTTGCCAGATCAACTTTAAAATTTGATACATTTGATACATAAAGTCTTTAAGTTAAAAAAAAAAGTCTTTATCACCCCCAATTGCAGGGAAAATATAAATATTCAGCAGTTAGGAAATGGTTGAGAAAAATTTATTGGGTTAATACAGTGGGCTTGTAATGTTAAATATATGGATTATTTACATAGAAAATTCCATACAAAATTAGTGAAAAGTAATGCAAACCAAAAAAGATTATTATATAAACATAATTTTGAAATAGTTTTAGAATTTAAGAAACTGTTGAAGCATTCTTAGGTATTTTATGGGGGGACATTCCTTTGAATTGTGGTTTTTTATCTTTTTGATAAAGCTGATTAATAATAGATCAAGTAAACCAGCTAAAATGTGTATTACTAGATAAAGAATATTGGTGTGGGTATGCATACACACACACACACACACACACACACACACACACAAAATGGAATATTACTCAGCCATCAAAAAAGAAGAAATCTTGCCATTTGCAATGATGTGGTTGGAACTAGAGGGTATTATGCTAGTGAAATAAGTCAGAGAAAGACAAATATATGATTTCACTCATATGTGGAATTTAAGAAAGAAAACAGATGAACATAGGGGAAGGGAAGGAAAAATAAAATAAGATGAAAGCAGGGAGACAAATCATAAGAGATTCTTTTTTTTTTAAAGATTTTATTTATTTATATGACAGAGAGAGACAGCGAGAGAGGGAACACAAGCAGGGGGAGTGGGAGAGGGAGAAGCAGGCTTCCTGCTGAGCAGGGAGCCCGATGTGGGGCTCGATCCCAGGACCCTCAGATCATGACCTGAGCCAAAGGCAGACGCTTAATGACTGAGCCACCCAGGCACCCCAGTCATAAGAGATTCTTAACTCTTGGAAGCAAACTGAGGGTTGCTGGAGGGGAGAGGAGTGGGGAGTGGGGTACTTGGGTGAACAGGAATGACAGAGGGCACTTGATGTAGTGAGCACTGGGTGTTATCTGCAACTGACGAATCAGTATATTTTACCCCTAAAACTAAAAAACAACAACAACAAAAAAAAACAAAACAAAACAGGGACTTCTGGATTGGTCAGTTGGTTAAGTGGCTGCCTTCAGCTCAGGTCATGATCCCAGAGTCCTGGTGTCAAGTCCCACATGGGCCTCCTTGCTCAGCGGGAGCCTGCATCTCCCTCTCCCTCTGCCTGCCGCTCCCCCTGCTTGTTCTTTCTGTCTCTCTGATAAATAAATAAAAATCTTTTAAAAAAATAAAATAAAAACCATAAGGGAGAGAAAATTTTAAAATGTGTGTTACTGTTTATTAACACATGAAATTCTAATGTTTTTGACCTTGTCTTTCACAGCAGTCCTATGACATTTTAGAGCACATCTATGTATGGTTTCCTAATGGTGTTATTACTGTACCTTATGTCTTTTTTTTTTTTTTATGAAGGCGTCATCTCTTTCAACATATAAAATAGCGGAACAAGATTTTTCTTACTTCTTCCCTGATGATCCACCCACATTTATCTTTAGTCCTACTAACAGAAGAAGAGGAAGACCTCCCAAACGAGTATCTATTAGTCAGGTAAGTAGAGAACGGTAAAAACTACATTGTAGCTCTTAATAAAACTGTTCAAAATTAAGAGCAGTGTTTGGCTCCCCTCGTGCACATAGCCTTAGGAAGGAATACATTCCTTTGTATACAGTGTGTGTACTGTATGTTGATAACTACTTAACAGTGAGGCTTGTAGAAGTTTCAAGTGTGAATTAGACATAGCTTTAATGCCACAGGGATTTTATACCAAAGTGGAAGCAAGCATATAAGCAGTTACTGAAATGTAAAGCAGGAGAAATACAGAGGATAAATTATGGGATTGAAACGTGAAGAACATTTAAAAGATAAAAGATAATAAAAATATCGTACTAAGCAGGTTATTACAGACCATTATTCTCCCAAGAAATAGAGTAAAAAAATCTTTTGGCATTATTTAACATTGACCATAAGAACTCTCTTGACATGCACCTCTTTCACATTTGATGTCTACACCATTTAGTTTATAAGGTACCTTGGACAATTTTTTTTGTTTTTCTAATGCATATTTCTAAGGCTCTCCTTGTAGATCACTGGTGGTTTTTCCTAGGAGGTTTTTGTACTAATTTGTAGAGCTATAGAACTAACTCATATTCTCTATGTTACTATGATTAAAGTTATTAAAAGTTCAATTATGCTTAGAATAAAACCTTATTGTATAAAGAAAGTATACTTGATGGGTTTTAAAATTTTTATGACTGTAAAAACAAAGCTGACCATCAGTTTGTAAAAGTTGTGGTATTCTACAACTTTAGTTTCTTGGCTTGTTTTTTAGGAGGACAGCATTGCTAATAAACAGACTATTGCAAGTTATAGGAACAAAGCTATTAAAGAAAGAGACAAACTTTTGAAACAAGAAGAAATGAAGTCACTGGGTGAGTTTAACATTCTCTCCAAAAACTGTTTACGTACAGGAAAGAATATTTCTCTGTGCTTGGTAGGGAGTGTTTCTGAAATGACATATTTCTTTTATTTGGGTTTTTTTTTTTAGCATAAATAGTTTTCTCCCCTCAGGTATCTATAGATTTTTATGATAAATGAGACCTGTGTTCATCTCTTAAAACAGTATTTCAAGGTATAGCATATCCCCTATTAAACCAACCTAATGCTAGATTAAGCACAAGTTGGAGTTTCTATGGCTTACAGACTGTTTGGGGCCATTTGTTTGATTCACACAGCTTTATAAAATATTGCTTTCCAGATTTGACTATATATATGAATCACTTGGGAATCTTATGAAGATTCTAAATTAGTAGGTCTGTGTGGGAGAAGAGATTCTGCATTTCTAACAAAGTGATACTTTGCTACTGGTCTTAGGACCACACTTTGAGTAGCAGGGCTTTGAAAGGCAGGTATATGTTTGTCCCAGTGCAGTAGTTTGTCTTAAACCCAGCCAACTTGCTTTCCCATTTTAATCACCTGCTGGCTCCCTCCAGCAATTTACAACCCCTGTGAGTCTCTACCGATCACATTTAACCATAAAATATTTCAGGGATCCTTTTTTTACATTAAAAAATGTGTTGTTTTCTGTCTGTGAACAGTTCTAAGTTTGATCTTCTCCACAGCTTTTGAAAAGGCTAAATTAAAAAGAGAAAAAGCAGATGCCCTAGAAGCAAAGAAAAAAGAAAAGGAAGATAAAGAGAAAAAGAAGGAAGAATTGAAGAAAATTGTTGAAGAAGAGAGACTGAAGAAAAAAGAGGAAAAAGAGAGACTTAAAATAGAAAGGGAAAAGGTATTCATTCAAGTATATTAGCTATGCTCTCTATATAAAAAATAGTATGATTTACATATTTAAATTCATGGGGGACATCTGGGTGGCTCAGTCAGTTAAGTGTCTGCCTTCAGCTCGGGTCATGATCCCGGGGTCCTGGGATCGAGTCCTGTGTTAGGCTCCCTACCCAGTAGGGAGCCTGCTTCTCCCTCTGCCTGCTGCCCCCCCTGCTTGTGCTCTCTTTCTCTCTCTCTCCCTCTCTCTCTGACGAGTAAATAAATGATATCTTTAGGGAAAAAATAAATAAATAAATTCATGGTTAATTTTCAAATGCTTTTACCACTTTGATTGACATTTCTAGTTGTATAGAGCACTGATAAACAGTTATTGGTTTATCTCTCTTTTGCTTTGGAAAATTTAATGAATAATTTAAGGTTCAGCATATATATACATGCCTTTAAACCCCAAAGCCTCTTAAGTACAATTCGTTTCTTTTATTCTGTTCTGTTAGCCAACATATAGTATATCATTAGTTTTTGATGTAGTGTTCAAAACTTCATTAGTTGCATATAACACCCAGTGCTCATCAGTTCTAAAGTTGATTTTCTTCATTATTTAGACTTCCAAATTTAGGGAAGATGATATGCATAAAACTGGCAGAAGTAAAATATGTAATTAGAAAAATACAATAAAATCTACAAATAACAAGAATTATTAGTGTTTTTGTGTTTTTTTTTTAAGATTTATTTATTTGACATAGAGAGACACAGCAAGAGAGGGAACACAAGCAGGGGGAGTGGGAGAGGGAGAAGCAGGCTCCCCGCTGAGCAGGGAGCCCGATACGGGGCTCGATCCCAGGACCATGAGATCATGACCTGAGCCAAAGGCAGACGCTTAATGACTGAGCCACCCAGGCGCCCCAAGAATTATTGGTGTTCTTATTCTCCTTGAAGAATAAAGTATCTGTAAAAATAGGTTTTTCAGCAAATCTTTTATTATAATCTTTAGTGGTAGATATTCTTTAGAGAATTCTGTAGCTGGCTTTCTCCAGAGTCAGTAAGTGTCATTGGTTTTCTGGGCTATTCACAAGTACCCCTAGCTAATACTTTTACACCCTGTGCTCATTTAAATTGCCTGTAGTTTCTTGAACTATTTCAAATAGGCCATTGGGATGGGGGTGGAGGTATCTAATACATGTACACTCCAGAAAATGTAGAGGACAAGAAAACCACTTGTAATCTAAATGTGGTAACATTTAGAGATAGCATTTTTTTTTTAAGATTTTATTTATTTGAGGGAGACAGAGAATCTCAAGCAGACTCCCCGCTGAGAGTGGAGCCCAGCTAGGGACTCATTCTGAGGATGCTGAGATCCTGAGCCGAAACCAAGAGTCAGATGCTTAACCAACTGCGCCATTAGGTACTCTAATAATTTGTTACTTTACTTTGTCAAGATTTAATTGATTTGAAATAGGAGAGCCCCTATAGGCAGGGTCAAATTGAATTAATATTTATCCATGGGCTGTTATGTATGAGACATTTTCCATCTTTGTAGCAGTAGTGTTAGGCAAGCATTGTTTTGATCAGTGATTCTAATACTTTAGCATGCATCAAAATCACCAGAAAGACTTACTAAAACATCAACTGCTGGATCTCAACGTGAGAGTTCCTTGTTCAGTAGGTCCGGGTTAGGGCCCAAATATTTGTAATTCTTACAAGTTCCCAGGTGATGCTGATGTTGCCTTATAAAATTCTTATAAAAAATTTTATTAACCTTTTGTTTTAGGAAAGAGAAAAATTACGTGAAGAAAAGCGAAAATATATGGAATACTTAAAACAGTGGAGTAAACCTAGAGAAGATATGGAATGTGACGATCTTAAGGTATTAAGTATGTTATGTGATGTTTCACACCTATGCTCTATGTGCCCTATGTGGCTTTGCTGATGAAATTTTTCTTCTTAATAGTGGCTTCATATTTAACTAAGAGGAAATAGCCAATTAAGCAAATGCTATAGAGTTCCAGAGCAGCACTGTTAGTATTTTATGACAGACTTTGAAAAGACTCTAATTCTGCAGACATAATTGGTCATTTGTATGATCGTTGATGATCCAGTATTATCATTCGTCTCAGTTTGTATGGAACCACTTGTAAGTTCAGCAGATGGATTAATTCTATTCCATATCCTAAGGAGATCCTGCATTGAAGATCATATTGATGCAGCTAATGACTTGATCTCAGAATCTAGGTTAAAAGTCCCTCTTAACTAGAAAATGTAGTCAGAAGTATACATCAGCCCAAAGTTGTTCTTAGTTCGATAAAGAAAAAAGTCCCTAGGGACTGTATTTTAGTAAAGCTGGAATAAGGCCAAGACATCTATAATTTTAAAAGTTCCAAAGGTGATTGTGATAAACATCCAGGGTTGAGAACCACTAGTCTGCCTGAAATAAATCTTATTCAGCAAAGTGTATGTATATACCTTTTACAGTTTTCTGTACTTGGTTCAAATAGTTATATAGATTGTTTAATCTTTCAGGAACTTCCAGAACCAACTCCAGTGAAGACTAGACTACCTCCTGAAATCTTCGGTGATGCTCTGATGGTTTTGGAGTTTCTTAATGCTTTTGGGGAACTTTTTGATCTTCAAGATGAGTTTCCTGAGGGAGTAACCCTAGGCAAGTGCTATTGCTGTGTTAATAGTTCACCCTAATATTAGTGGTTTAAAACAAAAAGTTAGTATCTCTCAGAGTTCTGTAGAGTCACTGGACCTAACTGTCCAGCCCTTTCTTGGGGTCTCTCATGTGGTTACAGGAAGTGGCTGGGACTGGAGTCATCTGAAGGCTTACCTGATTGGATGTTCAAGATGGCTTCCTCACAAAAAATTAAAATTAAAATTAAAATTAAAAAATTAAAAATAAAATAAAAAAAGATGGCTTCCTCACACACATGCCTGGTGCCTCAGTGCTCCTCCATGTGGCATCCCGCTCCATCAGGGTAGCCTATACTACTTATGTGGCAGCTAAGGGCTCCAAGAAGAAGAGGACAGAAACTGCCAGCCTTCTTAAAGGCTAGGCTTGGAACTGGCAAGCCTTATTTCTGTCATATTCCATTGGTCAGGTCTGCTCGGTAAATTTAAGGGAGTGAAGGAATAGATTACTCTTCTTGAAGGTGTCATGGTTTATGTAAGTGCGGGAAAGGAAGGAATTGACATCAGCTGAATTTAGAGACAAGTTACTGCCAACCTCTAATTTGTGATTCTGCATTGACTCCATACTTTTACTTTGTATAAACATTATAAGAACTACATTAATTGAGAAGGGCTTTGGATCTCATTTTGGATTTTTAATTGTCAAATAGCAAAATAATTTTCTTAAAATCAAAATAAAGACCCTCAAAGACAGAATTATAATGTCACTGTTATTTTAATAAAAGTGTACTCTTCAGGAGGGGGCTTTCACATTCCTTCAATTTCTCTTTATGAGCTGGGTTAGGCATGAATCATTGTGACTTACAGATCAAGAAGGTCTAGACAATGCTGGTTTAGGTAAGATAAATTAGATAACATTTATGATTTGGATACAATATTAAAATTATACCTCATACTTATGATTACCTCTCCTATGCGGTAAACATTAATGTCCCACATAGCTCTTGAGAACAATGGGGCAACAATAACAAATCTTTGAGTTGTTATTCATATTAGAATAAAATGATAATTTTTAACATGTGCCTTAATTACACCTGAAATTTAAACTTAAAAGGAAATATGGTATTGATCTGCTGAGGCTAATTTGACTTTCTTGAATGTAGTGATTTTGGCTTATGATTTTATTGTATTTTGTTATAATCATTATAAATCGTTTTTTGATTTTGCCTTGGATAATACTCTACTTTGATAAATGGACACTTAAAATAATTACACAGGCTGTTGTTTGATTAAAATGTTTATTCCAATGGAGTTGTTTTTTCAGTACATGAACAGAACTTTAAATTCATTTTAAACATTTTATTCACAGAAGTGTTAGAGGAAGCTCTTGTAGGAAATGACAGTGAAGGCCCACTATGTGAATTGCTTTTTTTCTTCCTGACTGCCATCTTCCAGGCGATAGCTGAAGAAGAAGAGGAAGTAGCCAAAGAGCAAATAACGGATGCTGACACCAAAGGTCAGAATTCAGTGTTATTGCTGATTGATAGTAGCTTTGTAGCTTTGGAACTGATTTTTGAAGGTTATCTGAAAATTAACCTCACTTTTACAATTATAAAATATAGCTGTTCAAGTCCCCCAGTTCTTGAGTCATATATGAACAATACATTATCAGTTGTTTTATAAAAATATTGGTTTAATGTACTGCTTCTGATGACCTTTACAATATCTACTCTCCCCCCCCAAAATCTATCTTGCTTTTTATTCCTTTAGATTTCTCCTATGATTTAGGAACATTACAGATGTCATTGACCAGTATCTAATTCCAAGAGAGTCTGCTAAATGGCACTGATTTTTTTTTTTTTTTGCCCCCACCTAAGGAAATACTTTAATAATTGTTACCAATACTTAAACTGAAAATACTCTTGTTGATTTCATTTGCAATGTGACAGTTTATAGATCAGAGTCAAGTAAAATTTAATTTTTTTATTTCACCAGCAGTTTGAACTAGAAATTTTGCTGTTTAAATTCTGTGCACTTAAATATCTAAAGTCAGTGTGTGTGTACATATTAACGTAGGAATAATTCTTGGAGAAACCCTTTTTTATTTTTAAAACAGAGTATGTTCTCTATTTTGTTTAGGACTTACCTTAATCAGAGGAATTGTTAAGCATGTGTAGTAAAAGATTGATTTGGCTTCCTGAATTTATACTCTCCGTGAACTTTGTCACATAAGAGATTTAGGATCAGAAGCCTTATTAAACAATACTTCAGTGTATTGCATAAAAATTCACAATAAGGAATAACTTTTGGGAGACATTTTGTTAGCAGTCTCGATACAAAAAGATGTGACATTCTTGCATTCAGATAGTATTGTTGACCTTAGGTAATTTGAGCTCATTTTTTTTATGCCTGGTCCCTGAAGCAACAGGATAATGATAAGTATGCATCTGATGTTGGTTTTCTTTATATTTTACAGCCTGAGTTCAAACAAAATATATTCTTGAGTGCTAATCACCATAGGTCCCTTATCAAGATCATTTTAACAGCATTGTCCCTTTTGTCATCTCAGATGACTTAGTCCATAAAATGAGACTCTACTAAAGGGAAGATGGAAGGGCAAACCATTTATAAAAGTCTAAAGATTTTCTAAGATAGCAAGTACCAGCACTAAAGATGGATTATCTAAGACAGAAAATGTGGCAAATATTCATTCTTTTAGCCATTAGATTGTCTTAATGACCAATAACATCACAGGGTTATGAACCAAATTCTGACCTTAATGTAAGACATAAATCTGTATTTAATTCAGGATTTGAAGCAAATGAATTTTGTAGTTTTGTACAGATGACAAAAAGTGGGGTGACAAGGAAATTATGTTGGAAAATCAGCTAGTGTAAAGAAAATATATGTGTACTGGTGTTTGTATTGCCATTGCATTTTCCTTTCATGATTGATCTGTAATTTTTATAGCTCTAATCCTGTAAAGGACTAATCTATACATACTAATACAAGGTCTACCTCTGAATAAGTATTGGTCATTAAATAAAAGTTTTAATGCTCCTTTGAAGATATTTATTTAAATGTTAAGGGGAAAAAATATGCTTTGGAGTTTTTCCACCCTTCTCCACTTCCCTGTTGTATTGACTACATTTTTTTTTTTTTTTAAGATTTTATTTATTTATTTGACAGAGACACAGTGAGAGCGGAAACAAAAGCAGGTGACTCTGGGAGAGGGAGAAGCAGGCTCCCCACTGAGCAGGGAGCCCAATGCGGGGCTCAATCCCAGGACCCTGGGATCATGACCTGAGCCGAAGGCAGACGCTTAACGACTGAGCCACCCAGGTGCCCCTGTATTGACTACATTTTACATAATTATTTCAGTTACAGTAAGGATCCTAGACTATTCTCCCAGGTTATTTTACCCATGTTCTCCTATCTCTGTAACAAAAAAGCTTTCCCACAGTTCTTTCTGAAAGCAAGTGATGTAAGACATTATATATATATAATTTCATTTAATGGTCACATCATCCTTGTGGCATAGATAGGTAGGTATAGTAAATTGGTAGATTATTAATACTTATTTTCTGCCTTTACTTACAAAAAAACTTAGACTTAAGGAGTTTAATTAACTTGCCCAAAGAAACATGTTTAATAAAAAAAGTGATGGGATACAGACTCAGGCAGTCTGCCCTGGAGCCTCATACTGGCTATGCTATATTACCTCATAATATGGCAAAGATGTTGAAAATTTGAATATTTGTTTCCCTAACATTGCCTATAAAATTATCCATCTTCAAGAAGATCTAAAATCTGGGGCGCCTGGGTGGCTCAGTTGGTTAAGCGACTGCCTTCGGCTCAGGTCATGATCCTGGAGTCCCTGGATCGAGTCCCACATCGGGCTCCCTGCTCAGCAGGGAGTCTGCTTCTCCCTCTGACCCTCCGCCTCTCATGCTCTCTCTCTATCTCATTCTCTCTCTCAAATAAATAAAAAATCTTAAAAAAAAAAAAAAAAAAACTAAAATCTTTGGCCTTTGGTCTCCCTTTTTTTATATCAAATCTTGGAAATTTGGACCAAGAATTTTTTAAATCTTACATTAAAAATTTCAGTTCCTCTCTTCAGTCTTATATCATGAACTTAAAAGCCCTTCAAAGTGTAGGAAGAAGAGTATCCTTACATAGCATAGTTTTGTGTATTTGCTAAAATATCATTGTTTAGTGTTGAAATTGTAGATTCTAGGTTACTGTGATGATAAATGTAACTTTCAGATAATCATAACATACAGTTCAGCTGTACAGGTGACCCTTGAAGAACACAGGGGTTAGGAATGCCAACCCTCCCCACCCCCAGCCAAAAATCCGTGTATAACTTTTGACTCCCCCAAAACTTAACTATTAGCAGCCTACTGTTGACTGGCAGCCTTACTGATAATATAAACAGTCAAATACCACATATTTTGTATGTTATATGTATTATATGCTATATTCTTACAATAAAGTAAGCTAGAGAAAAGAAAATGTTATAGAGAAAATACATTTACAGTACTATATTGTAAAAAAAAAAAAAAAACTACTTATAGGGGCTCCTGGGTGGCTCAGTCAGTTAAGCCTCCAACTCTTGGTTTCAGCTCAGGTCATGATCTCAGGGTCATGAGATCAAGCCCCATATCGGGCTCCACACTGAGCATGGAGTCGGCTTGAGATTCTCTCTCTATCTCCCTCTGCCCCTCCCCCTGCTTGCTCTCTAAATCTCTCTCTCTCTCTCAAATAAATAAATACAAAAAATCTTTTTTAAAAAATCTACTTATAAGTGGTCCCTCACAGTTCAAACATGTGTTGTTCAAGAGTCAACTGTATTCTCTTGGTATGATGTACCCAAGTGACTGTCTCTAAGCAAATCCTAGAGTAATAATACAGTTTCTTGAGAGTGCCATTTGGTAGATAATTGAGTTAAAGAATACATATTTTGGGGCGCCTTGGTGGCTCAGTCATTAGGTGTCTGCCTTCGGCTCAGGTCATGATCCCAGGGTCCTGGGATCGAGCCCTGCATAGGGCTCCCTGCTTGGCGGGAAGCCTGCTTCTCCCTCTCCCACTCCCCCTGCTTGTGTTCCCTCTCTCACTGTGTCTCTCTCTGTCAAATAAATAAATAAAATCTTTAAAAAAAATACATATTTTAACATGGTACTTGACAATTAAACAATTAAAAGTAAACTCATTTTGTTGGTTGTCCATTTCCTAAGGCCTTTATAACTTTGTCCTAGGAAGTTAAAAGTTACTACAGATAAAATAGGTTGAATGTGGTGATTGGTGCAAAGGAAAAGGACCAGTCCACTTTTACAGTTCTGTAACTAAGACTGGTGTTAATTTTAGAGTGCCTATTAATTTTCTGTGGCTTTCCATGTAAAATGAAAATTGAGGAAGTTTTAGCTCTAGTATTTCCATGGTAAGAAGGAATATAATGTCTTGCATTTGGACTGGATTCAGGGCCTGGTAGGAATAACTTCTGCATATATGCAATGTTCAGTCAGATAACTTCTGTGTGGTAGTGTTTATGCTTTAACTGCTATGAAATTGTCAATGATTGTAATCAGACATGATCCCAGAGCTGCCTTTTTCCTTTTAGTAAAGGACAGTAGATCTTTTCTCTGAGGTTCATTTTGTCAGCTTGTGAACTTTCAGAAGGGAAACATAGTAGAAGGTTAAGGAACCACAGAACCAGTTTTGCCCAGCGATTTTCCAGCTCTAATCCATGGAGTACTGTGAGTTGTAAAGGGATTCCTTGGTGCCACTGCAGGAGAATTGGAAAGATGAATGGGCAGGATTATCATCTCCATATCCCACTGAACAAAGGGAACATTTATCTCTTTTGTATTGGACTCCCAAGACATATTTGAAGAATTTAAAAACTGCTGATCGAGACTCACTCCTTTAAGAAAAATGAAGCCAATTAAGTGATTTGTCTGAAGGCTGCACAACTAGGAACTAGGGGACTGGCAGTGCTGAGACTAGAATATATATTATCTGACTCAGTCTGAAGTTATGCCCACCATTCTATGATATAACAAGAGGTTTTTTTGTAAGCTTAAAGTTTTTTCATAGTTGACACTTTAATTTTTTTTATCATCTATGTGTTATAATTAGGAATAATTACATATGCTAATGCTTTAAATACAATTTGTGCCAGTAGATTTACTCTGTAGTCTTGTTTGTAAGCTAGGCATGATTTTCAGAGTTAAAAAGCAATTTACTTAGAAAATGCAGGGTAATCTTCCTGTTGTTTCTTAGATTGGAGAGTTTTCAAAGTAAAAACAGGAACTTTCAGTGAAGAGGATAAATCAGTGGTTAAGAGACAGCTATCTTTAAGTTGTTCTAGTTCTTTTTCTGTGTTGGTTTTGTGATGATTATAACCCTACTTTGTTTTGATTCAATCTTAAAATATTTATAAAAGATTGGGGATCTTCAAATAGATTCTGATTTTCAAAATAGACTTTTCTAAAGTTATATCGAGTGAGGAGATTTGTTTTTAAAAGTGCATTTTACCATTTTGGGGGGAATGTGTATGTGCATCTTGTTGGTAACTTGGAAATTGTCTTCTGTGTTAACTAAGGAAAATATGAGTGTGCAGTACATGTCTTGGGATTCATAGTTCGAGGTGGACACTAGGCAGAATGTGAATGATGCTTGTTGTACCTAGTGTTGGTTCTTTTGCGGTTCCTGAATGTTAAGCTGTTTGCTGTTTCTTTCATCATTTTAGAAGGGCGTTATTCCCAAATATTCCAGTTTTGATTTGCACTAGAATAAAGTATTTATTTCCTTAAAGATTTAACAGAGGCTTTGGATGAAGATGCAGACCCCACAAAATCTGCACTGTCTGCAGTTGCATCTCTGGCAGCTGCGTGGCCGCAGTTGCACCAGGGTATGTGTGGGTTTTATTTTGGTTTTGTTTGGCTTTTTATTTTTAATTTTACAAAGGTACATTTTACATTGCTGAGGATTTATGGCTTATATTCTAAATGACAGTTTCATTTCTTAACAACTATAGGCTGCAGTTTGAAAAGCTTGGATCTTGATAGCTGCACTCTTTCTGAAATCCTCAGACTGCACATCTTAGCTTCAGGTGCTGATGTAACATCAGCAAATGCAAAGTACAGATATCAAAAGCGAGGCGGATTTGACGCTACCGATGACGCCTGTATGGAGCTTCGTTTGAGCAATCCCAGCCTAGTGAAGAAACTGGCAAGCACTTCAGTGTATGATTTGACACCAGGTAAACTTTGCAAGTTGGAATTTGGATAACCTGCCCACTTCCTCCCCTCTTCTGTCTCTTGAGCCCAGAAGACTAGGTCCTGATGAGAAATTTTAGATGATAGCAGTGTTAAAAGAGAAGGAGAACCGTCCTTAAAAAAATTGTTGGAATACAAATAGTGACCCAGATGGAGACTACTGTTGTTATTCATATTAGCTCTGTTTCTGATGTTCTTTTCTTTTTCATTTGGATTTTCTATTACTTTAAAATTCTGTGGTTAATCTACTAAATTTAGAAGGGTAAGTGAGAATTAGCTAGCTTTCTTATTCATCAGTGTATCAGAAATCTAAGCTGTAGCTGCTAAATTCTAACATATGCTTAAATAGTGCTTGAGGTATGAGAAATGGTATATAAAGTTAAGATGAAGTTACTTTTCACTTCCTTTTTTAAATAAAAAATTACAATGCACAAATACGTAGAGCTTACTTTAATATGCTTAAGAGGACATATAATAAAAGTAGAGTGCCTTCATTCCAACATTCACAGTTTTTATAATTTATAGTAGTGTTTTTGTGCAGTATTTTCAGAGTAGTGATTTGCCTGTTGCCATTTTTTTAATTCATATGGTAATAATTTAGTTTTTATTTGAACTTCCTAAGTGAGCCTAAAAATTAAAACTTGAAAAGAATTCTTTGTCATTAGAAAATTTTTCATGTCTATTTAACTGGTCTATATGGTAGTTATTTGTATTTGAAATGCCTGTATGTCACATATCTGTTAATTTGGATTCAGAGGTGCTTCTTTCTGAAGACATGCCATTGGCATGTTTGATCTTGAGACTTTTACCTATTCTTTATTAAGCATTTTCACATTGAGCCACAAATTAAGATTTTTCAAACAACTCCTTTTTGTCATTGTTGATACAGAAGTTATTTACCAATTTTTGACAGGAGAAAAAATGAAGATACTTCATGCTCTCTGTGGGAAACTCCTGACCCTAGTTTCTACTAGGGATTTCATTGAAGATTACGTTGATATATTACGACAGGCAAAGCAAGAGTTCCGGGAGTTAAAAGCAGAACAACATCGGAAAGAGAGGGAAGAAGCAGCTGCTAGGTAAGAGATAATTATAGGCAGTTGTGCTAATGAAGGCTGTTTATTTCTTTGCATCTAAAACGATATTTCACATTGGGCTGTAATGTGATATTGGCTCACACTGATGTTCGATGGCTTAACTAAGAGGTTATGAATAAATTACTACATTATAACTTGTGGTAACATTTAGAGCACTTTCCATAGTTTTATGATTAAAGCAATATGCCAGAAGTTTAAAGTATCTTCCATCAAGTAGACTATAATATTTTATGTTGACTTTCAGAATTCGTAAAAGGAAGGAAGAAAAACTGAAGGAACAAGAACAAAAAATGAAAGAGAAACAAGAGAAACTGAAGGAAGAGGAGCAGAGAAATTCAGCTGCAGATACATCTGTTGGGTATGGTTTGAATTACAGTGCTCATTGGGCTTTACGTAAAGAATAAAAATTAGCACCTTAAACTCTAAAATGCTTTTCAAAAGTTTTAAAAACTAGTTTTCTAGTTTTTTTTATTTATAGGTACATAATAATTATACCAGTGGGCCTATGAAATTTACATATATACAGTTCTCAAGTATACATGTGTTATGTTAAAAAATACTTTCAGGGAATCTAGAATTCATTTTCTCATAGAATTAATGTTGTAAATGATAATTGCCCAGAAAACCTTTCAATAGGCTATTTTTAACCAGTAATACATTTCTAGCATTAATAATGGTATCTCTCCCCTCCACCACCACCACCACCATCAGAGTTGTACACTGTTTTCACAAAGCTCCTCTGAGTTTGAGGAATAGGGATGAAATTGGAGGTCTTAATAGATGGCATTGGGAGAAGATGGAAGCACCTTAAGTAATTTAGTGACTTAAGTACTCTGTTGCATTTGAAAATATTTGGGATGAAAATTGGCTATGAAGACAAGTGGGAATTTTTGCATATTGTAGATGGCAAACCATATTCAAATTTTGCAGAAATAATTTTTTTATGAAATCTGCAAAGGAAGGTACTAAAAATCTCAGTATTCTGAAATTCGTATACTTGACTTTTAGTTATACTTGCATATAAAAATACCTATTAGTCTTAAGGCCATAGGTCACAAACTTGTAACAGCTGTTATTTTATGTGGCCATCAACAATATTTTAAGAAATGGAATTTGGATAGCTTGGGAAAGTTAATCTGATACCTAAAGCATAAGCAATCAAAGAAAAAAATAGATAATTGGATTTCTTCAAAATTAAAAACTTTTGTGCTTTGAAGAACACTGTCAAGAAAGTAAAGACAACCCAGTGAATGGGAAAAAATATTTGCAAATCTTGTATCTAATGGTTTAATATGCAGAATATATAAAGAACTCATATAACTCAACAATAAAAGAACAACCCAATTAAAAAATGGGCAAAGGATTTTAATAGGCATTACTCCAAAGAAAATAGATATACAAGAAGCACATGAAAAGACACTCAACATCATTAGTCGTTAGGAAAATGCACATCGAAATCATGAGATATTACTTCACATTCGCTAGGATGGCTGTAATCCAATTAAGGGACAATAAGAAGTGTTGGTGAGAATCTGGAGAAACTGGAACTCTCATGTATTGCAAGTGGAGATGTAAAATGTTGCAGCTGCTTTGGATAAGTTTGGCAGTCTCTTTGACAATTAAACCCTTTGTTACCGTGTGATCCAGCAATTCCCCTCCTAGGTATATACTGAAGAGAATTAAGAGCATATGTTCAGGGACGCCTGGGTGGCTCAGTCATTAAGCATCTGCCTTCAGCTCAGGTCATGATCCCAGGGTCCTGGGATCGAGTCCCATATCGGGCTCCTTGCTCAGTGAGGAGCCTGCTTCTCCCTCTCCCTCTGCTGCTCCCCCTGCTTGTGCTCTCTCTCTCTCTCTCTGACAAATAAATAAATAAAAATCTTTAAAAAAAAAAAAAAGAGCATATGTTCACCCAAAAATGTATATACAAAAGTTCATAGCATCATTATTCTTAATAGCCAAAAAAAAAAAAAAAAAAAGATAATAACCCAAATGTCCATCAGTTGATGAATGGAGAAACAAAACGATGTATTTCTTTGGTGGTATATCCATACAACACAATGTTGTTCAGCAATAAAAAGGAATAGAATTCTGAAACATGCTACAATGTGGATAAACTTTGAAAACATTATGCTGAGTAAAAGAAGCCAGTCACAAAAGACCATGTATTATTGTATGATTCCATTTATATAAAAAGTCCCGAATGGGCAAATCCACAGCAAAAAGTAGATAAGTGGTTAGCAGGGCAGTGGGGAAAAGGAAATGGAAAGTGACTTACTAATGGCTACGGGGTTTTTTTTTTGGGATGATGAAACTGTTCTGGAATTAGATAGGGGTAATGACTGCACAACCTTGTGAATATACTAAAAACCACTGAATTTGTACACTTTAAAATGGTGATTTTAGGATATGTGAGTTATAGCTCAATTTTCTTTTTACATTTTATAAACCTTTTCCAGTTCTATTGAAATATAATTGACTTCTAACACTGTATTAATCGTTTAGGGTGTACAACATAATGATTTGATATATGCATATGTTATGAAATAATTACAGTAAGTTTAGTTGCTATTCATTACCTCCTATAGTTACAGATCTTTTCCTTGTGATCTCTTAATTTTGAAAAAAAGAAAAATAAGCATGTTACAGATTCTCCCATTTCATATTTTTTTTATCCTCATCTAGCCTCACTCATAAATTCTCTCTCCGGCTCCTAAACACATTTGAGTTTGCAAACCTCTGTTTGGATAAAGAACATAAATGGTGGAACTTATTTCAAGGTTAATTTGGACAGTATAATGAATTAGATAACATATCCATCTTGTGTTCATTCAGCCTACTTACTATATCTGAAATTCACCTACTCTCTTCAACTATTTGTTTACTTTCTACTCTGAGCCAACCATCACCTCCCAGCCAGCTACCTGGACTATTATAGTGGCCTCTTGTCTCCCCTCATCTACTTTCTCTCCCAGATCATTTTCCACATAGCAACCAAAGTGCTTTCTAATCCTATCATTTCCCTTTTCTAAACTCTTCTATTTTTTTCCCATTGCTTTTTGAATAACGCCCTACAAAGCCCTAATATGATCTAACCCTGCCTTTTTCTCATCCATATCTTGGGTTACTTCTTTTTGTTTTATATTTTTCTCAAAATGATAAGCTCCTTCCTTTTCTCTTCAGCTCAGAGCCTGTGCACATGTTACCCCCTCTGCTAGAAAGGAGATTTCTTCTCACCTGCCACCTTACCCCTCCCCAGTCTCCCTAGTCTCACAGTTTAAATGTCACTCCTTCAAGCAAGGTTTTCTTGATCCTTGAGACTAGATTTGGTTCTTCTTGAAATGCTTTCATAGCAACTTGAACTTCTAATTTTTTAATAGTTATTACATACTTTAATTTTATAATTGTGTTATTACCTGTTTTCTCTGTGACAATATAAGCTCTCTGTCATCTTGTCCACTACTTCCTAAACATAATGGCTAGCACTTCATAGGCAGGCAATAAATATCTCATGAATGGAATTATATATTCATTAATGAAAATAATCTTTGTTTTTTTCCTTAAGGGAGGAAGAAAGAGAAGATTTTGATACTAGCACTGAGAGCAAAGAAATAGAGCAAAAGGAACTTGATCAAGATACAGTCACTGAAGATGAAGATGACCCAGGATCACATAAAAGAGGCAGAAGGGGTAATACAGAAATTTCTTAAGGGCATGCCTGCTTGTTTTTAATTAATAAGGCACTTTATAATTCAGCTATCCTGAAATATGTATTAGGTTACTTCATTTGTGATTCCAAGGTATGTTTGTTTTTTACTTTTATTTTTTTTAAGATTTTATTTATTTATATGAGAGAGAGAATGAGAGAGAGAGCATGGCAGGGGGGTCAGAGGGAGAAGCAGACTCCCCGCCGAGCAGGGAGCCCAATGTGGAACTCGATCCTGGGACTTGAGGATCATGACCTGAGCCGAAGGCAGTTGCCCAACCAACTGAGCCACCCAGGCACCCGGTGTGTTTGTTTTTTAAATACCTAACTCGTAGCTGCGGTAAGTTTTTTAAATGGTGACCATTTTGTTAAAAAATGCTGTTAGAAGTTACATTCAGTCTTTATTCTCATGTCAGTTATACTTGAGGGAGAAGCAACAATATTCATATTGTTTTTATAGGTCAGTTTCTCATAATTTCAACTTTTGATTGGGAAGTTTCGTTGAGTTTTTGTATTTACTATTTTATATTAGGCCAAATAGAAATTTTTACTCTATAGCATACTCAACATGCATTAAATGCCTTTTAGATGCTAGAAATACAAAGGTCAGTAATGCTTACAATTGGTACCATATGGCTGAAAATGGAAATCAACTACCTTAGAATAATGAGTTGCTGGATCAAAGGGAATATATTTTTTGAAAGTTGTTGATACAAATTACTTCTGAAGATCTTTAACCATCTTCATTTGACAACTATTGAAGGAGATTTTCAACTTTACTCTGTGCCTGTAATTTCGATAGTATCTTTTTTTCCTACATTATTTGCTAAATAGTTATTATAAGTAGACAGAAAATTTTCTGTATTTCTGTATTTTGGAGGCTACATTTTCTGATTATAATGCAATTGATTTAGAAATCCAAACCAAAAGACCTCATTTGATTAGAGTTTTAAGACACACTTCTAAGTAGTAGGTCAAAGTAGAAACCATAAATGGAAACTAGAAAATATTTAAAACTATACTGACAAAAAATCTAATCATAGTATACATTAACACTTGTTGGATACAGTCCCTCAACTTAGAGGAAAATTTCTAGTTTTAATACATATTAGGAAAGAAGAAAAGCAAATTGAGCTAGGCATTCATTTAAGAAGTTAGAGGTAGAAAACAGAATAATCCCTCCAGATAAAAGGAAACAATAGATGCAAGCAGAAATTGATAGAAAGTAATAGAAGAGGACAACAAAGCCAAAACTTTATTCCTTGAAAAAGATACAAACTAGACAAACCTTTCTTGAAATTGATTTGGCGGCAGGGGGAGGGGAGTCACAGTAAGGTTAAGACTCAAAAGGAAAGCAACATAACTACAGATAAAGTAGAAATTTAAAGATAAGGGGATAGCATATACAGTTTTATGGCAATTACTTTGAAAGTGGAGGCAAAAATAAACAAAATCCTAGAAAAATGCACATTATAAAAATGGATTCATGAGAAAATTTAAAATGTGAACGGTCCTAAACCATTAGATCTTGAGTCAGTGTTAAAAGTCTTTCTACAAGGGCACCTGGGTGGCTCAGTCAGCTAAGTGTCCAACTCTTTGTTTTGGCTCAGGTCATGATCTCAGGGTCGTGAGATCGAGCCCTGTGTTGGGCTCTACGCTGGGCGTGGAGCCTGCTTAAGATTCTCTCCCTCTCCCTCTGCCCCTTCCCTGCTCTGCTCCCCCATTCTCTCTCTCTCTCTCTCTCTCTGAATTAAAAAAAAAAAAAAATTCTTCCTATAAAGAAAACTTTAGTTCTAGACAACTTTATAGGTGAATTTTCCCAAATTTTAAAGCAGCAGATAATTCTAATCTCCTATAGACCCTTTCAAGAGGAAGAAATAGAAGAAATAACTCCTCAGCCATCTAAGCAATCTGACAGTGTTTGAAACGGGACAAGTTTAATTCTTCAACACATCATAAAAGGCCAGGCAGGGCACCAGGAATCCAGGCCCTTTCTGTCTTGTTTGTACTGCCATCCTTAGGGTTTTGCTGCCATCCTCATGTTCCAAAATGATTTATCCCCATGGCTCCATTCTGGCTAGTTGAAAGAAGGTAAATAGAAAGAGGTACAACCCAGACGTTACATATAATGCTTCTACTCCCATCTCTTTGATCAGAAGTTTCTCATGTAGCCATACCTCCTGGGGAAACATTTCCTGCTGGGAAATGTCCTTCTTTTGAATTGCTAGGTACCCAACTAAGCATTAGGGGTTCTGTTACCTTAAATCAGTGGTCAGTAAACTACAACCCATTGGCCAAATCTGCCCTGCTTGTTTTTATATAATCCAGTTAAACTGGTTTTTACATTTTTACATTTTTAAATAGTTGGGGGAAAAAGAATGATATTTTGTAATATGAAAATTATATGAAATTCAGATTTCAGTGACCATAGTTTTAATTGAACCCAGCCATGCTTGTTCATTTACATATTGTCTATGGCTGCTTTCATGCTAGAGTGGCCCAGTTGAGCAGCTGTGACAGAAACCATATGGCCCCCAAAGCCTAAAAATATTTACTAGCTAGCCCTTTATAAAAGTTAGTTTGCTGACTCCTGCCTCCGGACTGAACATATGTTGCAGAAGGACAGACTCTGCCTCACTCTGCAATATAGAGATTGCAGTTTTTTGTGTGTCCCTTGTATTTAAGTATACCAGTTTCTTACCAGCGTAGTGTATTAGTCTATTCAGGCTGCCATAAAAAAATACCGCAGACTGGGGGGCTTAAACAACAGAAATGTTTTCTCGCAGTTCTGGAGGCTGGAAGTCCAAGATCAAGGTACCAGCAGGGTTGATTTCTGGTGAGGCCTCAGCTTGCTGTAGCACCTTCTCGCTGTGTCCTCACACAGCCTTTCCTCTGTGCCCACAGGTGAAGAGAGTGAGCACCCTGGTCTCTTTCTCTTCTTAAAAGGACACCGGTCCTGAATTAGGGTCCCACTCTTTGAACTCATTTAACCTTAATTACCTCCTTAAGGGCCCTGTCTCCAAGTATGTCACAGTGGGGTTTAGGATTTCAACCTATGAATTTTGGGGGCATTCAGTTTGGTACGTAAGACATAGTAACTTGGGATATTTTTGGATATTTTTCTGATGAAAATTTAAAATATGATGGTGATGATCAAATGTTTAAACTATAGGGAAAAGGGGACAAAATGGATTTAAAGAATTTACAAGACGAGAAGAGGTCAACTGTGTAACAAGAGAGCCTCTTACTGCTGATGAGGAAGAAGCTTTAAAACAGGAACATCAACAGAAAGAGAAAGAGCTCTTGAAAAAAATCCAAAGTGCCATAGCATGTACCAATATCTTTCCCTTGGGCCGAGACCGCATGTATAGGCGATATTGGATTTTCCCTTCTATTCCTGGATTATTTATTGAAGAGGATTATTCCGGTCTCACTGAAGACATGCTGTTGCCTAGACCTTCATCATTTCAGAATAGTGTACAGTCTCAAGATCCTCAGGTATCCACTAAAACTGGAGAGTCTTTGACGTCTGAATCTACCTCCAACATTGACCAAGGTCCATGTGATGATTCCCTGCAGCTGCCAAAACCAGTGCATAAGCCAAATCGGTGGTGCTTTTACAGTTCTTGTGAACAGCTAGACCAGCTGATCGAAGCTCTTAATTCTAGAGGACACAGAGAAAGTGCCTTAAAAGAAACTTTGTTGCAAGAGAAGAGCAGAATATGTGCACAGCTAGCCCATTTTTCTGAAGAGAAATTTCATTTTTCAGGTAAATTTTCATTGAAAACTGTTTCTTTTGCTCTCCCCATAATCTCTGGTTCAGGTTTAAACATTTGTCAAACTTTTAGAACTATATTTAAAACACCTTCTCTTTCATTTGGACGGTGTTCTCAGTTTGCAAGTTAGAGAATGTTTACCAGTTAGAGAAACAAGTTTCTCTCTAGGATTTCACTGGGTTCCATTTGGATTATGAGGAATGCAATGTGCGAAGATCCATACTCTTCCTGCTCATTCCCCGATCAGTAGACTCAATACCCAAGGCACTAAGGTTAACATTAGTTTTAGACATTCGACATGATAGAGTTCAGTCACTAGGGGTTAGGGTCCAGGGACAGGTTCCCTTAGTGATCACTTCTTTGGAGATTGGCTGCAAGGGCAGATCAGGTAGCCACATCTCCTATATGATGGCTGGTTCTTTGATAACAGATGAGAGAAAGCAGTAAGGCGTTTTGGGGTTTAAGTTTTCATTATTACTAAAGATTGTCTAGGTAAAGAACTCTTAAATTTAGCGGCATATTGTCATGACTACTTTAGGATTAAAGTACTTAAGGATTAAAAACTGTAGATCACAATTCTTTATTTAACAGCTTTATTGAGATTTAGTTCATACACCATACAATTCACTCATTTGAAGTGTACAATTAAGTGGTTTTCATTATATTCATAGATGTGCAGCCATCACACTGTCAATTTTAGAACATTTTTATCACCTCAAAAAGAAACCCCAAATTTGTTTTCTGTCTCTGTAAATTTCTTTGTCTGAACATTCTATATGAATGTGATCATATACTATATGGTCTTTTGTGACTGGCTTTCACTTAGCATAATGTTTTCAAGGTGCATCCAAGTTGTAGCACATACCAGTACTTCATACCTTTTTATAACCAAATAATGTTCCATTATATAGATATATAACACATTTTATTTAATCATATGTTAGTTGATGGGTGTTTCTGTTGTTTCCATATTTTGGCAGTTATGAATAATGCTGCTGTAAACATTTGCGTACAGGTTTTTGTCTCAACATAAGTTTTCATTTCTCTTGTGTGTATACCTAAGAGTGAAATTATTGGGTCATGTGATAATTCTGTGTAATCATTTGAGGAACTGCCATACTGTTTTCCAAAGCAGCTGCACCATTCTGTATTCCTGCCAATAGTGTATGAGGGTTAAAATTTTTCCACGTCCTTGGCAACACTTATTGTCTGACTTTTAGATTCTAGCCATTGTAGAGGTATGAAGTGGTACTTTACTGTGGTTTTGATGTGAATTTCCCTAATGACTAGTAGTGTTGAGCAACTTCTCATGGTCTTACTGGCCATTTGTATGTCTTAAAGAAAAGTCTATTCATATCCATTCATTGACCATTCTTCTTATTGGAATGTCTTTTTATTGAGTTGTAAGAGTTCTTCAGATATTCTAGACACAAGGTCCTTATCAGATACCTGATGTGCAAACATTTCCACCCCCTTGTTTTTTGCACTTAAGGATTTACTAAGTGTTTTTGTTTTAGTTAGCTCACAATCATAACCATCACATTGGGGAAATTATATTTTTTAGTAAGAAAATCATAATAAAGGTATTGATAACTATTTCAGACAAACCTCAAACTGATAGCAAACCTACATATAGTCGGGGAAGATCTTCCACTGCATGTGATTCAGCTCAGATGTCTGCAGAAAGACAGCTTGAATTGAGGCTGAGAGATTTTCTTTTGGATATTGAAGACAGAATCTACCAAGGAACATTAGGAGCAATCAAGGTTTGTACCTCTTCCCATTTTTAGTTTACCTAATCACCAAAGTTTTGGTCATATTTGTTAATTTATTTGGTATAGGCAAGGCATGTGTGTTTTGAGTAAATACATGGGAGTGATATATTTTTTATGAAAACTAAGTTTGTTCCCCTATATCAAAATATTTATATATGGATAGAGATCTTTCTTAAATATACTATATGGCTATCTGCTTTCTTAAACAGAATGTAATGAACATAACTGACCTTTTTAATACTAATTTTTAGTAATTTTTAAATATCTGTTTTATGGTATTTTCATCTGAGATGTTAAAATGTGTAAGGATATTTTCTTCTTCCTTGACTAGCTCCTGCCTGCTCTGCTGAGTCTGGTTTGTTTATTGGTTTCTTTGTTACCTTTTTAAAATCTGTAAGTAATTCATGCTTGATATGTGTGTTCTGTTCATTCCTTTGCTATCATCTGTCACTTTTTTGCTACTATCAGGTGACCAATCTTAGAATTGCTTATGATTTCCCTATAGAGAGAGTGAGGTACTAAAGCTTCCATCTATGAATGATATGAATTTCATTTTGGCCACTTAGTAACCTTATTTTTAGATCCCTTTTTGATTCACAATCTGTTATAGAATATTCATGAATTTTTCATGTGTACATTGAATCTCATACTTCTTAGGAACAACATATGCCATTTTTCCAGGTTGGTAAATTTGGGTTTTGTTACAGGTTACAGATCGGCACATCTGGAGATCAGCATTAGAGAGTGGACGGTATGAGCTGTTAAGTGAGGAAAACAAGGAAAATGGGATCATTAAGACTGTGAATGAAGATGTAGAAGAGATGGAAATTGATGAGCAAGCAAAGGTCATAGTAAAAGACAGGTACAAAAAGGATTTTTCTAAAGTAACTGTCACTTTTCCTTGCCACTTCAACTGTATGGTTCTTTTTAGTAAATGTTTCTTTCTCTTTAAAAAACTGTTTTAAAATCTTATCATGAGGACTTTTAATACTTGTAACCACTGAAATGATCATTTTCCTCAACCTCAGGCCCTCTTTTACTCTACTTTGTGCTAGTGCAGCCAAAAGACAGCTAGTTAGGATAATGATAATTTCTCAAGTTTAAAAAAAAAGTCTTTGAACTTAAGGTTTTAAAGTAACTTTATACTACCCATTTTTCTTTTCTGTAGGAAAACTTAGTAAATTGTGGTAGGCTTAAATATTATTTGAATTATTAATCAGAACCTACATCTGTATATCTATAGATAGATACTTTGACTTTCAGAGTTATTTTTGGGTAACTTCCCTTAAGGAGTTTATTATCTAGAAGGAAAGGAGATACGATACTGGGAGGGAAGACGTAGTACTGAAGGCTTTGAGCAAATAGGTTTGTACGTTTAAATGATCATTTTAGCTGCAATATGGAGATTTCTTGCAAAGGGAATAAGACTGGAGGCTAAGAAACTACTTAGGAGGTAGCTATCAGTGTCCTAGCCAGTAAAAGTTGAAGCAAGAGAAAAAGAGAGAGAGGTAAGCTGCCTGGGATACTTATCATTAAGGCCCATCACTGGGTCATCTACCTAAAACCTTTCCCCTAAGCCTTGTCTCATCTACCTTCCCTCCAACTATTTGCCCTTCTGACCTCCTTAAATGACTTGGTATTTAGTTTAGCTCTTGATTCATGTATTTATCTCCCTTTCATACTGGCTTATGTGATCCCCTGTGAGATTGAGGGAACTGTTTCTTACACAGGTGTAAGTAAGTATTTGGGGGAATGGACTCGAGTTTTTAAGTACCATAAACTATTCCATGTTTTCATTGTAGACTTTTGGGCATAAAAACAGAAACTCCAAGTACTGTCTCAACTAATGCAAGTACCCCCCAGTCAGTGAGCAATGTGGTTCATTATCTGGCAACGGCGCTTTTTCAGATAGAGCAGGGCATTGAGCGGCGTTTTCTCAAAGCTCCACTCGGTAAGTACCGGTTTTTACTTCCAAATATTAGTTATATTTTAAATGATTCTGAAATTGCCCTTTAGTAGAAATATATGGGCTGACACAGTAAAATTGGCAAATTTGAAAAACTTGAGATTGTATTTTCATTTCAAAACATGGGTTATTTCAGGTGAGATTTTTAAAAATAGTACTTAAGTCCTTTTTACTCTAAATACTCATCTTTAATGACTGTCTTTTTGACTACTTCTGTCAATCTTTTCTTTTGTGTTTCATCAAAAGAAAGATTACCAAAACATGTGACTAGCCAGATCCTACATAATCAAAAATTGTATATAAATATTTGTTTGTATATAAATATTTGTTATCTAAAACAGAACCCCAAAGAAGCTAATTAAATGTCCACCATTAGGGGTATGGTTTAATAATGTGTGACACTGGGGCGACTGGGTGGCTCAGTTGGTTGAGTGGCCGACTTTATTTCAGCTCAGGTCATGATCTCAGGGCCGTGGAATCGAGCCCCACTTCAGGCTCCCTGCTCACAATAATAATAATTGGATCACTAACCTGAGCACTGTATAAGAAGCACTAAGTAAGAAATACCAAGTTTTAAAGGGTACATAAATGAGGAAATGCTCTATAATTTATGGTAGGATGATAGAAGTAATACTGTCTGGATCGTGTTTTAGCAATTTATGAAGTTAATATGTTTTTAGGGACTAATCTAGGAACATAATCACTGTCTTTAGGAAAATATGTTTCAAGTTCCAAATCAATTTTCATATCATAACTGCCTCTACTTTCCGGTGCTCTTTCTGATACATTAATTTATAATTCATCATATCAAGTTAGTTTGTATCTCAGTGGTGGGGTGTTAGAAGAAACAGTTTTTAAAACCATATCTTGGGGCACCTGGGTGGCTCAGTCAGTTAAGTGTCTGCTTTCAGCTCAGCTCATGATCCCAGAGTCCCGGGATCGAGCCTGCATTGGGCTCCCCATTCAGCAGGGAGTCTGCTTCTCCCTCTTCCTCTGCCCCTCCCCCTGCTCATGCTCTCTCTCCCTCTCAAATAAAAAAAAATCTTTAAAAATAAATAAATAGGGGCGCCTGGGTGGCTCAGTCGTTAAGCGTCTGCCTTTGGCTCAGGTCATGATCCCAGAGTCCTGGGATCGAGCCCCGCATCGGGCTGCCTACTCGGCGGGAAGCCTGCTTCTCCCTCTCCCACTCCCCCTGCTTGTGGTCCCTCTCTCGCTGTGTCTCTCTCTGTCAAATAAATGAATAAATAAAATCTTTAATAAATAAATAAATAAAACCATATCTTTTTGGTCTCCTATTGAGAGCAACTTGAATAGACTAAAATCTTTTTTAAATTATTTGAATATTACTTGTTTGAGTAGTAAGAACAAAGTTTTCATAAATGTATGGTGCTATCAGAATGTGAATATATTTGTAAATTGTCTGTTTTGAAATTGAAGAGTTTATGGCCAGTATCTCATTGTTCTAATAAGCCTATTCATATTTTTATAAATTGATAATTCTACCATGAGCTCAATGACTCACTTTTCAGATTAGAAAGTAGTAGTTGTAGAAATAAATATGTATGGTCATAGCTCACAAAAGTATTAGTTTGTATTTCCTATATCACTCTTATTTCACAGTCTTCAATATTTCTTAATATTTTCTGTGTCTTGGGGCACCTGGGTGGCTCAGTTGGTTAAGCGTCTATCTGCCTTGGGCTCAGGTCATGATTCCAGGGTCCTGGGATTGAGCCCCGGCTCAGTCTCCCTGCTCAGCGGGGAGTCTGCTTCTCCCTCTCCTCCCGACTCGTGCTCTCTCTATCCCTGTCACTCTCTCTCTCTCCCAAATAAATAAATAAAATCTTTTAAAAAAATATTTTCTTTGTCTAAATCGAGTTACATATACAAGGGATCCCTCTCTATTATTTCTTACAACCACGTGTGAATCTACAATTACTAAAATTAAAATTTCAATTAAAAGTTATTTGTAAATTATGTAGCCTTTATAAATATTTCACTACTACTCATTAATTCTGTGATTCCAAAAGAGATAAAATGCAATTCTGCTGTATTTTCCATTTCTGAAACTGCCATCAGTTAAAGTTATTTATAAATTCAAGGGAAAAAAATCAAATTGTTTAGTGTGTCCATATTTTCATCAGTACATCTTATTAAAGATTTAAACAAAAGGGAAAAGTTAACACTGGGAGACGTTACAGCTTACATCTAGTAGGTTATATGAGAGCTGAGAGCTATAGTGTTCTTTATGCGGGGTTGTATGCGGCAGTGTTGGAACATTCATTTCATCCCAAGGGATAGAAAAGGAACAGTTTCAAGTTGAGGTCTTAAAAAAAGGTGAAATAAGAAAAGTTCAACTTACTTTGGTGGTAAATGTTGATCAAAGTTTAGATGTTGATCATTTATAATATGGGTATTATCATCTACCATTGTTGCCCCATAAAAAGTTAATAGAATAATTGATGTCTGTAGCTTTTTATATTATGTTTAAGCCTTTGGAGGATCTGTTTTGAATGGGACAAGAGATAGAGGTGCCTCTGGGGTTTTAAGATAATATAAATATTTAGAGCAACATAATCAAGAATATCCTTAATCCGGGAGAGAAATGGGATTCCGTTTTATGAATGTTTGAGATAGAATATATATTAAAATTCTCCATTCTTTTGATTATTTTTCAGCATAGCAAATTAACAGAGCAATTAACTGTAGGAATTTTCCCAGTTTAGCTTCAGAGATTAACTTCAGTTTCTTGAGGAAGCAAGTAAGAAATAAAAATTTTACTTATATTCCACCTTCCTTAGGATGTCCCTTTTATTCTACCAATTAATAACATTAATAAAACTAGGCTTTTTTTAACTTGAAGATATATTTGAATAATTTTAGGTAAGATATGTGAGAATTGTTTGTTTAGGTTGGTAATTTCATCATTTATAAAGTCATGCTCATGGTTAAACCCTTAAGCTATGAAAAAAATCCTTAAACTAACTTTATCAATTTGATATTAGGTAACACAGAAATTAATAAAGATCAAAGGGGAGATAGGAAAAAAAAGGACAAGAAAAAGAGAGAGGAGGATCAATCTAGTGTGAGAGATGGTAAATTTTTAACTTTTTAAAGAATATTGTCTTTTTGAAGAATTATGGTTTTACTTTCTGTGTTGCTGAGTACTGGTTTGAATATTTAGCTTTTGACAGAAAACCTTGAACTTAATTTTTTTGGAAAGGAATGAGGTTGGGGGACAAGCTTATAAAACAATATCATCTTCCTAGCATTTTTCTTCTACATTGCATACCTCAGCTAATGAAACTTAAAAATTGGTATATAAAAAGTTGACATTGTGAATCTTAGTATACTTAAGTTATTAGTGAAAAAGATGAACAGTGATGAAGGTATGTTTACTTATTTTGCATATAGTATTTATTTACCACTTTCTTTTTTTCTTTTTTTTACTAGCATAGGGAGAGTTATAGGGTGGGAGTTCCTGTATTGTTTTATCTCCAGGAAGAACCTACGTAGTGTGGTCACATGGATTACTATGTAGTGGCAGTTAACAATATGAAATCTCCCAGTGTAACATTTGATCATATGACTACCATTATTTCATATTAGTAAAATCCTAATTCTAATTTCTTGAGGAATTTATTTATGCTAGCATGATGGAAGATAAAAGAGAAATAAGACATTTCTGCCCTTGAGAGTTTTATAATCTGGAGAAGAAGCAAGACAACAGAAAAATGGGATCAATAGTATACACTGTTTTTTATCCTTATTTAGGTACTATATAAAAATGTGAAAATGTGAACATCCGTTTAAAAGTAGGTGGGATAGGGATGCCTAGGTGGCTCAGTCAGTTAAGCGGCTGCCTTCGGCTCAGGTCATGATCCCAGGGTCCTGGGATGGAGTCCCGCATCAGGCTCCTTGCTCAGCAGGGAGCCTGCTTCTCCCTCTGCCTGCCGCTCCCCCTGCTTGTGCTCTTGTTCACTCTCTTGGGTGCGTGTGCACGCTCTCTCTCTCTCTATCAAATAAAAAATAAAATCTTAAAAAAAAAAAAGTAGGTGGGATAAAAATTGGACCTTGAGCTACCATTGATTTGGTCAAAACCCATAATGTTTCACCAACCTTTGAGTTAAAAATCATTCAAACTGGGCGCCTGGGTGGCTCAGTTGATTCAGCGACTGCCTTCGGCTCAGGTTCATGATCCCGGAGTCCTAGGATCGAGTCCTGCATCGGGCTCCCTGCTCAGCGGGGAGTCTGCTTCTCCCTCTGACCCTCTCCCCGTTCATGCTCTCTCTCACTCTCTCTCTCTCAAATAAATAAATAAAATCTTCAAAAAAAAAAATCATTCACACTGACTTTCAAGGTTCCAAAGGCTCTGCCCAATTTGTTTTTTCCTTCCACTCTTCCACATTGGCCTGTATGCAGCCTTATTTCTTGCCTTTTCTAATAAGAATGTCCTCTGATTTATCCAGAAAGATTTCTTCAAGATCTTTGAACTAGCAATTTTTGTTGCCTCCTTCCTTAGAGGTCCTGCTCAGGCCAGAACTTTTCATGAAGCCTTATATCAAAAAACCATGGTAAATAGAAAACACAAAATGAGAGGGTGGAAATAAATCAAATGGACTGTATTATTGCATTTATTTCCTACTTTGCTAATATTTCTCTTTAGCTTTACCTGAAGAACAATTTGACCCATTCATTTTTTCCTGCTGTCATTGAGTTATTACTCTCAATTATTTTTGGAGGTTCTTAATGCTTTTTCAAACTGCTTGGTTACTTACATTTTTAGACATTTATTTCTTAAAACATATTAAAATAGTTATTTTATATTCTCTGTCTAATTCTAATCTCTCAGGTCTTTATGGGTCAGATTCTGCTGGCTCTTGCCTCTAATGTTTTGTTTCCACCTGTGCATTGTGGGTTTTGACTATTAACTCTCATTCCTCACAACTTCATCTATGGAAATTTCTTGAGAGAATTTGCAAAGATTTGTACTTGTTTCTGTCATTCAACTGAGGTCAGTACCAATCTGGACCACTTTAAAAATCTTAGGTGTTGGGGCACCTGGGTGGCTCAGTCGGTTAAGCATCTGCCTTCAGCTCAGGTCATGATCCTGGATCCATGATCCTCAGGGTCCTGGGATGGAGCCCCGCGTCGGGCTCCCTGCTCAGCAGGGAGTCTGCTTCTCCCTCTGACCCTCCCCCCTCTCATGCTGTCTCTCTCATTCTCTCTCTCAAATAAATAAATAAATAAAAATCTTAAAAAAAAATCTTAGGTGTTTTCAGGTTTTAAACTATTTAACGCATTGCTTGTAGTTACATGTTCTCAGGGTAGATTTATTTTCCCTTTCCATCCAACTTCAAGGTCCAGAAAAGCAGATTTCCTGGCTACTTTCTTTCTTCATGGTACCCTTTTCCACCCTGATGCTTAAGGGTATAGCCTTTTGGAGTTCTAGCTTTTCAGAAAGGATTCAACACATTGGGTGAGCCCTAGATTTCACGTCCTGTCTCTCTCATCCTGCCCAACAAACAGGAGCTCAAGACTTACTAGGGTTTGGCAGGTCTGCTCATTTATGACTTCAATTCCTGTGTATATCTTCATTCTCCCAGCTATATAAAAAATTTCTTAAATGTAGGGACCTAGAATAGACTTGTTTTGTATCTTCTAAATTGTTGCACATAGGAGCGACAGTATAATGCAGGAATAATGGTAACAGTAACAGTATTTACTCCACGACAGGCATTTTACTTGTCTTTACTTAATCTTCCCAACAGCCCTCAGAAGTAGATGCTATCTACATATTACTGTTGGGGGGAGCCTGAGGCACAGAGGAGTTAAGTAACTTGACCCAGCTCACTCACCTAGGGGAACTAGTACTTACCTCAAGGCAGATTGACTCCAGAGCCTACATTCCTTAACCATTATGCTACTGCCCAAGAGGACTTTTTTTGAGGATAATAGTAGGAAATATGTCATAATAGAAACAAACTATATATGGAGTCTTATATACCTTGTAGAATTTTGACATTATGTGGTAGTCCTTTCATAATTAACCATAATGTCAGGAAAACTAAAGTGGTAGCAATAATTGAAGATTAATTGAAGAGAGAAATCACATGCCAATGTAAAATGATAGACTGGCTAGTTAATGCCATCTAATCAAATGACTCTTAATAACTTTTTTAGTCCAGAAGACAAAAGAATGATGTTATTAATGAAAGAAATTTCAAATGTTCTTATGTAAATATTGGTGCTAAAAGTTCCTTTGGGAAGTGTGGGGTATTAGCATTTTTTTATTTACCTCATTTAAAAAATATTTTCTTAGAGATAGAAGACAATAGAGTTGGCATTTCTACATAATTGATATTTTCAGTAATAGCTGTGTTGAGATATTCACATATATAAAATTCATCCTTTTAAAGAGTGTGTAGTTCAGTGGGTTTTAATATATTCATGGTTGTATAGCCATTCACCACGATCTAATTTCAGAAAATTTTCATCAGCGGGCGCCTGGGTGGCTCAGATGGTTAAGCGTCTGCCTTCGGCTCAGGTCATGATCCCAGGGTCCTGGGATCGAGTCCCGCATCGGGTTCCCTGCTCCTTGGGAGCCTGCTTCTCCCTCTGCCTCTCTCTCTCTGTCTCATGAATAAATACATAAAATCTTTAAAAAAAAAAAAAAAGAAAGAAAATTTTCATCAGCCCCAAAGAAACCTCATACATGATTGATGTTTAACTTAGAGAGTAGTCCATCTTTTATCTGAAAAGAGGAAGCAATATTCTTGATTCAAATGGATAGTAACTGACTTGTAATCATATTTAGCTAGTTCTCTTAAGTCAGGTCAAGAATTGATAAAAAAGACTAGCTTGAGAACATATTGCCTAAGTTATTTTTCTCTTTTTAACTATTGGAATCCCGAAGCTTTTGATTTACGGATTTAAGTAATTCCTTATGTCACAAACAAGGTGTGGCTCAGCAAATATATTCTTGAACATGAGGTTTTGTTTTTAATATCAACACGATCTTTTTATTGAGTTTTAGAAGAACTTTAAAATCTAACTTTTTTAAAATACCAAGAAAATAGTTCTAGGAGATATCTAAGGTTTGCCTAGAAACTTAAATCACTTTACATTTTCATTTAAGATGCCAGTGACAGTGGGCGTTCTTACAAAACAGTCCTGGACCGTTGGAGAGAGTCTCTCCTCGCTTCTGCTAGTCTATCCCAAGTCTTTCTTCATCTGTCCACCTTGGATCGTAGTGTGATATGGTCTAAATCTATACTGAATGCTCGTTGCAAGATATGCCGAAAGAAGGGCGATGCTGAAAACATGGTACTTTGTGATGGCTGTGATCGGGGTCATCATACCTACTGTGTTCGACCAAAGCTCAAGGTAGTTTTTCCCTCTTCTACTTCTTAGATTAGAATTGAGTGGTTGAGGTTTTGAGTGACAGATGACTAATGATCATTTCTGTGATTTGTCAAGACTGTGCCTGAAGGAGATTGGTTTTGTCCAGAGTGTCGGCCAAAGCAACGTTCTAGGAGACTCTCCTCTAGACAGAGACCATCCTTGGAAAGTGATGAAGATATGGAAGACAGTATGGAAGGTGAGGATGATGAAGTTGATGATGATGATGAAGAGGGTCAAAGTGAGGAGGAGGAGTATGAGATAGAACAAGATGAAGATGACTCTCAAGAAGAGGAAGAAGTCAGGTAAGTCCTAATATGCAATAAAATGAGAGTTTGTGAGTCATAACTAGACAGTCTCTTGACTACTTAAATACAAATGGAATGTTTGGGGCCCATAACTTTTTTTTTTCTTAATTTTATTTTATTATGTTATGTTAATCACCATACATTAATTACATCATTAGTTTTTGATGTAGTGTTCCATGATTCATTGTTTGCATATAACACCCAGTACTCCATTCAATACGTGCCCTCTTTAATACCCATCACCAGGCTAACCCATCCCCCCCACCCTCCTATCTAGAACCCTCAGTTTGTTTCTCACAGTCCATAGTCTCTCATGGTTCGTCTCCCCCTCTGATTTCCCCCCCTTCATCTTTCCCTTCCTACTATCTTCTTCTTTTTTTTAACATATAATGTATTATTTGTTTCAGAGGTACAGGTCTGTGATTCAACAGTCTTACACAATTCATAGTGCTCACCATAGCACATACCTTCCCAATGTCCCGTAACTTTTTAAAAACTGGTGTGTAATATAGTGGCCTAAAGTTATCCTTGCTTTAGTATTCTAAGCATTTGAAGTTATTCCTGAGGGAGTGTAGTACCTTTGTGAGTTTAGCCAGATCATAAAATCAAATATGAGTTCACGTTTGGACAGGAATACCAATTCAGACCCCCATCAAGTTTGATTTTACTTAATTTTATGCCTAAAGCAGCAAATAAGCATTCCAGAGGATATTGATGAGATAAAGATGAACGAATGCAGCTTCCCAGTGCCCCTCTTGCTTTCTCAAGGAGTTATACTCAAATATTGGTGATTTTGGCATCTATGGAGAGAGAGAAAAGCCAGTAGGCACATGGTATTGTTATACTCCTTCCACATTAGCATCCAGAAACAACTCCTATACTACCATATAACCAGATATTCTGCAGCTTAGCAAGCTGTGTCGCCCAGGCCTAATGAATGTGTTGGGGGCCTGGTTATTCCTGCTGTGGCAGCACTGGAGTATTCTCCCCCTTATTTGTCCCTAAGACTTCCCCACCTTTTTAACATTTGAACCCCATTCATGTGGAATCAGGAAAGTGGATGTAAAGCAAGGGCAACTTTGAACTGACAAGGTACAAAAAGGCCAGTCTGCAGAGGATAAGTAGAGAGAGCTACCGCATCTATTGTAAGCAAGTTACTTTTTTACTCGCTCCAACTAGCAGGAGCCGTCTTCCCTGTAGATTGTAAGGGCAGTATTTATGTTAAACATAAAGATGATAAAGAATTTGGGGCATTCATTAAGCATCTGTCTTCGGCTCAGGTCATGATCCCAGGGTCCTGGGATCGAGCCCCGCATCAGGCTCCCTGCTCAGCAGGAAGCCTACATCTCCCTCTCCTACTCCCCCTGCTTGTGTTCCCCCTCTCACTGTGTCTCTCTCTGTCAAATAAATAAATAAAATCTTTAAAAAAAAAAAAGATAAAGAATTTGGAAAATTCTTGGAAATACTTTAGGTAGACTGGAAGTCCAGGTATATGGGGAGATAAAAAGAGGCTTAAAGGGGTTGTTTCATCCTTGTCTACAACTTAAAGGCAATTAAAAGATTGAACCTAGGGGTGCTTGGCTGGCTCAGTCAGTGGAGCATGTAACTCTTGAGCTCAGGGTCGTGAGTTCTAGCCCCATGTTGGGGGTAGAATTTACTAAGAATAAAAGTAAGATAAAAGATTGAACCTAGTTTTATATTTTACAGTAAGAATCAGAAGGTGGCAAAGAGATTCTTAGCATGGTATTCAGGAACCACAGGTTTCGGGCCCACTTTGACCAAGCTCGTAGGTTACCTCAGCCTCAGTGGTAATGAAGAGTGATGGTTTCCTGTAGCATAAGGACACCAAAGAAATGTGTGAGAGCTCACTGGCTGAAGAGTAGGACAAGGGGAATAGAAATTACCGTATGTGCATCGTTTCTCTGTGCAATAATTATGTTTTCTAACAATATTTACAGCCCACCAAAACGAGGAAGACCGCAAGTTAGATTGCCAATTAAAACAAGAGGGAGACTTAGCTCTTCTTTCTCAAGTCGTGGCCAACGACAAGATCCTGGAAGATATACTTCAAGGAGTCAGCAGAGTACACCCAAAACAACTGTTTCCTCTAAAACCACTGGTAGAAGCCTTAGAAAGATAAAGTCTGCCCCTCCAACAGAAACTAAATCTTTAAGAATTGCCAGTCGTTCGACTCGCCAGAGTTACAGCCCACTGCAAGCAGATGTATTCGTGGAACTACTTAGTCCTCGTAGAAAACGCAGAGGCAGGAAGAGTGCTAATAATACACCAGAAAATAGTCCCAGCTTCCCTAACTTCAGAGTCATTGCCACAAAGTCAAGTGAGAAGTCAAGATCTCTAAATGTTACTCCAAAACTTTCTCTCCAAGATAGTGAATCCAGGAGAAGAGGAAGGAAAAGACAATCTACAGGTATGAAGAAGTCTAATTTAAATTATTCTTACCTAAGAAAATGGAATCATTTGGGAAGATTGAGTGTTGAGATATTTTGCATCATTTTTTAAAGGCTGTGACTAGGGCGCCTGGGTGGCTCAGTTGGTTAAGCGACTGCCTTCGGCTCAGGTCATGATCCTGGAGTCCCGGGATCGAGTCCCGCATCAGGCTCCCTGCTCGGCAGGGAGTCTGCTTCTCCCTCTGACCCTCCTCCCTCTCATGCTCTCTGTCTCTCATTCTCTCTCTCTCAAATAAATAAATAAAATCTTTAAAAAAAAAAAAAAAAGGCTGTGACTAAAATAGACTAAGTGATTAGGGAGCAACCTGGCCTGAAGCATAATATTCATCGAAAGGGCAGCTATTTGGGGAATAAGGTAAATTATGGGTATTTTTCTAGAAGGGTAGCAAGGTAGTTGTGAGAAATTTGCAGCGTCCTGTTTCTAATGGGGAGATTTGGCCAACATTTCAATAGTGTCAGTAGAACCCATTATAACACATTCATTCTCTTCTACCCTTTTCTCCTTTAAAATACACCTACTCATCATCACCTAGACAAGCTACTTTCGGTTATTTGGGAAGGTTCCTATCTGACATACTGAATTTGGGGGCAGGGGAGAAATGGGGGAATAATATTGTTAGGGAGTGATCATCGGCTATCTTTTTAATTCTGATAATTGTTGTTTATAGTAATCTTTATCCAAATAATAATCTATTTATCTCTTCGATTCTATTCTTTTTTTCTTTTAATGTCAGTAGTAATAAAACTTTAATAGTTCCAGAAAATGAAATTAGACATAAAAAATGATACTGTTCCTTGAAGAACTATAGGTAGGTTGTATTGCATTATTCAAATACATGACAGGATTAAGAAGTTCATTTGGTGAAAGAATGGAAGACAGTCTGTTTATGCAGTCACTAGATTGTCAGGGTGGTGGAAGGGTGTTGTATCAGGTAACTTGGCACCAAGATCTAATTTAGCTTTTCCTATCCCCTTACCTATCAGTTTTGCTCTTCTTCAGGCTGTTTGGAAACATAGTATACCAAAACATTTGTATTCTAAAAAACTCCGCTAAGAAAAAAAAATTTTGGGGCGCCTGGGTGGCTCAGTTGGTTAAGCGACTGCCTTCGGCTCGGGTCATGATCCTGGAGTCCCTGGATCGAGTCCCGCATCGGGCTCTCTGCTCGGCAGGGAGCCTGCTTCACCCTCTGACCCTCCCCCCTCTCATGTGCTCTCTCTCTCTCATTCTCTCTGTCTTAAATAAATAAATAAAATCTTTAAAAAAAAAAAAAAATTTAAAAAAAAAAAAAAAAAAATTTGATTGATTTATAAAATTACTAACCTGGTTCCAGTGACAAACGAAGGGGGAAATGTATGCATTTACATTTAAGTAGAGAATTTAAACACCTGAATTCATAATATGAACTATGCTACCCTTTTATACTAATTCATACACTTTAGATTTTGTTATATATACCTTAGGTTTTATGAGAAAGCATTTTGCTTTAAGGAAGTCCCCATATGAAATTAAGATAAGAGGGGCGCCTGGGTGACTCAGTCGGTTGAGGGACTGACTCTTGATTTTGGCTCCGGTTGTGATCCCAGGGTCGTGGGATCAAGCCCCACCTCAGGCTCCATGCTCAGCGTGGAGTCTGCTTGTCCTTCTCCCTCTGCTCCCCCCCCACACTTGCTCTCTTTCACTCTCTCTCTCCCTCCTTCCCTCTCCCTCCCTCAAATAAATAGGGAGATTATCTTTAAGATAATCTTTTACTTCGTTATTAAACATTACATTTCTCTTATGCAAGGTAATTTATAAAGAGGTCTACTTGCTAGATCTGAAGAGGTTGCTTTCCCAAGTATGTGTTTCAGGAAATTCTGGAGAATTGCTTGCTTGCTTTTTATTATAGTTGAAAAAATATTTTTAACAAAATGGGCTAAAAAATAGTCTATAAACTTTGTGTTCTAAGAATTTTCTTTTATATTACAGTGTTTTTACAACATGTTCCCACTGAATGTTTAATTAATTTGGAAGTTTTATGATCAGAAAGGAAATAGTGGGGGCACCTGGCTGACTCAGTCAGTGGAGCATGCAACTCTTGATCTTGGGGTTGTGAGTTCGAGCCCCACATTGGATATAAAGATTACTTAAAAATAAAATCTTTAGGGGTACTGGGCTGGCTCCGTCAGAAGAGCATGCAACTCTTCATCTCAAGGTCGTGAGTTCAAGCCCCACATTGGGTGTAGAGATTACTTAAATAAAAACTTTTTTAAAAAAATTAATAATCATAAAAATAAATAATAAAGTCTTTTTTAAAACAAAGGAAAGAGTGAATATTTAGTCCAGATTTTCGTGTTTCAGAATGTAAGTTAATTTATCTCACTGTATATCGAATATCAATTTTCTGTTTGAATTTAGGCTGTATTTTTATACCCATTTAGCTTGTAGTGATCAAATATTTTGCTTTGTCATCACCTAAAATTAATTATTTATTTAGAATCCTCTCCTATGACCCTGAGTCGAAGGAGTTCAGGCCGACAAGGAGGAGTTCATGAATTGTCTGCTTTTGAACAACTTGTTGTGGAACTGGTACGGCATGATGACAGCTGGCCGTTTTTGAGACTCGTTTCCAAAATCCAGGTAATATCATTAAACTTGAACATAATAAAATAAAATTAGATTTTAAAAAAAACCTGATAGGGGCGCCTGGGTGGCTCAGTCGTTAAGTGTCTGCCTTTGGCTCAGGTCATGATCCCAGGGTCCTGGGATCGAGCCCCACATCTGGCTCCCTGCTCAGCGGGAAGCCTGCTTCTCCCTCTCCCACTCCCGCTGCTTCTGTTCCCTCTCTCGCTGTGTCTCTCTCTGTCAAAAAAAAAAAAAAAAAATCCTGATAAAATGTATTCATGTACATTACCTGATTTAGTCTGCTTGGCAACTTTGAGGTAGTCAAAACCACCTGTTAGTCACCATATACTTTGTTTTTTTAAACACTTGGAAAGTTAGTTTCTACACTGAAAGCAAGGGCATTCGAGAGCATTCTCTCCTCAGCCCCTTCCAACCCTGACTGATTCTCATGCATGATGACAGTAACGTTGAAATAGCTTCAGTGTGTTTATTCTGTGTAATGAGTATGAGTAGATTTAATTCACCTGTGTGCTATTATTGACTTCTGTTACGCAAAACAGCTGTTCTCAGACTTCAGCGTACACCAGAATCACTTGGGCGGGCTTGTTAAAACACAGGTAACTGGTCCTCACCCCAGAGTTCTTGATTCACTAGGTCTGGAATGATGCTGATGGCGCTGGTCCAGAGACCACGGTGTGAAAACACTACTGTGGAAGATAGGTACTCTTAGAAAACAGATGGCCTAAAACTAAGGCATTTGAGTTGGTTTTGGAGTTATTTATATCCGGGGGGCAGAACGTGATGTGTGCTGCAGCAGATGGGACAGTGTTACAGTGCTGATAGAAGTTCTTTTTTTTATTATTATAGAATCAGGTTAGTTTTTTTTTTTATTATGTAGCCATCATATAGCACATCATTAGTTTTTGATGTAGTGTTCAACGATTCATTAGTTGCGTATAACACCCAGTGCTCATCACCACACGTGCCCTCCTTAGTACCCATCACCCAGTTACCCCATCCCCCTGTAATAGAAGTTCTAATGGACTTCCAGAAGTAGAGAAGAAAAGGAGATTGATTTGAGCATTTCGGAGGGAGGGAATAGCAGGAATGTAAAAGTTTGTAATGGAAGAACTGTTTGGTCTGGTCATTAAAGATAGGTGGAATATCAACAGTGAGAAATGAAATAAGGACATTGCATGAAAAGGGCATGGTAAGTTAAAGACCCAGAAGTGAGAATATGGAAAATGATGAGTAGTTTGAATGGAACAACGGATGTGTTAGAGAGGCACAAGTAGATTATAAAGGGTCTCACTTTTAGGTGTGTTAGGTGAAGGCTTCTGAATGAAAAAGTGATACCTTCCGAATTCTACTTTGAGATTGCTAGAGCAAGAATGTGAAGGATTAATTACCATTGCATAGCATCCTATAAAAATTAAATCTCAGTTTGACCCTAACTCATTTTTCCTGAGTAGTTTTTGCGCTGAATTAAGTTTTGTTACATACATTTTATTATTTATTACAAATGTAATAATGCTCATTAAATAACTTCATAGATACATATATGTATCTCTGTGGAGAGAAATAGAGACAGAGAGAGAAAGAGAGCACACAAGCAGAATCATAAGCTTTTTCTTTTCACAATAAGTTGTCATTTTTTATAGTATCAAATAAGCTTCTACAACATTATAGTGACTGAAACATATTAAGTGGTTTTAATGGAATAATAGTATTCAGAGATTAACATTCAGTTGCTTTTAAGTGCAGAACTTTCACATATTTGACCACTTATCTCTGATAAATTTTCTATAGGAGAGATATATTTGAATTTTTTTACAGGTCCCAGACTATTATGACATCATCAAAAAGCCCATTGCCTTAAATATAATTCGTGAAAAAGTGAACAAATGTGAATATAAATTAGCATGTAAGTAATTTATGTTTTTCTCTGATAATTATTTTTGTTTAAAGAGGTAACTGCTGTTTTTCTTGTTATTTAAATGATGTATATTAACGGATTGTGTAGCTGGCATCCCAGGAGGTCTCTAAAATGCTTGTCTATGTAGATGAAAGATGGATAGGGGTTTGAATGAGTTAGATATTTTGTAGAATCTGATCTTAATAGAAGTTGTGTGCAATTATGTAACATTCCTAATTACATAATTGCATAGTTTCAGTAGAACAATGTTAAAGCATTTGTAGTTAAACAGTTTTAAGCTTTAGATCTGCTACCTTGTTTCAGAGGCTTCAATTTCTAAAGAAAAAAGTGGGCTTCCATTTTCTTAATGACATTTCCAGATATCATATAAACAAAAAATTATGTTTAGAGTTTATGTACTTTTATTTTAATCTCATTTGGTTTTTTCTTTCTAGCGGAATTTATCGATGATATTGAGTTAATGTTTTCGAACTGCTTTGAGTACAACCCTCGTAACACAAGTGAAGCAAAAGCTGGAACTAGGCTTCAAGCATTTTTTCATATTCAGGCTCAAAAACTTGGACTCCATGTCACGCCTGGGAATGTGGATCAAGTTAGCACACCACCAGCTGCAAAAAAGTCACGAATCTAATTTTGTCCTTCTAAAGGATATATTTGAGGAAAACAAATTGTTCATGAAAATGGAACATTAAATCATGCTCTAAAGCAGACATATATATATAAAGCAATAACAGCTGATTGACCACACTGAAGTGTGGCCTGCACTATATTCTCAATTTTAATATTAAGCACTCAGGAGAATGTAGGAAAGATTTCCTTTGCTACAGTTTTGTTCAGTATCTAATAAGTTTGATAGATGTATTGGATACAGTACTGGTTTACAGAGGTTTTTGTACATTTTGAGATCATTCATGTGTCCCAATATCTTTGAAAGTATTTTTTCACCTGTGATTTATTTTGTCATTGATTTTTTTTTAGAAGTGGTATTAAGGAAGATTTATCTGTATACAGATACATCTTCTATTATAGCACAGTTTAGAAAAGTATATATGTCTAAGAATTGTTTGATGAGCACATTCTTTCAACACTACACATGAATGAATCCAATTTTATATCCTTGAAGTGCTGTACCAGTGCTGGCTGGAGGTATTAAGTCTGAGTTTATTAACTAGATATTTATTTAGCATTCAAAATAATTTGTGAATTTGTTTTGTATTTATAAAATTTGTACCTGGAAAATGTTCTTTAATTTTTTTAAACATTTTACTGTGTTTTTGTTTTATTTCTCTAACTTCCTTAATGATCAATCAATAAAAGGTAACACCCCCCCCTTTCCCTGACAGTTCTTCCAGTTTTATAGAACTGTATTACAAGTTTCTGTGTACAACTTTTTAAGTGTACAAATAAAATGATACATGTTTTTCAAGTATTCTGAATCTGGAATTTTTACAAATCAGAACTGAACTATTACACATGATACATACCAACCATAGGAACTAATGTTTTATTGTACGTGAGTCTCTATGGCAGTGATTTGCATCTTTTTCGGCCCAAACCTTTGGAGGAGTAAGATACCTCCCATGAGGAACAGTAGCAGTCTGTGACAGGGATTCTCAGTAAAAGGAAGAAAGAAAATTTGGAATATGCCTACCTGGTTAAAAAACACCACTCAAAAATTTTTAAAATAGAAAGTGCTATTTCTTAGGTATAGAAGATACAGAGGGGCCTCAGTTTCATAGGAGTAGCTGTTCCTTTTAGGATGCAAAAGACAGATGTCCTCCCTTTTTGGGAGGCAGTAGAGTGATCCCTCTATTTGCTCATCTAAATCTGGACAATATTATATTCTCATTTAATTAGGTTTATTTATTTGGGTAGTTACCCCTCTTTCATGTCTTTCTCTTATGCTTTGAGATGATCAACTCTCTGGATTCTTTGCATGAATATGTTCACAACTATAACTTGGTATTTTTGTAATCATTTCATATGCCAATAACCAAATTTCTTAGAAAATTTTACTTTAGGGGCGCCTAGGTGGCCCAGTTGGTTGGGCATCTGCCTTTGGCTCAGGTCATGATCTTAGGGTCCTGGGATTGAGTCCTGCATGAGGCTCCCTTGCTCAGCGGGGAGTCTGCTTCTGCCTCTGCCTACCACTCCCCCTGCTTGTGCGCTCTCTCACTCTCTGTCACATAAATAAATAAAATCTTTTTTAAAAAATGAAAATTTTACTTTAATAGTATATTAAATATTCAGGAAAGAATTCTAAAATATAATTACACTTTAATAGTAAATTATCTGATTACTTAATATTCTTCACTTTTTAATATTAATTTTTATATATTTGCTTTTCTTGTAGACTAAATACTAAGAAGGAAAATTCTGGCTAACTACTGAATTACTGAGTTTGAAAGTCTGTCTTAATGTCTTAAAACTTGGCAATTTAGGGGCGCCTGGGTGGCTCCGTCAGTTAAGCATCTGCCTTCGGCTAAGGTCATGATCTCAGGGTCCTGGGATCGAGCCCCACGAGGGGATCCCTGCTCAACAGGGAGTCTGCTTCTCTTCCCTCTGCTCCTCCCCCAACTCATTCTCTCTCTCTCTCTCTCTCTCTCTCTCGCTCTGTCTCTTAAATAAATAAAATCTTAAAAAAAAAAAAGAAAGAAAATGTAGACTGGTGGGGTGCCTGGCTGCCTCATTCAGTAGAGCATACCACTCTTGATCTCAGGGTCATGAGTTCGAGCCCCATGTTAGATGTAGAGATTACCTTAAAAAAATAAAATCTGAAAGAAAGAGAGGGAAAGAGAAAGAGAAGGGAAGGAAGAAAGAAAGAAAAAGAAAGGAAGAAAGAAAGAGAAAAAATGTAGATTGGGAAAAAAATTTTTCTAAAATGTCCAAAAACCTATAAGGAGGAAAAAAAAAAAAACTTTAAAAATGATCCTTAGGCAGACTTCTACTTCTGGGATAAAGAAGTAAGTAAGCATCCTTTTCCCTAATCCTCCTTCTATAAAACTAAAAACTAAAACCCTTGGATGTTATGTATAAAGCAAACTTAAGCCTGAAAGTTGGAGAGGAGGCAGACTGACTGGGGACCTTGGGATCTGAGGAAAGAGTGATGAGTTCCCTGGGTTTTGTTTTTGGCTCATATATCCAGACGATACTGAAGAAGCCGGCATCTGGAAATTCTAAATGGCACAAACAAAACAAAAGCCACGACAAAAGCTTTTCCTAGCCAAAGGACCGGCAAAGGAGCAGCCTAGTAAGACAAAGCATTTGGACAATAACCACTCCATTCCAGCCAAACACCACAGACAAAAACTGGCCTTACCCACACACCCAACAAAAATCAAGTGGGGAGCCTAGACTTCCACCCTCATTAGGATAAAATGAGGTGCCCCAACACCCCCACTGAAGCGGTGTGAGTGGAGACTCAGAAGGGAGCCTGGACTTTCAACCCCACCAGTCAGTAGTGACGTACTTCCCTGCTCCCCCACAGCGTCAGTGGAGACCAGGAGGCGCCTAGCCTCACACCACTGGCCAGCAATAATGGGAACCCCATTTCTGGTGTCATAAAAGGCTGAGTGGGAAACTTGGATTTCTACTGCATCTGGCAATTACAAGGCAGTTCCCAGGCTTTCCCTGCCAGTGGGATCAGAGAAAGCCAGCGAAGCAAGAAGATTTAAATAAGGTCCAGAGTCATAATACCAAAATGTCCATGTTTCAGTCGAAAATTACACCACGAACTAGGAAGATCTCAAACTGAATGAAAAAGAGAAAGACGCCAACACCAAGATGACAAAATTACGTGACAAAGATTTTAAAGCATCCATGATAGGGGCACCTGGGTGGCTCGGTTAAGCATCTGAATCTTTGTTTCCGCTCAGGTCATGATTCTTTGGTGAAGAGGTCGAGCCCCGCATGGAGCCCCACGTTGGGCTTCATCCTCATCCGGAAGTCTGCTTCCCCTTCTTCCCTCCCCCTGCATTCTGTCTGTCTCTGAAATAACTAAATCTAAAAAAAGAAAAATATAAAGCACCATGATAAAAATGCTTCAGTGAGCAACTACAAACACACCTGAAACAGTTTCAGTTTTCTATTGCTGCTGTAACAAATTGCCACAAATTTAGCAGCTTAGATGATATAAGCTTGTTAGTTGTGGGTTAGAAGTCTGACACAAATCTCACGGGCTAAAATAAAGTTTTCAGAGAACTGCTTTTCTTCCTGAAGTCTCTAGGAAAGAACCATTTCCGTGCTCTTTCCAGCTTCTAGAGGTCACCCACATTCCTTGGCTCATGGCCCCCTTCATCTTCAAATCTACCAACATAACATTTCTCTGTGCCTTTCTTCAATAATCACATCTTCCTCTAACCACTGCCAGGGAATTTTCTCTGATTTTAAAGACCCATTTGAGTAGATTATATCTGCCCAGACAACTCGGAAAATCTCCCCATTCAAGGTCCTTGAGTTAATCGCATTTTAGAAGTCTCTTTTGCCATGTAAAGTAACATATTCATAGGGATTCCAGGGATTCGTACATCTTTGGAGAAAGAACAGAAAAGAAAAAAAAAGGTAGACATAAACCCTAACAAAGCAATAATTATATGCCTTTTTTTTTTTTTTTTTTTGGACAGAGGCTGCGAGAGAGGGAACACAAGCAGGGGGAGGGGGAGAGGGAGAAGCAGGCTTCCCGCTGAGCAGGGAGCCAGATGCGGGGCTTGATCCCAGGACCCTGGGATCATGACCCGAGCCACCCAGGCTTAATCTATACCGATTAAAAAAATAGAACAACAACAAAAGAAATTGGCCAGGGCTGGGAGGGAGAGAGTAAAAGAGGGTTGAATGGAGTACAGGGACTTTTTAGGGCAGTGAAACTATTCTATATGATTCTGTAATGGTGGCTATATTTCATTATAGATTTGTTAAAACCCATAGAATGTACAACACAAAGAATGAATCCTGATGTAAACTATGGGCTTTAGTTAATAATAAGGTATCAATATTGGTTTATCAGTTATAACAAATGTAGCACACTAATGGAAGATGTTACTAAGAGGGAAAACTGGGGATGGGGATTAGGAAGTATATGAGAACTCTCTCTACTTTCTGCTCTAGTTTTATGTAAACCTAAAAGTGTTCAAATAAATAGCCTACTAATTAAAAAGAGAGATTGACAAAATGGATTAAGACACATGGCCAAATTATATGCAGTCTACAAGAAACGCACTTCAAATTTAACTATATGGGTAGCTTGAAAGTAAAAGGATGGAAAAAGATAAAGCATGTAAACATTGATTAAAGAAAATCAGGAGTGGCTATATAAATCAATATCAGGCAAAATAGACTTAAGAACAATGAAGGTTACCAAAGACAGGAAGGGACATTACATGATAATAAAGGGATCAATACACCAAGAATGGTGATTCTAAATGTGTATGCATTTAGGGATGCAAAACATGTGGAAACGAAAACTGATAGAACTGAAAGGAGAAATGGACAAATCCATAGTTACAGGTGGAGACTTCACCCCTCCTCTCTCAACAATTAATAGGACAACTAGGCAGAAAATCAGCAAGTATGTAACACCATCAATCAATAGGATCTACTCAACATTCATGGAGCCCTCCGCCCAACAACAGTGGAATACATATTCTTTTCACATACTCTCAAAGATAGATCATATCCAGAGCCAGAAGCCTCCATTTCAACTCAGTTTTTTTTCTCTCTAAAGTCTAAACCAACTCTGTCAGAGTCTGCAAAGTACTCTCTTTGTTTAACTTACTGGGTGGCCTAACAATGCCATCTTTTAGGACAAAGATAAATGGTCCACCAGTCCAAACCGTCTCTTGACAATTTCTTGGAGAGAAATGAGCAAACTACAAATCAAAAGAACATCTGGAAATCCATCCTGTATAATAGAAAGCAAGAGATCTATAACTACTGCAAGTTAGAAGTTGATGGACTCGCTATGGCTACATCTGGTAGAATTAGAGAAAGTGTGTTGAGAGTTCACATATGTTAGGAATCCCAGCAGATCAAAGACTCTTAGCTTGAACTCTTTTCTACTGGATCTAAAAACATCTACCACTGCCCCCACCCAAATGTGAAAGAAGCCCTTCGTCTCTAAATGTGCATGTTACTTTGAAGGTAGGAATTCCAAGGGCAGAATCTTAAAGAGCTAACTTTTTGAGATGAAGCTTTAGCAAAAGTATTTTACTTAGATAAATAATGCAATTATCACATTTTTTTAAATGTTCTGACCTATGGCCAAAAAATAAATGACCAAGAAGAGCAGGGTCTAAAAATCTTTCAATAAATGTAAAATACTCCTTTGGTTATTCCTATTTGTAGAAGATAATGGGCCTCATTCTTCAAATTTAGGTCAAAAACATGCCTCCACATAGCAAAGGCAAACTGTCCTCATTGGTTTGGAAAGAAATTTCCTGGGATAAAAATTGTCATAGGACGCAGCCAACCACACAGGCATTCCTTCTTGACCATCTCTGGATAGCCCAATAAAAGCCTGTTCTCTGGTGCTCTTCTCTGGCGGTGTTTCAGAGTCACCCAGGGATTAGAAGCCTAAATACAAAGAATAAAACTTTACAATTATTTGAAGAATATATAGGAAAATATTTTTATATCAAGACTGAAAAGGATTTCATCTCTCTCTATATTATATATATGCTTTTTTATTATGGGCAAATTTTAACATACACAAATTAGATAGAATGAACTTCCGTGTGGGGCGCGTGGGTGGCTCAGTCGGTTAAGCGTCTGCCTTCGGCTCAGGCCATGGTCCCAAGAGCCTGGTATCGAGTCCTACATGGGGCTCCCTGCTCAGCGGGGAGTTGGCTTCTCCCTCTGCCTGCCGCTCCCCCCTGCCTGTGCTCTCCTGTTCTGTCTCTCTGACAAATAAATAAACAAAACCTTAAAAAAAAAAAAAAGGAACGAACTTCCTCATCACACTACTTCATCTGTAAATATTTCAGAATGTATCTCTAAAAGGAAAGGGACCCTAAACAAAAATCACCTCAATATCATTATTACATTAAAAAGACTAATACTGATTCCTTGAGCTCATCAAATATCTAGTGGGGAAGGATTTCTTGAAAGAAAGGAGAAAAGATGGGAAGAAGGAGGAAGTAGGGAGGAGAAGGAGGAGAAGGGTAGGGGGAGGAAGATGGGAGGGAGGGATCAAGGAAGGAAGGGGGAAGACAAACCATAAACATAAAAGAAAAGGCACAAACCTAAAGGAATAACTTGATACATTCTTTTTTTTTTTAAGATTTTTATTTATTTATTTGACAGATACACAGCGAGAGAGGGAACACAAGCAGGGGGAGTAGGAGAGGGAGAAGCAGGCTTCCCGCTGAGCAGGGAGCCCGATGTGGGAGTTGATCCCAGGACCCTGGGATCATGACCTGAGCGGAAGGCAGATGCTTAACGACTGAGCCACCCAGGTGCCCCTGATACATTCTATAACATAATTTTTTTAACTTCTTAGGAGACACCAAAAACAAAATGAAAAAATGGCCCAGGGAATGGGAGAAGATAGTGGGGCGCCTGGGTCTCTCTGACAAATAAAAAAATAAAAAATTTAATCTTTAAAAAAATATATTTGCAATGCATATTATAACAGAGAAAAATCTGGTATACTGAACACATAAAGAATTGCTACAAATAAGGAAAAGAAAGATAACCCTACAGAAAATTTTATAAAGTATGTGAGCTGGCATAAATATGTAGACAGAGTTTGCGGAGGGAGAAACAATTTAAAAGTCATTGAAAGACACCTGCCTCTGCTTTGGTTCTTGATTGGCCTCTAGCCTTGGGGCAAAATTGTCTGTTAGGGAGGAAAGCGCAGGGGTCCCTAATTAATTAGAGTTTCAAAATTTAAACCTAAGACATTGTGATAATTAAACAAGTAACTGATAGAATCACTTTAGGTTAAATGTCTGGATTTTTTAACTATTATTTTACTAGAAGATACTATAATTTACTCCATGTCACTCTTCTTAAACCTTTTAATAGCTTCCTGTAACACAGAATAAAACCCGAAGATCCTTAACAGTAGAAGCTGCCAAATTTTCTCTGTTCAAGGTGCCCTTAGTATCCCAGTAATTGTTTTCAAGGTACTCTTAGGCCCAAAGAAATACCTAACAGTTCTGTTTATTAAGTAAAGTCCAAGTGACTTAATATTTATGTCCTAACAGCGCCTGCTGGGCGCTACATAACTTCTCAACCCCTGGCATCAGATTGTACACAACCACCCTCATTTCCTGCTCCACACGGATTCTCTCGAGGGAGTAGCTTTTTAATCACACCAACAGCGGAAAACTCATCCAAAGGAACCGCGGGATCTGAAGTTGAAAGTGTGAACGCTCGAGTTGGTAAGTTCCCGCGGTGTCCGAGAGATGTCGCTGTGTTTCCCTTAAAACCGAAAGCATCCGCCCCTCGCCCGGGGAGTTTGCTGGGACCCCGGGGGAGCTTCAACCCAGGGTTTGGGACAGGTTTATAACTCCTGCATTAGTTGGCCCCTAACCACTTCAGCCTCATTTTGTTGTGCTCTCCATCTTGTCTGCTACACTGTAGCTTCACTGGCTTTTTCTTTTCCCCAAAAGACCGAGCCTCTTTTTCATGCTGTTGTCTTTGGAATGCTCTTCAAGATGAGAAACCTTCCTTAAGTCCCCTGCTATTTTTTCAACAGACTTTAAGCTGCATGAAAGCAGGGACCATGTTTGTTTTTTTCATCTTCTATCCGGTGCCTAGCACAATTCTTGGCACATACTTAAAAACATCAAAGAATAAAAACAAAAAGCTATGTATATTCTATTGATATTTTTTCAAGAGTTTGCTTGTTTGTTTGTTTGAGAGAGAGTGCACAAGCAGGGCGAGGAGTAGAGGGGGAAAGAATCTCCAGCTGACTCCCCTGCTGAGCCCCAGGTCCCCCACACCCTGAGATCGTGACCTGAGCCAAAACCAAGAGTCACCCAGGTGCCCCTATTGATATATTTGTTTAGAGATTAATTTTAAGACCTGCCATCAAAGTGTGAAAGGCAAGAGAAATTCCTTTCTTATTAGTTCAATTTGTCAGTAAGCAATTATAAATCTAAAAATTGATAGCGGTTTTTAATGTGATTGCTAGTGTACCTATAATGGCATTTAAAAAACAAATTTGAGCTCTACATGTAAAGCTGGAATTACAAAACTCTTTTTTTTTTTTAAAGATTTTATTTATTTGAGAGAGTACATGAGAGGGGGGAGGGCCAGAGGAAGAAGCAGACTTCCCGCCGAGCAGGGAGCCCGATGTGGGACTCGATCCTGGGACTCCAGGATCATGACCTGAGCCGAAGGCAGTCGCCTAACCGACTGAGCCACCCAGGCGCCTGGAATTACAAAACTCTTAGGGAAAAAATGGGAGAAAATCTTTATAAACATAGATGAGGCAATGGTTTCTTAGATATAACACCAAAAGCACAGGAAACAAAAGAAAAACTAGATAAACTAGACTTCATCACATTTTCAAAGTTTTCTGCTTCTAAGGACATCACTGAAAAGCTGAAAAGACAACCCACAACCCACAGAATGAGAAATTTTTTTGTAAATCATATACCTAATAAGGGACTTGGATCCAAAGTATATAAAGAACTCTAACAACTTAATAAAAAGACAAATAACCAATTTAAAAAATGAACTGGGAAGTGGGCACCCAGGTGGCTCAGTCGGTTAAGCATCTGCCTTCAGCTCAGGTCATGATCCCAGTGTCCTGGGATCAAGCCCCGCGTCGGGCTCCCCGCTCAGCGGAGAGTCTGCTTCTCCCTTTCTCTCTCCCTTGCCTATCCCCCTGCTTGTGCCGCTCTTTCTCTCAAGTAAATAAAATCTTTTTTAAATTTTAAAAAAATGAAAAATGAACTGAGGGTATTAACAGATATTTCTCCAAAGAAGATATACAAATGGCCAATAAGCACATGAAAAGACGCTCAATATCATCAGCCATGAGGGAAATGCAAATCAAAACCACAAGGAGGTACCACTTCACAGTCACTCAGATGGCTAAAATAAAAAAAGACAAACAAGGGGCGCCTGGGTGGCTCAGTCCTTAAGCGTCTGCCTGTCTGCCTTAGGCTCAGGTCATGATCCCTGGGCCCTGGGATCGAGTCCCACATTGGGCTCCCCGCTCCGCGGGAAGCCTGCTTCTCCCTCTCCCACTCCCCCTGCTTGTGTTCCCTCTCTCACTGTGTCTCTCTCTGTCAAATAAATAAATAAAACCTTTAAAAAAAAAAAAGACAAACAATAACAAGTGTTGGTAAGGATGTAGAGAAATTGGAACATTGTGAATGAGATAAAATGGGGTGGCCACTTTCGAAAAGTTTGGCGGCTCCCCAAAATGTTAAATGTGAAGTTACCATACGACCCAGTAATTCCACTCCCAGGTATATACGCCAAAGAAATGAAAATAAATAAGTGTTCACACAAAAATGTGTACATGAGTGTTTATGGCAACATTATTCACAATAACCAAAAAGTGCAAACAGCCGAAAGGCCCATCAACTAATGAATGGATAAAGGAAATGTGTTATATCCATACAACCATTATTTGGCCCTAAAAAAGAACAAAGTACTGACATATGGCACAACATGGATGAAGCTTGAAAATGTTATTCGAAGTGAAAGAAGCCAGTCACAAAAAACTATGTATTATATGATTGCATTCATATGAAATGTCCACAACAGGGAAATCCTCCCAGATTAGTGGTTGCCAGGGGCTGAGGGGAGGCGGGAATGTGGAATGACTGCTCATGATGGTTGTGGAGTTTTCCTTTGGGATCCATAAAAATGTTCTAAACTTAGATAGCGTGATGGTTGCACAACTGTGAATATACTAAAAACCACTGAGTGGTACACTTTGAAAGGGTGAATTTTATGATATGTGAATAATATCTCAATATAGCTGTTATAAAAAAACATAATTGAAAAATCTTTGTTGTCTTTCTCATTGCCTGCAGAATACTGTTGTGGCTTTGTACATTCGGTTCCCTCTGCTTTGCATGCCTTTTATCCTATCTGCCTAGTGACCTTGCACTTGTCCCTTTGGACCCAATTCCCTCCAGACTGAGCTGGTTGCCCTCCTTTGTGCTCCCAACCCATGCAACTCTTCCATAGACATTGGCTTCCTTGCTGTAATTTCACAGAATTGACTCTTTTCCAGGCGGGAATTATGTTATTTATTTTTATCTCTGCATTCTCAGCTTCTAGCAGAGGTGCTCAATAAATGAAACAAAAGAACGAGTGACTGAGTAAGCTTTTGTCATTCTTGATTTAGTTTTTGTTCTCTTGCCTACTCTTATTCACGTCTGTTAACATAATAGTTTTCGGATGGAATGCTTTCCGTGTCTATATGATTTCTGTGACCTAAAACTCTACAGCTTTGGTGGGGACACTTGGCTGGCTCAGTCAGTAGAGCATGCTACTCTTTTTTTTTTAAGATTTTATTTATTTATTTGACAGAGAGAGAGTGAGAGAAGGAACACAAGCAGGGGGATTGTGAGAGGGAGAAGCAGGCCTCCCGTGGAGCAGGGAGCCCGATGTGGGGCTCGATCCCAGGACCCCGGGATCATGACCCAAGCGGAAGGCAGACGCCCGACTGAGCCACCCAGGCGCCCCGAGCATGCTACTCTTGATCTCGGGGTTGTAAGTTTGAGTCCCACAATTGGGTGTGGAGATTATTTAAAAATAAAATCTAAAAAAATAAAATAAAGAATAAAAATCTACAGCTCTTGTAATAAAGTACGCTAAACAAAGGATTTCCACCTTAAATAAATTACAAGCAAGTTTCTTTTCTCAGATGCTGTTTTTGTAGGTGTTGTATAATTTAGGTAACCAGTTGCTACTTATTCTCATGATTCGATTAGTAGCAAATCAATGATAGGTGAATCTGATAAATATGTCTGTGAGTTAATAAACTGAAACTAGCGGGGCACCTGGGTCGCTCAGTCGGTTAAGTATCCAGCTCTTGATTTCAGCTTAGGTCATGATCTCAGGGCTGTGAGATCGAGCCCCACATCCAGCTCCACGCTCAGCGAGGGGTCTACTTGAGATTCTCTCTCGCTCTCCCTCTGCCCCTCCTCCTGCGCACACACGTGCTCTCGCTCTAAAATAGATAAATCTTTTTCAAACATACTTTAAATAAATCAAAACTAGCATCTATGAATACAGAGTTTGTAACTGTTTCAAACATCTCACTACTTCCTGCCCTGCACTGCAGGACTCTACCTCACTGCCTCATCATGTGACGTAAACGGCTAAGTTCCTTTACTGTGAGGTCATGTGCCTAAGTTAGAAAGAACTAGAAATGAGACGTGTAAGACCCAAAGTGAGTTTTGTGGATCAGAGAGTGAGTCACAGAGATCAGACTCTGACACACATCTCCCACTATGTTTATTTTCTCCTTCTAAGGTCCAACTCGAATTTAGAAAAATACTTGACTTGCCTCCTTACCAGTCTTTTAGCTCAGGCGTGGGTTAGGAGAGACGTCAGAATAAAGAAGGCATGTGGGTAGAAAGGTACATTTTGAAGTGGCAAATGTCTTTACGCTTACATTTGTCTTTGTCAGGAAGTAGCTGTGGGAGCTGAGTGTGATGTGTCTTGACAGTGAGTGGGGCCAGGATAGAATTTGTCTGCATCATCTTTCAGATTCATTGGTTTCGACAGGACTTGAAAAATGACTCTAAACTTCTATATGCCACAGAAGATCCGGCTAGTTTGTTTCTTGGGAGAATATGCATCGGGGATGTTCACTTTTCCGATTTTCTAAGGTATCTTGAATAAACCAACTTAAGCTGAGCCTTACAAATCAATACCCATGAGACCTGGGATTGCTTCACGACTGCCACCTGTGAGTTGGTGTAGGGAAGGAAAACTTCCTTTCTCCCCTTCTAGGTTCTTTGGCTGGCCTAATCATTCAATGGACATAAAACAGATTAACAAGTGAAAAACAAACTTAATTTCATACACAGGAGCTCATAGAAATGTGAAACTCAAGGCAGGCAGCTTTCATCCCTTTTAAGCAAAGAAATGATAAATGTGTGAGGAATTACCAAGACAAAGAAGCGTGACCTGAGGGTACTGAACTAGTGAGGAAGTAACAAGCGTTGTTTATACAGCTTTCTTGGCCCTGAATTTGCTATCTCTGGTGATAGGATGTCTCTTTACCTCCTGGTACAGGAAGGGTACCTTTCACAGAGGAGATTATTTCCTGCCTTCAGGGGGACAAAGGATGATCAGTGCGTGCTGTTTGCACTGGATGTTTCTTAAGTAACTTTAACTTAAAATAATCAATATGCCAAAGTGGCATATTTGGGGCAGCCTGCCCTGAACCCCATCATTGGTAAAATCATGCTCTCACCTTCACTCCACACTGCTACTAACAATGGCCGTTAGGGTTCCTATTCTTGTACTGGAAAGAGTTTTACATACTTTATCTCACCTGATCCTCACCGTAATTCCGAGAGCGAGGAGATGACATAATCCCCTTTTCACGCAGGAAGAAACAGCCTTAGAGCAGTGAAGTAAATGGCCCAAGACTGTGCCACTACCATGTGTCAGAGCTAAGATTCCATTCACATCCATCCTCTGTGAGGCCACTCTGACGTAGTCCGAATGCAGTGCGCCGCTGCCATCCACGGGTGGTCCAGCAAATGGAAAACTGGAGCTGAGATGTGAGTTCTAGAACTGGATTGTTTAGGGTCCTTCTGTCCCACCTGTTATTTGTTTGGGCTTGAAATTGCTAAAGGGAACAGATGTGGTGTGGTAGGCAGAATAATGGCCCTGGTTAAAAAACAAAATTCAAGGAGCGCCTGGGTGGTTCAGTCCTTAAGCGTCTGCCTTCGGCTCAGGTCATGATCCCGGGGTCCTGGAATCGAGCCCCACATCGGGCTCCCTGCTCCACGGGAAGCCTGCTTCTCCCTCTCCCACTCCCGCTGCTTGTGTTCCCTCTCTCGCTGTGTCTCTGTCAAATAAATAAATAAAATCTTAAAAAAAAATTGAAGTAAGTTTGAAGATCTAATTGGCTTTATTAAATGATTCATGAATCCGGCAGCATCCCTCTAGCAAGTAGGGAGATGCTCTGAGGAGTTGTACAAAGTGGAAGGTTTTTATAGAAGAAAGTGGGGCAAGGGAGTTATTAGCAAAAGAAAGGTCTGTTGCAGGCCAGGACATCTTCTGGGCGGGGGGCACAGTAGGATTTGTATCATGCAGACCACCTCATTGGTGCTGATCAGAAAATTCCAGATTGACTTTGAAGAATTCATATTCCTGGGATATGTTGAAACCGTAATTCTTGGTTTGCTGTCACAGGGTGCGGGGGGCCAAATGACTCCATCTGGGGCTTGTTGTTTCTTTTTTTTTTTTTTTTTAAGATTTTATTTATTTATTTGACAGAGACACAGTGAGAGAGGAAACACAAGCAGGGGGAGTGGGAGAGGGAGAAGCAGGCTTCCCGCGGAGCAGGGAGCCCGATGCGGGGCTCGATCCCAGGACCCTGGGACCATGACCTGAGCCGAAGGCAGACGCTTAACGACTGAGCCACCCAGGCACCCCTCTTTTTTTTTTTTTTAAACATCCCAAAGGATGGCCCTGTTTTAAGTCCCAGAACCTCTGACTATGCTACCTTAACAGCAAAAGAGACTTTGCAGATGTGATTAAATTAATGATTTTGAGCTGGGAGATTATCCTAAATTATCCAGCGGGTCCAAAATAATCACAATGGTCCTCAGAAGTAAAAGAGGGAGGCAGGAGAGAATCAGAGACCTGATGACTGAAGCTGTCTGGGGGCCATAAGCCAAGGAATGTGGGCAGCCTCTAGAAGCTGGAAAGGACAAGGAAACGGATTCTCTTCCCGTAGCTCCGAAAGCAAGTAGGGCTGCCTTCACCTTGATTTTAGCCCTGTAGGACTCATTTCTGACTTCTGACCTCTGGAATTGTAACACAATAAACTTGTATTAAGCCACTAAATTCACAGGAGTTTGCTATGGCAGCCATGGGAAACTAATACATGTTGATGTAGGAAAGATGTGAGGGTTCAAAGCCCACCACCAAGAACGCATTCTTGAGACGTCTTTGGTGCAAAGAGGTGGTTTTATTAAAGCACAGGGACAGGGCCCGTGGGTAGGAAGAGCTGCACCGGGGTCATGAGGAGCGGCCCATTATATACTTTCAAGTTGGGAAAGAGTTAGAGATAGCGTTAAGTCTCTAAGGAATTTTGGAAGCAAGGTTTCCAGGACCGTGAGGGGGCTACCTATATGCTAGGAAAAGGTCATTTTTAAAAAGATTTTATTTATTTATTTATTTATTTATTTGAGAGAGAGAGAGAGTGTGTGCGCACGCGCACGGGGGTGGGGCGAGAGAAAAGGAAGAGGGGGAGAGGGAAAGCAGACTCCCTGCTGAGCAGGGAGCCCAACGTGGTGCTTGATCACGGGACCCTGGGATCATGACTTGAGCTGAAGGCAGATGCTTAACCAACTGAGCCACCCAGGTGCCCCAGAAAAGGTCATTTATTACTGTCTAATAAAACCTGAGTCATGATGTATATCGGTGGGTCATATGCCTGGGGGATGATTGCCAACATGTGTCTTGGGAGGGGGGAAGAGATAAAGGAAGTGTCCAAAGGAATTTTTATATGTTAAAGTAGACTTACAGGATCCTGGGGGTCAGGCTAAGATTGTCTTTTGCCCTTAGCAAAGTATTAACACTGAAGCAGCTGAGTCCCTAGAGGAAGGTCACTCGGCCTGTCTCAAGGACGTGTCAATGCGCTGTAAGTAGTAAGGAAATTTAGTAATTTTTCTTCTGCCTTTGTTTCCTACATATATGATGTCTGACACTCAGATCCCTCCACTACACAGGATCCAAAATTCATGCAGCAATTCTTGGTAATGCCATCCCTTTACCAAGTGGTGGTAGGTTCTGGTTATAAATAACAGATATGAAGAAAAGGAGTTGCTACTGGCCCTGAGGTTCTAAGTGCCGGCCTCACAAGGGCACATGGAAAGACCTCACAGTCTTCAAGAGCTTCCTTTTTGCTCTCTTTATAGCACTAAAGCATCTTAAATCTATCACTTCATTATCTATTGAGCACCTACTATATTCCAGGTTCCAGAAATTCAAAGACTGAGTAGGACTCAGCTCCTTAAGGAATTTAGAGCCTAGCAGTGGGCAGAACACATAAACAAACTAGTACAATGCAACAAGATATGTGCAAAGACAAAAATATCTTTGGGAAAAGAATCCTAGTGTATGGAAAGTATCAACTCTGCCAGTGGGTGGTGGGGTGGGGGAGAGGGAGTAAGGGTTCGGAAAGGCTTTGATGTCACAGCGGGGGGGTGACTAACATCTTCGGAATCCCCAATTTTGATGGGAGTTCTGACACCTAATTTAGGTCCCTGTCTCCAGACCTGGTCTCTGTCAGGGTTATAGACTCTATGGAATCTCTTTGTTTCAAATTTCAAGCTGTGGAGGGAGGGAGACCCTGAGAGGAAGAGTCCAGGAAGGAGAAGAGTGCCTGATACCCAGACAGAGCAAATGTTTGGAGCACTGGAGATCCATTCTCCATGATTTCCATGGAACTTCAAGAGAGATAAAGAAAGCGAAAGGTTTCGCAGGCATTCAGAATAAGTAGCCCTAAGATGTGCCACTTTGGCATGCAGATTATTTTGAGCTAAAAATAATCAAGGACCAAAAGACACAGGAAGAAATTCTGAGCTTCCCCTCTAGCTGCCTAAAGGAATTTAGATAGAGGATCTACTCAAGGAACAGAGCCATCACCACAGAGAACTACATTAAAATATGAACTAGGCGTAATAGAGAGAAAACTAGCAAGGCCTATCTGATCAAAGCCCTCTCTATGTCCCATTGTTTCTGGATGGCCCAGCAAACTTTTTTTTTTTTTTTACCAAACATTTACTCTTTCTTTTCTTCCTGTGAATTGTCTTCCTTTCCTTTGAAGCCCCAGACTCCTACCCCTTCTCCTTAGTTTAGGATGACATATATGCCTCTGTTTGGGGGCACCTGGCTAGCTCAGTTGATAGAGCATGAGGCTCTTGATCTCAGAATTATGAGTTCAAGTCCCACACTGGGTGTAGAGCTTACTTAAAAAACAAAAACAAAAACAAAACCCAAAACATATGTACGTCATTTTTCCTGACTTGTCTTTGGAATCTCATGTTTATTTGGATTCCCTCATGTACAAAATGAAATTTGACTTTCCTCTGTTAATCTGTCTCTTGCCAATCTGATTTTAGACCAGCCAGAAGACCTTAAAGGGCAAAGGAAAGTTTTTCTTCCCCAACAGTTTCACAAATTGTAAAGTACCAGCTAAATATAAAGTATTGTATCCACTTGCTTAGGATTCAGGCTTACACACTGGGAAATTCTGTCTCTAAACTAAGTCAGTCTTTCCATTAAGAAAATACACACGAGGGTCACGTGGGTGGCTCAGTCAGTTAAGTGTCTGCCTTTGGCTCAGGTCACCATCCAGGAATCCTGGGGTGAAGCCCTGCATCACATTGAGCTCCCTGCTCAGTGGGGAGTCTGCTTCTCCCTCTCCCTCTGCCCCTACCCCCTCAGCTCGTGCTCTCTCTCTCCCCCCTCTCAAATAAATAAAATCTTAAAAAAAAAAAAAGTAAAAAAAAAAAAAAGAAAATACACAGAAGCTGTGGACATAAAAACTAGGTCTATGTTTGCTGGGCAATACCTAACATGGTCCATTTAAAATACATTAAATTTTGGACACAAGGATTTATCACACAAATTAGGGCATAATCCCTCCTCATTATGACTTTCCATCCCTAAATTTACTTAATCCTGAGAAAATATACACACCATTTCCCGAGAAACACTGGTATACTAGGAAACTGGATTTTAAAGCTGGAAAGGACTTTAAAGATAATTTCATGAGAGCTTTTTTTTTAATGAGAGATAATTTAAAGGTAATTTAGTGAGATGTTGGTGGGGTTGAACGTCCTTCGAGGTTATAGAGATAGGGGTAGTGCCAAGATTAATACCCAAGTCTCCCAACTCCCAGCCCAAAGTTCTTGCCCATGTCCTGTACTTCTGGCTTAGTTTGTGTCAAGGTTTATCTGGACTTACTATTTTGTTCCCAACAGTTTTAGGCAATAACAAGTGTGCTTTTTTAGTGCAAGTCTTTTTCACAAAATAAGTTTAACTATTTATCAGAGCTTTAAATTTCTTTTACCAATTTTACAAAGGAAGAAAGATAGAAATAGTAAACATTCAGGAGAAAAGGTAGCATAAATCAACCCAAAATAATTAAACACTTCATTAAATCTTTCTTTCATTATAGATAAGTACATAAAGTGTTTCATTTATAATATTTTCATATAAACCCATGAAGCATTAAATCTTTGTGAAAATTTTCCTCGAAGTATAAAGTGACATTTTTCTTTTCTTTTTTAAAGATTTTATTTGAGTGAGAGAGAGAGAGATCATGAGCAGGGATAAGTGTAGAGGGAGAAGCAGACTCCCCGCTGAGCCAGGAGCCTGATGTGGGGCTGATCCCAGGACACCGGGATCACGACCTGAGCCAACGGCAGACTCTTAAACGACTGAGCCACCCAGACGCCCAAGTCACATTTCTTCTATGATAAATAGGATACATGTGTAAGTACCAAAAAGGTTTAGTTAGAGAAGAGGCTTGGCTCAGTTATGCGGGCTTTGCTAGAAGAGGTTGTGATTGCCAAGGAGGAGGAATCTCTACTCTTGGGTCCATTTATTTGATATCAGCTGTCATAGCTGGGGCTTCACGAAGGAAAGAGTACATCCATATCCTATTAAGTCTAATATGTAAAAGGATATTACCAAGGGATGTTACTACCCAATTTCCCCCCTATTGTTATTATGTCAACCACAGATTTTGGGAAAGTGATTTTCCGCTTCAGTTTATCATATTGCTTTTGCTGAGTAATTCAGTCAACTGGGGTAACCCCCTATAGTATTTATTCTCATTTAACTGGAGGAAGAAAATCTAAACAATTCACGGCGTCTCTCAACGTGGGTTTTCCAAAAAAAAAAAAAAAAAACTCAAAACGTTGGAATCCAGCCCCTTTCGGTGGAAACCACAGGTGACTGACTAAAACAAAGACACCTTGGCGCACTGTTCCCCTCGCCGGCCCCCACGCTCGGGAGCAGCGCCCTCGGGGAGGCAGTGTGTTAGCGCCCCTCTGGGAGCCGAGCGCCCTCCCGGCCGGCTGACCAGTGGTGCCCCGGGGCTGGAGGCGGCTGTGCCAGGCCGCCGAGCCCCAGCCACCGCCGCGCAGCCGCCGGGGTCGACTGGGCGCGCGCGCCGGGGTCAGATCGAGGACGCGGGCGGGGCCGGGAGGCGGAAGGGCCGGCCCGGGGCGTGCCCACGTGACCGCCGTGACCGCCCCGCCCGCCGCCCGCAGCCCCCCAGCCGCCGCCGCCGCCGCCTCCGCCTCTCGGGCTGCAGCTCCCGGCGTGCCCCGCACTGGCCGCTGCCCGCACGCCCCTCCCTCTCTCCTACCAGTGCCACAGAGCCGGAGTCCGAGCCGCCGCCGCAGCCACAACCGCGGGCACTATGGTAAGGCGGGCGCGCCGCCCCGGGGGACCGAGGGCCGGGACGCGTCGAGCAAAAACCCCCGCGCGGCCCTGCAGGGCCCTGGGAGTGAGGCCGCCATTTTAACCTGATGTACGCCTTAAAGGTGCGGGCTCCAGCGCCTGCGGCCCCGCTGCTCTCTTCTCCAGCCAGCTGGCCGGCCGGGCCTCCCGCCATCAGGCCGGGCCCTGCGGCTCTTCGGATTCCTGAGGGCGAGGAGGACGCGGGTCGGGGGCCGGGGGCCGGGGCTTAAGCCGGACAGGAGGCGTCTGGAGAGGTCGAGGCACTGGGAGCGGCGGCCCGCGGCGCGGGAGGGTCTGCGGGGCTCGTCCCGCGCATGCCGCGTTTGCGCCGGGCTTCCTTATTTTACTTAGCGCTCGCCTCTAAAATTGGTAAGTGCTCTAAAGCCCTGCCGAAGGCTTTCGGTTAAGGGTCTTGGGGGCCTGTAATAAAACCCCTAAGAGGAGATAAAAGAGGGGAGAAAACGCTTCTTTAAAATGCTTTTTCGCCGTAAAAAGCTTTTACACTAGCTCCGTTAGTTTGGAAGTGTCTGCGTTTGAGCTGTGAGGCAATTATGTTGTAGCCGTGGGCGGTTTGGAGTTCACACTTGATTCTCTTTCCTTATGTGGAAACGGCACTGGCTAGGATGACTTTAAAGAAAAAAAATAGTAGAAGCTTTAACTGAAATCCAAAAGTGTTTTTTTAAGGCCTGCAGAGTTGACACAATACAGAAGGTATTTTTGCTGTTGCTCCTGAAGCTCTGACATCACCCAGTGAAATAGGAAACATTTCAGCGATGGGACAGCTTGTATTTGTCCCTTTCCCTCTACCTTCCATTTACTTCAACCTCCAAACCCCTTTAAAAAGGGTGAATGGGAAAGGATGAGTTAGAATCCTTCGGTGCGTCTCGTATAACTGGTATTTAAAATGTGGCAAATCTGATTGGACTGCTTGCGTGGTACGATGCAGTTTTTGATGTCCAGATTAAAGTGAATCCTTCCTAGGCAAACAGTAATTTTGGTTAAAACCGAAATACTTGTTCTGAATTACTGTTCTTTTTTTATTTCAGGCTTCTGGAGTTACAGTGAATGATGAAGTCATCAAAGTTTTTAATGATATGAAAGTAAGGAAATCTTCTACACAAGAGGAGATCAAAAAAAGAAAGAAAGCAGTTCTCTTCTGTTTAAGCGATGACAAAAGACAAATAATTGTAGAGGAAGCAAAGCAGATCTTGGTGGGTGACATTGGTGATACTGTAGAGGACCCCTACACATCTTTTGTGAAGTTGCTACCTCTGAATGATTGCCGATATGCTTTGTACGATGCCACATACGAAACAAAAGAGTCTAAGAAAGAAGACCTAGTATTTATATTCTGGTGTGTAAAAACAAAAGAAAAAGTACTTTTAAAATGCAAGGATTGTTATTAACATAGTCAGTTTTGCCTTTGTTTTTCTTTTAAGTGGGATTCAACAATTGTGTTGTTTGTTTTTTTTTTCTGTAGGGCTCCTGAAAGTGCACCTTTAAAAAGCAAGATGATTTATGCTAGCTCTAAAGATGCCATTAAAAAGAAATTTACAGGTACAAACATTAAAAATTTTGTGCAGAGGAATTACTCTTTCTTAATTACAATAAGATAATGGGATAATGTTTTTCCTTTTTAGGTATTAAACATGAGTGGCAAGTAAATGGCTTGGATGATATAAAGGACCGTTCAACACTTGGAGAGAAATTGGGAGGCAACGTAGTAGTTTCACTTGAAGGAAAACCCTTATAAAATGACAGTCAAGTGCCATCTGGATCTTAAGGAGCTTCCATTTCTCCAGCTCAATCAATTGAAATAGTATTAGGTGTTTGTTTTTTTGTTTTTTTTTTTTCTTCTTTCTCTTCCCACTGGGTCCTTCCAATACCGTGAATGAAGGAAATATCATTCATGTAAGCAGCCTATCAGTGATTGCCATTAGACTGTTTAATACCGTTATTTTTATGTAGAACCCAAGGAATGCCTTCCCATCATATTTTAGCCAAAACAACTGGTTATATGCCTCCCTTGCAGCAAGCACTACAATGAAAGTGATTGTCAATGTGAATAGCTTAGAATACTGCAAAGGGTAAGCTGATTGAATGCCTTGAAAGTATTATCCACTGGTCAGATGGTAAACTTTATTCAGTATTACTATTTATAGTTGCACTTGATTGCAGTTCTGTGAGGCTCAAGCATTCATACACCTCACCTGCCTTGGCAAGCCTATTTTTGTGACATGGCAGCACAGATATAACACTATGCATTTGAAAGCACTTTTTTTGTAATGAGTTTAACCCCCTACCCCCCCGAAAAGGAATGCCAATTAAGTTTTGTTAACTGTGTCATCAACTTATCCTAGTACCTCAGTATTCATTCCTGTTACCTGCGTATCTTAAAAGAAATAGCTGTTACTAATGCCTTTTTGTTTTCCATTGAGTGTACACTACTGAATAAGTGTAGGAGTTTACGTTTACCATGTAAGTTTTGCAACACTAAAAATATTTTGAATATCAGTCATGATGGCAATTTCTGTACAAAAGAGCCTTAAATGGAACATTGTTTTTGAGATCAGACTCCCCACCCTCACAATAATGGCCACGTTGCAATAAAAATTGTGGCATATTACAGAACGTTGCCTTGTTTTCCTTGGACATTTTGCAAAATGTTATATGAAGCAAATTTTAGGGTAAACAGCTATTATTAATCTTTGCACTGGTCATTTACGAATTTTTTTGTACAACATTCATGATATTTTCCAGTTTGTTGAGTTTAAAAAATATTCTAAAGCCAATTAATAGAAAATATTATTGTTATAGAGGGATACTTTTATAAGCATTACTTTATTTATTTCCTTATATGTTAATATGAAGATCAGAAGTTATTTTTTGCACTTTGACATAAATATTCTTCAATACCAGGTTTGTTCTCTGGGTAAATTAGGGTAGTTATTTTTTAATTCACGTTTACATTTCTGAGTAATTGAGTAGTAGAAGCAGGGAGCTCTTACTGCATATTTGGTCATAATGAAAATAATTTATAAAATGTCCTTCAAAAGTTAATACTTTTCATGTTTAGGAACTTTTATTTCAGCTATTACTTCTTAATTTATTTTGCAAATTGGAAAAAAAAAATGATGTAGCAGTCTTAAACATTAGTAGTGGGATTTGGCTGTGGTCCAGAGTGCTCTCTTTATAGAGAATTTGATCTGCTCAGTGTGAGCAGTTTGCTGTTAGCCAGAGCTATTTATGGCAAACACATGCTTTTGTATCTTGTCATAGTTATCCACAAATGGCAAAACTGGACTTGATTCTACTGGTATGCAAAACAGGCATGCTAGTAAGCAGTCAATCGTGGCTTAGAACTTAACCCCATAGCTCTGAAGAGTGCTCTTCTCAGAAAACAGGAAACAAAAACTCTCCCTTTTTTTTTAAATGTGTGAAAGTGATTTGAGTATAATTAGATATTTTCCCATATTTTCAGAAGATTTTTTCAGGTGGAAACAAAAATAGGAGTTAAATGTCTAGGCTTCCATTTAAAATTATATGAATGGCTTGGGATCTTTTGCACTGAGCCATCTTATTTCAGGCTTCCAGCTGTCCCTGTGAGTTATCCTGGATGTTTTTCATGGCTTTTTGGTAAGGCTAAACTCATAAGGAAAGTATGACAATAATGACATATACTAAACCGTATGTGTAACTGATTCTTATACCATGGAATTTTTCATTATTTTCCTTATTCTAAAAAATAAGGGACTCTAAATAAGTTATGTAGTATCTCTTATTTTTATAGCTGATTCATCAGCTTTCTTATACGCCTCATATAATAGTTTCAGAGGTCAAATATTGCTTTAAACTGTGGTACTTTGATTTGTTCGATTGACAGAACTGATACTAAGTTCATTTTTGAAATACATCTTTGTGCATAACGCCAAAAATAATGATAAAATTAATGGTTCACATGTTACTTGAGACTAATTTGGCATTTGAAGTGATCATTTTATTTTACAGTCATTTACAATGAAACAATGTTCCAGTCAGCTTTAAAAGGTATACGGTGCTAATTAGTAAAATATTGCCCTCAATATTTTACTGCTAGCTTGCAAAATTATAAGTGTTTAAAAAAATAAAATGTATGAAAATATATAAAGCTGTTGAGATGTGTTTACTTATATTTCAGAACATTAAAATTTTAAAAACTAATGTTGCAGATCAAAGAGGCACCATTATCTTTAGTCTTTTTTAGGATTTTAGTTGGTATACTTTGTCATTTGCAGATAACAGTATTCTTTGAAAATTTGTAACTTATAGCGATTAATTTTAACATTTTCAGACAAATGGGAACAGTTGGCATTTGTCCCAAACTGGCTATCATCAGCTGTTGTTTTCAATCATTATCTAAAATAATGTGGCCAGCATTGTGTATTTAATGTCCCTTTTTAGTAGATTGAAAGAAAAGCCTCATATGTTTGAGTTTCCTGATATAGATCCTCTGTAGCAGCTAGTTTATGAAGTCTAGCAAATGAGTTTTGGGAGAAAATTATTTTAAGTGTTTCCTTATTAAGGAATAATCTCAGCAATGGTCAATCATAGAAGGGTTGGGAACACCCTTCATTAGGTTTGCCACTCTGAAAAAATAATCTGGTTCTGCTCTTTATAGGTCCTATTTTTGCTTGTACAGTTAATAATAGTTTGAGATCCAAACAAACATGAATATTAAGTTTTCTATGAATATTAAAACTATTAGAGATGTGCAGGCAGGCTCCAGTGAATATTGCTTTTTCAGACAGCTTGAATTTATACATGTTCCATGTCTCATGTCAGCCAATAAAGATGTCTGAGGCTTTTCTTTTGCTCTAGAACATCCAAATTGCTTTTTTCCATGTAGAATTGGGAGTCATCCCTTCACTTCAATTTCTTGTCATAAAGCAATTGGGCAAATTATTCTTTATGAGCCTCAGTTTCGTTTCTTTTTTTTTTTAATATAAGAATAATATTCATCATACCTCATTGTAGAGGATTAACTATGGAAATTACTTTTGGAAAACAGGAAAATGCTATGTAAACGTAATTTGGTTAAACCATTCTACATGTAGTTAAATAGATAAAAAACCATGTTAAAAATAAGATTTATTATAAGTCTTTGAACCTCTTCATTTTTGTAATTATTCCACTTAATCTCACAGTTTAAGGACAAATTAGCTGGTATGTGGCATTGGTTTTTCAGAATGTAGTAAAGTGTAGCCTCTGAGTTGATGTTCGTGACTGCTCTTAATCTTTTTAGTGTAGTTTTCTTTTTTACGTATGACCAATCCATTAACTAGTCTTTTCCCCCCAAATAATTTTGAAGTAAAAAATAAAAGGAAATAAAGCTAGAGAAATACTGGTATGGAGTACTTGTCATGAGTCATGATCCAGGTTGTTGAAAACCTATGATTGTTTATTATTAATATCCTAAATTTATATAGTCCTTTGTATTTGTTAAGACACCTGAAATTCATCTAATCCCCTTAGGTCCTCTTAACCAGCTAACCATATTCCTCTGCTACACATGAAGAAACTGAAGTCTGGAGAGGTTAAGGGACAGCTCAGCTATTGAGTAGCAAAGCTGATTCCGGTCCAGTATACTTTTCACTCTGCATTTATGTAACATACAGTGAGTTACTAATTTTCTTTTTTTAAAAAATGGAATAATCTGATTTTCTTCAACAGGACATAATTAGTATGTTTTCAAAATAGTGTCTCAAGAATATTTGAAAAATAGTCTTGGAATTTTTGTCTCCTAAGGAAGCCCATGGTCATAAAAGTCTGAAATAATTTTACACTTCAAAGATTTTCTTAGATGTTTCAGTATTGTAAGTTTGTGTAATTGTGGAAACCGTAAGGATTGGATAAACACATTTTCCAGAAAGCTGATACCTCTTGTTTTAAAAGAAAAAAAATTTTTTTAAGATTTTATTTTTAAGTAATCTCTACACCCAACATGGGGCTCAAACTCACTACCCTGAGTTCAAGAGTCAGATGCTCTACTGACTGAGCCAGCCAGACACCCCAAGGCTGATACCTCTTATTCTTTTTCCCAAAACTTGGATATCTCCTTCCCCATGCTCCTCTACCCATCTTTCTAAGGAGAGATAGTATGGTGTATCATAGTGGTTAAGTACTAGAACTTTGGTATCAGACTGCTTGGGTTGTTCACATATTGGTCTTTAACACTTATTAATTGAGTGATCTTAGGAAAATAGACCTCTCAGAGCCTTAGTTCATGTATAAAAGGAGATAATAATTAAACTCGGTCTCCTAAGATTTGAGGAAAATGAAAGCAACTTGAGTAGTTACTGGCACATAGAAAGTACTTTGTAGGATCCTAAAATTTGCAGCCCAAACCAGGACATTTCTTGAGAGTAAAAGGGAGAGTTTTAATAATTATGCCAGGACAATAGGCTTAAGTTGCAACAGTCCCCAGCAAACCAGATGTGGTCATACTATCAAAAAGTAGGCTGATGTAGGGCGCCTGGGTGGCTCAGTTGGTTAAGCGACTGCCTTCGGCTAAGGTCATGATCCTGGAGTCCCAGGATCGAGTCCCGCATCGGGCTCCCTGCTCAGCAGGGAGTCTGCTTCTCCCTCTGACCCTCCCCCCTCTCATGTGCTCTCTCTCTCTAATAAATAAAATCTTTAAAAAAAAAAAAAAAAGTAGGCTGATGTCAAAATGTAATACTTAAATAGAGGAAACTGTATGAAAGACTCAAGGTCATTAATTTCAATTTTTTTTTTTAAGATTTTATTTATTTGACAGTGAGAGCAGGAACACAAGCAGGGGGAGTGGGAGAAGGAAGGAGAAGCAGGCTTCCTGTGGAGCAGGGAGCCCAATGTGGGGCTCAATCCCAGGACCCTGGGATCATGACCTGAGCCAAAGGCAGACACAACGAGTGAGCCACCCAGGCGCCCCCAATTTCAATTTTATAAGGTAGTAGTATGCTGACTAAGCTTCTCTTGAAGTATATGGTTACTTTTAAGTAATTAGCCTCAGAACAGTCAACTTTGGATTTTTTTATGCATTTTTTTTGGTAACTATTTTTCTCTTTTCTTTTTTTTTTTTTTTAATGAGAGTGAGAGAAGCAGAGGAGGGGCAGAGGGAGAGGGAGAGAGACAATAAGCAGGCTGCACACCAAGTGCAGAGCCCAACGCGGGGCTTGATCTCACAACCCTGAGATCATGAGTTAAGCCGAAATCAAGAGTCAGACACTTAACCGTCTAAACCACCTAACCGACTAAACCACCCAGGTGCCCCTTTAGCTTTCCTTTTGACTTTAAAACTTGTAAACTCTAAGATACTGCATTTTGCTATTAACACTATCCTTTACTTATACCAGCTTCTCTTAATGCTTTTCATCTCCTGTGGACTTGGAAAGCCAGTTTGTTTGAATTGTGTATAAGAAAGTGAATAGGCTCATTGTGGGCTTGAGAGCAAAATGCCTGAGCATATGAACCTTCTAACATTTCTTTTGGCTATTTAAACAACTTTGGTGTACTTTCTGGGTTTTTGGTATATATATTTTGTTGTTGTTGTTTAAAGATTTTATTTATTTATTTGACAGTGAGAGAGACAGTGAGAGAGGGAATACAAGCAGGGGGAGTGGGAGAGGGAGAAGCAGGCTTCCCGCTGAGCAGGGAGCTCGATGTGGGGCTCCATCCCAGGACCCTGGGATCATGACCTGAGCCGAAGACAGACGCTTAACGACTGAGCCACCCAGGCGCCCCTGGGTTTTTGGTATTTTAATAAGTATGTAAGATAACTGAGCTGTAGATAAAAGAGGCATCACTGTATCCCTGTGAGGTGTCGAAAATTCATTAATTTTTTTTTTTTTTTAAGATTTTATTTATTTATTTGACAGAGACAGAGATAGCGAGAGCAGGAACACAAGCAGCGGGAGTGGGAGAGGGAGAAGCAGGCTTCCCCCCAAGGAGGGAGCCTGATGTGGGACTCGATCCCAGGACCCTGGGATCATGACCTGAGCCAAAGGCAGACGCTTAACGACTGAGCCGCTCAGGCGCCCTCATTAATATTTTTTTAAAGACATTTATTTATTTGAGAGCACGAGTGAGAGGAGCAGAGGGAGAGAGAGAGAGAGAGAATCCCAAGCAGACTCCGCTGAGAGCAGAGCCCGATGCAGGGCTCAATCTCACAACCCTGAGATCATGACCAAGAGTTGGAAGCTTAATGGACTGCACCACCAGGCGCCCCTGTCACTAATATTTTAAAAAGTCATTTTTGTCTTTGACAATACTTGTATCGTTAAAGGCACACAAATGAACTTGTTCTCGTTAAGAGAAAAGGTTTATTCTAGATTATTGAAACAATGGAATATCAGAACAGGCATTTGATAAGCAAAGTAATCTTTAAAAAACGTAAATGCCAATTGATTTTTTTTTAGCTTATTAGGTTTTTCTTAAATGTTCCCTAGATGTGTTCACTTGGAAGTAGCTTTGATTACTCTTCATCTAGATCTTATAAATACTTCCATTTACTCTTGACTTCTGACAGCTAATTTGATTATGCATACACAGTGGTTTAGTAGTTTATTCGGCATAACATGAAAATTTGGAACAGATTTTTGTTCAAATGTATAATTTTTATTTTTTATTTATTTATTTTTTTTGTTTAAAGATTTTATTTATTTATTTGACAGAGAGAGAGAGACAGCGAGAGAGGGAATACAAGCAGGGGGAGTGGGAGAGGGAGAAGCAGGCTTCCCGCCAAGCAGGAAGCCCAGTGTGGGGCTCGATCCCAGAACGCTGGGATCATGACCTGAGCCGAAGGCAGATGCTTAACGACTGAGCCACCCAGGTGCCCCTCAAATGTATAATTTTCTAACATGAAAAAGCACTTAAGTTAATGTTACTATCTTCTTGTAGTACTTTTTCCTCATTTTATATATTCTTAATAGTGGAATTTCAAATATTTCCTTTGGGAAGTTGATAGTTACTGAGTGAATCACAAAATTCCTGGGCATATTGCCCATAGTTTCTATGTGTTTCTGTGAGCTGATGGGGCCTTTTTTTATTAGCAGCAAACTAAATCACCAGATAAAAAAGTCAGTTCCCAAATTGGCATAATTAGTTTTATCAAAGGTAAAAATGGCAGTAGAGTACTTTGTTCTAGAGATCATAAAACTTTGCTATACCGTACAAGGAATAAGATATGAAAGAGTTGTAGACTTCATGAAATAAGTGTAAAAGAATTTTATGTGAAGATTAATGTGTAAACCTTTTGTGTATAAAATAAAGCTATGAATCAGGGATGCCTGGCTGACTCAGTTGGAGTGTGTAACTCTTGATCTTGGGGTTGTAGGTTCAAGCCCCACACTGATATAGAAATTACTTAAAAATAAAATCTTAAAAAAAAAAAACCCAAAACTATGGGGCACCCGTGGCTCAATTGGTTAAGCGTCTGACTCTTGATTTCAGCTCAGGTCATGATCTCAGGGTTGTTAGATCGCTTGGTGTTGGGCTCCGTGCTCGGTGGAGAGTCTGCTTGAGATTCTCTCCCTCTGCCCCTCCCCTGTGTGCTCTCTCTCTAAAATAAATAAATCTTTTTTAAAAATAATAAAAAATAAAGCTATGGATCAAAGAACTAGAAAGAAAGTGACAATCCCTTTACTCGTTACTGCTTATTGATAATTGTGTTATGAAGAGATGCATAGTTTCTTTATAGTTTCCATTTCAAAAAGTCGTTTACATGAGGGGGATGGGGAACTAACAAAACTTGGTGTTAGTCATTTTCCTAATTTGCAATATATTTAGGTTTTAGAATGTATCTGGGTTTTTCAGGCCTTAGTTGATTTTTAAAAGTAAAATTGTTGATTTACAGTTTTTAATACTATTGCATATTGAGTCATGTGTACATTTTGCATTAGAATTAAATTTGGTATGAGGTTGATTTAACAGTTTTTACCTCCTAATTTTGGCTTTGTTTTTATCTACCTGCTAAAGAAAAATGCCTTATAGTTATCACTGAATAGCAATTTTTAAGAAATACCAGGTGATTGAATTAGATAGATAATCTTGTGTCCTGGCTATAGAAAAAAGTTTTGGGATTAGTTGAAGTGTCATTCAGTGTCATTGCCACTGCAACAAAAAAGTTTTCTTCTCTGAGCTGGATATTTTATTTCATTCAGATTTTCTCTTGGCAATATGTAAAATAATGAATAGAATTCTAAAAAATGAGCCTTAGGTAAAACAGAAATTCTAATGACATTCTCATTGAAAAACCCTAAAAAATGGGCTAGGCTAACATGGTTGATACTTTTCTGCATAACTTTTTTAAATGATTATATTTTTATTTCAAAAATAACGTGTTTAGTGTAGAATCTGCAAAATACAGAAAAGAGCAAAGTTAAATCGAGCGAATTTTAAATATTGCAGACAAATTATTTGTTAAGCTATTATGACTAATATGGAGATATCTGTAGCTAAAACTAGTTTTTAAGTCATTCGTGTGTGCTGGTAAAAGGGAAGACTTTATCTTTCAATATTGTTTGTGTAAATTCCTTAGTATTTTTTACCCCAGAAAGAGAACTTTGTTGTGTCTGTAGTCACAGAGGAGCAGATTTGGATCTAGAAAATTATGCATCCCACCTACCTGAATGCTTGCTGTATGACTTGGTGCAGTCTACCATAAATATTTGAAGCCACAGAATTTCCCTGTATTTTTTATGCCATTTAGTTTGGTTTCATTGGGACCTGATTATAGGCACCCCTTACATAACTTTCATATAGTTTCCAATATATCAGGACTCTACTTTTCTCATGGTATGTGTATGATAAGGGTGAATAAATACTAGTTCCTAGTACATAGTGTAAATAAACCATCCTTTACTCTACTTTGTATTCTGTTAAAAGATTTAAGATAAAACATAATGTATATATTTTGCACTAAGCCAGAAGCTATCTATATTTAAGCGTTTGTGTTCTGTGTGCTATTCCAAGAGGGTCTGGTAATCCTTGTGATTAAAGAAACATAAGATTTATGTTTGCTGTGGAGAAACATGATCTCCTGGCCACTGTGAATCATTCTGGAAACATCCCATCTCTGTTTCCCAATTACTCAGATCATTAGATCAAATTTAGTTCAATTCAACAAACATGAAGCGCCTTTCACGGTCTCAGAAAGTCTACGGTGATACAGGAAAGGCAAGCATTTAAACAATTACAATGCCGTGTGGTAAGTATGATGATATGTTACAAGACATAGAAGAGGGATGATTAACATTGAAGTTGGATGGGCTTCAAGAAGGCCTATAGAGGGGCGCCTGGGTGGCTCAGTTGGTTAAGCAACTGCCTTCGGCTCAGGTCATGATCCTGGAGTCCCGGGATCGAGTCCCGCATCGGGCTCCCTGCTCGGCAGGGAGTCTGCTTCTCCCTCTGATCCTCCTCCCTCTCATGCTCTCTGTCTCTCATTCTCTATCAAATAAATAAATAAAATCTTAAAAAAAAAAAAAAAAGAAGGCCTATAGAAGTAATGTGTGAGCTGGGTTGTGAAGTGTGATAGAGTTGACCAGAACTCAGTGTGAGAGGATTGCTCTGGGGAAAGGAAAAACCTTGCAGAGGCCCTGCAAGTAGTTCGTCACAGCTGTTTAGTTTAGCCTGAAGCCCTGTGATGAGAGAAGTGCAGGAGAGGTGAGTGTGAGCCATATCATTGAGGGCCATGGATACCGTGCTAACAAACATGAAACCTGTGCCTGATAAGGAGCCAGTGCAGGGTTTTAAGCAGAGGAGTGTCATGATCTTTCTGAAACCCAAGTCTGATCGTTTTATGACCATGTTGAGAATGTATGGGAGGGTGAGGAAATCGGAGGCAGTTAGGAGGCCTGAATTAAGGCAGTGGCAAATGCACTTGGGACGAGTGTATTTAAGAGGTATGTAGAAGTGACAGGACTTGATTGATTTCCAAATTAAAGGTTAATTAATGGTTAAAAAAATTAACCACTATTTGGAAATTGTTAGTTATATTTTTAGTATTATTGACATTTAAGATCATTTAAACATCAGACTGGCTCGGAAGAGGCTTATTAGGAAATTTGTAAATGTGGAAAGAAAAAATATTAACACCTTTTTAATGAAAGCATTTTGAAATAAACCATTGGTTAAAAAGTCATACTTCTGCTACTTGAATTTAGATTTACAAACCTGATTGGCAGTAATGTTCATAAAACAATGGTTTCAATAGGTAAGAAAAAGTTAAAACTACTATAGATATAAATAACATCTTTGAAGTAGAGTTTATCTTATAGTTTTAAAAATCATGGCTGAATTCCTGGATCAAAAAGAATTTAGCAATATTCATATAATCTGCTCATTAGAGAAAGCCTGTCCCACTCTGCCGGTGATAGAAAATGGAATTTTCAGATTATCTGAAAGACCACTTTTTATTAAGGAAGATTTTTAATTCTTACTAGTAAGTAAAAGCTATTTATAAACATATATCTTAATTCCTTTCACAAAATACTATCCAGAACCAAAGATTCCTCTTTTTTCAGCACCTTGTAATAAACATTGCTTAACCATATTGGTTTTTATTATTGCTTTTATGGTAAATAAGTTCACTTTTGTGAAAGGCCTTATACACATCAGGAAACATTTATTGAATGTCTATTTGTAGAACACTATTCTCACCATCCTGAGAAATAAACTTCTCAAGGGCACTTTTATAATCCAGTTGGCAAGACAAAATAGACCTGTGAACTAATAAGTATTCAGTGATAAGCAATTGAATAAGCATTGAGGGAATACAGGAAAAAAGAATTGAAAGAGAAAAAATTTCATAGAAGTGTGCTTTAAATAGCATTTAGAGAAGAATGTTTTTTTAAAAAATCAAGACATTTTCCCCTCAAATACAGAGTTATTTGAAATGAGATTCCAACAGCCTCTTTCTTCACTGAATATCTCTTTAAAATAAAGAACAGGGCGCCTGGGTGGCTCAGGTCATGATCCCAGGGTCCTGGGATCGAGTCCCGCATCAGGCTCCCTGCTAGGCGGGGAGCCTGCTTCTCCCTCTGCCTCTCTCTCTCTGTCTCTCTGACTCTCATGAATAGATAATAATAATAAAAAAAATAAAATAAAGAACAAAAAGGGCCTTTTTAATCACCACTTCCATTACATCCTTTTGGAGAAGGGCTAGGGCCAAAGTAGAGAACTTACTTTGGGAGTTATGTGTTCCATGTGGGTAATTGTCACAAAACCCTGAGTTTCTACAGGGGTTCTTAGCCTCTTGCACCATGGATCCCTACTTAGAATGTTTTAAAATTTACATATATATATGTATTTATATATATAAAATACATCCATCAAAAGTGATACCTTAATATATATGCTTTTTTATTAACACATTATGTAAGTGTCTAGTGGTAATATAATAACTACCATAATATGTAGTGATGAATGTAAATGATACTTTGAGATCTGCGATAACATAATATGATTTGAATGTGTGATTTCTATTGGTGACGAGCCCATAAGTACTGCTGATAGTACTGTGGTTTATGGTCTATATTCATAACTTTTTTTTGGTCTATATTCATAGTTTAAGGAAGTAATAGATTTCAAGTAGTGGTTAGTTAAAATAAAGATGTAATTTTTCAGGACACCTGGGTGGCTCAGCAGTTAAGTGTCTGCCTTTGGCTCAGGTCATGATCCCAGGGTCCTGGGAGTGAGCCCCCTGGGCTGGCTCCCTGCTCAGTGGGGAATCTGCCTCTCACTCTCCCTCTGCCCCTCCCCTCTGCTCGTGCTCTCTCTCACGCACTCTCTTTTTCTCAAATAAATAAAATCTTTTTTTAAAAAAAGATGTAATTTTTCATAGGTCCCCTGAATTCTTTCCATGGATCCCTTGGGCATCCAAAGACCCCAAGTTAAAAAATCCTGGCTGGCTCAGTCAGTAGAACATATGACTCTTGATCTCAGGGTTGTGAGTTCAAGCCCCATGTTGGGCATGTAACCTACTTTAAAAAAAAAAAGAAAGAAAGAAACCCCATGGTTTAGCTATTACCTGAGAGCCCCAAGAAGTAAAGGACTAAATGAATAGGGCTCACATCCATTTCAGAGGAACTGCTTTTATTTTGTTTTGTATATCAGAGTTTCCTATATGATTTCATTTGGATTAAAAATGGTTTCTGGGGCTAAATAATATATAATTTTTGAAAATAATTGTAAAAGAAAATGGATTCTCTGTTTATCTTGCTTTTTTAACTTAAACTGATTTCTTTTGTAAATATTCTAAGCACATTAGTGTACCATCAAGTTTATAACCCTGGAAATAGAGATTTAGAAGTCAACAGTTTATAGTCGAAACCATGGAACATCAGTAAGATTGCCCAGCAGTAATCTGTGTGAGTGTAACATGAGAAGAGAAACAGGCCAACGAGTAGGCAGAAGAGAAGCCTGGACAGAAAGAAGGAGTTGTCGGCAAGGTGGGAGAACACAACTTCCGTAACGTTACAGGAACAAAGGGTGTCAAATGCTGGGGATGCCACATACCATGAGGACATAAAAGAATCCACCAAACTTGGCCATAAGAAGGTCAGTGACATTTCCTGTGGCATTTTCAGCAGAGTGGGGAGGGCTGATGCCAGTTTGAAATGGCTTGAAGACTGAACAAGTGATGAAGTGGAAACAGTGTGGTATAGACCAGTGCTTTTCGAATGTCTGTGGTGAAGCACAGTATCTGTAATTTCCAATCTGACAGCAGTCCTGCTGTGCGTGACTAGTATGTCGCTTGCACCAGGTGCAAGGTACCCTGAGAGTTGGATGACAACCTAACTGGTCTACACTCTGTTCAACAAGACAGGTCCACTGATGACAGGCTTGGAGATCATGGCCATGTCAAATTTCTATAAAAGTTTCTAAATGTTCATTCTTAATTCTGTACAGAAGTAGAGGTATAGATTATTCTTTTTTTTAAGCATTTTATTTGAGAGAGTGTGTGCACAAGCGGGGGGGCGGGGCAGAGGGAGAGGGAGAACCAGACTCCTCGGTGAGCAGGACCCCCCCCCACACACACACACGGGGCTGGATCCCAGGACCCCAGGATAGTGACCTGAGCTGAAGGCAGATGCTTAACCACCTGAACCACCCAGGGCACCCCTACATTATTCTTTCAAAAAGTTATCTGTCAAGGAAGAAAAAGACTAGTCAGTACTCTGTGGAGCCTTACAGGGTTGGGAGAAGGTTTCTACCCATATTATTTCTTGCAACTTTCTCCTCTGAATATTTCCTGATATTCTTCATGCTTCACATTCTTTTAGCCCCTAATTTGGATCTCCAGCCCCTAAAATAGTTCCTGGTATATAGAAAGCATTTAAATAAAAAGGTTGTTGAACAAGAGAATGAACTTTCATGTGAACTGTGGAGGATCCAAGCGGTCCTGTGCTTCCACATTTTACAGTAGCATATCCTGCCTCATTTAATCTCTGGATATTTATTTTGCCTGTAGTCAGGGAATTATCAGGGAGGCTCATAATCTTCATGGTCTTTGAGTGCATTAAAACGTTATGTCATCTTTAAAGATGACATCACTGACTTAGTAGAACCTGTGTTTTGAGAGGCTTCCCCCCCGCCCTCAAAATTGGTATTGGATTTCCTTCTTGCTTTGCGTTCCCTTCCCTCTTTAAGGGCATACATTAACAGAAGATGACAGGTTTAGGACCATACCATGGCCACAGAAGAAAGAGAACTAAGTTGACCTGCACAGAGCTCAAACCCATAGATAATATTTTGCATAAAAAAACTCTGGTCTTTTATAAATCCCTTCACTTTCCTCTTTCTCTAATTGGATGGATTTTCAACTGTCCCTCTTATTTTTTCATCTAAAGCCTTGCCCCTAGTCCCCACAGTGGAACTCAAATCTGTACCTGGGAAAATGGGAATTCTAATACAAAATGTGGGCAAGATGATTAGGAGCCAAAGAAAAGCAGACAATTTCATTCATTCATACAGAAGACGTTTACTACATGCTTAGTATGTGCCAGACACAGCCCTGAGTACCACGTATGCAGTTGCCATCCAGGAAGGTGTAGAACTCAGGTCTAGTTGGCTGTAGCAGGCTAGACTTCTGCTTCTTTTTTTTTTTTTTTTAATAATTTTTTTTAAGGATTTTTATTTATTTATTGAGAGAGAGAGAGAGAATGATAGAGAGCATGAGAGGGAGGAGGGTCAGAGGGAGAAGCAGGCTTCCTGCTGAGCAGGGAGCCCGATGCGGGACTCGATCCCAGGACTCCAGGATCATGACCTGAGCCGAAGGCAGTCGCTTAACCAAGTGAGCCACCCAGGCACCCTAGACATCTTTTTAAATACTCAGTTAGACTGGTGTCCTATGGTAGCCGGAAGGCTTTTCACAGTGTGTACTACTTAAATACAGCTCTATTACTAGATTGTTAATCAGGCATTGTTTAACAAATTTAAGGAAGAAGCAGGAAAATCCCAGCTGTGTACATGTGTATGGTTTTGGGAGGGGAGTAAAGAGGGAGGTGATTAAATGGGAACAGTCAGTACTTTTGGAAATATGTGGTAGTTCAATTTATAGCTTAATAAGAGTTATTAGGACTTTTTGTCCAGTTCTGGGATGAAGAGTACCTTAACTCTTTAGTTGTAAATCTTACTCTCCATCCGGCCCTTAGCATGAAGTGCACAATCTGTAGGAAAGTATATTGCCAGTATTAGAGCCAGTGACTGTTAAAGTGTGTGGCTCGCATGTATTTGTTCATCTTTTTGTTCATTCACTCACTTGTTCAAAACAATTGAATGGGGGCACCTGGGTGGCTCAGTTGTTAAGCGTCTGCCTCCGGCTGAGGTCCTGATCCCAGGGTCCTGAGCCCCACATCCGGCTCCTACTCAGCGGGAAGCCTGCTTCTCCTTCTCCCACTCCCCCTGCTTGTATTCCCTCTCTTGCTGTGTCTCTGTCAAATAAATAAAAAGAAATCTAAAAAAAAAAAAAAAAAACAGCAATTGAGTGAATACATTCTATGTTTAGCATTCTTTTACTGAGAAGAGAAGAGAAGAAATATATGTAAATAGCCATAACACAAGGTGGGAAGTGTTCTGTGCTGGACCTAGAAAATACATGATTAATTCCATTAATCTTGCTGTAAAAATAGCCCAGGGCCATTCAGATATACCACATGGATAGAGGGGAAGTCTGCTTGTTTTGCACACTGACAAATTGTCATCTTATTGATCACTATGTCAGAGGATTGAGCTAGAGCAGTTTGGGGAATATTAAATAATATCACTTTGGCATAAAAAGCTATGTCAAGGGGCGCCTGGGTGGGTCAGTCGGTTAAGCGACTGCCTTCGGCTCAGGTCATGATCCCAGGGTCCCGGGATCGAGTCCCACATCTGGCTCCCTGCTCTGCGGGGAGCCTGCTTCTCCCTCTCCCACTCCCCCTGCTTGTGTTCCCTCTCTCGCTGTCTCTCTCTCTGTCAAATAAATAAATAAAATCTTTAAAAAAAGAAAAAAAAGCTATGTCAAAATTAGACTTTTTTTAGCATATTAATTTCTCACATGCAGTTACATAATTCTTTTTTTTTTTTTAAAGATTTTATTTACTTATTTGAGAAAGAGAGAGCACGAGCCAGGGGAGGGGCAAGCAGATACCCTGCTTAGTGGGGAGCCCGATCACAGGACCCTGAGATCATGACCTGGGCCTAAGGCACTGAGCCACCCAGGCGCCCCTTAGCCACACTTTACATATTTGGTTGTCAAGGGACATTTCTGTCACTGCAGAAAGTTCTGACAGTGCTATGCATGATCTGACAGGTGGGGCGATTCAGTCCTTCACAAATCAGAAACACAACAGCAGTAGAGCCGAAAGGTCTCAAATTTATTACCGAACCAACCTACTGGTACAGAGGCATAGTCACAGAGAAAAATTTCCGTGATTAGACAAGTCTATGGCCAGGTAAGAAGGATGTTTACAGAATGATAGAACACATGATCTTCACGCAGCTTAATTAAATACGTGTGCCAGTTAAGTGTGTCATCTCATGATGTGTGACGCCTTACAGACCCAGCTTTGTTCTTCTCCAGTGCCTCCTCTTGGAGTTGTACCTGATTTTATTACCAGTTTTCATCCGAATCCACTGGGGAATGGGACGATTCTGCTTTTGTTTCTTGGCCAGGAATCGCTTGATTCTGAAAGTCTTGTGAAAAGACATGGCAAGAAGCAGTCAGCCACGCAGAGTAGGATGGTGGTGAGAAAGAGAAAGCTAGTTACATAATTTTTTTTTTTTTAAAGATTTTATTTATTTATTTGAGAGAATGAGACAGAGAGCATGAGAGGGGGGAGGATCAGAGGGAGAAGCAGACTCCCTGCTAAGCAGGGAGTCTGATGCGGGCCTAGTTACATAATTCTTTTTTTTTTTTTTTAAAGATTTTATTTATTTATTTGACAGAGAGAGAGATAGCTAGAGCAGGAACACAAGCAGGGGGAGTGGGAGAGGGAGAAGCAGGCTTCCTGCCAAGCAGGGAGCCCGATGTGGGACTCGATCCCAGGACACTGGGATCATGACCTGAGCCGAAGGCAGACACTTAACGACTGAGCCACCCAGGCGCCCCTAGTTATATAATTCTTTTTTTTTTTTATAATACCATTTTTTTTTTTAAGATTTTATTTATTTATTTGAGAGAGAGAGAATGAGAGACAGATAGCAAGAGAGGGAAGAGGGTCAGAGGGAGAAGCAGACCCCCAGCTGAGCAGGGAGCTCGATGTGGGACTCGATCCCGGGTCTCCAGGATCATGACCTGAGCCGAAGGCAGTCGCTTAACCAACTGAGCCACCCAGGCGCCCTAATTACATAATTCTTAAAGCGTCTTATATAAATGCATATTATACCACAAAAGATACATCTACTCTAGCAGGCAAAATTACATGGTGGAAAAGCCTGGCTTTTACAGTCATGTGTCATCAGAATATCTGCTCCTTTATTAGGTGCATGACCTTGGGCAAAGTATTAACTTTTGTGGGCCTCAGAGTCCTCATCTGAAAAATGAGAATAGTACCAAACTCTAAGGTTGTTGGATAATCCATCATCATCATCATCATCATAATAGCTAACATTTATTGAGAATTTACTACGGGCACTTCACATAGATTATCTCACAGATTATTCCTCCAAACAAGGCTAGTAGTGATGCTATTACTCCTCTATTTAGTTTAGAAACTGTAGCCTAGAGCTTAAATAACTTGTCCAAGGTAAAATGACAAAGAAGGTGGTAGAGAGGATCCAAACCCAGGCAGTCTTGATCTGTTATCCTTTTTTTTAAACAGCTTTATTGAGATATAATCCATATGTCATACAATTTACCCATTTAAAGTGTACAATTCATTGTTTTTTTTAGTATAGTCACAGTTATGTAACCATCACCACATTCTAATTTTAGAACATTCTTATCCCCCATGCCCCACAAAAGAAGCCCCATACCCATTAACAATCACTCCACCTCAACCTCCTACTTTCAGCCCTAGGCAGCCACTAATCTGCTTTCTGTTTCTAGAGATTTGCCTATTCTGGACATTTCATATAAATGGAATCATAAGATGTGTGTTTTTTGTGATTGGTTTCTTAGCAGAATTCTTTCAAAGTTTATCCATGTCATTGCATATATCAGAACTTCATTCATTTTTATGGCCAACTAAAATAATATTCGATTGTACGGATATACCACTTTGGTTTATTTGTTCATCTGTTGATGGGCTCTTGAGTTGTTTCCACTTTTTCGCTCTCATAAATAAGAACGTTTGTGTACAAGTTTTCTTGTGTACAAATGTAAGTTTTCATTTCTTGGCTATGTATTTAGTAGTTATATGCTAGGTCATATGATAACTACATTTAAGTATTTAGGAAATTTTTTTTAATTGTGAAAAAAATATTTTTTTTAAGATTTTTTTTTTTTTCAGTAATTTCTACGCCCAACGTGGGGCTTGAACTCACAACCCTGAGATCAAGAGTCACATACTCCGTTGACTAAGCCAGGCAGGTGCCCCATAATTGTGAAAAAATGTTAAAGTTGAATAATAGTACAGAGTACCTGTATACCCTCCATTTGGATTCCGTAATTGTTAACGTTTTGCCAGTTTTATATCCCTGCTTCCCCCACACATCCCTGCTTCTCCCTTCCTCCCTCCCGATCTCTCTCTCTCTCTGTCTCTGATTTCATTTTTTAGAGCCAGTCGCCTTTACTACTTTATATTCATCCCCAAATAAGTGAGTGAACATAGGTGAAATAGTATAATGCCTGGCCAATAATAGCTACTCAATAAATGTAAATTCCCGGGCGCCTGGGTGGCTCAGTTGGTTAAGCGACTGCCTTCGGCTCAGGTCATGATCCTGGAGTCCCTGGATGGAGTCCCGCATCGGGCTCCCTGCTCGGCAGAGGGTCTGCTTCTCCCTCTGACCCTCCTCCCTCTCATGCTCTCTGTCTCTCATTCTCTCTCTCTCAAATAAATAAATAAAATCTTTAAAAAAAAAAAAAAAATGTAAATTCCCTCCTTTCCTCTTTTCCCCAGTACTTAGAAATGTTATGTAGGACCCGGGCTGCAAGCTCTACATCGAGATAAGAGAAGTGAGATCTAAATAAAGACTTGTGAAACTTACTTTCCACAGTATTTCCGGACCAAGGTCAGTGGAACTAGGTAGGTGGCCATCCAAACTATGGTGATCTAGCTGTCCAATTTCTGGTTGATTTCATTAGGATGATAATTAGATAAAACAGCAAGATAAATTCTACAAATAGTTACATTAATAGAAAACAAGATAGACAAAATCCAAACTATCGCAACTGCTTCGTTTTTTTTTTTTTTTAAGGTAGCAGGAAATTCAGCTCCTAGGATACATAAACCTATTTTTTTTTTTTTTAAGATTTTATTTATTTGACAGAGAGAGTGTACAAACAGGGGAAGCAGCAGAGGGAGAGGGAGAATCTCAGCAGGGAGCCCGATGTGGGGCTCCATCCCAGGGTCCTGAGATCATGACCTGAGCCAAAGGCAGACGCTTAACCATCTGAGCCATCCAGGCGCCCCAACATAAGCCTATTCTAAAGCAAGATAAGAGATTCCATTTACTAGTGCAGACTTTCATATCCCCACATTGCGTGTGCGGACATGAAGAAGGAGCTGTGAAGGAGAACTGAGCAAAGCTGAAGTTTTACCAAGAATGCTAAGAGGAAAGGTTCATTTCCTCCTGGACAGTGACATAGAACACATGAAAAGTAGGGCAGCACATGACTTACTTATTATTGATTTATTTATAAGAATCAATCATAACATTGGATCCCTGGGGGCTCTAGAACAATCTTCATGGCAGTGAAATTCCCTTGCTTTCCAAGAAACTATTGGGCTTACTGGAATTTTTATGAATTCCAGACCTGCCATCCATAATTTCAGACATCAGACCCTTAGCAGTCACTTTTTTTTTTTTTAGGATTTTATTTATTTATTTAAGAGAGAGAGAGCACAAGCAGGAGGAGCGGCAGGTAGTGGGAGAGGGAGAAGCAGGCTCCCCGCTGAGCAGGGAGCCTGATGTGGGACTCTATCCCAGGACCCTGGGATCATGACCTGAGCCAAAGGCAGATGCTTAATCGACTGAGCCACCCAGGCGCCCTAGCACCTACTTCTTATCCAGCTATATTCCTGGAGCAGAGGTTTTCTCCTCACTGCTGAGATAAGTCCGGGGAGATTATGCCTACTCTTGGTCTTGTAGACACCCAGGTCTGCTGCTTGAATCCCACTGGGCCTGACCCTGAGATTCTGAGCCCTGGCTGTGTATCAAAGAGAGACCATTATTACACCTAACAAATTAATGGTTTCTTAATATAATCTAATACCCGATATATATTCAAATTTCCCTAATTGTCCCCAAAATGTCTTTTTACAGCTTGTATATTTGAACCACTGTCCAACAAAGTCCACATATTACATTTGGTTTTTGTTCTTCCTAAGCCTCCTGTAATCTAGAACAGTCTCCAACAACCTTTTTTTTTTTCCTTTTTTTAATGCCACTGACTTGTTGAAGAAACTCAGTATGTCCTGTAGAATGTCCCACCTTCTGGATTTGTCTCATGGTTTCCTGTGAGGTCATTTTCCTTGTTTCCCTATTCCCTGCATTTCCTGTAAGCTGGCAGTTAGATCTAAAAGGTTGGTTAGACTCAGGCTAAACATTCTTTTTTTTAGTAAAGATTTTTTTTTAATTTATTCATTTGAGAGAGAGAGAGACAGTGCACAAGCAGGGGGAGAGGCAGAGTGAGAGAGAGAAGCCCACTCCCCACTAGGTTGGGAGCCTGACATGGGGCTCAACATGGGGCTTGATCCCAGGACCTGGAGATCCTGACCCTAGCCGAAGGCAGAGGCTTAACCATCTGAGCCACACAGGCTAAACATTTTTGATAGGAATATTTCCTAGATGATTCTGTGTCCTTCTTACTGCATCACATCAGGTGCACACATTATCGGGTTGTCCCACTGATAGTGAGTTCATGATTGATCAGTGTGGTCAGATGATCACAGTCTGATCCTCCCATTACACAGTTGTGTTTTCCCCTAGGACCAGTAAACTAATCTATGGGATGATACTTTGGTTCTTCTAGTAACTGCCACCATGTGCCATGCTGAGTCCTGGAAGATTAAAGGGAAAACAAAAGAAAGGATTATCTTTGCCTTTCTGGTTTGAATCAATGGATTGAAACAAAATATGTTGTCTGATCACAATGGAGTGAAATTAGAAATTAATAATGACAAGTAATTTAGGAAATTCCCAAATATGTGGAAATTAAACTCCTAAATTTTAAATTAAACCAAGATTATAAAAATTGGTTCTTTGCAAAAGAAGAAAAAGATTTCCTAACCCAGCTTCATGACTGTACTACCTCCCACAAACTTGCTTTTTTGTCCGTGTTCCTGACTGAAGTCTGTGCCTTTAGTTCTGCAAGTCAGAAGCCGGGCCCCACACCTCCTTCTCCCTCACACTTCCTTAACCAATCCATCACCAATCCTCCAAATCTTACCTTCTAGAAGATCTCTCAGATTTGTTCACCTCTTCCGTGCCCCTGGCCCAGGCTGCTATCATTTCTCACCAGGATTATTGTCAAGCTTCCTCACAAGCTTCCTCATGCTGCATCTCCCGCATGTCCTCCATACAGTAAGCAGAGGAATCTTTCCCAACTCAGAGTTCATCCTGTTTACAATCCTTCAGTCTTTTTACATTTTAGGATAAAGATCAAGATCTTCAATGAGGGGGGCCTGGGTGGCTCAGTCGGTTAAGTGGTTGACTCTTGATTTTGGCTCAGATTGTGATCTCAGGGTGGTGAGATGGAGCCCCACAGTGGGCTCCACGCTCAGTGGGGAGTCGGCTTGAGATTCTTTCCCTCTACTACCGCCCCCCCCGCCCCCATGCCCTGGCTTGCACTCACACATGCGTGTGCGCATGCATGCTCTCTCTCTAAAATCAATCAATCAATAAGTCTTTAAAAAAAAAAAAAAAGACCTTCAATGAGGCCTGTAGGCACCAACCTCCACCCTTCTGCTACCTCCCCCACCTGTCTAGCTCCCATTCCCTCTTGCTTTCCAGCTACATCTACTCCAGCTGTGCTGACTGCTCCGCAAGTGCCCTGTGCTGCTTCCTGTTACGGGACCTTTGCGCTTACTGTTCCCACTGCCTAGAATGCTCTTGTCCAGCATCCTTGCTCATCCAGCTCCTACTTTTCACTCAGATCTCAAGCCCATTATTACTTCCTTGGAGAGGTTTTCTGTAATCCCCCAGATGAAAGCAGACTCTCTGGTGGTACATGCTCTCAGCAACATGTGCCTTTCCTTTTTATCACAGTATGTATTTACAGGGATTTTTGTGCTCAGTGGGTTAATGTGGATTAAATCTCCTTCACTGGATTGCTAACTCCCTAAAGGATGAGACCATGCCTCTTTTGCTCACCACTCTCTCTCTTATATCTAGCATAGTAGCTAGTACATACTAGGAGCTCAATATATATTTGACCATTCATAAGAATAGAACAAAACTATATGTAGAGGTTTACCACAATTTTATTTATGGTAGAAGAAAAGGTATCAACATAAAGATTAAATGATAGGAAATTTACATAATGAAATGTGGCCATTAAAAATCATGTTTCTGAGTAATATTTAATGATATTGGAAAATACTCATTACATCATGTTAGAGTAAAAAGACATGATGGGGGACGCCTGGGTGGCTCAGTCGTTAAGTGTCTGCCTTGGGAACCTGCTTCTCCCTCTCCCTCTGCCCCTCCCCCCCACTCATTCTCGCTCAAATAAAGTTTTTTTTTTTTTTTTTAAGAATTTTATTTATTTTTGTAAGAGAGAGAGAGAAAGAGAGAACGCAGGAGCCCCCCGGGGCGGGGGGGAAGGAGAGGTAGACTCTCTGCTTAGCAGGGAGCCAGACGCGGGACTCCATCCCAGGAGCCTGGGATCAGGACCTGAGTCCAAGGCAGACGCTTAACCCGCTGAGCCACCCAGGTGCCCCTCAAATAAATAAAATCTTAAAAAAAAAAAGACATGATGAATGTGGAGTAAGAGTCCTATTTATTGATATTTTTATTTTTTATTTTTAAAAAGATTTTTATTTATTTATTTGACAGAGAGACAGTGAGAGAGGGAGCACAAGCAGGGGGAGTGGGGGAGGGAGAAGCAGGCTTCCCACGGAGCAGGGAGCCCAATGCGGGGCTCGATCCCAAGGCCCCGGGATCATGACCTGAGCCGAAGGCAGGCAGACGCTTAACGACTGAGCCCCCCACCTGCCCCTATTGATATTTTCAAAAGTAGAATTATTCAGTATAGTTTTGTTCCCTGCTTTTCAGTTAACACTGTATGAAAATATATATTGTATATATGCAAAAGATATATCTGCAGAGAAAAAGGTTGAAAATAATGTTAATGGTGGTTTATTTCAGTAGACAGGATTTCAGGGAAATTGATTTCTTCAGACTTTCTGTTTTTCCAAATATTTTTCAATAAACACATACGTTTTTATAATTAGGCAGCTGTGATTAAGAACATGGACTCTGCTCTACCCCTGCCACCTAGACGTTGAGTGACCTGGGCAAGTCACTTAACTTCCCCTCAGAAGAATGCCTACCTACAAGGTTGGTGCAAGAAGCAAACGATATAATACTTATAAATCACTTAGTACAATTTCTGCCACATCAATAAATAGCAGCTCTTGTTGTAGATTTTGATCTGATAAAAAATGTTAACTTAAAAAAAAAACGCTTTCCTTGGAAAAGAAAAAATGAAAAACAAGGGGTGCCTGGGTGGGTCAGTCGGTTAAGCATCTGCCTTCGGCTCAGGTCATGATCCTGAGACCCTGGGATCGAGCCCCGCATCAGGCTCCCTCTCCCTCTGCCTGCCGCTCTCCCTGCTTGTGCTCTCTCTCTCTGTCAAATAAATAAAATCTTTTTTAAAAAAATGAAAAAACCCACACTAGTTTCAATTATATTTTTAAAAGGAAAAGAATGAACATTGCAAAAGTTAAGGACTGCTAGACCTGGAGGATCAGCAGTAGGAAGCAAGATCATTGAAATTCAGGAAATTAAGTCCTGAGTCACTTTCTGAAAAGCAAAAACAAAACCCTTATGTTGCCAACTTAAAGAGAGGTGAGAAAGGCGGCTTGGAATGGATTCATCTACTGAAGTATGGCTGCTAGAGCAGAGCCCCTCAGAGTTGTTCATACCGTGCTCTCAAGCAGGAAAGAATTCAGCCCAACTGTTTGACTTGGCCAACATCGTGGCCAGCTCTGGAAGCCGGGTAACCCCCGACTCGATGGGTACAGACTTACACAACCTCCAGCTTCTCCATAGCAAATGGCAGTCTGGCTCCACCACTGGGTGGATAAAATGTAAGCTCTCCAGAATTTGTGCCTCACGTTCCAGTAAGGGCAGTGTAGAGTCAGAGAGACCAACTTTGTAACAAGGGTTAGGTTTTCTGGGTGGAAAGACCTGGTTTGAATCTCAGCTCCCACGCTTCCCCAGTTTTACGACTTGGGGCTAAAATGTAATCACTCCTGAGCTTTGTTTTCTCCCCTGTGGCTGGGAATGATAATTCCTCCCTCAGCAGCAGGCTGTGCAGAGGGAGGGAGGTGATGTATGTAGAAGCTTGGGACAGAGCTTGACAGCTGGCAGGAGCCATGTGTTCAGTTCCCACCTCCAGTGGTGAACCTGTGCGTGGGGCACGACCAAGAGCACCATGCTTAGATCTGAACACAGGCAGACATACGGCCCAGTTTCTTCACAGGGCACATGTCCAGCCAAAGGGCTTGCTGCCAAGTGGTGGAGGCCTTCAGAGAGGGGATCGCCGCCAACCCCCGCCTTCAGGAAGCAACATTCCTAAGCAGCCCTTCCAGCCATTAGAACAGTTCAAACTGTTATTAGTTTTAAATAGACAATGATCACATCTGCTTTCTTGAATGATTATACCTCCAAAATTTCTAAATATAAACTTAAACCATGATAACCCTTACACACACACACACACACACACACACACACACACAGAGTCCTTGAATCAGAAGAGTGATTTTCATTACCAGTCACAGCTTTTCCCCAACTTTTGACTTTGAAAAATTTCAAACATACAGAACAGTTAAAAGGAGTACAGTGAACACCATATGCCGTTCCATTAGATTTATCAGTAGAATTTCACTGCATTTGCTTTCTCTCGTTCTGTTTTTAATTTTTAACTTTTTGCTGAACCATTTAAGAGTTAATTATAGACGCTGTGACACTTCATCCCCAAATACTTCAGTGTGTATTTCCTAAGAAGAAGGACATTCCTCCTACATAACCGCAGAATGAGTATCTCACTCAGGAAATTTAACATAAATGCACTAGTATTATCTAATATACAGTCCATATTCAAATGTTCCCAATTATCGCAATAATATCCTCCACAGGTTTACAAAAAATCTAGACTTCAAAAAGCAAAAAGAAAAAAAATCATACATTGCATTTAATTGTCATGTCTCATCCAGTTATTCTAAAGTTTAGCACTTCCCCCTTTGGTGCTAAAGCTGTTGTTTTCCTCTTAATTTTTATTTATATACTGGGCCTCATAACTAAATGTGGGCCCCAGCAATGTTTCATTTTCATTTCTGATCCCTATACTTTTTTAAAAAGGTGGCTTGTCCTGAAAATAATCCCATTATTTTTTAGTTCTTAGCTTTTTCAGTTCTTAGCCTATTTACATGGAGTAACAAATGTTAACGGCATCTACACAATGACAGGTCTGAGGAGGGAAGGGATGGGGCATTCCGCTTGGGGCATGTTCAAGTCAAAGTAATGACAGAACTTTCTGGTGACAAGCCCAATAGGATGTGATTAGAGATGGGAACCTGATCCTCTTCCTAGGTAAGGTAAAGAAAGTCACTTACAGAGAAGTGCAAGGGGAAGCCACAGAATGGGTGACTTCCCCAGAAGAGGGACTATTCTTGAGGAGGCTCGTCTGAAACTGGGGAGAGGCAAAGCGGCAGGGTATGCTGGACACCCAGCAGAACGAGGGGACTGGGGTACAGAGGGAATGAGGGACAAACAACAAATCCCACCCCTGAGCTGCTTATGGTTTTTAGTTCAAGGTGCAAATTAATTCTCAAGACCAGGCTGGGAGAGGGGCTGGGGGACTCAGAGCTATGCCAGCTGGGGAGTCAGATCAGGTAACCTTCTGGAGGAACAGGGTGGAGGTTAGCCTAGAGGTGCAAAGCCTCAGATCTCCTGGGGCAAAACTCCTTTAGGTAAGAAAACCAGAAAAAGAACCAAGAATAATCATCAAGAAGGGAAGCTGCAGAGGAGACTGGGAAGGGACAAGCTGGGGGACAACAGCCAATTCAGTTGGGATGGCCAGAGAACAAATGGAAAGAATCTGTGTCCTTGACAACATTGAGACACCAAATTAACCAACTCCAAAGCCGCCCCACCTCTGAACTTCTCGTTATGTAAAATAATACATTTCCGCACTGTTAAAAAACAAGAGGTTACCTAAATCGATGGAGTAAGGAACTCCCCAAAAGAGCGTATTTACCAGAAAGTCTTAAGAGCCAAGAGAATGAAGTAAAAATATCAAATAAGTGAACAGAACACAGTCACAATGACTGCAGCGAATCCTCTCGGCTTAGGAACTCCATCTTATACATACGATTACATTTGAAAGTTTATGAAGAACAAGCCTGTTAGGCAGTAATACAGTGATTTTTATTTTTTATTATTTTTTTAAAAATTTCTATATTTAAGTAATCTCTACACCCAGTGTAGGGCTCAAACTCAACCCCGAGATAAGAGTCCCATGCTCCACCGACTGAGCTAGCCAGGCACCCCTCCATTTTTTTTTTTTTAAGATTTTATTTATTGAGAGAGCGGGAGAGTACAAGCAGGGGGAGCTGCAGAGGGAGAGGGAGAAGCAGACTCCCCGCTGACCAGGGAGCCCAGATGATGCAATGATGTGGGGCTTGATCCCGGGACCCTGAGATCATGACCTGAGCTGAAGGCAAACACGCTCAACCGACTGAGCCACCCAGGAGCCTCCCCTCAGTGATTTTTAAAGGACCAGAGAGAAAAGGCCAACAAAAGGAAAATCTGCTATATAGGCCCTCAGTTTCTTAAGACAAACCATATGAATATATATACACATCTATGTATAAGTATACATAAATGTGTTTATTGTGAATACACCTACATATATGTGCACACACTCATGTATACCCGACACATACATACACACACATATGTGCATGTAATACACTCTATACGTATATACGCACAAAATTTGCCCTGCACAGGAGGCACAGATGAATCCATAAGCAGTTCTGATGATTCGGGTGGTGACAGGGAAAGCAGGGTACCCGCTGCTGGAGGTTGAAAAGTTTAAGGTGCTCTTGCCACCTAATGAGGGGATTTTTGCCAGAATAACTAGAATAAATAGAGCTTTCACAATGCTCCAGTTTTCAGAAGGTTTCAAAAGCAGCGGGAGTAACTGAGGGGAAGCGTCCTGCACTGTTCCCACTGTCGTGCTTCTCTGCGGTCAACTCTTCTCAGCAGATCCTGAATCATCAGGGGGAGATTACTGAGCCCTTTTTGTGTCTAACGCTTAACCCCAGAGTACTTCAATGTACTGGTACAGGTTTTACTGCAGAGTTGTTTACGGACCGTGAATGAATTTAACAGGCTCTAGTTACTGATGAATCACAGACCTGTACCCCTGAAACAAATAATACAGTATATGTTAATAATAATGATAAAGAAAACAGGCTCTAGTTTACAAATTCAACTGTAAAATTTTCAAACTTACTTCCTTCAACGTATTGTGAAGACAGCCTATTCTGGAGTTACGGAGAAGAAAGGGGGATGTATATTTTCACCCCTCTCGCCCTCAACCATTTAGATGAGACAGCCGTAGTTCATTTAGAGACTAGTAGTATTGACTAGCTCTTCCCTGTTCTTCAGACCCTCTAACCTCCAGGGGTGGTGCTGCTCGGGATTCAAACAGCTGAGCATTTCCAACATAGTATTCCCTACATGGTGTCAAATGACTGGGGATGAAGTTTTGGTGACTGGATGGTTTATTCACTTAGTCATCGTTGTTCCATCAGGGGAAACAATAAGAGGCTTTTGTTTGTGTTTCTGTGTGTAGGGTGTGAGGGATGAAGAGAAGAAAATAGCCATATAATGAAATCTTGGTCCTCTTTTTTTCCTCTCTCAAAAGAGGTCTTTATCTTCAAATTACTATAAATATATCATAAATATATCATAAAAAATACTGCACTGTGGTTCTTTCTACATTGTTTCTTCATGTTTTCCTGGAAAGTTTCTTTTTTTCCTTTTTTATTAAAAAAAAAAGTAATACATGAGTATGTTCTAATCCTAAAACATTCAAACATTACAAAAGCATACAGAGTGAAAAACAAAGGTCTCCCTTCATTGCCCTCGCCCAACCCTCCTCTCCCACCATTCAGCCCCTACAAAAAAGTTCTTTTTTTTAAAAAAAAAACCTCTATTACCACAGTTTGGGGCACTTTCATAACAGATGGCATATTGTAAGCAACAGGCAAATTCCAAAATCTAAGCAATCAGAAATCACTGAACATGAACCTCACTGTGGAACACATTCTCAGAAAGTGCCAGGACAAGTCATGGCAGAGTGACTCAGTACAGATCAGGGAGCCCCCCCGCCCCCCTGAAAAACAGGCACATGGAGCCAGGAACATCTGGGTTTGCTTCTGGATGTCCTTGAACTAACTGGATATCTTTGAGCAACTTTTGTTTCCCCAGGTAGGCATGTCAGTAGGAGCATGAAATGAGATTGTGTGTAAGTGCCTGAGGACTGCTAAGTTTTTGGCAAATATTAGTTTTCCTCCCACTTCCAGAGGGACTTTGCTGCATCTTGAGCACACATTGGTTTATTTCTGCTGAAGTTCTACCTATGTCTCCATGTTTATGGGGAAAATCATAATTCTATTTGTACACTGTTTATAAAAGGTGAAAAAGAGCCTGCTTTGCTCTCCTGCCAAGCTGCTCAAAGCACATTGGTGTTTTTATTTAGAGGCTAATGTAGAAATAGCTCTGCATTGCATTTGGGTTCAGGCAATGTATGTGGATTCAGGCAAGAGCGTCCAGGATCAAGAAATCCTGATAATCATGGGTTTGTTACCTCTTGGAATCCTGTATCATTAAGCGACTGATTCAAAGAAGTTGAATAATGGGGCAACAATGATGCAAGAACATTGGGTATTTTTAAATTATTCGTGTAATATTAACATGGCTATTTGGGAGTTCAGAAGTTTTGGTTTTTGTCACCAAGAAAACTACGATCATCCAAGGGGCAAGCTCATAATAAGGTGAAGAGATTACGGCTTCTGGACTGATCCACGAGGGTTTTCTGCAGTCTTTGAAGCCTGGAGTGCCCTCTACTGGTTACCTTCCAGAGAGCCAGGCAGCTAATGGTTTCACGGAGAACTCCCAATTTTTGAAACACCGTAAATATAACCCTTTCTCTCTGCAACTTCCCTACTGACTTTTTTTCTGAAGGCTTATCCTCTGAAAGAGAGCAATAACTTTTTCTTGGAACCAACTTGATTCCTTAATCAGAAGTGTGTCTGAGATGCCATTTAAATGTCAATTAACTGCTAGATCGTAAGTTCTAAAATAATCAACATGTCAGAAGAATAACTAAATGCAACAAAGTGACCCCCAAATATTTAACTGGATTTTACATTTTAAAAATATGTTTTGTTGTAAGGTACACATTTTCTAATGTACACTAGTCTCTCCATACTTGTCTTTCAACGTCCTGTGAACCTGTAATTATTGCAAGATAAAAAGTTGAAAAAAAAAATCTAGTGACTACTTTGCAGCTTTAAATCATTGAAATCTTTCTTTGAACTTGTTGAACCATAAAAGAAAGAAAATGCCAATGACAGAGATAGAAAAATGTGCATCATTTGAGATTTGTATTCTCTACTATTTTTCTTTCCCTGCTTTTGCCAGTAGCCAGTAGCCCTTCCTGATGTTTTGAAGGACCTGCAAGGGTCCAGCAAGAACAGGTATGCCCACACTCACTGGTTATCGCAGCTAACTGGACTTCTAATGTGAACTAGCTCACTGCTTTTCACACATGCGTTTAAAAGCAGAACCCTTATCTTCTAGTGCAGTGTAACCCAGAATTCATCCACTTTTTATTCATCCATGCATTCATTTATTCCCCAGTTATTGAGCACCTATTCTGTGACCGTGCACTGTCCATATGTCATGAGTATGTGCCGCTTCTACCAGATGGGGGTCCAAAATATAATCACATTCCTTTTAACATTAAAACTAAACAACTCTACCACATGCACACACGTGCATACCAATGCCAGGACCGTGTCTTTTTTCCTTCCCCAGAATTCCTCTCTGTAATACCTCCATGAACTCCAGGGGGCAGACTCGGGCTGGGACCCAGTCTTCCTCTTCCTTCCCTCCTGGTCTGTGCTGGGAGTGTGGAGACTCAGATTTGCACTAGTTTCCACCACCCCCAGCATTGCCCTGGATTGTACAAACATACACACACACACACACACACACACACACACACACACAGCTCCAATGAGTCCTAGAAGAGGGAAGGAGGATGTCCTTCCCCACCCAGTTTATTTATTTATTTTAAAGATTTTTTTTTTTAATTTATTTATTTGAGAGAGAGAGACATAGTGAGAGAGGGAACACAAGCAGGGGGAGTGGGAGAGGGAGAAGCAGACTTCCCGCCGAGCACGGAACCCGATGCGGGGCTCGATTCCAGGACCCTGGGATCATGACCAGAGCTGAAGGCAGACACTTAATGACTGAGCTACCCAGGCACCATCCCACCCAGTTTAATGCACACAAAGGGCAGATATCCCAAACTGCTCTTTAAACACACACACACACACACACACACACACACACACGGCCCAAAGCCCACATTTCCCTAGAGGACTGGCGGCTAGAATACCCAGTCTTGCATGCATGACCTCCGAAGTCTTTAAAATCAAGTAGCCTGTCTTTGATCTGGAATTGTCAGTCACATCCTTGGTTACTTTGTTCCATATAAAGCAGAGAACAGAGATGCCTTTGTTGAAGTAGGGATGGGGCTCTGTCTCTTTCCTCCTGTCCTTTCTCTGTATCTCTCCCCTCCCAGGTTGGTGGACACTGAGGTACCACTTGGAACTGTGATGTTTTGTGAAATACAGGTTGAAAGCCACTGATCTAGCGGTGCCCAGCTGGCTCAGTCAGAAGAGCGGGCGACTTGATCTTGGGGTTGTGAGTTCGGGCCCCACATTGAGTGTAGAGAGTACTTAAAAATAAAATCTTAAAAAGAAACAAGGCCACTAATCTATTTTGAAACTCTTATTTTACAGATGAGAAAAATGAGACCCAAAGTGTTCTAAATTGTTGATTTGGAACTCAAGCTGAGATCTCCAGGTTCCACACCCCTTGCTCTTTTGGTTGTGTTGTATTGTTTCCTTTTTTATCCCTATGAAGATTTATTTGTTTTATGTCTCATTCCCTCCAAGCACAACTTTAGGTAGTTATTCCTTAAAAAGCAATCTCATAAGACTCTGGATGCTGAGAAACAAACTGAGGGTTTTAGAGGGGAGGGGGGTAGGGGGATGGGTTAGCCTGGTGATTGGTATTAAAGAGGGCACATACTGAATGGAGCACTGGGTGTTATATGCAAACAATGAATCATGGAACACTACATTAAAAACTAATGATGTAATTTATGGTGACTAATAAAACATAAAAAATAAAAATTTTTTAAAAAGCGATCTCATAATTGGATGTTTACGGCCAACAATAGTTTGGTAAATTGCTTCTATCAAGATGTATCTGTTGGGGCACTTGGCTGGCTTAGTCGGTTAAGCGTCTGCCTTCGGCTCAGGTCATGATCCTGGGGTCCTGGGATCTGAGCCCCGCATCTGGCTCCCTGCTCAACGGGGAGCCTGCTTCTCCCTCTCCCTCTGCTCCTCCCCCCCCCCCCCCCACCGCTCATGCTCTCTCTCTCAAATAAATAAAATCTTTTTTAAAAAAAAGATGTATCTAAGTCAGGAGGAAACAGCACACTCAAATTAGGATAATTCAAGGTGGGGTAGTAAAGGTACAATTTACACAAGTGTGTGCAGTGTGTAGGGAGACCACCAGCGATAACAGTATCAGGGCTAGTCCTACCTGTTGGCCAGAGAGGGAGCACACAATCCAGAGAGACGTGGACCCTGCCAGAAGAGGAGTGTGACCTTTGGTCAAGCGACGTAGGCAGCCCAAGGTGACCTTTCAGGGATGCAGTTGGATAACTATAACACCACCTTCACTGTCTTCTCGTCCTCTAATCTCTGCAGGAGCTCTTCATTGGTTGAACCCAACTGGAAGTCAAAGACATTGAACAGATTATATGGGTCAGTCACTCTACAGAGCAGGGTGAAGGGTGAAGAGTAGATCTGGAGGGCAAATGGATATCCTTTCTACAAAGTTATACAATTCAGCAAGTAGTCAGAGCTGGGTATTACACCAAGATTCTAGAAGGAAAAGAAAAAAAGAACACAGAAATCATTTTAGTCTCTACCTTTCCCGCCACAGCCAATCAGTGACTTAATGGAGGCAGTCCTGTCTTTTATAAACACTTTTTGATCCATTTCTCTAACCTCCAGCTTGATTGCCACTCACTTAGTTTTGGTCCCTACCACATCATACCTGGATGGGATGATAGCTTCCTGACTAGCGCCCTGCCTTTAATTTCCCAACTTCCACACCACAGGTGGCATTATTTCTAAGATGCAAGTCTGGCTATGTACTTCTCTGCTTAATACCCTTCAATGACTTGAATCACCTCAATGCATTCTGTATCAGTAATAATTTATCTTAAAATGTAGTGGCTTAAACCAACAATAATCATGTTTTCTCTCTCATTGTTTCTATGAGTCAGGAATTTGGAAAGGGCTTGGCCTTGGATTCTGTCATGAGGATGCAATCAGATTTTGGCCAGGCCTGCAGTTATCAGAGACAAGGATCCCTGGGGCCATCTTGGAGACTGGCTATGACACATACCTGGACAACATCTAATCCTAAGGTGTCCTACAGGGCCATTCACTCTTGTCATCAGGAACAAGGACCTGCCATGTCCTGGTACGTCTCAAGTTTGCTATTTTAGAAGTAAGAGGTATTTCTTAATTGATTCATTTACTCCTCAGTCCCAGGAATTAGAGGTAAGGTGTATACTCTAGTGATTCATTTATTTTAATTTTCTTGGGGAAACTGGGTTAGTGCCACTTAAAATAAAGCATTCTTGGAGCATCTGGCTAGCTCAGTCAGTGGAGCATGCAACTCGATCTCAGTGTTGTGAGTTTGAGCCCCACATTGGGCATGAAGATTACTTTAAAAATATAAAATTTAATTTAAAAAATAAAGCATTCTTTGGTTAGTATTATTGACAAATGCAAAATTATCTTTAAGTCATGTATATAAAACAATACATTAAATTAAATAGATATATTAGAGCAACATAACATACTTAACATATTTAGTTTAATTCATTTAATGTATTTGGCAATTTAAATATAACATAATCAGGGGCGCCTGGGTGGCTCAGTCGGTTAAGCATCTGCCTTCGGCTCAGGTCATGGTCCTAGCGTCCTGGGATTGAGCCCCGCATCAGGCACCCTGCTCAGCGGGGAGCCTGCTTCTCCCTCTCCCTCTGCTGCTCCCCCTGCTTGTGTGTGCTCTCTCTCTCTGTCAAATAAATAAATAAATCTAATTAATTAATTAATTAATATTTAAACCCAAAATTCAGTTAATAAAATTAAATTTACTAAATATTTCTCATCTCTTTTTTCCTAAGACAAGATAATCACAACATTCATTTCCTCCTATAGCAGGTCCCAGCCCAATTCTTGGTATAAAGTAGATGGCCATTAAATATTTGTTGAGTTAGATTGAATAATACAAGGAGTAAATAATGCCCAGCCTTTCCTTTGCAGTTCCTTCTGAATTTCTGCAGAGCAGGGGACACTCTTGTGTTCTAGGCCCCTTGCTAACAAAGAACAACGAACAAACCAAAAAACAAACTTAACTATAGAGAACAAACTGATGATTACCAGAAGGGAGGTGGGTGGGAGGGATGGGTGAAATAGGGGAAGGGGATTAAGAATACACCCTTTATAGTGAGCACTGAGTGATGCATAGAATTGTTGAGTCACTATATTGTACACTTGAAACTAAGATAACACAGTATGATAACTACACTGGAATTTTTTTAAAAAATTTAAATTAAAGCCAAGCCATCAACACAAATAATTGTGGTATGTTAAAATAAATAAATAAAAATTAAAAATATAAAGTTTTGAAATCAGGACGTAGGTTATTGTTGATGTGAACATTTAATACACTGCCTTTTTTGTTTCCCCCAATATGCTATCAGTATATCCTAGAATTGAAGAAATACATTATGTCAAAGATGTGGCCCATGTCTCTTGCTTCCCTGTGGCCTGTTCAAGAATGTGATGACTATGACAATTACATATGCTTTGTAAAGCTGGACTGACATCCTGTTGTCTTCCAGGAACTTCCTGACTTTCTGCCATATATATACATTTGCAAAATGCATCTGCAGAGTTAAGCATTTTTAATCTTGAGAGCTTAACGCACTTTAGAGGAGGGAGAGGGGGAAAAGCACTTGAGAGACTCTGGTTTCTATTCTGTAGTAAACATGGGTATAATATGCAATCTCTTACATGTTAAAGGACTGTTGATTTTCCTGGAAAAACATTTTTTCTCTTCATATAATAACTTAAGCACATTTACTTCAGGGCTGTTAGTCCTTTCATCATTATCACCATCATCACCATCACCATCATTACAATGTATGTGTAGTGAGGGGGAAAAAAATTAACACCCCATTGTTCCTTCCAGAGTTAAAACTGTTACAGTTTAGGAGCACTTTTTTTTTTTTTCTTCTTTCTTTTTTTCACGTTTTTATTTAAATTCCAGTTAGGTAAGGGGTGCGTGGGTGGCTCAGTCAGTTAAGCAACTAACTCTTGATTTTGGCTCAGGTCATGATTTCAGGGTCATGGGATTGAGCCCCGAGCCCCAGTTGGGCTCCACACTCAGTGTGGAGTCTGCTTGAGATTCTCCCTCTGCCCCTTCTCGCTCGTGCTTCCTCTCTCTCTCTCAAACAAATCTTTAAATTCCAGCTAGTTAACATACAGTGTAACATTAGTTTCAGGTATACAATTAAGTGATTCATCACTTACATACAATACCCAGTGCTCATCACAACAAGTGCCCTCCCTCATACCCATCACCCATTTAGCCCATCCCCTCACCAACTTCCCCTCCAGCCACCCTCAGTTTGTTCTCTATAGTTAAGAGTCTGGCTTGCCTCTCTTCTTTTCTTTTTTTTTTTTTTAAGATTTATTTATTTATTTATTTATTTGAGAGAGAATGAGAGACAGAGAGCATGAGAGGGAGGAGGGTCAGAGGGAGAAGCAGACTCCCCACTGAGCAGGGAGCCTGATGCGGGACTCGATCCCGGGACTCCAGGATCATGACCTGAGCCGAAGGCAGTCGCTTAACCAACTGAGCCACCCAGGCACCCTCTTCTTTTTCCCCTATGTTCATCTGTTTTGTTTCTTAAATTCCACATACAAGTGAAATCATATGATATTTGTCTTTCTCAGATTGACTTATTTCGCTTAACGTAATACATTCTAGCTCCATCCAGGTTGTTGCAAATGGCAAGGTTTCATTCTTTTTTTATGGCTGAGTAGTATCCCATTGTATATATATACCACATCTTCTTTATCCATTCATCAGTCGTTGGACATTTGGGCTCTTTCCATAATTTGGCTATTATTGATAATGCTGTTATAAACATCAGGTACATGTATTTTGTCAAATCAGTATTTTTGTATCCTTTGAGTAAATACCTAGTAGTGCAATTGCTGGATTGTAGGGTAGTTCTGTTTTTAACTTTTTGAGGTACCTAGGAGCACATTTTAAAATTAATTATGAAGAGGAGACTTCAGGGAATAACTTGGATGGCCTAGAGCCAGTAAAGGAAGAGCTACAGTGCTCTATAAGAAATGAACAAGAGGGGCACCTGCGTGGCTCAGTCGGTCGAGCCTCTGCCTTCGGCTTGGGTCATGATCCCAGGACAGTGGGATCAAGGGCCCGCATTGGGATCCCTGCTCAGTGGGGAGTCTGCTTCTCCCTCTCCCTCGGCCCCTCCCCCTGCTTGTGTGCTCTCTCTCACTCTCTCTCACCCTCTGTCAAATAAATAAATAAAATCTTTAAAAAGAAAAGAAATGAACAAGAATTTGGGGGATTAAGGACAAAAATAGGTTAGGGAAGGATGAAGGCTAAGCAAGATGAGGGGGCACTGGGGCTGAAATCTGGCCCACTTTCTGCTGTCAGGCTGTGAATTGCGAGGCCTGCTAAAGGAGAGCTGCTTTTTTTCTAAATGTGCACAAAGGTGTCATATGGGTCAGCAGTGACCCCAAGACGGACCCAGCATAATGCCAAGAGACTGCAACCTCAAAGGAAGAGATACAGAGTGATTTCTTTGTAAGAAAGAACAGACCAGGGATTTTTAAGTTCAGAAATGTTAAAATCCAATTTAGGTCATTCTGCCCTAAATATCATCTCCTCTATGCCTCTCTTCCTTTGTTAGTATCTGCTCACGTACATTATAGGTGAGCAGTGCTTCAGAGAGAAGAGATTGAGGCAGTCTCTAGTGAGGGGATGAGGTGAGGAAAAGACAGAAGCAACACTGGGCTGAGGGGCTGTAATGTGGCTGGAAACACGACCTCAACCAGAGGACACCAAGAGGAGCCTAACCTCCAGAGAATCCTCAGAGACATTGGGGATGAGTATTTGAACTAACTGCTATTTGAATTTCAAAGAGTTTGAGGACATCCATGCAGCTGACATTTATATTATACCTACACAAATATCACCTAAGATCCTTTGAGTTTTCAACAAATGGTACTGGGACAACTAGACATCTGCATGCAAAAAAAAATCAATCTAGACACAGACCTTACACCTTTCACAAAAAAAAATCACTCAAAATGGATCATATACCTACATGTAATATACAAAACTATAAGACCCCTAGAGGGTAACATAGGAGAAAACCCAAAGGACCTTGAATTTGCTGATGACTTTTTAGATACAACACCAAAGGCACAATCCATGAAAGCAAAAATCGATAAGCTGGACTTCATTAAATTTAAAATTTTCTGCTCTATGAAAGATACTGTCAAGAAAATGAAAAGATAAGCCCCAGACTAAGAGAAACTATTTGCAAGAGACATTTCTCTAAAAAAAAACAACTGTTATCCAAAATATACAAAGAACACTTAAAACTCAACAATAAGAAAACGACAGCCTGATCAAAAAAATGAGCCAAAGACCTTAACAGATACCTCACCAAAGAAGATATGCAAATGGTATATGATCTGTATGCTCCACATCATTATGTCATCAGGGAAACGCAAATTAAAAACAACGATGATATATCACTACAGACCTATTAGGATGGCCAAAATCCAGAACATTTCCAATACCAAATGGTGGTAAGGATACGGAGCAAAAGGAACTCCCATTCATTGCTGGTGGGAATGTCATTTTAGAAGAGTTTGGCAGTTTCTCACAAAACTAAAAATACTCTTGCCATACGATTCAGCAATAGTGCTCCTTGGTATTTACCCAAAGGAGATGAAAGTTATGCACACACGAAAACCTACACACACATATTCATAGTAGCTTGTTCATACTTGCCCAGACCTGGAAGCGACCAAAACATCCTGCAGTGGGTGAATGGATGAACTGTGAGACATCTAGACAGTGGACTATCAAGCCATGAAAAGACATGGAGGAAGCTTAAGTGTATATTACTAAATGAAAGAAGCCGATCTGAAAAGGTACACACTGCGTGCGGTGCCTGGGTGGCTCGGTTGGTTAAGCACCTGCCTTTGGCTCAGGGCATGATCCCAGGGTCCTGGGATGGAGCCCTGCATCGGGCTTCTTGCTCAGCGGGGAGTCTGCTTCCCCTTCTGTCCCTCTCCCCGCTTGTGTGCTCTCTCTCACTCACTCTCTCTCTCAAAAAAAAAAAAGAAAAAAAAAGGTACATACTGTATGATTCCATCTACATAACATTCTGGAAAAGGGAAAAGTACGGAGACAGTAAAAAGATCAGTGGTTGCCAGGGTAGGGGATGTGGGGAGAGATGAATAGGTGGAGCACAGAGGCTTTTTAGGGCAGTGAAATTACTCTGTATGACACCATAATGGTAGATACTTGTCACTATATATTTGTCCAAACCCACAGCATGTACAACACAAAAAGTGAACCATACTGTACGCTATGGACCCTGTGTGGTAATGACGTGTCAATGCACGTTCACCAGTTGTACCAAACGTCACACTCTGGTGGGGGATATTGAGAATGTGGGAGGCTATGCACGTGTGGTCGCAGGGAGTATATGGGGAATCTCTGTAACTTCCACTCAACTTTGGTATAAACCTAAAACTGCTCTAAAAAGTAGTCTACTTTGAAAAAGAATCACTGGAGGAAGTGAGGTCTGAGAGGCTAACAAACTTGTTCAGGGAAAAACAGCCCATCTGTGATAGAAGTATGGCTCCCATGACTTCTGCTTTCTGCCATGATGAAGTAAGAGGAACCAAATCCGCTGCCTGCCTTAAAACATTTTTTTGGGGGGGGGCGCCTGGGTGGCTCAGTCGTTAAGCGTCTGCCTTCGGCTCAGGTCATGATCCCAGGGTCCCGGGATCGAGTCCCACATCGGGCTCCCTGCTCGGCGGGAAGCCTGCCTCTCCCTCTCCCACTCCCCCTGCTTGTGTTCCTGCTCTAGCTATCTCTCTCTCTCTGTCAAATAAATAAATAAAATCTTTAAAAAAAAAAACAAACATTTTTTTTTTTAAACTGGGCAAAAGCTGTGAAACAACAGTTTCAGACATTGGACAAGAGGCAGCAGAGAACGTGATCTCTGAAGGGAAATAAAAAGATGAGGTCTATAGTTGCTCTGGCTTACTGCCTGGGATGTTTCCAGGGAGTGGTACAGAGAGGGGGAAGCTGGGTCGAGCCTTGCAGTCTCCCGAGTGAAGGAGACAGAGTTGAGAATTTGAGAAGCCTCGGGTGGCTGGAATTTGCAGGGCAGAGTACCAGAGAGATTGGCTGCACAGAAAGAGAGAGAGCTCCAAAGATCTGAAGAGGGTTGCCATCAAGTCTTCAGCTGAGTACTGATAAGCACATGTGAGGAAACTACTATCTTCCAGTTTGGGAGCTCAGAAGTGAAAAGGAGTCTTATGAGGCTAAAATCAAGGTGTCAGCAGGGTGGAATTCCTTCTGGTGGCTCTAGGGAAGAATCTGCTTCCTTTCCTTTTCCCTTGCAAGGCTGGCTGCACTCCTTGGCTCATGGCCCCCTTTCAGCCATATTGGGCCAGGTCTTTCTCACACTGCCACCTCTCTGGGTCTCCTCTTCTGCTTCTGTCCTTCACTTACAAGAAGCCTTGGGATTGATTATGCTGGCCCCACCTAATATAATTCAGGATCATCTCTGCCTCTCAAGGCCAGCTGACTAACAAACTTAAGTCCATCTGCAAATTTAACTCCCCTTTGCCTTGGAAGGTAACACATTCCCAGGGTCTAGAGATTAAGACACAGATCTCTTCGGAGGCCATCGCTCTGCCTACCACACGGTGTAGACTACTTGGAATTAGAATTTCACCACTGTAGTGCCTTCCATAAGGAGGACAGGAAGCTGTAGTCTGTTTCAGAGGGCAGCTTTTGCAACTTCGAAAAATGAACTTAATATCCTCAAGATGTCTTTAGAGCTGCAGGAAGAATTTTTTGAGCACTTCCAGATCCTTTTTAGGAGCACTCAAACATCAAGCCCATTTATTATTGTATTATTAGTACACTCGATTTCTACAAAGGACATGCAACATACTCTCATGCTATTCCTTGCCCTTTTATTATTTATTTATTTATTTATAAAGATTTTATTTTTAAGTAATCTCTAAAGCCAACATGGGAACTCACAACCCCGAGATCAAGAGCTGCATGCTCCACCAACTGAGCCAGCCAAGTGCCCTGAGAAAACATTTTATTTTATTTTTTATCTATTTATTTATTTTTAAGTAGGCTCCATGCCCAACATGGGGCTTGAACTCATGACCCTGAGATCAAGAGTCACGTGCTCTACCGACTGAGCCAGCCAGGCACCCCTCTTGCCGTTTTTATTTTTTAATATTTATTATTGTATTATATAGTTGACATGCATTATGCCTTATCCTAAATTTTATAAAATAAGGAGCCAATTGATACAAAAGCAGTTACCCAATAAATGTGCCAGTGGGAGATACTTTTGCATTTGCACCTAATTCAGGCCTTGCTGAGGTACCCAGCCAGTGCCACAGGGCTCTGATTCACTCAGCAGAAGCTTCAGTATAATCTCACAATGGTTGTGGTTTAATGAAGCCTTCCCGTCCCCACTGCCCTTCTTCTTCTTCTTCTGGGGGACTAAATCAGACAACTGAGATCAAGCACAGCTCAGCTTTCCAAGTAAGACGTCACCTCCCAATTGCTTCACCCTTCCCTGGTTTCCAGACAACAGAAGTTTGGAGGAGGTCTCCCACTCTTAGTACTCTTCATGGGGTCATTCTAGCATTTCTGAATTTTCTTCTTTCCCAAGTTACCTGATGTTTAGCTTCCCAGTCTCAAGACCAGCCCCCTTTATTCAGGGGTGGCTCAGGCCCTTGGCTTATAGTCAGTCTTCCATGCCAACTCAAGTTCTGTCAACTCAAGTTCTGTCATTCTCTTTGCTCTGCTCATCTCCAGGGACAATGCCTCCATGTGGTTTTAGCCCCTCCCTTCCTGGTTGTACCCTGACCTTGCTGTCACCAGGAAGTGCTACTCCACTGGAATAATAGATTCCAACGCCCCACTCTCTGGCCATGGCATTCTCTTTTTTTTTTTTTTTTTTAAGATTTTATTTATTTTTGACAGAGAGAGACACAGCAAGAGAGGGAACACAAGCAGGGGGAGTGGGAGAGGGAGAAGCAGGCTCCCCGCCAAGCAGGGAGCCCAATGCGGGGCTCGATCCCAGGACCCTGGGATCATGACCTGAGCCGCAGGCAGAGGCTTAACGACTGAGCCACCCAGGTGCCCCTCTGGCCAGGAAATTCTATTCTTCCATCTCCCTGACTCCGTTATTCTCCCAGCCCCTGCTTTAGTCGAACTGCCTGTCATAAACAAGTTAAAATCTCCATAGCTATATTAGTTAACCTTTGCTATCTAGGAAGCCATCCTAACCTTTATTGGTGTAAAACAACCACCATTCCATTATGAAGCACTAGCCTAGGTCCGTGGCAATGGCAGAGACAAACGAGAGCACGCGGAGGCTCGAGTGACCTTCAAGGCCTGAGCACGCTGTCAGGCACCTCCATTCACATGCTACCGGCCAGAGCAAGTCATATTGTCAAGCCCAAAGTCAAAGGGCCAGGAAGTACACTCTGCCCACAATGAGGCCTTTGCAAAGGTGTTGACATGGGGGGCGGTGGTTAAAATATCGGGGCCAATAATTCGGTCAACCACAGTGGCTCACCACAACAAAAATATTTTTCTCCCTCATTTCACAGTTCAGTGTAGTCAGCAGGAGAACTGTGTTCTACCCAGTCACTCAGCTTATGGGACTTTCCCATCTCTTTCAGCTTCATCGTTCTCTGCAGGTGTGGAAAGACAAAGTAGGAGGATCACTGCAGTAGGCTGAATATGAGTCCCCAAAGATGTCCACGTCCTAATCTCCAGACTCTGGGAATGTTATCTTACATTGCAAACGGGACTTTGTAGATGTGATTAAGGATCTTGAGATGGGGAGATTATCCTGGATTATCTGGGTGGTCCCTAAATGTAATCCTCATAAGAGGGAGGCAAGAAGGTCAGAGGAGGGAGAAGATGTGAGGATCAAAGATGTTGGGGTGGGGCGCCTGGGTGGCTCAGTCATTACGCGTCTGCTTTTGGCTCGGGTCATGATCCCGGGGTCCTGGGATCGAGCCCCGCATCAGGCTCCCTGCTCGGCGGGAAGCCTGCTTCTCCCTCTCCCACTCTCCCTGCTTGTGTTCCTGCTCTCGCTGTCTCTCTCTCTGTCAAATAAATAAATAAAATCTTTAAAAAAAAAAAAAAAAAAGATGTTGGGGTGAGGAAGGGATCATGAGCCAGAGCATGCCCAGGCAGCCTCCAGAAGCTAAAAAAGGCAAGGAAATGGATTCCCCATTAGATCTTCCAAGAGGAACCAGCTCTGTGAGCACCCTGACTTTAGCCCAGGGAAACTGATTTCTGACTCACAGCCACTAGAAGTAAGAGAACAAAACCGTGTTGTTTTAAGTAAAAGTAACTAAGTCTGGTAATTTGTCACAGAAGCAGGAGGAAAACTAATACAATCATAAAAGAGGTTTTTCACAAGCAGCCCTGTGTGCATCTTTTTCACTCACATCCTATTTGACTTAGTCGCATAGCTGCTCCTATCTCTATGGGGTCTGGGCAATGTCTTCTCTTTGAGTGGCCAGGGAAAAGAAGAAGAGGATTTGGTGAATACTTCCTCCACAGCCCCTCATGGATCCACCAGCCCGACGGAACGTCTCTCACCTCCTTGAGGGCAGCACACTCCTGCCCCAGACCAGACCTTTACAATTACTGCAATTGCCATCTTTTGGTGAATCCTGTGGCAGGTGATGGTGGTCTTCACCCAAATTTCTGAGACCCTCTCATAGCAAGTTTATGCAAGGTATGGGTTCATTAAATGCGAGAGGGGGAGAGAATTATCTTTAATAATTTAGAATTTAATGGATGCTGCCAATATGCCTTTAAAATGGGGATGCACGTGTTCTGGCTTTCCTTTTTAGAAACTGCAAGGCAAAGGAAATTGTGTAAATAGCAAGGTCAGAGAAGTGACTAAAAAATGTGGTTGTAGAATACAAAAGAGTGAATAATTCAATACATTTGCTGAGTCAAAAAGCAGAAAGAAACCTCAAGAGGTCGTTTGGCCCAACTCTCTGCTTCTGGGAAGGCTCAGACCAAAATCATCCCAGCTGGGGCAAGGGCGCGGTGTGGGGCGGAGGAAGGATGGAGACAGGAAGGGGGGAGCGGGGGTAGGATCTGTTCTGTTCTACGATCTCTAGGAATGGAGAAAGCATTGTATAGACCTTTTCAAAGTTTTGTCTGAATCCTCAGAATATCTCTAAAGTAGCTAACATATTAAATATCTGCTAGGTGCCTTACACATGGAAGACCTGTGGGTCTTCCCTTCTCAACTTAGCTGTCTTCTGACTTTGAGGAAGGGCTGAGGAGTGGGAAAACTTCTGGGCCTCGACCATATCGCAAGGAAAGCTACCTCAAGACCTCTCTCTGCCGGATAGGGCTGAACTGCCAGGTTAGCATGGGGGCAGCCTTTCGGACAACTCATCTCAGAGTCCTCAAACTGATCAAGAACAAGAGTGTCTTGGGGCACTTGGGTGGCTCAGTTGGTTAAGCATCTGACTCTTGATCTCAGGGTCGTGAGTTCAAGCCATGCATTGAGCTCAGGCTCCATGCCCAGTCTACTTTAAAAAAAGGGGGGGGCACCTGGGTGGCTCAGTCATTAAGCGTCTGCCTTCGGCTCAGGTCATGATCTCAGGGTCCTGGGATCGAGCCCCGCATCGGGCTCCCTGCTCAGCGGGAAGCCTGCTTCTCCCCCTCCCAATCCCCCTGCTTGTGTTCCCTCTCTCACTGTGTCTCTCTCTGTCAAATAAATAAAATCTTTAAAAAAAAAAAAGAACAAGAGTGTCTCCCTATTATCAGCATATGCATCAGTGAGTCTGATGCCCCTATTCTCTTCAGACCTAAACTCTGGAGAGAGGAAATCAGGACCTGAGTGTCTATCTATGCCCCGCTCTTCTCTTGCTTTCCCTTCTCCCCCGTCAGGGCTGAAGAGGGCTGGAGACACTGTCTCCCTCTCCACTCCAGCCTCCCACCCAGCAAGGCCTTAGGAGCAGGCAGGAATCTCTTGTTTACAGTCAGGGGAGCTCTATGTTCGAACTCCTCCATCAGCCAAGTATCCTGCAACAAAGGGCAAGTGACTGCTCTCTCTTGTTCTGGGGCAGTCAGCCTCAAGGCTCAGGCCAGAGATGGAAAGATAGGTAATAAAACTTAGGAATGTATTTATAGTCAATATTTTAATATTTACAGAAGCAAGTCCTATTTTATTAAGAAGTGGAGAAGCTGGGGCGCCTGGGTGGCTCAGTTGGTTAAGCGACTGCCTTTGGCTCAGGTTATGATCCTGGAGTCCCAGGATCGAGTCCTGCATCGGGCTCCCTGCTTGGTGGGGAGTCTGCCTCTCCCTCTCCCACTCCCCCTCTCATGCTCTCTCTCATTCTCTCTCTCAAATAAATAAATAAATATCTATTTTAAAAAAACTATAAAAAAAAAGTGGAGAAGCTAGAACTCAAATGAGTTCTGTCTGATTCAAGTGTTTGCACTTACAGAAGTTATTCTTGAACTTTTCTGCGCAAGGCCAGCCTGGCTTTGTAATATATTTCCCAGCTTTTTCATTCCATTTTATTGCAACTTAATTAAAACTATTTGTTGAGGATCCATTAAGGACTCCTTGCTATGCTACTGTGATGGCTGACTTCCCGCCCTCGAGCTGTCAGTCCTTCGGGGCTTCTGCCGGCCTGGGTTCTGCTGGCCCTGGTCCTGCATTATTGCCACCCTCACGTCTGAACTTTTTCCCTCTGTAAGCGAACCCTCCTTGAATCTCTTGAGTGTGACATCTGTTTCCTATTAGAATCCGGACTGAGAGACAGGAAGTCCATAACTCCCCTGCCAGAACTCACATGGTAGGTGGCTAGCTGAGTTGTGTGCCCTTCCACAGTGCAGACTTGCTGCCCAGTCCGGGAGTTACTGTCATTTCCCAGACCTTCTTGTGTCAGGACAGACCGTGTGACTGAACGTAGGCAGAAGAGCTGTTCCTACCACCAGGCCTGGCCCACAGAAGCTTCCCACTTGATCTGGCGCTCTCTCTGCCCTTGTGCAATAGCATCTGAGGCTCTAGGGCAGGCATTATCCTTTTGTGCCATGGATACCTGAATCCCTTTTCAGAATCATGTTTTTTTTTTAAAGATTTTATTTATTTATTTATTTATTTATTTGAGAGAGAGAGCGGGGGAAGGGCAGAGGAAGAAGGAGAGAGAGAAAGAGAGAGAATCTCAAGCAGACTCCCCTCTGAGCGCGGAGCCCAACTTGGGGCTCGATCTCACAACCCTGAGATCATCACCTGAGCTGAAGTCAAGAGTCCGACGGTTAACTAATGGAGCCGCCCCGGGCACAACCTACCCCATTTTTAATAAACTTTTTATTTTGGAATAAGTTTAGATTTACAGAGAAGTTGCAAAGATAGTGTCTTAGTCCATTTGGGCCACTATAATGAAATATCATAGACTGGATGGCTTATAAAAATCAGAAATTTATTTCGCACAATTCTGGAGGCTGAGAAATCCAAAACCAAGGCACTAGCACTTCCGGTGTCTGGTGAGGGCTCGCTTCCTTATAGACAGGTGTCTTCTTGCTGTAACGTCACATGGCAGAGGGGTGAGGGGTCTCTCTGGGGCCTCTTCTATAAGGACTCCACTCCCATTCATGGGAGGCACTAATCACCTGTCAAAGAACCCACCTCTTAATACCATCACATGGGGCACTAAGATTTCAACATATGATTGGGTGGTGGGGGTGGGGGACATAAACATTCAGTCCATTGCAATAGTAGAGAGAATTTTCTTATATTCCCCACTCAGTTTCAGTGTCCTCCAGTCTTATCATCTTACATTACTGAGGTACATTTGCCAAAACTAAGAAACCAATATTAGTATATTATCATTAACTAAACTCCAGACTTTATTCAGATTGAGCTCGTTTTTCCATTAATGTCCTTTTTCTGTTCCAGGATCTAATCCAAGATACCATGTAGTACTTAATTGTTAAGTCTTCTTAGTGTCTGGGATCTCTGGGTGGTTCAGTGTGTTGAGCTTCTGCCTTCAGCTCAGGTCATGATCCCAGGGTCCTGGAATCAAGTCCCACATCAGGCTCCTTTGCTCAGCAGGGGGCCTGCTTCTCCCTCTGCCTGCCTCTCCCCCTGCTTGTGCTCTCTCTCTGACAAATAAATAAATAAAATCTTAAAAAAAAAAAGTCTTCTCAGTGTCCTTTGGTCTGTGATAGTGTCTGTATTTCCCTTTTTTTTTTAAGTTTACTCTTTTTTTTTTAGTAATCTCTGCACCAAATGTGAGGCTCAAATCCATGACCCCAAGGTCAAGAGTCACATGTTCTTCTGACTAAGCCAGCCAGGCACCTGTGTTTTCCCTTTTTTTCATGACCTTTGGCAGGTACTTTTGAGGAGTATCAGTCCAGTATTTTGTAGAATTCCAGAATAATGTTTTAAATGCATAAAATAGGATTATAAAGAAAACAAGTCATATTGAAATATAGGCATTGGAATTTTTTTAAATTGTGATATAATATCATATGGGTTTTTTATTAACACATTAAATAATTAGAACTAGTGGTAAGTCTAGTAACTATCATAACTTTTAAATAGTGGTGAGTATAAACATTATTTGAAGATTTTGTAACATTTGTAATATAACATGAAAATCTGTGATTTCTTTTGGTGGCAAAGTCATGAGTACTACTGTGGTTTGTTGCCTACAATAAAAGCTACAGAAAATAAAGATGTAAATTTCTTTCCCATCCAGTTTACAGGTTCTCTGAATTCTGTGACCTTCGTGGCTGTCTTAAAAGGGATGGCAGAACCAGAAGATGGGAGGGGACGGAGTTCCTGAATATCTACATACAGCAGGGAATCCACTCCCAAACTCCACCCTATTACTGAATACATTTTGCATAAGTAAGAAATAAATCACACAGGGTTACACCATTTGGGTTTTGGGTTTTTCTATTAAAGCACCTAGCATGATCTTTTTTTTTTTTTTAATTTTTTTATTGTTATGTTAATCCCCATACATTACATCATTAGTTTTAGATATAGTGTTCCATGATTCATTGTTTGTGCATAACACCCAGTGCTCCATGCAGAACGTGCCCTCCTCAATACCCATCACCAGGCTACCCCATCCTCCCACCCCCCTCCCCTCTAGAACCCTCAGTTTGTTTTTCAGAGTCCATCGTCTCTCATGGTTCTTCTCCCCCTCCGATTTCCCCCCCTTCATTCTTCCCCTCCTGCTACATTCTTCTTCTTCTTTTTTTCTTTCTTAACATATATTGCATTATTTGTTTCAGAGGTACAGATCTGAGATTCAACAGTCTTGCACAATTCACAGCACTTACCAGAGCACATACCCTCCCCAGTGTCCATCACCCAGTCACCCCATCCCTCCCACCCCACCCCCCACTCCAGCAACCCTCACTTTGTTTCCTGAGATTAAGAATTCCTCATATCAGTGAGGTCATATGATACATGTCTTTCTCTGTTTGACTTATTTCGCTCAGCATAATACCCTCCAGTTCCATCCACGTCGTTGCAAATGGCAAGATCTCATTCCTTTTGATGGCTGCATAATATTCCATTGTATATATATACCACATCTTCTTTATCCATTCATCTGTTGATGGACATCTTGGCTCTTTCCACAGTTTGGCTATTGTGGACATTGCTGCTATAAACATTGGGGTGCACGTACCCTTTCGGGTCCCTACTTTTGTATCTTTGGGGTAAATACCCAGTAGTGCAATTGCTGGATCATATGGTAGCTCTATTTTCAACTTTTTGAGGAACCTCCATACTGTTTTCCAGAGTGGCTGCACCAGCTTGCATTCCCACCAACAGTGTAGGAGGGTTCCCCTTTCTCCGCATCCCCGCCAACATCTGTCATTTCCTGACTTGTTAATTTTAGCCATTCTGACTGGTGTGAGGTGGTATCTCATTGAGGTTTTGATTTGGATTTCCCGGATGCCGAGCGATACTGAACACTTTTTCATGTGTCTTTTGGCCGTTTGGATGTCTTCTTTGGAAAAATGTCTGTTCATTTCTTCTGCCCATTTCTTGATTGGATTCTTTGTTCTTTTGGTGTTGAGTTTGATGAGTTCTTTATAGATTTTGGATACTAGCCCTTTATCTGATATGTCATTTGCAAATATCTTCTCCCATTCTGTCAGTTGTCTTTTGGTTTTGTTGACTGTTTCCTTTGCTTTGCAAAAGCTTTTTATCTTGATGAAGTCCCAATAGTTCATTTTTGCCCTTGCTTCCCTTGCCTTTGGCGATGTTTCTAGGAAGAAGTTGCAGCACCTAGCATGATCTTAACTAATACAGCTCTTAACCACTAAACTTGATACACACACACACACAAGAACTAATACAAAAGTACATATATTAGTATTAACTGAAACTTTTTTTTAGGATTCTATTTATTTGAGATAGAGAGCGAATGAGAGAGCAGGAGCAGGGGGAGTAGAGAGAGGGGGAGAAGCAGGCTCCCCACCGGGCAAGGAGCTCGATGTGGGACTGGATCCCAGGACTCCAGGATCATGACCAGAGCTCAAGGCAGATGCCCAACCAACTGAGCCACCCAGGCGCCCTGAAACTTTTTTTTTTTTTTTTGCAAGTAACCAAAAGCTTCATCAAAAAGGGAGATGTTACTAGAAAAGTACTGGAGTATTTCACTCAATACAAAGAGAAGTCAAATCATGAGACTTCTTAAAGGGGAAGGGTCAGAGCAGCACCAGGAACCTCAGCAGCAGTATTCTGGGGTCCTTGTATCTTATGATAAGCCCTGCCATTAAAGTGACTCAGCTTCCAACTCTGTCTCTACATGTCTCTGCTAAAATTCCTTTTTTTATCCCTGCTAAAATTCTTTTTTTATTTTTTATTTTTTTAAGATTTTATTTATTTATTTGACAGATAGATAGAGAGCACAAGTAGGCAGAGTGGCAGGCAGAGGGAGAGGGAGAAGCAGGCTCCCTGCAGAGTGGGGAGCCCGATGCAGGGCTCAATCCCAGGACCCCAGGATCATGACCTGAGCTGAAGGCAGCCGTTGAACCGACTGAGCCACCCAGGCGCCCCTAAAATTCTTTTTTTTAAAAAAGATTTATTTATTTATTTATTTGAGAGAGTGAGAGTGGGGGGAGGGGCAGAGGGAGAGGGAGAGAGAGCAAGAGAATCCTCAAGCAGACTCCCTGCTGAATGCGGAGTCCAGCATGGAGCTCAGTCCCACAACCCTCAGATCACCACCTGAGCCGAATTCAAGAGTCTGGCACTCAAGTGACTGAGCCACCCAGGTGCCCCTCCCCTGCTAAAATTCTCATGCAGAGGAATCTGATTGGCTCAGCCAGTTTGAGTCAGCTATTCTCCTCTGGTCCAATCAGTTGTAACATGGATTTACTGTCCATGATAGACACATGGCTTTGGAGGACCCACTTATCTGGAGTGGGATAGGTAGTTCTAAGAAAATGAAAACAATATCATTATAACATCTTAGTTTTTGCCATATGTCAGATACTCCTCTATACGCTGTATATGGATTATTTTAAACCTCCTCAAACCCTTTGAGATAGAGGTACATGTTATTTATTATCCCCATTTTAAAGAGAGAAACCTTGGGGAGCCTGGGTTGCTCAGTTGATTGAGTCTCCGACTCTTGATTGCAGTTCTGGTCATGATCTTATGGTCATGAGATCGAGCCCCACATCAGGCTCTGTGCTGAGCAGGGAGTCTGCTGGAGATTCTCTCTCTCCCTCTCCCTCTGCCCCTCCTGCTCCTGCTTTCTCTCTCTCAAATAAATAAATAAATCCTAAAAGAAAAAAGAACAAAACCGTTTAGGAAAATGTTCAAGGTTCCACAATAGTTAAATGGCAAAGCTTAGATTCACACTCAGGAAGTCTGACTCCAAAGACTATGTATTGTTATGTATGAGGAAACCGGCGCAGAGAGAGAAAATGGCTCGCTCACAGTTACAAGTCGCAGAGCCAGCATCTGAACACAGGAGACTATCCCCAGAGTCCACATCCTCTCTCAACCATTACAGGTAAAGAAAGAGTGGTGATGGAGGCCACTCCTGGACCAATCTTGAAGGATGACTAGGATTGGGAGAGGCAAAGACAAGAAGAGAAGTCAGTTCAGGCAGTGCGATCAGAGAAGGACCTTACATTACCTACACATAAAGAAATCTGGGCAGCTCCCCTTTCTAGACCAGACTAACTTTGAGTCTTTTCTCAGTATAATGAGAGGAAAGTTAGCACCACAAATCAAAGGGCTTCCTGGACCTGCCGTTTTATTCTCTATGGAACACAATGACCAAACACTGTTCACACCCACTCCTGAATTGGAAAACTTCGTGTTTCTGGAACTCTTGGGCCCAGTTATGTCTGAGCAACAGTACCAAAGGGACAAATAGAAGGGGGTGCCCAGGGCCTATGACTGAGATTCCACGGGGTATTTCTAGGCCTTTTGCTCTGGGAGCTAGAATCATTCCCTGAACCCTGTATATTTCCTTTCTTGGGACTCCTGTGGCAGAGGTTGAGGCCCTCTTCCAGGCTTCCTGGGACTTAACTCCATTAATCTTTGCTGGACAATGGTTCTTGCCCAGCTACCCTTTGATCCTAAACAAAAGGATAAGCTACTCCTAGAAAGATTAAAGCAGTAGGGTGAGACAGCATGTTTTCCAAACAAGGCATGGGGCTTATATAGGTTACTCATTCTCCTTTATGCAAACATGCAGATACTTTTCAGAAAAGAATGCAGTGACCTTTTGAAATATCTTCTTTAAAACTGTGTCTAAATTCCTAAGAAAGAAATTCCCCAAAGTCACTTCATTCTTTTTTTTTCTAATTGAGATATAATTCACATACTAGAAACTGCCCTCCTTTAAAGTACACTATTCAGTGGTTTTTAGTACATTCACCATGTGCAACCATCACTACTATCCAATTCCAGAACATTTTCATCACTGTAAAAAGAAACCACATACCCATTAGCAGTCACTCCCTATTTCTGCCCCAGCCCTGCCCGGCCCCTGGCAATTGCTATTTACTCTCAGAGATATATGTGTAAAGGGACAATTTCACTTTATTCTGACCTTTCTCCTTAAAAAGCACATCAGGTAAGATCTGGCAGAGCACGGGCTCCTGGGTGGCTCAGTTGGTTTAGCGACTGCCTTCGGCTCATGTCATGATCCTGGAGTCTCTGGATGGAGTCCCACATCAGGCTCCCTTCTCAGCAGGGAGTCTGCTTCTCCCTCTGACCCTCCCTCCTCTCATGTGCTCTCTCTCATTCTCTCTCTCTCAAATAAATAAATAAAATCTTAAAAAAAAAAGATCTGGCAGAGCACATTTATAACTAATGCTTTATAAAGCATGTTTATAGGGGCACCGGCTAGCTCAGTGATCTCCGGGTCGTGAGTTCGAACCCCACCTTGGGGATAGAGATTACTTAAAATAAATTAAATTTTTAAAAAAGTAAGCATTTTTATGGAAACCTGTTAATAGTCCCACGGAACTTTTTTTTTAAAGCTGCAGTACCTCACTCAATGTTGCACATAAGAGGGCTCAATCCAGAGGCACTGGGTGGCTCAGTTGGTTGGGCATCAGCTCTTGATTTTGGCTCAAGTGATGGTCTCAGGACCGCGAGATCGAGCCCTGCGTCAGGCTCTGTGCTCCGGCTCAGCAGGGAGTCGCCTTGAGATTTTCTCCCTCTTCCTCTGCCCCTTCCCGGACTCATGCTCTCTCTCTCTTTCTCTCTCCCAAACAAATCTTAAAAAAAAAAAAAAAAAAAGAGTGCTCAATGCAACTACCAAACTGAAATTTCATCCAGGAAACCTCATCTGGTATTGAAAAATTATAGAAGCCATCTATGTCAGGGCGCCTGGGTGGCTCAGTTGTTTAAGCATCTGGCTCAGGTCATGATCCCAGGGTCCTGGGATCGAGCCCTGCATCGGGCTCCCTGCTCAGCGGGAAGCCTGCTTCTCCCTCTCGCACTCCCCCTGCTTGTGCTCCCTCTCTCGCTGGGTCTCTCTCTGTCAAAATAAAATAAAATCTTAAAAAAAAAAAAGAAGCCATCTATGTCAGCATAGTGAATATAATTGTCAATGTTAAGGTTAATTATCTGTTAGTCAATCAAAAGAATGAAAGGACCCAGCTCTAAAAGTTAATGTGATTGATATGACTAAGAGAAGACATGGGATTTCTCAGCTCCTAAGTTCAATCTTTTTTTTTTTTTTAAGATTTTATTTATTTGTCAAAGAGAGAGAGAGAGCAGAAGCAGGGGGAGCGGCAGGCAAATAAAGAAATAAAGAAATAAAATAATAAAGAAATAAAATCTTTAAAAAAATAAAAAACAGGTGCTTAATGCAGCATAGCGTCCAACAATTTTGTTAAATCTTTTAAAATCCTTTTTTTGTATGATCTAAAAAAACACAGCTCTACCTTATGTTGCATAATAGGTATGTTCTTGAAAATCTGAGTAAAATGTAATTTTTGGAAATTAAGTATTTTAGTTTTTTTTAAAAAGACTTTTTTTTTTTTTTTGAAGATTTTATTTATTTATCCGACACAGAGAGAGAGAGAGGCAGGCAGAGGGAGAGTGAGAAGCAGGTTCTCCCTGCTGAGCAGGGAGCCCGATGCGGCGCTGGATCCCAGGACCCTGGGATCATGACCTGAGCCGAAGGCAGACGCTTAACCGCCTGAGCCACTCCGGCGCCCCAGTATTTTAGATGTTTGAAAGTCTTCTGACTTAAAAAAAGTCAGAATGATGTCTGAGTAGAAGTCTTCTGACAGGTAATAAACAGTAGGGTTCTTAGCTGCTCTACTGTGCTGAGAATGCAAGTAAAGTCATTACACTAGATGTTTTATTTCAAAAATTGTATGAAAGATTTGCACTCTTTATTTCCGCTTTTCCTGTAGGGCCTGAATCCTCAAGTGAGAAAATGGAATATTACAAAAGATGAAAGAAAATATGTCTAAACACAACTTGGTTTCCCTTCTCCTAAAGCATTTAACATCTGGGACTAGGGGGGTGGGAAATCTTGAATTATTTTAATATTACTTTAATTTTTCTGGCTGCCTATGAGTGTCATGGGTTAGGCACTTCCCTATATTTCTTGCAGGTTTCTGTCTTTTGCTTCCACTGCAGCTCTCTGATGGAGGAATGAGGTCATCAAATTATCAATATTGAAATACGACTTAGAAATGATTTAACCATAATATATGTGCTGCTTTGGTTCTAGGCATGGAGCAAAGTCTCTATCCTTATCAACTTATGTTTAAAATAGGCAAAAGAAAGCGTGCTAGACTTCAGTGTAATGATCTTTGGCTTCTAAATGGAATTCTTCCAAATAAAATTAGAGGTACCGACATTAATCAATAAATCTGCATGTGCTCTGGGATCAGGGTTCTGTAGAGATTATGTCACCTTTTCTCTTGGCCCTCAGGCACTATGGTCAAGATTAGTTTAGCTAGTTCACTACTGTTACTGATTCCCAGGTCTGAATCCCAGGAAAGTGGGAGTTAATTGTTTCCCTAAGAGTAATTTTCATCTCTGGAACATTGACTTTTCCACCCTCACTCTCCTGAGACATAACTTTTATTTATTTATTTTTTTGATCTTCTATATATGGTGTCTGTGTTGTTTGCTTGTTTATTGATTTATTTAAATAACGTGTGGTTTGCTTTTTTAACTCTGAAGTTATGGGGGAGGATCAAGGAGCAATAACATTGACAAATTTATTTTTGCTCATCCGATGTGGTCCATTAACTTAAATCAGTAACTTTCAATCTAAAAACTTACTAGAAAAAAAAAAATTTGTGGATATTTATGTACTTGGAATAGGTAGGGCCTTTCTTGGTATTATCACTGAAATAGAAGGCTAAAGAAGAGTGATAGATCTAAGTATATTAAATTTAAAAACTTATGGTGTCAACATCATACCGTAAAACTTAAAAGGCAAAGTTAATTAAAATGTGTATCTTTTTTTTTTTTTTAAAGATTTTATTTATTTGACAAAGAGAGACACAGTGAGAGAGGGAACACAAGCAGGGGGAGTGGGAGAGGGAGAAGCAGGCTTCCCCGCAGAGCAGAGAGCCCGATGTGGGGCTCGATCCCAGGACCCTGGGATCATGACCTGAGCTGAAGGCAGACACTTAACGACTGAGCCACCCAGGCACCCCTAAAACATGTATCTTTACGGCACCTGGGTGGCTCAGTCGGTTAAGCGTCTGCCTTTGGCTCAGGTCATGATCCCGAGGTCCTGAGATCAAGTCCCTCATTGGGCTCCCTGCTCAGTGGGGAGTCTGCTTCTCCCTCTGCTGTTCCCCCAGCTTGTGTTCTCTTTCTCACTCTCTCTTGCAAGTAAATAAATAAAATCTTAAAAAAAAAAAAAGGATTTAACAAATGGTGTTGGGAAAATTGACAGCCACATGCAGAAGAATGAAACTGGACCATTTCCTTACACCATACACAAAAATAGACTCATAATGGATGAAAGACCTAAATGTGAGACAGGAATCCATCAAAACAGGCAGCAAACTCTTCGACCTCAGCTGCAGCAACTTCTTGCTAGACACATCTCCAAAGGCAAGGAAACAAAGACAAAAATGAACCATTGGGACTTCACCAAGATAAAAACCTTTTGAACAGCAAAGGAAACAGTCGACAAAACCAAAAAACAACTGACAGAATGGGAGAAGATATTTGCAAATGACATATCAGATAAAGGTCTTGTATCTAAAATCTATAAAGAACTGATCAAACCCAACACCAAAAGAACAGAAAGTCCAGTCAAGAAATGGGCAGAAGACACGAACAGACATTTCTCCAAAGAAGACATCCAAATGGCCAAGAGACACATGAAAAAATGCTCAACATCACTCGGCATCAGAGAAATACAAATCAAAACCACAATGAGATACCACTTCACACCAGTCAGAATGGCTAAAATTAACAAGTCAGGAAATGACAGATGTTGGTGAGGATTCGGAGAAAGGGGAACTCTCCTACACTGTTGATGGGAATGCAAACTGGTGCAGCCATTCTGGAAAACAGTATGGAGGTTCCTCAAAAAGTTGAAAATAGAGCTACCCTACGACCCAGCAATTGCACTACTGGGTATTTACCCCAAAGATACAAATGTAGTGATCCGAAGAGGCACCTGCACCCCAATGTTTATAGCAGCAATGTCCACAATAGCCAAACTATGGAAAGAGCCCAGATGTCCATCGACAGATGAATGGATAAAGAAGAAGTGGTATACATATATACAATGGAATATTACTCAACCATCAGAAAATGAAATCTTGCCATTTGCAACGACTTGGATGGAACTAGAGGGTATTATGCTAAGTGAAATAAGTCAATCAGAGAAAGACAATTATCATATGATCTCACTGATATATTTTTTTTAAGAAACAAAACAGAGGATCATAGGGGATGAGAGGAAAAAAATGAAACAATACGAAACCAAAGAGGGAGACAAACAATAAGAGACTGTTAATCATAGGAAACAACTGAGGGTTGCTGGAGGGGAGGGGGATGGAGGGATGGGGTAACTGGGTGATGGACATTAAGGAGGGCATGTGATGTAATGAACACTGGGTATTATATAAGACTGATGAATCACAGGCCTGTACCTCGGAAACCAATAATACATCATATGTTAATTAAAAGAATTTAAATTTTTTAAATGTTAAAAAAAAGAAATTTTAAAAAAACGATGTGTTTTATACTTTTTTGTTTTCAAGTAACAAACCAAAATACAAACAATGTCAATTTCGAACAATGGGGTTTGGTTAAATGCATTGATACATCTAGCTGATAGAATATTATACAGTTATTAAAATTAATGCTGAAGAATAGAAATGTATCTAATAATATGATATAATATTATAAAACATGATCTTGATTATGTCAATAAAAATACTAGATGAGGGGCACTTGGGTGGCACAGTCAGTTGAGCATCCGACTCTTGGTTTTTGCTCGGGTTGTGACCTCGGGGTCCTGGGATTGAGCCCTGCGTCTGGCTCTGCACTCAGTGCCGAGTCTGCCTGAGATCCTCTCTCCCTCTCCCTCTGACCCTCCCCACCGCATTCTCTCTCTCTCTCAAATAAATAAATAAATCTTTAAAAAAAATAGTAGATGAGGGGGGGCACCTGGATGAGTCAGTAGGTTAAGGGTCCAACTCTTGATTTTGGCTCAGGTCATGATCTCAGGGTTGTGAGATCAAGCTCCAGTTGGGCTCCTTGCTCAGCATGGTCTGCTTGAGATTCTCTCTCTCTCTGCCTCTGCACCTGCCCCCCATTCATGCACACTCAATCTCTCTCTCTCTAAATAAATAAATCAATAAAATCTAAAAAATAAAAAATACTAGATGAGGCATATGCATGGGAAAACATTTAAAGGCTTATTTACCAAAATATGAACAGTGATTATCTCCAAGTGCTGGATTATAAGTGATTCATTTTGTCAGAGCTACTATTGCTAGACATTGGCAATGAACCACAGCTCCCAGTCGGCCATGCAATCACAAAGGTAAACAACCAATACACTTACAACCATTCTGTACCCATGCAACCATTCTGTTTTTCACTTTCAGTACAGAATTCAATGAATACATGAGATATTCAACACTTACTGTACAATAGGCTTTGTGCTAGATGATTTTGCCCAACCGTAGGCTAATATAAGTGTTCTGAGCATATTTAAGGTGGGCCAGGCTAAGCTATGATGTTGAATAAGTTAAGTGTATTAAATGCATTTTCAATTATGATATTTTCAACTTACGATGGGTTTATCAGGCTGTAACACCATCATAAAGTGAGGAAGATCTATACTATGCCTAGAGACTCCTTATTTCTAGATTTTTTTTTTAAAGATTTATTTATTTATTTGAGAGAGCGAGAATGAGAGAGAGTACATGAGAGGGGGGAGGGTCAGAGGGAGAAGCAGGCTCCTCGCTGAGCAGGGAGCCCGATGCGGCACTCGATCCCGGGACTCCAGGATCATGATCTGAGCCGAAGGCAGTTGCTTAACCAACTGAGCCACCCAGGTGCCCTCCTTATTTCTAGATTTTTTGTTGTGAGAGCATAAATTTCTATACTGCTCAGTTTATTCAAATTGATGTTTTCTGTTACATACAGGTAAACACATCCTGATTGACATAATTGGAAAAAACAGAGTTCAGCTATCTTCCTGTAGAGAATTTTGTTGTAACATAACTCCCAGGGAGGAGGGAAGAATTAGGACCCAAAGGTTGTCCAAAACAAAAAATGATCTAGAATTTGAGGAACTGAGGACTTGGTAAAAATACATTTTGGTGAAACCTTCTTTGATCAGAACATGATAAAAGGAATTAAACAGTTTTCTTCTAAATCTAACTAAATATCACCATTTCATATTTTTTAATTTTTTCTTCTAGAAAAAAACTTGGTTTTTGTTTGACAAAGATGTTCAAAGCAAACACATTTTTTGATTTTCAAAACTTAAAAGTGACTTATTTATTATTCTCTAAAAGTTTACTTTTCTCTAAAATTTTCCAATACATTTGTTTTTGAAGCACACTATTGGGTATCTACTCCCAATTGTAGTATTTTATTTTCATGTAGCTAAATCTATGAAATAATCAGATTGTGATTCAACACAATTTGCTCATGAAATTTATATAGAAGTAGGCAATTTCATAAAAATCTATTAAAACAAGATAAAAATCAATTATTTGGTTAAAGGTACTAGGGAAGGGGCTTCTGGGTGGCACAGTCGGTTAAGCATCTGACTCTTGGTTTCAGCTCAGGTCATGATCTCAGGGTCCTGGGATCAAACCCCATGTCAGGCTCCATGCTTGGTGTGGAGCTTTCTTGGGATTTTCTCTTCCTCTGTCCCTCCCACTTATGTGTGTGTCTCTCTCTCTAAAATAAATAAATCTTAAAAAAAAAAAAAAAGTACTAGAGAAGTGGTTCAGTTTTAATATCTTCTTGATTTATCTTATAAGTAGCAGAAAAATCTGTTGTGTGAGCTTGTTTTAATTTCTTTTCCTTTGATATTCCTTAAATTCTGAAACTGCCTTTTTAATAGTTGTTAGTATCCGTTACTGATAATTCCTTCTTATCATTTACAAAATATAGTTTGAGACCTTTACCCAGATAGATAGGCTCAGGTATTAATGAATAACTTTATTATTTCAAGGTTGGGTTCTCTATTCATGTGAGTTTTCAGCCATTGATTTTAACTGCAGTAATTACTAAATGCCTTTGTTGATCATTTTATTTGGCTACTCATATTTTAAACCTTGTTTTTAACTAGTGATTTCTAAGTTTTGACATTTGATAATTTGAGTGTTTCTGTACAATGTTTCTGGACTTGGCTTAAATGTTGAAACCCTTGGTTAATGATCAGAGACATTTAGGTGGTCCTAGGTGGCACTTCTCAACCTTTGTCCACAGGACACACTTCCCCTCCTATCAGTTGTATGCAAATCCTGCTCATTAATTGTAGCTTCACTCCTCTCTCCATCTAGGAAGCAGAGCTCTACAGGCATTACTTTCAATCCAAAAACAAAATAGGAAATATTAGGAAATATTGGCACTTTTCATCAGCAACAAATTACCAGAACATTCCTCCTGACACTTCATCACACTACACTGACACCGCATGATGCCTCATGACTCCCAGTGAAAAACACTACTCCAGTGGTTATTACAATGCACTGGAAAACAAGAAACAAAAGACAAAAAATAAAGCCACCCCCACCCACTGGGAGAATAACCCTTGTCTGGGCAGTAACTTAACGTCTCTATGCCTCAGTTCTCCCTACATACAAAATGAAAGCTACAAGAAATTCTCATGAAAAGATTAATAGTTTGACATTATTGTTTTGAGAGCTTCAATTCAACAAGATAAGACAGAGGGCCTGGCAAAATAGGGAGAGAATCTAGTGGGGAGGGCCTTAAATGCTAGGCCGAGGAGTTGGATCTTAATATAATAAAGATGTGTAAAGATTATCGAACAGGGTAGCAGCCTTATCATCGATGTCTGTCTGAGGAGGAAAACCGGCAGCAGGAGGTAGAATGGAGGAGAGAGAGATGGAAATAAGAAAAGTTAAGAGAGTATTGCAAAGGTCCAGACAGATACTGTGGAAGGGAGGAGAGGGAGGACTGGGAGCAATTTAAGAGATGAGACAGACAATCAATTACAGACGCAACAGAATTTGTTACTAAATGGTGTGATGAGTGAGGGAGAAGAAGGAGGATTTGAATAGGACTTTGAGGTTTCTGGTCTGAGAAATGTAAAGAGGCTGATGCCATTAAGTGACTGGAAGCACAAGGATGGCATGTGTGTTTGTGCGTTTGTGCGCGTGCGTAACAGGTGACATGGGGCAAAGGTTAAGGAATGATTTTGTCGCGTCTTTTGAATTGCCTGTGGACGCCCATGTGGTGCTGTCCAGCTGGACAGTTAGAGTAGGTCTGGAGGCGCTTGTTCATAAAAAGGAAAGGAATCCTCTTGTAACGCGAACAGGTCATTTTTATAGTCCTCACCATTAGCGCCCTAAACCCTGAGATTATTACCTCACCAACAGTAAAAGCTGGATTACAGCTCACTGTGTGAAGGCCCTTAGTTCCCACAATTTCTACGGGCAAAATATTAATTGTGTTTAATTATTGTGCGGCATAATACAAAGACTAGGCGATATATTGTGGCTTCTAGAGGGCGTTTGTTTGTTTTTTCGCGGCAGCCCTCAGGGAAAGGAAACTGGACAGCTCCCCAGGTGGCATTCGGCCCCTTCCGGGTCAGAGCCGGCCAGCCGCGACCTGCCCGCAGCCATGTGGGTCTGGGCCTTCGGGCCCTTTCCGACTGGGGTGCTCCAACCTCGGGCGGAGGGCCCTGCCTTCCTTCTTCCTACAGCTTACCGCCCCCGGCCCCCCGCGCCAGGGCGGGGCGGGGCAGGCTGCTCCGAGACCCCGCCTCCTCCTGCCGCCACCAGCCCCGCCTCTCCCGCTGCTGCCGGCTCCCTCCGGCCCCGCGGTGCGGTGCGCGCCTGCGCTGGCCCTCGCCTCGGAGCAGCCATGATGGTGGGTGTTCTCAGCAGCGCCGAGCCCCGGGCGCGCGGTGGGGGCGGCGGGCGCGGGGCGGGAGCGGGGGCCGCGGCGGCCTAGAACTAACGTCTCCCTTTGTGTCTCCCCAACTCCATCTTCTCCCCTGGTGCGCCGGGCCCGGCGACCCCGCAGGAAGGCCTGGACGACGGCCCCGACTTCCTCTCGGAGGAGGACCGCGGAGTAAGTTCTGCTTCTTTCTCGCTCTCGGGACCCTTCCGCCCCAGCCTTGGCCCCTGGGTGTGGTACCAGGAAGGGTCCCCTGTCGCGCGGCACCTTCTCCCCGGCGTCCTCCTTTCGGTTTCCTCGCTGCACCGCGCCCCGCCCTCTTGCAGCCGTTCCTCCCTCGGGGCCGCTCCGTTCTGATTTCCCGGGGACCCACGGCCGCTTTCCTGTCCCCCGCCCCGACTCGGACCCTCCCGTGGACCTCCTCCCCCGCCCGGCTCGGGGCGCAGGTGGGAAGTGGAAGTGGAAGCCGGAGCTGGGTCCTTACCCCTCACCCCCCGACCCTTGGAGGGGCTATGAAAACACATTCTGCGACCTTTGTGGCGGCACCCTCAGTTTTCTCCCGTTGTGGACCTCAAACCCGCTGCCGCCCACTCTTCTAACCTTCTAAAACAGATATAGTACAAGCTTTTTCTAAATTGCCCCTTTGCAAGGAATTTTACAGTTGCCGAACCTTAACTCGTATCCAGTATCCTACCAGATTTTGCAAAGTGCTGGAAGCTCACGATACCTTCACGTTTCTTAATGTCCAAAAAATACGTCTTTTGCGGAGTTCCCTTGGTGATGGTTTGAGGCCAGTTGCCTGCCACTTAAGAAAGGGCCTCCAGGCTCCGATTCCTCCCTCCCACTTTCCCCCCTCTCCCTCTATTTGCCTTGGCTGAAGGGGGGTAATCTGTATAGTGCCTTGTACAAGTGAGCACTTGAAAAATATTGATATATGATGATTGCAGCTCAGCAAGGTTCCTTGGGTCCATCACGTTTAACAGCCTGCACTTCAGTTTTCCATTTTACCTTTACTTATTCATGTTGGATAATGTGAGAGACACATCAGTTAGTCGATTTTTGGCAAGTGACAAAATATTGTTGTGGGATATTACTGTTTTTTAAATAAAAGATGAGGTAGTTAGTATTAACTGATGAGCTTTATAAAGTTTTCAAATGGTGAGAAGGATACAGAGGGGGCTGCATACTTTTATAAATGATGTTTTAATAAATTTCTCAGTTTACACAAAAGCATCATTTAGAATTTCTAGTTAGTGTGAAAGCATCATATAGGATTTCTGGTTATTTCTAAAAAGTTTAGTTTCTAATGAGTTTTTAAAAACTGTGTAGGTGTGTATCTGTATCTTCTGGGGTAAGACCGTAGCGTTAGATGGCCACTTAAAAATTACGTTTTGGGGGGCGTCTGGGTGGCTCAGTCGGTTGGGCATCTGCCTTCGGCTTGGGTCATGATCGCAGCGTCCTGGGATCGAGCCCCGCGTCGGGCTCCCTGCTCAGCTGGGAGCCTGCTTCTCCCTCTGCCTGCCGCTCCCCCTGCTTGTGATCGCGCTCTCTCTCTCTCTGTCAAATAAATAAATAAAATCTTAAAAAAAAAAAAATTACGTTTTGGATTTAAAAATAGGGAAGCCAGTAGAGTTGTGTAATGAAAGGAGAGGAATTGATAATAGTATAATTAAACTGATTTTTCTAAATATAAAGCAGTTGGCACTCTTTATTTAGATGACTTTGTCTCTAATTTTTGTGGTCTACCAGAAAAAGCAAACAGGATTTGCAAACAGGATTTGCCCTCCTGTAAAATCTGAATAATGTTCAGTAAACGTATTAATTTTTTGAGTATTTATTTTGATATGAAAAGCAGAGTATTTTCTGGTTAATATTTGCATTCATTGCTTTATGCCTTTGGTAAGATTTGTTTATGAAACTCGAAGCACTTACGTAATGTGTCCAAAAACTTTTTTCATGTATTACAAAATTAAAGGGAAAGGGAGACAAAGAGCATGCCTGACCAGGAGAAAATGGAAAAAACATTACCATGAATTTTTTTTTAAAAAGCATTTAGACTGTCATAGTGAATATGTATATATGTCCAGTTCTTCCTTTTTGTCCTGTGGAACTGGGTGAATTATAGTAATAATTATAGGTGGGCACTGTGTTAAGTACTGTATAAGCATTGTTTCATTATATCCTCTCATTATCCTTGTGAAACTTTTAGTATTCACCTTTTACAGGTTAGAAATCTGAACCTTGGAGGACGCCCGGATGGCTCAGTCATTAAGCGTCTGCCTTCGGCTCAGGTCATGATCCCAGGGTCCTGGGATCGAGCCCCGCATCAGGCTCCCTGTTTGGTGGGAAGCCTGCTTCTTCCTCTCCCACTCCCCCTGCTTGTGTTCCTGCTCTCGCTATTTCTCTCTGTCAAATAAATAAATAAAATCTTAAAAAAAAAAAAATCTGAACCTTGGAGAAACTGAGTAAGCGGTGTAAGGTCATGCAACCAATGAGTGGGAGAAGTGGACTTTTTTTTTTTAAGATTTTTTTACTTATTTGAAAGAAAGAGACAGAGGTAGCTAGAGAGAGCACAGGCAGGGAGAAGAGGAAGAAGCAGGCTCCCCGCTGAGCAGGGAGCCCGATGAGGGGCTGGATCTCAGGACCCTGGGATCATGACCTGAGCTGAAGGCAGATGCTAAACCGACTGAGCCACCCAGACGCCCCTGAGAAGTGGACTTTAAACTAAACCATGGTTCTGATATCCGAGCCAGTACCCATATTTCTCAAAGTGGCCCTGAAACATTTGCTTCAGAATCACCTGTGGCGTTTGGAAAACAAAAGTTTCTGGGTCATGCCCTAGGAAATCACATTCTCCTGAAGTAGGGAGAAGGACCGATAACTACTTCTTTTTTTAATACTTTATTTCTTCTTCTTTTTTTAAATCCAGTGTAATTGCCCTACACTGCTTTTTCCGCAAGCACCCAAGAAGATTCTGTTGTGCACTGAAGTTTGATGACAGCTGCACAGTTACCCTGCTGTCCATCATTTCAGGAACAGAAATATCTGGCCTGTTTAAATTTCCTTATATTGTGTTTGTTCTGAAATAGACTGCCATAATTAGAACTTTTAGACATTGTACTTTTAGTTTAGGTTATCTTGTTCAGCCTTTTAAGAAAGTCTTGAGAGAGAAAAAGCAGGAAGTGCGTGTATCAATAGGAATTTTTATATAAATCACAGATTCAAAAATAATTGTAAGCATTTCATACAGAGCAGCAGGTAAGCAAAATTAAAGTCTATATTTTTAAATACATTCTTAAGCAGCCTTAAATTTTCATCATGATTTTTGGAAAAGAGAATCTTATAGCCTTAAAAAAATATTGTTTTGTGAAAAACTTAAAAAGCAGGCTTTAAGAAATACACAATATTGAAAATTACTGGCTACTCTTCAGCCATACCTCTACATAATAGGCTTTTTTTTCCCCCAAAATGAAGGACAGTAACATATTATTTAGTAAACAAATGAGCCCTTTGAACTGGACACATTTTGCTCTGATGTGCTTGTTAAATAAGAGCCGTGGGTGCCAGGGTGTTGGCATAATTCTCTTAGCATTTGATTTTAATTCTTTTTTTTTTTTTTTTTTTTTAAAGATTTTATTTATTTATTTGAGAGAGAGAGAGAGCACATGAGAGGGGGAGGGCCAGAGGGAGAAGCAGACTCCCTGCTGAGCAGGGAGCCCGATGCGGGACCCGATCCTGGGACTCCAGGATCATGACCTGAGCCGAAGGCAGTTGCTTAACCAACTGAGCCACCCAGGCGCCCTGATTTTAATTCTAAATAATATGTTTATTGTTTTCAAAATTACTTCAGGTGGAGTAACTACACCTCTCCTGGACTCCTAACCTTGCTCCTCCCTCTCTATTCCTTATCTTTGTCATGTTATCATTTTCCAGTCATGCAAGCAAGAAACCTCTGAATTGTCCTTCATCTCCATATCAGAATAGTCACTGAGGCCAGTTAATTTCTTTTTTTTTTTTTTTTTTTAAGGTTTTATTTATTTGTCAGAGAGAGAAAGAGCACAAGCAGAGGGAGTGGAAGGCAGAGGGAGAAGCAGGCTCCCCGCCGAGCAAAGAGCCTAATGAGGGACTTAATCCCAGGACCTTGGGATCATGAACTGAGCAGGGGGCAGACACTTACCCGACCCAGGCATCCCTGAGGCCAGTTAATTTCATCTCAAAAATGTTGTTTATCCTATCTCTATTTGTCCGGCCCCACTTGTCCTTGCTATTTCTTGCCTGGATTGTAGCAGTGCCTGTCATTGGTCTGTGTGTCCTTTCTGTCTGCCTTCCAATCCAGGCTTCACATTATTTAAAGTTACCTAACTTTAAATGACTAAATCATATAACGACACTAGTCAAAAGTATTTTCTTGGACCCAGTTCTTCTTGCAGTAAGGTTCAAACTCCTTGGGCTAGCGTTAAACAGCGTTCATGACACTTTCAGGCTGGCTTCATTTCTCAGTATATCTTTCCTGCTAGACACATTCTGGTCTGCTTGTCATTGCCCAGGCACTTTAATGTGTGTTTTATGCATGCTTATTAATGTGGTAGAGTGCTTTTTTTCCTCACCTTTTTTTTTCCACTTGAAATTTGATTTATTTTTGAAGACTTGGCCAGATGTTTGCATTTTCCTTTGTACCTACACAGCATTTAGTTTGAGCATATTCCAAATTTATTGATAGTTATTTTAGATAAAAATGTGACATTGATTATGTTGGCAGAGGATGAGAAGATGAATGTTGGCAAAGGAAAAATGGAAAGTTCCTGCCCTAAAACCATCACAGTATGGTGACAGATAAAGTGCCATGGGAGTACAAAGGAGGGAGTGTTTGCCTTTGGGAGAAGGGGAAGTAGTGAAGACAATGATAGCTACATACCTATGTAGCATTTACTGTGGGCCGGGTACTTTCCATATATTAACTCAATTCTCAAATCCCTGTTAAGTAGCTGCTACTATTCTAGTTTGGAAAGGAGAACTGAGGTTCAGAGAAATTAAATAACTTGCCCAAGGTTATAACAGCTAGTATGAGCTGGTTTCAGACTCAGGCAGTCTAGCTCCAGGTCTGGCACTCTTAACCACTGTGCTATCACCTAAATGAGCTAAGCCTTAAATATTGACCAGGAATTTTGTAGCCTCTCAGGGAAGGGGAAGGCTTGCCAGCAGAGTGGAGAGCCTGGGTAGGTAATTTGGTTTCGCCTGGAGCACTTGTTCTCACAGGAAGCAGGGGTAGATAATGGATAGTACACATGAGTGTAAAGTGCATAATAATTAAGATTCTAGGCAGTGGGAAGTCCTTGGGGATTTTAAGCTGGGAAAGCCCTATGCCCAGATGAAAATAGCGTTGTAGATTACTCTGATGTGGAGGGTGGGTTGATTGTTCCTTTCACAAAGCAGAGAAGCCAGTTAACAGGCTGTTGTAACAGTCCAGATGAAAAATGATGAAGGTATAACTAAAGCAGTGGAAGAGAGGATGAAAGAAGGGACATAGCAAAGAGCTATTGAGGAGATAGAATTGACAGGGCATAGTGACTGTGTAAGTACATGGGCTGGGCAGAGAAGGAGAAAATGAGGAATGCAGGCGAGAAGAACAGAGTTAGGTAGATCATATGTTTGGTTTCATATATGTTGGATTTGAAGTGCCTGTAAGGTATCTAATCCCTTTCCTGCCAAAGATCTGTAAGGGTGAGGATTGTGCCTTTTCACTGCTCTGTCCCTAGCTCCTAGGACAGTGATTTGCACATTGAAGGCACTCAGTTGTTTAATAAGTGACTACTTCTGGGCGGATATGTCTAGTTGGTACTATGAAAGTATGATTGGGAATTTAAAATAAGAGGTCTGAGTTGATGATAAATATTTAGGAGTTATAGTCAAGAATGGCTGAGATTGCCCAGGCTAGATAGCATCTGTGGAAACCAACATTTAAGGGTTATAGAGAAGAAATAGATCGGTCGACAGGGCTGAGAGAGGTAGGAGGGATATGAGAGAAGTCCCCAGAAGTTGAGAGAGTTTAAAGGAGTTAGACAGAATGATCACCAAGGCAAAATACTGCAGAGAGGTCAAGAACACTAAAAAATTACTGGATTTGGGGCGCCTGGGTGGCTCAGATGGTTGGGCGTCTGCCTTCGGCTCGGGTCGTGGTCCCGGGGTCCTGGGATCGGGTCCCACGTCGGGCTCCCTGCTGGGCGGGGAGCCTGCTTCTCCCTCTGCCTCTGCCTCTCTCTCTCTCTCTCTCTGACTTTCATGAATAAATAAATAAAACATTTTAAAAAAATAAAATAAAAATAAAAAATTACTGGATTTGGAAATTAGGTATTCGGTGTGTACAGAGTTTGTGAGACCGAGTCTAACCTTGACTAGAAGAGCAGTGTCTGAAAGGGTCGTGAAGCAGACAGCACAATTAAATGCTCGGGTGGACAGATGGACACTGCTTGTGAAAAAGTGGAAAGGATGATGAGGTTAGATTTATTTGTAGGAGAGTTTATTGATAGGTCTGAGGGAAAAACAGCTGCTAGTGTTTGTTTCTTTGGGATGTGGGAAACCAGGTCACTTGTTGAGAGTGGGGATGGAAATGAAGAGGGTTGAGGTAGTAAAAGTTTGGAGTAGTAACCGAAGGGAATTGGAAGGAGAGCTGAGCAGATCTACTCAGGTGTGTTGAGTGGTTTTAAGAGCTGAATGCAATTCGAAGACCATTAATTTGTAGTAGACCAATATAAACAGTTGTGACTTTTCTCTAGCCACAGCGGCACCTCAGAAAGCAAAGCTGATTGTTGAATTGAGTGTGGGAATTTGCAAGCCAAATATGGCAAAAAGAGCTATGAGAGTTGACGGGACCAGTAAGAAAGATATTGGAGTGACATGTCATGCAGTGGAGTGGAAGAGGAGGGAAGCAGAGAGGGTAACAGACTGCAGACATACGGAAAGGTCACAGAACAGGAGAGATTGATAAGGTTAAATTGTACACAGAGTACAGTTGGTGAGGAAAAAGAGAATGGGAAGTACTTAATTTTGTGTTTTATTACATAAAGTTGATTGTCTCCCTCACTACCGATTTCTTGAAGGCAAGGCTTTTTGTTCACCCAAGACAGTTGTTTGAAATCTATTAAAACAAGATGAAAAATTGATTATTTGGTTAAAAGTACTAGGGAAGGGGTTCCTAGGTGGCACAGTTGGTTAAGTGCCTGGCTCTTGATTTTGGTTCTGGTCATGATCTCAGGGTCGTGAGATCCAGCCCCCATTGGGCTCTGCACTCAGGAGTCTGCTGGAGATTTTCACCCTCTTCCTCTGTCCCACCCCCCACTCATGCTCTCTCCCTCTCTCAGATAAGTGGATAAATCTTTTTTTTTTTTTTTTTTAAGTTTATTAAAGGGATGCCTGGGTGATTCAGTCAGTTAAGCGGCTGCCTTCGGCTCAGGTCATGATCCCAGGGTCCTGGGATTGAGTCTCACATAGGGCTCCTTGCTCAGTGGGGAGCCTGCTTCTCCCTCTGCCTGCCACTCCCACTGCTTGTGCTCTCCCTCTCTCTCTCTCTCTCTGACAAATAGATAGATATCTTTTTAAAAAGTTTATTAAATAAATGCACATTCGTATATTGTCTAAAGAGTAAAGTGTTATATTTGTACTACCAGTAATATTAACTTTGACTTGGAGGGAATGCAGAAGTGGACACCATTAGTACTACCCTAGTAATACCCTAGTAATGTTTAATTGTGTCTGATATGGTATGTGAGAGGAAATCTGGTTGCAAATGCCAGTTATGACTTTCTCTAGCCACACGCAGCAGCTCAAAGTGTAAAAGCAGAGAGTTGATGGTTGGATTAATACCAATTACGAGAATTTGTAAGCTGGGTATGGCAAAAGAGCAGTGGGAGTTGTGAGACCAGCAAGAAAGGCATTGGATAGGGCTCCTGGATGGCTCAAGTCAGTTAAGCGCCTAACTCTTGATTTCAGGTCAGGTCATGATCTCAGAGTCCTGAGATCCAGCCCCGCCTTGGGCTCTGCACTCAGTGGGGAGTCTGCTTCTCTCCCTTTCCCTTTCCCTCTGCCTGCTCCTGTGCACGTGCTTGTGCTCTCTCTAAAGTAAATAAATACATCTTAAAAAAAAAAAAGGCGTTGGAGTGACATATCATGTGACCCTAGTAATGTTTTGTTGTTTCTGGTGTAGTATATGAGAGGAAATCTGGTTGCAAATGCCAGTTTCCAGAAAAAATATATATAATCAACCACGGATTTGACTGCTCAGTATCAGACCTACAATAATAAAAATGATATATTACAGGACTTCCAAAATCATATCTGGGCTAGGAGTTAAACATTTAAAATTTGGCCTGAATTAGTGAGCCTAATGGAATTTACTTCTGTCTGTCTCAGGGGTTTTCCATTGACTGTACTGTAATTACAGTTTCTTAGCCCAGTTATGATTACCACCTTTCTTTCTACGCTTCTCTCCTTTCCATTCAACACATTATTTATTGAAGTCCGCCACTGGGAATATAGCAATGAACAAAACAAAAATCTATGTCCTCACAAAACTGACATTCTAGTTAGGGAGGACTATTAAAAAAATAAAATATAGTAGATGGTAAATAAGTGATATGAAAAAAATGAGGGGGAGGGATAAGGATTGTTTGGGAGTGGAGAGAAGGTGAGCTATAGTAGTCTTAGGGTTACCAGGAAAGGCCTTCCTGAGAAGGTGACGTTTTGGTAAATACTTGAAGGAAATGAAGGAGTGAGTCATGCAGATAGATATCTGGGGGCAGAATATTCCAGGTAGGGGGAACAGTAAGTGCAAAGACTCCTGAGGTGGCAGCATGCCCCAGTGTTTAAGGAACAACAAGGAGGCCATATGCATGTTTACAGTGAGCCAGAGGAATAGTAGATTAGCCTGAGAGATGATGTCAGATACAGATTTTGTAGGGCCTGGGAGACCCCTGTAAGGACTTTGGCTTTTCTCTAAGCGGGGACCCCTTAGGTTTTGAGCAGAGGAATGATTTTTAGTTTAATGGGATCTTCTGGTAGCTCTGTAAGGAGTAGATTGAAGAGGGTAAAGGGTAGAAACAAGACACCAGTTGGGAGGCTATTGCAGTAGAGTCATTTTCCTTTTCTTCCTCCATCCATCCACTTATCTCTGTACATTTGCTTTTCTGGCAAAAGATGAACAACTAATTTTTTAGGAGTGTTCTAGGGTAGATACATTATAGTAAATGAGTCAGTATAGTAAATTAGTAGTGAATGTCTTCTTTACTAAGTAATTATATGTGGAAAATGAATCAGCAATAAGGCAGTGTCTTTAAATTATCTTTTTTTTTTTTTTTTTTAAGATTTTATTTACTTGAGAGAGAGAGAGAACACAAGGGGAGGGGAGTGCAGAGGGACAAGCAGACTCCCCACTCAGCGGCTCACACTCAATCCCAGAACCCTGGGATCATGACCTGAGCTAAAGTCAGACACTTAACCAACTGAGCCACCTAGGCACCCCTAAATTATCTTTCTAATGTTATGTATTTATGTTGCTTAATCCATTTTCCCTGCCAAGTCTTTCTCTTGACCTTGACACAAATGTTTAACCTAGTCAGTCTCTGACAAAAGAATACAAAGTTTATCAGCCCAGATAAGGATTAAACCAGTGAATGTCATCTAATGAGAATTTCTTCACACTGACCTCACTAGTTTCAGTCAATTAAATGTTGATGAATCACAAGTTGTTTCCCTTAATAAAAACTCTCTAACATTATTAACTCTAAAGAAAGAAGAAAACATGCCTGAAAAATCTTGTGTACATTTTATGTAATTAACATTAAATTTACAATATGATACTTTATCAAATTGAAGGCACAATTGTTTGGAAGGTATACTTTCTTTTATGTACCACCAAGAAAGAAAAAACATTTTCAGTTAAACTGAAATTTGTCGTCAGTTGCAAGGCATTCCTATTTCAAATGTTAAAATATGCAAAATATGCATCTAGAATTGATGAAATAGAGCAGATTAGCTTTCAGTGGAAATTTTATATTTGTGTGGGGGATGATTTCATTTTATTGGCTGGCTTTTCCATTATACATCTTAGTTATTAGAAACAGGACTTTAAAAAAAACCCTAATGTGTGTGAAGCAAATCTTACTGCCAAACAAAATAATTTCTTTATGTCTCCTTTTCTCTGTAAGCTCAGGAAATGGAAAAAAAAAATTGAGTTGTGAGGTGTATACCAGAACTGACTGTAGAAAGGTGCAATATCGGGATGAATACTTCAGCTGACATTTTGAATTTACTATGAAATATAAAGGAGTCACAATCTTACCACCAGCATTTTGCTGTGACCGTATTTATGATTCATGCACTTTTCCTGAGATCAATTCTAGAACAGTTTCTAAAAGAATGAGGAAGACAAATGATAGATTGGATTGTGGCCATTAAGGCAATATGTGAGTGGCTACAAGCTTTAATAAGGCATACAAAAGAGAATTTACAGAAGAGGTGGAAAATAAAGAAGTAGAAATGTAAAAGTAAAGGGGGAACTCCTGGAGATGATTGTGGTTATGATCACAGGGATGTAATCTGTGTATTTTTCAAAAGTCTTCAAACTATATACTTAAAATCTGCATTTCATTGTACGTAAGGTATACCTAAAAAGAATCCAAGAACAAAAGCAGTAAATATATAAGAATGTTTGTTATTAATAAAAGTTACAATTTTAGGGGCGCCTGGGTGGCTCAGTCGTTAAGCGTCTGCCTTCGGCTCAGGTCATGATCCCAGGGTCCTGGGATCGAGCCCCACATCAGGCTCCCTGCTCGGCGGGAAGCCTGCTTCTCCCTCTCCCACTCCCCCTGCTTGTGTTCCCTCTCTCGCTGTGTCTCTCTCTGTCAAATAAATAAAATATTTTAATAAAAAATAATAAATAAAAGTTACAATTTTAAAAAGCCAAGTGTTGTACTGTCAGAAAAAGGGGAGGGTGTATTTGATATACAGGGATAAGGAAATAGAAGAAAGAAATAATAATTTGGAATAATCTTAAATTGGAAGATAAGTTATTCAAATGTAGAAATCCTGAAAAGTGTGTTTCCACATTAATAATGCAACAATTAAAATAAAATAAATATGAAAATAAAAACGTACATATAGCTATGAAATCCGGCAACACTGTTTTATATAACCATTAAAAAGAAAATATTGGGGCACCTGGGTGGCTCAGTCGGTTGAGCATCTGTCTTCGGCTCAGGTCATGATCCCAGGGTCCTGGGATGGAGCCCTGCATCGGGCTCCCTGCTCCGCGGGAGGCCTGCTTCTCCCTCTTCCACTCCCCCTGCTTGTGTTCCCTCTCTCGCTGTGTCTCTCTCTGTCAAATAAATAAATAAAATATTTTTAAAAAATAAAAAGAAAATATTAACAATTGAGATGACGTTTTGACAGAATATAAAGACAAAGCAACCCTGAAAATCTAGGCTAGGGTTCCCAAACACAGTTTTTAAGGCTTTTTCCCTGAAGATTTTAAAAAATTTTATTTTATTTGAATTCAATTAACATACAGTATATCATTAGTTTCAGAGGTAGAGTTCAGTTATTCATCAGTTGCGTATAGCACCCAGTGCTCATTACATCATTACATCACTTGCCCTCCTTAATGCCCATCACCCAGTTACTCCAGTCCCCCACCCACCTCCCCTCTAGCAACCCTCAGTTTGTTTTCTATAGTTAAGAGTCTCTGAAGATTGTTATAAGTCTGTGGTAGGGCCTGGGGTTCTGTATTTTTAACAAGCACCCAGGGGGTGCCTGGATGGCTCAGTTGGTTCAAGTGTCTGCCTTCAGCTCAGGTCATGATCTCAGGGTCCTGGGATCGAGCCCCAAGTCTGGCTCCTTGCTCAGCAGGGAGCCTGTTTCTCCCTCTGCCTGCCACTCCCCCTGCTTGTGCTCACTCTCTCTGACAAATAAATAAATAAAATCTTTAAAAAAAAAAAAGGTTTATTAGAGCGCATGCACGTGTGCGAGCAGGAGAAGGGGCAGAGGGAGAGGGGGAGAGAGAATCCTCTACAGAGCGAGTAATGGGGCTTGATCTCACCTCCCTGAGAACATGACCTGAACTGAAATCAAGAGCCAGATGATTACCAACTGCCCTTTCCAGGTGTCCCCATATATGCATTTTTAAATATATGACAGATCGGAGAGTATAAACAATTTTGCTTCCAGCATTTTTTCCATTTACATTGTAATTAAAATTTGAAATGCTAATGACGGGACACCAGGGTGGCTCAGTGGGTTAAGCATCTGCCTTTGGCTGGGGTCATGATCCCAGGGTCCTGGGATCAAGTCCTGCGTTGAGCTCCTTGCTCGGCGGGGAGCCTGCTTCTCCCTCTGCCTGCAACTCCCCCTGTTCGTGCTCGCTCACGCACTCATTCTCTCTGACAAATAAATAAATCTTTAAAAAAAAATGAAATGCTAATGACTACGTGAGATTCCCAAAATAAGTCCTGGGTTTTACAACTACAGTATTTGAAGTAAGCTAGGTAGTTAATTAGGCTTTAACTATTTCATATCTTTGCAGCTGGCTAAGACTTTATTTTCATCTTATAGTGTATTTGCTTTTTTTAATAAGTCTCCAAATTAGTCAGACATTTTAGAATGTATATTTGTTTAAAGGGAAGAAAAAGTGATGAAATTTAAGAATTATAAATAGAATTAATGGTAAGCATTATAAAGTAGAGGGGCATCTGGCTGGCTCAGTCGGTGGAGCATGTGACTCAATCTCAGGGTTGTGAGGTTGAGCCCCACATTGGGTGTAGAGTTTATTTTAAAAAAAAAAAATTTTAAGTAGAGAAGTCTTCTCATAGACAAGTAAATGAAAGCACTAAATAGAGAACATATTCAATTCTTGGAACATAGTAAAGCTTGTAGAGTAAAATGTGAGATTTAATTCATATCACAGGTGGTAGTTGAGTATTTACTATATGTTACCATTTTTCTGAGCATTTTACGTATGTTATATGTAATATATTTAACTATATATATAATATATATAAAACTATATATTGTAATATATAAACTATAATAGTTTCATTGTTTATTCCTGAATTAAGCAATAGAGTTAAAATTATTAGCCAATATTCTTTTCATTATTTTGCTTGTTGTAAAAGGTAGATATTTTCCTGGGCACCTGGATGGCTCAGTCAGTTAAGCGTCTGTCTTCGGCTCAGGTCATAATCCCAGAGTCCCCGGATTGAGCCCCACGTCAGGCTCCCTGCTCAGCAGGGAGTCTGCTTCTCCCCCTGCCCCTCACCCCACTCTCATGCTCTCTCTCTGTCTCACAAATAAATAAAATCTTAAAAGAAGAAGAAAAGGTAGATACTTTCCTTAATTTTAGAGCACTTGAACTTTAATGGACGATAGTTTATGTATTTTTTTCAAACAAAAGGTCTCACATATTTATTACTGAACCAACCAACTGGTGCAGAAGCATAGTAACAGAAGAATCATTTCCCTAATAAAACATGTCTATTGCTCAGGTTGTAGTGATGTTACAGAGTGATAGGATATGAGTATGTGACCATGCAGCATAAATATGTGTGCCATCCATGTGCTGTTCCTTATAGACCAGCTTGGTTCTTTTCCAGTGCCTCTTGAAGCTGTACCTGATTTTGATACCAGTTTTCATCTGAATCCACTGGGGAATGGGACAATTATGCTTTTGTTTCTTGGCCAGAAATTGCTTGATGGGTCTTGTGAGAAGATCCAGATCAGAGTATTAATGTGCAGAGTTGGGATTCAAACCCAGGCCATCCAAACTCCTAGGTTAGGGAGCCTTCCAGACTTCCCTGCTGTCATCCATGGTGAGGAACAGTCAACCATACACACCATGATGGCAGAGAAACAGGAGAGAGAAAAAATAGTTCACTTTTTGAGTGAAATTATAATGAATCATGGTTAGCACATCGACTCATACAAAGCATAGTTGAAATGTGTAGAATGAAAATGAAGATAATAACATACCCAAAGCACCTGCCTCCCAAAATATATATGAGGTTTAAATGAACTTTTAGATTTAAGATTCTTTTGTTATTTTTGTTTCGTTTTTGCATTATCTGAATGTCTGAGAAAAGAATGAAATTCTCTATAAGCCCACAGAATTTTTCATTAAGGTATTATCTTTTTCTAGCTTAAAGCAATAAACGTAGATCTTCAAAGTGATGCTGCTCTGCAGGTGGACATTTCTGATGCTCTTAGTGAGAGAGATAAAGTAAAGTTCACTGTTCATACAAAGGTAAATGTGATTTTGTACTTGTATTATTAATAGCTATTTATTGTGCAAATGTTACATATGTAATAATATATTGACTGGAACTTTGGTTTTGAACAAATTAGAAACCATATTTTAGTTTATAATTCACTGCTTTTATTTTAACAAACAGTTTTAGGGAATGTACTTTTTTTAATATGCTTTTTAAAGGTTAACATTTAAGAGTTAATCACAGAACCTAGATGTAATGCAAATTTAATTTTCTCTAGACTTATTAACATGTTTCAGTATTCTTGTTTTCAATTTTGTTTTGTTCTTTCAGTTAATTATATTACTGTCTTAGAGGGCATTTGGGTGGCTTAGTTGGTTAAGCCTCCAACTCTTGATTTCGGCTCAGGTCATGATCTCAGGCTTGTCCCTCTCCCCCCCACCGACCCTCCCTCTTTCTCTCTCTCTCTCTCTCAAATAAATAAAACTTTAAAACTAAATAAATTACTGTCTTAAAAATTATTTTCTTCTTGGATTTTAGTTCTCAGGCACATTTTCAGATCTTAAATTTATTTTCCTTTGAGTAGTTGAGTTTGATATATATTAATAACTTTTAAGTAATGGTAGCAATACAATATAATAAGAGGCTGTCAGCTTACTTTCTTAAAGATCCCAGGATAATTTTTTCTGGGTGTCTCAGAGTTTTCATAATAGAGTTTAAAAGTACTGATAATCATTCATATAAGACTAATTTAAGAAAATAAGATTTAAAATGTTTATTAAAAGCTTTTTAGTGTAATTTTGATTTTTCTTCAAGAGAATCTCTGTCTTTGCAGAGTTCATTGCCAAATTTTAAACAAAATGAGTTTTCTGTTGTTCGACAACATGAGGAATTTATCTGGCTTCATGATTCCTTCGTTGAAAATGAAGACTATGCGGGTTACATTGTAAGTGTTGGGGTTCCATTTTAATCCCATTTTGTAGGAACTTTTTAGATACTTTGTTATGTGTTAAATCTTGTTTAGCATTTTAGTGAACTGGTGTGATTTTTAAAAATTGTCAGTTACAAAACACAATTGACTACCACCTTTTATCCTGAATTGTCTAGTTTGAGAGTGTGGAGATATGGTATCTTATGCTCCTTCATTTAAACTTAAATTCTTACTGTTTATTGGAATTGAAATGGGCTTTTCCTAGAGATTAAGGGGATGTTACAAACCATACCCGTTTTGAACCCTTAGGTAGACAGATATTTAGAGTTGGAGGGTTCCTTAAGAGGTTATCTAATCTAAGTATGCATCGGTGTTGTGCCTCAGCTGTTGACCACACTCAGATTCCTGAAATTTAGTTTCATTTGATCTCCTTGAAATCATCCTGAACTGATTCTGTCTCCATCCTTATGGCAACACTCCTCAGTCATTTGCTTTTTCTTTGTAAAACTCAGAATTTGGTGGACCACTGGCAGTGCCTTCTTTTTTTTCTTTCTTTTAAAAAAATTGCCGGTTTATATAAAGAATCAACACAGGAACAGCCAAAAGGAAGAGATGCATAGGACAAGGTACAGGGAGAGGGGGTTGGTGCAGAACTTTCATGTTCTGCAGGTGTACCACCTTCCACCTTCCAGCATGTCAGTGTCTTCGCCAGCCTGGAAGCTCCTCCTTCTCTTCCCCTGTTATTTCCACCTTTTCTTCCTCATCTTGTCTAATTTTTTTTTTTAGTTTTATTTTATTATGTTATGTTAGTCACCATTCATTACATCATTAGTTTTTAATGTAGTGTTCCATGATTCATTGTTTGCGTATAACACCCAGTGCTCCATTCAATACGTGCCCTCCTTAATACCCGTCACCAGGCTAACCCATCCCCCACCCCCCTCCCCTCTAAAACCCTCAGTTTGTTTCTCAGAGTCCATAGTCTGTCATGGTTCGTCTCCCCCTCAGATTCCCTCCCCCGTCATTTTTCCCTTCCTACTGTCTTCTCTTTTTTTTATTTTAACATATAATGTATTATTTGTTTCAGAGGTACAGGTCTGTGATTCAACAGTCTTACACAATTCACAGTGCTCACCTAATGGCATTTTCTTACTACCATGTCCTTCTACACGCTAAACACTCCTCAAAGATCAAGACCATATCTTATTTAGGGACGCCTGGGTGGCTCAGTTGGTTGAGCCCCTGCCTTCAGCTCAGGTCATGATCCCAGGGTCCTGGGATCAAGTTCCTCATCGGGCTCCTTGCTCATCGGGAAGCCTGCTTCTCCCTCTGCCTGAAGCTCCCCCTTCTTGGATTTAAAAAAAAAAAAAAAAAAAGGACCATGTCTTATTTATCTTTATATACACATTGTTCAGCACCATTCCTGGCACATAGTAGATGTGGTGTATGGGCATCCATGAATGTGTGCTCGGCTGTACTTGATGCTTCCTTCCCTATGGCTTTCCTCAAGTATAACCCTTCTCTTGTATTCATTCTTTAGCTTTCCCGTACTTAGCTGTTCTTCCTCTTATTTTCTTGCTTTCTTTACTTTCCATCATTTCCCCTTAACAGTTCTTCTAGGCCCTTCCTCTTAAGATAAACTTTTTCTTTATCCTTCCCTTGAATGATACGTCTCTTCTAGATCTTATATTTTTATTTAAGGTAAGTGTTTACTTACCCACTGTGAGTGAATAGAATGATGTTAGTCATTAATCCCTGTCTTGTTCTCTTGGTTTTAAGTCAGTGCTTTCTTCTTCTGATAACACTCCTCCAATTCAGGAACCCTTTTTAACATTCCTTGCTAGATCATACTCTTGGCATTCATGAATTTTAAAAACATAGAATAGCATAAAGCTACTATGAATTCTTTAATTAAAAAATATATTTGTATTTAATCAAACCATTTACATACTTCTGAAAAATGGTATGCATCTTCTTTTAGTGTATAGTCAGAGCTTAATGTGCATATACATTTGAGGACTCCTTAAGTTGCCACATAGGAATCTGCAGATTAAAGTTTGGAAACTAGTGTTCTTATACTAGAAAATAGTGTTCTGCTGTATTTCTTCCTTGGTGCAAAGGACCTAATCAAATTCTCTATCCTGAATTGGGATATTCCTGGTGTCGTGTTCATTCAGGATGTCTTTAGCTCTCCCAGATACAGTCTTTTATGGTGGCAGTAGTACAACTGCTGTGAAAAAGAAAATAGTCTTTAAATTAGTGACTTGGTTCTCTTACAGATCCCACCAGCACCACCAAGACCTGATTTTGATGCTTCAAGGGAAAAACTGCAGAAGCTTGGAGAAGGAGAAGGGTCCATGACAAAGGAAGAATTCACAAAGATGAAACAGGAACTGGAAGCGTATGTGATTTTTGTTGTTGCTTTTGTTAATTGTGCTTGTTTTAATGCCTTTTTCTGTGCTCTCTGATATCCCATCCTTTTAATCATTTCACCACAGTGACCCTTTCTGAAAGATGCAGGTTTAAGCCAAACAACCAGTTTTAATGATCATGATCAGAGCCTACAGGAAAATTATAGAATAATTGTCTGTATTGTAAAATTCTTTAATGTTTTAAATAGACTCTGAAAATTGAAAACAGAGGATCCAAAACTTTATTAAAAAATAGTAGAAAGGGAAATACGACTTTTTAAAGCAGAATGTAACTTGCTTTGTTTTTTATTTATAAGGTTTTAGTTATTGCCAACCTAGTTTTCTTTTTTCGATATGTGCATACTACCCAAACTTCTATTATTTCTCATAGAAATATGCACTGAGCAACTCTGCATATATTATTTTCTTTTTTAAAAAATGTGTGTGTGCGTGTGTGTGTGTAATTTTTGCCCTCTTTTTTTCTGTCTCTGGCTTCTGGCTGAAGGAAAAAGAATAGGAACAAAGTAACAAGAGAATAGTTTTTAAAATGTTTTCATTAAATGATTATTAGTTTCACATGTACTAGAAATGTATTAAATCCTTGAAAAAATTTGAGATAGTTTCTATTTTATTTTTAGCATACTTGCTAAAAATACCAAGTCTTTCCCCTTTTACTAGACATATGAATAATTTTAGATTTGCAGTATATTGTTTTTCTGTGTTTTGGGAGCTATACAAGGAAATAACTTTCCTTGCATCATCATCACTTCCATCACTCTTTTTCTGGCCATTTCTCCTCTTCATGCATTTCCTTTTCTCCTCTTCCACTTAGTTTCGGCTTTTAAGCGTCTATCCACATGGCTACTAGACTCCTCTTCAGAATGCTAAACTCATTTGACAAGATAAATTAGCAAAGTAGATCTTTTTTGTCAAAGTGTAAGGTGCCAGGTATTTTAAGATTTTTGTCCATGCTGGGTGCAAGCAATAGTCTTGAGAGCAGACAGAAATCTATACTTTTATAGTTATAAGACTGAAAACTGGAAATTAGCAGAGCACATTAATATTAAAGAATCTGTGGTTTTCCAGTGGCCCTGATCATGATTCTTTTGTGGTCTGGTTAGGGGTTGGATAACAGAGAACCTTGGGTTTATTCTACTGCTACCTCCATCCTCTGCATCCTTCTTTTTTGTCTTCACTGAATGACTACCCTCACAGAGATCAAACTTCTCCCAACATTGGTCCTGCTGGTTTGCTGGTATGTAAAATTTATCCTCCTTGCACGTAGTTGAAGCAAGAATATCGGGCCTTTTCCTTGAGTGTTTCTTTTTTTCAAACTGACATATATTACTATACGATCGCTGTGATTCACTGATGATATTAAAATATTTTAAACACAGTTTTTCAATGTAATGACAAAAATTAGTCTCTCTGCGGTATGCTTTTTTCTTGTGTGTTTGGGTCATTAGATGAAAATAATTATTAATGTCAAAAATATGTTTACTGAGGATTGGGTTTTACTTTTTTTTATAAAAGTGTTTAAATGCAGTAATTATCTAGAAATTGAGTCATAAAATTGTGTTGAATAACTTGTAGTATACTTTCTCTGGAGCTGAAAATGAACCCCTCTATAGTTACTTTAACATCAACTTGCATAGGAAGAAAGGTTCATAAAACCTAAAAATATTAACATTTAAATATAATAAATACTATTAACTAGCATGAAGCCTTTTCAGAGCTGGGTTTTATATATTTTATTAACAGTTCAACTAAAATCTTTGTTTATGTGGATTATATCTTTATATCTTTAATTTTGCTTTTAGTATAATTCAGAGGATTTGTTGAAAAAATTGTTGCAGATGATTTTCTAGTTGATGCAGTGTTTTACCTTTAATTTTGTGTATTGTTTCTAGTGAATATTTGGCAATATTCAAGAAGACTGTTGCAATGCATGAAGTGTTCCTATGTCGTGTGGCAGCACATCCTATTTTGAGAAAAGATTTAAATTTTCATGTCTTCTTGGAATATAATCAAGATGTGAGTATTGATTAAAGTAGTGATCAAGGTTTATTTTTAGAGTTACTGGGAAAGGCAGGGAATAGTTAGATGACCCTTTTTTGTAACATTCTTATATTTCAAGGCAGTTTAAAATGATACTTTTGTAGTGGTAATACAGTATTTCAGTAGAACTTGAGGAGATTAATTGAAGAAATGAGGGAAAATCATGTTACTACATGGGATATTGATTTTCATCCTGAATTGTGAACTTTTTAAGAAACACGGTTATCAACTTGATTGTTTCTTAAATTTGAGTTTGGAGTCGTCTGAAGCCTTATGGGGAATCCTAGCGAGGTGTTTGAGCTAAAGAATTCCAGATTAGTTTTGGGTTAATCATTGAGTTTTGATCTGTTTAACTGACCTTCTTCAGTCCGATTGCTCCTAACCTTCCTCCCTCCCTGCCTGAAAACTGTTACAGTGCAAATAGAAAAATTGGTGCAGGGCGCCTGGGTGGCTCAGTCGTTAAGCGTCTGCCTTCGGCTCAGGTCATGATCCCAGAGTCCTGGGATGGAGCCCTGCATCGGGCTCCCTACTCCGCGGGAAGCCTGCTTCTCTCTCTCCCTCTCCCACTCCCCCTGCTTGTGTTCCCTCTCTCGCTGTGTCTCTCTCTCTGTCAAATAAATAAATAAAATCTTTTAAAAAAAAAAAAAGAAAAGAAAAATTGATGCAATTGAGCTTTAAAGATTTCTTCATTTGTAGTACTGGCGAAAAAAATTTTAATGGGTGGGCGATACAGATCTTGGGATTTATATTCGGATGACAAGATTAACTCATAATTTTAGCAAAAAAACAAATGTAGCATAGTGCTAGTTTGTTTACAAGTTAACATCAAGATCAAAGAATTTTGTTTATATAAATCTGTCCTTCTGGTTTGGTTTTAGTAGACATGACAATGACAATAAAATGTCCTAAGTCTAGCAGTAGAGAACATATTTTTAAAAGGGTATGAAGTAACTCAAGATCACAGAAACATAGCACTTAAGCATGGGTACTTTGACAAGCATAAATGTGGTATGTGATACTGGCATGTGGTCGTTTGTAACTAGGAATTAATTGTAAAGAATGCTGGCTGTATCATGAATTATAAGAAGTGAAAACAATTCGAGAGTAGGGTTGCCAAAGAACACATGATACAGAATGCTGTCATCAATTTTTTACCCTTATGTGTTTGTTTTTCCTCAACCTTATTCGTGGCCTGGGCCAAAACCTTAATAATAATTGGTAGAGCAGCATAAGTATGTATACAGTGGGGCGTGGTATTATCGGTTCAGGGCGACTTGTGTTAGAGGAGCCTCGTGCTCCACGTACTCTAGCGCATTGCCAAATCCCTTAGTGCTATGTGAAATTACATATCTGTATTTTTTTAATTTTATTTTTTAAACTTTTTTTTTTTTAAGATTTTTTATTTATTTATTTGACAGAGAGAGACACAGCGAGAGAGGGAACACAAGCGGGGGGAGTGGGAGAGGGAGAAGCAGGCTTCTGGCCGAGCAGGGAGCCCAGTGCGGGGCTCGATCCCAGCACCCTGGGATCATGACCTGAGCCGAAGGCAGACGCTGAACGACTGAGCTACCCAGGCGCCCCATATCTGTATTTTTTTTTTTTTTAAGATTTATTTATTTGAGAGAGAGCAGATGCACGAGCAGGGAATGGGGAGGGGCAGAGGGAGAGGAAGAGACTCTCGAGCAGATCTTGTCATGGGGCTCAATCCCAGGACCCTGAGATCACGACCTGAGCCGAAATCAAGAGTCACACACTTAACCGACTGAGCAACCCTCGTGCCCCATATGTATCTGTATTTTAAAAAATTGTGTATTTATTATTTGTCTCCCTCTGCTAAAATATAAGCTCTCTGGAAGCAAGGCTTTAATTTTTCACCATTGTATCCTCAGTACTTTAGAATAGTGGCTGACAAGATGTAAAATAAGTATTTGTTAAAATGATAAGTGAATGAGGGGCACCTGAGTGGCTCAGTTGGTTAAGCCTCTGCCTTCAGCTCCTGTCATGATTCCAAGGTCCTGGGATTGAGTCCTGCATCGGGCTCCCTGCTCAGTAGGGAGCCTGCTTCTCCCTCTGCCTCTGCCACTCCCCCTCCTTGTGCTCTCTCACTCTCGCTCTATCAAATAAATAAATAAAATCTTTAAAAAAAAAGGTAAGTGAATGATTTTTAATTGTTTAGATCAGCTTTATAAATAGCTTTCAGAAATCTTAGGGTTTCATAAGTTTTCTCCCATCAACGTACATTTTTCTTCCTCCCAGACTAATACATGCTTAATAGAGATAATGATGTGCTGCATTATAATAACCCTTTTAATATCAGCATATGGTGTTTTGGAGAAACTCTAAAAAGACAGGAAAGTGTTTTGCAAATATTCTGTACAAATTAATAGCGGAACACCTGGGTGGTGCAGTCAGTTAAGCGCCTGACTCATGATTTTGGCTCAGGTCATGATCTCAGGATGGTGAGATCGAGCCTCGCATCAGGCTCTGTGCTCAGCATAGAGTCTGCCTAAGAGTCTCTCTCCCTCTGCGCCCCCCCCCCCGCCAACGCTCACGTGTTTTCTCTTTCTCTCAAATAAATAAATCCTTCTAAAAGATATAATTAATTAATAGCAAGTACATTAATAGGTTATTGAAGATTATAGGCCCAAAACTAAAAAGTTTCTCTCAATCTTGTTCTGATGCTGTTTCTCAGATCTTTACTCACTTCACTGGGGCAGGAAAAGCAATCTGTATGTGCTATTTTGTTATCTGAGTTTCAGAGGGTCATGGGACTGATGAGCTGTTGAAGTAGGGCTAGGGTGCTTGAAGTCTAAAAAGGCCATGGGGCATCTGGGAGGCCTAGAAAAGCTTGTTCTAGTGTTTAGTTGTGTGAGTAGTCACTGTTGTAAGCATTTAGTGTTGCTTTACTTAGGTAGCTATATACCTTCTCTGTTTCTACTAGGTATAGTCTGAGTCTGCTTAACAATAGATTAAATATTTAACCCAATTAATTCCCTTGGGGCGCCTGGGTGGCTCAGTCGGTTAAACAGATGCCTTCGGTTCGGGTCATGATCCCAGGGCCATGTGGGATCGAGTCCCACATGCGGCTCCCTGCTCGGCGGGGAGCCCGCTTCTCCCTCTCCCTCTGCCTGCTGCTCTGCCTCCTTGTGCTCTCTCTCTACCTCTCTGTCAAATAAATAAATAAAATCTTAAAAAACAAAAAACACCCTAATGTCCATTCAATTCTTGCTACCTTATCAGTGGCCACACCCAGGACCCTCTCTCTTATCTGAGTTCTTAAACTCTAGTATTAATAGACTCCAAACATTGACAGCTAGACTCCAAACATAGACAACTCTCTTTTTCCCTACTCCTATTTAGGTTGTTCTTTAACTCACTGGTACATCTAGACCCTTGACCTCTCCTGCATTTTGACCCTGTTAGAAGCCCTTTTGTCTTTACTTATTTCTCATCTAGTCTAGATTGCCTGCTCCATCATTTATAACAAGGTTATGACTTTAGACAGCTCTCTCCCATTTTCCATAAAAGCTCATTTCAACTTTCAGCAGTTCCTCTAGAGGAGAAAATGACTGTGTTCACTGGGAAGTGGAAGCCAGTCAGAAATCAAATCCTACAACTCTATGTGTGTCCCACAACTCTCAATCACCATGGCAGCCATGATCATGTTTTAGCTTTTTTTCTTTTTTTTTTTAATTTCTTCCTTTCTAATCTGGATACCCTTTTAATTTCTTTTGCTTGCCTATCTGTCCTGGCTAGGACCTCCAGTACTATGTAAAATAGAAATGACAAGAGCAGACATCTTTTGTTTCGTCTCTAATCTTAGGGGGAAAGCATTCATTGTTTCACTGTTAAGTATGATGTTAGCTGTGGGATTTTCGTTGATGCTCTTTATCAAGTTGAAGTTCCCTTCTGTTCCTAGTTTGTTGAGTGTTTTTGTTATGAAAAAAGTATAGCTATTGACATGATGTGGTTTTGTCCTTTATTCTGTTAATATGATGTATCACATTGTGCCTTTCCATTTTGATAAAGATATCTTTCTAGCTCTCCTGGATCCCACGTACTTCTACATCTTTGGGATCTCTTCTGACTGAGTTTTCTTCTTAACTCTGAACATTGTGAAACTCTGTAAAGGTATTGAGTAAGGAGGAGATGCTCAAAATTTGATTTTGGAAGTCATCAACAGAATGGATTGAATTGAGGAAATGAGAGATGTTAACTAGTAGTCCAGTGTAGTAGTTAGGCAAGAAAAATGAGGTTTTTCACTAGGACAGTGGGAAAGAAAGGGACAGATTTCAGGATTTGATGGTAGAATTTGAGCTGTGAGAGACAAAAAGAAGTTGTAGATTATTTCAAGATTTTTAATGAGAGGTGTGGGGCTTAAGGGAATATGTTGGAGAGACTGGTTGGATGGAGGGACCATGGACAGGGAACCAAGAAGAAAAATTTGGAGATTAGATTAGATTATAATGAATACTGTCTTAGTTTAATGTGGGTTTAGCAGAATCTCCATATAGGGATATAATATAGGCAATTGGAAATAGGGTCTGAGGTTCAGGAAAGAGCTTAGGGGTAGTGATCATGATTTGTGAATCATTTACATAATGGTGAACATTGAAGCCATGGCAGTAGATACGGAAATTAGATGGGATGTTACATTATGGGACACCCTGGTGCAGCAAGTGGTAAAGTCAAAGAGTTAGCTGCTTCTCAGTTTTGCCTTTAGATAACCATTCTTGCCATCTGGAGTCACCTTTTGTGTCCCTTATACTGTAAGTTGCTGATCCCCAAAACAGGACAAGACATGATATTTGGATGAGTTCAGAGTGAAGAGTTTGCAGAATATGGGGCGCTTGGGTGGCTCAGTAGGTTAAGCATCTGCCTTCGGCTCAGGTCATGATCCCCGAGTCCCAGGATCGAGCCCACATCAGGCTCCCTGCTCAGCGGGGAGTCTGCTTCTTCCTCTGCCTCTCACCCCACTCATTCTCTCTTATTCTCTCTCAAATAAGATAAGTAAAATCTTACAAAAAAAAAAAAAGAATTTGCACAATGTATTTTCAAAGTTTTTATAGAGTCCTATGATGGTGTATTAGACTCCAATAAATTTTACATCTTTAAATGAACTCCTGGATTAAATTTTTAGTTGTCTTTATATATTACTATATATGGGATAAGAAGGCTACTTGCAATGGGATTATCAAATATACTTATAAAATTTGAGATATCTAGGCATTATTGTAGATCACCTGAATCTGAATCTTTGAGAGAGGCCAGCCTCCTCTTTAATACACTAAAGTTTGAAAGTCACGGATACACATAATGATATTGCCACTTTATTAAAGTTTAAAAACCAGGATCCTTTTGTGGTTGCCATTTTGAAGTCAGAGAATAAAAGAGGCATTACTTTCCATTTGTAATCTAAAAAAATTGCCAACTTAAGTTTACCTTTCTTTCAGCTGAGTGTGAGAGGAAAAAATAAAAAAGAGAAACTTGAAGATTTCTTTAAAAACATGGTAAAATCAGCAGATGGAGTAATTGTTTCAGGAGTAAAGGTAAGATTCTATTTGATTAACAGAGGTATTGGTTTGAGAATCTACTTCTTTTGAGAAGATAGATTGAGATTTCAGATGTGCAGATGACTTATTAGAGTAAAAGAGAATTTGGATGGTAGAATGCTTAGGCCTGGGAATCTGGGCCCCCTGCCCTCGATTCTACTCTTTAGAGAACTGCCTTCTCCCAGGGGTGAGAGGTCTGTAGGTTCAAGGGGATTTGCCCACCTGGAGTGCATACCCCTTCCCTCCAAACTAGACCATGCTTTAGGGGTCTGGAACCCCATGTTTCCTTGCCCAAATCTGAAGCCTACTTCCAACTTTTTCTCTTCTGTGGGCCTCTTCCCTGAATTCATCCTCCAGTGTGTGCATTCATGGGTGGTCAAGGGTGACCATGGAACAGCTGGGAAGAGGGAGGGCACAGGGGAGAAGATCAGTGTGCAGGATAGAATATCCGCTTACATACACACGTGAGGTTTCTCTCGGTGCCGTACAGAGCTGCAGGATAGGGCACGAAGAGGGCCTGCCTCCGTTTGTACACTTGCCCTAGGCCTTACAAATGTTAGGGGCACACTTGGGTTCAGATCTGGAGTTAGAAGAGCTCCTTTGAGGTTTTAGTCTTGTTGTGGGGCGCCTGACTGGCTCAGTTAGTAGAGCATGTGACTCTTGATCTCAGAGTTGTGAATTCAAGCCCCACATTGCGTGTAGAGCTTACAAATAAATAAATAAACAGGCATATTTAAAATTAAAATAAATAAATAGCACCTAAGTATTTCTTAATGATGTTCTAAAAATGGTACAAGAATTGATTTATCTGAAAACCCTTAACCATTAAAAGAGAAAAGTGTTTATATTACATTATCAAGCAGATACTAAGAAAGAGATAAATAATGCTGCTTTGTCATCATTACCTATTTTTATAGATACATCTACAGTAAAACTTAGGTAGGAAGTACTATTTATTTGATTCATACTTCAGTTTTTCAGAGACAGGTCAGCTGGTATGTTGACAGTGCATGTGCCATGGCTACTTTCTAATAAGGACTCCACTTCCTTCCATTTTGATGCTACTTACACATTAATATTGAACATTTTTCTTAGCATTAATCCACTATATGGATTATGATTTTGGTAAAGTAGTAACATTTTTTGAACATTTACAATGTGGTGTTTGTTAATCCACATTTTGTTTACTCTTCAACCCTACAAGTTGGATAGTTTTATCCCCATTTTAACAGTTAAGAAAATTGGTACACATGAATTACAAATTTTAAAGGACATTTTGTTAGTACTGACTTCTTTCCCATGTTCTGTTGATGTGGATGTGAATTACATCATTTTAGCTGGTGCTGTTTCAAAAAATGATTGTTGTTTTAGAAAGGAGGAAAGTACTTTTAATAATTTTTATTTTTAATGTGTATCTAGCTTTGTTTCAAAAAAGATACAATAATTGCTCCCAGAAAGCTAGTTTGGCCATGTTTCCCCAAAGCAAGCAGAGAGGGCTGTAATGGCGAAGGCCTGGCAGCCTTTAGGAATGGCTCATAGAATACTTAATAGACCAAGAGAAATAGATTCGGACTTGTCTATCAGAATTTGTTCCTTCTCAAAAGCAATTGATTACTCCCCCCCTGGCAGTAATATATTTGTTGGAGAGGCTGGACCGTAGACACAGAGCACGAGTAGGAACATATTTCAGAGTACAACATGTGAACGTGAACCATTATGGAAGGATCTAAGCTTTCAACTGCAAAACCATTGCAGATTTCTTCCTGGATAGATAGAAGTGCATGTCTGTATAAAGTCTGAATTTGTTGGTGAAATCGTTAGAACATCTGATTATTAGAGGATAGCTGTGCTGTTTTACTGATCTTTTATGATTATAATGGTAAAGTGATTTATGTATTACACTAAAGTAAATAAGTGAAAAATTATATTTTCTTTTGACCCTATAGGATGTAGATGATTTCTTTGAGCATGAACGAACATTCCTTTTAGAATATCATAACCGAGTTAAGGATGCATCTGCTAAATCTGATAGGATGACAAGATCCCACAAAAGTAAGGTTTTTCTCTGTGGCTAAAGCTTAAATTTTAATGGAATAATTATAAAGTTACTATGTTACTTATAGTTTATAAAAGTCTTGCTATAGAACAGTGGTTCTCAAACTGTGGTCTGTGAAGTCTTGACCCTAAGGCTCTTTTTATTTTTAGCAAGTCTGTGAGGTCAAAACTATTTTCATAACAATCCATGATGCTTTTTGTATTTTTCACCATGTTCACATTTACACTGATAAAGCAGAAGCCATGGTGGATAAGATTACTGGTGCCTTAGCACAGAGCAAGACAGTGGCACCAAATTGTGCTAAGAGTCACTATATTCTTCCTGCAGTGCGTTTGCAGTTAGAAAGAAAAATTCAATTAAGAATATTCTTGATAAAGCAGTTAAAATTACTAATTGTAATAAACACTTCCCTTGAGTTCACTTTTTTAATATTCTGAATGATGAAATGGAAGGTATACATAAAGCACTCTGTGTACTGAAATATAATGGTTCTCTTTAGAAAAGCACTTTAGTTGCAACTGAATTATCTTTTTTTTTTCCCAAAAAAACCACCATTTCTACTTAAGAGAAAAGCTGCCAAACTATGATTATTCAGATTTGAGTATTTGGTAGACATTTTCTTAAAAATTAAGTGAATCTGTCACTTTAAGGAAAACAACTGATAGTATTTGTTGACAATGATAAAAGTCAAGCTCTCCAGCAATAATTAGAATTTTTGAAAACTTGTATCCATCCTCTTGAACTTGCTTCACAATAAAGACTTGTCTGAGGAGATTGATGATCATATGTCAATGTGGTATTTTTGATGTTGTTTATGTATAATGAAGTGTGTCAACATTTGGAAGATCTGCATAACTCATTGAGCCAATATTTTCTAAATGATCAAGTACATGATGTTACAAAATCATGTATGTAAAAGATTCATTCAAAGTTCAAGATAGACTAATGTTTTCTTTTAACGGCTTTATTGAGGTATAAAGTTGGTATCAGTAAGTTGCAATGTTCAAAGTATACAATTTGATAAGTTTTGACATATGTGTAAAATCATCACTATAATCAAGATAATGAACATATCCATCACCACCAAAAGTTCCCTTACAGCCCTTTGTATTCCCTCCCTTTTTCCCTGTCCCCAGGCAACCATTGATCTGCTTCCTGTCTCTATAGATTAGTTTGCATTTTCTAGAATTTTGTATGAATGGAATCATACTATATGTACTCTTTATTATTTGGCTTTAAAATGCAACAAAATTATTTTGAGATTAGTTCAAGTTGTTGTGTGTATCAAGAGGGCATTCCTTTTAATTGCTGAGTATTATACTGTTGTATGGATATACCACAATTGTTTATCCATTCAGCTGTTGGTGGACATTTGGGTCATTGTTAGCTTTAGACTGTTATAAATAAAGCTGACATGAACCATCTATTTGTAAGTCTTTGTATGGACATGTGCTTTCATTTCTCTTGGGTAATACCTAAAAGTAGAGTGGCTGGGTCATGTGGTAAGTGTATAATTAACTTTTTTAAGAAACTGCCAAACTTTTTTTCCCAAAATGAAATGACTGTACCATTTTACATTCCTACCAGCTGTGCATGAGAGTTCCAATTCCTCCACATCTTTTCCAACAAGGATACTCATTCTTTTTCCTTTTAGCCATTCTCATAGGCGTCTCAGTGTGATTTTAATTTGCATTTCCCTAATGACTGATGATGTTGAATAACTTTTCTTATGTAAGTCCTCCTGCTTTATTCTTCTTTACCAAAGTTGTTTTGGCCCCTCTAGGTTCTTTACATTTTCATATGGATTTTAGAATCAGCTTGTCACTTTTATAAAAATGGTGTCTGTGATTTTTTGATTGGGATTGTGTAGAATCTGTAGGTCAGTTTGGGGAGGATTGATGTCTTAACAATATCGATTCTTTTGATACATGAATATAGTGTATTTCTCCATTTAGCTAGGTCTTCCTTAAATTCTCTCAGCAATATTTTATAGCTTTCGTTGTACAGATCTTATACATAGTTATCTTGTATATAGTTAGATTGATTCCTAATTATTTTTGATGCTCTTGTAAATGATGTGTTTTATACCTTTCAGTTTCCAGTTGTTATTTGCTAATATATAGAAATACAATGTATTTTCTATATTGATCATATATCTTGCAGTCTTACTAAATAAACTCACTTACTGGTTCCAGTAACTATTTGTAGATTCCTTTGGATCTTCTACATAGATGATCATCTGCTAATAGAAACAATTAGATTTCTTTCCAGTTTAGATTCCATTTATTTCTTTCCTTTGCCCCGTCGTACTGAAGTTGTACCTGTAGCTCCAGTAGAGTGTGGATGGAAGTGGTGAGAGTGGGCGTCTTTGCCTTGTTCCTTACCTTACGCGGAAGGCATTCTTTCTTAAACCATTAGTTTTTCCTAGATGCTTTTTATCAGGTTGAGAAAATTCTCTTGTAAATTGCTAGTTTTCTGGGAGTTTTTTTTTTTCTTAAGTCAGGAATGAATGTTGGATTTTTATCAAATGTTCTTTTTTGCACCTACAGTGTTGAGATAATCATACCGTTTTTCCTTTTTAGTCTATTAGTATGATTAATTGTATTTTCAAATGTTACACCAACCTTATGTTCTTGGGATAAATATCACTTATACCAATGGAGTTTAAATGTGATAGAGTTCAGGGGGGCCTGGGTGGCTCAGTTGGTTAAGCAGCCAACTCTTGATTTCGGCTAAGGTCATGATCTCAGGGTCCTGGGATCATTCCTCCATCGGGATCTCCTTCTGCCTCTCCCCCCACTTATGCTCTTGTCTCTCTCTCAAATAAATAAATCTTTTTAAAAATAAATAAATAGGGACACCTGGGTGGCTCAGTTGGTTAAATGTCTGCCTTCAGCTCAGGTCATGATCCTGGGGTCCTGGGATGGAGCCCTGTGTCAGGCTCCCTGCTTAGTGGGGAGTCTGCTTCTCCCTCTGTACCTCCCCCTGCTTGTGCTCAATCTCAAATAAATAAATAAAATCTTAAAAAAAATAAAAATTTTGCAGGTGAAATAAACACGAAAAGCAAAAAATTACAGTGTACTATAATCAGTCCTGTAATAGAGGTGTATATTCGTGCTATGGAAACATAAAGAACTATAAAGGTAGACAGTCATCCATTAAGAAAACTGAAGAAAATATTAGTGATTCTTCTTTATTTATTTGACCAAATGGAACAGTGCTTTTTTTTTTTTTTTTAAAGATTTTATTTATTTATTTGACAGAGAGAGACAAAGTGAGAGAAGGAACACAAGCAGGGGGAGTGGGAGAGGGAGAAGCAGGCTTCCCGCTGAGCAGGGAGCCCGATGCGGGGCTTGATCCCAGGACCATGAGATCATGACCTGAGCCGAAGGCAGATGTTCAACGACTGAGCCACCCAGGCGCCCCTGGAACAGTGCTTTTAAGAAAGATGGTTGTGAACCTATTTACAAAATCATAATTATTACATATAATTAATTATATAACATATGATTTTACAGAATTATAAAGTAAAAATTATTTTTTCATGATGCATGAACTTAGCCTGGACTATGAAAACTTAAGTTTTCAACATCACTGTAATGTATAAAATCAGGGCAGTTTGCTTATTTTCTCTGATCATATAATGATGTAACAGCTAAAGAGGGTAGTGTTCTCAGGGCCAGATATTAGGATCCAGGAATGTCTTGCTGTAAAAAATAATTTCAGGGTCAGTTTAAGTATAAAATATTAATGTATTTGATTTTAAACACAAATCATTTGTGATTCCTGCCTCAATAAACCAACCTTTTTGTGATTTTTAAGTGTTATTTTTTTTAACTTAAACTTTTAGGATAATAGTGAACAATCTCATATGTAGAAGTTACCATTCAGAGTCTGAAGTTTGTGTTCACAGTTTCTTTATGGGGGCACCTGGCTGGCTCAGATGAGTAGAGTATGCAACTCTTGTGTGAGTTTGAGCCCCATGTTGGGCATGGAGCCCACTTTAAAAACAAATTCTTTTTTTTTTTTTTTAAAGATTTTTATTTATTTGACAGAGACAGAGCGAGAGAGGGAACACAAGCAGGGGGAGTGGGAGAGGGAGAAGCAGGCTTCCCGCTGAGCAGGGAGCCCGATGCGGGGCTCGATCCCAGGACCCTGGGATCATGACCTGACCCGAAGGCAGATGCTTAAGGACTGAGCCACCCAGGCACCCCCAAAAAAAATTCTTTATGAAAGATCAAAATAGATCTGTTTTGAATAATTTTAAAAAGTAAATAGAGTCACCAGATTTCAGTCTTATTTGTTGAATGTAACTTTGTACAGCATAAGAAAGTACAATGTAAGGATTACTGTTTTGTTAGAGAATAAACACATTAAACCTTGTAAAATACTGCTGGCATAAGTGGGAATTTCCATACAAAATAGGCATGTCTCGGATTTCGTTAATAATAGCAAACATTTGTATAATACTGTACTTGCTATGTGCCAGGTATATAGTAACATTTATTTTTTTATTTTTATTATTTATTTTTTTAAGATTTTATTTATTTATTTGACAGAGAGAGACACAGCGAGAGAGGGAACACAAGCAGGGGGAGTGGGAGAGGGAGAAGCAGGCTTCCCGCTGAGCAGGGAGCCCGATGTGGGGCTCGATCCCAGGACCCCGGGATCATGACCTGAGCCGAAGGCAGACGCTTAACGACTGAGCCACCCAGGCGCCCCTATAGTAACATTTATTAATTCATTTAGTCCAAGTAATCATGCGGAGCTGGTACCATTATTATCCCCATTTCCAGATAAGGAAAGCAAGGCATACACAGGTTAAGTGATAAGCTCGAGGTCGTAGAGCTGGTAAATTGGGATTGGACCCTAAGCAGTTTGGTTCCAGTTCTATGCTCTTAACCATTGCACTTATACTATCCTTTCTCTGAAACGAGAAATCTTTTCTCAACAAGTTGTCCCATGGGGTGAGCCCTGGGAAAAGTGCTGAAGTTGAATACTTCGCTTCCTAGCACCCAAGGATAATGGTGCTACCACCATTCATCTAGCTTCCCAAGCTCCATAAATTTCCCTCCTACCTTAGGTCTCTTGTTTGTAAATCCTACCTATTAGGTTTCCTAAATATCTTCTAGCTTTGTTGTTCCTCTCTGCTGTCACTCTTTTTGCTAACTTGATCCTGACCATCAGTATCTGACACAACAAATTCCTAGTTGGTTACTCAGCCTTCTGTGTCTCCATTTCTAATCTTTATTCCAGGCAGCAGAATTTTTTATCTAAAATCCTTAATGGTTGTTTTTACCACTACTGTTATTTTAAAATGTTTAATAACACCCGTTCTTACAAGATCAAATCCAAACTTTATCGTGTCTTACAAAAACCTGTTTTTTCCCCCCAGGATACTTCCAGTTTATTTTTCCATCTTCAGCTCTGTCCACTGTCTTCTATACCCTATAGTGCCTTCTTCCTAGAAGGCTGTTTGAATATACTGTATTCTTTTATGTCTCATTGGCCTTTATCCATGCTGTCCCCTCCATTTTGCCTGGTAAAGATTTGCTTATCCTACAAGTTCTGATTCATTCAGTAGTGTCTGTAAATCCTTCCCTAACTTACTCAGGTGGAATCATCTGTTTCCCCGGCTCCCAGAGTAGTTTGTTCCTACTTCTAATATAATATTCATCAAGTTATAATATAGCTGTTGTCATTTCCTTCACCAGACTTGGGGTATTTCATACTGCATACACATTGTTTGGCAGGTAGGTGCTCAATAAGTATTTTTGAATCAATGAATAAATATATTCTAAAAATTTTTTTCCATAGGTGCTGCAGATGATTACAATAGAATTGGTTCTTCATTATATGCTTTAGGAACTCAGGATTCTACAGATATATGCAAGTAAGGATTCTGATTTGAAATATTAAATAAAACAAAAATTTCGTTGGCAGCCTGGACACACAGAATACTTCTGAACCGAGAGTCATTTAGAATATCTTCTTCAAAATACATCAGTAATAAGGCGCTTCTTATAAACTTGGATCAGTGTCATTTTTTTCTCTACCATTTCTCTCTTATTTTTTAAATCTGAAAAGTAAAAATTGGCTTTATATAATTTTAACATTTGCAAAGTTTTATTTGATGAAAATTGGCTGATTTATGTATATAAGGAAGAGGAAGACAGAATTTATGTCAAAATGTTCTTAGGTTTTGATGAAGTTTATTATAAATAAATGTTTTGGAATTAGAATATAATATATATTTGTATGTATTTTTTGGAGGCCAAATTGACTTTTAAAGTAAAATGTGATGTTATCAGTTTATACTTTTTAAAGAGGCTGGCTATTCTAGATTATAAGTTTAATGAATCTTAGGGCAGTCCTAGAGTGACCTGATAGGGAAGTATTATGCATGTTAGTATAGAAATGCTCTCCGGATGTTTGCATACATAGCTGTTGTTTATTTACTTTATACTGGCTTTCCACATTAATCTAACCATAGTTAATTTTAGTTGTTCCTATAATATTGTTTAAACCCAACTCTTCATTGAAAAATAATCCAACTTTTTTTTCAATTTTAAGTGGCAAAACTATTTTCATAGTTTATGCCTTTTTCTAAACCATATCCTTGAACTTTTTTCTAGTATATCCCGTCTTAGTAGACATGTAAGATCCAGGTTTTTCAGCAAAACAAGATACTACATATAGCTTACATTAATTAACATGCTATCTTCCCAAAGAGTTAGTCTCTAACTCTTTGATAAGAAGAAAAAGCCAACCTTGCCGTGAGTTATTGGACATAAACCTGTCAAATCAAGTTCTTTTTGGTAAAACAAAGGTCATAAAATAGTGTTTTAGTTTTTAGTAGTACTTGCCCAATCCAGTTATAATGTCACCAGTAATTACATATTATTTCACAGAATACCCCTTTAATGGTTTGGCATTGGGATATTTTTTAGTTGGTGTCAGCATTTGAGAGATAGGCTATTTAGTTAAAAGTGAACATGAAGGGCGCCTGGGTGGCTCAGTTCATTAAGCGACTGCCTTCAGCTCAGGTTATGATCCTGGAGCCCCGGGCTCGAGTTCCATATCGGGCTCCCTGCTCAGCGGGGGGTCTGCTTCTCCCTCTGACTCTCTTCCCTCTCGGGCTCTCTGTCTCTCATTCTCTCAAATAAATAAATAAAATCTTTAAAAAAAAAAAAAAAGTGAACATGAATTCAGAGATAGAAATTGGTTATTCATTTCTGTTATTTTCTAAAACAAAGCAGCTCTACTTGAAGATGTTTAACACGTAAGTATCAGATAACTTCAAGAGCTGCTCCAACTTTAGTGTTTTCCTTTTAAGTCAGCCTTTTTGGATCCGATTGTTCTATACTTCTATAGTAATTTTGAAGATACAGGCTTTATTTACTATTATGTGACATTCTGCTAAAGAATATAAGGAAAAAATTTTTTAATTTAAATGTATGGCTTGGGGTGCCTGGCTGGCTCAGTCAGTGGAGCACGTGACTCTTGAGCTCAGGGTTGTGAGTTCGACCCCCCCCCCTTGGGTGTAGAGATTACTTTAAAAAGTATATATTAAATACATAAGTAAATGTATGGCTTAGACTGTTACCTTGAAATGGGAAGATTTTTTTTAACAACAGTTTTCAATCTGTTATATGGAAGTATAGAGGTGTTGTTCTAATGAAGTCTGTGGTGAACAAGACCATTAAATATTACTGCAATGAAATAAGAAAGTTCATTATTAATACGGTTTTGGGGGTATATGCTCTGAACATTTGAAATGAAAAGTCATTTCAAAGCTGACTTCTGATGAAATATTTTTCCCTTCCAGGTTTTTTCTCAAAGTTTCAGAACTGTTTGATAAAACAAGAGTAAGTACTATTGGTTAACCTTTGAGAGTCTCAATCTTTGCATACAGTAGTGTGTAACCTGTTGTGGTTGTATTAAACTTTATTGAGAAAGATGAGCTATACTTCAGAAGGATGAAGAGACAGATTTAGATTTGAAAATTTGAGTTTTTTTCAGGAAATAAATTTTTTTGTTGTGGCCTTCTGGTATTTGTGTAAAAGTTCATATTCTTATTTTTTTTTTTTTTTTTTTTTTATTTGACAGAGAGAGAGACAGCGAGAGAGGAAACACAAGCAGGGGGAGTGGGAGAGGGAGAAGTAGGCCTCCCGCGGAGCAGGGAGCCTGATGTGGATCCCAGGACCCTGGGATCATGACCCGAGCCAAAGGCAGACGCTTAACGACTGAGCCACCCAGGCGCCCCCCTCTTTTTTTTAATATTTATTTATTTGACACAGACAGCAAGAGTGGGAACACAAGCAGGGGGAGCTGCAGGCAGAGGAAGAAGCAGGCTTCCCAGGAGCAGGGAGCCCGACGTGGGGCTCGGTCCCAGGACTCTGGGATCATGACCTGAGCCGAAGGCAGACGCCCAACCAACTGAGCTACCCAGGCGCCCCAAAAGTTCATATTCTTTTTTTTTAAAGATTTTATTTATTCATTTATTTGAGAGAGTGAGAGAGAGCACATGAGAGGGGGGAAGGTCAGAGGGAGAAGCAGACTCCCTGCCAAGCAGGGAGCCCGATGCGGGACTCGATCCCGGGACTCCAGGATCATGACCTGAGCCGAAGGCAGTCGCTTAACCAACTGAGCCACCCAGGCACCCCCGAAAGTTCATATTCTTGATCAGAAAACATGTTCATTATGAAACAGCATTTATTTTTATGAAGAATGATCTTTTTCTGGGGCTTTGTAAGCTAGAAGAAAGTCTTAGATTCATTATAATTTTACCAAGATGATATTGCTTTTGATCCCCCATGACACTGGTTTAAAAATGAGTTGTATCAGGGCTCCTGGGTGGCTCACTTGCTTAAGCATCTGCCTTTAGCTCAGGTCATGATCCTGGCGTCCCGGGATTGAGTTCAAGCCCGGCGTGAACCCCGGTGTCAGGCTTTGCAATCAGTGGGGAGTCTGCTTCTCCCTCTTCCTCTGCCCCTCCCTGCTCTTGCGCTCTCTCTCTCTCTCACTCACTCTCTCTTAAATAAATAAAATCTTTCTAAAAATTAAAAAATAGGGGTGCCTGGGTGGCTCAGTCGGTTAAGCATCTGCCTTCGGCTCAGGTCATGATCCCGGGGTCCTGGGATCAAGCCCCGCATCGGACTCCCTGCTCAGGCGGCAGCCTGCTTCTCCCTCTCCACCACTTGTGCTCTCTCTCTCTCAAATAAATAAATAAAAGCTTTAAAAAAAATTTTAAAAATAAAAATGAGTTGTATCAATACGAGACAGATATGTAACTGCAGAAAGGTGTGATTCATAGTAATAATTTCATGTTGACATAGTCTTGATTTTCAGGGATCAGTGTTAGATGCAGTAATATTTAAACACTTTGATAAAGTTGATAGAAAAGTGAAAATGTTTATTAGAAGTTTAAGGGTACTTAACTGAGGGTGGAGGTGGCTAGTCCATTGTAGAAATCTGATTGCAACAGGATTTTGTCAATTGAGTAATGTGTAGTGAAGACAAGGAAAGGAAAAGAGAGATTTTCTCACAAAGGAAAGAGTCATTAAATACATAAATGTTGTATATTGGGGTCCATTATTCTGCTTTTGGTATTTGTACCAATGAGCATTTTCTGGGAAGATATCATTGTTTTTCTATGTGTTTACATCAAAAGAACAGGGATTTATCACAAAATAGCTTTATGTGTCAAAAGATGTGCAAGTAGATGTAAAATGGAATCAGATGTGCAAGAGATTCATTGGGAAGAACAAAGAGGAAGGAGTAGGATAGACATGAAGAGCCTTTAGACCATAGTGCAGGTCTATACCTGTGAAAGGAGAGGGCAGAGGAAGAGGGTACTGGGTAGGAAGAGTTTCAGACTGTAGCATGGTTCCAAGAAAGTTTTGTGCAGGTCAGCCAGAGTGGCTCATTAGAGGGAGCACTGCGTCAGGCAGGAGGGGCTGGCCCTGCTGCCCCGTGCTCTGTCATGGGGTGCAGCCAAGGCAGGCATGGGAGGATCAGCATAACCTTGGAATGAATATTGTTCTGGATCTAGAGAGATTGCAAGTAGGACTCTGAACCATATGTGCTCCTTACAGCAAGCAGTTGCTCTTGAAGGAGCTCTAGGTGGCACATTGCCATTGCCACGACTATCTTTATTTCTTTTAGTGTTTTTGTAGTGTTGTGGTTATTTGCTGTATAACAAACCATCCTAAAATAAGTAGCTTAAAAACGACAACCATTTTATTACGCTAATGAAGTCTTCAGGTCAGGAATTCAGAAAAGACAGAGCAGAGATGGCTTGCCTCTGCTCCATGATGTCTGGGCCTCAACAGGGAACATATGAAGGCTCTTCCAGATGTCTGGGGGGTGATACTGGCTATCAGCCGAGACTTGAGCCAGGGCTGTTGGCTATAACACCTGCATGTTGCTTTTCCAGGGAGCTGCTTCGGCTTCCTCACAATGTGCTGGCTAGGTTCCAAAAGGAAGCATCCCAAAAGATAGGAAGCAGACATTTTTAGTTTCATTAAGGCCTGGAAATTGGCACAGCATCACTTCTGTATTGGTCATACAGTCTTAGGGCCCAGATTCAAGGGGAGGGGATACATACCCTACTTCTTTTTTTTTTTAAGATTTTATTTATTTGACACAGAGAGAGCGACAGTGAGGGAGGGAACACAAGCAGGGGGAGTGGGAGAGGGAGAAGCAGGCTTCCTGCTGAGCAGGGAGCCCGATGCGGGGCTCGATCCCAGGACGCTGGGATCATGACCTGAGCTGAAGGCAGACGCTTAACGACTGAGCCACCCAGGCGCCCTGACCTACCCTACTTCTTAATGGAAGGAGAGGAGCCATATTTAAAAGCACCCAACATCGTCTAGCATGTTCCCTAGATTTATTTAAATCAGTTTATCTAAATTTATCTAAGTCAGTTTTGAATATACTTTGTGCATTTATCTGTTAGATTAAGAAATTTCCTAAGTTTATTTCTCTGTTATAAAGGAATATTTCTTAAGCTTCAAGTTTTTTTATTGAAGCATATTATATATATAGGAAAGAGCACATATCAGAAGTATACAGCTCAGGGGCGCCTGGGTGGCTCAGTCGTTGAGCGTCTGCCTTCGCCTCAGGTCATGATCCCAGGGTCCTGGGATCGAACCCCGCATCGGGCTCCCTGCTCAGCGGGAAGCCTGCTTCTCTCTCTCCCACTCCCCCTGCTTGTGTTCCCTCTCTCGCTGTGTCTCTCTCTCTCAAATAAATAAATAAAATCTTTAAAAAAAAAAAAAAAGAAGTAGTATACAGCTCACGGGTACCTGAGTGGCTCAGTCGGTTAAGCATCTGCCTTCGGCTCAGGTCATGATCTCAGGGTCCTGGGATCGAGTCCTGCTTCGGGCTCTCTGCTCAGTGGGTAGTCTGCTTCTCCCTCTCCCTCTGTGTTCTCTCTCTCTCTCTCAAATAAATAAATAAATAAAATCTTTAAAAAAAAAAAAAAGAAGTATACAGCTCAGTGAAATTATGCAAATTTTACACACTCATATAATGAACACCTAGATCAAGATATAGAATTCTTACCAGCAACCCAGATGCCCTGCCCCTCTTCACCTGCTTTCTGAGTCACCGCCTCCTGCAAGGGTAACCACTACCTTAGCTTCTAACGGCAGAGATTAATTTTATTTTCATATTTTATATAAATGCTTTATGCAGTATGTATTCTTTTATGTCTGGTTTCATTTACTCAACATTACGTCCATACTATTCATCCATGTTGTTGCATGTTTGTATAGATCCTTCATTCTTCTTGCTATATAGCTTTCCTTTGCAAGAATATACGTAAATTTACTCATCTGTTCTACTATTGGTAGGCATTTGGACAGTTTCTAGTTTGTGGCTGTTTACAAATAGTACTTCTAAGACCATTCTTGCATATCTTCAGCTGAAAATAAGTATGTATTTCTGTTGGGTGTGTATAACCAGGGGGAGAATTAGGGGTCATAGGGTTTCCATGTGAAAAGCTTTCATAGACAGTGCCAAACTGTTTCCCAAAGTGATTGTACCAATTTACATTCCTACCAGAATAAATGTGAGCATTGGATTGCTACACAAGCTTATAATACTTATCTTTTTTATTTTAGTTATCCTGCTGGATGTGCAGGGTTTTTAAATTTTAACTTTATTTCAACAGTAATTTCAGACTTACAGAAAAGTTGCAAGAATAGTACAAAGAGGGGAGCCTGGGTGGCTCAGATGGCTAAGCGTCTGCCTTTGGCTCAGGTCATGATCTCAAGGGTCCTGGGATAGAGCTCCACGTCAGGCTCACTACTCAGTGGGGAGTCTGCTTCTCCCTCTCCCTCTGCCTTTCCCCTCCACTCATTCTCTCTCTCTCTCAAATGAATACATAAAATATTTTTTTAAAAAAGAATAGTACAAAGAATTCCTGTACATGTGTCACCCAGATTTCCTGAATGTTAACATTTTCTACATTGCTTAAAGTGCTTTTTCCCAAAAAGTCCATATTCATTTTTTCTGCCCTTTGTGCATATCTCTTTTTTAAAAAGATAAGAATTAATTTTAATATAGTCATGGGGCGCCTGGGTGACTCATTTGAGTACCTGCCTTTGGCTCGGGTTCGTGATCCCAGGGTCCAGGGATCAGGCTCTGCGTTGGGCTCCTTGCTCCGCAGGGAGTCTGCTTCTCCCTCTCCTTCTGCCCCTCCCCACCACTCATGTTCTCTCTCTTTCCCTCTCTCTCAAATAAATAAAATCTTAAAAATGAACACTTTTTAAAATTTTTAATATAATCAATACAATTATCAATGATTTCCCCTTAAATCATCAAATATTGAGTATATAGATGCTCCCATTTGCCTCAGATGGCTTTTTACAGTGGAGTTCGTTTGAGCTGGGATTCAAACAAGGTCCCTATATTGTATTTGGTTGACATAATACATCTTTTTTAATTTTCTGTCTCTCCAAACTGAATTGAATAGTTTCATCTTTTTAGTCTGACATGGCTGCTTCCCATTTTATCCCAACTCAAACTAACCACATCTGTTTACTACTCTTTTGTGTCTTCAGGCACATTTTGTTAATGTTTTGACTACGTTTTCTGGTTGTTACCAGTAGGAAGATTGATTTGAATTACCTAGTCTTTCATTGTTAGCCTTTATCATTTTATTTTTATTTCGGGGGAGGGGCACAGGGAGAGGGAGAGAGAATCTTAAGCAGGCTCCACACACAGCGTGGAGCCCAACACAGGCTCCATCTCACAACCCTGAGATCATGACCTGAGCTGAAATCAAGAGTCGGATGTTTAACTGACTGAGCCACCCTTGAGCCCCATCCTTTATCACTTTGAAATCATGTGTACATGTCATTGAAATGATGTAACAAGAGATGTAATAAGTGTATATTAGTAATGTACATGTAATTAGTGATGCTGAAAGATAATATTGAAACTCATTATTGCCAAGTCAAACATAGAGTCCTTCCATAAATTCACTAATCTCATTTGATTTCATTCTTTTTTCTGTTCATTTTTGGTCAAAGTCCTGAAGTACAGTAATAGGCTAGTAGAAAGGAGAAGGCAAGGAAAATTAGATTAAATAGGAATGGATACTGTAGTCATTTGTAACTTTAATTTTTTTTTTTACAGTAATTATGAAAGAAACATTGGCTGTAGAATATAAGTGCTAATTAAATGGCGGATTATTTTCCCCTTTTTCAGAAAATAGAAGCACGAGTGTCTGCTGATGAGGACCTCAAACTTTCCGACCTTTTAAAATATTACTTAAGGGAATCTCAAGCTGCTAAGGTAATTTGATTGTTCATTGTTTTTTAAATGGACTATTTTACAAAAAGCCATCTCTTTAGAGGTTGTTAGGCTTAAGATTGTTAATGATTATCTCTTGATTTTAAATTAGATTTTCACGTGTGAATTTTTTGTTCTCCTTTTACAGATTGTTGGTCAGGGAACCCCACATAAAAGTTTCCTCTATAAACTTTTTTTTTTTTTTTAAGATTTTATTTATTTATTTGACAGAGATAGGGCGCCTGGGTGGCTCAGTTGGTTAAGCGACTGCCTTCGGCTCAGGTCATGATCCTGGAGTCCCTGGATCGAGTCCCGCATCGGGCTCCCTGCTCGGCAGGGAGTCTGCTTCTCCCTCTGACCCTCCCCCCTCTCATGTGCTCTCTCTCATTCTCTCTCTCTCAAATAAATAAATAAAATCTTAAAAAAAAAAAAAAAAAAAAAGAAGACAGAGATAGAGACAGCAAGAGAGGGAACACAAGCAGGGGGAGTGGGGGAGGGAGAAGCAGGCCACCTGCTGAGCAGGGAGCCCGATGCGGGGCTCGATCCCAGAACCCTGAGATCATGACCTGAGCCAAAGGCAGATGCTTAACGACTGAGCCACCCAGGCGCCCCTCCTCTATAAACTTCTGATATAGTATAATCTAGAACTATTTTTTTTTTTTAATGAATTTGGTATATTCATTCAGATAAAATGCCTACAAAACAAGAAGTAAAACCCCCAAATAACAGTCGGTGTAGCTAAAGGATTCCTAAGTCCTCTATTGTAGGTGAGAGAGCTGTAAAACCAGGATATGTTTTATTTTAAGGTAACTCAAATTTCCTTTTGGAAGTCTGTCTACCTGCAAGACTAAAACTCTTACGAATCCAAAAAATGTTTAACAGAAACATCTGAAAAGGCACTAAAAACTCAGTGGCTCAGATACTCTAAATTCAGGGCACCTGGGTGGCTCAGTCAGTTAAGCCTTCATTTGGCTCAGGTCATGATCCTGGGGTCCTGGGATCGAGCCCCACATCTGGCTCCCTGCTCAGTGGGGAGCCTGCTTCTCCCTCTCCCTCTGCCACTCCCCCTGCTTGTACTGTCTGCTCTCTGACAAATAAATAAAATCCTTAAGGAAAAAAAAGGTATTATAAATTCAGTGTTAATTTATGAATTGATACATTGTACAGAAAATTCCCATGTGATCAGTGGTGCTTTGAACACCAATTTTTCATTTCTTATCAAATCATAAATAACCCTTGGGGCACTTGGCTGGCTTAGTTGGTAGAGCATGCAACTCTTGATCTTGGGGTCATGAGTTCAAGCCCCATGTTGGGCATAGAGCTTACTTAAAAAAAATTATAGGGGTGCCTGGCTGGCTCAGTTGGAAGAGCATTTGATTCTTGATCTCGGGGTTGTGAGTTCAATCCCTATGTTGAGTGAAGAGATAAATAAATAAACTTAAAAGAAATTATAAATAACCTTTTTAACTTTGAGGACTTAGGTACTTGTAAATATACTATCCATATCAGATTATTTTATCCAATTGTGTCCTATAAACCGTTTACATTGGGTGGGCAGGGATAAAATGAATTATTCACTTTAAGGACCTTAAATTCATTATTTTATTATAATATTATAGTTGTGAATACATAACTTTTTAGAACATGGCTTTAAAAGTAAATCCAAATTTCTTAGTGACCACAAGAAGGAATTGAAATTTAATTGCAAAAATTAAAACTATGTGCAGCAGAGGGCATACAGGAATCAGCGGTAGTGTGATGGCGTTGTATGGTGTCACAGGGTCGCTGCACTTGTGCTGAGCGCAGCATAACATGGAGCTGGCAGATCACTGGTGGACACCTGAAACTAATGTAATTCTGGGTGCCAACTATACTTGCATGTAGGTGAGTAATTAAATAAGGAAATAGCTGTTTAAAAAATACTCAATATTTATTAAACAGCTGGGGGAAAAAACTCATGAGATATCACCACACACCTTTTTTTTTTTCTTTTTTTAAGATTTATTTATTTAGGGGCGCCTGGGTGGCTCAGTTGGTTAAGCGACTGCCTTCGGCTCAGGTCATGATCCCCCACATCGGGCTCCCTGCTCAGCAGGGAGTCTTCTTCTCCCTCTGACCCTCCCCCATCTCATGCTCTCTCTCTCTCTCTCATTCTCTCTCTCAAATAAATAAAATCTTAAAAAAAAAAAAAAGATTTTTTAATTTATATTAGAGAAAGCATGCATGTGCACATGTGGAGGGGGCAGTGAGAGAGAGAATCCTCAGGCAGACTCCCCACTGAGCGTGAAGCACATCATGGGGGCTCCATCCCAGGACCCTGAGATCATGACCTGAGCCGAAATTGAGAGTCGGCCCCTTAACTAACTGAGCCACCCAGCGCCCCTCACCACAGGCGCCCCTTAACAAGAATTTGGCTAAAATGAAAAATTCTGACAAAAATTATAGCAACTAGAACTTTCACACCCTGTTAGTTGGAATATGATACAATATTTTGGAAAAGTTTTACAATTTCTTAAAAAATTAAACATACATCTATCCTGTGGTCCAGTCATTCTAGTCCTGGGTATTTGAGAGCATGTGTCCCCACGGATATTCACAGCAGCTTTATTTGTAATAGTTGAAAACTGGCAACAACCCAAATGTCCACCAGCAGCTGAATGGGTAAATTGTGGTGGATATATACAGTGGAATCCTACTCCATGGTAAAAAGGAATGAACCATGGATACATGCAACAATATGGAAGAATCTCAAAATAATTTTGCTGAGTGAAAGAAGCCAAACAATAAAGACCATAGTCTACACAAGAGCTCACTCTTAGTGTTACACATTGTTTTTTGTTTGAAGAAATGTGTAATGATACATATCTACCATTATAAGTATCATACAGAATAGCTTTCACTGCCCCAAAACTCCTCTGTGCTCCACTATTCATCCTCTTTCCCCTTAAGCCCTGTTGATTTTGTGTGTGTGTGTGACATCTCCATAGATTTGCCTTTTCCAGAATGTCATATAGTTGGGCCTTTTCACATTGGCTGCTTTTTTTTAATATTTTATTTATTTATTTGAGAAAGCATATGTGAACACAAACTGGGGGAGGGGCAGACTGAGAGGGAGAAGCAGACTCTCTGCTGAGCAGGGAGACCTGTGTGGGGCTTGATCCCAGGACCCTAGGATCATGACCTGAGCCAAAGGCAAACCATCTGAGCCATCCAGGCGCCCCAGTCAATTGATTCTTTTTTCTTTTCTTTTCTTTTTAAAGATTTACTTATTTATTTACTTGACACAGAGAGAGAGACAGCTAGAGAGGGAATGCAAACAGGGGGAGCGGGAGAGGGAGAAGCAGGCTTCTCTCTGGGCAGGGAGCCCGATGTGGGGCTCGATCCCAGAACCCTGGGATCATGACCTGAGCCAAAGGCAGACACTTAATGACTGAGCCACCCAGGCGCCCCTAGTCAATTGATTCTTAACAAGGTGCTAAGACAGTTTTGGGGGGAAAAGAATAGACTTTTCAACAAATGGTACTGTGTCATCTGAATAGTCCATGAAAATAAAGTTAGACCCCTTCCTCATACTGTGTATAAAAATTTGCTCAAAATTGATCAAAGACCTAAATGTAACAACTATAACATTTTTAGAAAAAAACAATGTAAATCTTTTTGACCTCTGATTGGACATTGGTTTCTCAGATATGACACCAGGAGTACAGCAACCAAAGAAAAAATAATAAATTGGACGGACTTTATTAAAATTAAAAACTTGTGTGTGTCAAAGTACACTGTGAAGAAAAGTGGAAAGACAACCCATAGACTGGGACAAAATACTCGCAAATCATACGAGTCCCTAATAAGCAAATGGTATCCAGAAAATATAAAGAACTGTTATAACTCAGTAAAAAGACAAATAGCCCAATTAAAAAATGGGCAAAGGACTTGAATAAACCTTTCTCCAAAGAAAATATACAAATGGCCAGTGAATACATAAAAAGATGCTCAACATTAGCTATCAGGGAAATGCAAATCAGAACCACAGCAAGGGATGCCTGGCTGGCTCAGTAGGTAGAGCATGCGACTCTTGATCTTGGGGTTGTAAGTTCCAGCCCCACACTGGGTATAGAGATTACTTAAAAAATAAAATTGTTAAAAACAAAACAAAACCACAGTGAGATACCCCTTCACAGCCACTAGGTGGCTTTAATCAAAAAGACAGGTAAGTGTTGCCAAGGATGGGGAGAAATGAGAGCCCTCATACAGAGTCATTGGAAATGTAGTGGTGCAGCCGCTTTAGAAAACAGTCTGGCAGGGGGCGCCTGAGTGGCTCAGTTGGTTAAGCGACTGCCTTCGGCTCAGGTCATGATCCTGGAGTCCCTGGATCGAGTCCCGCATCCGGCTCTCTGCTCGGCAGAGAGTCTGCTTTGTCCTCTGACCCTATCCCCTCTCATGTGTTCTCTCTCTCTCATTCTCTCTCTCTCAAATAAATAAATAAAATCTTTAAAAAAAAATAAAAAAAAAAGAAAACAGTCTGGCAGTTTCTCAAAAGGTTCAGCATAGAATTACCAAGTGACCCAGCAATTCCACTCCTAAGTAATGAGATATGAAAGAGAAAGGAAAACATGTTCACACAAAAACTTATACACAAATGTTCATAATAGCATTATTCATAATAGGCAAAATGTGGAAACAAACCAAATGTCTATCAGCTGATAAGTGGATAAATCAATGTGGCATTTCCATACAATGAAATATTTAGAAATAAAAGGAATGAAGTACTGGTTTACACAATAACATGAATGAACTTGAAATTTTATGCTAAGTAAAGAAAGCCAGACAGAAAAGACCACATATGATTCCATTTTTTTTTAAGATTTTATTTATTCATTTATTTGAGAGAGAGAGAGCACATGAGAGGGGGGAGGGTCTGAGGGAGAAGCAGACTCCCTGCCGAGCAGGGAGCCCGATGCGGGACTCGATCCCGGGACTCCAGGATCATGACCTGAGCCGAAGGCAGTCGCTTAACCAACTGAGCTCCCCAGGCGCCCCTCCATTTTTTTTTTTTTTTTTAATGAAATGTCCAGAATAGCAAATCTGTTGAGACAGAAAGCAGGTGGGGGGGGAGGGGGCGGGTGAGAGGACATGAAGAATGACTGCTGATGAATATGGGGTTTCCTTTTGGGTGACAAAATTGTTTTAAAATTGATTGTAGTGATGGTTATACAATTGTGCGAGCACACTAAAAACCGTTGAATTGTGCACTTTGAGTTATACGTATGTGAATTCATCTCAGTAAAGCTGTTACAAAAACCATTTAGAAAGTAGCTGGCATGTGTGGTATTCATGGTTTAAGTGTTCACTCTAATGATGGTGGGGGTGATGGGGTAGTGGTGGTTGTGGGTAACTATTAGAAACGTGCAGCGTATGTTATTGTGAAGCATTCTCTTTTATAGGATCTCCTCTATCGAAGATCTAGGTCACTAGTGGATTATGAAAATGCTAATAAAGCACTGGATAAAGCAAGAGCGAAAAATAAAGATGTTCTGCAGGCTGAAACATCCCAACAATTATGTTGTCAGAAATTTGAAAAAATATCTGAATCTGCAAAACAAGGTACTGTTACCTCACCCTTTAATCATAAGATATACTTTATAATATATTATATAAATTAAATAGTTAATCCTAATTTCTTTTGTTCACAGAACTTATAGATTTTAAGACAAGAAGAGTTGCTGCATTCAGGAAAAATTTAGTGGAACTGGCAGAGTTAGAACTGAAGCATGCAAAGGTATTGTCATATTAAAGGTTTAATAATTTAAGTGACTTATAATTTAGAAATGAGTCCGTTATGGGGTACTTGGCCGGCTCAGTTGGGAGAGTAGGTCACTCTTGATCTCAGGTTCATGAGTTTGAGCCCCATGTTAGGCATAGAGATTACTTTTAAAAAAAAGGAAAGAAAGAAATGAGTCCATTATGGAATTGATAATGATTCTTTAATGACAGTTTCCTTCTACAGGTGTACTGTAAGAAGTATTCCTGAATTAGAATTAATTACAATTGGAATTATAATTTTTGAAGGTTATTTTACTGCTTCAAAATAACTTGGTTTTAGGAAATAAACATCCTTCTTCCAGGGTTTTTTATAGTGTTTATTTACTTCAAATTAAGCCCTTTCTTGTAGTTAATAGAAAGCTTCGGGGATGCCTGGATGGCTCAGTTGGTTGAGCATCCAGCTCTTGGTTTTGGCTCAGGTGGTCATCTTGGCGTTGGGAGATTGAGCCCTGCGTTGGGCTCCTGGCTTAGCGTGGAGTCCACTTGGGATTCTCTCTCCCTCCCGCTCGTGTTCTCTCTCTCTCTCTGTCTCTCTCTCTCTCTAAAATAAATAAATAAATCTCTATTTTTTTTTAAAGGATAAAGGTTGGCCCAAACCTTACTGTAATTTTAAAACTAGAGAATTTTAGAATTGAGAGGGATTTTACAAATCATCTAATTCAAACAAGAATAATATCTACAGTTTCTCTAAATGGTCAGCTCTGCAAGACTCTAGTACCTAATATGGAAACCAGTATCATTTTTTGACTAGCTAAAAAAAATAAATCTCTCATTAATAAAAAAAATTTAGGGCGCCTGGGTGGCTCAGTCGTTAAGCATCTGCCTTCGGCTCAGGTCATGATCCCAGGGTCCTGGGATCGAGCCCTGCATCGGGCTCCCTGCTCAGCGGGGATCCTGCTTCTGCCTCTCCCACTCCCCCCTGCTTGTGTTCCCTGTCTCACTGTGTCTCCCTCTGTCAAATAAATAAATAAAATCTTAAAAAAAAAAAAAAATTTAGGGGCGCCTGGGTGGTGCAGTCAATTGGGTGTCCAACTCTTGGTTTTGGCTCAGGTCATGATCTCAGGTTTGTGGGATCGAGCCCTGAGTTGGGCTCTGTGCTCAGTGCGGAGTCTGCTTGAGATTCTTTCTTCCTCTCCCTCTGTCCCTCTCCCCACTCTCTCGCTCTATCTCTCAAATAAATAAATAATTCCTTAAAAAAAATAAACTTAAAAATTTATTTAACATATGCTGTCTTCAGAGGGACTGAAAACTAAAAACATATTCAAAATTCCCCAAACTATAAGTATTAAATTTAAATAAATTTTAAGTGTTTATTTTTTGATATATTGATAGCATTTATACTTTGGAAGTCATTAAAAAGCTTAAAACTGCACTAAGAGTTTTGGGGCACCCCATAATGAACACAAATCTACTTCTGTGTAACTTTGACACATTGGTCAAAGTTTTGTCATCTAAATTAAGAAAGATAAGTTTAATTTCTCTTACAGTTTACCCTCAAATATTTATATAGTTTATATTCTGTATATATAGTCTCCTCCAGGCTAGATATCCTTGGGCTAAATATTTTTTATCTTATACATTTCAATAAGCTTTTTATATTATTGACCTCCTGTCATTGCTGTTTTAAAATATTACACCTGGAAATGGAAACACTTCTGTACACAGGCTGATTTTTTTTTTTTTTTTAAGATTTTATTTATTTATTTGACAGAGACATAGAGAGCACAGATAGGCAGATCGGCAAGCAGAGGGAGAGGGAGAGGGAGAGGGAGAAGCCGGCTCCCCCACTGAGCTGGGAACCCGACGCTGGGCTCGATCCCAGGACCCTGAGATCATGATCTGAGCCGAAGGCAGACGCTTAACCGACGGAGCCACCCAGGCGCCCCTGTGCACAGGCTGATTATTGTGCACATTTCTTCTTACAGCGTGCTTTATATGTTACAAGGGTTTAAGGTGCCATCTCGTACCAGCTTGTTTTGGCCTATAGTCACACCTTCTCTTCTTCTTCAAAGTCTTTTCTTGAGCTCCAGCCTATAATTGTGTGTTTCATTTTTTTAGTAATCTTTTTCATTTTTGTGGTATAAAACACATAAAATTTACCATCTTAACCATTTTTAAGTGTGCAGTTCAGCAGTGGTAAGTATATTCACATTGTTGTGCAACAGGTTTCTAGAACTTCTTCATTTACTGAGCATTTAAGTTTTAAAATGTAATTGTAGACCATATCTGTGTCTATTAAATTTTAGCTTGCTAGTTTTAGCCTAGCATGAGATCCTTTGGAAACTTTAATTTGATCATATAGTAGTACTTGACTATTAGAGTGGTTATTGCTCCAAAGTGATAGACATATGTAATTTGTATGAACTTCCCTTTTGTGTCCTTATCTAAGTTGTAATTTAAAAGATTGATCAGGGGATGCCTGGGTGGCTCAGTGGGTGAAGTGTCAGACTCTTGATCTCAGCTCAAATCTTGATCTCAGGGCCATGAGTTCAAGCCTTGCATTGGGCTCCACACTGGGTGTGGAGCCTTCTTAAAAAAAGAAAGAGAGAGAGAGAGGGAAAGAAAAAAAAGGAAGGAAAGAAAGAGAGTGAGAGAGAAAGTGAGAGAGAGAGGAAGGAAGGAAGAAGAAAGAAAGAGAGAGAGAGAGGGAGGGAGGGATCGATCAGGACCAAAGGAATCAATATTTGTTCATCTAATTGTAAAAGTACATAGAACCCAAAAAGGCTAAATTTTTAGTTCCCTTCCTTTCTTTCTATACTAACTGATAATAACTTATTAATTAATATTATTTGGTTGTAGTTATTTGGATAGTTATGAATTCACCTACTTATACTGTCATCAACCATTTTTTCTCCACTTTATCCATGATGGATATACGTATCAAATTCCTCACTAAAATCAAGATACATGTTATGATTTCCTGGTCTAATAACCCTCTCAAAAGAAAATGTTTTGATAAAGCTGGCATGATTTATTCTTACTGCACCTGTGTTGGTTTCTAATGTTCACTATATTTGTTTTTTGTGTTTTTTTTTTAAGATTTTATTTATTTATTTGACAGAGACACAGCGAGAGAGGGAACACAAGCAGGGGGAGTGGTAAAGTAGTAAAATATAATAAAATAAAGGAGTAAAAATAACCATTTAAAAATATGAACGCCATTCCTGGCTCAGAGGCTATACAAAAATAGGTTGTAATTTGCCAGCCTCTCTTTAATTTATTAACAAAATCCTTGATAGTTTATAACCTCTTTAAAAAGAATAAATATAGGGGTGCCTGGGTGGCTCAGTCGTTTAGCGTCTGCCTTCGGTTCAGGTCATGATCCCAGGGTCCTGGGATCGAGCCCCCATCGGGCTCCCTGCTCGGCTGGAAGCCTGCTTCTCCTCTCCCACTCCCCCTGCTTGTGTTCCCTCTCTCGCTGTGTCTCTCTGTCAAATAAATAAAAAAGAAAAAAAAAGAAAAGGCAAAAGAGGGACGCCTAGGTGGCTCAGTTGGTTAAGAGTCTGCCTTCGGCTCAGGTCATGATCCCAGGGTCCTGGGATCGAGCTCCGCATCGGGCTCCCTGCTCAGCAAGTAGCCTGCTTCTCCCTCTCCCTCTGCTTGCTACTCCCCCTGCTTGTGCTCTCTCTGACAAATAAAATCTTAAAAAAAAAAAAAAAAGGCAAAAGAATATCATGATGTGATAATTTTACAAAATTTATATTTAATCTATAAATAAAGTTTTATTAGGATACACCGAAGCTCATTCATTTATGCTTTGTCTGTGATTGCTTTCATACTACTATAGCAAAGTTGAGTAGTTAAAACAGAGATGAAATATCTCTCAAAATCTAAAAATTTTTTTTTTTTTAAGATTTTATTTATTTGAGAGAGAGAATGAGCAGGGAGAGAGAGAAGCAGGCTCTCCCCTGAGCAGAGAGCCCGATGCGGGGCTCGATCCCAGGACCCTGGGGTCATGACCTGAGCTGAAGGCAGATGCTTAACGACTGAGCCACCCAGGCGCCCCTAAAGTCTAAAATGTTTACTACATATTTAGTCCTTTACAGAAAAAGTTTGCTGACCCCTACTACATAGATTATATCAGCCTCTGACTTCCAGATATTGTACTTTTCAAATCCTTTCTGAAAAAGTGTTCCCTGTGTTGAAATTTCTGATAGGTCTTCTAGTCCAGTGGCTCTCAACTAGAGGCAGTTTTGCCTCCTGGGAGACAGCAATTTCTGGAGACATTTCTTGGGTAGAAATGTCTCTACCCACTTAGGTAGTCAAAACTAAGGGTGGGTGGGATAGTACTGGTATGTAGTGCGTAGAGGTCAGGGATGCTGCTAAACTTTCTACAGTGCCATAGGACAGCCCCCATAAAAAGAATTACACAGCCCAAAATATGTCAGGAGTGCCGAGATTAAGGGGCGCCTGGCTGGCTCAGTCAGTGGAGCATGCAACTCTTGATCTCAGGGTTTAGGTTTGAGCCCCACATTGGGTGTAGAGATTACTTAAATATAAAATCTTAAAAAAAAAAAAATGCCAAGGTTGAGAAACCCTGCTCTCTTGTCTCAGGTTTCTTCTTGATGATTTGTAAATCTGAACAAAGTCCCATGTTAGTCCCAGGAATCCATATGAAATATTCTAAAAAGATTAGACATTAGTTAAACTTGGAGCCAGATGATTTGAAACTACTTTGGATTTCATTTATTATAACTAGGGTATGTCTTGCCATGTAATTGAAATCTGGTTATAACAGAAAATTAGGTAGTTAGGTCACTTTTGTGTCCTTGAAGATAGTCTCAGATACCTTATTAATAAAGTGTCAAATGTATCAAATGTAAAAAAAGGAAGTGATGATACTGTCTATGAGGGTGTGGAGTCCTCATGCCCTGTTGGCGGGTGTGTGGGTTGGTGCACACCCTTCTGGAGAGCATTGGCAGTATGTCAAATGAAGGATGTGTGTCTTTCGACTTAGTCCCACTTGAGGAAT